>NC_060013.1:1262500-2517500 GCF_912999745.1 Papilio machaon | reverse complement strand
TTGAAAAAATTAATTCAAGAAAATGAAAAAAAAATTAAATAATAAATTAATAAATCAAAATAGATCCTATAAATATGCATGGTATGGATTTACAAGTAGATAAGATATAAATATGTTAAAGGATCTAGGATTGTGTCTTCAAAAGGTACTCAGTATCTTTATAAAGTAAACAGCTACTTCAGTAAGGTGGATTTGGCTTGTGGCAACGATTTCTTTAATAAATCGCAGCGCCTTACTACATAGTTATAAATATTAAATTGCATGAAAGAAGCCATGTGTTGTGCAAAGTAAGATTTTACTAATGGCACGGGTAAAAGGTAGACTACGATACAACCTGTTTTTGTGTTCAGCGGATCCAAGGACAATTTTATGAACCATCATCACCGGGAGCAGAAGGAGGCAATATGTCGCCGCCCTCTCCCCCACGATAGCCCTCGGATAATGGATGCGGGGGAGTCCATTGCCCGCCGTCTTGGGCGGCCTCCCTCGAAGCATTGCTCTCTGGAAAAAAAAAGATTTTTTTGTTTATCTACAGTCTTCTATACTAGTCTAATCAGACTTGATTTCAATGCCCAGGGCTATAGAAGTAATTTGTTTTTTTTTTAATTTTATTAATATTAAGGCCAATTTTTTATTAAGTTATTACAATCAAAAACTCAGTGTATCGAAAGACTCAGAAGAAATGCACTTTGGATTTTTTCTTCAAAAATTGTTAGTAAAATGAAGCTGAAAATATTTTGCTAATAAAGGTTAGAATACTATCTACATTTACGATTAGAATTATTGTCGCTATAAGTTAAACTGTCAATCTATCAGTTAAGCATTGATTTCAGTGGTAAAAATTTATGAAAAACTAATGACATGGATATGTCGCAGTCACATTGTATAATCCACCGTATTACATACGAGTAGCCGGATTGAATGCGGCTGAATAAAAATTTAAAATACGTAGGCCACTTATTAAACTGTCAAAGGTACGTCAAAAGAAATCGAAAATCTAAACGAATTTCCGCAACTTTTAACTTTGGCTCGTAAGTCCTTTTATATAACTCTTTTCGTCATAAAGGTTGCAGCCGCCGACTTGGTTATTCCTAATCTAAGGTTTTATCTCATTTTCTCATTAATAAAATTGATTATCATTTTAAACATTGTTTCATTTTGTAAGTTAAGTATTAGTATAATGCGGGTAAACGTGGGCCGTCTTATTGAAGAACGTATCGCAATGTCAATACGGCTACTCGTTGAACCGCCGCATTTCAAAACGGCCTAGTTTTTGATAACAGCTAGCCGTAATGCAATACGGCGGATTATACAATGTGACTGCGACATATATAAAGTTTCAATTTGATCAAATGAAGGTTAGAGAAGAGAATTTATTACTAAAAATTTAATGGATAGGATAGAGGAACAAATAATTTATAATATTAAAGAAAATGAAAAATTTAGACAACAAATCAGTAAACTAGAAAAAGAGGTAGAATATTTAAAGAGAGAAAAGAAAAGAAACAATATCTGTGTAAGTGTAACTCGTGATATTTACCCGTCAAAGCTGAGATTTACTGGGGTAGCGTGCGGCCCCCCTCTCCGCGCGGCACCACCAGCACCGCCTGCGACACTGCGATCTCGGCCATGTCGTTATTTGTTTGTGTCTGCTGAAAGAAGGAAAATAAACATATTAGTTGGTACAAAAAAAATAAATGCAACACAACTTAGTGAAAACCAATAGTCTAATAATTAAAAACAACACATTGTGACTACAATGTTTATTATTATTCCAAATTTACCAAGAATTACCATAAAACATATCGGTTTTGTGGTAAATTTGTAGATGACAGTAACAGACAAAACAAAAAAGCTTAATCGCAATTTATGTAAATAAAACTTAAGTATTATTAATGTATTGTATTTAAAAAAAATATAAATATTATTAATGACATTTTATATTGTATGAAAAATAAACTTCAGAACTGTTTCAAACCATTCAAAAGGTTTTTAAAAGCCAAAAAGCGGAAAAAATAAAGTGTTAAATAAACCGAGACCAGTATTGCGTTCAACAGGATTACACAAAAAAGTTTTAATAAGAGGAAGGCTTTACTAGCAAAACAGCAAGAAGAAAAAATGAACTACCGACGTCACCCCAATTGCATACAAAAGAACAAGAAAAAAACACGAAACTTTAAATTTTATCAAAACTAATAGGAAAAACGCCTTCGATGTAATGAGATCCCGATTAAACTCGTTAACTTTAATAACCGGTAAACGGAAATGAAAAGAAAAAATAAATCTAAAACTGGAAAACAACAAAAAAAAATATTCCCGAAGCCGTCTGGTCATCGTGGGGAATAGAAGGCCACGACCGTCCATCATTATAAGGAATTATTAAAATTTAACAAATATGTGTATAGAAAAATATAAAATGTATAACTAGGAGTTGCAAAAAATTGAAAAATTTGCAACTATAATATTTTCTTTGTAACCTAATCTGAAAACAAGGCTATTTTATTTTATCATTTATTTTACTTAAACATTACAACAAAACCTATAACCTCTACAACGCTTCTTTCGAATTAAAAAGTAGCCTAAAAAACATTAAGCTATAATCTATCTCTGAATTAATACAAAAATACTGTCAAGACAATGTTTATTAAACACGTGTTTGTTATTGGCCATTTTTATCAGAACAGAATGACAAATAAACTGACAAGTAACAAAATCTTAATCCGCTGACCTGACCGTAATACAGTGTAAATCTAAAGTGGATTATTTGAAAAAAAAAATGTTGTATTAAAATTAAATTATGATAAAAAAAAATTATGTCATCTAGTTATTTGGATTATAAAAAAAAATATATGTTGACCGATTCTCAGACCTACTGAATATGCTCACAAAATTTCATGAGAATCGGTCAAGCCGTTTCGGAGGAGTACGGGAACGAAAACTGTGACACGAGAATTTTATATATTAGATTAAATTGAAGCTGTAATATGATTTGAAATACACACCAAGTCTCTCCTCACCCGTGTCTGAGGAAGCAAACACGTGGGGTTGGCAAAATGCCGTCCCCATAAAGAAAAGACCACCACCAAATATGTCACTCATCCGTCTTACATAAGACGTTTATGTAAGTCGCTTAGAAATTCATTTAAATTAAATCTTAGCACTAAGATGCACGATGCAATAAATTCATGCGCTGTTCTATTCATTTTAGTATTTCATATTTTCTATTGGCAGCGTTGCGGGCATCACGAAACTAACCAATATTATAAACTTTTAATGAAAATTATTACTTACATAGTGAGCGTGGCGAGAAAATCCCTATTAAATTCTGAATATAGTTTCCTTACGGTTAGACAGATTTGAAGACTCCGACTCCTCTATGTTGGCTTCAGAATATGACGCACTGCACAACCCATTACTGTACACAACACTAATACTTTGCAGCAACTTCTTGCTACTTCGCGTACCTCCTTCTGACTTGTCGTCACACTGAGTAGTCACTGTTTGCCTTGAGGAGGCATTTACAGTTTCACCGGGCTTGAGGTGGCCGGGCGCAGATGGCGCTTAGCCTAAACCTCGTTTATGAGTAACTAGGCTCGAGGGCTCCCTCAGGAACCTCGGCTCGGGCTGTTACTTCGTTTATTACCGGATTGGGAGGTCACCGAGCTCTTAGGTCGCTTCGGTGGACGCTCCATGGAGTGACTGGGCGCAAGGGCCCCCGAGAGGGGACCTCGGCTTGGGCTGTCACTCATTACGCGTTTAGCATTCCGATTCAAGGGTGCCCGAGAGGGCCGAACCTCGGCTTGATCGGTTGCTATTATCTGATTGCTATTATTAATACAGCTAACATTACTACCACTTCGGAAAGCGTTAGCGCTGGGAGAAGAAGTGGCGGAAGAAACTCCAGCAACGCTTCTACCATTAATAGGAGAAAACCTGCCTGCTATGAGGCCGTATCGCGAGAATGATTGCCGCAGCCGACATCGACTGCGGCGTGTAATCTGTGTGTGATTTTTGAGTTTAGCCTGGGCGATAGTAATTGCATCGTCTTGAAAGTCAAGAACGTGCCTAGGTCTACGATAATCCCGACGAAACTTACCGAGCGCGATTGGATTGTAGGTGGCGGCACCTACAACTAGCGGATTAGGTCGTCACACTGACGTGCACGAGTTTATAAGAACCCAGCTCAAGTCAAGTCCCCTCCAGGTTTGAGTCAACACAACCACTACTTATGAAAAATTTTAATTTTTGGAAATTGTTTATTTAATTTCTCGGCTCAACTATATGACACAGTGGATTTTAAGTTGAAGAAAATAGAATTATGATTACTTTGGTTTATTTTGGTTGTAACTAAATTAAATTTTGTTAGTGTTTCAATGTTCTAAATGGGATAAATATTGTAGTCATACGAAGGTCTTTTGATATTAAAATTCATTAACAATTTAGCGGCAATATATACATTTATGGACATTTTGATGCTTAATTGGACGAAGGAAAGAACATCTACAAAATTTGCTCGTTGATGTTTATTACCATCCCTGTATTACTTCATTCCAATTGAAATTCTCGCTGCAATTTCCAATACTATTGAATGTCCAATTTTATTAATATCTCGTCGAAACAGCGACATCTAGCGGTCAATATTAATTTTGGATATTGTAATCCCAGTGGATGTTTGTTCTGTCGGTATCCGATATATGCGAGTTAATTAAATATTTTATTGATTTCTACCAACTTCAAAATTTAAATGAATTACTGGTGTCACTATGCAAAGGTTTTGATAAGAAAAGAGATGAATTTTTGTTTAATGTATATATTATAGTTAACCCATCCATTTCGACAATGAGATTGTTTATATTATACCATAAATCTTCACTAAGGGATACCTTAAATAATAAGTAAACGATTGATAATTACAGAGGGACTTGTTGATTGACCATTTAAAGACTTTTTTAGTTTTCATCTATTAAATTCTAACTTTAGCACGCGATTTCTTCATCTTAAAATTAAAAAATAATTCCAATGGTAAAAGAATTTTTGAAATCGCTCCAGAAGTTTTTGAGTTTATTTATTCGTTATATAAAAAAACTGCTCTTTCCTCTTCATAATATAGGTATTGTTAATAACGCGGTGAGACGCGTGACCGGAAGTGGGGAGACGAATCGGAGCCAGCTGATGCGCCCGCGATGTCAGATGAATAATGTAGTCAATTAAATAAAACAACGTGTTTTTTTAAATGTGCAAATTTAGTTATATAATCGTTTTAAGAAGAAACCCACAATTTTATTTACATCTTTAACATTGGTGACTACGACGACGTGATATATTTACGGTGATTAAGAAAATTAATCGTTGCAAAATAAAATAACATCGCAACGAATCGATGGACTGGCAGGATAAGGCACAGGACAGACAACTCTGGCGATCTCTTGTGTCGGAGGCCAAGACCCGCTTTGGGTCGCTGCGCCAGCGGAGTAAGTAAGTAACGAATCGATGCAACCTTCGGACGTTGGAGGACAACATCTACTCGTACCCTACGACACTGCTGGTGATTGTGCTTAGGCTGATGCTGTACAGAAGTCGTTGCGGAAGTGGAGCAGTTCCCTGCGGCTGGATCTCGACGTGATAGGACGTCCAGAACAAAAACACGTATTGAACTTGCATAGGAATCCTAAGTCGGCAGACAGCTATTGGATTGCTGTATCGGAGCTCAACAAAGGAAGTAATAGTTTATTTAATTACCCACTTGAAAGATAAAAAATATATAATTTTCGAATTTAATTGCCTCTGTTTGCTTATCTCATGTAAAATCGAATTAATAACTAAATTTTCATACAATTCTACGTCTACTAAAAATATCGTATGTTGTATTCGTAAAATTACGTAATTTTATTCATTCCTTCCCGAATATTACATCTATATACAGCTAGGTACAACATAATATTTAAAAAAAATTGATGGCACAACTCCTTTGTTTGTACTCATCCTTTGTTTACTTTGACCTAGAAAGCTTCATTTACAATTGGTATTATTTTTCTAACTTTCTAGTTGCTTTCATTTATAACAATTAAGATCATACCAAAAAACATAAATTTAAATTATAAATAGCAGGTAGTTTAATAGTATATGCCGACTATTACAGCAGCCGCCGCTGCGCCAGCCGCCAGATTCTGCCTACCGCCGCGCATCTTCCTGCTGGACATTCGAGTGTGCTTGCTGTTACTGGATCATCTCGGCCCCGCGACGCTGCGCCGGCGCCGGGATCAGCTGACTGACCGGTTTGCTGTTTCTTGACCGTTGTACATAGCTACAGCGGCCAGCACGGTTTGGCTTTCGTTATTACTCTTGTTTGCTTAGCACGTTATGCGCTCATAGGTATTTACTTAACTTTATTTAACAATGGCCGAAGACTTGTGGATGTTAATTCATATTCGTGGTACTATAAAATCAAGAATTACCATGTTCACTAAATATTTTAATAATGTTAAAATTTCGGTTCATTAATTTGTCAAGCAAAAAAATTATTGAAGGCTATCATAACTTGCATAAGAATGGCGAAAATGATTCGGAATTTAATTCAAACTCATCCAGAACCTTCGGTCAATATAAAGTTGCCGACTATAGATTTGCCTCATTTTGAAGGAAATTCGTTAAAATGGTTGGAATTTCGTGATACATGCAATTTGTTAGTTAATAAAAACGACCATGTATCCAAGATAAATAAGTTTCACCATTTACGTTCTTCACTAACAGATGGCGCCACTGTAGTCATGAAATCAATTTCCTTTTCGGCGGATAATTATAAAATAGTGTGGGAAATACTTTGCAATAGGTACGATAATACTAGGATAATACTAGGATAATACTAGGATAATACTAGGATAATACTAGGATAATAGTAAATAATCATTTAAAATCTTTATTTTCGTTTCAACCTCTTACTAAAGAATCCCATCAATCACTACGTTATGTGATTGATTATTTTACAAAAAATTTGATATCATCTATATATATAAAATAAAGTGTGTTAGTTATACTATTTATAACTCAAGAACGGCTGAACCGATTTGGCTGAAAATTCATGGGTATGTAGTTGAGAACCAGGATACGGACATAGGATACTTTTTATCCCGTTTGCTTTTTTAAATTCCGCGGGAACGGAGTCGCGGGCAAAAGCTAGTTTAATATATTAAATGAACCTACTGATTCGTGCGACAAGTTAATTATATTTATGATGACGCACAGGTTAGATGGCGCCACTAGTCGCAAATGGGAGAAGCAGAGAAATTATTTGTCTGATTTAATTTAATAATAATAATAATTAATTTAAATTTTATAATAAATATTTTATAAATAACGTCTAATTGTTAATCGATACAAAAGAGTTCGTCTATCGGTGAGTTAAATAAGGTTATTCCGTCTTTGTACAATTATGTTGCATAATTTAAATTTTTAAAAGTAATTCTGTGTCATCATTCATCAAGTGAGACAGTATAAATTCTGAAAATTAGTTTTTTTTTCATTTATTTTCAAATAACAATGGGTCGTGGCAAACCCGTGTGATTGATGTTTGTGGGGTCAATGCTGGCGAATCAAGTTACCAAATATCTAAAGATTTGATAATTCCCAGGTCTACAGTCCAATCTATCGTTTAGCACTATGAAAAGAATAGAACGACTTGTTGTTTGAAGAAGTACAGGCGAAGGTACTGGGACGTATCCACACACTACCATAGCCATTTAAGAAGAAAAACGCTATTTTATTTACGTCTCTATCAGGTATAGAACATTTACGCATATTTAAATAATGTTTTGTCTCTTTTATAATGAGTATAAATTAAATAAAACACAATTAATAACTTATTTACAAACGTTTAATTAATTCAATATTTTAATACATTTGATAATTTTATAGATCCCTGCGATCCTAGTGGGCCCTGCTGCCGTCCGTTTTTGATCTATTGCGTTCAGCTGGAATATTACAAATTTTGGTTGGATAGTATATTGCGTTCAACAAATCGCAAGTTTCATGATCGTAAGATTTTTGATCTGTGGAATTAAATGTTAGAAATTAATTAAGAAAAAAAATCTACAGCTCCAACATGCATTTTTACTACTGCTTGGTGCTTGGCCCTAAAGTATTAAATTTGTCGTGATACTTTAGGTTTCTGGAGATTATGGTTTCACCATAGATTTATAACTTGAATGGATATCTAACGTATAGTACAAAAATGGCGAAGAGAAAGGCCACTGGGGGCCTCTTTTTTAAGTAAATTCCATCGGTGTTGTTTATAATCTTCTATCTGTCTATCTATATAAAAGAAAGTCGTGTTAGTTACACTATTTATAACTCAAGAACGGCTGAATCGATTTGACTGAAAATTGGTGGACAGGTAGCTTAGAACCAGGAAACGGACATAGGATAATTTTTACCCCGTTTTCTATTTTTTTATTCCGCGCGGACAGAGTCGCGGGTAAAAGCTGGTATCAAATAAGATTTAAAAAATATATTCTCAATTATGCATGAAACTCCATGCCCTTGTCATCTATAATACTAATAAATGTGAATGTTTGAAATTTGCAACGGAGATAGTTGATAATATTTATAGTTCTATTCAAATATGCTGGTGGTCCGATGTCATAGTGCCGCTGCACCCCCTTCCCCCTTATCCCATAACACCCCTCTACTAACTAATAATAAAAGTTTTCTTTATTCTACGCGAACAGTGTCGCGGGCAACCGCTAGTAGCTTATATCTTACCTTTATCAAACGAATCCTTAAGCCCCTCAAAAGTTTTCGGTTCGTCTTTTTGTGTTTTAACATTTATTACGATTTTTAATTCTGAAAAATTGTATTCACATTAAGGCTTATAAATTGTATTTTATTTATCTATATATTCTAGTAATATTGAAAACATGGAAAAATTCGCTAACATGCTATATTTGAGTTGCTAAAATCGAATGTTCAATTTTTTTATATTAAACGACTGGACCTGTTCCGTCTAACTTTTCCTGGAAGGTAGTTGATTTATGCAAGAGTAACAGAGAATATAGGGGTAACAAAGTAATAGCTGCGTCATTGGCTCAGAAGTTAAGCACTTGACTTGCAATCTGCAGGTCCTGGGTTCGAAGCCCGCCATGTACCAATGTGTTTTTCGAGTTTCGGTTTCAATATGTACATTTATCCGACGTTCTTACGATGAAGGAAAACATCGTGATGCTGCACATATCTGAGAAGAAAATTCAAAGATATGTGTGAAGTCAACCCGCACTGGGCCAGCGTGGTTGTCTATGACCTAGTCACCCCTAAGTTAGTGTTATCATACGTATTAAGAATATAAAAATTATAAACAGCATTTTTTTACAAAAATTAGTGGTTAATACTCACTTCCTCTACGTTCTATCTTTCCATTTCTGTGTGTAATTTGGGGTCTTCTTATTTCAGTCGAAACTATGTAAAAATATATTTTTTATTTATATAATTAGGCAACAACATCGTCAGATATTTTTATTTATATAAGGTTATTAATTGAGCTAATTAAAAAAAAAGTAGCCCGACTGACTATTTCAGGGGAATAACATGAATGGAAAGACGCCTCAGTCGTGAATATCGTTTCAGTCGTTTTATCTGCAGTAAGTTATCAGCCATACTATCAGTTGTCAGTTTATTGTTCCTACCTTCAGCTGCTGTATCCACTTTCACCTGTACGTTAATTTCATCTTCTACTTCCTCTTCACTCGCCGTTTCTAAAGGAATTGAACATATAAAATTAAAAAAAAAACTGTAAAAGTTACATCAGAAGTAGTGGAAAATCTAACCAAAAATATGATTTTATTTATTCAATAACTAAAAATCTACGAGTTTCCGCAACTTTTAACTTTGTCTAGTAAGTCCTTAGATATAACTATGTTCGCCATATAAATTGCAGCCGTCGACTTGACGGTATGTAATCTAAAGTTTAGCCAACGGTTAACTAAATTCATTGAAATATCGAAGCAACCGCTACTCGACGAAAGAAGGAATGCACAGAAATGGATTTTTCTACTTTTTATGCGTCCCTTCCTCCGTGAAATTCACTTCTCATCCTTTCCTTATATGAAATGGATGGGAAGAGAAATAGGACTAGAATTAGGCCTGCACCACACTCACCAGACTGTATGCGGAATTGCTTCCACTTCACGTCTGTCTTCGTGTGGTCGTGGTATTTCACTGAGCGAGCCGACCGATTCGTGCAACAGATGTTGCTGGCGTCTACCAATGTTAAAAGCTTGAGTTTTAGCGTTAAATGTCAGTCTGTCTTTGGAACTAGGTATACGCACGAAAGACATTATCCTCTTGAGAAATTTAACTATTAAGATTACATTAAAGATATTCAAATTTACCTGCATCCGCCTCAATCTTCTTATCCAATAATGAAGGTATGGTTGAGAACCATTTCTCATTATTTTCTTCATTTGTGGTTTCATGATCGTCAACTTTTAGCTCATTTACTTCTGAAATGTTTACAATGTCAATATGTCTCTTTTATGTAAGGGCTGTTGCACTCACCGTAGGTTTCTGAGACCAACATCCCCGTTTAAAACATGTTTCTATCTCTGTTTTGTCAAAGACAGTGAGAGGGATGACAATATGTTTTAAATAGAGATATTGTTCTTAGAAACCAACGGTCATTTATTTAGTAATAACAAGCAATTAGTATAAAATCTTCAATAAGCGACTACCTGAGTGATTACTTAATTCTCTAAGTACCTACGACAGCAAAATAAATATATTTAATCCAAAAATATTACCGCACGGAATTAAAAAAAATCTCAGTGATAATCCAGCTTTCTTAAGGCAAAATAATTTTAGACATCGGTCTAGTAGTTCTTGAATTGTTACAAAAAAACTTTCCTCTTCTCAAATTATATTAGTACAGATAATGAAATCTTTATACCTCGTTTGTCGTTCTGTTTGTCAACATTCATTCCTGAACTGAGTATGGGAATTATTTCCTTGTTCTCCTCACCGTTGTTTCCTTATTAAAATTACAAATTAATATTGACTACATAAGTATATCAAAGTTAATTATCTTACAAATATTATAAATGCGAATGTATAGATGGATGGATGTATGTTTCTTTGAAGGTATCTACAGAACGCCTTAACAGATCTTGATGAAATTTTGGCATGGATATAGAACATATATTCATCATTCATCCATCAGCTCACTATACGTCACCTGAGGGGTTCGGATACTACCCCAAGTTAGGGGTGACTAGTATATAGTCAACCACGCTGGCCAAGTGCGGGTTGACTTCACACATATCATTGAATTTCTTCTCAGATATGTGCAGGTTTCATCACGATGTTTTCCTTCATCGTAAAAACGTCGGTTAAATGTACATATGTAAATCGAAAATCGAAAAACACATTGGTATATGGCGGGATTCGAACCCAGGACCTCCAGATTGCAAGTCAAGTGCTTAACCCCTGAGCCGCCGACGTACGCTATGCTTCGAACATATTTATGTACTACTAGTTAAATTTTTTTCTTTTAATATCGCGCGAACTGAGCCGCGGGCGATAGCTAGTTAAATCTAAATGTCGTATTAATATAATAATATACAACATTTTAATTATATGACAAACTACAAAAAGATCATTTGCCGGATTATTTAAAATTCTTATATAATTCGCAAAAGGTTAAATTTAATCACCTTTCTCTTAATAAAGCCACGTTGAGGTAATCCCTTAGTATCCAATTAATTATTTTGTAATCGGCGATAAGAAAATTATTATTATCTATTATAGAGTATAAGTAGAAGAAATATTTGTGATAATCGCCATCGTATCGTCATCGACAGAATTTGATTATTTGTGCAGCGCCCCCTACCGGGCGTAAATTACACCAAAAAATCTCATATTGATTTTGACATAATTCACGATAATGAGACGAATGCGATTGTTACAATTTGTCCAAGGCCCATTGATGTAGATGGTAGAACACACATTTGCTAAAATATCAACGGCTTTTTGATGAAGTTTATAATCGGCCAAAAAAAAACAAATTGTTCCACATCATTAGATAGTACCCTACCTACCTTCGAGGATATTCATTCCAGAGTTCAATATCGGTACAAAATCGTCATTTACATCATCTCTAGTTCCACTGGCTTGTGGTTGGGAAGTTCCTGAAGGTAATGATAAGAATTTTTTATAAGCTGCACTTCTATAACTTTTCTAAACACTACAATCTAACAGTTGTTTATCTTAAATAATATAAAACGCTAGATGGTGTTAGCAACATTCGAGTTCCGTTTTTTCTACTAACCGTAAGATGGCGCTAGACATTTGAACCATCTTTCGGCTATAAAATTTAGATGGCACTGGTCAACAACTTTCAAATTTCCGGTCTTTTTTTATCTACTCGCCGTTAGATGACACTAACATTTTTATTATTCGAATTTTATTAACAGAATCTCAATTGAAAATATAAAATCCTATTTATTTTACAAAAGAAAAATAGTATTAAAAAATGTTCTTTAGGTAATAGAAATAAATAATAAAAGTTGTCATAAACATTAGGATATTTTAATCTATAAAATGCTTAGAATATTTTACTCCTTACTCTTGTTTTTATACACATACCTTGGAAGTACAGCGAGGAATCCCGTGGATAGTCTCCGGAGCTTCGCGCTGCCGCGCCCACGATAATGCCGACACAGTAACAAAGCCACCTGGAAAGTTAATATAACTATCTTACTAATATTATAAATGCGAAAGTTTACTTTAGATGGATGGATATGTATTTGCTGGATCGAGTTCCCAACACCGCTACCAGTGGCTACCATCAGCGCTAAAATTATGAAAATCATATCGGCAGAAAATACCACGGCTTATAGCCTGTCCTGTGGAATTTAGAGGTCAGTATCACGCCCCTAATAAACATTCTAAATTCAAATTGTTAGCGGTTTGTTGAATTTTTATTTTTATAATTACAGTTTGTTAAAAATGTTCCCACGTTTTTGGAACATCGATCGAACGGATATTTATTTTTTTTAAATCAAAAGGTAGCAAACGGCCACCTTAATTCGCCGAAATACCGAAGCGACCGTTGCTCATGGACATCCGCAAATGCAGATGCGTTGCCTACCTTTAATCAACGGAGAAGAAGACGCACAGAAAGAGGATATTTGCACTCATTCGCCAAATCCACTTCCCCTTCCCATCCTTTCCTAATAAGAAAAGGGTAGGAAGGGAAAGAGGACTAAAATTTGGCCTCCAGCACGCACACTAATCAGACTGCACGCGAAATTGCTTCCACTTGACGCCTGTCTTCTGTGTGGTTGTGGTATTTCACTGAGCGAGTCCCATTCATTCACCCAACAAATATTGTTGTTGCGAGATCTACCACTGTAAAATATGCGGGATCTACATATTTAAACGTCTTTAATACTACCTAAAATAATATGTAAATTTACCTTAACATTGTACTCACCACATTGTTTTCAGTGTCACCGCAACTTACAAAACCGTTTTAACAATTCGCGCGTCACTTCGCGTCTCGCAATTCACCAAAAACGTTTTGTTGTACTCTACGAGATGATCGGCTAGTGATGTCCTGGACTCAAGTTAGAATCGATATATCTAACCGATTTTTTACAAATCGAAAGGAATAAGATATCGATCTCCAAAATTGATTCAATTTTATTTCAACCGATTGTTTTTCAAAGTTTGCATCAATTAAAACACTGTTCGAGATTGACGAAGCTCGCTAGATTCATTTTAACTGTACAGTTTTTAAATATTCAGTTAAATCGTAAGTGTGTCAGTTAAATTGTACAACTTAGTTTTGCTAACACACCTTCAACTTTAACTGTACACGCCTAATGAAGGACGGAGGCCTAATTTTAGTACTCTTTGAAGTTTATTTGACGGAGGAGGATGCATAGGATTTGAAAATATTCTTTTCCTGTGCTTCCCCTTGTCCATTGATTAGAGGTAGGCAACACTTCTAAAATTGCGAATGTCTATAGGCAGCGGTCGTTTTGCTATTTCGTTGAATTCAGGTGGCCGCCCGCTTGTTTACCACCTTAGTATATTAAAAAAAACAGTTCGACAAAACAGTTAAAACTAAATTTGTAGCTTTATACAGTTCGATCGTGAATTCATAATCACTGTTATATTATGATAGTTGTTACATTTATTTTGAGAACGGACAACGGTTGCGGCACATCTCTATGACTATGTCAGTGAGGGGTCGTTGAGATAAAACGCGGGTCAGGGGCTTGTCTTTTACAGTTGGCAACAAAACTTGGGTAAAGCCCAGGAAAATACTGAAATCGAAAACACTTTAATATATTCTTTATCTGTTGAGGTTTTTTTAAGAATTAATATGGAATTTTTTCCTTGTTACATATGTTTAAAAACATAAGTATTTACTAGCATAGATAATATTATTTAAATATATTTACTTCATCAGATCAGATCTACGTAGAACGTAGAATGAACTGATCTTAAAATCTTGTAGGCATATTTAACGTACTAGCTCTTCCTAAGACTCCTTCCGCGCGAAATTAAAAACAAACTTAATAAGTAGCCTATATGTTCTTCCAAACTATGTTCTATATCTGTGTCAAATTTAATCGAGACCCTTTCAGCCGTTCCGGAGATACTTTCAGACAAACATCCATTCATCTTTATAAGATAAGTAAGATAGATGGAGTTTTTCATAGAAGTCTGTCATCTAATCGAGAGTCCATTTTCCAAATGTCATTTTGTTTTCACATTAACTTTAATAAATAATAAAAAACTTGAGAGGTGTCAAGGGACACCCGGATGGAACGAAGTTCCTTTCTATTAATTAGTGAAAGAACCAATGTTTATTCTATGAATAAAAAACTTAAGTCTTCACAAGAAGTACATTTTATTTCTATGAATTTTCGTTATATATTGTCACGTCGTTGCCATGGTGAAGTAGCGCTCATTCGTCGTTAACATACTTACTATAGCAAAAAGTGTCGTGACAACTTTTCGTAAGAATTTTTTCCGTCTAGCCCCCTTTCACAACGCGCGATAAGGAACTTCGTTCCAAAAAGCTCCGCCCTCTTTTTCTTGGTATTTTAGTTATAAAGTCGCTTTTGCTTTTAGGAAAATACCTACATATACAATATCGAATAATGTCAACGTCGGAATTTCCGGAGCAAAGCTGATTATATCCAGAAAATTTAAATGCAATTTTAGTCACACAGACAAACAAATAGATAACTCAGATTTATTCTACAACAGACATTAGAAGAAAACTGAGGTAAAAGTGTGGCAAAAATATAATTGCAGTTATGTTCGTACCTATGTGTGGTTTGTTAGTTTTAGTTTAATAATTTCGTTTATTGAAATACTCGAAATATTACGGATAAAAATTAGACGAATTCCTTCTTTTTACGTATTTCAGATTTAATGTTAGGTTCTTTTTTGCTAACAGACTTAATTTTATAAATAACTCAATGTTTTCAAACGATAATGAAAATAATATATTATCATTTATTTTATAGTTTGATTTATTTAATTATGTGTATATCTAAACGGCTTGACCTCGCTTTGCATTTTATAAGCACAGAGTAGTTACGAACAGTGACTTCTGTATTAAATAGTACACATATTAACATCTTTGTTTAGTGAACATTGTCGCAATACAAAAGTTAAAAAGAGCTATCTATGTGAAACTTCATTTTATCATTTCCACAAAATTACGACCATAGATTTATAACGTTCTAGCTTTTGCCCATCTGCGCGGAATTAAAAAAAATAACAAGTAGCCTATGTGTTCTTCCAAACTATATTCTACGTCTGTGTCAAATCTAATCAAGATCTGTTGAGTCGTTCTGGAGATACCTACCTTCAAACATTCATCCATCCATACATCTAAAAATTCTCATTTATAATATTAGTAAGATAGATACATTATTCGGAGCACAAAAGTAAGGGGAAAATTAAGCATTTCAAACAAATTTACTCAGTATTGTCTAAACTTTTATTTAGCTTCACCTGTACCAATGTTTGTCATCAAATTTTGCAAATTAAATTTGATCCACTTCCCGGTTACTGATTCAGCTGTAAGACTTATGTATTAACTAGCTGCCGCCCGCGACTCCGTCCGAGCGGAATTTAAAAACAACGCAATAATTAGCCAGTGTGTTCTTCCGTTCTACATCTGTGCCAAATTTCATCAAGATCCGTTATGCCGTTCTGTAGATACCTTCAAACGAACATCCATTCATTCATTTAAACATTCGCATTTATAATATTAGTAAGATATTTATTCAGTCGGGTAAAAAAAAACTAACTACTATACTCTGTGGTAATCAAAACTTGATTCGCGAATTCTCAGTTCATGCAAGTTCTGTCAGTTACTATCCGCACTCTTGGCGCGAAAGTCGCCTTTTTCGTTATAAAACTTTATTTATTTTTAATATTTGCTGTGTAAAGGAGAAACAACAGACTGAATTATGAAGTAAGTTTAATAACTTTATTATTTTAATAGTTTTATTATTAAAATATAGTTTTTAAATGGTCATGGAATTAAATATGTTGTTTTCCTCAAATGTTGTGATATGTGCCTTTTGTGTTCTTTTTAGTTACGTAGATATTTCATCCGCGCGGAATTGAAAATAATCTATGTATTCTTTCAAATGAGTATTCAACATCTGTATCGAAATTCATCGAAATCTATGCAGAAATTCTGGACAAACCTAACAAACTTCCATTTGAACTATCTCATTTATAAAATGTGTTAGATGTCGCTCAAGACGCCGTCCGCGCGAAATTAAAAACAAACTTAAAAAGTAGCCTAAGTGTTTTTCCAGACTATATTCTATATCCAAGCCAAATTTCTTCAAGATCCATTGAGCCGTTCCGGAGAAACCTTCAAACAAACATCCATCTAAACATTAGCATTTATAATACTAGTAAGATTAGTTATAAATAAAATGTTTTTTAGTGTACAATGTTTTCTCTTTTGTCTTGAAATACATTTATCATTTATATATTAAATAACCTAAAAGGAAGAGTACTTTTTACTTGTTCGTATTTGAATGTAATTTAATTACGAATTAATAAACTATACATTCATCAAAACCTCTGACCTTTTAATATCTTGACGTTATTAATGTTTACTTTATTAGCCGACTTCAAAAAGAAGGAGGTTATCAATTCGACTGTATTTTTTTTTATTGTAGCGTCATATAAATATTTCTTTTAAATTTTTCGTACCAAAATGTTTAGCTTATTTGCCGTTATTTATTTACTAAATTAAAATTTTAGCGTTTGTATGCTTTGTTTTGTTCTCAGTCAAGGACAATTAATTTGCAAAATTACGAGTACAATAACAGGAATATACGCAACCACAAATGATTAATCAATATGTAGTTAGTTAGTAGCTAGTAGTAGGGGCTCAGTTTTCCGCAACTCCACGACAAGCGCGTATTTTGCGTGAAGGCAGGCTGTAGGTTACTCCAGCCAGCCCAGCTCGCCAAAGAACCCCAGCAGTCCGTTAATGTTGCTGGTGATCTCTGGCGGCGACCTCGGCGGACCAAGGTATCTGACCCTGTAGTCGGACACTGCCGGGCAGTGTATCTATATGTAAATATTGTTTTCCTTATAAATTTGTTATGACAATAGAATAATATAATTACGTATTTTTTATCTAAAACATACGATCTTCATAATTTTGTTTATTAATAACTAGCTTTTACCCGCGACTCCGCCCGGGAGGGAAAAAAAAATGCACACAAGATAAAAAAAGTTCCTATGTCCGTCTCCTAGTTCTAAGCTTCATCAATTTTCAGCTAAATCAGTTCGACCGATCTTGAGTTATAAATAGTGTAACTAACACGACTTTCTTTTATATATATAGATAGATTTAGTTAAAATTGCTTTGTAGTTTTTAAATAAGTGAAAATAATGCCATCTTGTGACGAATGGATGATTTTTTTTTTTTCTGTCGAAAACATTATGTCTTCAACATATAAAAAAAAACTTAAAACTAACTTAGCCTATGTGTTCTTCTAGACTATTTTCTACAATTGTGCCAAATTTCATCAAGATCCGTTGAGCCGTTCTAGAGATACCTAGGCTCAACAGATCTTAAACATAGTCTAGAACAGTGTTGCCCAACCTTTTTGGATCCATGTCACATTTTTCAGGATGAACTATGGCCCCCTTATAAATTTTGTTTAGAAATAAATTTCTCTCGAGGCCTAAATTTACAATGTTAGAGAAATAATTAAATACTACTTTTGGCTGACTAGATCAATTTCATATAACATTTTTAAACACGAAAACACATATAAATAGTTTAAATGCAACGGATTTTTGTCTCTAAAACGTTTTAATGTACTTTTTAGCACTGGTTATCATTGTAAGGATGCCTTAAGTTTTTAAATCTCCGAATTGCCCCCCTCTAAATCCAAATGCCCCCCAGGTGGGGCGTAAGCCCCACCTTGAGAAACACTAGTCTAGAAGAACACATAGGCTGTTTATTAAGTTCTTTTTGTAATTACGCGCAGATCGCGTCGCGGGCTAGAATTATTATTATGTAATGTTGATATAATTTTACGTATTTTAAGGTCATTAGAGTTTAACCGCACGACGAAATCATATTTAAATGTAATGTCATCTTAAAAAATAAAATGATACATGATAAAAAATTATATTTCATACACATGATGGATAACGTGTAAATGTGAAAAAAAAAACAATTCTTAAAATATTTGTCTGTATGACTGTCCGCAAGACGGAGTTTGTTCCGGGTAATCTCCGGAACGACTGGACCGATTTCGACCGGACTTTGACTGAAAGGTAGCTGATGCATGCGAGCTTGTTTTGTAGGCCATTTTTTGTTCTTTTATTTCTGCGCTGACGAAGTCACGGTCGACCGCTAGTTAAAAATATAATTTAATTTATGTAAAAGTAACTGTCAACTGCTTTTAATAGACAGAGGAGAGTTTAAAAAAAAGTTTTGTGCTCTTTCGTTTACGTCCACTATGAAAATGCTGCGAAGTTGAAAAAGACTAGAGTTGGTCTTCCCAATACAGACTAATCAGACAAAATGCAGCAATACTTCTATGTCTTCAGTGTGGTATATTGCGCCGGTCTTGCGCTTCAAACTTGCAACAGCTAACAGCTAATGCTGCTGCATACTGTGCCACTATTGACTACTGAATGTACTTTTTCACAGGTGGTACATCTGCTTGCTGGCGGCGCTGTTACTGCCAAGTGCGGTACTGACACAGGAGAATTCTGGTATGTATAGCTAAAGACCAACAGTATACTTCAGTGGGGAATAGCACGAATATTTGTGACAAGTGCCATCGTATCGTTATCGACAAATTTTCTATTGTTACGAGCGTGAGGTATGAGATACAGATGAAAACACTATTACAGTTCTACTTTGATCTATTGCGACACTGCACAACGTGTCCAAACACTTACACGATTGTCTTTCAGCACCACACACCGAATCATTGTTATTGAACACTTAACACTACACTGACACTGCACTTCACCACTTGCACTTTCACTTCACTTGCACATTTTCTACTGCACGTCTAATTCCTTTTCACTTATTACTTCTTCACTGCTCACTTAATGACTGTTCCGGGTCGCGTCTGACTCTCCTTAAATAGGCCGAATTTCGATTTCTTATTTTCGATGTTCCTTTGGCTTTATTTCAGTATTTTCTCGAACATTCGAATCCCATACATTAGTCAACGAAGTTTCTTTCTATTGATGGAATATTCTAGAAGCCCTTTTTGTATCTTAGCGATGACGTCGCAACAGAAGTAAAATTTATGTAGCGCCCTAAGAGCAAAGTACACCAAAAATCTTATAGTAATTATGACATCATTGACGATGAGGATACGAAGGCGACTGTCATAAATATTCGTGCTAGATCCACTGCCGTGTGTTCGTAACTTGTGATTATTGTTACTGTAATTTTTTTGCAAACAAAGATCTGAACCCTGACGATGTGAACTGGTTGAACCGAGTCCTTGGCACGCCACCGACCAGCACCACGACCAGCACTAGCAGTACCACAGCCGCACCACAGAACACGATTCTGGATCCAGTTCTCGATCAGGACTTCAATGGTAAAAAAAAACCTGCAAATACTGTATTTTAGGAAACAAGCTATACTTATAATTTTTCCTTTAGCAAAAGAGAACTGATTTGAAATTTATTCGATGTGCATGCTAATAGTAGGAATTCAGGAATATATTTTGTCAGTAGAAATTACAAATTACGTTAAAACTGGAAAACCCTAAAACTTTCCTTATATAAAAATTAACCAAAATCTTAATTTACGGTTTCAATCGACACGAACCCTTCTTTTTCCTACCTTCCTTCTAAACTAAGTCATTAAAGTCCTGAACTAGACGTATGTAAATAAATTCTGAATCGGTTCAAAAGATAAGCTCACATAGGATTGAGCGACAGGCTCGACTAAAACTCTCACAACAGCTCACAACTCACTATGCGAGTCAACGAGATTCAGCCATATTAGCAATTAGCAGAGCGACCAATCATTCGCTCGCAGCTCGAGTTGAGCTGCTTCACACTTGGAAACTGTTATCTTATCTGCAGATCATAAATTTTAGTTGGGTTCCTCATGATTGGAGTGGAGTGGAACTAAGAGGTTAGACAGCTGTGTCGCTTGTGATATACTGTCGTCTCTATTTTGTCAAAGATAACTTAAAGGATAGCAATATTATATGGGTGTGATTGCTGTAGAGTTCTAGAATAAGAGGAGAGCTACGTATGTTATTTCTCAGAAAGTGCTGTGTGCACGACGGACACGGGCGAGAATGGCATCTGTGTCTTGATACAGCAGTGCAAGGATGGAGTCATAGACAATACAACTCTCATCGACTTAAGGTGAGTTGGTATTGAGTTTGATGTTAAGCCATAGAGCAATGAATTCTATGGCTATCTAGCACTGACCACTGTAAATAGACTGGCTATAAGACGTAATATTTTGTGCTTATTTGATTTTTACCATATTGGCGCTGGTCGTAGCGGTTTGTAGCGATGGTGTGGATTCGAACTAATACTATAGATAGAAATAACTGTCACGTAACATCAACAGACGTGTTTAAATCTGAACGAAGCAAATGCTGTCATTTTCAAGCAATCGCCTATTCAGTCCATTTATAGAGGTGTTTGGACCCCATTGGGACCCCATTACTATTGACTTGGCAGATCTTTTCTTCCATAAATTACTTTTAATGCTTCACCGTTCCACTCCTGAAGGTTCGTCAGCTGGGTTTGCTATCGTTGCAAGCGATTGTGAGTTGTGTATTGTGTTCAACAGGATTGGATCGTGCCCTCACTACTTACAAATGTGTTGCCTGCGTTCGGCCGCTACCAGAGTACAGCCGACGCCGCCACCGGTGACCGCCGGGTGCGGCTGGAGCAACCCCGGCGCCGGAATATTCCGCACCAAGGACGCAGACAATATTAACAGGAAGACATACGCAGACTATGGGGAATATCCCTGGATGGTTGCTGTGATGAGGTGATTTTCTTAAACTAGACCAGTGGTTCTCAGCACGTAGGTAGTGTGTTTGGTCACCTTTAAGATGATCTAGTTACACCATTTTAATCGGCTCAGTATCATCTGCGCGCTGCGCAGTGCCTCACCTAACATTGAATTCTGCGCAGCGTTTTGTGCGATGTTCCGAGCCAATAAGATATTTGAAAACCTAAATAACAGTACCCTAATTCGGACAAATAAAAGATTTCCTTTGTGAAACATTAATTTCCTTCAATTGTCCTTTTAATTTTTATAACAACAGAGCGGTCAACAGCGAAGAGGCCGTAGAATGGAAGCAGTCTGACTATTACGGAGGTGGCGCAATCATCCACCCGTCCGTGGTCATCACCATCGCCCACAAGGTGGATTGGCAAACACCCAGCCAGGTGAGATGATGATTAATCTAGCTCTCACTTCTGCTACAGGTGTATTCAAGGCTTATCCTTAACAGGAAAGCATTCTTCCATTTTTAGCTTCATCAACATTTCAAAGTCCTGTTCTGAATAATAATATATGATGGTTTTTTAAATGAAAAAGAGTATCCATCAGGTAATCAATTTCTTCCTAAAATCAACCCCAAAAATGGGGGTCAAGTCTCCCAAAATGGGATCAAACCTCGCCGAATCCTACTCGTTTACACTTTGGCAACCTTATACTAAATTGAAGTAATAATGACTTGAAATCCTGATCAGATAAAATGCCGCGCTGGCGAGTGGGACACGCAGACAACTATGGAGCTGTATCCTACTCAAGAGCGGCTTGTCAATAAGAAGATCATCCATGAAGAGTACTACAGGAGTAAGTTCTTTATTTTACAATATTCTAAGAAGTTAATATATCATAAAAGTGATCCAAGTCCCTGAGGTCCACGACGAGCCGAATGTTAACACCGATGTACCGAGTACGATGTTAACACCACACTAAAACCAGAACAGTGGTAGACGCCATCAACAACAACATCTGTTGCACTTTGTGTCTCTCACGCTGCAATACCACGACCACACAGAAGACAAGTCTCCAGTGAAAGTCATTCCTCGTCTAGTCTTCTTTCCCTTTCCACCTTTTTCTGATAAAGGATGGGACGTAGAAGTAAGTTTGACGGAAGACGGAATACGTAGGATTGGGAAATATACTCTTTGTGTGCGGGGACGCACAATAATCCTCCGTCGAATAGAGGTAGGCAACGTATTTGAAATGGATCTGATATAAAGGATTAAAAGAGTGACGCTTTGGGGTATTTTTTTTATAATGAAGTAGTTGGGCCAATATCGGTCGCATTTGACATCTATTAATTTTAGCTTCATAGTGAGGTGAGCTGCTTGAAAACATCGATGAAGTGAATTAATCGATATGGAATATCGTTGTTTTTCGTTCGATTATTTTCTTAACATCCTTAGTGTGTAGAAAAAAAGGTTTACTGAAGGAACATTGTAACGACGTACGCTTGGAAATATTTTAAAATAAACATACAATCGAAATTTGAAAAAAGTCAACCAATCGTGTAGTTTTAATTTAATAGACGTTACGTTGTAAAATTTCGATAAAGTATCAACTGTGACCTATCAAATTGGTCCACATATAGTCGTAATATGTTGTCTTCGATTATTTATTTATTGGGACCATTTTTCTTAGGAAAATGTCAGTCCCTACTACAAAATTTAAAAAGAAACAAAGGACATAAAGGTGTAGCCTTTTCTGCACCATGCTGTGAAAGTCACCCGGTTAGCGCCGACAGAGTTAGGGCAATTCTATTCTATGTTACTGTTTCCAGCTCCGGCAGTCAACGACGTGGCGCTGCTGATTCTGGTGAGCCCCTTCAATCTTGAGGACGCGCCGCACATCGGCGTAGCGTGTCTCTCTCCTCGTGTACCTGCGCCTGCCACCAATTGCTACAGCATGGGCTGGGGCAAGGACTTCCAGCAGAAGAACAAAAACGCCGTCATACTCAAAAAGGTTAGTTACATGTACAAACAGATGAATCATAAAAGTGTGACTGATTTTCGAAATGTCAAACGGTGCAATTTAAACTGACAGACATAAAAGTACATAAAGCTAGTAGGCATAAGTCAATCTAAATTTCGATAGGTAATAATTTTTGTCATTTTCCATATTTTTTTAGGTTTAACATATTTTTTGACAAAACTAACTACAGTAGCAGGGCCTCTTACCGGTTCGATTAAGCTCCTCGCACTGAAGTTTTAGTAAATGTTGTTTAAGGTGGAACTGAGCTATGTGGAGCCAGGGCCGTGCCAGGCTGCGCTGCGGCGCACGCGAGTTGGTCCGCGCTATACGCTGCATGACTCGCACTTGTGTGCTGGTGGCGTGCCCGGCGTCGACACCTGCAAAGGCGACGGCGGCTCCTCTCTCGTCTGCCCAATACAGGTATAGTGGTTTTTATATATCTTGGCGCCTCTGTCATCGTACGAGTCGCTAATGGGGAGAAAACTGAAAGTTGTAAGTAGGCGGCGCTAGCGTTGAGCTGTCATCATCAATTATCTGTCAATTTTTGTATACACTTATTATATAATACTTATTTTTGAATTTTTGAGTGAATTTTGACCAAAATAGTTGCTATGTCTACAGTTCACAGAGTACTTTGTATATAAAGTAAAGTGTTTTTGTATATCTGTGGTAAATTTAGTGCCTCTTCCACTCTTGGTCTTGCTGATATATATGAATATATGAATTTTGACACTATTAAAGTTTATGTGTGCCATTTGAAAAAAAAACTTTTTTATGAATTATTGACTGATTTCGATCAATGGGCGACCACTAGTCATTTATAACTTTTCCAGTTTTTGATTTGCACCTGTAATTGTTCCAGGAGGGTGCAGATTCCAACCGGTACGCGGTTTACGGACTGGTTGCGTTCGGCATTGGCTGCGGTAAACCCATCCCCGCTGTCTACGCCAATATCCCCAAATTATACGCCTGGGTTGACACAAAGATGGCTGCGGAGAAATTCGACACATCTTCATACAAATTTTAATCAATACTAGGTTTTTAATTCTGAATTTAAAATTAATTTAAGTGAAAAGCAATAAAAACTCGAAATATTTGTAAATTATTATTCTCCCTTTGTATGTCTTCATTATACGAAATTACGTAATATGTAATTACTGTCCGTTATCATCTGTAAAACTGATATAGTGCAACCTCTTTTCAAATTTCGATTATATTTTGTAATAATGTCAAACAAACGTGGTTACAATGTTACGTCAGTGAACTCTTTTTCTTTTTAAACACACGATGTTACTTAGTCGATTCACATATGTTTGAAGTCCGAATCGATTTATTCACTTTAATCGATGTTTTTAAGCAGTTCACCTTACGATTGGCCTTTACAAAATATATTGATTTTTTGAGAGATCAAATCTTGTGTAATTTCGGTTTCCGATTTCTTACTTGCAACACTGACTATGACAAACGTCACGAAATGTAGGGATGTACAAGTAAAATAAATAATCCATTTAATTAGTTTAAAAAAAAGAAAGGATTTTTTTTTTCGATATTTTAGTTTTTAAAAAAGTCTAATTTAATGGAAATTAAACTCTCGAAAATCATTATCAAATGTCATTTTCAAGATTTAAAGTTGCTGACAAATATTGATAACATTAGTTGTAAATAATATAAATAATAAAGATACCGAATATCTTGAGAAATTCATATTTTTACGTGCCTACCCCTAGATTTTATGCCACAGAGCTGTAGATATCTGTCCTTCTATGCTCTGCATCTGTCTTGAACACTGTATTTCAATATTCGTCTATCTATATCTATAAGGATATCTATTGAGGTAAGAAGTCAGTGATGATTAGTAGTAGGGACTAGATATGAGAAGCCTAAATCAAAAAAGAAACGTAACGGTAATTCGCTTTTTACAACTTGATTTAAGTTTTGTCAACTATTTAGAGGGTTCCAGCAAGATTCAATAAAGAAAGATATGAAATCTAGCAGTGAAATAAATAATATAAGGCGACTAGTGTCTCCTGTATAAACTATGAGTTGAATTTAACTAGTTCAGTGTAAAACAGTTATGTTCGTTGAAAGAGGATCAACGGTTGATTCAACTAGTTCGTTAAATATACGCACATCCCTAGCAGTCAGTTGGCGCTTGGCGTTTCGTTTAGGCTTTTATGGCGTCCGAGATTCAATATTCCTCTATGGCAAGTCTATGACACGGTAATAATAATACCGAGAGTGAGAGAGATACAGTTATACACAATTCCTGTGACGTGACAAAGACAGGGATAACTATCTTCCGTCCCTTTCTGCGTACCAGGGTTTGGGCTTTGTTTGGAACAAAGGTTGTCCCCTACAAACAACCTAGGTTGTCCCTAACAAAGTTTGACATTCGTGCTATTTTTCGAAAATTGTGAGTACTTAGTGGCTGTAATTGTGCAAAAATATTTTGATATTACAGTTTTAGTAAGGTAAAGTTTATAAAACATGGTATACTGCTGTATCGTCGGTTGTAAAAGCCGTAGTGAGCGAAAAGAGAAAAACATAACCTTTCACTCGTAAGTACTGAAACTACGCACTTATTCACATGTATTCATACAAAATAAGGAAGAAAATACAAACTAGTTGTTCTTTACAGTCTTTGTAATAACTAATATGTTAAAATACGGGTAAAATCAGCTAAAATAAAATAGTATTTTTCGAACATTATGCGCCCAAACGCAGATGTCATTTGTGTCAAATAATATACTGTAGATCTGGGAAACAAGCGGCCATATTAAACTTCTTTTCAAATTGGTTGGTTATTACCCGTAAAAATAATACCACCATCTTGTTGTAAAAATTACCCTGAATTTAGGGGAAATAAATTATAGTATGTATAATGTATATAAATGAAACAATTCACATTTTTTATACTATTTTCAACAGATTTCAAAAGGAGTTTTTAATTCTGGTATATGCTGTGTTTTTAAATATTTGATACTTTCTTATCCCGTTGATTTTAAAGAGTATGCTTTTTAATTTGTCCCATGTAAATTTTGTTTCTTAGAAATTACAATCAAAATAGTTTAATATTAAGTAGTTTTACATGTAGTGTTCACTGTAATGATATACAGAGTAATTTAAAATTATATGACTATAATATTGGTATGTTTTTTGTAGCTTTTTATGAAGACTTAGGGCTTCGTGCATATCGAAGAAAAATAGGACATCGTTTGAATGCTCGTCTAATGGACCTAAGACTGAAGCAGTACGCGGGAAAAAATATCGGGAAATTCTTTTTTTGGAGTCACTCAAGACATCCTTGATTAAGGCAGCCGCCGATATTGACATGGACCTCGTTCGTGCTGTGATAGACGACTGGCCGAGCAGATTGAAGGCCTGTATTCAAAATCACGGATGTCATTTTGAATAAACTTTAGTGTCATAAGAATCTATGTTTTGTTAAGTTCATTTTGGTATATAAATGGTCACATAATGAATAAACTTGTTTCAATTATTTTATATTAAACATGTAACAGAATTTATGACCTGACTAAGTATTACTAAAAAAATCTGTTTATGTAATCTTAGTCACATAAACAAAAATTACGCATTGTTTTTTATATTTATTACGTTTATTAATTACAATTTAATTGGGAATATATAAATTGGTCTATATTAAATTATATCGTAATTAATCATTTTCGGGACAAAACAAATAACTGGTAACCCCAATCCTTTTACTTATATATAGGTATAGTCTATAGTACTCTCTATCTGTCCCTTACTCAGATGAAGAATTATATAGATATGGCATGCGCGTTCACCCGTAAGGGACAGATAGAGAGTACTATAGACTATACCTATATATAAGTGAGAGGATTGGGGTTACCAGTTATTTGTTTTGTCCCGAAAATGAATAATTACGATATAATTTAATATAGACCAATTTATATATTCCCAATTAAATTGTAATTAATAAACGTAATAAATATAAAAAACAATGCGTAATTTTTGTTTATGTGACTAAGATTACGTAAACAGATTTTTTTAGTAATACTTAGTCAGGTCATAAATTCTGTCACATGTTTAATATAAAATAATTGAAACAAGTTTATTCATTATGTGACCATTTATATACCAAAATGAACTTAACAAAACATAGATTCTTATGACACTAAAGTTTATTCAAAATGACATCCGTGATTTTGAATACAGGCCTTCAATCTGCTCGGCCAGTCGTCTATCACAGCACGAACGAGGTCCATGTCAATATCGGCGGCTGCCTTAATCAAGGATGTCTTGAGTGACTCCAAAAAAAGAATTTCCCGATATTTTTTTCCCGCGTACCGCTTCAACAAAGCGCGGCATCTCTTCAGTCTTAGGTCCATTAGACGAGCATTCAAACGATGTCCTATTTTTCTTCGATATGCACGAAGCCCTAAGTCTTCATAAAAAGCTACAAAAAACATACCAATATTATAGTCATATAATTTTAAATTACTCTGTATATCATTACAGTGAACACTACATGTAAAACTACTTAATATTAAACTATTTTGATTGTAATTTCTAAGAAACAAAATTTACATGGGACAAATTAAAAAGCATACTCTTTAAAATCAACGGGATAAGAAAGTATCAAATATTTAAAAACACAGCATATACCAGAATTAAAAACTCCTTTTGAAATCTGTTGAAAATAGTATAAAAAATGTGAATTGTTTCATTTATATACATTATACATACTATAATTTATTTCCCCTAAATTCAGGGTAATTTTTACAACAAGATGGTGGTATTATTTTTACGGGTAATAACCAACCAATTTGAAAAGAAGTTTAATATGGCCGCTTGTTTCCCAGATCTACAGTATATTATTTGACACAAATGACATCTGCGTTTGGGCGCATAATGTTCGAAAAATACTATTTTATTTTAGCTGATTTTACCCGTATTTTAACATATTAGTTATTACAAAGACTGTAAAGAACAACTAGTTTGTATTTTCTTCCTTATTTTGTATGAATACATGTGAATAGGTGCGTAGTTTCAGTACTTACGAGTGAAAGGTTATGTTTTTCTCTTTTCGCTCACTACGGCTTTTACAACCGACAATACAGCAGTATACCATGTTTTATAAACTTTACCTTACTAAAACTGTAATATCAAAATATTTTTGCACAATTACAGCCACTAAGTACTCACAATTTTCGAAAAATAGCACGAATGTCAAACTTTGTTAGGGACAACCTAGGTTGTTTGTAGGGGACAACCTTTGTTCCAAACAAACCCCAAAGCCTGGTACGCAGAAAGGGACAGAAGATAGTTATCCCTGTCTTTGTCACGTCACAGGAATTGGGTATAACTGTATCTCTCTCACTCACGGTATTATTATTACCGTGTCATGGACTTGGTCCCTTACGGGTGAACGCGCATGCCATATCTATATAATTCTTCATCTGAGCTCTATGGCGTCTGATTGTAGATTTTGTTATGGACAGGCGAAAAGTATATAAAAGTATATTACATCAGTTAGGTTAGTAGTAAAAGTATGTGATAGTAATATTTTCCGTAGAAATAGGTGTCCTAAGTTAGTGAAAATGGAAGCAAAAACATCAGAATGGCGACCGGGCCCTACCGTATGTCGGTGTTGTCTCACAGAAGGTTGTTACAAAGACATTTCTACTGAGTATTTCTGGATGGGAAAACGTGAAGTATACGCTGAAATGCTTGCCGATACTTTGAATTTAACTGTAAGTACATTTTTTAATTAGAAAATCTTTTGCAAATCTAGGTGGCGTCCATTTTATCTGTGGGTTGTTTGTATTATCCCACTAAATTCGGAAGTCGCTTTGTTGTCATAAGAACTGCGCAGTCTTGTGACGTTCTTATCGTCGCCGAAATATAAAATCAATAATTGTGGAATGGAAATTGTGAAATAAACTTGTAAATAAAACTTTCATTTGTCATAAAATATATTTTTTCTACTAAATTTCTCTAACCGTCTAGTGGTTTTAATTTTATTATTATTGTTATTTTAAATATATATTATAATTCTACTATATTGGCACATTTTTAGATTGCCTACTCACAATCGGGTGGTCCAAACAGCAACAGTCGTTTGATCTGTGAGCCTTGTATATCACGGCTGCGTGATGCAGCTGACTTCAAGCGACAGGTGCTAGAGTGTGAGAAGACTTTTCTTCAACACCTGGACCCCAGCACCTCTGGTATTGTTGCTGAAGATGGTATGTATAGTTGATCTTATAAAAATTTAATTATACAGTAGATGCTACTTCAGGACATGGATCACTGAAACTGGTACAAAACATACAGCAAACAGCCTTGGAAATAAAACAGTTATAATTATGAAGATTATCAAATTTTAAGATTGAATATTGCCAGTACTTTCAATAACAATATTACCTGTTTTGGCTGTAGTTTATTTCAAAATATATAAAATGCTATTTTAAATGTCATACAATCAAGTAACTTTCATTCCTTTACATTGATTTAATTAAAATATTGTTTATTATAAGAGAACATGAAATTGAAATTCATGCAAAGGTAAGAAATGAGCCGGAACCTCTTCTATGGAAGACTTTTAATTGTAAAAGGTGAAAAGCGAGCAATCAGCCACCTATATTCACCAAAACAGCATAGTGACGGCCACCTATAAACAAAACTAAAGAAATCCTCTTATACAAAAAGGCTGGGATAGGATAGTGGACTAAAATTAGTTCTCTGGTATACCAGACTCATCGCAAAATGTGCAATTGCTTTCCTTTTTCCAATATCGTCTGTTTTCTATGTGATTGTGGTATTTCATTGGATAAGACTGCCCATTCTAGCCCTAAGACTCTGACTGTACTTTGACTGTTATCTCTGTCTACACCTTTATGGTTTATAGTTGTGAGTTTTGTTTATAAATCTTTAATTGTTAACTTTCAGTGTCACGTGAATCGATACTAAAGGGGAAGCAGGTGAAGATTGAGCTAGTAAAACTAGAAAAGTTGGAGAGTGATGATGATGACTTTGAACCATCACGTTTCACAGACGATGATGATGTTGACGATGATAGTAAGTATATTGTTGAAGATTTAAAAATATAGAGAGCAAACTTATTTGATCCGGTGGGCATAAGTGACAGTTAAATTACAATAGGGTATTAGACGCATCCCAAGTTAGTCACAAGTTTTTTATCGTATATATCTCATGTTTATTATCTTAATAGGTTTTACATATTTTCTAAATTTCTTGTATTTTGTTGGATTCCACTAGTATTTTCAAGCACAAAAAATCTAAAAAAACTTAGTATCCTATGTGTTCTTCCAGACTATGTTCTACATTAATGCCAAATTTCAGCAAGATCCCTTTAGCTGTTCTGGAGATACCTTCTAACATCTATCCATATAAACTTTCACATTATATTAGTAAGACTGTAATAAATATTTTGCTTTCAGTAGATGATCAGCCATTAACAAAACTCGCTAAGACACCAAAGAAAGAGACGGTGGACTTATTGGATTTGATTGATAATGCCAAAGTGGCTGAGAAACGCAAGTCGACAACCAAAGTTAAAGCCACACCAGTTAAGAAGGCTAAACCGAAGAAAGAAACCAAAACGACTGCAAATCAAGATAAACCGGAGAAGAAAAAGAAAGGTAAGCATCGAATTTGAATTACTATCAGATAAAGAAAGTTGTTTTGAATGCCTCATATGTAGGAAATTATCGTTTGATTCAATTGAAAGCTTTTTTTTTTGCAAATATGTGATTATTTAGGAATACTAAAGGAAATTCTTATGTCAGAAAAACTAACTAAAAAATATATTGACAAAAAATACTAATGGTCTTGTGATAATAATTTCTAATAAAGTACATAATTGTTGACTAAAAAAAATAAATTATAAAACCAATAAGGTGAATATACACTAGAGCATTTTCTCAAGCATTTCTATGTAATGTAACATTTTGACGAATGATATAATACAGGTAAAAGCAAAGTTTCCAAAGCATGTCTGGTTCGTGAAAGTGTGATACACAACAACATATCATAGAGCGGCTCCGTGTTTTGTTACAAGTAAATGCTCTAGTCTATACCCACCTTAAATAGTTTTGTATGTGGTTAAGCAGAAGCATGTCAAATTTCAAAGTAATTTTGTGCGAAAAGTGAGAGTAATATTAAAAAAAACTAGCTTTTACCCGCGACTCCGTCCGCCTGGAGTAAAAAATAGAAAACGGGGTAAAAATTATACTATGTCCGTTTCCTGGTTCTAAGCTACCTGACCAACAATTTTCAGTCAAATCGATTCAGCCGTTCTTGAGTTATAAATAGTGTAACTAACACGACTTTATTTTATATATATAGATAAAAAATAGCTAAATTTGTCTGAAAAAGTTAACCAGAAATGTGTAGAAATTTACCAGTCTTAGTGTTAATAGTACTTTGTCTGTGGTTCAAGATACATTCAGAGATTATAAATATTTTATACATTTAGATTATTTTGTATAGTATGACCAAGAATATAGAAAACCTGCCCTGCACATGCTTCTGTTGCAACTTATCCAGATTAATAAATAATATGTTATATTGGAAACTTAATTGTATTTTAAAATATTTTTCCTCTGAAACTACAAATATTTTTCAACATTTTGTATATAAAAATTTTGGAGATCTTAAAAATAAGATTACAAAAAATACAATTTACAAAATTATTTTTGTACACTCTGTATAAATGGAAAACACCGTTATTAAAAAATTACTAACACTATCTATATACATATTTACACTAAAATTCCATAAAACTCTATACATGACTACATTTCGTTGTTAACTTCCCGCATGCTTCTTCTATTTTTTACCTATATTTTTGTACTTTACAAAAAGGCAAAAGTTTTGGTGGCCATTATGCCACATCTTTGGCGTAATCCTTAATTCTGCATTTAACACACTCTTTATTGACTTCATTAATTTGAAATTATTTACACATATATAATACGATTGTTTCACAGTCTTTACTCTTTTAAATGAAATTTTTTTTTAGTTATTAATGTATTAATTTGATGGCATTCGGAACAATTTTCTTGTCTGATTATTTTTGTTGGCAGATATTTTATTGCATATGGTTTTTAAACAATTTTATTGTTTTATTTTTAAATTTGTATTCTTGCTCGGATCAAAGGTGCATAGTGTGTGAGGTTTTCTATTTTTTTTTTTTTTAAAGCAGTTGCCCGCAACTTATTTAGCCGATATCACCCGGAGTTAGTGTAGCTTTGCAATATTAAAAGAATTTTGAAAATCAGTTTAGTGGTTTAATAGCCTATTTAAAGCATATCTAAACATATCTTTCCTATCTCTTGATAATATTAGTATAGGATAAGGTTTTCAAACCCCCAAACTATTTTGGACAAGTGACCCCTTTTCCAAAATGAACTGTTACCTCAGACCCCCATGGGCAAATTACCCACTTTTAAGTCAATTATTATTATTAATTCTGACTTAGGTCAATAGAAGAAGACAGAGTGAGAATTAGCAATGCTTTAATTTTGATATCGACCCCTTAGGACCACTTTGGGAATCCCTGATTCTCGGCTATGTTCTACATGTGTGCCAAATTTCATTAAGATCCTTTGAGCTGTTCCCGAGATACCTTCTAACAAACATCTATCGAAACATTAGCATTTATAATATTAGATATGTCGGCGTATCCGCCAAAGTCAAATGACTGGTTGACTTTTTCAGCCAAGCGAAGCGTCACTGTCGATGGTTGTGAGGGCGGCCATTGAACAGTGTTGTTCGAGACGGCGCCCGCGCACCACGCTTGCGACGAATCGCTTAGCATCTAATTAACAAATTCAATCTAACGCTTAATTAAGTTGATGTCGCGTTGGTTAGACACTACAGTGTTCATTCCACTGTGTATTTTTGGTTACTTAACCCTTATTAAACTACTGCGATTGCAACAAAGACTCGTAATCTGTTCACGCCCACCTGCCGACATACCCGCTTTTATACTCGCACAATATGATTTCTGATGAAGGCCCTCCTGCCCCTTCAGATACAAAAGTGTTACTTATAACCTTATTCTAGTTATTAATGATTATATTTTAAAAAATATGTTAAAAAACGGAGCCATTAGATGACTATCTCATCCATTAGAGCCTTTTAGTTGGGTTTTTATATATTTTTAATTATTATAATTTTTTCAATGTAATCTTTTAAAATTTGACTATATCTTATCTTGATTATTTGGTAGTTTTTTTTTTTATATTTTGCTATAAAATATCTGTCAATGGCAATAGATAGCATGTTATGTAGACTTAAGAATCGTATGGACATGTCTTTTCTATAAAATATTTTTATTAAAGTTTCTTATAAATTGAAATGGTTCTTCATATTTTGATCAGTCTTGTATTTTTTTAAATCTATTCTCTTTGTCTTTTTTAGTGTGTTATAAATTTATTGTATTTTTTTTGTGTGAGATTTTACTGTGTTTACTTGATATAGGTGGAGATTTTAGAATGTTTTTTTTCAGCTCATCAAGGTGTTTTTTTTAAGTATACTATGTGTTCTTCCAGACTATGTTCTACATTTGTGTCAAATTTCATCAAGATCCGTTGAGCCGGTCTAAGCATTCAAACTTTCGCATTTATAATATTAGTAAGAAGTGAACTGAGATTGTATAATTTGAAAATGAAATAGTCAATGTGTAAAATATATGTCGATTCAGATTCGTTCATTTTTTTATATATAAAATGAATGTTTTGAGATGAAATAAAAGAAATGCGTTTCAACGTATGTAGTTACTCCTGTGAAGATCTTCAATCGAGGTTATAGGTAAGTATTGTTTGACTAAATATTTTTTTTTTAATTTATATAGAAAAAGACATATCCATACGATACTTTCGTGTTACGTCATTGAATTTAGTGAACTGGTTTTACTAATATTAGTTGGTCGCTTATTTGGTCGAAGTCTACTGGTTTTGTTATTAAATGTCGATTGCACTTTTTTTATTTATTAACTTGAACTGTGTCAAATTTCAAATTTTCACTTGAAACGAAGGCATCAGTTTACGTATTTTATTTTAAAAAGGAAGTATGAAATTAATTCCTAGATACCAGTTGACTAAAGTCTAATGACGTTGTGTGCAAATTACCAAACTTGTGACCGAAAATTTTAATGTATTATGAAATTACACAAAATGTGTGTTTGTTTTGTGATTAGTACATTATATTTGATTATTTATTGTACATTTTGATGAACTTTTGAAACTAATTATTTGTCATGTTTTCACTGATCTCTATTCGACTGGACAGGCTATGACCTGTGGTATTTTGTGCCTATTTGATTTTCACCATTTTGGCGATGACGGTAGCTGTTAACTTGAAAATAATAGGCATCAAAACCAAAAGATTTATTTGACTCGTTGGGCATAATTTAAACTACATTAAGATAGGTCATTAGCGCTCCACTATTAATGTCAAAAAAGTTTAACAAGATGTCTAAGTAATTTTACATATTACCTGACATAACTAATCGCGATAGTTGCCTCGCACAGTGTCAGATATCCTTGTTTCAACTATAAAGCCCTTCGTACAATGCAAAAGTAATCATGCGTCGCAGATATCGCGTTGCACGTATTCCGCACACGACGCGAGTAGTCTATAGAGACAAACAGACAAGAGACATGTCAACTGTATAGATTTACTACGCTATCTTTAAAATCACAGCGATATTTCTCACGACGGTGTTGACAGACATGTTGCGAGTTATGATAGATAGATATGTTGCATTGTGTAAGGCGATTAAAATCACCAGGTTTCGAAAATTAACATCGCCTTGTGTATAAAGGGCTTATGTCAAAATTTGCTATCAGTAACTCCGATTGGTGCTTTTAAATGGGAATGAAGCATAAGTTGTTATTTCCAAGCAGCGACCTGTCCAGCGAATACATATATATAGATCAGTGCACAACTCACAATACTCTACGTGTTTTTAACTCTTGATGTCGAATTGATATGACATTTGATTATCTATTTTTACAACAATAACTATATTAATACAACTGAATTAAATTAATACCTTCACCTTGTAAACTATGAAGAATTCTAGTACAACGTCTTTTTTTCTGTAATTTAACATGTTGACAGTTCGCACTTTCGTAGCGTTTACACAAAAACATGTTTATGTATGATGTAAACGCGTGGTGCGAACGAATAGGGGCACATTTGATTTGGGAGCGGGTTGCAAATGGCAGTAGTGTTTTGAGGCATGTGGCTATAAGATGACGAAATAACGAAATTAAACGGCTCGGTCGGTGCAACATCGGATGTAGTTCGTTAAAACTAAACAAAAAAGATGTAAACCATAAAAAATGTTTTGGTGTTTGGATTTAAAATGTTCTGAAAATTTCGACCAATACAATCAAAACAGTTACATTATGATAGCTCTTAAGAGATGTAACCTTTTTCGACGGATATCCGATTTTCAATTGAAATACACGTTGCTGTTTGTAACAATCCGTCGAAGGAAACATGTGCAAATGAATTCTATCGTAAGTAAAACAACAGGTTAATGTATATATAAAACAGAAATTGAGTTAAGTTTATGTACGATTAGATGTTAATTGTGCATTCTGAATTTGATTCAGTACAGTCATAGGTATGTTACTACGATGAACGTATACGCAACACGAGATCCCGGCACATCTCTCGCTTGCTCTATACCCATACATGTATCCATGCATGATTGTGGGTCGTGTCATTGTTTAGAACGTCACTTATTTGATCGTCCATAATCGTTTTTCTAGAATGTTCCCTAACAACATTGGTACTGACTTTCGTAACACAGATTTGTCTCTCAAACCATCTAGAAAGAACAAATTTGTATTTGAAGAACATGGAAAATATGGACGTTACAACGAGATATTTTCTTTTTTAGAGAAATGCGATCCTGTGAGGAGGAATGCGGAGATTATCATAAGATATACCACAGCGAGTCCCTTTCGTGTCAACGTGAAGACAGTAACGTGCGTGTATTGCGGGGACCTGTACCAGGACCCTGAGCAGTTCAGAGCCCACATGGCACACGAGCACAAGGTCTTCTCTCTACACATGGCCTTCGCGAAACTACCAAAATCTGAATATGTTAAAGTAGATATCACGAATATGCAATGCAGATTATGTCAGGACGAATACAAAACTCTAGAAACAATAGGACTTCATTTAAAGGAGGCGCACACCAAAGACATATCAGTAGATTCACCGCTCGGTGTAATGCCATTCACCCTTGATAAGGATAATTGGAACTGTGCCGTTTGCAGTAAAAACTTACCCTCATTATTGCATCTGAATAAACACACATTGACACACTTTCAAAGTTTTGTGTGCGATGTCTGCGGGAAGAGTTATATCGCGTCAACTGGGCTTCTTACTCACGTTAGATCGAAACATGAAAATGAATATAAAGCTTATTGTAAACGTTGTCAAGTGATATTTCCCTCGATGAAGGCGAAGCAAATACACCAAAGAAGCGATAAACGCTGCATGACTCACTGCTGTCCAGAATGCCCGGAGAGATTTCCGAGTTACGAGTACAAGCAGAAACATATGGCGGAGGCTCATGGATTGATGAGGAACGAATACACTTGTCTGCGATGCCCTTTGACCTTCACACATAGACAAGCTTTCTATGATCATTTTAAGAAGGCTCATTCTGTCGATTGCGCGGTGTGTAACCATTGTGGTCTTAAGTTTTCGAGCTCCGCAAAATTGAATAGGCATATGAAAAAACATGTCACATAAATATGGTGAAGTTAGAAGAAAATATAACAGTTTCTTTATTTGCATTTAAACCCAAATGATATTTAATTGGACGGGGGTCTAAGGTTACGGGGGCTTGTAACGTACGCGCCGCTGTTTATAAAATCTTGTGATTTTTGTTTGTGTTTGAAATTACTCTATTTAATAATGAAGTAATCATGTTTGACCAGTATGTGTTTAAAGTATTATCTTGTGATATTTTAAGTTATTGTGTGAAATTAAGTTTTTTTTTAAATTGTTAATTCACGGAGCAATTAGACATGGAGTTAAAAAAAATTGTCAAAATTATAATTTTATGGAACATTTGGTTTTATACGATTTTAACCTGTATTCAAGAATAAAAAATTGTAACGGAATGAGTTTCTTTTTGATGTCAATTCTCCCTTAAAAAGTAATAATAATTTATAGTTCTTTTGGTAAAATGGTACAGCTATAATTCCTTACGTAAATCGTTTAAACTACCACCGAGTAATATTTTACTTAAGAGTGACAACATTTGAAATTGTTGTATGATGTAGTGATTTTAGATATATTTCCTACATCTTTTAAAATACGATTCATTTATTCTAATTATTATCGGGAGTGTCTCTAAATTTTAAAAGTTAAACCTAAGTTACTAACTCATTAAAATAAAACACGTAAATATTTCGGTTCCATGGATAATTATCGAGATACCGTAAAAGTACTCAATCGAGTCATGTTTTCGCCTCAAATTATTCAATCGCATAGTCACCAAGAATCTTCTTTTTTGTTCTAGAGGTCGATCTGTTACTCGAGGCGCGACTCAACGCTAAGGTAGTCTTGGAATACTCCACAGTGTATCCTTTCCGATTACCCGCCAATTCCATGGTTTGCGTGTACTGCTGCGAAAGCTATGACGATCCCAAAGATTACAGGACGCATCTGGACGTGGAGCACGCAGAATTCAAAGTGGACACTGCATTTGCTCACATATATAATAATTACAACGAGTATCTTAAAGTAGATTGCGAGAATCTTTCGTGCAGATTGTGCTCCGTAGCATTTGACGATCTCTGTTCGATCGCCGAGCATCTCGTCAACGAACATTGCATCAAAATGAATCTGTCCGCCGAGATTGGTATGCAGATGTTCAAGCTCGGCGCTGAAAGATGGGTTTGTGCGATATGTAGGGAAAAGGTGCCTTGTCTCAGGTCACTAAGTAGACACACCACTTGTCACTACCACAAATACACATGTGAAACTTGCGGCAAATCTTACTCAAATCGAGAGAATCTGACGCGTCACATATCCTTCGGTCACAGCGACTTGAAAGTTTGCATGCGCTGCAAGAAATCCTTCCCCAGCTGTGAGACAAGGCGTGAACATGTGTTGGCTTCTAAAAAGTGTTGGCCCCTATGCTGTAATATATGTGCAGAGAGGTTTCCAAACAGGAAGACCAAATTTGCTCATCTTGCTGACGTGCACGACCAATCTCCTAAGACGTACACGTGCCCCGAATGCGGACAAGAGTTTGGAAAGTGGCACATGTATAGGACTCACTTTGTCGTCACCCACACCACGAACAGTTATCAATGTTCCTTTTGCGAGCAAAAATTTGATACTAAAAGAAGTCTGTTGGAACATAGAGTTATACATACTAGAGAAAAGGCATATCCGTGCACTGTTTGTTCAAAGTTATTTGGCAGAAAGAAGAACCTCCAACAGCACATGTGGATTCATAGAGAACAGAAGAGATTTGAATGTATACCATGTAAAAAACAATTCAATCAAAGAGTCAGTTGGAAAACCCATATGAAATCATATCATCCAGATTTAGTTAATTTTTGAATTTCCATAACGTTTGTAATTTTTATATATCTAGTTATGAAAATTTATCAATTAATGTTATGTTTATATACGTTCTTTATGCGATTGCATTTAATACTAGCCTTTCATTTTATTATAATTATTTCTTTATAATTTCGCTACCGTCTGGTATTTGTCTAAAGCGCACGATTTGTGAAATTTAAAGTGTATATTCGGAAACTATTTGAGCTATAGCTTTTTTAATTTAATAATCAAACTAAAGAATCTGAAAAAAAACAAAGTTAATATTAAAATTGTTAATATAGCACCTAATAAAATATGATGCGGATTGAAAACGCGGAAATGATAAGTTTAGTTGTATATAAGATAGTATCTGAAGAAGAAAACAACCGAATGACCAACGGCATTTCTTTCTGTTCTAGACCTTGATCCGTATACCATCGCGAGACGAAACGCCGAGATAGTCGTGAAATTTGCTACAGCGTACCCGTTCAGGCTTCCGGAAGATGCTATGGTGTGTGTATACTGTGGCGAGAGTTGCGATGATCCCATCGAATATAGAAAGCACATGGATACCGAACATCAGACGTTCCATGTCCGTATGGCTTTCGTACATTGTAACGAAGGTTACATCAAGGTCGATTGCACAGAGCTGAGATGTCGCATCTGTTTGCTAAGTTTCGATACGATCAATGACGTAGCCAACCATTTGAAAGATGTGCACCAAGAGAACGTTGATACGAATTATGAAATCGGGGTTTATCCGTTCAAACTTGAGAAAGACCGTCTTCTTTGTGCAATATGCCGTTTGAAATCACCTTGCATCCGTCAGCTCAGTAGGCACATACAAACACATTTTTTAAAATATACATGCGAAGCTTGTGGCAAATCGTACGCGACGAGTACGACTTTAAAACATCATATTACGTACTCGCACACTGGTGAAGCTCGTATTTGTAGGAAATGTAAAAAGACATTCAATAGCTTGGAAGCGAAGCGGCAACATTTGGCCGATACACCAAAATGCTGGTCTCACTTGTGTAACGTTTGCGGAGAAAGATTCCTATCGTGGACATTGAAACAGACGCATTTAGCGCAAGTGCACGGAACCCCGAAGAGGTCTCATGTGTGCCTCGAGTGCGGAGAAACGTTTTTAGATAGGAAAAAATATAGGGAACATTTTAAAATATCTCACACTGATGATAATTATGTTTGCTCCTGTTGTGGATTGAAATTTGCTACCAAACGTAACTTGGAGGAGCACAGAGTGGTGCATACTAAAGAGAAACTCTTCCATTGTACCGTTTGCTCGAAATCTTTTCCGAGAAAGAAGAACTTGGTTCAACATATGTGGATTCATAGCGAGCAGAAGAGATTCGGCTGCGACTTGTGTAATAAACAATTCAATCAAAGAGTAAGCTGGAAGACACATATGAAATCTTACCATCCCGAACTTGTCAATTTTGAATCGAACAAAAATAATAACGTCAAACTCATGATAAGTCTTTTAAAGACGGATTCGTGAATTTATTGCTATTAGATAGGAAAATAATTATGTTTAATTAAATCAAATTATTACATCGTAATTATTTTATGAACTTAAAACTATGTCTCTAGATGGAGCGTTCAAAGCACAAAAGTGAGGCGGAGTGAGAACGCCTCCGGAGGCATTTATTGTGCTAAATTCCCTCAGTGTTGTCATTTTTATTAAAGTGTTAATATTTTATTTCTTTGTTTATAAGAAAATTTTATAAAATATTTAATTGGTCTTGATAATTATAAAACAAAATTAATAATTTTATAACAAAAATAAAAGACAATACGTGTTTGTGTTTGTTAAATAATTTTTAAGTTTCATTTTGTTTTAGATAAATGTAATAAAAAAATAAAAATTATTACATTTTAATAAATGTTGTATTTTAATTTATTTTAAACTTTTATTCACTACTATTTTCCGAATTTGGGATTTTTTTTTCGTTATGATCAAGACTTGAATGAAACACTCCATCTAGAGGTTATCTACGACTTAAAATTGAGCATTTTTTTAGACATAATAAAGTAAGATTTTTCTATACATTTTGTGCAGACTTTTAAGTCTGTTCAAGAAATTTACTTTCTAAAATATGTAACTTCATATTGATTTATTTTAAAGCACCAAGGGCTTTGGGGAATTTTTAGTTTAAACCTTTAGTTTAATATTGATGTTATAGAATAATTTCGTTTTGGTATACAAAAAAACTTATATGATTTAGTTTACCTTGTTGTGTTTTAAACTTTAATTTTATAATATTATATATAAATTATAATAGTTGTGAATTTATTAGATGTTTCACTTTAATGATATTCGTGGAAATGGACTGACCTTGTTTACTGTAGAACTGAGATCTTTATTATATTACTCCGATAATGTACAGTTAGATACTGTTTAGTTAAAGTTTAACCCTTTGACTGCCGATGATTGATATTTTAGACGTTAATATGGTTATGAAACAGTATATTTAACGTTTAAATATGTATCACCAAAAATGCTTTCTTTATAAGCACTTTATACCTCAGTAGTATGACATCAGAATGTAATTGGAACACTGTCTAAGTTTTTTATGCTTGGACTCTTAATTTTAGGTGAAATTATTTAACCTGACAGATTTTTTTTCTTTTTCTACCATTTGTTTTTCAATCAGATAAATGGTCTTTCATAATCTTCGTAATAGCATTAAACGGTTCACTTTAAAAACTACCTACTTCTAATTTTGTGCGAAAATCTTTGCATATGATGATGATAATTTGTGAGACATTTTAGAAACTATCGTGTTATGAACTGATACGTTTAGTTTACTGAAGTCTTTGTAAAATTACTGAAATGTTTTGTCAAAATTAGACAAGTGCATTTAACACGTAAGTAAGAAAACTATACTCATGACGAGATGGCAAAGGCGTCAAACAATCCTTACTAATATTATAAATGCAAAAGTCGCGCTTTCACGCCAAAACTACTGAACTGATTTAAATGAAATTTGATACACATATAGTGTAGATCAGTAGTGATTTAATGCGAAAAAAGGTTGATGGGTTGAAAGGGGGATGAAAAGTTGTATAAAAGTCGTCATTAGCTAGGAAATTGAAACTTATTTTTTAGGCTGTTAAATTGATATATATTATATGATATTCAAAGTTTCTGAAAGTTTTACCTTCAAGGGTTCAAAATTATAATAGGGAATAGCGTGTGAAAATTTATATGTGAATATGTAAAGTATATGACAATGTTTCGTAAGTTTTATTAAAATCATTAGCCTAAATAATTAAAATGTTACCCGAAGACAGTATTTCACACGGACGAAGTCGCGGGGACAGCTAGTTAACAATAAATGAGTAATGATAAATGAGTTTAAAAAAGTTGAATAAGTATGAAAAGAGCGAGGTCCGCTAGTCACGGTAGTTTTTTTCTTTTTCTAGAAACAGTTACGGAGAGCAATGCACAGAAGGCGAAACGGAACGCCGCAGTTGTTTTAGAGTACTCAACAGTATATCCGTTCAGGCTGCACGGGAAGCACTTGCTTTGCGTCTACTGCTGCGAAGAGTACACCGATCCGACCCTGTATAGAAAACACATGGATGAGATGCATCAAACTTTTTCTATAACGGTGGCATTCGCCCACTGCGGCAAGGGCAACTTCAGGCATCTCAAAGTAGATTGTACAAATTTGAAATGTAGGCTTTGTAATCGACCCTTCGACACCTTAAGTGAAATTGTGACACATATAGATCTTTGCCATCCGACGAGCAAACTTGATACAAAATATGAAGTCGGCCTGCAACCGTACAAGATAGACAAGGACAAGTGGAACTGCTATTTGTGCAATATGCGCTTCCCCTCGTTAATTACATTATGTCGGCACACGAATTCACATTATCAGAAATTTACATGCGAGAACTGTGGCAGGAGTTATCTAACCCGCGAAGCGCTGACTTACCACATACGCACCAGTCACTCGGAGAAGCCTCAGTGCAGGAAATGCTGGCAGGAGTTTCCTACCATGGAAATGAAACGTGAGCACATGAGACTATCGAAAGCCTGCTGGAGATACGTTTGTACGAGCTGCAACGAACGTTTTATGTCTTCGGAAGCGAAACAGAAGCACACGACAGCGGCGCACGGTCGACCTAAGTCAACGTACACGTGTCCCGAATGTGGGGAGGTTTATGATAATCGGAAAGTTTTCTACAATCATTTCGCGATGAAACACACAGATGCTAATGTCTGTTCGTGTTGTGGAGTGAAATGTGGATCGAAGCAGCAGCTGGAGGATCACAGACGCGTGCATACGGGCGAGAAACCTTACGAGTGTGCGGTGTGCAAGAAGTTGTTTACTAGAAAGAAGAGTCTGGCTCAGCACATGTGGATACACAGCGAGACTAAGAGATTTTCATGCTCCATTTGTGACAAACAGTTCGCGCAGAAAGTCAGCTGGAATGGACACATGAAATCTCATCATCCGGAATTAATTTAACTTCAATTAATTAATTCAACTAACTTTTGACTTAACACACTTATTTCTATAAACATATCACACTACATCAAGTTAATAAAATTAATCTACGCATTTTATATTTTCATTTATTGTCATATTTTTCCTTGGTTACAGTTAAAACGGTTAATTCTCAAAGCTATCTTATGATTAGAGCGTTTCGTTACGTCCATCAGTTTTGTTTCGATCTTACCGTATCTTAATGATGGACAAATGTGTTCAAATATTTTGCCTGTAATCTGGCATTTTTGTCTGATGAGCCAAAAATTAAGTTGAACTTTTCTTCTATTCAAGTAGGTTGACGTATTTATTTGTGCCATTAAAGAATCGGCTAGATCGAAACAAAATAATGACACAGTTCTTTTCTTTTTTAGGGACCAGAAAGGAACTCGATGGATTAAAGAAAGAGAGTAAACCAAAAAGACTGTTTGAAAGGTCCGTCAACCAGAATCCGGTGCGGCAAAACGCCGTGCTGATATTGAAGCATTCCACCGCGTTCCCTTTTAAGACACGTTTTAACAGAATCATTTGCTCCTATTGTCACGAAGAGTTTCAAAACATGGCAATACTCCGCGAACATGTTACGGCCGATCATTCAAATGCAGACTTCAATAGTGCTTTTTACAAAGTTGTAGACGATCTTAAAATAGATATAACTCAATTCAAATGTAATCTTTGCTCGACTGACATGACGAATGTTGATACGTTCATGACACATATATCCAGAGATCACGATATATCGGTTAATTTTGATGTACCATTTGGCGTACTTCCTTACCGCCAAAGTCCCACCGGACTTTGGATTTGCTTAGACTGTTACAAAAGTTTCTCAGAGTTCTCCCAAATCAATGCCCATTTGCGAAGTCACGTCAAAATATTAACTTGCGATAAATGCGGTGCCACATTCCTGTCCAAACAAGGATTGCGACAACATGAAAAGAGTTTCAAATGCAACAAGGCTTCTTATAAGCCACGTTTCGGTAAAGCGCTCAAACATCGCAGCAATACTGAAATAATTTTACAGTGTTCAACTGCTTGCCCCTTTCGGACTTGGGGTCATAATTTCAACTGCGTATTCTGCAGAGTTCAATCCAATGATCCCGTTGGGCTAAGAACTCACATGGCTAATCGTCATGCGAACTTCGATATTCAACTAGTGTTTAGTAGGAAATTGCGAAAGGACTTTCTCAAAGTTGATATCACCGATCTTCAATGTAAGCTGTGCTTCATGCCAATAGACTCCCTTGATGATTTAATGGCACATCTCAAGAACGATCACAAGCAGCCGTTGAACTTTGACGTACAACCGGGCGTGCTGCCGTTTAAACTGAACGACGGCTCCAACTGGAAATGTGCTATTTGCAAAATGCAATTTTCAAACTTTATATTCCTTAAAAAGCATACATCTGAACATTTTCACAACTACGTGTGTGATACTTGCGGTGAAGGATTTATTACTGAAAACGCTCTGGTTGCCCATACGAGGATACCGCATGATAATAAGTACAAGTGCAGTCGTTGTATAGCCACGTTCACCACATTAGAAGAGAGGAACGTGCATGTCAAAACTCAGCATACGAACTTGCCCTACATGTGCGTGTACTGTAAAGACAAACCCAGATTCGGTACTTGGGAATTACGTAAGAGACACCTCATGGAATTTCATAATTTCAAGCCGAGGACAGAGATGTACGAATGCACGACTTGCCATATGACTTTCAAAACGAGATCTCAGAAATACCATCATAACGTGAAAGCGCATCGAACGAAAATGGAAACTGAGTTTGGATTCCCTTGTGGTCATTGTTCTAGGGCGTTCGCATCGAAGTTATCTTTAGATAAACATATGGCGAAGAAACATTTTCATAGCTTATAATTTTTTAATCGAGACACTTGAAAAGCAATAGTCTTCATTTATCTAAATTGTGAACTGGATTGTTTTTAAGCTGGCTCTTTCACAGCTAAAATCTCAACTTTTCTAGTCTATTTTAATTTTAATATACTGTTTTACTTGGTGTTCAACTGTCATAGTATTTTTATTAAAAGCTGATTTTTTTTACAATTTTTTTCTTGTGTAAATCAAATTGAAGTCACTTAGATATTTTTTTTGCCAATTATCAGTATATTGATTTAAATATATGCCAAGTATTTGCAATGTACGAATTGTGTTATAAAACCGGGGATAGTGTATTTATTTATCTTCTTAAACATATTTTCATATGATTGTCATCATGTTGTGAAATTACTTGTAAAGTTGTGATAGGGTACAGAAATGCATTTATTTTGAAAACATGATGAATTAAATATTTTGAAAAGTTTAGTTAGGAAATTAAATAATTTTATATGAATTTGCTGGATTTATTTTATATTCACACTGAAAAAAGGTATCTAAACGGATTTAAAAAAAAGAAAAAAATATCGCTACTTTTGTCACATTGGTTAAATAACTTCCGATTTCAATTGACAACAAAGTGAGTAATCTTAAACAGCAATTAATCTTTGAATTTCAAAAGAATTAAAACAACTTAAATATGTACAAGATATATACATTTTCATATGTAGTTTGAATCGTTATTGTGTCGGTTGAACTCCCAAAAATGTCTTAAATGATGTCAAGATATGTTATATATAAAAAAAGTATAATAAGACCTTTCAAACATTCGAAATGATTATTTATGAGGCGTTTCATCTTCTTCCTATCGTTAATAATTCCGGCTTGTGATCAAAAGAATAAAGAGTACAAAAACAACAACGAATCAGACGAGTTCAAATGAAACTTTTCTATTTTTAGGATGCGAAGAACAAGTCGGAAGAAAAGGTATCATTAAATTAAAATCCAATGAACAACGCTACGTGAGGAGCGCAAGAGCGGAGGCTAGAATCGCTACAAAAGGAAACGCCAAAGCTTTATTAGAATGTTGGTCCCTTTGCCCTTTTACGTGGCATTGGAGCCGATTCAAGTGCGCCTACTGCGAGGAAGGCTTCCTACAGTGCGCTGAACTCAGAGCACACGTTACAGAGTGCGCGCCCAAGCATAGCTTCAAAGATATTTATAGCAACTATAAAGAAATGTCTCTCATCAATGTAGACGTGACCGAGGCCATGTGTCGCGTTTGTCAATGTCCTTATTCTAACGTCGACCACATGCGACAGCACGCAATCCAACATGGCTACCAGTTAGACAGCGCACAGCCGGACGGCGTACTACCGTTCAGATTGAACAAGGAGGACTGGCGGTGCGTCATCTGTCGAGATCCCTTCAACAACTTTCTTAAACTGTACGAGCATATGAACGTTCACTACCAGCACTACATCTGCGCCACCTGCGGCAAGGGATACATGACGGCGATGCGCCTCAGGAAACACTCCGAGGTCCACGTTACCGGATCCTTTCCATGCGACAAATGCGCTCGAGTTTTCACGATGCGTGCAGCCAGAGATCACCACAAAGCCCAGGCCCACGCTAAAGGACCCCGCTACGGCTGCCCCCATTGTAATATAAGATTCAAGACCTATTATCACAGGATGAATCATTTAAACGAGGCTCACAAGGAGAAGTTGGTTTTATACAAATGTAACGTGTGCGAGTTGACATTCAGTACGAGTGCGAAACGCGGAGCGCACATCCGTTTCGTACACTTACCTCAACAGCGGGTCTTTCCCTGTGCTCACTGCGACTGGCATTTCAAAAATAAGTCTGACTTGAAAAAGCACATGGTTAAGCATACTGGCGAAAGAAATTACTCTTGCACGGTCTGTGGCAAAAGCTACCCGAGGAATAAGACGTTGCGAATGCACCTTAGGAGCCACGAGGACCTGACCTGCAAGGTGTGCGGCACTCTCTTCAAGCAGCGCTCGCAACTGGTGGATCACGCACGCATACATCAGCCAGATCTGAATGAGTTGAATGGATCTAATAAGATTACAACCTAAATTTCTACCAATATACTACTGCCATCGACTATGTACTTTCATTAAAATGTGTTTTTTTATTTTAAATTATATATCTTCGGATATCTTTAAAAAGTTGTAAACGCAAATGCCATGCCCATTGCCAACTACATTATTAAGCTATCTCACAATTGATTTTCCCAATCTAATTTTGATTATAGTATTAAGTTTTCCTTAGATTTAGACGATTAATACGACATTTATAAACGTAAATCTTTTCTTTTGAATCGATTGTTGGGTATGAATAGAAGTAATAATGCATGCAATACACTGGAGTGGGTTGTTGCTGCAAATTCGAGGTAGTAACTTGAAATCGTTTTGTTTTTAGGTTCCGCTATTGCGGACGAGACGGCTAACAAGGTAGTTAAGCAAGTTAGGAAGTTAAAAGAGAACGTAAGCGCGCGACAGATGCGCAGGCGCCGGCGTGCCAACAATCAACTGCCCGAAGAGTCCGACAAGCGAATCGCCAAAACTATGATGAGAAGGAACGCGATGACGATTCTAGAATGTTCTTCCGCTTGGGCCTTTCGATGGTTTCATAATGCTTTCTACTGTTCCTATTGCGATGAGAAATTTGTCGATTCTTTGCCATTGCGAGAACATGTAATAGCCTCTCATTTAACTGATCCTCCAACTCCACGTGTATTTGCAAAATTGACAGAAAATAACATGCTCAAAATAGACGTAACAAGTTTAAACTGTAGGCTTTGTAACTGTGTTTGTTCCTCCATAGACATACTTAAGAATCATCTAACAATTGAACACAAAAAGATATTTAATAAGAATTATAGTGATGGTGTTCTGCCTTTTAAGCTGGATCAGACAGGATTTAACTGTCAAATATGTTTTGACCTTTTCTCAAGTTTCTCCAAAATAAACGAACACATGAATTCTCATTATCAAAATTATATTTGCGACGCTTGCGGTAAAGCTTTCGTCTCCAAATCCAGGTTCAGAACCCACGTGCAGTCACACGAAATTGGTAATTTTCCTTGCGGAGATTGTGACGAAATTCTCCAAACTAGAGCGGCTCGAATGTGTCATAGATTGAAAGTCCATAAGAGCGGCGTTCGATACGCTTGTCCGCGCTGTCCCGAGGTCTTTACTACCTATTATTCTAGAGCTAAACATTTGGTCGACAGTCACGCACATCAAAGGAGGGATTACGAATGTACAACATGTGGTAAAGCTTTCGAAACGAGTTGCAAACGTGCGGCCCATTTTCGTCTCTCCCACAAACCTATAGAGAAGCGTTTCGAATGTTTGTACTGCCCTTGGCAATTTGTTAGTCAATCGAAACTCAGACGCCACTTAAAAGCTCACAATGTCGGATAAGCACAATATTGCACAAAGAATTGTTGAAAACATACATACAACTTACAGTATTTTTATTTTTAGGAGATGAAGAAAATAGTGCCTCACAAAGTACATCAACCGATAATGTTAAATGGAGCAGAAAACGGAAGCTGGCCGAAGAGAATGTCAATGCAGCTATAATTCTAGAACATTCGAATACTGTTGTTTTTAGATGGAATCGAGGAAAATTTATGTGCGCCTACTGCCCCTGTACCTACACAAGTGTCAAAGAAATTCGCCTTCATTCGGAGGACCATAAAAACAAACTCGATGTATTTTTTTATAATCCAGAAGTACGTAACAAATATCCTCTACGTGTTGATATAACAGACCTTTGTTGTATCATTTGTAATGAGAAGACTGAAAATTTAGAAGCACTGAAGACACATCTATCCGATGTACACAACAAAACATTTAATTCAAATAACATTAGTTTGGTGCCTTTTGTGCTGACAAATGAGAAGTATTCCTGCGTAGCTTGCGGTAAATACTTTGAGACCTTGATGGCTTTATTTTCGCATATGAATGAACATTACTCTGATTACGTTTGCTACACTTGTGGCAAAGGATATTCGAGCAAGCATAAATTGCAATCACACCAAAAATATCACGAATCTGGTGAATTTCAATGTCCTAAATGCGATACGGTGTTAGCGAGTCGAGTAGCGAGAGATCAACATGTGTCTAAAGTGCATGGTTCGAAGGAAAGATACAGATGTCCTATCTGCAATGAACAATTTTCATCGTATTATGGCCGCTTGAAACACTTGGATAAGACGCATGGAAAAAAGGCAGAGTATAAATGTAATTTGTGCTCCTCTGTATTTCGTTGTGCCGGATTAAGGTATTCCCATATGAAGATCGTGCATAGAATGAAGACTTGAATAATGAAACCTCTGTAGTATTTTATTCAAACGAATCTTTAGCTGGACTGTTTTACATAAAATGTGCACAAAAATAGATAGTCTACAATTGCAAGTATTTATATTTTATTTTAAAAGTATTTGATTAAGATAATATTTTAGTATATAAAGGTTGTAGAACGTTTGACAACGTATGCAATTAAAAATGTATGTACTTTTAGCTTCTCACTATGAATTCTTAGGGTATTGATATTGTAATAAATGAATACATAAATAAAGTAATTTTTACACCTAATAATTCCTCTTTTTTTAATATATATATATATTAAATAAATTAGTTTTCAACACCACTTCGAAGTTATAAACACATCGTTTTATTAGGTAAACAAAACTGTATCTCTGATTCATACGTACGTTCAATGGGATCATCTGTCATCTGGTCTTGATTTTTATAAAATCATTGCATGGCAATTACTAACGATGGAAAATCGGACAATTTAAGATATATCGTCAAATAAGTGAAAAGATTTCCCAGTACACTGTGCGACGGTTTAATAGTGAATTTTCTTTTTGTTTTTAGGAGCCAAGGATAGCAATGTTAAGTGGAAAACGGGACGCAAGTTAAATGATGTCAGAGATAACGCTGCTATTATTATAGAGTGTTCCAACGTGTGCCCATTTAGGTGGAGGTGGGGACAATTTATTTGTGCTTACTGTCCTACATCATTTGGAGATTTTAAAGGATTCAGAGAACACGTAGCCAAACATTCAAAAACGGAAGAAGCGCCGAAATTGTCGCGTCCCGTCAACACTACAAAAGCTGAGGTCTCTGACCTTCAGTGTGATTTATGTTCACAGAAAGCTAAAGATTTAGACGAACTTGTCGAGCATTTGACTAATGCTCATAATAAGCCCATAGTTAAAGAGTACGGCATAGGTATCACACCGTTTTACCTCAACGGTGATAAGTACATTTGCACTCAATGCGGTGTACATTTCGATCTGTTCACTAAACTGAATTCTCATATGAATAATCATTCTACAGATCATATATGTTATAAATGCGGCAAGACCTTTTCTAGCGCGATTCGACTCAAGTCGCACCTGGTGACACACGAGTTGACAGGGGAAGGTTGCAAGTGCACGAAATGCGGCGAAACTTTCGCGAACCTCAAGCTGAGAGCGACCCATATGTCGACCGTACACAAGCCTAAGTTAAGATATAGGTGCACATATTGTAACGAGAAATTTAAAGGTTACAGCGAAAGAGCAAAACATCTCCAAAAAGTCCATGATAAAAAACGCGAGCACGCATGTCATCTATGTCAAGCTGTGTTTTCTACATTCAATCAGCGTACAAGGCATATTCAGTATGTTCATTTAAAAGTGAAACCGTTCCAATGCCCGGTGTGCCCGTACAGATCGTCTACGAAGGCGTTAATGACAAACCACGCTGTGAAACACGACGGCACAAGGAAGTTTCAGTGTGATGTGTGCTCGAAGTCGTACGCCCGGTTAAAATCATTACGCGAACATATGCGCATCCACACTAACGACAGGCGCTTCACCTGCGAGTATTGCAGCAGCGCGTTCGTGCAGAAGTGCAGTTTGAAGAGTCACATTAGAACACACCATCCAAAGGCCGTGTCTGAAACTAAAGACATTTAACCATTTTTCGAATAAATTCAAAACCAATTTTCTGTTATAATTTACTTAAAATGCCCAAATGATTTTTGCAGAACTTTCGAGTACTTTTGTATTTCAATATGTTTTTGATACGGGTATGAAAAATTATAATTTAAGGTTTAGAACAACATTGCAAGGAAGAGCTTATATCGGATGTTTTCTTATTTTTAGGAAGAAAATCTGAAGACATACAGATAAAGAATGAAGTGGAATCTGACATGGAAAATATAGGAGCTGCTCTCGTTGTGACAGGGCGGGACGCGGGCAACGAGCGGCGTGCCGCGTTCCGAAATAACATTAAAATGATCATAGAGTCGTGCACTGCTTGCCCGTTCAAGTACAGGAAGGGCACTTACCTGTGCTTCTTCTGCAAAACCTCCTTCTTGGAACCAGAGCGTCTGCGCGAGCACACCCGCCACCAGCACTCTGATGTTAAACAACTACTCAAACCTCGCAAATACGAACCCTTGAAAATGGACTTCGCTCTCACTACATGCAAATTATGCGGTCTCTCCATTTCTGATTACGAAATGCTCAAGTCTCATTTACGAGAACACGGAAAACATTTAGACTGCTCCTACGGTGACAGTATACTGCCGTACAATTTGACTAAAGATGATCATCGTTGCCAGATATGTGGTAAACGGTACGAGATGTTTTTAAGTCTTCATAAACATATGAACGAGCATTACGAGCACTTTATATGCGAGACGTGCGGAAAACGGTTCGCGACATCACAGCGTATGGTCAATCACGCCAGGACACACGAGCGAGGTGACTTCCCGTGCAAGCGTTGTCAGGATACGTTCCCTTCTTATGCGTCTCTTTACGCGCACGTAGCTAAGATTCATAGATCAAATAAGAGATATAAGTGTCCGATTTGTGATGAAAAATTCGCCTCGTACAAGCATCGTCTGAAGCATCTTAACACAATTCATGGAGAAAAGACGGCGATATTCCCTTGTCCTTCCTGCCCTCGAGTTTTCGATCTATGTAGTCGACGCACTGCGCATATACGTTTCCAACATCTCCAGGAACGCAACCACTCGTGTCCCTTGTGTTTTATGAAGTTTTTCACTAAATACGAACTTCAGGAGCATTCAATCAAACATGGAGGGGAGAGGATATACCAATGCGATGTGTGCAAGAAATCGTACGCCCGCTTGAAGACATTGCGAGAACACATGCGGATACATAATAACGACAGGCGTTTTGTTTGTCCCGTTTGCGGGCAGGCGTTCATACAGAACTGTAGCTTGAAACAGCACGTGAGAGTACATCATTCCAGTCAAACTAAATCTAATGTATTTTAAATGACTCGTTTCAGACAAATTAAGGAGATTTTAAGTCGAAGGCTTTAAACTTGTATCTATTATTAAATAGAATGAAATAAATGTGCATCGGTGAATTTTATGTTGAATGTTTTTTATTATTTTAAACTAAAAATACGGCTCACCCAAAATGCACTACATTTTAAAATATTGCCATTATAAGATACATTATATCGAAGAGTACTTGCTATTTTTTTTAGAACGCTGGAGCATAAAACTCGCGTGAAATAGTTTTAACATATAATAAACATGTTCTTTAAAACATTAATGCCAACTTAAAGTATAGTATTGCAAATCGGAATTCGTGGTGATTGAATCGGATGACCAATAAACGCTGATATAAAATTATAAAAAGGTGTACCTTTTACACAATTCGTTCACGAGGAAAGCTACAGTTTCCACATTAAATGTAGGTAGGCATATAAAACAATATAGATATTCTAGTTCAACAAATTTACCAGATAAAACAATAACTTAAACTTAGATTTGTGTTGTTAATTTGTTGTGGTTGAAGTTGACACGATTATTTTCTCATTTATAGGTAGTGAATCACCGTGTGAGGATCAACAGGACAAGAATAATACGGGACTTCAAAGGAAAAAGAGACGCAACATTATACTCAACCCAGAAATACTAAAGGAGAGGAAGAAAAACTCAACTTTAATATTAGAAGCCGCAAAATTATGTCCTTTTAGATGGATGAAAAATTTATTCATCTGTTTTTATTGCGATCAGCAATTTTTAGATCCTGACGCTTTGAGAGAACATAATAATCTCGAACATTCGACGCCATCTTTATCGCAGATTGAACACGAAATGTCGAAACAGAAGAAACATGAATTTGTCAAAGTGGAACTGACGAATGTCAGTTGTAAGATATGTAACCAGATTTTGCACGACATACCCAGTTTAAAATATCACCTCATGGATAGACACGATATGTACATTAATTCAAACGACGGTATATTACCTTTTAAGATCTCGAAGGACAACTTCGTATGCATATTATGCAGTACAAAGTTTGAAACTTTCAAATCATTAAACCATCATATGAACGTCCACTTTCAGAACTATATCTGTGAACAGTGCGGCTCGGGTTTCATTACACCAGACAGATTACGTGCACATTCAGTCATCCACGTCAATGGTTCTTTCCCATGTGAAGAGTGTCATAAAGTGTTCCGTTCGAACACCGCCAGGACCGAGCATATTGCTAACATTCATAAGAAATGCAAAAGACACAGATGTCCAGAATGCCATGAAGGTTTTCGTAATTACTTTCAGAGGAATAAACACATCTCGTCTGTTCATGGAATGACATTGAAAGAATTTAAATGCGACTTATGTCCCAGGGTGTTCAATTTGAGCGGTAAACTAAGGGTACACTTTAGAACAGTGCATTTGAAAATGAAACGGTATACGTGTGAAGTTTGCGATTGGAAGTTCTACTCCAAATCGGAGTTGAAATTTCACATGATCAAGCATGGTGGGGAGAGAAAGTATCAATGCAATGTATGCAAGAAGGCATATGCAAGAAAGTATACGTTGACGGAACATATGCGTATACATGATAACGACAGACGATACTCATGCGGAGAGTGTGGCAGATCCTTTGTCCAGAATTGTAGTCTGAAGCATCACGTAAAAGTTCATCATCCGACAACGATTGTAAAATTAGATCCTTCATTTCAAGATGAAATTTCGGATAAAGATCGTGTCTCTTGTAGTTATAAATGAATTTGTTTTAAATTTTATCACACTAAATCATCATCATCATCAGCTCACTATAAGTCCCCACTGAGGGGCTCGGAGCCTACCCCAAGTTAGGGGTGACTAGGCTATCGCACTAAATAATTCTTGCTAACTAAATACATGGCTCATGGAAAAGTCCAAAAGTTAAACTCTTATACTTTAGGGCGACTTGTTTAACTAATTCCACAATGCACTTTATTGTATCTAAAGATTAACTTTTTTCTTTCTATACATCTGTATACTAATGGTGTCAGTCTGTGAATATATTTTGAAATTAACCACTTTTTTCATCTCAAATAATTACAATTAGAATTTTACTACATTGGTTCTAATGAATTTATTAAATGTGAAAAAAGTCTCTGTTATAATATTGATGTAATTTTTCGAATTGGTTAATAAATTGGATTTCTTAGGAATTCGTTTTATTTTATTGATGGATTTTTTATTACGTTTTTATCACGCTTTTGGGATACGAAAGTTACAAGTATAGTAACATAAATTGAATACTATTTCGTAGTAATAGATCTTTGTGCACACGCCCGAACGTAAAAGGAGACATCTTCATACGATTTGTTTGTTTCTAGGATCGGACAGTACGGATATACAAGCCACAAAAAGGATCGTGCCGTTGTTCCAAGTGGATTACGACCGTAGCCTCTGTAGGCCACTGGGCACCGTTACAAATTTTAAGAAGGTGCTTGCTATGGCGCAGCTGAGCGGCGAGGACCTCTCGTCCCGGAGCCCTTCGCCTATATACATGGACAGAGCACCCTCGCCTCAAATTGTGCACGACAGAATAGATATTCCACAGCTACAAGAACAAATACCTCAAAAAAATATCGATATTCGACAAAATGCACTCACTCTATTCGAATTTTCTACCGTATATCCGTTCGTCTATGGGAATAATAAATTTAAATGTTTCATTTGCTCGCAACCGTTTCTAGAAACTTCCCTACTGAAACGCCATATGCAGGACACGCACACATACGCCCCGATAAAACGTCTGGTCAACAATCGTAGGGAGAACGTCATCAAAGTGGACGTTAGCGAAATGGGTTGCAAACTGTGTCCCCACAAACCTAAGGACTTGCAAGAACTCAAAGTACATTTAAAAGTTGAACATCACAAATTAATTGAACCCGATTTGAAAGATAATATAATTCCATTCGTGCTAGAAGGTGACGAAGAGGGATACAAATGTGTTATGTGCGAATCGAAATTCATTAAAGTTCGAACTCTTGTCATTCATATGAGTGTACATTTTAATAACTACAGCTGTGAAATCTGCGGATCAGGATTCATGACGTTGCGTTTGCTGAAGAAACATTTGGAGGTGCACGAGAGTGGAAACTTCCACTGTGACCGTTGCAACAAAGTATTTAACACGTCGTACAAATTGTCGCTGCACATTAGAGGAGTGCATTTGAAACAGTACCCTCGACGATGTCCAATATGCCCGGAGAGATTTAACTCGAACTATCGGCGGACGAAACATTTGCAAGACGTCCACAATCAATCGACGCGCGTGCACAAATGCAAGACATGTGGTCGTGGCTTCAACCTTAGATATCACTTAGTGTGCCATACGAGATCTGTGCACCTTCAGGAGAGGAACCATCAGTGTAAGATCTGTCTGCAGAGGTTCTGTAATAAAGAGACGTTGAAACGTCACATGGTGATACATACGGGAGAAAAGAATTATAAATGTGAAATGTGTGGTGAAGCGTTTTTGCGCAGAAAAAATTTAAGGGATCATTTACGTGTACACGAAGTGCTTTGAAACTGATTATTTTAAAATAATTATCGATAAAAAATACGAAATTTCCTTCAAGCAGCAAGCGTATCTTATTCTCAAAGGCCAGCAACGCTGCGTAGATGTACACGAACATCGTTGAACACCTCGGTGTTCACGCTGCTCGTTTGTCCCCTTATGATATTTAAAAAAAAGATTACATGTAGATAAATACGTTGTAAAAACATCTCCAAAAATAGACTATCTTCTATAAACACGAATACTATCTTAGGAACTCTTTGTTTTTAGTTGGAAAATCTTCAAAAAAGTTTCGTTTCGTTTCGACTTTAGGTATCGGAAACTGAATTATAAATATGTCACTTTTATTGACTACTAGCTGTGCCAGCGACTTCGTCATCGTGAAAGTTTCTTTAGATAGGAGTTTGTGATAGAGAAAGGAAACACAAAGGGGGAGGGTATATTTCCATACAAATTCCGTACCCTATTGTTATTTTACACCCTTGAGGGCAAAACTTTTACAAACTTTGAACGTCATATTTATTTACATCGAATCAACAGCCTCTAAAATAAGTTTCAAGCTTTCAACGCTAAAAATGGCAATACTGTGGTAGAATTGTAATTTTTAGAACTAGAAATAACTTGTAACTTATGTCCATCTTTATACTTATGACATCTAATTACAAAATTTCATTTAAATCGGTTCAGTAGTTATGACTTGAAAGCGCAACAGACAGAGTTTCACAATTTTTAATATTAATTGATGATAGAGTTATTTTTATTTAATTTTGATCGCCTGCGACTCCATCCGAGCGGAATTAAAAAAAAACAATAAGTCTGAGTTTTTCCAGACTATGATCTACATCTGTGCCAAATTTCATCAAGGCCTGTTGAGCCGTTCTGAAGATACCTTCAAACAAACATCCATCTAAACATTCGCATTTATAATATTAGTAAGATTATCATTTTACTTAAGAACAAAACTAAGCTTTAATGAATTAATCTCAAGCTAAATGTGGCCTAAATAATTGGACGTCTTTAAAAAAAAATGGCGCTGTTATTGAGCATAAGAACTCTGACATTCCCAAACAAATAATTCTGACTTTTCAAATACTGAATTAAGTTTAGTGCAAACTTATAAAGGTTTAATACTATTTTAAGTACAACTTTAGAAAACAGTTTGTAAAAATTATTATAATGCAAAGAGATCTCTTATTACTGTAAACTAAATGTAATATTTTATATGTGAAATTTTAATGTGTAATAAATTGAAATTCAAGCATTTTGTTATTTTTATTCCTTTAACTAGCTGTCGCCCGAGACTCCGTCCGCGCGGAATTAAATAAAATAGTAGCCTATGTGTTCTTCCAGACTATGTTCTACATCTGTGCCAAATTTAATCAAGATCCGTTGAGCCGTTTCGGTGATAACTTCAAACAAACATCCATCCATCTAAACATTCGAATTTATAATATTAGTAAGATATCTTATGTAAATCATTTTGAAATTATATGTACAAGTATCTGTTCTTTTTAGGTATCATCCATGTATCAAATACATCAATAATATTGAAAAACGAAGACGGATCTGATGTTAAATTATCAGTTCTTCAGAAACCTATATCCATTGATAATCTGATTATTGAAAATGAAGAAACAGATATATCTATAGATAAAAGTAAAAACATTATGAAAATTCAAACGCCTAAAAAAAACGAACTGCAATTAAACTTATCTGAAGATAATAAGTCAACATTAATATTTTTAAAGGAGCCAATATCTATAGATAACATTGGGAATGGAACTAGATTGTCATTAAGGAACCAAACGCTTAGAACTGTGAAAACATTAAACACATCACGAAGAAAAAGATATGAATCTCAGATATGGATACGAAACGCATTAACAATAGTTGAATTTTCATATGTTTACCCTTTTATATATGCACGTAATAAATATAAATGTTATATATGCTACGAAGAGTTTGTAGATTCACGGATACTAAGAGAACATTCACTAAAGAACCATAGTATAGAAGAATTAAGGCTGGAGTTGTATAAAAAGTCTCAAGATAATATTTTAAAAGTTGATGTCTTTCAACTTCAGTGTAAACTTTGTCAAACTATACTCCTCAATCTAAACGATTTGAAGTTTCATCTTAAAGATCATGGAAAAGACATAGACCCATCATACCAAGATAATATTATACCCTTTAAATTAAGTGGGGATACGTTTAATTGTCAGATTTGTGGCGACAACTACCATTTATTTAGACTGCTCATCATCCACATGAGTAAACACTTCAACAACTATAGTTGTGAAATATGCGGCAATGTATTTGTTTCTAAATTATTGCTAAAGAGGCATTTACAAGTACATAAAAGGGGGAGCTATCAGTGCGATAAATGCGATAAAGTCTTCACCAATTCGACGAAAAGAATAAATCATATTAGAGCGGTACATTTAAAACACAACGTGAGAACGTGTCCACTTTGTCCTGAGAGATTTAACTCAAATTATCAACGTAATAAACATATGAGAATCTCCCACGACCAAACAACCAGATACAGCTGCGAGACATGTGGGAGACAGTTCTATTTGAAGTACCAATTGTTTCTACACAAAAGATCCGTACACATGCTGGAACGGAATGAGGAATGCGCCATATGCCAATTTCGATTCTTCTCCAAATCCAGTCTGACCAGGCATATGGTTACACACAGCAATGATAAAAGTTTCAAGTGCGATGTTTGTGGGAAAGCTTATGCTAGAAGAAAAAATCTTCGAGAACACGCAAAAAACCATGAACTCGTCGAAGCAAGCAGCTGTTCCGTATGCGGTTGTTTATTTAATGATCAGTCTAGCTTAATGGCTCACATGAATACAAACCATGATGTTATATAAATACAAATTGTGAAATAAAAAAGATTATAAATAAAAATATACGAAACTTACCTTTTTTGAATTATTTACATGATAAATCACCTTGTTGAGGGCATGTAAAGAATGGCGTGGTTAGTTAGACGAATTAATCTTATTTTAACAGCAGATACTTTACGAGAAAAACTTTTATCTTTCCCAGGGATAACGAAGCAGCATCCACGGCCGAGGACTAGCATATGGCAAATGACAATATCGGAAAGGCAAAATGCGGCAACGTTCCTTGAATTCACTACTGTGAAACCGTTCTTTTACCAGCAAGCAAATTTTAAATGTTTCTATTGCAATGAAATATTCCCAGAGATAAACTCAGTATTACAACACACTAACTTTCACGTAGCGCCTGAAAGAGGCAATTTACTAAAACAGTATCTGAGAAAAGGAAAAAGAGTAATAAAAGCTGATATATCGGAATTAAAATGTAAGATTTGCGAGCAGAAGTATTCCGATTTGGATGACATTAGAACGCATCTGATAGCGACGCATAAGAAGGATTTTAACGCAGCAGGCAATGGACTAATGGCTTATAACCTAAGCATAACCAACGGACTCCTATCCTGTCACAGATGCAACAAGACTTTCAATTCATTTTTCCTTTTGAATCGACATATGAATGTTCACATGAATGTCGTTTGTGAAACTTGTGGCCTCGGTTTTATGTCGCACCAACGTTTGATTAACCATCGCATCGTGCACCAAAACGGTGTTCACAAATGCGATAGCTGTCAGGACGTTTTCCCAACAAAATTGAAGTTACGATATCACATATTTAAAAAGCACGAAGTATCTAATACAAAGAAGATAAAACCATTAAAGTGTCCACACTGTTTAGAGAGATTCGCGGAGCACTATCGAAAAATGACTCATTTAAAAGATGTCCACGGTATCACTTTTAAATTTGAGTGTCAGGTGTGCAAAGCGGTGTTTCCGATGCGTCGTGCTTTGACGGAACATACCACGAAGCTGCACACGCAGAAAATACAATGCAAAATTTGCGGTAAATGTTTCGGAACTCGATCCTTACTGAAGATGCATGCACGCGGACATACTGGTGAGAGGAACTTCTACTGTGCCATCTGTCAGAAAGCGTACATGCACGAGAGGACGCTGAGACAGCATATGCGAGTCCACGGCCCCGTATGGAAGTTGACTTGCCCCGAGTGTGGGAACGGATTCCACAACCGCAATGACTTCAATAAGCACATGAAGCACTGGCATCCTTAGTACCAATTGAACAATATCATCAAGAGTATTACGTCAACTGTCAATTCAATACAAGCAAGATCTGGCTTTGGTGTAACAGATTCTTTACTACAAATACTCATATTTGTATAACTTTACAAATAAAAAATACTACCAACCTTGTACCTGTTTTCATGAACTCGGAAAATATTAAGCAACAATTATTAATAATTAGTGATTATAATTTCTCACCGTGGGTATCCGAGACCTAAATCTGTATAAAACGTATCGTCATATCTGTCATTATCTTTGACAAAACAAAGACAACAATATGTTTTAAATGTGGATTTTAGTCTTCGAAACTCCTCGGCCAGCAGTTACATTCTCAATAACTTCTGTATTTTGTTAATAAACAACATACTATTTTCTTCTTTACTGAGTTATTGATTTAAGCCAATGCATGTATTTTGTGGGTGTTTTTTGTATGGAAATGACCACCGCTTCCATATTGCTCTTACGATACCTTGGCGTTAACTGTTAGAATGGTTAAGAAGGAATAATTAAACAAAATATATACAAGTTTGAAAAACAAGTTAAATGATGATATCATCTAAAATTGACTTCAACACAAATAAGCAATGATATAAGCATTATTACTGTGGGATTAAAAGATAAAAGATAAAATTGAATTTTCCCTCCCCAGGAATGCAAACGGGCGGCAGAAAAAGTGCATTTACCGGAATCTGGGAGATGACATTGTCGGAGCGTCAGAATGCAGCCACACTCTTGGATAATACGACTGTAACACCTTTCGTCTACTGCCGATATTACTTCAAATGTTTCTTCTGTCATCAGCAATATTCCAATATCAACAATCTCCTCGAACATACTTTGACCCATGAAATGCCCGACAGAGCAACTATACTAAAAGAATTAATACCCAAAGGAAAACGCACAGTTAAAGTTGATATCGCCAATCTCAAATGCAAAATATGCGAACGGATGTTCACTGATATTAACCAAATACGAGAACATCTAATTTCAGAGCATAATATAAGTTTTACTCCTTCCGGTAACGGAGTCGTGGCTTACAATTTGGCGCCCAAGAAGGGGCAGTTCGCGTGTCACGTCTGCGATAAAATGTTTCAAACCTTCATTCTGTTAAACCGACATTTGAACGTGCATTTTTGTAATGCTATTTGCGAAACTTGTGGTGCCGGTTTTATAACACACCAGCGTCTCTTACAGCACAAAGAGATACATTCTGGCGGATATCCGTGTACGAAATGCAATAAAGTTTACACCACAAATTCTAATTTGAAGTACCATATTGAAAAGAGTCATCAAGGTGGAACTAAAATGCGCATGTTACGTTGTACACATTGCTCGGAAAGATTCACAGAACACTTTAGAAAGTTAAAACATCTTAAAGAAGTTCACGGAATAACATTTATTTTCGAATGCGAGATTTGCAAGTTAGTGTTTCCAAGTCGTAGATCATTGACAATGCATACAAATAAATATCACTCGTTAAAAACGCAATGCGAAGTGTGCAAGAAGAACTTTAGCTGTATAACAACTCTGAAGAAGCATATGATTTCACATACAGGGGAGAGGAACTTTGTATGCAAGATCTGTGCTAAATCTTACCGTCACCAGAAAAGTCTTAAACAACACTCGCAAATTCATGATACAACAGATGACTTGATATGCTCCGATTGCGGAAACTGCTTTCCTAATAGAAACGATTTTAACAAACATGTAAAAGATTGGCATCGTCGATGTTTATTAGATTATAATGCTTGTTAACGTTTCATGCTATTTTTTCATATGAAAGTGAATACGCTTGGCGAATCGGTAGCTCTAAAAGTGTTAACATATATTTGCAAAACTTTTTAATAAGAATGTATTTATATATTCCAATCTAGTCAAAGCAGCTAGTCACAGAATATTATTATAATCTAGTAATGTAAATGTAATGTAATAAGTTACCATTCATCAAGTAAGCAAACTTTTCTCACTCAGTGTAGCATTGGCAAAAGGATTGTGATTTGAAGGAGTTGTCCTTTATGTGGGTAGCATTTTTAAAACTACTAAACAAATTGAAAAACAAAAGAAAAGTTAAGTATAAATTATAATAGTAGCGTTAGTTACAATAGATGTCACATAAATAAATATTTCGGTGATTGTGTGACAACCTTTAAAAACTATTATTTTTTCGCAGGCGCTGCCCGCGCTTTGCCAAGTGGAATATGGCATATGACGTTAGCAGAAAGAAAGAATGCTGCGACCTTCCTTCATTTGACAACTGTTAGGCCATTCACACATATGGGTTCAACATTAAAATGTTTCTACTGCAAGAAATATTATTCTGACTTGTCAGATTTACTCGAACACACTTTGACACATGCAGTAGAAGATAAAGATACGATACTTAAGAAATATATAATGAATGGAAAACGTATGGTTTTAGTGGATATATCAATACTTAAATGTAGACTTTGTTGGAAACGATACTCGGATATAAATTCTATTAGGCAGCATTTAGAAAACGAGCACGATAAGATTTTTTTTATAGGCAATAATGGTTTGATTGAATACAACTTATCCATTAAAAACGGTCTTCTAACTTGCCATATTTGTAGCAACACCTACCACGAATTTATCCATCTAAAAAGCCATATGTACTCCCACACAGGTAGGGTAGTTTGCGATGCTTGTGGTGTTAGCTTTATAAACCAGTATCATTTGTTATTACATATGGAAACTCATATAAATAAGAAATTATCTTGCAAATCTTGTGACCAAATATTCTCTAAATATAGTCAGTTAAAGTATCACACAGATATAGTCCATAAAGGAAGGACTAGAAGAAAGAAAACATGCGAACATTGTTCTGATACATTTAAAGAGCACCACACTAAGATGTTACATTTGAAAGTTGTTCATGGTATTGTAAAGTCATTTCCTTGTTTTGTGTGCAACGCTAACTTTGACTCCAGACGTGGGCTGACCGAGCACACAACTAAATATCATACAGAGAAGTATAAATGCGAAATATGCTCTAAGTGTTTTGAAATAGGGTCGAAACTGAAATATCACATGCGTATACATACAGGTAGTAAACAATATATATGTGCATATTGCAATAACGGGTACATGTTGAAAGCCTCTTTAATAAAACACATGAAACGACTCCATAGTTTTTACTACTCCGTACCAAAGATTATATAAAAATGAGAGGAGACACTTCATTCATAATGAAGGAAAATTACAAGAAGTGAAATTTTCCTTTGATAAATGCAACTAATTAGGTACCAAATTAAGTTTGATATTTATGATCTCATTTCTATTGTGTATATTCGTTCATTACTGTTTAAATGTGTAATTTTACTTATACCAAAATAAATATTGTCAGAAATAAAGATGTTATTTTATTCCACGCACACCGCGATGAGCAAAATTTTCAGTAGGCTTAGCATTTGTGACAAGCGCCATTGGGCGTAAAGTACACCGATAATCTCATACTAATTTTACATTATTTTCGATAACTATAAAAAGGCGAGGCAAAACACGAAGACAATATCATTATCCATTAGACAAATGACGACATAACTGTAGGAAAGTTTGACTTTTAATTTATTTATTTATAATAATAATAATAATAAGCCTTTATATTTCCATATTTACAATTGCATTTTGTTAGTATTGTTAGTTTTAAACTTATTTTAGTTATTAGTATTGTTAGTCTGTTATATTCAAATATGGATCCCACTTTGGGTAAAGGCCTCCTCCATCTTCTTCCAGCCTGTTCTGTTTTTGCTGAGAGTGAACCAATCTTTCCCTGTTACTTCGGTTATATCATCAGCCCACCGTTTTATTGGTCTACCAACTTTCCTTTTCCCTACTGGCCCTTTCCATCTTGTAGCTTCTAAAGTCCATCTGTTGTCAGTCATTCGTGATATATGACCAGCCCATTGCCATTTTAATTTTAGCGCTTGCATTAATGCATCAGTTAGCTTGGTTTTTTGTCTGATGTTTTCACTTGAAATTTTGTGTATCTTCCTTATGTTTAGTATGCTCCTCTCCATTGCACGTTGCGTTCTTATTATCTTTTGTCTAGCATTATTAGTAAAAGTCCATGTTTGGCAACCGTACAACAGAGAAGGTAGTAGGCATGTCTCAACCACAATACGCTTCATATTTATGCTATAGTCTCCTTTTAAAATTTCTTTTAGTGACCAATATTTTTTCCAGCTTATGTTCGCTCTTCTTTGGATTTCCTCATCATTGTTACAATTTCTAAAAGATACTTGTTTACCGAGGTATATATATTCGTCTACGTAGTCTATAATTTTTCTCTCTACTTCAATTGGAGTCTTGAGGCTGTTGGTCATTACCTTAGTTTTTGCGGCATTCATCTCCAATCCGACCTTACAGCTTTCTTCGTTCAGTGAGTGCAGCATAGATTTCAGTGCGTTAGCCGTTTCGGCAAAGATGACGATATCATCGGCGAATCGGAGATGGCTTAAGTAGCGACCGTTTACGTTTATGCCTTTATATTTCCAATCTAAATTTTTAAATATGTTTTCAAGAACTGCTATGAATAATTTGGGTGAAAGGGGGTCCCCTTGCCTTACTCCTCTTCTGATCATTATGTCTTCCCCACAGCTTTCTAGTTTAACCTTGCTTCTACAGTTTCCATAAATGTATTGCAAAAATCTGATATATTTTTCATTGATGTTTAATGTCTCTAGTGTTTTCCAAATTGCCTTATGGCTGATCGTATCGAAGGCTTTGTTATAGTCTACAAAGGCCACATACAACGGCCTATTGAACTCTTTGTACTTTGTACTTTTTAATTTATTTATTTACACAAGACAAAGTACTTGTAATTAGAGCTTCAGAACTAGTCAATTGATAAGCTTTATTTTATTTATCTAATTTAATAGTTGCGTTTTGTGTTTGTTAGATTAAATTAATTCAAGACAGATAATAACTATTAAGAATGTACTTAAATATTTATCACTTTGTCGTTTTTTTTTAGGGGTGAAGGCAACAGGAAGGTGCGTGGTATCACGAAAAAAAAAAGTTAGTTTCATTTACTCCATACCGCAGCGAAACAATGCAGAACTCATACTAAATCATTCCAGCGCGTATCCTTTCAAAACGAGATACAGTCAAGTATTATGCTCACATTGTCACAAAGAATTTGAAATTCTCTCTGAATTAAAAGTACATATGGGAAAATATCATTTCAATGCTGATCATAAGAATGTATTATACGGTCTGAGAGGTCACTTGATGAAGATAGATATCAGTCATTTGGAATGCAAGCTGTGTAGACAAACGTTCCTCGATATAAACGATCTAATGTGTCATTTCTCACAAGAACACGATTTACCAGTTAATTTCAACGCCAGCTTTGGCGTTCTACCTTACAAATATGTCGATGATCATTGGGTGTGCGTCAGCTGCGGTAAAACTTATTCTAATTTCAATGACATCAAACGTCACACATCTACCCACTTCATGAATTACAATTGCGAGAAATGTGGAACTACCTTCATATCTTATCAAGCGTTGAAAGATCATCAGAGACAGGTAAAATGCTATAGAACAGCTTACAATCCTCGGAACGGACGAGTCTTGAGACCGAGGAGTAACGCAGAAATAATATTGCAATGTTCCTCAGCTTACCCCTTCAGGACTTGGATGAGCAATTTGAATTGCATCTTCTGTAGAGTCAAAACTCGTGACCCTGTCTTCTTTCGGAACCATATGGAGGCAGAGCACAACACATACGATGTGCAAACTGCCTTTTATAAAAAAATGCGTAAAGCTTTCCTCAATGTCGACATAACTGATCTCAAATGTAAAGTATGTTCAATAACTATTGATAAATTCGAAGACCTAATAGATCATTTAAAGAACGATCATAATCAACCTATCAAATCTGATGCTCAATCCGGTTTACTCCCGTTTAGATTGAACGACGGATCTTCATGGAAATGCGCGATATGTAACAATCAATTCATAAATTTCGATGCTTTAAGAAAGCATACTCAGAGTCATTTCCATAACTATGTTTGTGATACTTGCGGTGAAGGATTTATAACGGAATCGGCTTTAATAGCCCACAATAAAATACCTCATGAGAACAAGTATTCTTGCTCCAGATGTAAAGCTACATTCACGAGTTTAAATGAGAGAAGTGCTCATGTAAAAACCAAGCATACATCCAAACCCTATGTATGTTTGTGCTGCGATGATAAGCCACGCTTCTCTTCGTGGGAGATGAAAAAGAAGCATCAATTGATAGTTCATAATTATGGAAGTGATGGTGACAGTTACGCGTGTACGTTATGTGGGAAATCATTCAAATCTCGGTCCGGGAAGTATAACCACATGTTAAGGGTACATCGACGTATTAATTCAGAGTTGAATTTCATTTGCTCGAATTGTTCAAGATCATTCACTAGTCAATTGTTTCTGGACAAACATATGGCTAAAAAACATACTATCTAGCAGTCGAACTTGGATAAGCGAGAGTTCAGTAATGACGGACTATATCCATAAGCGAAAAAAAATATTTCGGTTCCTTGGAATCTCGCATATTCAAGTTCGACAGTTTCTATTTGAATGAACTGTAACCATAATTTAGACTACATTTCAATGGCTCCTGCGAGTAAGGGCCAATGTGGAAATGGACAACTTTTCATGAGAGGCTTTTAAAGTTTCAACCATATATGTAAATAGGCCATTTTACTTCAGCATAAATTAAGATTTACACCTTTAAATGTGTATTTTGTTTAGTGCATGTTGTTAAATAAACAAAGAGGTAGCTTTTAACAAAAAAAAATCGTCAATTTGTTACTTATGCTTCTATACATAGCACATATCGATTTAAGTAAACATATAAAAAATAAACTTATATAAAAACGAAAGTTTTATCATTACCCATGTAAGTGTTCTGCGGACCACAGAGAATTGTTTTGTGTAACATCTTTCCACCATCATATTCAAATACGGTCTGTTGTAATCTAAAAACAGACTTTAATCATTGGAATAAATCGATCTCGATTTAATTCAATGCTCGCGGTTCGCGGTTCGCTTAAAAACTAAAAACACCATGTTAATTGTTGCAGGAAGTAAAAAATATTATACTTACTTTATAATTTAGAAAAATCATTAATAAAAAAAGAATCACAGGAAAATAATGATTTTGGAGATGAGGAAGAGAGTGACACCAGCTCATGTAGTACGTCACAATTATTCTACAGTCCATTTTTGTTTGTCTTGTAAGAAATGCTGTGAACACATGCAGTTGAAACACCGGCATTTTATTCCAATTTTAAAGCTTAAATATCTTTACAGGCTAGCGTTATGATGGAATTTAGTATAAAAATTTAAATATACACAACAAACAATACAATTTAGTGATATTTTAAACTATGAAAAATATTTCAATAGCCAGTGATCAACAGCTGTTTTTTTTTATTTTCAAATGTCTTAAATTGTTTTCAGAAGAATCGCCGAAGCAATCAGAAAAAAAAAGTGCCCGTAGCTACGCGACGTCTATGAGAAAAGACACTCTTAATTTAATCGCAAACTCTACCGTATGTGTGTTCCAATGGAACAAGAGTTGGTACAAATGTTACCTTTGTAAAGAAAGCTTCATCAATATGGACGAACTGAGAGAGCATACTGAGAGTCACACGCTCAAGGAATTGGAAGATAAAATCATATCTCAACAGAATAAAATGGTTAAAGTTGAGATATCGCAACTGTTCTGCAAATTGTGCAAGAAACAATTGAATAATTTAGAAGAATTACGTAATCATTTAAAAAATCACGATATACAATTTAATTTAGTTGATGATTTGTTGATGCCTTTTAAAATCAACCGGGACCTTCGTTGTCAGTTATGTAACGAGCCATTTGATTCATTCTATCGTCTTAATATTCATATGCACAGACATTATAAAAAACATATCTGTCCCATTTGCGGTACTACCTTTTCAAACTCTGTCCTTTTAACCCTACACAAAAATAGATCGCATCGAATATGGCGTTGTGTACTTTGCGATGTTACCTTTCCTTCGAACGCAGAAAAGAAATGTCACGATGTGTCTACGCATAAAAAGCAGATAGAAAAGAAATTAAGATTTCCTTGTAAATACTGTCAAGAACGTTTTTCGCAGGAGAATAATCGTATCCAACATTTAGTAGATGCACATGGTTTGCCCAAACCTGAACATAAATGTCAAATTTGCTCAAAAGTGTTCATTACGCGAAGTTTACGAAACAACCATGTCAAAAATGTACATCAAAAGGAAAAGAACATTGAATGTGACATTTGTCATCGTCTATTCTATGCTAAGTCTGACGTCACGAGGCACAAAGTGACGCACACAAAGGAGAAGAAAGTCGCCTGTGAGTTGTGCGACACGCTATTTGCGACTAAGGACTCGTTGCGTAAACATGTGAGAAGAATACATACAAATGTACCAATAAAATAATGTCAAAAGTAAAGTTTTCGGTTCGTTTCTTCTCTGAAGTGTCTAAAGTAATCATCAACCTGCCTTTTTCGCTACGTAATTTGGCCACAGTATGTACAAATCTTCTATAAATCTCTATCAGCCGCCATGTCTGAATCCACTACCTTCTTACCCATGGATACTGGTGAGGATTCCTTCACAGAATCCATCAACTATTCGCTCTTCATCTACCTTGGAGGAAGTACCCTTTAATAATATAAAGTAAGGGTGGTCACATTTAAAAAGATTTCTAATTTACTACAGTAATTACTAAATGACATTAAATGAAAGAAGTCTTTATTTAAATAGTTTATTTGTTTTTCTCAGTCTTTTTTTCTTTGTCCGTCTCCTTCTTTTTCTTCTTCTCCTTGCGTTTCTCTTTCTTATCTTCTCCTCTCTTCATGATCAGTTCGTACGGAATAGGCATCTGTCCCTGTCTATCTACTCCAGGGCCGGACTGTAACTGCATACGGAAATCAGTACGGCGATGTATTGACTCCGCAGGACGAAACCTCACTGCTCCATTGTGGAAATGTAGATCCCTAAATAAAATGAAAATCTAATGTCTGTGAGACTGTGTAGTCCCACATAACCCTGTTACCCCCAAATTCATGGTAAAAAAGAGAGCGCGAAATCTTGCTCAAGGCGCTGTTAGGTTTAAAACCGTTACATTGGGTCTAGCACTAATATTTGAGACAATCACCTTCTTATCATCATCATAATCATTTGGTAATAATGTTATTGTTTAGCGGAATAACTGTTTTAACGTTATTTTTTTATGTTCGGCATTTTATTTTGATAACTAGTTTTAAGGTTAGTTATTAGATTTTGAATATAGATATAACCTGTGACTGGGAAATTGGAAGGGTGCGAATACTCTTTTCTCATAGCCTCTTTTGTATTCCAACCAGCGACATTTCAGATATTGGTTCCTTTCCAACGAGTAATGTTTAGTCAGTACATAATCGAATAAACCCTTTTCAAACGCAGGAACAGTTCTGTAGTTACTACCAATGGCTTTGGCTATCTCTGTAGGAATTAAATTTAAATTTAATGAACCTCCTAACAGAAGTTGCAAAACTTGAGTTCGTGGTGATCATCGACGTCCTATTGTCATCTGTAACCTGCATAACTAGAGGAAGTGCAGATATGTTTTTTTTATAAGAGAAGGGGGCAAACGAGCAGCGGGAACACCAAGGTGTTCATCGACGCCCATGGACATCTGCATTATTAGAGGAATCACAGTTGCGTTGCCGGCCTTTGAAAGGACGCTAGACGCTCGCTTATTGAAAGACCCTAAGTAGACATGTGTCTGAAATCTACTCTGAACCGGCTCAAAAGTTCAGATAAGGCAAGTTTGAACCGTTGAGCTGCGACTCAACTACTAAATGCGAGCCAAAGATCTGCGACTCGCAGAGCTAAGAATTATGACTCGAAGCAAGTATAAATTGAGCTGATCTGCTTCACACATGCGAACTGTTAGCTGATCTCCAGATCAATAATTTTGTTGAGTTAGAAAATATAATAGGAATGGCAAAACTATACTTAAGACAATTTTCACCTATCAAAGTAACGCTATCTAGTGTTAAATAGACAAAACTACATAACATGATTGGTGTCAAAAAAATTATTTAAAGAAATGGCCGATAGATGTCGTAAAATAATATTAATGGTGCCTTAAAAAATTATGGCGTCAGAAAAACTTTACTTGGATAGAACATATTAATGCTATAAAGACATCAATAATAACAACATATGTATATATATATGGCTTTTATAGGTACGATACATTTAAGTAAATTTTTAATGTTCTTTTTTTTCAATGTTTAACACTACTTAACAACAGAGGGCGCTTATTACACTTGTATGAAATATTTTATTACATGTCCATACTGAGACACGAGGTAGCGTGGTAAACACCATTGAAATAGAACCAAGGATAGGGAAGCAATCAGAGAAAAAATTTAGTTCACTATGTCTCGTCTCGTTAATACTAAGCCTATATTTTTTTTTCAAAATATGTTCTATATCTGTGCCAAATTTCATTAAGATCCCTTTAGCTGTTCCGGAGATATCTTCAAACAAACATCCATCCATTTAAACTTTCGCATTTATAATACTAGTAACATGTTTTTGAATAGGCCGCGTAAGTTTCGTAACTAAATACCTTCAGTAACTGTCATATCTGGTTTAGTTCTCACCACTTTGTTACATTCCAATTCATTTTCGTCCTTCTGTTTTGTATCCATTTTGAATTATTAAAATATTTATATGAAAATCAATACACTAATAATGAAATTTAAAAATGTGACAGTTAAATTTGTCAAATGTTAAATTACTTTTTTTTTTTCTTAATCGTAGACCACTCACCTTTATATAGCTCAGTGAGTATTACTATTTAAAAAAATAATAAACTTTCTTTAAAAAAAACTAATATTTTTAGTACTCTAGTTATCAAAAAATTTGCTAAGTTGTCCTCTTTATTACTTCAATATAAATAAAACAACGAAAATACTTTAAAACAACAATTTAATTTATTTAATATATATATTCCAATTACATAATCATTATATTACATAAATATATAATCAAACAAGATTATCTGAACCAGTGAGAGGGGCGCTGCTGTCGCGGTTGGTTCTGTCAAAATATATAAAAAAACAAAACACATAGAATAAAAAAATAAAAAATATTACGCGACGGCTACAATACAAAGAGGATCTCGTTACAATTTTTGACGATGACAAGGGGGGCGCTAGTGAGCTATCATAGCCCAATGGTTCAGAAAACTTCGTATATACAAAATTCTTATGACATAATTTATAAATATATATAATATGAAAATATCTAGGCCGGTGATGAGCTTTTAGTTCTGTCAGAAAATATGTTAAACCTTCAAAGGCTATGTCTAAGGAGTTTCAATAGTTTTTAATTAGATGTCACTTAGAAAAAGAAGTTATTTTTAAAATATCAATGTCAAATATGTTTTTTTCTTCGTCTTTCTTGTTCATTTATAATACAATGTTTACACATTTTTCAAAAAAAATATTTTTTATTTAATCCCTAACATGGTCCTTCGAGTCGCATATTTGAGAAAACATGGAAACTGAGCAATTGATAAAATTAAAAAAAAAACTTAAGCAAACTTAACCAAACTGAGGTCGGAGAATTAAAATTAAGTTTAAAAAGACGTGACAAGACACACTATAAGAATCTTGTGACACATTTTGACATTGATAGGAGGGCGCTAGTGTGCTCTCATAATTTAGTTTGACTTATTATTATTATTATTATTATTTATTTATTTATTTACAATACAATAAAAAAACCTAAAATAGAACTATGTCCCACAAAATTATATAAAATAATTTGACTGTGGGATCAAGAAATGGCCACCGGGTTAGATATTTTTGTCAGTTATAGATGTTTTGTCATCTCTAGTGTGTATTTTTGATCCCCAAGTACTTATTTTGTGACAGAATTAACTGCAATAACAGTAATACCGGGCTAGATAACTTAATGTTGATTTCTGAGACCAAAATCTCACAATAAAAAAAACATATCATCATCTATGAAATTATTTTAGACAAAATAGAGATAACTGTATATTTAAAACTGTGATTTAGGTCTCAGAAATACACAGGCTCCCTATATTTACAGTCTACCCATATTCCGGATGTTGACTCTTCATGTGACCTTTAAGACTGCAGTTCTGTATGAAAGCTTGACCACATATGTGACAGCGATATCTCCTGTCATTATTATGTATACGCATGTGATCCTTCAATGTCTTCAAACGAGGATAAGTCTTCTCGCAAACCTACAAACAAAAAATGAACAATTATATTATTTGTTTATAATAATTTCGTATTTTTCTGCTTTAATATCGATTAAATGTTATTTTTAATAAAGCGCCATCTTTTGTCGCATTTACATAACCGAATTGTAACATTAACTGAGTAGTACTTCAAAGTAGATAATAGATGGCGCTGTAACACATTTACAATTTCTAATTTCTCAAAAAACAACTAAGAAACTAACAGACATTCTTCACAACATTTTTAAGAAACAAATATAAATGTTTCCGCAGTGGAAACTGTCAGAAACATGTATACCAACCTTACACTTAAAGTTCCTCTCTCCCGTGTGCGTTGGCATGTGATTGTTGAGAGCGAACCGCGTGAAAAACTTATGTCCGCAGAAATTACATTCGTATCTAAAAAAAAAAAAACATTGAAGAAAAATCAACTAGTTATACTATTAAAGTGGGATCTGCGCACAAAGTTATATAAAATTGAATATCTCCATACTATTAGTCGCCCATTAATTTGAATTCCAACATAATTCATAGACAACACATTTTATTTTGAGAACATCGGTGGCTCAGGGGTTAAGCACTAGACTTGCAATCTGCAGGTCCAGGGTTCGAATCACGCCATGTACCAATGTGTTTTTCGATTTTTGATTTACATATGTACATTTATCCGACGTTCCTACGGTGAAGGAAAACATCGTGATGCTGCACATATCTGAGAAGAAATTCAATGATATGTGTGAAGTCAACCCGCACTTGGCCAGCGTGGTTGACTATGTCCTGGTCACCCCTAACTTAGGGTAGGGTCCAAGCTCCTCAGTGGGTACGTATAGTAGGCTGATGATGACACAACAACCATTAATTTTCATTATAGAAATAGACTTTTTTCACTTAAGTTTTCTTTTAATTATGAAATAATTCATTGATATTTATTCTTAACCATGGGTTTCTGAGACATTTTATTTCATTGAAAAATAGCTTTGTATATTTCTGCACAATAACTTCAGTAGAGTTCAAACTACTGTGATATTTGTCTCGCTTATAGAAGAATCTCACTAACACAAGTTTCTCTTACTTACTAAAAATTATTTACTTTTATTATTATGGAGGATTTACTAAAAATTGAAAATTAAATCTATAAACTCACCTATAATCCCTCAAATGGTCCTTCCTCCGATGTGTTGTGAGTGAACGTCTCGATTCATACACTTTATCACACAAATTACATGGAAAACTTAACGGCTCCTCACCGTGCACTTCAACTAAATGTTTCAACTTCTGTTGATGTGTCATCAACCTTATATCACATTTAGGACAAAACACTCTAGCACGCTTCTTATGAACCCTATCTATATGTAATTCTCTATTATTTTCAGCTTTAAACACTTTACCGCACGTATCACAAGGAAAATTGCCAACTTCATGTCTCTGTTGATGCATAGCTAACCGACCTTTGTCAACAAAACCTAAACCGCATGTCTCACACACAAAATTATTATAATGTTCGTTCATATGCTTATTTAATGCGTGAAAATATGGAAATGTCTCATCACATAATGCGCACTTTGATTCATCTTTAGTCAAAAGGAACGGCAACACTGCATCCTTTTTATCAAAATAATATATCTTATTATGTACATTGGTTATGTGCATTTTAAAATCATCCAATGTATTTATTTTTGTCGCACAAAGTCTACAATCTATTCTTGTCAGATCTAATTTCAACATGATATTTCTGTGTTCGCAAATTTTAAACTTCTTCGGATGATGAATTTCCGCTGTATGTTGTCTCAATTGTTGTGGATCTAGGAAATTTTCTCCGCAGTAATAACATAATAAATTATTATGTCTACATCTGAACGGACAAGCATATGAATACTCAACAATTGTGAGTACATTTGTCTCTGTTTTATATGTTGGATCTCTTTCTCGCATTAATTGCTGTACTTTTGACATTGGTAGTCCTGGAAAGGAATTTTAATATCTTACTAATATTATATTTGGATGTATGGATGGATAGATGAATGTTTGTTACTAGGTATCTTCAGAACGGATGCATGGATCTTGATGAAATTCGGTACAGATGCACAATACAGTCTGGAAGAACATGTGGGCTACTTATGGTACATTTGAATACCTCACTGAAGGGCTCGAAGTCTAACCCAAGTTAGTGGAGGTGTTAAGCACTTGTATTGTAATCTGCAGGTCCTAGGTTCGAATTACATATGTACATTTATCTAACTTTCTTACGGTGAAAGAAAACAATGTGATGCACATATCTGAGAAGAAATTCAATGATATGTGTGAAGTCAACCCGCACTTGGCTATAGTTGACTATGGCCTAGTCACCCCTAACTTGGTGCAGGCTCCGAGCCCCTCAGTGGGGATATATCACCTGAAAACGAGATTATCTCTGGATATTAATAGTCATAGACAAAACTTACGACAAATAAAGAATACTTACGTTGCTTCAACATCTTACTCACTGGTGCACCATTCATTCTATCCAATGATGGCTTTACGGCATCTTCCGGCTGCATTTTAGGTTTATTAATACAATTTGTTGCTTCAAATTTCTTTCTCTTTCTTAGTAAAAGTGGTTTTTCATCATCAGATGATGAATCGTAATTTTTTATGTGATTATCTGTAATTAATATAGTATTTAGGTTTTTTTTTAATATTACAAGGTGGCAAGCGAACAAGCAAAATACAGAAGCTGCCGCTGCACATAGACATCCACAATTACAGATGTGTTACCTATCTTTAATCCCAGACCATTCTTATAAGAAAAAGATGGGAATCTTATCATACTGAATGCGTAATTACTTCCAATTCACGTGTATCTTTTATGTAGTCATGGAATTGAATGTTAGTCCATGTCCCTTTCCCATCTTTTACTGATATGAAAAGGGTAGGAGAAGCTATGAAAATTGGTCTTCCGCAAGACATGTGGTATATATCACATCCTCCATTCAGTTGGTCTATTCTAGCAGTAGTCTGTTCTTGAATAGTCTATACTTACCATCAGCCAGTGTATCACAAGCCGTTGATATGGGGGAGCAAGGTCTGGACTCACTAACTTCCTGTTTCACCACATGTATTTCAACACTTGAATCCGCATTATTTTCTGTAATCAATAAACATTTTAAAAACATAATTATTTTACTTACTTAAGTATGAGTCTAGTTTTTAACGTTATCGGTTTGGAACATTGCTTTTGTTGCTGCGCGAAACAACATTTTTGATGTTACAGGGTGTGTTTTTTCCCCGCGGATGCGGGGGCAAGATATTTGAAAATATGTATTTACAACTATGATCATAGAACTCCACTGCGGTTACATTTCTTATCTTACTAAATGGATGTTTATTAGAAGGTATCTTCAGAACGACTGCATGGATCTTGATGAAATTTTATTATAGATGTAAAACACTGTCTGGAAGAACACAAAGACTACTCAAATAGTTTATTTTTTAATATTGCACAGACAAAGGCAAAGACAAGTAATGCAGTAGTAGTTTTCACTGTTATCCGCACTGTTATCCACAGTAGGGGCTCAGTTATCCGCAACTCCACGACAATCGCGTATTTTGCGTGAAGGTAGACTGTAGGTTACTCCAGCCAGCCCAGCTCGCCAAAGAACCCCAGCAGTCCCTTAATGTTGCTGGTGATCTCTGGCGGCGACCTCGGCGGACCGAGGTATCTGACCCTGTAGTCGGACACGGCCGGGCAGTGTTGTATAAGAGAATGAAAGGGGTGACTGGTTTGTTTTAATACAAATGGTAGTACAGTTGAATTCTACCATGACAGTAACATACTTAAAGTGTCATCAGACATCCGGACTTGTTGGAAGGCCTCTTCACAGCGTAGTACTTGCTGCCTGAAGCTGTGAGCCTCACGTAGGCGCATTACACATGTGGCACACACTAAACGGTCTGTCGGCTTGCCGTCTAAGTGGGACAGCTGGGGATATAATGTATTTCTTGATTATCGCCTAATTATTTTTTATTATACGTAACATTTGTTAGTAGACTTTCATTTGCACCATTCTATATGTTTTTCAATAATATGTGAAGTTGAAACATTAACTTTACGTTCGACTACCATGTACCAATGTGTTTTTCAAATGTCATCTGTAAATTTATCAGAAGGAAAACATTGTGATGCAACCTGCACATATCTGGGAAGAAATTCAGCGTGCTTGACTAAGGCCTAGTCACAACTAACTTAGGGTAGGTCCGAGCATCTCGGTGGTGAGGTGACGTATTGTGAACTGACAACGAATTATTTATTTATTCATACACGCTGTGAAATTCCTATAATAGAAAGACAAACGATAAAAAAAAACTATTTCCAACTCACCAAAAGACCAAAACAATCCATCATAATGTCAGAATATACTTCTTTTACACCCATATAATCGTATTCCACATTCAAGACGCGGCATTTCTTCATGGTGCCACAACATCGACACAAGCCGGGGTCGAATATAGGACCCTTACCTTTTTTAACATTCATTTTTTATTATTTAATAATTCTATTCATTATCAAACTGATTTCTTACTTTTATTTTCAGTGTAAAAAGGTGTAAAACAAACAATTCAAGAAATCAACAAATCAATCATAGAAAACCATAGAGAAGAGCAATTTCATTTTGACGTTAGGGATGCCCATCGATCGATTTCGAAATTTCGAAAATCCATTTTGTAAATCGAAATTAAGAAAGCAACATAAGAAAAAAAATGCAATAGATTCGATCTTGCTGTAATTAGACATGCATTAAATTGAAAATGCTTGAAATAATTTCTATAGGAAATTTCCAAGAAAATAAAACACCTTGCTCTATTTCGGAAAACAATGACATGGCAATTAATTCTTAATCAAATTGTTGTTGCCATTGTAAATAATTCCGTAGGTATTCCACTACATGGCAAGCTCAGATTCTCTTTTTTGTTATAAATAAAGTTTTTGTCGAATTTTAAAGATTACTTGTTTACCAAAATGTTTCCATAAATAGACCAATCAAACACAAATAACTTTTTGAATAGTAAATAAAACACATTCATAATACTTTAAATTTTTTTTACTGTACCATACAATTATTTTTGAATAACTAAAAAATAACACATTTAAATAAGGAATGTGGTTTGTAAACTAGGTTGACAAAAAGTATTTTTTTAATTAATATAATAAACATGAAACTTATATTTGGATGAAAAGTAAAAGTTAATTATAGTTAAATAAATAAAAATGTAATAAAATAATACTTACAGTTAATATTAAAGTATTGAAAATTAAATACAACTTGAGGTAGTTTTAAAAAATATTTATTTTAGCTTTAAATTCTTTTCTTATGAAAAAAGAAGAAATAACTTTACAATGCTATAAATATAATAATTATAAATTAAAAATTCATAATGATCTCTATATACAATGATCATAGACATTTATATTTTTTCTTACATCTATAATTTCAAATACACAACACTAGTGATTCTTATTTAGATATCTTCGGAATGGAATAAGAAAAGAGCATTTGGTGCCAGAGGCCTAATTTTAGTCCAGGTTCCCTTCCCACCCTTTTCTTATAAAGGATGGGAAAGGGATGCATAGGAAGAGGATATATCCTCTTTCTGTGCATCCCCCTCCTCTGTCGATTAAAGGTAGGTAACGCATCTGCAATTGCGGATGTCTATGGACAGTGATGGCTTCACTATTTAGGCGGATTCAAGTGTGTCCGCTGGCTCGTTTGCCACCTTATGATATATAAAATAATATTAGAATATATAAATATAACTGAATTTTATCTTTATGGTAGATAATTTTTCAAATAATTTAACACACGTTCAGTGTCGCCTCGAATTTCCTATCATACTAAGAAATCGTGAAAGAAGAAAGTGACATGAAAAGTTATGATGCGTACCATCAACAAGAGATTTTTTAACTATTTTCTCACAGATATCAAAATTTTACTGATTTGAGGAAGCGGGTCCTCCGTGGTCACCTGAGGGTCCACCTCAAGCACTTTGGAATACACTAATCTAATATTTATTCATGGTACTCTTCCTCAGCGCTCTGATGTTGCCTTTTTATATGATTTTTCAAATTAACATTCTGAGTGAAGGAAGCACTGCATAACGTACATTTATATTTCTTTTCAGTACTATGTGATTGCATATGAACTTTTAACCCACGTAATCTCGGATAACTTTTCCCACAGTATTCACAGCGGAAATTCCTTTCACCACTATGTGAGGCCATATGCTCTCTTAACCGCGAAGGTAGATAAAATCTTTTATCACACAAATCACACTGATGTTTAAATATTTTCAAATGGAACCTTCTATTGTGTTCTCTTAAAGATTTTCTACTATCATACGCTCTGTCACACTGCTCGCATTGGAACAACCTTTCGTCACCATGCACTTCTATCATATGACGATATCTTAGTGTATACGAGAACAAGACTTCGTCGCATTTAGCGCAAGGATATGCGGGTTCTTTTTTATGTGTCCTAGCTATATGCAAATATCTATTATGTTTTGATTTAAACATCTTCCCGCATTCTTTACAAGGATAATTTTCATCAACTCTTTGATGTGTTTTTTGATGAAGTAGAAGCATTCGTTCTTGGAAATAATGAGCGCCGCAAATATCACAAATACAAGTACCGAAGTGTTCGGCCATATGTTTTTTTAAAGCGTGAAAAAATGTATACGAATTATTACATTCCGTGCAAATTAACCTGCCTAATGTGAGTCGAAATTTCAAAAATTCATTATCTATGTTTGGATATAGAACTTTATGGTGGATATTAGTGATGTGACGCTTCAAATCATCGATGTTATCGATTCTTTGCGGGCACAATCTACAATCGATTCTTAGGATATCGATTTGAAGTGTTTTCTTGTGGGGGAGTTCTTTATATTTTTGTGGATCGTGAGTCATAGTGTGTTCTCTGAGTTTATTAGGATCTGTGAACTGTTTCCTGCAATAAATGCAGTAATAATCACTGAATGAAGTGTCGAATGGACAGACGTAAGAAGTCTCTACAATGGATACTGTATTGTGATGAGCCATCATTTCATTATCGTTGGTATTTTTATTCTTTACATTTCCTTTTTGTTCAGGTACATCTGGAACAAAACTATATAATTTTACTCGAAGATTACTAAAATATTGTAGAAAGAACAATCTTACTATCTATTTAAGACACAAAGAGATCTAAATTTTGTAAATAATCGGAGTAAATTTTTTTTTTATTAGTGGTAAAAGCAAAAATAATTTGAACGTTCATTCGCAAAGAAAGGCGACTGTTGAATTCAATGGAAGTAAGAATCAATTAGGTAGGCAACACATCTGAAATTGCGGATGTCTATGGGCAGCGGTCGCTTCACTATTTCGGCTCATTCAGGTGATCACTCGTTTTGCCGCCTTATGTTATAAAAAAAGAGAAATAATAAAAAACCTATCTAAATATTTTTTACCTTTATAAGGATGTAACCATAGACTTATTAAAAACAGACAATTTGTATCATCAATTTAAACAGTGAAAGATAAAAAAAACCATAGACATTAAATAACATTTTCAGCCAGTGATATACAATCAGTAAAAATGTAATATATGTATGTAATATCGGAAAAAAGTCATATTTCGTACCCATGACATATCTTATTAAAACGAAAATTCGCAATTAAATTTTTTTAATCTGTATATCTGTCCGCAAGGCTGCATCTGTTCCAGGTAATCTCTAGAACGGCTGGACCAATATTAACGAGACTTTTAAAAAGGTAGCCTTTGTGTACGGGAGTAACTTAGGCTATTATTTTCTACGCTGACGAAGTCGCGGACAAGCACTAGTAAATACATATAATTTATCATTTCCATTGAATTAAACTTTACTTCTTATTTTTTGTGACTTTTAAAGTCTTTTTTAAAAGTATTTTTTTTTCACTCACCTGCATCTTCTAACTTGTTCATCTGGTGCTGCATTCGCGTCATCAGATCGTGCGTCGCTTTCTCACTGATAGACTCTTTAGTTTTCCGTTTACGTTTCAACACTTTGCTCTTTTTCACAGAACTTCTTGTTATTCTCGGTTTCACTTCTGGATCGTAATCAGAGTCTGGAATTTTATTTCATTATATTTGACTACCTGACCGCAACTGACCTTCAATTTTATCAATATGTATATAGGATAATATTTCAGTATCAAAATAAGTGATCGGAAGTTCATTAAAAAACACAGAGGATAACATAACCAAGATGTTTTCTGCACCTCCTTGTACAAATTTAAAAAACAAATTTCTACACTTACAGAGAAGAAGACCCAAAAATGTCAATTTCTTTTTTTTATTTCTTGTTTATAATATTGTACACATGTTGTTGTATAAATTATCAGTTTTTTTTTGTTTTGTGTATTGTATTAGAGCGTCGGTGGCTTAGGGTAAACTAACCTCCTTCTTTTTGGAGTCGGCAAAAAAAGTTTAATAAAAAAAATGAGTTTAATACAAGCCACTACCTAAATGTATAGAGATAAAGTCATCCTTCAAATTTCCTTTGACAAAACAGAGACAACTATATGTGTCAAAATAAATGTCACTGCAGAGTATATCACCTGTATAATTAATTTGATGATACTTACTTACTGCATCATCATCATCATCTTCATCAACTTCATTTTCAACTATTTTCTCTTTTTTAACATCAGGTTGTATTCCTTCTTTACTCTCTCCATCTAAAAATATATAACCCACATTAAAACAATCATTGCATACAACTTTTAATTGCAAAGGTCAAAATTCAAATGCCCAAATGAAAATGAAGGCTTTCACTATTGGCTGAGAATTGCCATTACCATGGCAACCATCCATCTTCTCTGCTATTGGCTTGCAGTTTTTGTCCCTTTATAATTTTGATCAATACTCACCATCATTATGTAACTGTATTTTTGCAGAAAGTAACAACTCCTCACAGCGCAGCACTTGCTTCCGGAATGCACAGGCCTCTCTTAATCGGTTGACACATGTAGCACATATCAACCGTTCTGAAGGACCTCCATCTAAGTGTGATAACTGAAAACATTATTTTGTGTATATGAATATAAATAAGAGAAGGGGACAAACGAGCGGCGGCAAAACAGCTTCCTGAATATATAATTTAGTCAAACTTTATAAGACACTTGCACAAAGGGTTACAAGCTGCTTCGAATGCTAGTGTTATGTTTTGGACGACTACTTTACAAAAGTACTACAATATTTACGTATTACATTATTATAGTAAATATGTAAAATCATCTACATGTATTAAAACTAAATCGTTGTTCGTTTTATGACGTTTTAATTTTGTTATTTTATAAAGAAATACTCACCAAAAGTCCGAAACAGTCCACAAACATATCGGAATAGATTTCTTTCTGCCCCTGCCACTCATATTCAATATTAATTATTCGACATTTCTTTAGTGAACCACAACATCGACACACACCCGGATCTATTATCGGCCCTTTACGGCTATTAGCACTCATTTTAAATAATTCTATTACTCATATTTATTCAACTATTGATATTATATAATATTGTTTATTGTGTATTTTAATATACTGTTTCTGTATTTTGAATATAAATTTTATCATTTGACATTTAACATGACTGTGACAGTTCGATTGTTAGGGAAAATTTATTTTAACCATAGAGAATCATACCAACAATCGAACGAACATTTTACATTCGCAAAATCGATTTATTGACGATTGACGGTGATAAGGCAGAAATATTTAAAGGGATTAATTAATAATTTATAAATTAAAAGATTTATTAATTAAATTTTTTTTAACAAAAATTAAATTAATTGTTTTTGATCATAAAATAATAAAAAGGATAGAAAATTATTCCATGTCTATAACAAAATGAACTACATGCCCATCTCTAAGTGGAATAACTTAGAGTTAAGTGTTTAACTTATTTTATTGTTTTCAAATCTGTATTTACTATCTTTAACGTCCGAATTATTCTATTTATTGTTACTTTGGGAGGAAGTATGATTAAACACAATGACAAATCAAAATTTAAGAATTTTTTTAGATAATCGTTGAAAAAAATGTATATCACGTTATCGACATTACATCTGCAAGCCCTATTTTTCTTGTAGTTAATAATTACGGTTTTATGGCTTGGATCACAGAATATAGCTATGCTGTATTCCTTTGGCGGCTAAAAGGTTAAAAACTGTGTTCTTTAGTAAAAAATAAAATATATTTAAAGCTTCTTTTATTAGTATTATATAAATTACAATTATATTTAAAAAATCAATTTAAATAATAATTACTAGAATACTAACTTTTTACAACAAAAAATGTGCCAGCAGTTTATTGTACTTCTTTTGCAAAGAAAATTATATCTCAATCCATGTAATGTCTCTCAGAGAATTGCAGTTATATTTCATAATATTTCCTTGTGTCCCATTCTATGTGGGTTGTAATGATTTTTCGTCCTTCAGATCTATTTCATAATTTCAGTCATCACCCCCTACCTGATTATGTCACCTTTCATGCTATCGATCAGTGACTAGGCCTATCTCTACTGGTTTTGCCCAACACCTTGGTGTTTTCGCTGCTCGTTTGCCCCCTTCTCTTATAAAAAAAAAAAAAAACACATTCATGTTTATAGTCAAACAAGGTTATCTTTCCCAGTGACAGATAGTAGAAATTGGTGTTAGTTCTGTCACAAAATATATAAAACCTACTTAGTCACAGAAAAGAAAAAAAATACCAGTCAGCTACATGCTAAGCTAGTGAGCTGTCATAATTTAGTTTGGCTTATGGCAGGTAAGATAATTGTCGGTCTATAAAATTATTCTTATTTTTATTTCTTGATTAATTAAAGCTGGATTCCACTTCATATCCTTGATGGTGACTCTTCAAGTGACTTTTGAGGCTGCCATTTTGTGTGAAAGTTGAATTGCATATATCACATTTATACCGTCTCTCATTACTGTGTGAACGTAAATGTTCTTGCAACGACTGTAACCTTGGATAACTTTTATCACAGAATTCACAACGAAAGTTCCTTTCACCGGTATGTGTTGCCATATGCTCTTTCAATCTTGACGGCAAATAAAACCTTTGGTCGCACAAATCACACTGATGTCTGTAAACTTTTAAATGTATACGACGATTATGTTCCATTAATGTTTTTCTTCTGTTGTAAACTTTATCACACAATTTGCAAGGGAATGTCCTTTTATCTCCATGAACTTCTATCAGATGTCGATTTCTTAATGCATACGAGAGGAAGCTATCTTCACATTTGTAACAATTAACGGTTGGTTTTTTTTCATGAACTGTCGCTACATGTAAGTACCTACTGTATTTAGATTTGAGATTTTTCCCACAAATCTCACAAGGAAAGCACGCCTCGATTTTATTATGCGATTTTATATGAGTGCGTAACGACGTCTGTTCTAAGAAACAAGCTCCACACATATCACAAATAAATGTACCAAAATGTTCAACCATATGTTTTTTTAATAGATCAAAATAAGGAAATGTGCTCTTACATTCCGTACAAGTTAAATTGTCTAATGTCAATCTGAATTTTAAAAACTCGTTCTCGATTGGATGTAATTCTTTACCATGGATAATAGTGAGGTGCTGTTTCAATGTTTCAAGATTATCGATTTTTTCCTGACACAATCGACAATCGATTCTTGTGATATCGATTTTTGGTATCTTTCTATTATCCATCATGCTTTCAAACAGAGTTTTAGGATCATGTGACATTGTATGTTCGCGTAATTCAATGGGATTCGTAAATTGATCCTTGCAGTAGTAGCAATAGTAATTGCTCACTTTGTTATGGAACGGACAGACATAGGAATTGTGAACTATAGTCACTGTGTTAGCGTAGGCCATCTGTTCATGATCAATAATAGATTTTTTCGCCTTCCTAGAAATTGATTTCTTTTCCTGTATTTCTGAAAATAAAAAAAACATCTCACTAAAGTTTGGTACATAATACCTTACTGAATAATAGCTATTTATATTACAAAGTGGAATTAAATCACAAGGCGTGATTGATTGAGTTTAAAAAAAATTATATTTTGCATTATTTATGAATGTTATAAAGTTGAAAACACTTTTCCTCTCCCTTTTGTATAACACCAAATCTGTGTAAAATTTTACTTTGTTCGAGCGTCCCGAGATCTCCAATGGATCGCACCGGGACTAAGATGGTATGCCCTAGGTTAATAAAACTCTATTCTCGATCTCTTCAACGCAGCCACATACCTGTATCCAGTAAATCATCCATCCTAACTTTCTTCCTTCTTATTTTGTTAACTTCACTCTTCATTGGATCTGAAGTGACATGTTTTGTACGAACTGATCTCCGTCTAGGTACTTTTATGGTTGACTTATTCATTTTGACATTAATATCTAGAGTTGGTTTTTCTTCTGGAATTATTTATGTATGCATTATTTTATATACATGTAGACTAGTGTATTCTAGCATCGCTGAGTAAATATATCTCCGGTCACAAATTGTTTATTTTTCCTTTTTTTTTAAATTGTTTTTACTAACATTAATTTTTTAAGCCTTTAATAACCCTTGTATAACAATTAGGATCTTTGTAATCTGAATCAAATAAACATTATTATTATTGTATGGTCTACACAAACATTTTAAGGCATTTGTGTTTTTGTAATGAATGAATTCGAAAAAACTACTGGAACGTTTAAATTTCCACATGTATAATGGTGGAATGAACCACCATATATAATTAAAAAAACAACTTAGAAATTGCTGGACTGATTTTATATGTAACTGTGTTGGACTGTTGTAAATTGGACATCCTACTTGCAACCTGGATGAAGAAAAGATCTATAAAGGTACCTTGGTTTATCAACATCATCCTTTCCCTATGTAATGTCAGCACAATACTCATCCATACATTTCAATGAGCTATCATATTTGAATCCACTCTATTCTTAACCTTTCATACATACCTTGGTTCTCAATTATATCAGTTACATTATCCATTTGAATATCGGTTTCAACCTCTTCTATTGGTTCGACTTTCAGTTCCACCATGAATTGTGGTAAATTGTCTAGAATAACACATCAATAAATAAATAGATATATTTTTGTATTACATCAAATCTTTGTTAATTAACTAATAAGCTTTTACTAGCTTGGTCATAGTTGAAAAGGTTAAACATTTAACTACCTGATCGGATGTCTGTACCCTTAACCAATAGGTTACAGGTGCATATGATGTTAGGTTTAAAAATGTACTATCATTACCATCTCTATTTCCATCAAGTTTTGCCTTCATGAAGACCTCCTCTGACTGCAAAACTTGCTGTCGGAATGCACAAGCCTCTCGTAACCTGCACACACAGGTTGCACAGATGCAAGTGTCTTTGTTATCACCATCTAGATGTGATAGCTGTGAATACATATAAAGAATTCAAATAAAATCTTAAATCCACAAACTAAAAGAGAAAGATTTGATTGTTTGCACTGAATAGGCTACAAAACTACTGAACTGATTTGAATAATTGTTTCATTGTTGAAAAGCTACATTATCCTCGGATGAAATAGGTTATTTTACTATATTTTTTTTTAATTCCGCGCGGGATAAGTCACTTGCAACTGTTATTTCTACTAAAACGCTTTCACATCAAATAACGCGTTAGCTACCCTTATTTTATAAACATCACAACTTTATCTCAAAATTTTCACAAACAGCTAAAGATTTAAGGAAGAGTAATAGATACTGTGGCGGCATTACATCAAAAAAGGGCAGAAGAATTATTATGAATGATCATATAATAAAAAAGCTTACAAGTAATCCAAAGCAATCCATAAGCATATCGGAGTACACCTCCTTATTTCCCATCCATTCGTATTCGGTCGATAAGAGACGGCATTTTTTTATTGAACGACAACATCGACATAATGCGGGATCTATGATAGGTCCTTTTTTATTCTTAGTTATCGTTACTGCCATTTTTATTTAATTTATAATCACTATTAAGAATTCTATTTACATTATAACAATAACATATTACAATCCAAATGACATTTTATTGTCCACAACACAATCATAGACAATCGGTCAAAAAAAAAAAACAATCACAGACTAATAAACTTTAACAACGTTCAACATAGACAAGAATTATGTAAATAGAGATGTACGTTTTTACGTTGGTTAATTGAGAATCGATTTTTGATCTAATTAAAAATTAGTAGTTCTTTTCGTGCAAGGAGTAAATTATTTTTTGTTGGTAGTAATAAATACATCAACTTGTTGAATAATGTTTATTTTTAAACGGTTACAAGTTTACAACAGTCTCTTACACAAAATACAACTTTTTCTTACAAGATATGAACAGAATCACTTCGTTATCCGTATTTTTTTAATTTTTACACACCATCTGAATGTTTCCTCCGTATGTGACATCTTAGACTTCCCATTTCAGTGTAAGCTTTATTACAGATATTACAAACATGGGGCCTAATATTAAGATGTATTCTAATATGCAATCGTAAGGCTATTTCGGTTTTAAATGCCTTATCACAGATATTACAAATATGAGGTTTATTTTGATCATGTATTTTAATATGGGTACGTAGGGCTATGTCGGTTTTAAATGCTTTAAAACAGATGTCGCAAATAAAATCTCTAGTAGTAGAATGCGAGACAAGATGATTTTTCAATAAGAGTTTGGATCCAAAACATTTGCCACATTCTTCACATTGGAATCTCTTTTCACCCATATGTTGATATCGTTGGTGGGTTATAACTTCATAAGGAAATGCGAATTTCTTCCCGCAAACATTACAAGTCGGTGCAGTTATACCATGTTTCGATTCTAAATGAAAAGCTTTCGTATATTTAGATACTTTCTCATCGCACAAGTGACAAGAACGACGATCCTTACGTAATTTAAGATGTATTTGTCTGTAATGTTTCGTAAACGCTCCTTTAGTCGCATAGTTCTTCTTGCAGACGTTGCAATTGTGAACGATGACACCGTTTTCATCTCGTATGGACGTGAAGTTTATCAACGATAATATTTCATCATCTAAAATAGAAAATGGTAAAGACCAGGTGGTCATTAAAAGGTGACGGAAAGACGACTGTATTGAATAAGTGCATACGTCTTCCTTATCCTTCGTTTCGATTGAAAGCTTGAAAACATTGGCACGTCAAATTACATTCATGGCGGCCATTACGATATTTGTCTTTAGTTTTTGTGAAAATTGTGAATTAAAGTGAATTAATACTATAGAATAAGGTTAGTTAATGTTATATATAGTTTTGTGAGAAGTAGAGATTATACGTAAACTGTTGTTTGTCTTTAAGTGGTTTGGTTGGTATCCGGAACACATGTCGTGGCAATGGAAGTAGAGTTAACTATTTACTATGGAAGTAGAATTAACTATTTACTTGAGAGTTTTGTCTTCACTGTGATCAACTAAAGTAACATTGATTTTGAATGGAATTATAAATAAATTGCCTGTTATTTTTATAATTATATTTAATTTACAAATATAGTTTATTTAACAAACAATAAAAATGATTAAATAAAATTTGTGATACACGTTAAAAAATAAATTAACCCTTAATTTGTTTTTTTTTTACATAATAATAATAGTGAATCTATTTAAAGAAACTCCTTACAATAAAGTTCTACATGACATTGACAGAACTCGTTACGTTCAAGTAAGAAGTAAAAGCGATAGAAATTGTCTAAGCAAGTGAGTAAACATATCTCAAAATTTTCTTTATGGTTCACATCAAACATGCTTTATATTTATTTAAGGAGTTTCTCTTAACAAAGTATTGCAATTAAAGCAACAGATACCTTTAGATTACATTTATTTAATAAAATAAATATAAATTAAAAATCATCATTCGATTAAATTACACATCAGGCACGAATCGGTATTCTATCGATTTTAAATGTCACATCACTAAAAGTTGACACTTGGATGATATTTCGTCATATGATAATTGAGACTCGCTTTTTGAACGAACGCTTGACCACATTCCTTGCAGATATTTCTCCTATCACCTGTATGTATTCTTTCGTGTAAATTTAAATTAGTTTTTCTTAAGAATGACTTTCTACAAAACCGACAATGATAGTCTTTGACTGTTTTATGCTTGTATTTATGTTTGTACATACCTTCAAAACTAAATGATTCGTAATCACAAAATTCACATTTATATTTTTCACCTAACATATGAAAGTTTTTTATATGTTTTCGTAATTGTACCTGTGTATTGAAAGTGCCTTTACATGCTTTACAATTAAATCTATCATCGATGTTATGTACTTCTAGTTTATGTACTGTGAATGGTGCTAGAGTCATAAATTGTTTATTACATAGTTGGCAACTGTATTTTGGGATCTTATAATGGTTTGTTTTAACGTGAGCGCGTAGGGAACTCATTTTGTAACGTTTATTACAGTGCCCGCAGATGTAAGAGTCGCCGTCTTTCTTATAATCTTGAGTTCGCAGTCGGAATTTTGGCGCGCTTCTGCCGTCTGGAGACAGAAAAATATTTTTGAGTCTATGGATCTTTTTTTCATGATCGCTCCTTATTGTCTATTGTTGAGAAATTTTTGTGTTTCTTGTCTAAGTGTTCTAAATATCTATTAATTGCTTATGTTTAAATGTTTTATTTTATCTCTTCAGTAAAGAATTGCAGTATTTGTTAATTTATGATACAAAAAATGTTTTCATCAAATATGAACAAAACTAAAATTATCGTAAAAAAAATTGCTGCATCTACAACTGATGGTTCGAATCAAACCACTTAACCGTAAACAAACTGGACTTTACGCTTAAACTGTGGAGTCGTGGAACAGCCAGTAACGTTTAAGGGGGATAATTTATAGGATATAAGATGTAACAGGGGCAAACGAGCATCGGTTCACCTAACGTTAATTGATCCGACGCTCATGGACATCCGCAACACCAGAGGAACCGCAGATACGAAATTTTAGTTTGTCTATAGTTCAGGGGATCGATTGGAATCTGGTATATATGCCACGGAAATAGAATTAAAACGAATTAACGATATCCTTGGAATGGAAACTAATATAAAGAGAAATAAAGGTTTTTTTTCTTCCATTGGTGTGATCAACTGCGATTTAATAAAATTTATTTTTAATGTAAAAATAAATAAATTTCCTTTTATTTTTAGTACTATATTTTATTTACTAATATAGTTTATTACACAAATAATCCAAATCTTACTAATATTATAAATGCGAAAGTTTAGTTTTTACTGGGGTTTGATTGATGTTTGTTTAGAGGTTTCTCCGAAAACGGCTCAACGGATCTTAATTAAATTTGAAACATGTAGAACATAGTCTGGAAGAACAAGTATTTAGTTTTTTTTTAATTCCCCGGGAACGGAGTCGCAAGCGACACCTAGTGTAATTTATAACTAAAGCTATCTAACGCCCAAACGAAGAAACTTTGCATAGAGGTAAGCAGGGTTAAATCGTCATATTTTCAACCAAGGAATCTGTGGTATTCTGTTGTACACGTTTTACGTTACGTCTAAGGAGTTTCACTAAAGAAAGATGTATAACAATTACACCAAGATACAGGTGTACATTTATTCAATTATATATATTAATACCACCATCCAATTATATTAAAATCGGACACGAATCGGTATTAAATCGATTTTATATCGATACAAAATGTCACATCACTAAAAGTTGACAATAGGATATTTTATCTATATATATAAAAGAAGTCGTGTTAGTTACACTATTTATAACTCAAAAACGGCTGAATCGATTTGACTGAAAATTGGTGGGCGGGTAGCTTAGAACCAGGAAACGGACATAGGATAATTTTTATCCCGTTTTCTATTTTTTTTTATTCCGCGCGGACGGAGTCGCGGGTAAAAGCTAGTTTATGATAATTGAGACTAGCTTTTTGAACGAACGCTTGACCACATTCCTTGCAGATATTTCTTTTATCACCTGTATGTATTCTTTCGTGTAAATTTGAATGTTTTCTTTTTTTGTTTTCTGTTTTTTGAAATCTATCATCGATGTTATGTACTTCTCGTTTATGTTCCATAAATGGTGCTAGTCATAAATTGTATATTACATAGTTGGCAATTATATTTTGGGATCTTATAATTTTTTTTTAACGTGAGCGCGAAGGGAACTCATTTTGTAACGTTTATTACAGTGCCCGCATATGTAAGAGTCGCAGTCTTTCTTATAATCTTGAGTTCGCAGTTGGAATTTTAGCGCGCTTCTGCCGTCTGGAGACAGAAAAATATTTTTGAACTATGCTACTTATGGAACTTATTCGCTTCATATCTATGATCCCTTCTTATTGTCTATTGTTTTGAAATCTTTAAATTTAGTGTTTCTTGTCTATGTGTTCTATACTTACATCATATTACATTACACTTCCATTCTTTATTCTATTCTACTAATATTATAAATGCGAAAGAAAGGAAGGAAGGAAAGAAGGATGGATGGATAGATGGATGGATGGATGGATGGATGGATGGATGGATGGATGGATGGATGGATGGATGGATGGATGGATGGATGGATGGAAGGAAGGATGGATGTAACATCCGTATGGATGGATGGATGGATGGATGGATGGATAGATAGAATGAAGGTATCTCCAAAACGGCTCAACAGATCTTAATGAGTTTGGCAAAAATGTAGAAGATAGTCTGGAAGAACACATAGGCTACTTAAGTTTTTTTTTTAATTCCGCGCGGACGAAGTCGCGGGCGACAGCTAGTAATATTATAAATCCGAAACTCTGTCTAAACCGATTCAAATGAAATTTGGCACATATATAGTCTAGAGCCTGAGGAAGGACATGGGCTACTTTATAACTCGCTAAAAGAGTTGAAAGATGGGGTGGAAATTGTATGGAAGTATCGCCATTTTTATATTTAGAAGATTCAAACGTTTTAGGCTGATAATTTGATATAAATAAATTTGACATTCAAAGTGTGTAGAAGTTTTATACTCAAGGGATGTTATTATTTGGTAAAATATATAATAAATAGGCAATAATGTGCAGGTTGCATCACGATGCAACCTGCACATATCTGTGAAGAAATTTAATGATATGTGTGAAGTCAATCAACCCGCACTTGGCCAGCGTGGTTGACTATGGCCTAGTCACCCCTAAATTGGGGTAGGCTCCGAGCCGCTCAGTGGGGACGTATAGTGAGCTGATGATGAGGCAATCGGGGATGAAATTTTGTAAGGGAATTTGTAAGGTTTATGTGAGTGTTTTATGAGTTTAATTTGTTTTGTAATAATATTAACTAAAATTATTAGCCTAAATCATTAAAAAAGCTACCCAAAGACAGTATTTTACGCAGACGAAGTCGCGGCCACAGCTAGTATGTCTATGAATTCCTTATGTTTACACGTTTTCTTGTTTCATCAGCAAAGAATTTCAGTATTACTACTACGTTTATCGTTAAATAAAATTTCCTATTTGTACACCTGGTTCCAATCAAAAGAGCTAACCACAGACAAACCCAAGGCGCATTTCTGATATTTCCGGCGTCCTGGTAAAGATTTTTACGCACCCCCTTTTATGGTGTCGGGGGAAACCATTTAAAGGGTATCATAGCGTCCCTTTATATGCGACTCTGTTGCCTGGGGTGCACAGGACGGTTGCCAACCTCACCCACCCCTAACACCGATGCGGAACAAACACTGACTTTAACACTCGTAAATTCCAAAATATTTAACTATTTCTCACATAACTATATTAAGAAATAAGGATATTATATATATATAAATAATTAATATCACTTCACTTTATGTCAAACTTTTTAAATAACTAAAAAAAAAACAAATATTGTAATGGTCGGACTGTAGGAAATTTGACATGACTCTAATGAATTTAGGCTTTCAACAGAAACAAAGAATAGAAACATTATTGTCCTATCTACTTTTATACTTGAAAGTACATTATCTTTATTAGCTAAAATGGAAAATATAGAAAAAAATAATACATTTCCATTGAAATTATTTTTATAATAGGCATTTTGTATTAAAAAAACATACCTTTATCATCCAAAGTGCTGTCTTTTTGTACTTTCTTAATTTCCTTTTTATTATTTACCTTTTTCAATTTATTTATCAATTTGCTCACTTCTTTGTCATCATTATTCACCTTTTTTGTTACTTTCCTTTTCTCTTTCTGTTTTGTCACTGGTTTTATTAAATCTGTAAAAAGAAATCGATGCTTGTAACGTATGTAAATTTGTATGTATATAAATTACATAAATCTTAACATTTGTGGAGTCACTTAACTCCTTTTCTGCCACCGAGCGTCTTAAAGGTAGTCAGTTAAGTTTTTCAGTTTTTGCTGCATAAATTTACAAAAAGCTGAAAATTAGCTTTTACTAATATTATAAATGCGAATGTTTAGATGGATGGATGTTTGTTTGAAGGTATCTCCGGAACAGATCTTGGTGAAATTTGTCACAGATGTAGAACATAGTCTGGAAGAACATATAGGCTATTTATTAAGTTATTATTTTATGCCACGCGGACGGAATCATAGGCGACAGCTAGTCTGCTTGTTATAAATAAAATTTGAAAGTTCCCATCTTTCCCCTGTATAGAATTTTTTTTATTCAAGATCAAAGGTCAAAAAAATGACTATGTTATGTTTGATGGAAAGTTGTTTTTACCTTCATGTTCCAAATCCAGAATGTTCTCATCATCGAGTGAACAATTCTTGTAATCTGAAAAGAAATTCAACAATTTTTATTATTTATATCTATTGGACAGGTGAGGGGAATATGTAAATAAGATAATTATCATTAATACCTATTAAAAACTCCTCCTCCACCTCCTCTTCCACTTTGATAGGCACGACACAGTCTTCATTTGAGTCTAGAAAAAAAAATTCATCACTGTAAGTGTTCTTGTTCCTTCTGTAAAGCTCAGCATCAATTTTTTTTAAGAATATCCTACTAAAGTTTCATTAAGTTACATTAATTTTATGTAGAACTAGCAGTTGCCCTCAACCTTGTCAGCGCAGAATTTAAAAATGTATCCCATAAAATGCTCGCATGCATCAGCTACCTTCCCATTAAAATCCCGTTGAAATAGGTCGAGCCGTTCCGGAGATAACCCGGAACAAACGCGAACAGACAAAAATATTTTTGCGTCGGTGGCTCAGGTATTAGGCACTTGACTTGTAATCTACAGGTCCTGGGTTCGAATCCCGCCATGTGTGTGTTTGTCGCCAATGTGTTTTTCGATTGAAATATATACATTTATCCAAGATTCTAACGGTAAAGGAAAACATTGTAATGCAACCTGCACATATCTGAGAAGAAATTCAATGATATGTATGAAGTCAACTTGCACTGGGCCATTGTGGTTGACTATGACCTAGTCACCCCTAACTTGGGATAGGCTCCGAGCCCCTCAGTGTAGACAAACTGGCCAGCTGATGATGAAATACGCAATATGATTTTTTTTTTCGATATTACATAAAGTCACTCTAATTTTATTTATATATATAATTAGTTAAATAATTTTTTAACTTATTTAGAAATAATTCCCATGGGCAACAGATCCCCTGAATAGATTACTAATATTATAAATGCAAATGTTTAGATGGATGGATGTTGGTTTGAAGTTATCTCCAAAACGACTCAAAGGATCTTGACGATGAAATTTGGCACAGATGTAAAGCATAGTCTGAATTAAGTTTTTTTAATCCGCACAGACTAGGCTAGTGTTTCATAAATTAAATAAATAATATTTATTGTTACCTGATAAAGAATCTTGCTCATCTTCTTTAACAAATACGACGGAATCACTTTTTGATACTGGAAAATAAAATTCAAATGTTCCAGAAATGAAATACGAACAAAGTATAAACCGATAAAGTTATCTGATCTGGTGGATATAAATCAAAAGAAATTATAATAGCTCTTTAGCGCCCTCCTAAGGGACAAACAAAAATATAGAGAACTGACCGCCAACCTTAGCTTAGTCGGAGAGGCACCTCAAGAAGCGCCCTTCTATCAATGTTAAAGGGTGACAAGATTCTTGTCATACTTTAGTTGTAGTCATATTTTTTTTTATCGATATGCAACGCCTTACCGACCCTTTTCAGATAACCTTATCATAATATAAATTTTTAAACTTAAGTTAAATCAATAAAACATGAACAAATTATCATCAACATCTGTCGCATACATTTGCCGGCTCAATGGTGAAATACTACACAGAAGACAGGTGTCAAGTTGGAGCATTTCGTCTGATGAGTGTGGGAAGTCTAATTTTGGTCCTCTTTCTCTTCCCACCCTATTCTTATAAGGATAGGATAGGAAAGGGAAGTGGATTTGACAGAGAGAATGCATAGGAAGGGGAAATATTATCTTTCTTTGTATCTCTCCTCTGTTGATTAGGGGTAGGCAACATATATGAAATTGCAGATGTGTATAGGCAGCAGACACTATTCTATTTCAATGAATTCAGGTGGCCATTCACTCATTAGCCACCTTATGATATTTTTTTTAAAAAAATTAAATACCTTTAACTTTAATGGCATTCCTGTTGTAATAGTCTTTAAATTTATTCTCACAGTTTTGCACCTGTTTCATAAAGTCATAAGCATCCCTGAGTCGCAAGACACATGATTCACAAATTTTATATGTCACATTATGTAACGGGCCTGGTACGGAATCTATCTGAAAATGTATTATATTTTTTTTTATATTGCCAACCAACCCTTGACCACAATCCTGTCTGATGTTAAGTGATGTGATCAAAAGATGGTACACACTAGCTTAGTAAATGCCTATTCACACTACTCTTGAAGTTCAACATGTCATACACTTTATCAAAACCATCCTGCATGGAGTATCCATGCAGCTATTGAATAAAATGGTCTTGGACATCAGCAACATCTGTTCCATGAATAGGCTGATTCTACCAGTGCAATACCACAACCAAACAAAAGACAGGCATGAAGTGTAAGCAATTCTGCATTAGCAGAAAACCTGTCTTGGCATGCCTTTAAGTTTTGTGAATATTTAAAATTGTTTTGTTCAAAATTGACTACCCCTGTAGCATTTGAATGGTACTATACTTGAAGTAATTGTTAAATTTCAGTGCTTTTCATCACAAACCTGAGTCAATCCACTACTGAACATGGTAAGGCACTAATACATTTCACATTATGCAGTCCTCTGCGCATTCCATTCAGAGATAATGTATAAACCATGAATATTTACTTAATTAAATTATTAAAGTTGTCGTGGTTACTATAGTAGTACATTGTTTATCCAAAAGTTTTACAAAAGCAAATCATGCCGAATTTTCATAAAATTTTTCTTACATGAATGATCTCATTTACATTTTTTTTTTTTTTATAAGAGAAGGGGGCAAACGAGCAGCGAGAACACCAAGGTGTTCATCGACGCCCATGGACATCTGCAATACCAGAGGAATCGCAGATGCGTTGCCGGCCTTTGAGAAGGTGATACGCTCGCTTCTTGAAGGACCCTAAGTCGTAGCGGTTTGGAAATACATTATTTCGAAGTTGTTTTTATTGCAGGTCGTAACTTATTATGAAGAAGAAAAAACTGCACAGTTTAGGTTAGGAACATTATTAAAGAGAAATAGCACTTGATAGGTTAGGTTTGGAACATTTTAAATTAAATTTAAAAAAAAAAACATCTAATAAGCGAAAACGTGTGTTCAGTGTTGTGTATTAGAATTGGACGTTTTTCTATCATAAAATGTGATTATTATAAAATCTTTCTCCCCAAAAAAAACTTCAAAATAGTGTAAAAGAGATCAATTCCTATGATTTAAAATTAATTTTAAGAATATTCGTATGATTTGTAATCGTAAAGTTTTACCATTCAAATTAATATACGAAGGTAAGCAGACTTACAACTACTTTAAAACAGGCTTTTAACATGTTCGAATAGATTTCCATTATCCCATTTAGTTCGCGCGGTTTCGACATATTAATAAAAACACCTTCGGCGTGACAACAACGACATAAGTCGCCTTCCAACTCCCAATTTTCAGACATTTTTGATTACGACACTAATCGTCACTATGCTTAACAGAGGAAAAACTTAATTAACAATCATTAATGAAATTATAAATAAACACACATTTGTTTTGTTTCGGCCATATTCGCTGCTGTTTTCATTATTAATATGAATCAAAGAGTATGTAACTACTTCAATGTTCGAACCATCTTTTATGCCTAATTTACATTATGCCAGTACAGTAAGACAGTAGCGCTCAAAATCAGAGCTGGCACACATCTAACATTTTGGAAACTCTAACTAGAGCCACGCCAGTGAGCTCAAACATCCCATGCCAAGCCAGTGCTACTAACTTAGTAGTACTGGCTTGGCATGGGATTTTAGTAGTACTAACTTACAGTACTGGCATAATTTAAACCAAGGATTATATGCTCTTTGGTATGAACTGTATTTTATCTGTCCCATCAATGAAAAAATGTATATTTTATTTGCTCTTTATAATGTACTCGTTCAGCGCCATCTATTGTTAGTGTAAATCCTGTTGTACTTTCTTTTTTTTTTGTAACTCAATGATAGTGCACAATAAAGTATATTTGTATTTGTACATCCTAAATCAGCCCCGGCTGGGGGACTGACTGACTGCAGACATGCAGAACGACTCGCACGGGAGGTGCACCGGCAATAATCAACGGTGCACCCCTAATGTGGAGCACGGGGAAATAAAACCACCTAATGCTGGTTAACGAAAGCCCTTTATTTGATACGTGTTTCGCCTTATATTTTTTCTTAGATGCCTGACCAAGCATGATCATTTACACGATCTACATAGGTGTGTGTGTGTTACGTGCGCCCCAATCTTCTAGACTTCCTGCCACATATCACGTATGCCCTACATATTTTTCTCGTTGCTGTGCAATCTTCCGGTACTATGCGCAGGCTCTGCTCTAGCCATGGTCGTTGATACGAACAGTTAGTGTTTTCTTCCTAAACTTTACCTATGATATTACATCAGCTGCAAGCAAGCGAATAATGGCTATTCTATCGTTTCAATAATAAATAAAAGAATATTTTTTTTCGTTTATTATTTACAAATGGGAACGTACTTGACGTTGCTTTGATTAGAGACTCTAATTATAATTCGACTATTTTAAATAATACACAATACCTTATGTTCTTAATATGTAATAATATAATTTTTGTCCATTTCATGAAAAAAAAACAGCTGTTACACTAGCTTAGTTACGCAGCTAATCACAGCTGGAAAAAAAGCCATTTTTGATAAAACTTAATAATTTATGAACTATTTATATAAAGTTACTTATTTTTTAAAAAAATAATTGAAACTTGACTGAGGGACAAAGTACTTTGTACATAAAATAAAGTGTTTTTGTATATCTGTGATATATTTAGTGCCACTGTCAATTTTCATAATACTGACATCTGTAGTGAGCAAAAGGCAGTTTTTCTCTTCATTCAGGGCCGGTATTAGTATTGCCGGCAGCTTCTTTTTTTCTGGTGTCGGTAGAAATCTTCTAAAGATAGGGTAACTTAGGGGACACCGAAGACTCCCCTTTATATCCAAAACTAGCCCCCTTATACTCTGCGCCCTGGGCGGTCACCCAACATGGCCCTACCCTAGCGCCGCTATTGTTCCCATTTTTGTGACACTATAAATTGGTTACTCCATTTTGACTATCCTCAAATTCCGCTAATGTCAAACCGTGATTTGACAGCATATGACTTTTTAAGCTACATTTCTGTACAAAAGCCAAACTACATAATCCACATTTGAAACGTCTATCATTATTATGAATTCTCATATGTTCCCTTAAAGTTCTTTTTCTTGCGTACGCTTTATTACACATCGCGCATTTGAATATTCTTTCACCGTTATGTGTGATCATATGTTCATTTAAAAGTCGTTTCATAAAAAAACCTTTCCCGCAAACGGTACATATGTGATCTCTTTCCATTAAATGATTTTTTTTTATATGTGTGGTTAATTTTGATTTTAATATAAATGTCTTATCACATACATTACATTTGTAATTAGATGTATTATGTTCGTTAAATATATGTCTATTCCGTTGATAATAACTAGTAAATGATAATTCACAGTGTGGACAATTAGTTATATATCTTATTGCTTTATTATGTGTATATTTTTCATGGAATTTCTTTTTAACTAGTGTACTAAATATTTTATCACAATGATCGCATTTAAATGTACCTATATCATGAGTTTTCATATGTGCTTTTAAACTATACTGATTCATATACCCCATATCACATATTTTACATATATAATATCTGTAATGTACGTTCATATGTTGATGTAGAGTTTTAAATGTTTCATATGTTGAATTACATAACACACAATTATATAATTGTGTTGTTTTTAATTTGAATTCGTATATACTGTCGTTTATTGGATAGAATTGTATATTATGTTGGATTGTCAAATGTTTTTTTAGATCTTTTATATATTTGATTTTGTTATCACATAATGTACATTTTAAATCTGTTATATCAATTTTTAACGTTACTTCACCTTTTCTAGCTTTCTTATATTCATTATTATTTGTATTCTTATGTACTTCTATATAATGTGTTTGCAATTCGTTTATATCATGATAAATGTTTTTACAAAAAGCACAACCTATGCCCATTATTGTCTTATGCGAGAACGGTAAACAATTGGAATACTTCAATATGTTATTTAAATTATTTATCTGTTTGATTTTATCGTTTAAGAATTGAAATTTCACATGTTTGTTAGACGATTTAATGTTTTCAAGTGATATTTTTCTACATGAATCATTAGGGCAATCTGTAAATTGAAAAAAAAAATTATCTGATAGCTATTTGCAACTTTTCCACACTTAGTAGTAGTAAAATGGGGTAAATAGAAACAAAACAAGAGCCTTTACACTGTTATATGCAAAGATTTTCATTGAAAAATCATGATTTTTATCTGATTAGTGAAATGATTGTTGTAAATATGATCAAGTCTAGATAAGCCCCCTTAAGAGATCACTTTAGCCATTCTCGAAATTTCTAACAAGCATTCATTGATCCATCCAAACATTCGCATTTATAATATTAGTAAGAAGTAAGATGTGTTACCTTCTAGGATAAGATTTTTAACATTCCTCTTTACTATTTTTTTCTCTATGGTGACATCTTCAAGACTAATAATCTTGGAAAGAACCTCTTCTCTTTTAACTAATTCATCATCCAGAAATTCCTCCTCAAAGTCTGAAAAACAATTTCCATTAAAAATACAACAACAAAGACTTGAGGTTTTCATTTAAATACATTAGACCCGTGGTAATCCAGCCCCTGGCTAATCTATCGCCCTTTGTAATTTAATTTTCATTCTTCATTTTTGCCCTGGGCGAGATTTTTGCGGCGCCCCCTTTTCTAGGTTGTCAGAGGAAATCTTCCAAAGATATCTTAAGGGGCCTCTTATCTATATCATATCCGACTCTGACGCCAGTAGTGTCCCCTTATACAGATCCTGGGGGTTTGCCCCACCTTGCCTTATCCTAACACCCCCACAGATTCAAATAATGATTTTTATGCATATTTTTTTAATATTTCCGTACATTTATTTGTAAAAAATCTTTTAATATAACTTTTTTTTTGTAACAAATAATGAGTTCTTTATTTCAGATTATCTAATACTAGCGACCCGCCCCGGCTTCGCACGGGTGCAATGCAAAATATACCTACTACAGAATAAATGCACAATTTATTTAAGGTACTTAAATGGATAAGGATTAATGCTGTATTGTTTAAAATCACTTCGTAAAAGAATAAAAATGGTTATGCTGGGTTATCCCTAAGAGATAGACATATACCATCGCGGACTTTTTTGTTGAACTTTTTAAGGTGAACAATACTGTAGTACATTATTTTGGTCTATCTCGTAGGGTTCAGCCAGCGTTTGCAATATAAGCGCAAAAAAACGTGCTTATTTACGACATCACATTAGAAAACTTTAAATTTATCAGTGTTTCTCTACTATATTATGCATTTATTATACATACAAACCTTCCTTAAGAATCACTCTAACTATTAAAAAAAACCGCGTCAAAATCCGTTGCGTAGTTTTAAAGATCTAAGCATACATACGGACATACAGCGAAAGCGACTTTGTTTTATACTATGTATTGATTGATATAAAATTCTTGTGTCACAGTTTTCGTTCCCGTACTCCTCCGAAACGGCTTGACCGATTCTCATGAAATTTTGTGAGCATATTCAGTAGGTCTGAGAATCGGCCAACATCTATTTTTCATAACCCCCCCCCCCCATTTAGTTAACTGCGCGCGGACGGAGTCGCAGGCGACAGCTAGTAACATATATAATCTGTAATTTACAAGGTATTCTTTTGTAAAATAGTGTGGACTATAGAGGGTCCTTAGTAGTATTCTATAGTACAGCATTGCTCTGTAAAACATTTGTAGGATTACCATGGGTCTATCTGTCATCTGTTAATATTAAAAAAAGTAAAGCTAAATCTTACCATAGTCAAAATGATTATTCCCATCCTCAAGATCGGAATATTCCAGTTTTACTAATGTGTCATCCATTTCATCTGGAATTTAAAATATTAATATATAAAAATCTTATTAAAATATATAGACACCAAAACCTGAATGCAGCGGCCATCATGCTATTTCACTTTTATAGTTATCTTGTGTGTACTTTGAGATATGACATTGTATTAAAATGTTAGTAATGTGGGAGAGTTTTTCAACATACATCGTACTAATATTATAAACTAGCTTTTACCCGCGACTACGTCCGCGCGGAATAAAAAAATAGAAAATGGGGTAAAAATTATCCTATGTCCGTTTCCTGGTTCAAAGCTACCTGCCCACCAATTTTCAGTCAAATCGATTCAGCCGTTCTTGAGTTATAAATAGTGTAACTAACATGACTTTCTTTTATATATATTGTTAGGACTGTTGAGGGTAGTCACACAAAAGGTTGTTTTATAAGGAAGTATGCGCTGCTGCTCGAGGCAGTCTCTCTCCATCCGTCATTGCGGAACGTCTGACATTCTTGTTACATTTTTGTTTACTTACGTTCGGTTAAAGTTTATACTACAGCGAGGATTATTATGAAGTAGAGTTAAATTCACTGTTTCGCTGTTAGTTTAATTCTTTTAAAATACTTTTGCATCAAATATCTTACAATATTGATGTTTGGATGAATTCTTGTTTGAAGGTATCTCCAGTACTCCTCAACAGATCTCAATGAAAGTTGGTATAGATGTAGCATAATACCACATGGACGGAGATGCAACAGGCAGCTAGTATTATCGGAGTTACAAGTTTTAGAAATAACAAGTAACAAAATCAAATGATTTAAATTGGAATATAATAATTTCACCTTTGACATTTAACTTTGTAAGAGTAGTCTGAAATTTCTTTTGACAGCTGATGACCTGTTTCTTAAAGTCAGCAGCATTGCAGAGTCTTGAGACGCACTCATCACATATTCCATCATCTACACTGTTGCCTAATGGTAGCTGGAAAATACATCATATTGTGTACATATGATGTCAAATTTTTTATAATGTTTATAAATGTTTGTAAACAAATAATATTTTATTTATTCATAACATCTATTGCTCCTATAATTTTTATCAAAGAGGAAATAATATTTACATGTATTTCAAAGCATTCTTTCAGCATATCTCCATATATTTCAGCTTTTCCGAGACGCGTATATGTCGTTTTAAGTTGTTTATCAGGCGGCTGTGCTAAACAGCATCGGCATAAACTGTACTTGTCCATGCCTTTTATTTTACCTCAAAATTTAAATAACAATTATTATTGAATAACTTTGAAAGCTGTAGAAAAGAAATAATGAACACTAAACTTTTATTTTCATAAATTCAAGTCGACTCACAAGTTACTGTCAAATGTCAATCGGGCAATCAATAAGATTGTTACTGACAATGACATTTGATTTGACATTGACGGATCCGTCCGTTTTCTATAGTGTTGTACCTAGGACCGAGTTTTTAACTATTTTTTATCTGAGTGTTGTCTATTCTTTATCTGAGTGTTGAACCTTTATAACAGACCTACTTAAAAACTTTAATCGAACAAGCTTATTATAAGTCATTTTTTACACCACAAAAGAATTACAAAGAATATTTCTAAAATAGCTATTTATATAAAATAATTATAAATGACAAAAAATATTAAAACACGAAATAAAACACTTCGATTGCCTTAGCATAAAATCCATTTCTTACCAACAACGACTAATAAGAAAGTTAAAAAAACTGTACTACACACAAAATTAACACACTTTGTAAGTAACTTTGATGTTTCAAATTCTTCCTTTTAAATATAAAAATAAATACATAGTTAAAAAATCTTAGAGTTAGAAATATTTCCTTACAATATACTTAAAATAACTCTAGCATTTTTAATTGACATGATTGATTTTTTTAATTATTTATAATATCATTAAAAATGTTTTAAATAAAATTATGAGAATGAAATAATTCCAATAACAAAAACACACTGTTTCTGAACGGCATTTTATCTATAATAGAAAATGGCGGAATATCATGGTACGGCGTCGATTGAGTTTCTGTAAATTTAGTATAATATTTTAGTGTATGTGCTAATGGATTTACAATAGTAGAAATAAGGGAATAGTGTAATTTATAAAATGGAGACTAAAGCCATAGACGGCATGTGCCGGTGTTGTGCTTCGTCGGGTATTTTCAAAGACATGTATGCGACATATAACTGGATGGGAGAAGACGAGATTTATGCAAATATGCTACAATATTGTTTTGATATAACAGTAAGTATTATGTAAAGATTATGATGCTATCACAAGTTAGTCCTTTATTATATTTTTTAGTAAATTAATGATTAATTTGATATTTAATCTAAAAAGTTTTTTTGTTTTTCTCAGTCCATGTATGGTCAATTATTATATTAGGAAACTATTAAGTAATGAAATATTTTAAATGCATTAATTATGTTCTATTTAGGTAAATCATAAGAGGCGAAAATTATTTGTTTTCTTTTACAATTCACCATGACAAATTTTTAAATCATTTTAGACCTGTTAAAATGTAAATGTACTGAGATTTAGATAATTGTATATATCTTAAGAAAACCTAAACTGGAATTTTGGCTAGCTATATCATATAAGAATTCATACTTTTTTCATCTTATTCATAAGGTACTGTAATTCAGTTTTGTTACTGAAAAACTAGTGTATTTCGCATATATGTATGTTTTATGTATATATATTTCATTGTGACCACCGGTTTTAATTTTTTAATAAACATTTTTTTTATGATTGTTACTATTTTATTATTCTTTCCATGCAGCTATCAACAGCACAAGACCAAAACAATGGTGGTATCTGTGAGGTGTGCATTACACAATTACGGAATGCTGCAAACTTTAAGAAGCAAGTTCAACAGACAGAGATACAGTTCAAAAAGTTACAGGAAGAAAAAGAATTCAGTCGTAAGTCTTGGAATTTTTATATTGACTTAGTGACCACTTGTCTAAGCTAGCGATGTTCCAAGTGAACCTCCTAGTCTTATAGTAGTCCCTGATACATTTATGAGGGCAATAATATATTTTTTATATCAAAATGTGGCAAAAGAGCAAACAGTCATCTGGATTTGCCGAAATAGTGAGGCAACTGTTGTCCATAGACATCCATAAATGCAGATGCATTGTCTAACTTGAATCAGTGAAGAAGGGGATACACAAAAATAATATATTTCCACTCTTTCGCCAAATCCACTTCCCTATCCTATCCTTTTCTAATAAGAAAAGGTGGGGAAGAAAAAGAGGGCTAAAATTTCTTCCACTTTATGCTGGTCTGTTGTGTAGTCAAGGTATTTCACTGAGTGAGGCCCATTAGTGCACCCAACAATTTTTTTTTGTGGGGTCTACCACTGTTTTGAATATAATAATGTTGAAGGTGTTTAAAAAAACACAATTCAGAATTTTATACAACAAAATGAAGAAAAAAAATGTGTTGAACCTCATTATTTAAAAATTACTCTTTAAAAAAATTGTAGTCCAATTGGGTAGGCGGAGATTACATACTTCAAATTGGAGTGGACTTCTAGGTCTCGCTTCCACATTCTTACATCTGATAGTACTATACCAACAGTATTTAAATCTTTTATTTAAAGTTTTTTCATCAATTTTAATAGTTTTATTATCTGTTGCAGCTAAACCTGTGAAAATAGAAATATCAGAAATGACAGAATTATTGGATGATGTGATTAATTCTGATAATGAAATGTCCGATTCCGATACAGGTTCGTATTTCTTGTTATTGTGTAATTTAAATATGTTACTCATAAAGTAAAACAAACTTCTTCTTATAGTTATGACAGTTCTGTTACAAAATGGACAAGGATATGATGAGACAGTGGCACTACAATAAGGATTTTACCAGACTATTGCAGCTTCTGACTTAGTTTCACTTATGACCACCAGATCTTTGTCTGCTTATAAAGTGTACTTCTTTAACGATGGTATAATATTTGCTTTTTTGCGAGAATTCAAGGGATTGTGTTATTTTTTTGCTTATAGAGATTTCTTTCCTTATACAAATTTTGTAGTGTGTTGATATTTGTAAACTTTAAATTTCTACTGTTGATAATTCCTTGTAGATTTATCTGATTATTAGCTGTCGCCCGCGACTCTGTCCGTGCGGAATTAAAAAAACTTAGCATATTTTCACCAAATTTTACCGAGATCCATTGAGTAGTTTTGGATATACCTTCTAACTGTCATCCATAGATTAGGATATTTGTCTATTTTATAAAACCACGTCATTTGTCTTTTACAGAATTTACTGTTAATATAAAACAAGAAAATCCGGAGCCAAAAGCGAAGAAGAGAGCGAAAGCAACAAGTTCTAGAGCTGATGATACTGGAGAACCATCGAATAAACGTAAGTGAATAGTTTGATATGTTGATGACAGTGGCCATGTTCTTATGCACAGATAAATTTTACCCTACTTAGATTTTTTGGAATTAAAAATATACTTGTAAAAATATATTGCGAATTTGCTTGTAATTAAAAAAATAGGCCATTGTTGAATAAGTTATTCAGTTTTAAAAGCTCAGTTTTCTGCAATATCATGACTTGTACTTGTTTTCCGCGAGGTCTTCAGACCAACTCTCTGAGGAATCAAAATAATCTCTTTAATTTGTTAATTACTAGCTGTTGCTTGTGACTCTGTCAATGCGGAGTTAAAAAATGATTAGTAGCCTATGTGTTCTTCTAGCCTATGCTCTACATCTATACCAAATTTCATCAAAATCCATTGAGCAGTTTTGGAGATACCTACTAACAAACTTCCATCCATCCATCCAAACGTTCGTTGTTGTTTTAACAAGCTTTTATTTAATTCCATCTGTCCCAATGTTTGTCATGAATTTTTGCAATCCACATCCCGGTTACTAATTGCAATATTATGACATGTTGCTGATCTGATGATGAAGCTGGAAGTCGGCTATAGGAACTTTGAGTTTAAAAGACATAACCTTATCAAGTTTAGACTCTTTTTGAATCGTCCTGACGATCTTTGTTTATATTTTTAGCCGACTTCATTAATTCTATTAAATAACAAGAATGTTATAAAAAAGTTTGTTCTTTTTTAATTTATTTAAATTACTTGAATAAACTTGAAACTTTTTAGAAATAAGCATAATTTTAATAGGAATTTCATTAGTCTTGATTGAATTTTAAATAGAGTTTTTTTTTCAAAGATTTAACATTTCGTAAAGTCTGACATATTTTGTTTTTTAATATATGTCGCCTGGGAACATGGTCACTGGATCACTTTGAAAGTTATTAGGAAAGACACCATTAAGGCAGTGCCTCAGCCATCTTACAGTCTAACCATCTTAAAAGACAGCTAGTGTTTTTTTTTTAAATTTAAATGCAAAAAATTACGTTGAAAAACTTGCTATGACTTGTCTTTTTTACAAATTTATAGTCAAATTAACCTAATTACCTAAAGCATTGTCTGAATTGTGACATGAAATGCAATATTGTAATGTATGTAAAAAATGTTTTAACATCAGATGAACCAAAACATAATTAAAAATGGTGTCTTTCCTAATATCTTTTGTGTAATTTTTCTTATTTTTTTATGATATATGTGACAAATATTGCAAAATTATAAGTTGATTGCAAAATAGGAAATTGAGTAATTTTTTTCGCGCTAGAAATTATTTTTGACAGTGATATAATTTTGCAATTCTGTCTTTAATGTTTTTTTATTAAGCTTAGGTCTCAAAAGGGATTTTTTTTTTATAAATTGTTAGAATCTCGTCATTATTTATAATTTCTATAAATGAGTATGCTACGCCATTTCGTTTCTCGATTAGACGGATAAAATGAACATTTCATTGTTGATGATTTTTTTTCTATATCTTGAACCAAAATATGTGAATTATGTATTTCTCTTTTACAAACAAATATTTAACACAATAAATAACAAATACACCAGATTCCTCAAAAGTTAACGTACGTCCACTGAATAAAGTAATGGTCCAAAGTGATACCCTTTAAATTATGTCGGTGAAAGTGGTACACCTTAAAATTATGTCGGTTCTTAGTAACATGTAACATTAAAAGTGTGCAAATATTATTATGAGAGATATGAAGTGATTTAAATATCAAGAATTTTATTTGGATTTTATGAGTTTTATTCGTTTTGTGTGGGTAAGTAGTATGGTTCACTTAGTCAAACGCTCTTGTGAAGTCGATGTCATTTTCTTTTTTAAATTTACTATTTAATTAAAATTCATTTGCTATTTGCAATAATAAAAAATAGTTTGATTCACTTTTATATAATTTTTTTTGATTACAAAGGAAGTACAATTTTTGTCAGTGCTAAAATACGTTTTGCAGGTTATGGACTAGTTTAGTTACGGTTTTTGAATTCGACATTTTAAGGATATACTTTTAAAATCACGGCTTAACTCACGTGTCACAATCCTATCCCGATTAATTTACGGCACCTACTAGGTTTTTTTTTATATCATAAAGTGGCAAACGAGTGATCGGCCACTTGAGTTCGCCGAAATAACAAAGCGACCGCTGCCCATAGACATCTGCAATTTCAGATGCGTTGCCTATATCTAATCGACTGAGGAGGGGACGCACTGAAAGAGAATATTTTCCCTTCCTATGCATTCCCTTCTCCGTCAAATTCACTTCTTACCGAACCTTACCATCAAGTTGTCGACACTTGACGATACCTATTAGTTTGTCACATTCGAAAACCCTGCATAAAAAGAAATAATCTCGATACATAACGGCCATTACTCTTTTATATTTATATCGGAAGTGCTATTTTAGGATAATTGAGATAAAATTATTTTATCTCTATTTTTTACTAGATTTTTTTTAGCTGTAAAATATGCCTTGTATCATATGTTGACAATACGCTTTGTTTTGGAATATGGAATACGAAGGGGTGTGTTGTTTATAAGAACTAGAACGTGTATTAATTTGATATTTCTGCATAAGATGTTTGCTTTTGAACTTATTTAACAACATTGTTTAATTAAACAATTGTTTTAACCCTTTGACCGCTGCTGATTTATATTAACCTCAAAGTGGTGATATGTTTCACCATATATAAGTATCACAACAATACTGTCGGTATAAGTACTTCATTATTTATTGGTGAAGATCGCATTTCTGAAGCTTACACATTATAATGTTTCAATAACCATGTATTGTCAAAAATCCGCACCAGCCTCTAGAGCAGGGATCCCCAAACTATTTTGTCAAGTGACCCCCTTTTTCGAAAATGAACCGTTACCTTATACTCATACCCCTATATGGCCAAACTTTTAAGATCAATTATTGTTATTATTATTATTTTTAATTCTGACTTATGTCAATAGAAGAAGACAGAGTGAGAATTAGCAATGCTTTAAGTTCAATATCGATCACTTTGGGAACCCCTGCTTTATAGTTACGGTATTAAAGGGTTGAAGTATGTTTAAACTAAAACACTGTCTTAGCTTTTTTTATAGGACTTTGATACGATCTTGGATTCAAATCCTGCCATAGTCAAATGTGATGTGAAACATCCTAGCTAAAGTTACATAAATTTCAAATTACTATCTATAATATGCTAATATTTCACTTGATTAATACTTTATTTCGTTAGCACAAATAATGTATCTTACGATAATGATTGTTCTCCTAGTTTAATTAACTACAGTGGAAGAAACAAATACGTAACTTTGGTAACAAAAGCGCTCTCTGTCGTCGGAAAATGAAAAAGAAGTACGAATAGATATGAAATAAGAAGAGAATAGATGGAGATAATTGAGATATGCTCGTTTCTTGTTATAGGAACGGACATCGAGCCGCCAAAGCGCAGAAAGAGGAGAAAGAAATCAACAGAGAGCGCAACACCGGAGCGCATTGAACATAGAGTTAATTTGACAGCAATACTCCAGCATTCCAACGCAAGTCCATTCCGTGATAAGACAATGAGGGGCTTCTCTTGTCTATATTGCGCGAACTACTTCCAGCATATAGATGATTTACGTAACCACACAGCGCAGCAAACGGAAAAAGATAAAATTAACACAATGATTGATTATAAACTCAGTTATAATCCGATTAAATTAGATATAACAGATCTCTGTTGTACTATTTGTAGTACAAATATGAGAGATCTTAACGAATTGAAGGAACATTTGGTTAATGTGCATAATAAAGTTATTTATAGGAACATTAAAGATATAATTCTACCTTTCCGTTTGGATAACGGACAGAATTTCACATGCGTTGTATGTTCTGTCGTACATATATCTTTTAAAAACCTCTATCATCATATGAGTAGTCATTACAGAAATTATTGTTGTAAAAAATGTGGCGCTGGATATATAACAATAGCTGCATTAAGAAAACACGGGAAAACACATTATCAAGGCAATTTTCCTTGTGATTTTTGTGATAAAACTTATACATCTTTAACGAAGAAACGTAATCATGAAAAAGGTGTCCATACAGGTGGCTGGTTGAGGAATAAATGTCCACATTGTCCTGAAATATTCGTCAGTTATTATGATAGAAGTGAACATCTCGTTAAAGTACATAATGAAACACCAGTAGTATACCCTTGTAATGCTTGTAATAGAACATATAAGAAGAAATTTGAACTAAATCGTCATATTAAACATCATCATTTACAACAGAAGAATTATCTCTGTGACAAATGTAATGCTAAGTTCTTTTCTAAGCGTGGTTTAGTTGATCATATGTTAAGACATACTGGTGCTGAATTATGCGCATGCGACGTTTGCGGCAGATCATTCTCTAGGGCTCGTACATTGAGAGAACATATGCGGACTCATGATGATGATAAGAAGTTTCAATGTGAAGTTTGTAAGAAGACGTTTATGCAGAAGTGTAGTTTGAAGAGTCATTTACGTTTACATCAAGACGATTTGGATATTTTCAAAGAGTTTGATGATGTAAAACATCTTATTGATAATAGGGAATTGACATTGAAACAGATTGCGGCTGAGAATAAGAAGAAAATGGAAACGCAGAAGATTATAGAGCAGTTGTCATAGTTATGGATCTCCTTAGTTTAGTGTGAGAATTTCTTAATGTGCATGTCACAGTTTTATTTTGAATTTCGATAGTAAATAATCGGTCTAGACATTTTACTTAACATCAACAAGGTTTCTTGCGTTTGATATAAACGTTAAATTGTTTGGTTCTCAATTTATTGTTAGATTATAATATGTCTAGGTTTTTTAAAAAGTGACTTAATTTTTTGTGCTATTCATTTACAAAGATTTACGTCATTTTTTGTTCTTTTGATTCCGGTTTATGTCTAAATTAACCTTAAGGGTTTAATTTATCAGCCATAGAGTATACAAGTATGTTATTGCAATTCTTTATTTTATAAAGTAACTAACTGTCGCCTGTGACTCTGTCCGTGCGGAATTAAAAAAAACATAATTACTAGCCTATGTGTTATTACTATGTTCTACATCTATGCCATTCAGTTAGATCTATGCAGCCGTTTTGCAGATACCTTCTAAACATCCGTCCATACATACATCCGAACATTCGCATTTATAATATTAGAAAGACAGATAATTAATCCGGAGCACAAAAGTGAGAAAAAAGTCCTCCTCAGGCTTTTTGTTGAGGTAAAAATTTCTAGTATTGTCATTTAAAATACAAAAAGAAATTTAAAAATTAACTTTAAATTAGACGTCAAACTTTTATGAAAAACTCCTTATCTATATATAACTAGCTTTTACCCGCGACTCCGTCCGCGCGGAATAAAATATAGAAAACGGGGTAAAAATTATCCTATGTCCTTTTCCTGGTTCTAAGCTACCTCCCCACCAATTTTCAGTCAAATCGATTCAGCCGTTCTTGAGTTATAAATAGTGTAACTAACACGACTTTCTTTTATATATATAGATTAATAATATTGATGTCTCTGTATATTATAATGAAAAAAAAATTGCGTGAAAAACGAAAAATCGTTTTTTCTTTTTAATTTTTGTCTGTTTGTAAATTCGCATTTGTTACGGGTAATCTCCGAAACGGGTGGACCGATTTTGATTGGTCTTTACTGGAAGGTAACTGATGTATACAGGAGTGACATAGGCTATTTTATTTTTATTTTGTGCCGACAAAGTCGCGGAAAACCTCTTGTATGTTATCTATGGTAATTGAATGTCTAAATCCAGTTTTACAACATCCCAGTCAGTGTTAGGTGTTTTAAGTTCTGTGAGATAGAGATAGCAACAGTTGTCTCTGTCTATTTCCTTTGTAGGAGTTATAAAAGGATACCTGTTAGTTTAAAATAATTTTAAGTTCATTATTGCAATGAAATCTTTGATACTTTAAAACAAAACATTCTGGACAATTAGACAAAGTTGTAGTCAAAATATAACTAGATGGCGCTGTTTCATATTAGAAACGTAACTGTCAAGATTTGTTTGAAATCAATATTGGGTTATCTCACGATTGGAATAAGATAAACGAGGAAAGAGATAAAAAAAACTCTTACGTCACTTAACCATAATAGATAAGAGAAAGATCATCAGCTCACTATACATCCCTACTGAGGGGTTCGGAGCCTACCCTAAGTTAGGTGTGACTAGGCCATAGTCAACTATGCTGGTCCAGTGCTTGTTGACTTCACACATATCTTTGAATATACGTGCAGTTTCCATCATCCTTTACCTTAAGAACGTCGGATAAATGTACATATGTAAATCGAAAATCGAAAAACACATTGGTATATGGCGCGATTCGAACCCAGGACCTGTAGAATAAAAGTCAAGTGCTTAACCCCTGATCTACCGACGTTCTCAAGAGAGAGAAAGATAGTTATTAAATGGTACTGAATTGTCTTGTGTTTTATGAACCGGGGATACAAAGTTATTTGAAATAAATTACCGTGATATAGATTTTACTAAAATATCTGGCTCGGTTAGTAACGCTGTAGTCGAGGTTAGTTCTGTCAGATGTAAAACCTGACAAGACTAGCTATAGAACGAGAAGGATCTTGTGACAATTTATAATTATATTTTACTTTGACTTGCGCTCACCGGGTCAGATAACTTTGTCGATGTATAAATCAATAGATCAGTGTTGTATTTTGTCCTGACAGAATTTGATACAATGTACATATGAAATCCAAATGTATTATAAATTTTTATTGCTGATTTTTCTTTTATTTTTAACAACCTTTTTTTTGGAAGAAGTATCCTATTAATATTTTGCTACTTGGATTTAATTGAGTTGAATCTTGAAAAAGAGCCCGATCACTAACTTCGTGTCAAGTGATTTGAAATACTTATTACTTATTATTAATTATTAGTACATATGTTCTTCCAGACTGTTCTACAACTATGCCAAATTTCAGCGATATCTATGCAGCCGTTCTGGAGATACCTTCTAACAAACATTCATACATCCAAACATTCGCATTTATAATATTAGTAAGATATATAGATCTTTAAAACGTTTTTTATACAGGGATTTGACGTATTTGGCGTTTTTTTTTTTTATTTGAACAAGGTTAAATTCGGTATAGTGCACGTGATTAAATTGTGTTGGTATTTATAGATGAGCTTAATAATACGACGGCCTGTCAAAACGTTGATTTTTCTTTTATAGGCCGCAATGCAGAGAGAAAGGCCCGAAGACGGGTAGATGAAGTCAACACGAAAATTAAAACTACCCATCGCGAAAAACATTTGCCGGAAATGCAAAAGCAATGGCACAATTTAACCACCTTACTAAAATATTCAAATGCTACACCTTTTAAAGATAGGAATGATGCTGGATACATCTGTGCGTATTGCTTCAAGACTTATCCAGACCCAGATGTTTTGAGGAATCATACGCAATACGAACATGTTAAAGAAAAACCAACCTACAAAGCAGGAACAGGAATGAGCAGTTTTGTCGCATTCCTAGATGTAGTTAATCTAAAATGTACGATCTGTGATCAAGCAATGGATAATTTAAAGTCACTTATAGATCATCTAGTCAAAGTTCACGATACGAAGTATTATGTTGGCCTAACTGATTATTTCCAACCCTTCAAGTTGACAAACGATCAGCAGATGAAATGCTGCCTTTGTAATGAAGTGTATCACAATATGAAATTGTTGATGCAGCATATGAATGTACATTACAGAAATTTTATATGTACGATATGTGGTGCTGGATTTGTAAATAGTTTTAGACTGAACAGACATGAAACTACGCATGCTAAAAAGAAATCTAGCTTCCCGTGTAGACAGTGCGGTCAAGTGTTTGCCGCGGAGTCAAAGAAAAAAGCACACGTTAATACAGAACATAAAGGTATAGCTGGGGATAGTGTTTGTCAGATTTGTAAGGCAAGATTTAAGAATTACTATCAGAAGACCAGACACATGATGCAGATTCATAATGTTGAAGGTATTAAATGTGAAGTTTGTGATAAGAGGTTTAACCTAAAATCTAATTTAATGCTTCATATGAGAAGTGTACATTTAAAGGAGCGACCATACGAGTGTTCGGAGTGTAACATGGGTTTCTTTATAAAGCGTCATATGATTGGTCATTATTTAGCAACTCATACGAATGAGCGAAAATTTAAATGTGACGTTTGTGGGAAAGCTTACGCGACGCAGAATAGTAAGAGAAAGCATATGAAGAAAAATCACGGGATATCAAAGAATAATATGATAACGAACTTGTCTAAATGAGTGAATTGAAATTATCGATTAGTGGAAATAGGCATTTAGTATTTGTATTAAAATTATGTTTTATAGTATTATAAGTGTGATATTTAATGCGATACGAATTTTATTTGATACCTTTTAAAATTAAAGACGAAATTATTTTTGTAGTTTTTCCGTCGGAAATAACTAATTTTGTCCGCATTTTGCGGTTATTATATATTATAACATTGGTTAAAATGCTTATATCATATTGAACTAGAAATTAATATGGTTTTGCCTGCAAATTGGGCATTACAAATATTTTTCTCGAAATGTCTTGTAAGTGCTTAAATAAGTTATTATTATTATCTTTCTGCTACACTATAAAAAAATATTTATATAATTTTAGCATTCAGTTACTGAGTCAAAGCTTTGGTTTGGCGTAGACATAAAAAATACTTTTTAAATAATAAAAATAATTTATTTACCAAAAAATGACTACTGTTTCTCATAGCATTGACAATTCTGCGTTGAAGTTTATTTTCATTATAATTTATAAGCAATAACATCAAATTGATTCAACTGCAAACTATGAAGAAATCAAAGTCAATAACGTGTAATTTTCTCTTGTAGGAATACATCGTACCATGAGAAAGATCGGAACACAATCAACCGTATTACTTAATAAAAGCAGGGGTCGCGAATTAATGAAACACAGAAATAATATCAGAGAGATTTTAAAATCCTCGAATGCAACCCCGATACGATGTCACGCAGGCATCGGCTATGCATGTGCCTTCTGTGACAAACAATATCCAGACCCTAAAGATCTCAAGAAGCATACATTGGAAGAACATGACTCGAAAACAAAGCGGAAGTTTATGGAGGGGAAACAGATGTTCTCTTATCTCGTGAAGCTCGATATAACCTCCTTGAAATGTAACCTCTGTGATAGCAACATTCCCACACTAGAACAACTCATAGACCATTTGATTAATTTACATAATAGAAAATTTTATATTGATATCAATAATCATATATTACCATTCAAATTTGATAGTGATCTGTTACTCAAATGCGTCTATTGTGTGAGTGTTTTCAATAAATTTAAGGCTCTACTGGAGCATATGAACATTCACTATAGGAATTACGTCTGCGATGAATGTGATGCTGGATTCGTTAACAAAAATATATTATTAAATCATGCAGAAGGACACAAAAAGGGTATATTCAAATGTGATTTCTGTGATAAAGTATTCGATACACATCGTAAGAAGAAGTCGCACGAGAAATCTGTGCACATACATTTAAATATGTTGAATAGATGTGGATATTGTAATCAGAGATTTAACACTTACAGTAGGAAATTGGAGCATTTGATTAAAGTCCACGGCGTGCAATCGCCATTGTTAAAATGTAAAGCTTGTGACAAACAATTCGAAACACAAAAGTCTCTAACAGTTCATGTAAAACGTGACCATTTATTGGAAAGGAGACACGAATGCAAGATTTGCGATATGAAATTCTTCGTGACACATCAATTGCAGCAGCATATGATTAAGCATACGGACTTAGCTAGTTTTGTATGCGAAGTGTGCCACAAGGCGTATAAACGTAGAAAGACTTTGAAAGAACATCTTCGTATACATGCGGATGATAGACGGTTTAAGTGCGAACATTGTGGCCAAGCGTTTGTACAGAAATGCAGCTGGCGAGGTCATATGCGTGCGAAACATGGGGAAGCTGTTTAGTATTTATAACACTATAAATTAAGAAGTATTTATCCTGATAAAGTCTTAAGATATGGACCTTTGTTTTCAATTTAATCGTACATTTATATGTTTGATCGTATAGGTAAAACAGAGCACGAACTAGACACGTGAAAGGTAATTACACATTTGAAGTTAATGCTAGTTTCTTAAATCATTTTTATAATATAAAGTGATACAATGATGCATGAGTTCTACCAACATTTGCGCAGGTACAATCGCGTTCATTAACTAAGCGATAATTACGTCGAGCCGTTCAGCCTACCGAATTTTTTTCTCATAGGCCATATCGATTGTATGGATTCGATCAGCCCAATAGGTTTTTTTTCCAGTCTAAGGAAAACCACCCAGCCATAATCGTTTGAATAACTTATACGCCCTGAAATGTTAACTGTGTAAACCATCGCGTGCGAAGTAGAAGAAAAAAGAGTACGTTATATTTATAATTTTTGATAATTTCTGTTTTTTTAATAGATGTTTCTATAAATTTATCAGCTTATTTTCGCGCTGTTATTATCTCCGAATTTATATTAATGAAAAAGTGTTAAGTTTCTAAAAATATACAATTAAAACAGTTTAAAACTAATGCTGTGTGTTTTACTTTAATTAGACTTAAAATTCAACTTTCATAGTTTGTTAACAACGGTGTCACCGACTCGCAAGGCGAGTTCACTTACACACATGTTCTCAGTTTCATATGCAATAAATCGTCGTGGCATGGAATGTTTCAACCAAAACCCAAAAGTACTTAAGTCTAGTGAAATTTTACCAATTCCGGGAAAAGGAACAGAAAAAGAACGCGTGAAGCGTATTTCTTCATGAATTCAAAGGATGAAAAGATTTGATGCTTTCAAAATTCATTAAAACCTCCTTTTGTTTGTAGGTACACGTATCAAACTGAAACATGACAGACTAAGCGATGAGGACATTAAGGAACCAAACGTAAGCGTTAATAATAAATCTGTACCTAAGAAAGGGATAGAACTATCCAAACATAGAAAGAACGTGCGCGAAATTCTAGTCAATTCGAACGCTACACCGATACGATGTTATGGCGGCGTTGGGTACGCCTGTAGCTTTTGTACAGATGAATATCCAGATCCTGCCGATCTTAAAAAGCACACAATAACCTCACATAAAAATATATCAAAATTTATGAATGGTAAAGATCTATACAGATTTCTTGTTAAATTGGACATAACAAATTTAAAATGTAAAGTTTGCGATGGTACTATTGATGATCTAGAACAATTAATTGATCACCTTCGTAGTAAACATAATAAGTTAATACACAATGATATGAAACATCAAATATTACCATTTAAATTTGAAAGCGAGACGTTACGCTGTTTTATTTGTTCCAATAAATTTCACAAATTCAAAACACTACTAGAACATATGAATGTGCACTACAGGAATTATATTTGTGAAGTTTGCGACGCTGGCTTTGTCACCAAAGGTATTATGATCAAGCATTCAGAGTGTCACAAATTCGGCTCGTTCAAGTGCGATTATTGTACCAAAGTGTTTAATACATTCCGAAAGAAAAAGTCCCACGAGAAATGCGTCCACACGCATTCAAACATGCTTAACAAATGCGGATACTGCAATGAGAAATTTAATGATTATCGAAAGAAGCAGAAGCATTTGAAAGATGAGCACGGTGTGCCAACACGAGAATTAAAATGCGAAGCGTGTGAAAAATGTTTTGCTAGTCAGAAGCATTTAAGTGTGCATATTAAAAGAGTACATTTAATAGAACGGACGCACCAATGTACGGATTGTGATATGACATTCTTTTCTTCATTCGAAATGAAAAGGCACATGCTGAAGCATACTGGGGCAAAGGATTTTCAGTGTTCAGTGTGCCATAAATGGTACGGTAGGAGACGAACATTGCAGGAACATATGCGTATTCATGCGGATGATAGACGATTTAAATGTGAATATTGTGGACAGGCGTTCGTACAAAAGTGTAGTTGGCGGGGACATATGCGAGCGAAGCATGGTGATACAGTTTGACTTCTGATGTAGAACAAGCTAAATGTCAATTATTATTCGATTCAAATAAGAATGAACTTGATCTGTAAAAAAAGGTAGAAGAGTAGAGGTTTAACAAAATTTAATCAAAATTATTTTTGAACTCGGAAATTCAGATTTTAAATAAACATTGTTTTTAAAATGTCTGTTTAATTGACCTATTTTTTAATTTGAGAGCTACGTTGCCACTATGCCACGCGCCGTGTTGATGTACATTCATCTTTGAGTCTATACAGTTAACTATTTCTTAATTAATTTAAGCGTTAAACTTTCAACCAAAACATTCATTTTACCCCGTTTTTTTTCTTAAAGAATGGGAGAGGTAACTGTTTGATTTTGTGCGAATATTTGACAGAACTAACGTTAATAACAAAGATTCTCAGCAGACCAAATAAGTTTGTTAAACTATACACAATTACTTTTAGTTGTATCAAGCTATGTATACCTATAAATAAAAATCAACATTTATCCTCTATGTATTATGTAGTAAACAGATTTGATGATGATGAAACGTTGCTATAGTGTTCCGTAGCGCGAAATGCAGCTTACCCAAAAAAAAAAAATTATAACTATAAATATTTAAAAAGTAAGTTTACTGATTATTTTTTTTATCAATGTGACGGAAGCCGGATTCTATTAGTTAAAAAAAACCTTACATGTTTCTGTAAGTCTGGTTTTTCTTTGTATCTACGTGGGTACGCATTATTTTTCGTTTATTCTCACAAATATAACATATTTGTTGTGGTCCAGTCGTTCCATCGTTTAGAATACCATCCATAGCTCCAGATGTGGTTCACTAATACGTATTTCTCTTTGTAGGTGTGACAGGATTGGCCAAAGTAGACAGGCGGTTAGTACAGAATACGAATTCTGCAAAACCTATGCTATTGAAGTTTACAACCAGGATTACTCCTGCTTCTTCGGTTTCTGGTAACAACTTACTGACCGAGTCTAAGAAAAATCAGCACAATCTCAGCTTAATCTTGCTCAATTCCAACGCAAATCCGATCAGATGTAAAGACAGCCAGGGATACGGTTGTGCGTTTTGTACAAAGCAGTTCCCGCAACCGACCACGTTAAAAAAGCACTTCCTCGAAGAACACAATAGCGATAGATTCATCAAATTCATGTCCAGTAAAGTCTTTGAAAACGTCGTCAAACTGGACATAACGTATTTAAGCTGTGCGCTTTGTGATACCGAATTTTTACAATTAAACGATTTCATTAAACATTTAAAAGCTACCCACAAAAAGGAAGTTTACGAAGATGTTAAAAGTGAAATTCTACCCTTCAGGTTCGATACGCCAGAACTGAGATGCGCGATCTGTTCTACCGAGTATACCTCATTCAAGATCCTCCAAACGCACATGAACCAACACTTCGGTAACTATACTTGCAAAATCTGCGCCGGGGGCTTCGTCACCGAACGTTTGCTGCAAAGTCACATTAAACGTCACGGGAATGGCGAATACAAGTGTACTCAGTGCGACAAGCCTTTCCCGACACTAAACAAAAGACAGGAACACGTCCAAAGAGTCCATCTCGGCTTAAACAAGAGAAATAAGTGCAATCACTGCGATGAAAGATTCGTGGATTACTGGCAGAAGGTTAAACATATGGTCAAGATGCACGGGGAGCCGCCGGTGGTCCTTAAGTGCCAAGCGTGTGAGCGGACATTTAACAACCAGAGGGTACTGTCGAGGCACCACAAGAAGGACCATCTGTTGGAAAGACGTTATCCCTGTTCAGAATGTGATATGAAATTCTTCACTAGAAGTGCTTTGATAAAGCACATGGCGAAGCACACTGGACTCAGGCAGTACACTTGCGACATTTGTCACAAGTCGTATGGCAGGAAGAATACACTGCGAGAACATATGAGGATCCATGCTGACGATAGACGCTATAAGTGTGAAAACTGTGGACAAGGATTTGTGCAGAAGTGCAGTTGGCGGGGCCACATGAGGTCCAAACATGGAGAAAATGTTTAACAAATTATTGTTAATTAGTTCTAGAATAAAGTCTATTTATACCACACATTGAGTTTTGTGTTACGTTCGGTAGTGTTCGGTCTAATTAACAAATAAAACAAGTTCGTTTAAAATCCTTTCAATTGCAAGCTTTTAGTCCACGCAAGTCCACATTTTAGTACGAGCAACTTTTTAGCAATATTTCTACGCATACTACAAATATTGAACTTCTTGGATTTTTTATTTTCAAGCTAGATGCATGTACTTTCTCTATGATACTTGGCTTGGACCAGACGGTAAAGAACAAACCTCCTATGTCGTAACCACGTTCCGTTCACTAAATAAATTAGTTCTGTTTATATCAGAGCCCGAAATTACTTTCTTGCCAAACTATTATTTTATTCGCCCCACAATAATAATTAACGGATAAAAACGAAAAATTATAGGCACTTTGTGAAGATTAATAGTCAACGAATGATTAAGATAAACCAGAAGAACTTAAGTAATGAAGTAGGAAACACATAAAAGAAAATAAATGATGAATAAAAACAACAAGCAAAGTTGAGCAATAAGAAAATGATGCACTTTTTTGTTTGTAGGTGTGGCAGGATTGGTCAAAATAGAGAAGACTGGACAAAATGAGGATTCTACTAAACCTGTGGAATCGAAGGTTACAACTAGGACAACTCGTGCTCCAGTTCGTAGAAACCGTGCATTGACCGATGCTAAGAAAAATAAGCATAATCTGAGCATCATCCTGCGCAATTCCAACGCAAATCCGATTAGATTAAAGGATGACAATGGATATGGATGTATGTTCTGTAGTAAGAAATTCCCGCAACCGCCCTCGTTAAAGAAACACTTCCTCGAAGAACACAACAACGATAAACTCAACAAATTAATATGCAGCAACTTCAACGACATCGTTATAAAATTAGATATCACATATTTGTGCTGTGTGCTCTGTGATAAAGAATTTTTGCAACTGAACGATTTTACACAACATTTAAAGACTACCCACAAAAAAAGCTTATACGTAGGTTTTAAAAGTGAAATAATACCCTTTAGATTTGACACACCGGAATTGAGGTGCGCGATCTGTTCAGCTGAGTTTTTTACGTTCAAGATTCTCCAAACGCACATGAACAAGCATTTCTGTAACTATTCTTGCGAGATCTGCGGCGAGGGCTTCGTATCTAAACATTTACTGCATGGTCACGTCAAACGTCACGGAGACGGCAAATACAAGTGCACGCAGTGCGAGAAAACTTTCTCAACCATAAATAAAAGAAAGGAACATCTCCAAAGAGTGCATCTCGGTTTAAATAAGAGAAATAAATGCAATCACTGCGATGAAAGATTCGGAAGTTTCTCGTTGAAAACTAAACATATGTTGGAGATACACGGAGTGTCGCCAGCGGTTCTTAAGTGCCAGGCGTGCGAGCGGACGTTTAACAACCAAACGGCACTGACAAGGCACCACAAGAAGGACCATCTGTTGGAAAGGCGGCATGCCTGTTCAGAATGCGACATGAAGTTCTTCACCAGTTTCGATTTGGTTATGCACATGCCGAAGCATACTAAAGTTAGGCAGAATACTTGCGACATCTGTCACAAGTCGTACGGCAGGAAGACTACTTTGCGGGAACATTTGAGGATCCACGCCAATGATAGACGCTTTAAGTGTGAATACTGCGGACAAGCATTTGTGCAGAAGTGCAGCTGGCGGAGCCACATGAGGTCCAAACATGGAGAAAATGTTTAGCAATATACTATTTTTAAGTTGTAGATTAAACCTATACAAAGAATTGAGTTTTGTGTTTGATCTAAGCAAAGGAAAGCGTACTATAAAATGAAGCCTTGATATTAAGCGAAATTAAAAAAAAAAAAAACCTCCATTGAAACCCCCACTTGTCTACAAATATGCCGCGAACGCAAAAACCGCGGTAAAAAGGCGAAAAAGGCATTTTGATGTTAGGATCTAAAATTTCGACATAAATAAATTTACGTTAGTTAATGGTCAGATGGCTTTTGTAATGAAAAATACATTTCAAACAGTTATAAATTGTAGGAGGCTATTTAAATTCATTTAAACCACGTTTTGCAATAAAGTACATTTTTTATTTGATTAAATTACTTCCTAACTACTAAAACATAAAAAATGGCGTACTAAAAATTTCTACGTCTATTTTCGATAAAGTATCAATATTTTATTCATTCACAGCGGAATAATATCTAGTAGGAAACTCATCGGTAGAAAAACAAATGATGCGTAACAACAGAGAGCTAAATTGGGCAATAAAAAATGATGAAATTTTTTGTTTATAGGTGTGGCAGAATTGCTCAAAGTAGAAAAAAAGATTGATCCAAACGGAGATAGAATAAAAACGGTAACATCGAATTTTACCAAAACAACTCTTCCTACAGTTTGTGGAAACCGTGTACTTTCCGATGCCAAGAAAAATAAGCATAATCTGAGCAACATCCTGCACAATTCCAACGCAAATCCGATCAGATGTAAAGACGATACTGGATACTGCTGTGTCTTTTGTAGCGAGAGGTTCCCGCAACCGACTTCATTAAAGAAACACTTCCTCGAAAAACATAAAAACGAGAAACTTGACAAATTAATGTGCAGCAGTTTCAGGGAAATCGTCATGAAATTAGACATCACCTGCTTATGCTGTGCGCTGTGTGATTGCGAATTTCTGCAGTTGGACGATTTTATGCAACATTTAATGTCTACCCACCAAAAAAATATGTATGTAGATATTAAAAGTGAAATCATACCTTTTAGATTTGACACACCGGAATTAAGATGCGCCATTTGTTCAGCAGAGTTTTTTACGTTCAAGATTCTCCAAACGCACATGAACAAACATTTCTGTAACTATTCTTGCGAGATCTGCAGCGAGGGCTTTGTCGCCAAACATTTACGGCAACGTCACATCAGAGTGTCTCATGGGAACGGCCAAAACAAGTGTGCTCAGTGCGATAAAACTTTCCCTAGCCTAACTAAAAGAAAGGAACACGTTCGAAAGGTGCATCTCGGCTTAAACAAAAGAAATAAGTGCAATCATTGTGATGAAAGATTCGTGGATTACTGGCAGAAGGTTAAACATATGGTTAAGGTGCATGGTGAACCACCGGTGGTTCTTAAGTGCCAAGCGTGCGAGCGAACGTTCCTCAACCGGAGGGTACTGTCAAGCCACTACAAGAAGGACCATCTGTTGGAAAGACGATATTCCTGTTCAGAATGCGACATGAAATTCTTCAAAAAACTCGAATTGTCACAGCATATGACGAAGCATAGTAAACTCAAGCCTTATACTTGCGATATCTGTCACAAGTCGTATGGTTGGAAGAAAACGCTACGAGAACATATGAGGATCCATGCCAACGATAGACGCTTTAAGCGTGAATACTGTGGACAAGGATTTGTGCAGAAGTGCAGCTGGCGGAGCCACATGAGATCCAAACATGAAGAAATTGTTTGAAGTTTTATATGCTGCAGAGAAAATTATAGCACAATTTAAGTTTTTATTTTGTTGAAAAGGAAGACTCAACTGTGTTAAGAAGTATATTTTAAAATATGTTTTCTATATTTTTTTACTCACCCCGTGAAAGTAAGCTAGTGAAAACAAGTTCTCTTTAAAATATACTCGAAGAAGTTTAAATGTATCTTATGTATGAACCTTACATTACGTTTCAGCTATCACAAAATAGTTTAGCACAAGTTTTAGGTTCCCTCCAATCAACAATCTATGTGTGGCGCAGTGCAGTTATTGAGCTTTTTGACAATTTTCCTATTTTCCCATTAAACGTTTTTGATTTGATTGGTCGTATATAAATTCTAAAACAATTGACTCTTAAAATGCAAATTTGTTACCATTTGGTAAAAATTACGGGACAAACAATCTTTAAATCAATATGATTCAGATAAACCAAAGGAAAATAAAATACCAGATATTGGTAGACGTAGAAGAACAAAAAAGTGCAAAGAATGTACTGGTAATAAGAAAGTGATTCATTTTTTTTGTTTGTAGGTGAGCAACATAAGAAAATAAGCAAAGCAAAAAAGAAAAGTGAAACAGTGAAATCGTGTATAACAAAACCAATAAGAGAATTCAAAAAACACCAGGAGAATTTACGATCTATCTTGAAATATTCAAATGCTAGTATGATACGAGGGAAGAATTCCGATGGTTACAGTTGTAACTTCTGTCCGAAGAGATTTCCTCAACCTAGAAAACTTAAATCTCATTTCCTCGAAGACCACAATGATGTACTGAATATAAAGTTACCAAAATTAACCGATTGCTTACTCAAAGTAGATATAACGGGTTTAAAATGTCACTTATGCGATAGAATATTTGTTAAATTAGATCAATTTACTACTCATCTATCCGATCATGGTATAACAATATACACGGATGTTAAAAATGAAATAATACCATTCAAATTCGATACGGAGTTATTGAAATGCGCTCTTTGTGATGCTAACTTTACAACGTTTAAAATATTACAAGAACACATGCATGTACACTTCAGCAACTACTTTTGCGATGTATGTAGTGCTGGTTTTATAACCAAACGACGTTTGATCGGACACAAACGTCGCCATGGAATCGGTAGCTTCAAATGTGGGTACTGCGAGAAAATATTCATATGCGATTCGAAACGACGCGACCACGAACAGAGGATTCATTTAGGGTTAAACAAGAGGAACAAATGTAAATTCTGCGATGATAAATTTGCCGACTACTGGACGAAAGTCGATCATATGGTGAAGAAACATAATCAACCTCGAATGGTTTTAAAATGCCAAGCTTGCGAAAGAACTTTCGAGAACAAGAGAACATTAACAAGACATATAAAGAAGGATCATCTGATGGAAAGAAAACATGTTTGTAGTGTTTGTGATATGCGATTCTATCTAAAACATCGTTTGAAAGACCATATGTTGGTACACACTGGTGAAAAGAAATTTCAATGCCACGTTTGTTCCAGATGGTATTCTACTAACAAGTCTGTGAGACAGCATTTAAGATCACATGCGAATGAAAGACGATATGTTTGTAATGTTTGCGGACAAGCTTTTGTACAGCAGTGTACTTTGAAGGACCATGTAAAAGTTCAACATGGGGTCTAACTATGTTTTGAATCTAGGTAAAGATATATTTTAATATCTTTAATGCATAAAATTTCAGTTAAGGTATTTTTAATGGTATATATTTTTTAAATGTACCTAGCATTGTTATGACAATTTTCTTCCTTTATTTACCCTAGGCATTAAAGTTTAAAGACTGTTACAATTTTTAATGAATGAATAATGAAATAGCATTCGTACATTTGTACAGACATAAATTATTGCCGTATTTCGTAAGCTATTATCGTATTTTTAGTATTCCTAAGTCCTAGAAAAATATATGAAATTAATCATAAGTCATATATTTTTAATTACAGATACAACATCAGAAGATGGTTTGGAAGATACAACAGAAATAACTCTAAGCAAGAAGAATTTCACAACATTCATTACCATCAAACCTCCTAGAAAAACGAAAAGAAAAATAAAGAAAACGAGTAAAAAAGCTACCGAATTGGAATTTCATTTTGATAATATCAAATCTATTTTACGTTATTCCAACGCTACTCCATTTAGAGGTCGTATAGGATCAAAATACGCTTGTGGGTACTGCACAAATAAATATCCAACACCGGCAGAATTAAAAGATCACACTTTGGTCCTTCATGAGTCGGATAAACCTGATTGTTTACGTATACTATCTCTTTCAAAATACATAGTATATCTTGATATCACCAATTTAGAATGTAGACTTTGTAATATATCTATAAATAAATTTAAAGACCTTTTATATCATTTGAAAATAGATCATGAAGAAATAATACATATGGATATAAAAAATCATATAATACCGTTTAATTTTGGTAATAATTTGCAATGTGTGATTTGCTCAAACACTTTTATGGTATTCGAAGATTTGTTAGAACATATATGTACGCATTATAAGAATTATTCATGTGATTTATGTGAGGATATGTGGTTTGTAAATAGAAGTCTATTGTTAGATCATAAAAAAGCTGTACATTTTATGTGAATTGTGTTTTTAATATCAATAAATTTAATCAGTCGATTGTTTTTTTATTGAGGCAAATCTGAGCGATGTTTGAGTAATATACTGTTCGTAAGAAACGGGATTCTTACCACGATTAGGCTGTTTGTGCTCCCGATATTTCGGCACAGTTGCATGCGTCATGATCAAGGGTTGACTGGTGTTGTGCGGTAGTGTGAAAAATTTGTGTGAAAGCTCAAAAACAGCCTAATCGTGGTAAGAATCCCGTTTCTTACTAACAGTATATTAGTAAAAACCACGAAATTTTGATGATGTTTGAGTAGTCTGAAAAGACTACAAATGGTTTAGAAGGTATTTGATTTGGCTCATTGGGATAAGACTATTTGTGTGTTTTAAAATAACAATGGATGTACTTCCAGGTGGACGCACACCGGGGTTAAGAAATAAAAAGAAAATGGCGTACATCGAAATATCAACCGAACCTCAAAAAGATCGGAATTCCAAAAAAGGGGAATCCCCAATTATCTTATTTAAGAAGAAAAACGAATTGGATCTACATTTAGATAATTTGAAAATAATATTATCTAATTCAAATGCGACTGTTATACGCTGTAGAGGCAGTATGGGTTATTTGTGCTGTTTTTGTGAACAGCAGTATTCAGATCCTGGTGATTTAAAACAGCACAATCTGCATCACGAAGACATTTTCGAATCAAACTATATAAAGAATCAAGCGATGCCTACATTTTTAATTAAATTAGATATAACAGATCTTTGTTGCAATATTTGCAGCAAGCGAATAATCGAACTCGACGACTTACTTCACCATTTGAAAGATGAACACGAAATTCAGTATAATATGGGTTTAAACAGTCATATTGTACCGTTTAGATTTGGCAGTGATAAACTTAGATGTGTCGTGTGTAAACATATTTTTAACAACTTCAAAGTACTTTTAGAGCATATGAATTTACATTTCAGGAATTATATTTGCGAAATTTGTGACTCTGGTTTCGTGAACAAACGTATATCACAAATGCACGGTTATAGACATAAAATTGGGGTATTTAATTGTTCTTATTGTGGTAAAGAGTTTAATAATAAAATAAAACAGAGAGCCCACGAAAGAGCGGTACATATTTGTTTGAATAAACGTAGCAGATGTGGTTATTGTGGTGATAGATTTTCTGATTACACTAAGAAACATGAACACGAAGTTCGAGAGCACGGCGCTAAGCCAGTGGTAGTTACTTGCTACGCTTGTGAGAAGATATTCGACAATCAACGCTCTCTCTCTGTACATATAAAGACATTCCATTTAATGGAGCGTTAGTTTAACGGCCAATAACAATCGAAGGGTCTAATAGTCAATAGCTTCGAGTTATTAGTAACTAGCTTTTACCCGCGACTGCGTCCGCGCGGAATAAAAAAATAGAAAACGGGGTAAAAGTTATCCTATGTCCGTTTCCTGGTTCTAAGCTACCTGCCCACCAATTTTCAGTCAAATCGATTCAGCCGTTCTTGAGTTATAAATAGTGTAACTAACACGACTTTCTTTTATATATATAGATGAGTACAGAAAATATTTGTAAATGATTTAACAGATATCTAAGATTTTAAAGAAAAAATTGCCTTGAAATCTTTTATTTGTGTCCCTAAACCTATTGAAAATAATTTGTAGGATGTTCTGCACAAGGCAGGAGTATTCTTGTGATTAATATAAGCGCCATCTAGTAATAAATACTAGAAACCATGTTAGTATCGGAGATTAATGCTTTTAACGAAATAATAATAATTATAACATTTTGAATGTTTTTTATTATTTGAACAACTAATACTTAAATTAGTCAGATTTTATTTATTTATTTATTTACTAGTAGATGAAATGGCTAATATTTTTTCACAATTTATAACTCGTAACGCCATCTCTTAACGTAAAATCTACTAATTGTCTCATATATTTAAGGGAACTCAATGTACAGAGCTACTTGTTACGCCATCTATTGACACATTTAACTAATTTCTTTTAATAACCATGGCTTTCTATCACCAAAATTTCTATGTAAAACATATAGCTATAAAATTTTAAATGAAGATTTTGGTCTCAGAAATCCACGGTAAGAGATTAAAATGAAATGTTTTTTACATATTTCCCGACGAAAACTATAGTTCATTGCCATCATAACTTTCATAAAGTGGTTAATATTACACTTCCATCTACATTCCGGACCGGCCATAAGTCATGGTATTTTGTGCCTATTTGATTTTGACAGCTGCGGTGTTGGGAAACTCGAACTAGAATACGTAGAAAGTAACTTAAATCGGCGCTTTTAAAAAAACGTAGAAAAAGCTGTCATTTCCAAAAGTAATATTTAAAATATGGGGGTTCAAATAAAAGGAAACATATTATTAATTACTTTGTACAAATCACAATATTTATTTAAATATTTACAATATGGCGGTCATTTGCGGCCGTCGCTTACAAATCTATATTAATGTATCATCTTCGTTAAACATTTAGGTCAATAGGAAACTTGTGGGGGGTAAACCACTGCATTAATAGTTGTTAAAATATCCTTCTGTCTCTTCTCTGTTGAAAACTTCGCCATTTTGGCGAATTCAAGTGACTACTTGTATTGACATATTCCTATACAAGTATTACAACAGTGAGAACCTATCATTATACGAAGATATTATTACATTAATTGCGTCTTTGAATAAGTTTTTGTGACTACTTATTTTATTTTCTACACAAAAAAAAAACTTTATACATAATTCATTCTTTTTTTTCCTTAAATTGATAGTATTTCAAAAATCTTTCATACAAATTTACTTACAAAATCCATACAAACGCAATACTTTTTATCTTAATCATCTTTTCACATATACATCCAATTTCCTTGCAATAAAAATTACATCAGCAAAAAAAAATTCACAAACTCATTCAAATGCATTAGAAAAAAAAACTATAAAGTATTTAGAATCTTTTAGTTGATAAAAAATGTATTTTTTTTTCTCCTAATATAGTAACATACATAGATATATAATATATAGATAAGGAGTTTTTCATAAAAGTTTGACGTCTTTTAAAGTTGATTTTTCAAATATCATTTTATATTTTAAATGACAACACTAGAATTTTTTTTTAAATTTCTAGTGTTGTCATTTAAAATACATTTTTTACCCCAACAAAAAGCCAGAGGAGGACTTTTTTCTCACTTTTGTGCTCCGGATTAATTATCTATAGTTTATATATCTATGGACTAGATACACACAGACATACAGAAAGGCCACAATTATTACAATTTAAAATTACTTTTAATTATTATAATAATATAATTAGCCTCGGTAAAAACAAAGTTCATTCACTGAATGATAATGAACGAATGAATTATATATTAATGGGAAATTCTACATATTTTAACAATGGAAAAACAGTTATATATAAAATTCTCGTGTCACAGTTTTCGTTCCCGTACTCCTCCGAAACGTCTTGACCGATTCTCATGAAATTTTGTGAGCATATTCAGTAGGTCTGAGAATCGGACAACATCTATTTTTCATACCCCCCCCCATTTAGTTTTTTTTTTAACTGCGCGCGAACGGAGTCACGGGCGACAGCTAGTTTAGTGTATAAAATTGTATTGAAGTGAGTTAATTTCATTACATGAAAGAGAGAAAGATGTAACATATGTAGAGTGAAAGAGAGATGTTTATTGTGAATTTTTTTTTAAATTCAAACATTTTTCTCTATTTTACTCATATGAAATTTTTTATTAGATTTTTTTTTAGTTATAATTTTAAGCTATCATATTTTAAGAAAAAAAAAATGTTCAAATTGGATATGAAAAAAAAATTAAGTATTTTCGAAATAATTAATTGATTGATGCTTTGTAAACGTAATATCGGTTTATTACAATTTAATTTAAGATCAATATAATGTTGTTATAACCGGTTTTATTTGTACATTTGAAATGTAATTTGTAAAACGTACATATTACATAAAGATTTAGTAAATATTAGAAGAAAATTATAAAAAAAAATCATTTACTCACATATTTTGCAATTAGGAATGTTTAGTCAAAAAAAACTTTGCATATTTGGCGCGAAATTTATCCAAAATGGCGCGTAATTTTTCACACACAATTATAGATTTGATGTTAAAGTTATTCACAATTTGACAATGAAAAAAGCAATAATAAAACATTTTAAATAGTCCATCGCAATAAAAAAACATCTAGACTTTTTTCGATGACGTCAAACGTTCAAATATTTTACAAGCAAATTAAAGGCAGAAATGCATTTAGACCAAAATCACTAGATCTTGTAATGAAATTACATTCATTTTTGTTAGGCAGAAAAACTTTACTTTATATTTTTCAATTTCAAATGACAACGAAGACCTTTTTCATTGGCTGAGAATTGCCGTTACCATGGCAACGGCCCATCTTCACTGCTATTGGCTTACAATTTTTGTCCCTCTCTCGTGTATTTTTTTTTTCAATTAATTCACCAAGTTTTATTATTATAAATAGGAAAGATATGCATTGTTTCTATGTAACAAGTAAACTAAAAAACTATTGGAGCGATTTTAAAAATTCTTTCACCATTAAAAAGCTAGATTATCACTGAGTAACATAGACTATATTTAATCTATATATATAAAAGAAAGTCGTGTTAGTTACACTATTTATAACTCAAGAACGGCTGAATCGATTTGACTGAAAATTGGTGGGCAGGTAGCTTAGAACCAGGAAACGGACATAGGATAATTTTTACCCAGTTTTCTATTTTTTATTCCGCGCGGACGGAGTCGCGGGTAAAAGCTAGTACTAGATATTTTTAAATTCGAAACAAAAAAGTATGAAAAATCTATATCGATTTTTGGGTTGTTTCAATTTTTTTTTCAACTTTTTCAACAAAATAACTTATCAATAATTATTTACATGAAATTATATCGAAGTGATGAAATTCGTTACACGAGAGAGAAGGAAGATATAATATATGTGGTGTGAAAGAGAGATGTATATTGAATCAACTATTTCTCTCTTCCACATATATTAAATCTTCAATGTATTTTACATTTCTGTACTAAGATCGATACTTAGTGAAGAATTCTCCACTTAGTGACGGCATTGAGCATTAAAAACGTGAAGATAGACAAAGTTTTCTAACAAATCTGACTAATTGGGAATAAGACAAATTTGACAGCTCACTAGCGTCTATCAAATTGTCATATATTTATTAGTTTTCACAAAATATACGTTTGTATGTATGTATGTATGTATGTATGTATGTATGAGTTATGACGTCATCATGTCGTTGCTCTGCTGAGAGCTGACGTTAGCTCCCTTCAGGAGATCGTTGATGTCACGACGGAAAGTAGACAAGTTTTGTGTGAATCTGAAAAAAATACAACATCATTTAAAGAAACTTTATCTATACTTATATCTCTTTTGTCTGTCTGTCATACACGGACTGTTTCAATGTATACAGCGATTGAAGTCGGTCCGTGTATGGTGGTGTCTTGTTTTTGTTACAAATGCGATATATTGGATGGATTAATGTTTGAAGAATTCTCTAGAACGGTTCAACGGATTTCAATAAAATATGTCACAGATGTAGAACATAGTCTGAAAGAACACATAAGCTACTTACTAGATTTTTTTTATTAATTTTTTTACGGACAAAGTCGCGAACAAAAGGTAGTGTTTAAATAAACTACATTACGTTGGCACGTGAGATAAAAGAGTACTCTTACAACTGACGTGCCAACTAAAACGGCTTTTAATTTACAAACACACAAATTACGTGTTTTTCATAGAATATTAAAGGTTATCGCACACTTGTAAATTAGTCCATTCGTAATTTGCCAAACAAAAATTACGTACGATTTTTTTAACAAAGGACAAGTGCGAGTTAACCTCAAAAAAAATCTTATGAGAATTTTTTTTTTGTTAATTATAGTTTAGACTCACCTATCTCTATTCTTAGTCAATAAGTTAGGTTCAATTCCAGCCATCAAGTTGGAGAACCAGTGCGCCAGCTGAGCCTGTTTATCTCTCGGCTGTCGGGAGATCAGGTCAGCTCGCAGACGAGAGAACTGCTCCTCATTCAGCAGCACCAGACCCAGCAGGGGACGGGACATTGACCACTGGTTGCAGCACTCCTCAAACATTATCACGTTCAATACCTAAATAATAACAAATACAAATTTTTATTTTTTATTTATTTATATTAAATATAATAACTACAGTCAAAATCTGTTATAACGACATCGAAGGGACTACTCATATTGAGTCGTAAAAACCGATAGTTGTAACAACCGGTGACAGGTATTAATAGGAAAGATATGTATATAACATTCAGCCAGGACCTTTGATTTTGGTCAATTTAACCGGTATGTTGTTCTAAACGATGTCGCCATAAACGGTTTTGACTGTATATAACAATAAGTCTTTTTTTATATATGGTTAGCAAACCAGCAAGCTTTCAAAATTCGCCGAAATGGCGAAACGTTCTCTACCTATCTGCAATTTCAGATGCGTTGCCTAATTAATCAATGGAGAAGGGGACACACAGAAATAGAATATTTCCCCTTCCTATGCGTCACCTCATCTGTAAAATCCATCCTCTTCCCATACTTATTTCTGTATTTTAAAATTAACTTTAGAAAGAACTGTATTATTTTTACTATATATGTTAAGTTCGTCGATGGCTCAGGAGTTAAGCACTTGACTTCTAATCTACAGGTCCTGGGTTCAAATCCCGCCATGTACCAATGTGTTTTTATATATACAATTTACATATGTACATTTATCCAAGATTCTAACGATAAAGGAAAACATCGTGATGCTGCACATATCTGAGAAGAAATTCAATGATATTTGTGAAGTCAACTTGCACTGGGCTATAATTGACTATGACCTAGTCACATCTAACTTAGGATAGACTCCGAGACCCTCAATGGTGATGTATACTGAGCTGATGATGATGATGTATTATTATTTGTAAATTATAAAGTTTTATCATGAAAAATTAGTCATTTGTTAGCATGAATTTTTGTAACAATCGACAAAGTTCGTACAGCGCCATCTATCGGATGAAAAGTAAACCAAAAATAACATTAATTTTGATTGGTTAGAGATAGTTACTCATATTCATGGTAGGACAATTGGATTTTCGTTTATCCAGGTTTGACTATATTTAAAGTTAAAATTAACTAACAGTGGCAAGCAGTTGTTGCATAATCTCCGGCCTCCTTTGTAGTACTTCAACAAACATGTTGCTCGTCTCAGGCGGAGGTTGTCTTGGATTCGGTACTTTATTGCTCGCTGAAATTATTAATAACTTAATGTAGCACTCAGAGAAGTTAAGTAACTACTAAGGAAGTTTAATGTAAAATATTTTATTCAGATAAAATTAATTAAATTAAATAATAGTTAATGATTAAATTAATAGTCAACTTTTCAATTAATTAATTCGCTTTTGAAGTTCTCGCCAAGATTTCTATCACAAAAAGATTACATCGTTTAATGTTTTTTTTTATAATTCTCCTAACAGATGGCGTTAAAAATGTAGTAAAATTCCAATCGAATAAAATCTTCTATAAAATATATATTTTTACGTAACAACAGATCTAGAAAAAAAAAGAACTCTGAATACTCACTTTTTTGTACTAATTGTTTGAACAAATATGTCACAATGTGGTCTAATGTTGCGCAACATCCAGTGCAAACGCTTGTATCTGAAACACAACAATTTATTATAATCATTCTTTTTATATAGATGACTAGCTGTTTCCCGCGACTACGTCCGCGTGAATTAAAAAAATAACTTAACAAGTAGACTTTGTTTTCTTCCAGACTATGTTCTACATCTGTGACAAATTTCATCAAGATCTGTTGAGACGTTCCGGAGATACATTCAAACAAACATCCATACATCCAAATATTCGCATTTATATTACTAATATTATTATAAATGCGAATGTTTATATGGATGTTTGTTTGAATGTATCTCCAAAACGGATCAACGGAACTTGATGCAATTTGAAACAGATGTAGAACATAGTCTAGAAGAATAGACTACTTGTTAAGTTTTTTTTTTAATTCACGCGGACGTAGTCGTGGGCAACAGCTAGTGTAATATTCAGTTATAATTGTACTCACCTAATGCAGTCAATCCTTCAGATATAGAAGATAATATATATAATGTAGCTTCAGGTTGTAATGAAGATAGAAATGGCATATGATCTTGTGCTAGACGTTCTAGTAATACATAATATGTCTGTGATAGTTTTGGATAGTCCTGAAAAAAAAAAAATGTTCATTTAGAAAAAATATATATATAACGTCTATTTTATGTTATCTATTAAATTAAAAAAAAAAACATGATATATATCGTCCTTTAGCACATAAGTCATTTAACACCTCATAAGTCATTTTTATTAATTTTTCATGAGACGAAAAAAAAATGTCTTTTTAAAAAAAATCTTTAGTAATTTCTTAATAAATACGCTATTTAGTAGTTAATAAATAATTATATCTTTAGTTTTTTGTCGATTTATTAAATTTAAACTTTATTAGTATAAACTTTATTACATTTAAATTATTATATGATGAATTTTTAGACGCGGAATGAGCTCCATCTATTTAAATTATGTGAAAACTGTCAATTTTTGATTTAAACGATATTATAAGCTAAGGGACGATATTTTAATTGCGATCACACACTTAAGTATACTAAGCCTTTAGCAAAAAGAAAAAAACAAAAAAATATAGTACTAGTATTAAACAATTAAAGGTTCACTTCCACTAACCAATAAATCGCTCTGTGGTATATGCAGAAGTAGTTTAACAAACATATTCAATGCATTATCTAACGCCTCGTCGCCGTACAACCTGAAAAAAAAACAACAACAGTTTTATTAGGAAATCGATAGATGGCGCTGTTATTAAAAATTGAGATTTCCTTGATTTTTTCCTTAGGAAATTAAAAAAAAAATATACACAAAACTTGTACTTTACTAAATACTGTTACGAACGTACAAAGTCACGTGAAACCCTTTACTCAACACTAGATGGCGTTAGAGGTACTGTTGTGAAATTATAAAACTGGAAGTATCTCGAAAACCGGCGGCGCGCGAGCGTGAGAAATGACTCATCTTTCCGGAAGCGTCCAAACCGGTCGATGACGTTCGCGCCTTTTGGAAACGTTCCAGAAAGGAACTTTCTGGAATGGTCTGGGGCTCGACTCGGCCTATATAAATAGCCGCAGGGAGGCGAGCGAGTCAGTTCAGTTTGAGCTACCTTCGAGGCGACTTCGAAGCGACAACCAGCGATACAAGTGAAACCTTCTACTTGGCTACGACCTAGGACATCGTCAATGCTTAGTGTTTGGACCTAGTACTTTGTGTTGGACCTAATGTTAGTCAATAAAGTCTTAAAAAGAGTCAGCAGGTTTTTCTCTCCAAATCCTTCGAACCCTAGCACGTAACAATACTATATGTTATTCATAAAAACTTATGCATTTATAATACAGTCGAACCTGGATAAGCGAGAGTCCAAGGCATGTGACATTTTTCTCGCTTATGGAGGTATTTCGCTATTCCAAATTCGACTAAATTAACATGTTTCACTCGCGGCTTTGTCCGCGTTTTAATTCATGTTCATAATCGTAAAGAAAATGAAAATTGATCTATATTTATACTTTAGTTAGATTTAAATTGAAATTTAAAAAAAATTATGACAAAATAAACTGTTCGGTACAGTTGCACTGTAGTTCGCTACCTTTGAATTTGGCGGTTTTAATTGTTAGAGAAGGTAGGTCGACTCATTTTTATTCTCCCGCACAAGCGGGTAGTTGGAAATTCCTCTCCGCTACGGACGGGCGCAGGGCCTGCGGGGGTCTTGTGCGGGGAAAGGGTGAGTCGACAGAGCGCATCGAGTCAGCATTGGAAGTGGTCGGCAGTTGGATAGCTCATCGGACGTGTCTATTAATTAGCGTACAGGGTCGCTAAATTTACGGTTCCGCGTTCGGTTCGATAAAGGACGCGTCTATAGGCCGCTTACGGGAAGCGGTGCATCGGGTGCATCAGGAGTGCAGCATTGCTGGCGCCTTTAGACTGTATGACTGTGACTTATTCGACTCGACTGACACCGACAGAGTGACCAGGCACCTGCAGGCGGTGAACGGGGCATCGAGTAGGTGAGTGCCAGTTCATATATTTACCATATTTACGCCAGGCCTTGTGATACGTAGTTTAAGGCAGGTTGTGCCGCGGGACCCGAACCCGTCGTGTACGGCACATAAACATTAAAATAATAAATCAACTATTTTTTTTTTATTGTAATGATCATAAACATACCTGAAGACACCAAAATTGGCGTAATTCCCGCAGAGAGCCGCTTTCAGTATACAAAAGCAGACAGATATGCCTTTCAATTTCATAGCGTACATATCCTTCTTATTTACTTCTATTGTAACTATTCTGCTGCCTGAAGTTATAGAAAATAATAATAATATTATAAATGCGAATGTTTGGATGTATGGATGTATGTATATCTCCAGAACGGCTCAAAGAATCTTGATGAAATTTGGTATACATGTAGAATATAGTCTGGAACATAGACTTCGAATTATTTTTTTTTTATTTCGGGAGGACGGAGTCGCGTACGACAGTTAGTATTTTATAAAAATAAAATGCATTTAAGAAAAAAAAAATTCAGTCGAATTGATAACCTCCTTCTTTTTGAAGTCGGCTAATAACAGATTAATTAAGAAAAATAATTAATAGCGCCATCTATTAGTTGCATTTTGTAACCAAGATTAAATTCCATCATTTCATAAGGAGACAAAACTGAAAATCGGACAAAATTATCAAATTAAAAATAAAGAAATTATATATTTCAAATTTAAAATTTCGCAAAAAGAAATAAAAGCATCGGTGGTTCAGGAGTTAAACACTCGACTTGTAATCTACAGGTCCTGGGTTCAAATCCCGCCATGTATCAATGTGTTTTTATATATACAATTTACATATGTACATTTATACAACATTCTTACGATGAATGAAAATATCTGCTGCACATATCTGAGAAGAAATTCAATGATATGTGTGAAGTCAACCCGCACTGGACTATAGTTGACTATGACCTAGTCACATCTAACTTAAGGTAGGCTCTGAGACTCTCAATGGTGATGTAAAGTGAGCTGATGATGATAAAATTTATTACAAACCATCTTATAATATGAAAAATAAACTGAATCCATTGTTGCATTAACCTTTTAAATGCTGAGTAAATCTCTTAACCGTAAATATAACCTTTTAACCGCTACATACCATAAGCACATATAAAAGCTGATAATTCTCTAAACAACAGTATCCCATTGGGTGAGGAGACGTCAAAGTGTAACCGCTGGTTCCTGTTCTGCGCCAACTCAGCGGCCAGCTTCAGCACCGGAGTGCTCAGCTCCGGCTGAGAGAACCACGCCTCCAGACCTCGGAGTAACACCTTCAGGTATACTGGATAACTGGAATTCATAAAAAACAATTCTAGACTCTAGTGATTTTGACTAAACACTTTGCTAAATTATATTTGTATGGGAGCACAGCAGCGCCCCCTACAACTTACATCCAATCAAACAGCATCATGTAAGTGGTCTTTGTGTTAAAGGCGAAGGCTAAACCGCGAAGGTCTCGCGCGAGTCCAATCAGCGTCTTCTTGGCATCCTCAGAGGCGAAGAGAGGACTCTCAGGAGGTCCCAGCAGACCTATTATACTCTCGAACGCAGCTGAAATATATAAATATTTTTATAGATTACATAGAAAGCACACTAGCGCCCTCCTGAAAATATCAAAGTGTTACAAGATCCTTGTACTGTACAGTCAAAGAAACCGCATCTCCGAAGGTCCAACTCCTGAGATGTACTGTACCTGTGAGCGGCATCATGAACGCGTGGAACCTCTCCTCATCCTCGCCGAGCTCCACCATCAGCAGTCGGCCGAGAGCGGTATACAACATGGTGCGGCATCTCATCTCCGAAGGTCCAACTCCTGAGATGTACTGTACCTGTGAGCGGCATCATGAACGCGTGAAACCTCTCCTCATCCTCGCCGAGCTCCACCATCAGCAGTCGGCCGAGAGCGGTATACAACATGGTGCGGCATCTCATCTCCGAAGGTCCAACTCCTGAGATGTACTGTACCTGTGAGCGGCATCATGAACGCGTGAAACCTCTCCTCATCCTCGCCGAGCTCCACCATCAGCAGTCGGCCGAGAGCGGTATACAACATGGTGCGGCATCTCATCTCCGAGGGTCCAACTCCTGAGATGCCCAGGAACGGGAAGTGTTCTGCCTGCGAGTATACAGATTTGATTCAAATATTAGTAAATACGCCATCTAATATTTTTTTTATTAATAAAAGCGCCATCTAGTTTTTCAATCACATAATTTAATCTTACTATAAATGCGAAAGTTTGGATGGATGGATGTTTCTCAGAAGGTATCTCCATAATGACTCAACGGATCTGAATGAAATTTGTCACAGATGTAGAACATAGTGTGGAAGAACACATAGACTAGTAATTAAGTTTTTTTTAGATATATTTGAGGGCGACATCTAGTGTATAGATAATTATACTCACAGTATGATGTGTCAACATAAACTGCACCTCCTCCAATGTGACCAGTTTCCTGACACAAGCGTACCCTCCGCTGAGGTCACTCAGCAGGCCGAGGGTCTTTGATATGATCTGTTCAGACCCGCCCCAGTATTTCAAATTCGTTATACTGTTGACAAAAATATTATTATAGAGTTCAAGATTCAATTAAATCTTGATAAATTCCTTTTTTCAGTCTAACAAATTTTTTTTTAGTAGAAGGAATTTTAGACCACGCAAATAGCTTATGAACGAAGGAGTAACTTAGGCTATTTTTTTATTCTAAGCTGACGAAATCTCAGATAACAACTAATCATTGTATCAATACATGAAGAGAAAACGAGATTTTTTATATTATAAATAAAGTAAGAGGCCACATAAATTCGCCGAAATAGCGAAGCGACTGCTGTCCATAGACATCCGCAATTTTAGGCAACCTACCTCTAATCAACGAAGGAGAGGGGACACAGAAAGGGAAACTTTTCCCTTTTTATGCATTCCTTCCTCCGTTAAAACCATTTCCCCTTCCCATAATTGCCTTACAAGAAAAGGGTGGAAAGGGAAAGGACTAAAATTAGGCTTAAGTTAAAGTTAACATAGCGAATAGCGAGCTTACTAATATTATAAATGCAAAAGTTTAGATGTATGGATGGATGGATGTTAGTTTGAAGGTATCTCCAAAACGGTTCAACGGATCTTGATGAAATTTGTCACAGATGTAGAACATAATCTGGAAGAACACATAGACTACTTCAAAATAATAATTTCGACCAATGAGCGACCAATAAAAAATAGCTAACATCTTCCTCATGAGCACACTGAGGAGCTGACTCTCATCAGCTAGACCGAGCACTTCGCTGAGACGGCGATACACCTTGCTGCTCTTCTGCACCTGCTCACCCACGTAGATCTTACGGAACTGCTCGAAGAACGACATCATAGCCAGCTCCAGCTTCTCGCAGCCACCCTGCATCATCAAATTAACAATTTCAAAAACATTTAATGATCTTTATCATCAACAGTTAGTCAATGTAAAAAAATATATATACTAATCTTTATAAATATTATAAATGCGAAAAGTAACTGTTTGTTTGTTTCGCTTTCACAACAAAACTAATGAATTGATTGAAATGAAATTTGGTACACAAATAGTTTAGATCCTGAGAAAGGACATAGGCTACTTTTTAATACGAATAAAGGTTGTCAAGGGTTGAAAATAGGGGTTGGAAATTCGAATAGAAGTAACGTCATTTTTACAGTAAAAAGCTTGAAACTTTTTTTGGCTGTTAATTTGATATAAATAAATAAGACATTTAAAGTTCGAAAAAATTCCCTCCAAAGTGTAAAGAAAAAAAGGGAATAGGGGATGAAAGTTGGTATTAGTTTATATAAGGTTTATGTGAATGTTTTTTAAATTTAAATTTTTTACAAAGACAGTATTTCACGCGGACAAAGTCGCGGGTTACAGCTGTAGTAGTACAGTCGAACCTGGATAAGCGAGAGTACAAGACACCGTGATATTTTTCTCGCTTATAGAGGTTTCTCTTTAACCAGAGATTCTCGCTTATAGAGGTTTCTCTTTAACCAGAGATTCTCGCTTATAGAGGTTTCTCACTTATCCAAGTAATTCACACCATTAAATTTCTATATTATGTGGGGCTTGTTAGATTACAACCAGACAGACATACCCTGGCCAGCCTGGAGTCGGTGAGGTCCATCAGCTGCAGCACTCTGCAGACCAGCTCACCGTCCATGGCATCGTTCTCATCGCATGTTGTAACTGATGCCCGGCCACCGATTGCTGCACCGATGATGTACACCAACCAAGTTAATTGACCTGAAAATAGAATAGAATAAAATAAAATTTTATTGCCACATAAAATAAATTTATGAAGTAATATTAAGACACAAAGATTAAGGACTTGGCAAAATGTGACCAGCTCAGCTGATACAGGGACGACATCGGCCCTTCCTTGAGTTGGTTTTCAGCAGGTCCCTTTGCTCTCACACCATTTGCACTTAGGTGGTAGGGCAACTTAACTTAATAACAAAAAAAAAATCACGATATACTTCATACACGACGGCCGTTATGATATTTGACATTTTTTTTAAAATACTTTCTCTTGTTATTATTATTTGTTTTTTTGTTGTTATTTTCATGTATTTGTAATTAATTTTTTCTATGGGATTAATATGTTCATAAAAACCAAAGTCCCTTTAAAAATAGAGAAAAAATATATTTTTTTTTTAGTTATTTTTAACAAAATTGGAGCAGCGAATGCGAGTAATGTTGAGAAAAAAAAATATTTCGTACACATGATAACGAAAAACTAATTTTTTAATTTTTTCTCCGTATGTCTGTCTGCAAGGTTGTATTTGTTCCGGATAATCTCGGAAACGACTGGACCGATTTTGATGGAACTTTGTCTGGAAGATAACTGATGTAAGCGGGAATGTTATAGAACGTTTTTTTTTATCTGCGCTGACGAATACCTAATATATTTTATAGTTTTATAAAAAATATGTTTCAACACAATTATTTTTCAATTCACGAGTTTTAAAAAGCACTTTGTTCTAGGATTCTGATTAAAATCAAGTATAAAAATTACATTCAAATTAATTTAATTCTAATAAAAACGATTGAATGCGACACTACAAAATTTTTTTTATTCAGTGTCACCGTCAAAATGATTAAGGATTTTATCCTTTCTTATGTAAACTGTCTAAATTACAATTCATGCCCATCTGTGGACATTACAGGATTTTCCACAGATATGGATTTGAGCACTAATTTTTGAGACCTAGGTTTAGAAAAACCATTTTATTTCTAAGTCTAGTTTCTAAATTTAGTAAAATTACAGTTAATTTTATAACTTTTTGACAGTGGACAGTTTTTTAACATTCGACATTAACAGGAGGGACATTAAGCAGTTACTACTAAATAAAAAATTTCCTAGCTAATATCAAAAATTAACCAAAATACTGAGATAATTATTAAAAATCCACACAAACTGATTTTTTTCAAGAACATTTTGAAGATTATTTAAAAAAAAATCACTGATTAGTAAATATATGAGGCTGTCAAGACGTTGTCAGTACCTTGCAGCACCAGTATCTGCTGCGGGCGCTGCTCCACGCTGTACTCAGCAGCAGCACGGTCAAAGTGCGCCACCAGCAGCTGACATGTCTTCCCGTACTCGCATCTCCCGATCACCGACAGCTGCTCCAGCTGCTGCTGTACCGTGCCCACGTCATCCAGCGGGTCCTCCAGACCTTCACTGATCACAACCACAACGTTAAACACGCTACTTCAATCAGCAAACTGAATTCGACAGCTGCAATTACAGATGCGTTGTCTATCTTCAATCAGACAGAGGAGGGGACGCACAGAAGACAGTCCTGTCCTTAGTAAAATAGACTTTCTATTCCTTCCTTATAAGAGTGGGAAGGGAAAGGAAACTAAAATTAGTTCTCCGGCACCACACTCATCAGACTGTAGTAATTACTTCCACTTGATTCCTGTCTTCTGTGTGGTCGTGGTATCGCAGAGATGTTGCTGATGCTGGATTCTACCATTATTATGTTCTTACTAATATTATAAATGCAAATATTTGGATGGATGGATAGATAGATGTTTGTTTGAATGTATCTCCGGAACGGCTCAACAGAACTTGATGAAATTTGACACATATGTAGAACATAGTCTGGAAGAACACATAGGCTACATACTTCGCGGACAAAGTCGCGGACGGCAGCTAATATTAGTATAAATACCTGACAACAACAGCCACTGAATCCAATCTAGAAGCAATGTATGCAGCAGTAACACCAGGTGCATAAGTTTCCAGCTGGTGAGGCTCTGTCGCCTTCACGTATGGCACCGATGCCACCATACGTTGCCATAATGACAACAAGTAATGCACCGAGTTGGGCGCAAACTGCCACATCTGAAAAATAGTGTCATAACCTTACAGTGAGACAAAGTTATCTGACCCAGTGAGAGTTGCTCATGGTAAGTACTATTTTACTAATATTATAAACTAGCTGTCGCACGCGACTTCGTCTACGCACAATTAAAGAAAAATTAATAGGTAGTCCATGTGTTATTTCAGACTATGTTCTATATCTGTGTCAAATTTCATCAAGATCCGTTCTGCTGTTCCGGAGATACATTCAAACAATTCATCCATCCATCTAAACATTCGCATTTATAATATTAGTAAGATTATCACCCATGGTATTATGTAAGTTAATTTGTTAATATATTTGTATGTATCAAATTTAAATAGTAAGAAATTACTACTAAAATTCAAGTTATAAGTTACAAATTAATTGCTTGAAATTGCAACATTAATGACTTTCCGAAGAAGTTAGGTAATTTTTGCTCATTGTTTACCCCTAAAACACCCCCTCTTTTTATATTAAACTAGCTTTTACTTTTGAAAAACTACTACTACTGCTTTTGAAAAAAAAATAGAAAACGGGGTAAAAATTATCCTATGTCCGTTTCCTGGTTCTAAGCTACCTGCCCACCAATTTTCAGTCAAATCGATTCAGCCGTTCTTGAGTTATAAATAGTGTAACTAACACGACTTTCTTTTATATATATAGATTTTACAAGGATCTTATGACACTTTGACATTACCAGGAGGGCGCCAGTGAGCTGTCATATTTTACTTTACGGGTCAGACAACTTTATCTGTATTTAAAAATGCTCATAATGTCCACTCTATAACTACTATATATAAATCTTTGGTTTATAAACTTACTTGTAAACTCTGCACAGTAAATTTGGCGACGAGTTCAATAAGTCGAGGATAATTGTCAACCATAACCAGCTCTCCGAGTTGATAGTTTGACTTTAAACGGGCGAGTAGACGACAGAACTCGTGATAATTAGCCGGTTCCGATAGACCCTGGAATATATTGACTTTTCTTTAATTAAAAAACGAAAAAAAAAATACAAATAACCCGAGTTCCTCGCTTATGGAGGTTGTCCATCGAGACTAGACACAAAAAAAAAAAACACAAACCTCCACAGTAAAAAAAAACATAAATAAACATACACACCTGCGTATTATCCAATATCCTAAGCACTCCAGCAGCTAATCTATTCAGGAATTTGGCTCGTTCATTATTACTGAACAGACTTCTTCGTACTGATGCCAGTTGTACTAGACATGCCAGCGCTAGACCGGCTAAAGAACCAGCTAAGGAGTGATACAGCTCAAAGAAGAGACCTAATGTTGATGGTTCTAGAAATGTTGGTCGCCATGATGTAGGGATCTGTGGACAAATGTGGCTGATTTATATAGAATTAAAAAAATAATTGAGTATGTTCGCGCTCCAGCGCCTGCTAGTTTATAATAGCAATTCCATAACTTAAAGATCTCGCTATGCGCCTGTCACTTTATAATAGCAATTCTTTAAGTTAACAGTAGCGTTTGCGCCTGCCGATTTATAATCAGCAATTAAACGATAAAAATTATTTGACATTTAAGTTTTAATTCAAAACATGTACATAATTTAAAATTGAACTATTTTACTGGACTTAAGATTTATCTGACTTCGTTAGTTATTTTGTAAAAATTGTTAAATAAAGTGACGTAATCCTAAAATAAGGATAGCTAATTTTATATAGTTAGCTGTCGCCCGCGACTCCGACCGCGAGGAAAAAAAATAGTAGCCTATGTATTCTTCCAGACTATTTCCTACATTTGTGCCAAATTTCACCGAAATCCGTTAAGTTGTTCCGGAGATACTTTGTAACAAACATCCATCCAAACATTCGTATTTATAATATTAGTAAGAAGTGAGAATTTGTGTTACCTGAAATATTCAGGTATTTTAGACTTTTAGCATAAAATTAGAAATAATAATAGTAAATGTAATCAAGTAAAGGTACCTGATCGGTGGTTCAGGAGTTAAGCACTTGACTTGTAATCTACAGGTCCTGGGTTCAAATCCCGTCATGTACCAATGTGTTTTTCTATATACAATTTACATATGTACATTTATCCAAGATTCTAACGATAAAGGAAAACATCGTGATGCTGCACATATCTGAGAAGAGATTCAATGATATTTGTGAAGTCAACCCGCTCTGGACTATGGTTGACAATAGCCTTACTTAGGGTGGGTTCCGAGAACCTCAGTGAAGACATGTATCGAGCTGATGATGATAATGAAAGGTTACCTGTACAGTGCAGAGATCATCTGCAGATTCATCGCTGGTGGTGCCTATAAAATCGAAGGTGAGACAGGCGTGTGCCAGCCGCAGGAGCGCCGCCAGCAGCGCCTGCTGCGCACTCTCACCCAGTCTCAGCGGAGCACCCAGCAGTGAACATGACAGACGGAATATCTCAAACAGCTGGTTGTCTCTGGAATTATTATTAAAACAACAATTAAGAAAAAATTAAAAAATTACAGACACAAAAACTAATGAACCAGTTTGAATTTTTTTTTTTTAATACAGTTGCTCAAAAAGTGGCGTATTGTAGGGACGTATAGAGATCGGGATGTGGGCTATTACATACTCGTGCAGAGAACGCAACTGACAAAATAATGTCTATTAAAAAGAAAAAAAAACAACCAACAAGGTTTTACAACAAAAAAAAAACAGAAGTTTTTATGATACATACAAATATTTCTAAAAAGAAGCTACTAATTTGTTTCAATATCAGATTTAATGATTTGATTCAATAAGTTAGGTTAGGTTTAATTTCATATCAATAAAAAAAATCTACTGAAGACTTGGCTGTATGGCCATAGTTCCTTTTGCCTACCCAAAATAGGTGAAGAAAACAAAAATAAAATCTCTGCTTATATTCTTTAACGGTTGGCGCCATTTTACAAAAATTTTCTTTTTATTATTCTACTAGCTGTCGCCCGCGACTCCGTCCGCGCGGTTAAAAAAAAAATGAAAAATAGATGTTGTCCGATTCTCAGACCTACTGAATATGCTCACAAAATTACATGAGAATCGGTCAAGCCGTTTCGGCGGAGTACGGTGACGAAAACTGTGACACGAGAATTTTATATATTAAGATTAAAAAAAATAGTTTTTCAGTAGACGTGCGGAACAGTCATTACAACTTGTTCTTACTATCAACTTGTAGACATTTGTCTGAACTCTGCAATGACAGATTTTCTACACTTGTTATGAAACATACTATTAATTGCTGGGAAGCTACACTATTTCCGGATAACAGCCTATTTTTTTACTAATTTTTCTTTAATTCTTCGTGAATAAAATCGTGTTAACATCCATCTATTCATAATTACTACATATGGCGAATTTTTATATATCTGGTCAGACTATACAAAGACAATGTTAATATAAAAAAAAAATTCTATCAGACCTGAATGAAGACGCGATCTTCCTGTGCTTTGTGAGCGATCGGCTGGCATCCTCAGACACTTGGTTCATCTCAGACACCAGCTGACACAACAACTGAACACCGATCGTGCAAATCTCCGCTGGACCCTGGACCAAAAGAATTTTATATGTTTAAGGGCAAAAATAAATTGATGATTTTTACTTTTTTATGTTAAAAGGTACCTCTTAGTTTAGTTAACGACATGCAATAAACAAAAATACACATTTATAAGTGTAAATGTTATTTTTTGCTGAAGTAAAAAAGGTCTATGCGAGCTATTTTCCTATATGGTTGAAACTTTGAGTGTATCTCCTATAAAGTTGTCAATTAGTACATTGGCCCTTATTCTTAGGAACCATTGATATATAGACAAACCAAGAATATAAAAATCTTGTGTTTCAATCAACTTCTTTATTACATGATTAATGTTTAAATAAATTACTTTCATGTTTTTGGTCAAAGTAAGTTATATTGTTACCCGTAGACTCAAAAACTTTTTTTTTTATAAGCGAAGGGGGCAAACGAGCAGCGAGAACACCAAGGTGTTAATCGACATCTGCAATACCAGAGAAACCGCAGAGTTGCCGGCCTTTGAGATGGTGAACTGAACCAATTTTGTCCAGTAAGGTGACATTAAATTAATATTTTACTTGTAAGTGTCATATATATAGTTAGTATGTGTTTTATTATTTGTTCAATGTATATAAAATATAGAGCGTAGGTGGCTCAGGGGTTAAGCACTTGACATGCAATCTGCAGGTTCTGGGTTCGAATCCCGCCATGTACCAATGTGTTTTTCGATTTTCGATTTACATATGTACATTTATCCGACGTTCTTACTGTGAAGGAAAACATCGTGATGCTGCACATATCTGAGAAGAAATTCAATGATATGTGTAAAGTCAACCCGCACTTGGCCAGCGTGGTTGACTATGACCTAGTCACCCCTAAATTGGGGTAGGCTCCGAGCCCCTCGGTGGGGACGTATAGTGAGCAGATGATGATGATGATGATATAAAATATGAAAGTATACCTGAAGGAAACTGGAGACATCATTCATGACGTTACGGAAGACATATTCCTCTTTGATCATATCAAACCAGCCGAGCTTCGTGATACGAGCAAACAGAGAGACAAGCGACTGAAATGTAATATATATACATTATTATATTTATATCATACTAGTTGTAGCCCGCGACTCCGTCCATGATGAATTAAAAATAAACTTAGTACACTATGTGTTCTTCCGGACTATGTTCTATCTGTGCTAAATTTCATCAAGATCCATTGAGCCGTTCTTGAGATACCTTCAAACAAACATCCATCCATCCAATCCATCTAAACATTCGCATATATAATATTTGTAAGATATAATTATCATTATAGGTTGATTAAGAATATAAAAAACCTAGGCATATTGCAGAAAATTGTGGAAGTAATTTCTTTGCATATAAGATATAGAAGACGATTGAAGCACCTCCATTTTTATATTCTAGTTAATTCTATCTTACTAATATTATAAATGCAAATCTTTGTATGGATGAGTATTTTTTAGAAGGAATCTCTGGAACGGCTCAACAGATCTCGATGAAATTTGGTATAAATGTGGAACACTGTCTCGAGGAAGAAATAGGCTACTTAACAAGCCTTTTTTATTTCCACGCAGACAAAGCCGCGTGTAAAAGCTAGTAATAAAATAGATAACTATTCATAGATTAATAAATGGAAATCCCTAAAAATTTCATTTTGATGTCCACAGTTAAAAAGTTCTGGAATCACTGGAATGTCTGGACTAAAAAAAAATCTTCTAAAACAAAGTACTACATACCTGTACAACAAAAGTGGCCAGTTTAGGTCTTGTAGCGAGATAGTTGAGGACATAATTTCTTATGTCTAGCCTCTGCTGCACAGATAGACTGGTTGTTGATCTGGACAAAGTAACATTTGATTGCATCAGTATAGTGGCTGATAGAGATGTATCGGAGAGTACTGTTTTTTTTTCTGTCTATGAATCCGCTGAATACTGTCACCGAAATCCGCCTAAATATTGAAGCGACCGCTGCCCATAGACATTCGCAATCGCAGATGCGTTGCCTACCTTTAATCAACGGAGAAAGGAACGCACAGAAAGAGGATATATCCCTTACTATGCATCCTCTCCTCCAAGAAATCCCCATTCCATTCCCATCCTTTCATTTATAAGAAAATTGTTGGAAGGGTAAGAGGACTAATTAAACCTCCGGCACCACACTCATTAGACGAAACGCGGAATTACTTTCACTTGACGCCTGTCTTCTGTGTGGTAACGCTACAAAGGGAAAAAGGCAAAATAATCGTAAAAAAGTTTACCTGCTTAGTAGTTTAGCTAGGGTAGTAGCTGCCAAGAGTTGGGAGTAGCTGGAATCAGCTCTCTCCAACAGTGCCTGACACTTGCTGAGGGTATCCGGAGATTCCTGTATAAAAAAAATTTGTAAAGTCACAAAACAGACCAACTGTAAAAAAATCTGTGACTGCAACGGCTCCAACAGATGTTTAACTCTGTCTCCATACTATCAACATTGATTATGAGCATTTGAAACGGATTGGCCAGTTAACCATTAGACACTACAGCCATGAGAGAGCCTGAACTCTATATATTTTTAGCAAAAGGTGACAAAAAAACCAATCAGGTACTTACATTCAAAGTCAAGTTCAAATAAAAAATAAACAAAGTGACTATACATGCAGATAAAGAGAAAATTTAGCTTTTGCAACCAAATCCAATGAGATGGGGAAGAGGCCTCAAATTACACCTTCATGTCTGTCTTCTGTGATTGTGTTATTACACCAGTCACTTCATTAGTACAACAGATGTAATTGTGAACTCTACCACTGTTAAAAAATATACAAAACTTAACATCGTGATGCAACCTGCAGATATCTGTGAATAAATTCATATGTGTGAAGTCAACCCGCACTTGGCTTGGTTGACTATGGCCTAGTCACCCATAACTTGGGGTAGGCTTAGAGCCCCTCAGTGGGGATGTATAGTGAGCTGATGATGACAAGACTTATGTATTTACCTGGAACGCAACAACCGCCTTCTCCGCCTGCTCCCTGATGATATGATCCTGGGAGTCATACAGCTGTTTGCACAACAACTCTATCTGACGCACCTCCTGGACAAATATTTACAATTGAACAGAGAAATTTGTAACCCTTATTAAGGATAAAAGTAAAATGTGTCACAGTTATTTCTATTTTCAATCAAAAACAAAACTATGTTATTATTATGAACTACGATTGAATTTTGACCAATAGGTGATCACTAACATTCATATATTAAACCTCTATTCCACTAGCTTGAGACACTGCCCTCATTGAAACTCTATGCGAGTTGCTAAAATTGAGCCAATGAGGTCCAAAATTGCTTAAAAGTTCCTAGAGTTATCATCGCTGAGGAACTCAAGCCTTGGTTTATTTAATAGAGAAGATTTAAATTAAAAAGACAATCAAACCAAAGTTGTAAACACTGGTTTCCGTTTTGATAGTGTCAGTTGGTGACATTGTCCTTTTTTGTAACAACTAACCTCAAAATATCACATTTGTAAATATGAAAAATAAAATGTTAAAACATACAAATTAATAATCTCCTTACAGTCATTCTTGAAAAATTATTATCTTACTAATATAATGCAAAAGTTGAGATGGATGGATGGATGTTTGTTAGCAGGTGTCTCCAAAACGGCTTAACAGATGTCAATGAAATTTGGCATAAACATAGAGCATAATCTGAAAGAACAGATAGTCTATTAATTGAGTTTACTCCAAGCCGACGGAGTTGCGGGTGACAGCTATTAAAATAAAAAAAATGTATGTAAATACATACACGATTACTCTGATAGGACACCAAATAGGTTCTGAAACTAATCCCAGTAATTGTCCATTTCATACTCAGTGAGAACCTGTTGCATTTGATACAACTACTACATGTGACTACTGCCTATCTACAGTCAAACCTGGATAATCAAGAAGTGTATAAGAGGGAAACCTTTATAGGTTAGTTATTGTCCATTGCAAAGAAACCTCAAAGCTATATAAATATTACTGTCCCTTGGACCTCCTTTTTCTAGGTTCGACTGTACTAAATTTTAATTTATTCTTCCCAAGTAGGTTTAGAGGCCGAGGTGTAGGCAGGTATCCAGCCGTAAAAATGATGCCAAAACTTTAAGATTTATAAAAACTTTGTGAGCCGACCCCATGTGAGTGGGATAAGGTCAGAGAAATTATGATTTAAGAGTAACTCTGTTTAAAACCTTTTTTACTGTTAAAAAGAATGTTGGACTGCAATTATCTTGGTAATTACCCTTTTTAATATGAATTCCTTTTACTGAAAACCTATTAGCACATACACCTACCAAAACAAATATTAACATTAAGATATAAAAAATCTGTACACTTAAATTTTATATTTTAATTACTACATCGTATCAAACTACAATTTTTGAAGACTTTTGCAAGTTATTAATACAAATTCAATATGAATTAAATTGTTACACTTATATAAGGCAGTTATTTTATTGCATTATGAAAATTAAACTGTTCACATAGAAATCAGAAGTAAATGATTAAATTTCATCATTGTTTTATAACTCCTTTAAACTTGGAAATATTACATGAATGTGTAATTTGAATAACTAACGATCTGTTAAAAACTCAATACATACTATATCATGAATGGTAAAGTGTAGACGAAATTATTTATGACAAAAATACAACACACATGACGATTACTTTCAAGGGTATATCGTTGTCAACATTGAAGTATAACCAAAATGCCGGTATATTTACGTTGCTTGAGTTTATTTTTCTTATTCCGATCGTTAAAACATTAAGTTTGATGTATGTTACAAGTAAAATATTATCAAAAAACTTTAATTCGGCACTGCAATACGCGGTACCAAATGCCGAAATATTCAAAGTGACTAAACTTAGATCGTGTAAAAGTGTTAACTTTTTAATTTGAACAGATGGTATATTATATTATTGTGTGTGTGATTTTTTATAAAGTTGTGTTTAATTCTGTTAAAATGTAACAAAAAACGCAATATTTTGATACTCACCTGTTCTTCAGCCATCTTTGTTATTTTCTCGCATCTGGAATGACGTTTCGTTATGAAGAATAACCAATTTGTGTTATCATGGGCAATGGACATTAATCGTTGCATCCAATTTTTTTTTTAGAATAAAAAATAATTCTAAATACCTTACTGAAAATAAAAAATGAATTAAGTAAAACGGAAATAAAATAAAACAACTATTGCCAATTTTAACACAAAAGTACAATTATTTTGCAAGTTGTGCTTAAAAAGCAATCAATGTATCGAGAAGTTTCGACTAAAGATAAATTTTGAAAATGAAATGAAGCATTCCTTCTTTATTTAGGATTTACTTACATATAACAAATAGTTTTAATTTCAACTATAGCTGTGTAAACACCAACAGAATAAAATAAAGAAGACTTAGGTCTTAAAGTATACTATACAATCCAACTGAAACCATTGACCTCCATAAATATGAACAGGCTGCTGCACGGAAATAGCAGCTTCTGCTTTGTTCCTTAAAAGAGCCTGTTACTAATAGTTAATTCTATTTTAGTTCGAATCCTCAGCACCGCTATCAACCGCCATCGTCGTCAGTACAAAAAAGGCGAAAACTAAATAGGCAAAAAAAAACAAGCAAAAACAAAGGTCAGTTGGTCATGGGAATATAAATATGACTGGCAAAAAATAGAAGAAAATAGAAGAAAATTACGATAAAATTATCTATGAAAGAAGAAACAAAAGAATAATGTGACAGATCAATATGAAAATGATTTAAGAAATGTAAAAAAAAAATCGTTTTTCTCCAATTCCAGAAAATGTAGGAAAAATATTTAAAAAATTGTACAAATTATATTTTTTTCGGTACCGGTGCATAAATAAAATTAATATATAAAATACAATCATGAATATTAGAAATCGAACCAAAGATGTAGGTCTGGCTCTATTGAAATTGGAAAAATGTAAGTATCAAAAAATTTCGAGATGTTTAATTATTTTGAAGGATAGACAATCGTAAGGTTTTAGACCCATCCAGTATTTTTTAAAACTACCTGTCAAGTTCCGCGATTTGGAATTGGTTAACGTACAATAATTTTGAATTAAAATACAAGAGAGCAAGTTTGTTTGTCGTTATGGCATAAAATCATTCATCGATATAGCAAATTCTAAATCAATCAATTTTTTCACAATTTACGTTTATAAAAATTTGTTATAAACCATGTATAACTTTTACAGTGTCTCTGCAGAAGTTGCGAAGAAAAAGTACAGTAAGCGGCTCTAAAGATTCCACCCCTGAAAATGAAAACTGCAAGAAATGTAAGCATTTAATTGAAAAATCGTTTAGTAGTGATAGAGAACATGTGTTGGGTGTCGCCTTTGTCGACAAGGATGAAAGGAAAGATAAATTGGAAACTATAGTTGAACAACCATTGGTGGAGGCGGAGCCTAGAGTTGAGGGCATGGACGCACCGCCAAAACTGTTTGGTAGCGAACGGTTCAAGCAACCGCTGGACCGTCGACTAAAGAGTTTTGACTTAAGCAAATTGACTGGATTAGATGATCTCGCCTGTAAGTTGATGAACGTGCCACCATCACAAATTGACAGTAAAATATTGGGTACATGTCTCAGCGCTCGCGTCGTAGACTTTGATAAATCACAAACCTATCCAGTAGTTGAACATTTTGCATGCGATGTACCGGAGTATATCGGACAAACGGTTGATGGTTTTTGTACCAACGAGGATACGGATATTGTGAACATAGTCAAATATTCCAACTTGACGCCGCTCTACTATAGGAGCTATGATCTGCACCTGGAATCGGATTCAGATGAAAAAACATTTAAAGCTGAGAAATCACATCCTCTGCATCTCGACGTAGAGTTTAAAATGTCTATTGAAAAAGATATTATGATTCAAGATTTGAATTTACACTCGTTTCCTATCAGACAAGAATTTATAGCTTACAATATGATTGTACCACCGCCTTTGCCCCCCAATGACACCTCTATATCGAGTCGAATGGCAGACGAGGAGGAAATCTACGACAACAACCGCCGTGATAAGACGATCCCGCCTTACATGAGAGATTCTAAGTTTGGCCGGAAGTCGCAGGAATCGAGCACAGAACAAAAAAGAAGCGAGGACAGTTACAGAAATTACTTATCCACATTATCCGAATCCGCCGCCATTCAGGAATCCTTAGGTACGGGGAAAGTCAGCAGAGGCAAATCCGCGAAGCAGGAAATTCCCCTCTCTGAGCTATTAAAGCAAGTGAGACAGAGAAATAAGATCGCGCAAGAAATGGACAAGAAAAAATTAAAATTTGATGCTAGTCGATTTTTTAGCAAATCCACGTGCTTCCCGCCGTTAGACCTCCGTCCCAAGTCTGCGACATGCCCCCCCAAAGCCTGCCCGCCCCGCAAGAAGGAGGCGCCCCCTAGGAAAGCCATGCCCTGTCCTCCGCCGAAGAAGCCTCCGTGCCCTCCACCAAAGAAGGGTCCGTGCCCGGTTAAAGCTAACCCGTGCGATCCTTGCAAACCTCCCCCACCCTGTCCTTCTCCGAAGAGCCCATGTGGCATGTACACTGGTAATAAATTCAAAGACACGATCACATTGATTCTTTGCGGTTTCAATCCATGTAACATTTTACGAAACAACATTGGGTTACCTCTGCTATGGATTTTGTCCAATAATCTTGTAAAAGATACTACAATCCACACTCTTTCTACTACTTCTATAGCAAACTCTAAAGCTCTAGCAGTGAAGTCTTCTCACAAATCTTGTTCTAAGAACACGTCTGATGAACTATCTTTTAAAGTTTCTAGAATTCTGATGGTTCCTGATTTAGGAAAAAAACAAAGGGATATAGAGAAGGTTTATTTAGCAAGGAGTTATGAGCCGTGGGCACCTATCCCGTCTTGGCCGATGACCAAAAAAATGGAAAAAAAGAAATTGGTTTGCCCCAAGGAAGGTTGCAAGTTGCCCAAAGTTTTGCCCGGAAAGCCCTGCAAGGAGTTCCCGTGCTCTTTCAATGCTGCTGATCGAAAACGTTAAGTGAAATAAATAAAATTATTTGGCAGACATATTTTAACATGGAATAAACAAATATTTGCAAATTTTTTAATCATTTAATCCAGTGTTCCCCAAAGTGGGCGATAACGCCCCCTTGGGGGCGTTTGAAACCTAGGAGGGGGCGATAAGGGACCCAAAAAATGGGGGGCATTGAAATTAATTAAAGTAATGAAATTGTGGTTTTTAAGTTTTAGGGCTGAATAAAAATTAGGGGGCTCTGAAATATAATTGATTTTCAAAGGGGGCGGTGAAAGAAATAAGTTTGACAATCACTGATTTAATCCAATAAAAAAAGATTTGTTTTTAAAATTACATGCCTTTTTTTAACAATTATCTGTTATTGGTTCAAACACTTTCATTATTTTCTCTCTTTTTTTGGTAAGCCAATAAGTCGTCATAACCTAAGCGCAAAATTGTTTTAATTTCTTGATTTCGTTATTTTTTTTTCGTTTTTATACATAGGGGAAATACGGGATATCGGACAAAAGTATGTTTTGAACTAGCACATGACTATTGTTTAAAAGTTAAGTAGCACTATAAAAGATTCTAAGAAATTTAATTATCATGCATTTACTATGACCGTTCTATTTGTCATTTTAAAGATAAGCCCTGGAAATTACCTGGACATCGTACTATTAAACCTAAACGAACTGTTTTAAGGTTTTAAATTCAACGTGAAAGTTAAACAGGAAATTAACGCCGTTTTCTAGTTGTTTTGTAAACTAATAATAATGAAGGCGTTTCAAATTAAATTTGCAATTGTTTCTATATTTGGAAATGAATGGACAAAAGAGATGTCACGTATTTCAAGTCAATAAATTATAGTTAATTTGAAAAACTATCCATTAGGCTATGAATAAATATTTGCATGAATGAATTAGGATGAATGTTAGAAGGAATTTCAAATTTGGTTAGATTACAGCGAAAAATTTAAATGTAAAAATACTTAGCTCTAACATAAACGTTTTAGCATTTTCGAGCCACTTACCTCTATCGATATCCGCTGAATATCTTTGGGAATGACAGCTTTTGCTTCGTTCCGACTTGAAAGCCGCCAGTTGAAGTTAGTGTCGGATATCTATAATTAGGATTAAGTCGAATTTCCAATACCACTACCTACCGCTACCATAAGCGCCAACATGGCGAAAATCATATAGGCACAAAATAACACTTCTTATATAGGACAAAGGCATATGATAGGAGGTCACATTCATAACAAGACTGTTTTTTCGTCTATGGTCACAATACAGATGTAATTGGCGTGAAAACTAATTCCCATTTTAGGTTAGTTAGGTATAAAAAACAACTTAAATCTGCCAACGTCTACAAAACAATAAATTTTTATTATTTTATAGTGGGAAACGGGAACAATTAACAACGAATGTCTCAAGGGATTTCTTTCAATCCCGCTAGACAAATACAATTCAATAAAGTAAACCTACGTGATATTCAAGTGGGTTTTTTCGGAAAACCCTCATCGCTAAAATCAAGAGGGCCTTGTGCGGGAAAAACGGGTAATCAGTTGGCACCAAGCAGTAGTAGAACAATTCTTATACACTTCCTGAAGAGCGTACAGTTTCTGTCGGAATATTGGGTTCGCATTCGGATGAAAATAAACTATTTAACGAGCTTCAATAGTACCCATACTTGACTCGGCTTACACCGGATAGAGTAACCTACAGTTGGTGAAGGGGATATCGAGGTGGTAAGTAGTAATTATTTAGTTTACCAAGTGTTTATGTGACAAACGAGAAATAGCGGAGTGACCGCTGACCCATAGACATCCGCAATTGCAGATGAGTTGTCTACCTTTAATCGACGGAGGAGGGGATGCACAGAAAAAGGGTATATCCCTTTCCTATGCCTTCCCTCCTCCGTCAAATCCACTTCCTATCCTTACTTTTAAAGATAAGGATGAGAAGGGAAAGGGGACTAAAATTAGACCTCCGGTACGTATAGGTTGTCAGGTCGCCAAACCTAATAGCTGGACAGACTATCAGACTAGCCAGTTTGGCCGGACATTTGGGTAGAAAGGCTGGACACGACCGTCAGTCGACTCTCGAAATGTAAAAGCCTAACAAAAGTCGGACAACCCGGACACCATTTATTTTGGCCGGACACGCAATCAAAAAGCCTACCATGTCCGGCTTTATCCGGTTGCCTGGCACCGCTAGATACACTCAGAAGGTGAAATGCGGGATTGCTTTCACTTCATGCCCTTATTGTATGGCATCACAGTTACTTTGAAATATCTTTAAAGAAAACCAAGAAAAATAGTTTTTGCACAAAATGCTTTATTAAAGTTTTTTGTATACATAAAATAATCACTAAATATCACAATACAAAAAATTAGGAGTAACAACAAAACACTAATATGACAACCATAGACAACTATAAATAGCGCGAAAACGTATTTTGTTAATAGGGATGTACCAATGAAAGTTCCGATTCATAAAAATCGTCATTAAATTATCGATAATTCAGTTAAATTAATAATCATTTTTACCAACATTCACATTTATTAGCCAATATAAAATCGAATCGAAATATATTGAAATTTAAGCGACGCGTAACAAAGTTTCAGCGTATACGTCACCATGTTGGTTAACACCATTGCAACCGTAATACCCTCCGTCCGATTTCTTGACACTGGCAATGTGTAGATCTGTTACCGTACGGTTATTTTCATTAGATTTATTAAAGTTGACGCCATTACGGTTAAGGGAATGGCCATTATATGTCCAGGATATTTCTGCTGTGGGAACCGCAAGGACAGAGCAAGGTATGGTGACTGCTTCACCTTCCTTTGCCGCGATATATGTTGGTGGTTTCTTATCGAATGATGGGGCACCTGTAAAATAACAGAAATATATTGCTTGTGTATGCTGTGTACTCCTAAAACTTGTATTATATCTATTGTTGTCTCTGTTTATTCCAAGAGAATGTGAGAGAAAATTATATTACTTAAATTTATTTGCATAGTTTAACTATAATCTACAAAAAATTACGGAAGTGTCAAGTTAGAGATACGATAATGTGAATATCCAACAATTATTAAGAATTTAACCAAATAGCAATCAGAATCTTATTTGATATCGATAAAATAAGTTCCCATCTCTATCAAAGTTGACATTAAAACCCTTAAATTCCCTAAAACTCAGCGGCATATCCAAACAGTTATGACTTGAGTTCTTCAAGAAAAGAACTTCTTCCTCTGTTAATACCATGGCTGTGCATAGGCGTCGGATAAATTTCGGCGGCGATTCGCTGCTCGTTTGCCCTCACAAAGAAACTTTTATACTTTCAATACTCACTGACAACTGTTACGTAGAACGAATGCTCTTTGGGTGTGCTCTTCTCATTATCTGCTTTGCAGACGTACTTTCCCTGGTCAGAGAGCCAGACATCTCTGATGAGGAGCCTCTTGCCTTTACTCTTGTTGTACCGCGTGACACGGTCTTGTGGCGAGTTGTTAACATCTTCACCGTCTTTGAACCAATCGGGATGCGCTAGAGGACTGAAATATAAATTATTATTAGTAACAACTGATATGCTATGTAGTGTGACGTAATAGTGCTTTATATTTGCATAGCAATAGAAAATTAATATATATATAGTGAAAACTTAAGGAAAACAACATATAAATTAATAATTATTTTGATAGCGTATGATGCAAGGTCATAGCTTATCTATATTTAATTGCTAAGTTTCGCCCGCGATTCCGTCCGCGCGAAATTAAAAAAAAAAAAACATAATAAGTAGCCTATGTGTCCTTCCAGATCTACATCTATGCCAAATTTTCATTGAGATCCATTGAGCCATTCTGTAGATACCTTCAAAGAAATATCCATGCATCCATCACATCCAAACGTTCACATCTTCTTATATATATAAAAAGAAAGTCGTGTTAGTTACACTATTTATAACTCAAGAACGGCTGAATCGATTTGACTGAAAATTGGTGGGCAGGTAGCTTAGAACCAGGAAACGGACATAAACCCAAGAAGTTTGAATGTTTTGTTTATGGTTTTTAGATATGGCGGGAATTTAAATAGAGCAATATAAAGTTGGGAAATGTGAAAAATTCTTTGTTTTAACGTTTTAAGTTTACGATTGAGTTATAATATTTAGGTTAAGTTTTTATTTTAACGATTTGGTTAAAATTAAATGGTTTTAAATTGTTTAAATGAATGTTACTATTAATATCGATGCGTGCTAATGATGTTTTAGTCACTTATAACCTTTGTGATAAGTATCTAACGACTATACGTCATATTTTGGATTTCCCTTGTCTCTTTAAGTATATTAAATTAATAAGCGTTGGTTTACAATAAACAATAACCATGATAGTTCATTTCTAAGTGGGATTTTGGTAACAGATCTCTAATTAAAAGATATTATAAGCGATATTAGAAATCTTTTACCAAACAGATTTGTATATATTAAAAAACTAGCTGTCGCCTGCGACTCCGTCCGCATGGAATTAAAATGTATGTATGTAGCTTATGTGTTCTTCCAGACTATGTTCTACAACCGTGCCAAGTTTCATCAAGATCCGTTGTACCGTTCTGGAGATACCTTCAAACAAACATCCATTCACCCATCCAAGGATTCGCAGTTATAATATTAGAAAGAGAGATGTTAAGACATCTTTTCTACTAGCGTAACTCTGGCCGCTAAAATCTTTGATTATACCTTTTGCTGATACAAAAATGCAGTCGCGATAATTGACAGGAATTTACGAGCTTGTATTTGTTAATAAATAGACTTATAATAGAATTCAATCACAGTAACATAATCTATGCGAGTGACATACTGGCTTGGTATAAAAAAAAACTTTAAAAACAAAGAAATGTATAATCTATGCCAGCCGAATACTGACCCGCTGTAAAAAAACAAAAGTCACTTACTTGCCGCCGAAAATGCAAAACAGGTAAGTACGCTCGCCGACTTTGAGAGTTTGGTTCTGGTTCAAATATTGTGGTACAACTTCTGTGTAATCATGTCCCTTATTCGAATCCAGACCTTCAATATAATGTTCAGCAAGGACGACCGGTTTGGCAACAGCAGGAGATGATGCGAGACAGACGTATTTGAAATTATCGAAAGTATCCGATTTTTCAACACTAGAAATGTATAATGCGCCATCTGGTGCCACCGTGTAACGTGAATTTGCTACTTCGTTAGACACTTTAGGATCACTTTCTAATTGCAGTCTCCATTCAATTGTCGGGTTAGGGTAAGCATCTGGTATCGGACAGTCTAATTTAACGGGTGAACCGTCAATCGGTTTGTGTCTTTGAACAGTAACTTTTGGTACTTTTATATAGGCTCTTTTGGCGTTTATGATCCTTGTGCTGGCGACTCCAACGTCGGAGGTAGCGAAGCATTGATAGTGACCTTCATCATCGTCTTTCGGTTTTAAGAAGACTATAGTTCCTTCATTGTCTGTCTTAACGATATTGGCGTGTTTGCTCCAGTCGAATGGTTTCCCGTCCTTTTGCCATGTGTAACTGTAATAAACAACGTATAAAACTATATCATATACCCTATTCCAAATCAGTAAACAGTGAAACGTCAGAACCCATACATAGCAGCTAATACGATTTTTTTTTTCAGTTATGTAAAAGAAAATTAAGATAAAGTGAATTAAATTCGTAAAAAAGTGTTTTATCAGTGTACTTACAGTACGTTTTGCGAGCGGCCAGTGATACTGCAAGGCAACCTCAGATGCTGCGGCGGGTCGGAAACCGTGTATAAGACCTCGGCGGGCACTTCGGCCAAGATGGGGCCATCTTCCACGGGGAGGGAGGCACCTAGAATACGGTTTTAATTAAGCAAGATGACTTTCCTTACCTTGGTAACTAAGTTAAAGCATTTAAAGTAACATAATGGAATACGTCTTTTCAAATATCTTGGCTGCTCAAAGTCAAGCCCAATTACACTTAAAATTATATTCGACTCGTATTGAGCAGTCAAGATATATAACGTTTATTATAGCATCAATGACAACATATAAAAGCCGTGAAGTGGAAGTAATTACTAGTTTCGTCTGAAAAGTAGGCGTGCCGGAGACCAATTCCAATCCTCCCTTTCTTACCCTTTTCCTATAAGGGAAACGAGAAGAAAGTGGATTTGGTGAGGTAGTACAGGAAACAAGACGTACAGGAAAGAGAAGTATCTCTTTCGATACGTTCCCTCCTCTGTTCATTAAAGATGGGCAATGCATAACTTTTTAGCAGGTTGCAGATGTCTGTGGGCAGTGGTCACTACGCTTTTTAGTGATTTCTGTTATTTTAAAAATGATTTTCTAAAAGGCTAAATGTGATATAATAATGTACGAAATTATTAAGCTCTAAAATGCAAAATATATTTTGAAATGACATGTAATGTTTCTAAATTAAATGAAAAAACTTACTCATGGCAGCAAAAGCTGCTAGCGCAGCGAAACTTTTAACAAAACTCATTTTCGAGTCCTAGAACAATCATGAAAAATACAAATGTACATTATGTACATCTAAATAAAATTAAATAATACAGTAATAAAAAATCTACAGATATATATGTATATGCAAATTAAAAAAAGAATAAAACAAATTAAGATAATCACAAAAAAAAATCATAGAAACTCTTATAAAATTAAAAAAATAAAAATAAAAAAAGACCAAGAACGTACCTTGTGTCTCCGTGTTGGCGGGAAACGCACTGATGCACCGTGTTTCAGCCACAGTTTATATATGCCAACCGGCCAGTCATTCAACCGCCATGTAAAGTACCGCGAATCATCTACGACCTTTTTATGTATTTAGGATAATACTCACGTATTATTGTTAATTATTAAATCGATAAAACATAAATAGTTATTTCAATTTTACGACTTAAGTACTAAGAAGTCTGGGTTCAAAGGAGGTCATTTATTGACACCACAGATAACTATGATAGAAATAGCTTTTTTGGCAATAACTTTATCCAAACTGTAAGTAGAGCTTAAGTAAGAGTGTTATGAAAAACTACATACTTCGTAAACAAGGCAACGTAAATCTAAGAAACTCTACGTAATTAAGCGATTTACGCAATACTATGTCAGAGAGATACACCGGCACGCGTCGGCGACATTTTCTTTAGCCGCTAAAACCAGTCGCTCGCAACCTGTGTATCAAAACCGCCGTGAGAAGAGTCGCGGAAATTTTCAAGATGGCGGAGCCAATCTATACTGTTGACATGTCGCCGGTACTGAGTAATAAATAGACGACACGCGTCGACGACTTAAAGCTTTGTGTACGGAGCGCGCACGCAATATTCGCGACGCAAGGATACAATATTGGTTATCAGCAGTACTATTAGGAAACAGTTAGGAAATGGATAGAAAATATGAGGGTGCATAAATAAAACATTTTTTACTCAAAAAAAATTCAATGAATTGCTGTCGGTTTCGACTGGAGTGTTACTTTGTCTTAATATATATTGTCATCCCTTACATTATCCTGAAAAAAAAGAGACAACTAGTGTCAATACCAAACTCTTAATTTGAATTAATATTAATAATATTAAATTATTCAAACTTTCGTGAGACATTATCACTAACTTATATAGAAACGGCTAAAACACTCACGTATATATATCCGGTGTCGTCACCGACTAGTTTCGAGCCCTACGGGGGCTCTTCATCAGGGTGAGTGGGATAGGGAGGAGGTTGGTCAACCTCGTCAACGACGCCGGCGCACCCCGCGCCCCCCGCCCCCTCGAGACGCGCCCTAAGAGCGCAGGCGCGCAGTGAGCGACGGGCCGCGTCCGCGAAATAATACCAATCCCACTCACCCTGATGAAGAGCCCCCGTAGGGCTCGAAACTAGTCGGTGACGACACCGGATATATAGACGTGAGTGTTTTAGCCGTTTCTATATAAGTTAATATTAATAATAGTTGTTCAAGACTTTATTAGGATGAATTACAAAAAAAAATATATCCTATTTTACTCTCGCATACATTAAAAGTCCTGTCAAAAAAAAAACAATCCAGTCGTTTTGGAAATTACAAGGAACAAACAGCGGACAGACAAAGAGAAATTTATAAACTTGTTTTTCTTTACAAGTAACGCAAACACATGTGTACGAAACACTTCTTGATATAACGTACAGCCACTAAAATTTTATTATCTACGAGGGTTACACTGAAAGTTCTTAGAAAATCAAAAACTGAGCAAACTAGCAAGTTGTTATTTATATTATATATTTTCAGAATATTACTATTAACATTAATACATCGCTGCATTCGATAGAACCACCGAGAAAACCACTTTGCCCAATCGTCCTTAGAGGTCTCTTCGATGGCCTTCTGGAACGCACCCATTGGTTGTTTGGCGTCCATAAAATTTTTTCCTCGAAGTTTTTCTTTTATTTTCGGGAATAAATAAATATAGCAAGGTGCGAGGTCGGGGCTAAATAGCGGGTGACCAAGCAATTCCACGTCTGACGACGCCAAATAGTCGATCGTTCGCCTGCAGGTGTGCGAACAGGCGTTGTCGTGATGAAGGAGGATCCTACTTCAAGGTCATTTTTCTCGATCTTTTTCCAAGACAAGTGGCAAACATTTGTTAGTATACCACTCTGCAGTAAGTAACTTTTAATCTTCTAAAACAATTATCACATAATGACCGGTCCTTCCGAAAAATGAGGCCACCATCTTTTTTCCTACACTTCGACCTTTCTTCAATTTAGTTGGCAACTCCTTGGAAGGAAACACCTCCTGAGCAGATTGTCTCTTGGTTTCCGGATCATAGCAATAAATCCAGCTTTCGTCACCCGTAAGTATGTCGAACACAGCTTTTGAGTCACCTCCGTTAAATATTTGTATCATTTCATGGCACCAATCAACACGACGGAGTTTTTGGGCCTCGGTCAAATAATGGGGTACCCACCGGGCACAAAGCTTCCTTATGGCTAAATGTTTGTGGAGGATTTTTTGCACATGAGTCATATCGATGCCTAAGCTTGTCCGAATCTGTTGATAGGTTACTCTTGGATCAGTCTCTTTCATACATCGCACAACACTGATGTTAACTTCAGTCGTCGCCGCAGAAGGCTGTCCTTGACGCAGAGCATCGTTGAGATTGGTGCGACCACATTTAAACTCATTAAACCAGTTATAAACAGTGGCCCGAGAAGGGTCTTCATCGTGAAAGGCCAATCGAAGTCTGTCATAACATTCTTGTTGACTTAAATGACACCGAAACTCATACAAAATCATGGTACAGTCAGCTTCATAAATATAGTGGCAGTCAAGATATCCAAATATATAGGAACACCTAAAGTGATCAATTATATAAGTACAACCAAAGTCATCAAATTAATTGAAGCATCCACTCTGCTCAAAAAGATCGAAGCGTTCACATCGTCATATATATGAGTACATTCAAAGTGCCCATAATTATAGTAACAGATAGAGCGTCAATAGTAACGAAGCATCGAAAGTATGCAAATATATCGGAACATTTGACAAAATTGAACTCTATCTCTATTTAGTTAAGATACACTTTGAAATATACTACATCTGTTAAATTAATTTGACATTTTATATCAAAACATTTTTTTGCTATTTACTACAAGTTTACGTCCCGCATGACAGATACTAAATAGATAAGCAATATAAAATTTTAATTTGTCACCATATATGTCAGTTTGTCCTTACGGCTTAACTGTTCGCTGTAATACGCAGTTATGGCGATTCGAATCCCAAACTTTGTTAATTTTTTCCTTTTTTTTAAGGTTTTTAATTTTATTATCAAAGCGTTATATAAAATTGAACTTTATCGCAACAATTATTGATTACTATTCGATATCTTTAAAAATTAAGGAACCACAATATTCCTTGTCCATTTTTTTAACCGAGACGTCATTAGCATGTTTTTTTTATTGTTCACGTTTGTTATTGTAAGTTTCGTCATTTAATTCCGCGCGGACTATGTCACAGGCGACATCGAATACGTGTAATAAATCTATGCTTGGAAAATTCTACTGCAACCGGACTGAAGATACCTAACAGTAAGAGAAAAATATTTTGATACAAATTATCAATTAATTTAACAGAAGTTGTATACTTTCAAAGTGTATTTCAAGGATATGGATATACGAGTAGAATTCAATTTCAATGACCGCAATGACAAGTGAAAACACTACGCATACTCGCTTTATCCCGAGATGGCCGAACCTAACCGTTATTAATTTTATTTAAATATTTAATACCCCAAAAATAAAATTTAAAATTGTTTTTGTTAAGAAAAATACATATTCTAAGTACATTACCAGATTTTTCCTTTTCATTAAAAAAATCAAGCTCTATATGTGATCGATAATATTGAAAAATAAAAACCTTGTAAGCCTGGGATTCGAACCATTAAACTTACGTACTGCGGCGAAAATAGTAAAACACTGAAACTAGCACATACTGTGACAGAGTAAAATTTGATATTACTTACTAGCTTTTACCCGCGACTTCGTCCGCGCGGAATAAAAAAAATGCTCACAAGATAAAAAGTTCCTATGTCCGTCTCCTAGTTCTAAGCTACCACTCCCCCCATCAATTTTCAGCTAAATCAGTTCGACCGAACTTGAGTTATAAACAGTGTAACTAACACGACTTTCTTTTATATATATAGATTATGTATCTGTCATGTATCGTAAATTTATAAATTTTAAGCGTTATTATAATAATAAGAAGAAAAATGTTGGGTTGTCCGATAAGTTCGTGCCCATTTTTAAGGGAAATTTTAAAGAACCTTAAGTTTTGGCATACGTCTTTTAAATTATATTTGTTCGATTTTATAGCAAAATGTCTTATTTATTTCGACAAAAATTAAGTGAATCAGTTTTTATAAAACTAATAGAAAAGAACGAATCGTGTCCTACCATTTGTCAAAATATGGCTGAAGTTATCCTCTTTTAGTATGTATGTGTTATGTAAACATGTCATATGTTTTCAATAATTGTAATATATTCGAGTCTATTCTAAAATACCTATTGAAAATTGGAACGAACTTACTGGACAACCTATTATGTTAATACAAAGCGTCAAATAAATTTAACAGATGTAGTATATTTCAAAGTGTATCTTAACTAAATAGAGATAGAGTTCAATTTTGTCAAATGTTCCGATATATTTGCATACTTTCGATGCTTCGTTACTATTGACGCTCTATCTGTTACTATAATTATGGGCACTTTGAATGTACTCATATATATGACGATGTGAACGCTTCGATCTTTTTGAGCAGAGTGGATGCTTCAATTAATTTGATGACTTTGGTTGTACTTATATAATTGATCACTTTAGGTGTTCCTATATATTTGGATATCTTGACTGCCACTATATTTATGAAGCTGACTGTACGAAAATTTTCTCGCGTTAAATTCATACTGGCGTGACACCAACAACTTTCAATTTGCCGCCAAATCGTAAAACAAATGACAAACGAATTAAATTAGTACTCAATAATATTAGCAAAGAGTTCTATTTTCAAAATTTAATCTTATTTTTTTTATATATTCTTAAAAAGTAGCCAGTTCTAAAAACTTTCAGTGTGGCCCTCGTACTAGCTTTTACCCGCGACTCCGTCCGCGCGGAATAAAAAATAGAAAACGGGGTAAAAATTATCCTATGTCCGTTTCCCAGTTCTAAGCTACCTGCCCACCAATTTTCAGTCAAATCGATTCAGCCGTTCTTGAGTTATAAATAGTGTAACTAACACGACTTTCTTTTATATATATAGATTTAGTCTATATAGATTAAAATTGTAATGCTTACTAATTCGACGCCCCCATCGAATAATCCTGTAATGCACTCTTACCGAGTTCTTGCTTTTCCGTCGAATTCGGCATCTAAAGGTCCACGTTACACGTTGTGAATTTTTTTCTTAATGTTAATTACGGAGATAAAAAGTCGTTATTGAAACAGATTTTTTTTTTATTTCCATTTAGTATTATAATTTTTCCTTTATAGCACAGAATACGCCCGGAATACATGAAAAATTATATACAATGTAGCTATAAAAATTAGCTTTGTTTTGGTATCTAAAAGATTATTGTACAATAATTATTGATGAAGTTATTAAAGAAATACGGTTTTTTGCTTCTCCTGAAAAATTTGATTTTTCCTATTACAGGGTTATGCGGTAGGGGCGTCGAATTAATACACCTATATTGTAATTTCTCTCTTAAGGAAAATAGATTAAAACCTATATACAATACTTGTATGTATGAGGAAAAAGGGTTTGCACTTATAACTCATGTTTATTTCCTTATGTTTAGATCTCGGTGAATCCCTCAGATAAAGATTAATCAGTAACTATATGTAACTAGCTTTTACCCGCGACTCCGTCCGCGCGGAATAAAAAATAGAAAACGGGGTAAAAATTATCCTATGTCCTTTTCCTGGTTCTAAGCTACCTCCCCACCAATTTTCAGTCAAATCGATTCAGCCGTTCTTGAGTTATAAATAGTGTAACTAACACGACTTTCTTTTATATATATAGATATAGATGCGAATAGATTTTATTAACAAGTTAAGAATTGACCTAGGAATACTTATACTGTAATCATTTTGCTTATTATCTTAATAATATTATAAACTAGCTTTTACCCGCGACTCCGTCCGCGCGGAATAAAAAAAATGCACACAAGATAAAAAAGTTCCTATGTCCGTCTCCTAGTTCTAAGCTACCTCCCCATAAATTTTTTAGCTAAATCAGTTCGACCGATCTTAAGTTATAAACAGTGTAACTAACACGACTTTCTTTTATATATATAGATGTGAATGTTTGGATGGATGGATGTATAGCCAAAGGGATCTTGATGAAATTTAACACAGATGTAGAACATAGTCTGGAAAGATGTGTAACGTATGTGCAACAAATTTAGGTCTTTAGAAAAAGCGTGTTTATGATCCGCTTAAGAACTAACTCATAAATAATAAAATATTTTTTTAAAGATATTTATGAGATAAAATATAAAAGATATCTTTGTTTATTCTTTGTTTTAGGCATACAAACTGAAAGAAAAAGAACAAAAACAACCCAACTATGTAATCATGGCTCCACAACCTCTATGCCATATTTATTTTAGATTTAAAAATAAATAACAAACGCGCGAACACGTTCCACCGTCGGCCGTTATTGCCGCGTCTCTACAAATGAATAATGCGAAACTCGTTTTAAATAAGAGCGAAACGAATCGTGAATATGTAATCTCGATTTTATCGATCCTTTTTATTTTTTAATCTGTACATGACACTTGACATGTGATAAGTTTTTTTTCTTCTTTTACACTTGTTGGCATCTTAATAATCGTTACGGACAATAAGCAAGCTAACTGTCGCCACAGTCTATTTCTCTATTTTTATGTTTGGTCCATCTGTTTTTCTCTATTTTTTTTATAATTTTAAAAATCTATATTTCAAATCCGAATATTTACTAAAAATATTGGCTTACGTTGTTTCCGCCATGATGACAAAAGATGGAAGAGGTAATTATGTACTTTTATTTGCTGTAGTAAAAGGTATAAGTAGGGTTTATTAATTTTAATTCTGATACATTGTGATCCCTAAAAAAATTTGCCTCTAAAAAATCCGTAAGAAAATTTTTAAAAACGGTAAAAAAACAATACAATATAATACCATTTTATTGGTTATTATAAATTACAGTTCATGAAAGTAAAAGTTATACAGTCAATTGTGTGACAACAAAAATATCTATATGTTATTAAAAAAACATTGATTTTATTTTGAAAAAATTATACTAAAACATAATTTTTTAAATTTCGAAAAATGTACATTCTATTGTGAGCTGTCAGCATTGTCTATGATTTGAGTTCCTTGTTTTCATTAAGCGACTAGCATAAGCAAATATTTATTTTGAAAAAGAGCACTAGTCAATGGTATGTTGTTTTTTTTTCTAAATGGACATGACATAAAGTAGAGTCTCCAAATACATTTCACCATAGACATTGTAAGCTTTACAACCATAGTACCCCGTGTGCCCTTGTGTCACATTCTTTATTGTCAAATGACTTCTCGTTGGTTCTCCTTCTAGAAATATCGTAGTCAGTTCCATATCTGAGGACTCTTCAAAGAGTGGCTGAGCATCTAACGTCCATAGTACAATGGGTTCAGGTCTGGCGTTGATACTAAATGTTATGGTGACCGCTGTACCCTCTATTACCTCTGTCACCGGACCAATATTTTCAATTGTCGGTGCCACTGTTGAAGAATTGATGAAAAAATGTAATTTATTCATATTATAAATGAAGAAGATTAAAGGAAGACACATACTTAAAGAATCACGTTAAATTGTCTTGCATATAAAAAAAATTATCATTCTGTTGTTATTTTCCTAAACGTGAAATTTTTTCCTCGGTACGAAAAAGGATAGGTAAAATTACTTATGCCTACCGGTTCAGATAACTTTCGGTCGGTCTATAGCTATTTTTTCGAGTTATAACATCACAACATGGCGCAGGTTCGTAAATTTTTTTAAATTTAAATAATAGTGTATTGGGAATTCTACTCACTTACAACTATCACTTCAATTTGATGTCTCCTTGGTGCATTAACTTTATTCCTAACGATACAAGTATACGTCCCTTCGTCTTCCACATTCACATCATTTATTATAAGCACTTGCCCTCTATTCTTATTGTCTATAGTAATCCGGCTTGTCGAATTCAGAATCCTTTTGTTGTCTTTCATCCAGGTTACATTCGGCAAAGGGCTGGTGACATGCGATAGTTTAAAGTAAACAGAATGACTGATTACAATTTGATTATTTAAAACCCTAATCACCTCTTGTATGAATGGGTCGGCTCGCCATACAATACCACGACCACACAGAAGATACGCCTCAAGTGGATGTAATGGAGGCTTAATTTTGGTCCTCTTACCCTTCCCACTCATTTCTTATAAGGAAAGGATGGGAATGGAAGTGGATTTGATGGCGGAAGGGATACATAGGAAGGGGAAATATTCACTTTCTGGGCGTCTACTCCTCCGTCGATTAAAGGTAGGCAACGCATCTGCAATTGCAGATATCTATGGGTCACTTCGGGCGAATTCAGGTGTCCGTTTGCCACCTTATAATATAAAAAAATAATACAAGACAAGAATGAAATAGAGATGTCAATCGATACTTTACCTTCCAGAATAAATACAATACAATTTGATAATTTTTCCTACTTCGGCAAAAACATTCTCACTCGTATACATTTTTTCTAAATATTTATTCCCCTTATCATTATCTTCTACCTCTACTATGAAATGTTCTGCCGCTAATCCAGTTTTATTACTAATTTTAGAAGTAACAAAACAAACGTAAGAAATATTTTTTAAAGCATCCTCTTTGGTCACATTGAACAGCCATAGACCACCATCTGGCATAATTATATGTTCTTTTACTATATCTGTGTAATTTTTATGTTCCTTTGCATCCCTTACTTTCCATTGGAAAATTGGGTTTGGATTTGATCCTACTGGACAAACCATTAAAACGGGTTCTTTATCTGTAGTTATGTGGTCTTCTATATATTCACTTATATCTAAATATGTATCGTATATATTTATCATAGCTGATGTAGCTACTCTAAGGTTTTGTTCGACGAAGCATTGATATCGTCCAACATCTTCCTCAGTCGGACTTACAATTGTTATTGTACCGTTTTCCTTACTTGATATTATCCTAGGATTGGATTTAACGTTTAGTGTGTCTCCGTTCTTTTCCCAGGAGTAACTGAAAATTATTAATTACTAATATATATTACACCACACCACTCAAAAGACAGGCGAGAAGTTTCACAGACAGACAGGCGAAAAAAAACGAAGTGTTAATGCTGAAGGACTAATTTTGGTCCTCTTTCCCCTTCGTATCCCTCCCTATTAGGAAAAGAAGTGGATTTAAAAGGGGAGAGGTCGAATATTAAGAGGAAAAGTCCTCTTTTTGTGTAACCCCTCCCCTGTCGATTAAAGGTCGGCAACGCATCTTCAAATGCGGGTGTTTGTGCGAATTCAGATGGCCGCTTGATCGTTTGCCAACATACAAAACAATAGAGTCACGGGAGTCGCCTAGTAGGTAAATAACTTACGATAAATGTGGAACTTTTTTCACGGTAGAACATGGCAATGTGATATTATTCATCGGTGGTATCTCGAGCCATACTATAGCAGGTGAGGGCGCTAGTATCGGAAACAGATTCAGGTCATCTGGTTTACCAGCAATTACGCTCTTTGTAAGACCTGGACGAATTAATTTCGGCGTTAAATATTTCCGATTTGTATAACCAAGAATGTAAAGTGAAGAATTAAATATAAATTATTACCACGAATAGAAACCATTACAAATAAATGTACTCAACTGTAGATATTCTTAGATATAAATGTAAAAGAAAAAAAGAATAGGTACTATGTGGTAACTAACTCTACTTTAAGAATATTTAAATATTTTATCTTTTTAATAAAATCCCAGCGACTTTATAAATATAATTAAAACAAAACTTACATAAACTGCCAAATGTTACAAGTATTTCAAACTGTTTAAATAGAACCATTTTGTCCACTTCAGAATAAAACTGCACTTTGAAATATTTTCGCGCGTTCCTAACCTTAAATAAAATCCGATGAAAAACGTTACATGATTTGTATCAGAATTACTAACAACTAGGGATACTCTACTGAAAGTTATCGTCGTGTGCAAGAATGCCATAAAATCAACATTTTCGTTTATTTACATTTATACCTTCGTCAACGAAGCCTTGAACCTGGTCAGGACTTTGTGTTTCGACGCCTGGTGCGAAATTCCCGTAAAAATATGAGACAAACGAAAACGAAGAACGTACTTTTTAGGTCATGATTTAAGATTTTTCTGCTAAGATCAGATTCTTATTATTTCATATTAACTTCTTGCTTTACGTCTAATAGCAATCTTCTATCGATAAATCAATTTAACTTGAGGGACATCACTATCTAATATACTGGACACAAAGTTAGTACATAATAGGTTATATGGTTTCGAATGAAGTTTATAAACATAAAGAAGCTGAAGTTAACGAGGTGTTCATTATCATTAAATATTATTACTTAAGCACGTTCGCTTCGATGTAAATAATAACCAATTGAAGACATGGTTCCGTCACTTTAGAATATTTAAAACTTAGCGATTTCACAGTTTATGTGGACCAGTCTATTAAAATTTCAATTGATTGAAAAGTTCTAAAATATGTCAAGAAAACATCGATTTTGAAAGTCATAAAATCGATACGATCATCCCTTCCTTATTTTTTGACAGCATCATGACATGACAGTTGACAACGCATCTAACCTAAAATTACTAATAAAATAATAACACTACGGTTTAAAATAAATAAATAAAAATGTTGTTTCTATATTTATTAGGCGTCTTGTCGTATATCGTACAAGCGATATTCATAACTATGGCTGTTGGTGAGTGAATGAAATGCAAACCCGTTAAGCCCATCAGATATAAATTATAAACTTTATTTATAAAATATTACGTTTTATTTTAGCGGCTGGACTTTATTATTTGGCTGAATTAATTGAGGAGTATTCAGTGACAGCAAAATACGTGATATCTTGGTTAATTTTTGTAAGTGCTTTATCATACTAAAATTACTTTCGTAAAATTTTCGTGAGATATTGATCGGTAATTTTTTTTCAGAGTACAGCGGCCATTCATATGGGTTTAGTAATATTCGAAGATTTACCTCTACATTTAAATATGCTGGGCTTGCTACAGCAGTTTTTACATTGGGCTATGATTCGAGATTTCCCCGTGGTTAAGATGACAAGCTTCACTCTTTTCGCTTCTGTGGCCAATTTGATAATACACCATTATTTTGCGTTTAAATATTTTGGTACTGCGTATATTCCATTTTCAGAGGTAAGGGAGTTTAAAGTGCTTTTCCTAATCTTTGCAATGATATAAAAAAAAAATTAGATAGTTCAAATACAGTCAAAATCTGTTATAACGACATCGAAGGGACTACTCATATTGAGTCGTAAAAACCGATAGTTGTAACAACCGGTGACAGGTATTAATAGGAAAGATATGTATATTCATGTAGGAAATTAAACCGCATTTTGTTTACTTCAATACAAACGTATAATATAAAAGGACAATATCATTTTTCCATCATTTTTGTATGCATAAAATCTGTAATTTTAGTTTGTTTGAAACACTTCTGTCGTGCATACACATTTTGTAACGTTGGATTTTAATCAGCGTATCGTCACAATTTCCCTGCATGTGGAACTCTTCATTAAAAAGAACAATCTTTCGTAATACACTAACAGCATTAAGACCGTCAATCAAAGTTGGCACTGTAAATTGTTCTTCCGAGTCTTCCTGTTCATTTTCGCACTGACAACAAACTGACTAAAGAGATATGACGAAGCGGGCCTTGAGGCTACGGCATGCATTTGCTTTGTTTCTAAGAATTACAAAAGACCCTAAACTTTGTTTACTTTTACGATAATAGCCATTGACTATTATACTGTGCCAGATGTGGATACTGTTACCTATTCAAATTACAATACAGCTGAGCCGGTCGTTCTACAGATATAATTCTCCGAAAACATTAACCAAATGTGGTCGCTTAATGCGGTATGTCGTAGTAAACAATGTCGTAAAAACCAATGTTTTCGATAAAGCGGTCATATAACATTCAGCCAGGACCTTTGATTTTGGTCATTTTAACCGGTATGTTGTTCTAAACGATGTCGCCATAAACGGTTTTGACTGTACTTCCAACTTTTGCCTATCCTAATTTAGGGGTGACTCGGCAGTCAATCACGCTGGCCCAGTTTGGGTTGACTCCATGCATATATTTGAATTTCTTTGAAGTTATTTCCAGGTTGCAATTACATTGTTTTCACCATAAGAATATCATTGGTACAATTGGTACATGCCAGTGCTTCAACAAAGAACCTGTAAATTAAAAGACAACTGATAAATTACTGCACTAGACACTCTTAATAATATAATTTTGTTTAAATTTTCAGGTGTTGGGTTATTTCACTTTATGTCTGTGGCTTGTACCATTGACATTGTTTGTGTCACTAACTGCAAATGACTATGTACTACCTACACGGGGTGAGAAGCAGCCTTTACTCGGTAAATATTGTTAATTCAATATATAAAAGTTTGGCTATCAAAAAATAACTTGATTACTTACTAGCTGTCACCCACGACTCCGTCTGCAGGGAATTAAAAAAAACTTAATAAGTAGCCTATGTGTTCTTCCAGAATATGTTCTACTTCTATGTCAAATTTCATCAAGACCCATTGTGCCGTTCTGGAGATACCTTCAAACAAACACCCATCCATCTAAACTAGACTTGCATCTATATATATAAAAGAAAGTCGTGTTAGTTACACTATTTATAACTCAAGAACGACTGAATCGATTTGACTGAAAATTGGTGGGCAGGTAGCTTAGAACCAGGTAACAGACATAGGATATTTACCCCGTTTTCTATTTTTTATTCCGCGCGGACGGAGTCGCGGGTAAAACCTAGTTTATAATATTAGTAAGCTTGATATTATGAAGGGGGTCATTGGATACGGACGTTATTTGGATGTTATAGCACCTCATGCCGGGAAAGGCAGTCAAGTTCAGCATTAGACAAATAAAAGCTAATGTAGATTATAATGTTGATATTCCATTGAATAAAGACACCTTAATACTTTTCTTGTATGAAAATGAACCTACTTGTCAAGTCACTGAATGTGTAAAAGACTCTGAAGTCATTAAAACTTGAGGAAGTCATATTGGAAAGGATGTACAGTCCCACAAACTTATCAGGCTTAGTGATGACAAAGATTAGCCACATAAGACAAGACGGCTAATTATTTTACACTTTCACACACCAGGCACAATAAGTTTGTCACAGTATACAAATCTGCTAGGAATGTTATTTTCTCATCAGTCTAGTGTATATTTTGTAAATGAGTTTTTTTTTTTATTCCAGGTGATAACAATGTTGTTACGGATTACCTATCGCGTAAAGCGAACACATACAGCCTGCTATCATTCTTCAGTTACGCAAAAGACTCAATACTTCCTCAAAGAAGTAAAAAAGCATTTTAAATATTTTCAGAATTTCAATAGTTAATATAAGTTTTATAAACTCATGCTCTATACCACTGACTCGCTTTGCGAGTTTTAAAAAGAATAAATTATAGCAAAAAATGTGTCATAAAATGTCATATTTGACATAAGCACTGACAAATGACATTTCAAAGTGCGCTAAAAGCTGTCAAATAAAAAGGCAAAGGTTAACACCGTACAGCCAAAGTTTAAATAATAATAAAATTATATTGTTATTTAAATAGATATTTATTGTATTTAGATAATTATTTTAGGCAATGTAGATTTTGTAGGTTTGTCAATATTTTAGGATGGCTAGCAATTTTTGTAGCTTGAGATATACGTTTAATCTGTAATAGTTCCTTTGCTTAAAAGACATTAACTTATTAAAAAGATTGAATTGGCCTAATCCAATCTTTTTTATATAAAGAGATTGTTTTGTATAATTTAAGACAAGACGTTTTATTATTTTGTAAATATTAAATGTGTTATTTATTTAGTTTTTGTATGCTTTGTGATAAAGAAATAAATTAAAAAAAAAACTTTTAATGTTATTATATTATTTAATGAATAAACAAAACTTATCCTTGATATTAAAAGAAAATGTTTACAACCGCTGTAAAATAATTTAACATTTCTATATACGAATAAACATAATTTTTCCTTAGAAATAATTATAAACGAAAATGGACACACGCAGTAATATAATTTCAAATTTTTCTGCGCTAATGAAGATGCGGACGACCGCTAGTTAAAGACAAGAAGTATCATTTTTTACTATAGAATGATGTACTCTTAGATGTAATTTCAAACTGGTATTTTGCACAAACGCTTTCCCACATTCGGAACAAACACATCTTTTATCATTAGTATGAATTCTTCTATGAATCTGTAAATTCTTTTTCCTTTGGAATGTTTTCTTGCAATATTCGCACTCAAATGCCCTTACATCGTAATGTTTAAGCTTGTGATCTTGCAAAGTATTGTTAGTAAAAGATTTATAATCACATATGTCACAATTAAACGACCTCTCTCTGACATGAACCCTTAAATTGTGTCTAACAAGTGCACTTTTACTCAAATACACTTTATGGCACAACTCGCACGGTATTTGGTAAGTTTTTTCGTCATGCACGAGAGCAAGATGACGTTTTTTCAAATATCTACTGCCTAGCACTTCGGGACATTTAGGACATTGTAGGATAAAAGTTTTATGGTCTGTAGTCAAGTGTTTATCCAATGTATGGGCAGAAATAAATTTTTTACCACATTCAACGCATTTGAAAATGTTTTCGTCTTTATGAACTTTTTTGATATGATTTGCTAAATTCTTTTTTAATAGGAAAGTTTGGCTACAATATTCACAAACATAGTTATTATTATTATGATTCTTGTGAACATGACGTAAAAGTGGTCCGAAGAAGCGAAATCGTTGACCACAGACAATACAACCCATGCCATCATCGGATAATTTGAATGAAGCACAATGTTGCGTCACATCACTATCGTATTTAACATCATGGGCATAGCCAATATGCTCTAGAAATTCTTCGAAGCTTTTAATAGTTTTTGGACATTTTTTGCAAGCTATTTCCGATATGTCTAATTTGATTCCGTTTTTTTTAATTAAGCTTCTCAACAATTTATTGCGTATAAAACCAGTATGCTCTTCCTTTGTATGTTGTTTTAATTTTTTGCTATCCAAGAAATGTTCTGCGCAGTAGAAGCAATAATACTTATTATAAAACCATCTGAACGGAATTATTGTGGAATATTCTCGAATTAACGTAACCAATTTGACCAATCCATCCTTCCATTTTTTATACTGTATCATACGCTCACTCTTTATTGGCGATGAAAGCTTGTCTGGAATAAAACAAATTTTCTAGGTTATATTTTTTATTAAAGAAATGGAAGTGCTTAAATCATAAAATAATGTGTAAAATATTCTCCTAAAGTTTAAACCAACAATTTTCCAATTGCGAATTAACAGAAAACGAATGTTTATTATTGTTATTGAATATGTACATTATAAAAAACAACGAACATCAACGTAACATCGAGTACGTAAATTCGAAAAAAAAAATTGTTTAGAATACGTATTTTGTAGCGATTTTAGACATTTGAGGTCAATGATGTGTACATTTTTATTTGAAAATTAATAAAATCTGTAACTTAAAACTAATGTTATATGACTTTAGGCTAAAGATAAATAATAGTTATCTAAATTTCGTTTGTTTCGTAACATTCAAATCATAGATATGTATAACTTATAGATAATAATGTTTCATACAATTTTGACGTCGTTGAATAATTGAGAGTCCATTTTCCAAATGTCATTTTGTATTGAAATAATAATAATGAGATAATTTACTCAAACATAAGGCCTAAGAAAGACTTTTTTCTCGCATCACTTTTGTGCTCCGGATTATGTAGATATCTATAGGTTTTACATCCATAATCTAAATACTTTAATGAATTCGTAAATGACTTACAATAAGTTTCTGAGACCAGACCCTGTTATTATTTTTGACAAAACAGAGATAATACTGTTTTAAACGGAGATTTTGGTCTCAGAAACCCATGGTTAAGAATAAATATCAATGAATTATTTCATAATTAAAAGAAAACTTAAGTGAAAATAGTCTATTTCTATAATGAAAATTAATGGTTGTTGTGTCATCATCAGCCTACTATACGTCCCCACTGAGGGGTCGGAACCTACCCTAAGTTAGGGGTAGGCCATATTGAACTATGCTGGTCCAGTGCTTGTTGACTTTACACATATCTTTAAATTTCTTCTCAGATATGAGCAGCATCACGATGTTTTCCTTCACCGTAAGAACGTCGGATAAATGTACATATGTAAATCGAAAAACACATTGGTACATGGCGGGATTCGAACCCAGGACCTACAGATTGCAAGTAAAGTGCTTAACCCCTGAGCCACCGACGCTTATGAAATTAAGTATTGTATTAAATCCTTCCTTTTCATTGAAAGCCTTCTGTATACAGAGACACGTCAATTTTCATCCATGGCGGCTCTTATTATATTAGACTTTTTTAAGTTATTCTATTAAAATTGAGAGATAAAGTGAAATAATATTGTAAAATAAGGGTATCTTATGACATATCCCTTGAAAAAAATGTTTCACAAGAAATATTTTGTAATGAATGTGATATTGTGTGAAATATAGTGTGTCTATTGTTTAGGATTTTGCACTGGAGTGCGGTATCTATGGCTACAATGACGGCCAGACTAGATAGTCCAGATTTGGCGGTTTGACGAAAATAATTTAAAATGCTGTGCTCTTATTTTTTACTATCCCTAACTATAGAGTGATGCACTCTTAAATGTATTTTCAAGCTAGTACTTTGAACAAACGCTTTCCCACATTCTGAACAAACATATCTTTTATCATTAGTATGTATTCTTCTATGAAATTCTAAAGTCTTCTTTCTTTGGAAACTTTTCTTGCAGAATTCACACTCGAATGGTCTTGAATCGTCATGTTTCACCATGTGACGTTGCAAATTTTCTTTATCAAAAGATTTATAACCACATATTTCGCATGTGAACGTTTTCTCTCTAACATGAACCCTCAAATTGTGTGTAACAAGTGCACTTTTAGCTAAATACACTCTGGGGCACAACTCGCAAGCGAATTGCGAACTTTTCTCGTCATGTACGAGCGCTAAATGGCGCTTTTTCAAATATCTACTACCGAGAACTTCTGGACACTTCGGACATTTTAATCTATCAGTTTTGTGCTCTTTCATTGAATGTTGATTCAAAGCGTAGTTACTTGTAAACGTTTTACCGCATTTCTCACATTTTCTACCGTTGTAACTGCCATGAACATTTTTCATGTGACTCTGAACGTTTACTTTGGCTATGAAACTTTGTCCGCAAATCTCGCATAGAAATTTATTTGCTATTTTATTATGATGTTTGTGTACATGTGTCAAAAGTGGTCCAAAGAAACGAAACTGTAGACCGCATTCTATACATCCCATTGCGTCATCGGATAATTTGAAACAGAAGAAATGTTTCACAACACTTTTATCGTAAACTATTTCGTGCGCTTTCGCCGCGTGTTCTAAAAAATCTTCAAAACTTTTTATAGCCTTTGGACATTTTTTGCAAGCTATTTCCGAAACATCTAACTTGACTCTGGCATTTTTAAGTAAACTCCTTAATACATTATAGCTATTTAAATCGGCGTGTTCTTCTTTAGTATGTTCTTTTAGTAGTTTGCTATCGACAAAATCGTAACAACAGTAAAAGCACATATATTTATTAGAATACCATCTAAACGGCATTATTGTGGAATTTTCTAGAATTATCACGAGCAGTTTGGCCATCTCGTCCTTTTTAATTCTTGTTTCCAGACGATCGTCCAGCTTTGACAAGTACATAATTTCTGTAATAAAACAAATTCTCCATTTATTTTCCTCTTCTATATTTTTTATTTTGCTCTATATTTATTATATAATAAAGTTTATACCAGTCTTAATATTTCATTTTAAGAAAACATAGACGTAAACTTAATTTTATATGAAATCATTAAGTTACATAGATAATGAAAATGTATTGCCATATTCGTATGGTAAAAAAATAGAAAGGGCCGAGATTTTTTAAAAATAATAATAACGTAACACAAAATTCTCAACTTCAGAAATATTTATCAAGTTTTGATAAAAATCTGTACTTTCGACATTTGTGATATATCCAGGTCATTCACTCTTATATGTATAATAAGTACTATAGGGCCAATTTAATAGGTCACATTTGGCACTTCATCTAAATTCAACAATTCACACACGGACATAATTGTGATTTTTTTTAATGTTAGAACTGCACAATTGCATATCTTTTTACAAGGGTTTTTTTTTCAAATTTCAATGTTTTTCAAATAAACAGAAAGTCTAGAGATGTTACAAAAAAATCGAATGAAAAACATAGATTTTTTTAGACTAATTCGATTAATTCTGTTTAATCGATGTTTTTAAGCAGCCAGATGTCAAATGTGGCCTATTAAACGACCGATGACTCACCTAAAGGACGTTTAATATTTTTTACATTTAACAAATACATAATTAATTAAGAATAAAAAAGGTAAACGACATATATATTTGAAAATTAATTTTTCTGATGAATATTAATGCAATGTTGTTTCATAGTTTTTGTTGTCTTGAACGTTTTCTCACAAAATGTGCATTTGACATTTCTGGCAGAACTATGTTTGAGCATGTGCTTTTTTAGATCGTGTCCACCAAACGACTTCCAACCACAGATGTTACATTCTGCATTCTTTTCTTTTAAATGCATTTGTCTTATGTGCCTTAACATAGTGCTTTTAAAAACAAAAGTTTTCGAACAAAATTCACAAGAAGAACAAGCACGACTACCGTGTAATATCATATGACTGGAAAGTTTATAATGAGTTTGGAATACAGCACCACAAAGTCCACATTGATATTTTTTACCGTGAAATTTCTGCATATGCGTCCGTAATTTCGTATAAGGTAAAAATAAACTGCATTGCGAACATTTTACACCATTACTATGTTTAGATTTGATATGATATCGTAGATAATAAATATTACTGTAATTCCGACCACAGATGTCACAAAGGTATTCTGTTTGTGTGTGCTCTTTTTCCGTATGAACAAAAATTTGGCTGAATGTTAAAAACCTTTTGTCACATTGTAAACAATAAATATAAACGTCATCAAATTTATAACCATCGATAGAATTTACATGCAAATTATAATCGATATTATGCTTAGAGACTAAATGATCGATTAATTTATGCACTTCACTAAAATCGTCACTGCATAGTGTACATTTCATATTAGTGACATCAACATTCACAATAGATAAAAAATAATTTTTTAATGTAACATTTAAATCTTTTTTAATGTCATGTTTTCTTTGATGTGATTTCCATTCTTTGGGTGTTTTAAAAACTTCTTCACAGAAGAAACATCTGTAAAATTCTCGTAGCCATCTAAATGGGACTAGCGTTGAATTGAACAATAATTCTTTTACGTTATTTATCATTATATCTCTTTTTTCCGTATTCGTATAACTTTTTGGTTTTGGAATTGATGGCATCGAATAATTATCAAAATCGTCTTTTGGTTTTGATAAATTTTCTCTAGTTTTCTTTTCTTCGGTACAGCCTGAAAGTAAAATTTCTTCTTAGAAACGTTTTTCATATCTTTAAATCAACAAACATTTATCATTTATTCTAAATTGCTTGAACTTTTTTATATTTTCTTGTGAAATCACTGCCCTTATGTCCTCTGTATGGTAAAGTTATCATTCATGTTTTTTTAAAGTATTTCTTATGGATAAATAAATTCAAATTAATAATAATGAAATATCGTTTAGGGTTTTATATAAAAGAAATTCAATTTGACAAATACTATATTTATTTAAAAAATACATAAGCTTACACAGATGCTATTATGGAATATAATGAAAATTGATTTATTATAAAACTCTAGTTAAACTATTTAATACATAAAAGCATTGATATCTCTTTGTTAACGTCAAAAAATGTAATAAGATCATCTTTATGCGCCTCTCTCACCGATTGAGATATCCTTGTTTGACTACTTAAATAAATGTGAAGCGAAAAAAAAAAACCTTCGGAGATATTTTATTGATGTAAATTCCCACAGTGTTGTCATTTAAAATACAAAATGACATTTGGAAATTCGACTCTCCATTAAACGTCAAACTTATGGTGGTATTTCTATAGTGAAAATTTACTAGTTTTTAAAATATTACAAAGAGATAGGAAAAGGTATGTAGAATAGCCCATTTAGACAAAATAACATTTGATTGGCTAATCAAACTGACGTCATTATTCAAAAAAATCAAAACTCTTTTGAAGTGACAGTAACTTTTGACATGTCACTTATTTACTATCCACTAGCTTGTTCCCGCGTCTCCGTCCGCGCGGAATTAAAAAAAACTTAGTAAGTAGCCTATATATTCTTCTAGACTATGTTCTACATCTGTGTCGTATGTTGAGTCGTTCCGGAGATATCTTCAAATATACATCCATCCATCTATACATTCGCATTTATAATATTAGTAAGATTTGGTCGAATCTATAGACCGTAAAAATTATCTGACCCGGTGGGCTTAATTCAAACTAAATTATGACAGACAACTAGCGCTCTTCTGTCAATATAAAAAACTGTCAAAAGATTTTTGTCAATCGCTGTCTTGTCGTTTTTTTTATTTTATCACTTTCTATGTCTATGTAGGTTTTATATGTTTTCGGACAGAACCGCGATAGCAGCGACACTCTTAAAAGATAACTTTTCCACACGATACTTCGTCTACAAGGTCAGTTAATACAAATTAATTAAAAAAATAATTCATTGAGGGCCACTATAAGCATTTTCATACATTGCTTGTGACTTATGCATTCTTGCATAATGTGCTCGCATGATTTTTTTCGTTGTGAATGCTTTATCACAAGAATCACATTTGAAATTCTTTTCTCCGCTATGTTTATACATATGGTTCTTCAATCGATTACTATTAAATGCTTTCCATCCACAAACTCCACAAACATGATTCCTAACCTTCAAATGAGTATCACGTAAATGGGTCATCATCATACTACGAAATACAAATGTCTTAGGACAATGTAAGCATTTGATTTCTTGTCTATTCTTATGTTCCGCCACCATATGTCTAGAACGTTTGTAATGACTTTGAAATGTCTGAGGACAAACGAGACATTTATATTTCTTATCCAAATCGTGTTGATTCTTCTGATGTGTTTTTAATTTCGATCTTGTTTCAAATTTAACCCCACATTCGGGACACAGGACGCCATTATTTTCGTGCACAGATTTGACATGTGCTCTCAAAAGGTTAGCATCTTTGAAATTCTGTCCGCAAACATCGCAAAGTATAGCAGAAATACCTTTATGGTCTTTATTAGTATGATGTAGTAAAGGTCCAAATGTATAAAACGATAAACCACAAACAAGACAATTTATTGAAAAATTATCCAGTTTAAACGCGACCATACATACACCGATATCTTTATTATAGATCACACCATGTTTGGCAATAAGATGATCTATCAAATCGTATAGATCATCAATTTTCTCAGGACATAGTTTACAAGATATTTCAGATATATCAATATAAACAACTTGTTCCCAATAATTATTCATTGCTTGCTTTTTCACATCATCACCGATATGTATTTCTTGATGATTTTTTAAATCTGACGATTCTTGGAATATATCATAACAATAAAAACATCTATAGGAACTTTTCAGCCATCTAAAAGGCATTACAGTCGATTTTAATAATACTTCAAGTACATTATTTCTCATTATTTTTATTCTACCCTTCGGTGTAATAACTTTTTGGTCAGTAGTGTCTTGGTCTTCGAACACTGCGGTTGTCTCTTTCGTTTTCTGACCACCTCTTGGTTCTCCTGGAAGGAAAACGTATTTTGTTTTATTTTTTCTGAATAATTTTCTTCTAAAGGTGGCCAGATAAGTACATCAAGACACTTTATTTCTTCATAGAGGTAACTGTAGCAGTTTTTTTTTTCGAAATTGAGTCAATTTTTTTCTTCAATAATAGAATTTTCCATCGTCAAATAATTAAACAAAACTACTAAAATTGAAACCAAGAAATCATCTGTTTTATATATCTGTGCTGATATTATAAATAGATAAGATTTATATTTTTGTATGTAACGCATAAACTGAAAAACTACTGGACGGATTTAAATAATTCTTTTGCCATCAGAAAAATAGATTATCACTGAATAACATAAGCTATATTTTACTTGATTTTTTTTTATTAAATTCTGTACGGACGAAGTCACTGACAAAAGCTATAATAAAATTATTTGATTAACCATCAACACTCACGAGTTATACAAACTTCACTGAGGTGTAGTACTTTAGTATCAGTAAGACTGCTAAAGGAACTAAGAAACGATTCTAACCTCGAGATTCCAAACCAAAAACTCTGTTTGCAATATATTGCCATCTCTATTTTGATGAAGGATAATGACAAAGATGACTATGTTTGTCAGAGTTTTTGGTCTTAGAAACTAACGGTTAATGTGGTGATAAAACAGACAATGAAAAGTTATTTGAAAATTAAGTATTGAAATAAAACTATAGTTAAAGAAAAATAAACAAATATTTTTAATTAGTGACGAACATAAAATTTACATAACATTTGATAAAGAATAATTATAAAGTATCAAAGTCATTTATACAATTCATAGTAATGTGATTCCTTTTGGTGAGCACTTAAAGTATCAAAATCAACAAATCCTCGTCTACACCAGCGACAAACACGTCCGAAGTTACCTGTATGCACTTTCATATGAGCTCTAAGATTACTAGATCTACCAAAACGTCTCTCACAAATATTACATGTGTAATTCTTTTCACCGAAATGTTTTCGTTTGTGTAATTTTATCATCCATCGTATACCAGTTGTGTATTCACATAAATCACATTGATACTTGACAGATGGATGTAAAGATTGTACATGTAGTAACATAGCACCTTTAGTATTACACACTTTATCACAATATTCACATTTAATACGATATTTTTCCACATTATGTACTCTACCCATATGTACTTTCATTTTATATAATGTATCAAATTTAGTGGTACATAAATTACACACATAAGAACGTACTTCACCGTGTATACGTTGTTTATGTTTATCCATTTTATGAAATGCGTCAAAAATTTTACCACAAATTTTACATTTAAATCCATTATGACTATTATTTATATGTCTATTCAATTTAATTTGATCTATAAAAGTTAATCCACAAATTTGACAAATATAATTATGTTCTATGTGATATTTGAACATGTGTGTAAGTATGCAACTGAAGTTATCATATTCCCATTTACAAATAACACATTTCATATTCCCTTTGTTTAAATTAAATGGAAAAACACAATGAATAGATTCATCGTAAGTCTGATCATGTTCTGAGATAATATGAACTATTAAATCTTGTATTGTATCTATTGGTTTGATACAACTTTTACAAGATAACTCACTAACGTCTATTTTCACTGGAATATCTTTTGATATGATTCTTTTAGGGATAAAAGTTTCTAGATTTATTATATGAGTATTTGTATGTTGCTTTAAAATATCACAGTCTTTCATATATTTGTTGCAATAAAAACATTTAAATCCTTTCGTATTCCAATGAAAGGGTAAAATGTTGCCATATCTGAGTAGTAGGAATATATTCTTTCGGACGTTTTGCAATCTTTCTATATATGACTCTTGTACTTCGCGCTTGATCTTTATCCCTGGAAAGAGATATAGATCGTTTACGCAAATTTACTAATTGTCTAATAAACGATTTAAAAAATATATACAGTTACGAAAGGTCTAGTCCAGGGGTTTCGAAAGGGGTCGATATCAACCCCCTTGGGTCGATATAGAACTTAAAGCATTGCTAATTCTCACTCTGTCTTCCTTTATTGACCTAAGTCAGAATGAATTAATAATAATAATAATTGATCTTAAAAGTAGGTTATTTGGCCATGGGGGTCTGTGGTAACGGTTCATTTTGGAAAAGGGGGTCACTTGTCCAAAATAGTTTGGGGATCCCTGGTCTAGTCTATAAAGTAGATGTAAAGTATTAGAAAATTAGTCACTAAATAACTTTAAAAGTATTAGCCTAATACAGATATTTTAATAAATAAACAAAGTTCTTTTTACTTATTATTAACACTAGCTTATGACCGCGACTTTGTTCGAGTGGATAAAAAAATATATTAAATATAGCCTATGTTACTCAGTGATAATCTAGCTTTCTAATGGTGAAATTTTTTTTTAAATAATTCTAGTAGTTTGTGAGTTTATCTATTACGTACAAAAATACAAAGCTTTCCTCTAAGTACAGATAACTGTGAGTTTAGAATGCAGTGATATTTGTAAAATATAGTGGTTTCTGTTCTAAGGTTTTTATTATTCCTAACCATTTTTACATATTTTGGTAGACGCTCGAAAAGTTGAGCCATCAAAAGAATTGACGAATCAATAGATTGCATCTGTCCTTTTCACACTTTACACGCTGTCTATTATAACGAAACAACAATATCATCTTGTTCGACAAAAGATGTCTTGCATCCCCAAAACTATTTAATTTACGTGTCCATTGTAAAGATTTAATGCTTTATTACCACGGCATAAAGTCGATTTCACGTTGTAACGTTAAGTAAAATGAGACAGAGAAGTGCAAAACTGTAACAAATGATTTAAGACACTATTACGTGGTCATAAGGTTTACATTCAATTATGACTGTTTTGAATTTGCAATATAAGTTGACACCAGTATTCACACTAATCGTGTGTTTCTGAAACATATGGTCATCCCTGTCATTATCTTTGACAAAATAGACATAACAATATGTTTTATACGGAGATTTTCGTCTCAGAAACTTACAATACGTGATGCTGGTGCAATATTTTAATTTTGATTTGTATCCATACCCCAAACATTAATACAAGTTCATTATATCTAAAAAAATATAGTTTTTTTTTATTATTTATTTATAAAACTACCCACATTTCATTGTATATATTGTCCAGTTAATTCAGCGCCTTCGATTTCATCGTTAACAAACTCCATTTGTATAATTTCAGTTTCATTTAAATCATCCAAATTAATCTTTTGTTCGGATTCATTTAGATTTTTAATATCCGTATGCTTTTTAACATGCGCTTTTAAATACTGCTGATTAGTAAATTCTTTATTACAAATGTCACATGAAAACTTTCTATCCGTATGAGTTATTAAATGTGTATTTAAATTATTTTTCTTTGAGAATTTCCTTCCGCATACTGCGCAAACAAATTTCTTGTCACCATTATGTTTCAACATATGTAACTTTACGTCATAAGGTCCAAAGAATTTGTCACCACAAACTTCACATTCGACATTTTTCTCTCTTAAATGAACTCTTCTCATATGTCTAGACATAATACTCTCTTGGGGATAAACTTTCGGACAATAGGGACATTTAATTTTTAACTCTTCAACACCATGTACATTTGCTAAATGTAGCTTTTTGAAATAAGGACTTTTAAACGTCTCCGGACAATGCGGACAAGTAGATAAATTAATCATATGGACATTTTTCTCGTGCAATATCTTCTTCGATAGTGTTGCTAGTGTTATACCACAATGTTCACATGTATAACCACCTTCTCTGTGATAATACCTGTTGTGCATCTTTAAATGATTTTCACCTTGAAAGCTAGTACCACATATATCACATATATAATCATGTGAGAGATGATGCTTGTTTGAATGGCGTAACAAATATTCAAAGAAGACAAATTTCATATCACAAATAGGACATGTCGGTTGATCTTTATCTAATTTGAATGGCAACAAACAATTTGGTACACTAACATCATATTCCGCATCATGTGCTATTATCAAATGATGGATCAACTGTTCTAGATTATTAACTTGTTTATAGCATAATTTACAACATATATCTGTCACGTCTATTTTAACAGCAGCATCTCTATTCCTGTTATTCTTAGTTCTATCGAAAACAACAAGTTCTAAGTTAGCGAATTGATGTACTTTAGATGTATGATCTCTTAACAGATCAGGATCTTTCATTGGTTCCGAACAATAGAAGCATCTGTATTTCCCTTTGTACCACATAAAGGGTGTTACATTACTGTATTGTAGGACGTATTCAATATTACGTCTCTTTATGCAAAGCTTACGTGCGATTTCATTTTTCTTATATGTGTCCTCGACGGTGCTTGTTTTTGCACCTGCAAAGAAATTTTCATTCTTTACTTGCTTTAGTTTTATTTCCCCTTTGTGTCATTCCGTTGATGTTAAAGTTCTTCTCAATATTGTGATAAAAGAAAATACTTGGCTTTTGAATTTTTTTTAATATTCTAAGGTGAATAAGATCACTTGAATTCGCCCAAATAGCGAAGCAAACGCTGCTTATAGACATCCGCAACTGCAGATGCGTTGCCTACCTTAGATCAACAGAGGAGGGGAAACACAGAAAGAGGATATTTCCAATTCCTATGCGTCCCATCCTCCGCTGAATCCATTTCCCCTTCCTATCATTTCCTTATAAGAAAACGTGGATTAAAACTAGACCTCCGGCAACCTCATCAAACGAAACGCAGAATTGCTTCTTATTTTACGTGTAATTCCGTAATATAACGTAGTAAGTACAAGAGACATAGAAAGTACTATACGTAAAAATAAAATAATACAATTTTCTCTCTCATAGGTGTTCTGTAGAGATGTAATTTTTTCGTAGTATGGGTTTCGTGGAAAGTTTTAGATAAAATCACTTTTGAATTCATGTACGTATGCATTTTCCGCTTGAGGTTACTAGAAAATTATATTTGGTTATTCGGAAAGTCATTTCGTTTTTATTTCTATGTTTAATAATGCCTTTATCAGCTTCAACCGACCTTCCTGGACGTGGTGCATCGTCGTCGAAAATACACGAATCCTAAATCGAGTCGAATGACTTTCCGAACGACCTATTAAATTTGCATCTTACTAATATTATAAATGCAAATGTTTAGATGGATGGATGTATGTTTGTTTGAAGGTATCTTCGGAACGACTCAACGGATCTTGATGAAATTTGACAGATGTAGAAAATAGTCTGGAAGAACACAGACTACTTATTACGTTTTTTAATTCCGAGCAGACGGAGTCGCGTTCGACAGATAGTATACAAATAAAGTTGAAATTGCAATTAAAACTCTTTGGATCGTATTTGTCGTTTCATTCTGTGAACAACTATTGCAATATAATACTTTATAGACATATTTATATGCCCTAGCATTCAACATTCATACACCTACAAATACACAAATCCACACACCCACACAAACACCCCCCCAACACACACACACGAGGGTCTGAGCATACATACATACATTCTAATTAATGTCTTTAAATTAATTTAATTTCCACTTTAATTGCTACATTTGTTATACTCATTGTCTATTTTGTATGATGCAATAGAAAGGGAAGTCATTGGCTCCTTAAATACAGGTGAACCTAGTTAAGGAGCCAATACGATACTGATGATGTAATCATTTTAGTCTGCATTAAAGAATCTTTATCTCTTTATTATTGTTAGACTTGATATAAATAAGACAAATTTTAATTTCACAAATTATATTTAAAGCGGGTTTGTTACATCAGGAACAGAATCACAAATACCAAAGTTACATTTTAATATGTATTTTTTAAAAGGTTTTCTTTAAATCCAATCCAGATTATCAAATAAATATTAGGATTACATATCTATTACAAAGATTAAGAAAAAAAAACATATTTTAATTTAATTGATACATAATCGATTTTATATAAAATATGAATATTATTCAATATTTATTCTAGTTTTTTTTAATATAATACTTAGATAATGTATGAAGGTGTTTACATAATGAGAGTAGAAAGAAATATTCATTAAAAAAACTACGCTAAACACGAGTAGGAATATTAACAGTTTTTAAACCGACTGATTGTGAATTTAGTTGGTTTATAATCTCACGAGACACAGCATATTGTGAACTTAGTCACATTATAAACTGACGATTGATTAAGATCGACGACAAAAATTAGCGAATATTGTATGCTTCTTTTAAAATATAACTAACTCTAACGGTGTCTTTTTTAATTAAACATATAACACTAATTCTATTGAAGCCTATCCTTAATTTTGCTTATAAATACAGTCGAACCTGGATGAGCGAGAAACTAGTATTAAAGTTACGTTTATAACCGAGAGATTTTCTGATCACGATATACGAGTTCTATAAACGTGAAATATCGAGTTCCCTTGAACTCGTCCATTGGCGTTAAGATAAAAACACTTTTCTTTTGTTACATTTATTTTCGAGATATTTTTCAAATTATACTTATTCCGAACTTCATTATCTTCGCTTTAAAGGTAAAGAATAATTAAGTAACAAAAAAAATTTATAAAAAACCGCACGAATAACTTTTTAAATAAACTTTTTGTTCGCAATTTTTCATACTAACGTAAATCTAATTCGCCTTTAAATGGCCGTATTTCTTATGCATTTCTTTATGAGAATTCAAATTACTCCTACGCAAGAAGGCTTTCTCGCAAATTTCGCAACTAAACTTTCTTTCACCTTCATGTTTTACCATATGCATCCTAAGTAGATAATTATCAAAAAATCTCTCATTACAGACTGAACATACAACATTCTTCTCTTTCAAATGAGTCCTTCGTATATGATCGTTCATGAACGAATTTCTCGTAAACATTTTATGACAATAAGTACATTCATGACCTATATCGTGTTTTAAAATTAAATGTTTCTGTTTATGGTATTGTGATTGAAATAATTCGGGACATTTTGGACATTTATAATCTTTTGCATTATGATGTTTCGCTTTGTGTCGATTTAGACACCATTGATTTTTATGTTTTGTGCCGCAAATGTTACATTCGCATGTACCAGTGTGTGCATTAGTTATATGTACTTTCAAATTTGTTACACTTTTAAAACTGCGACCGCAAAAGTCACAAATTCTTTTATTATCACTGTGTTCCGAATTTATATGTCGTAATAGTATACCAAAGTATCTAAAGATACGATTGGGACAAATTGGACATGGAATATTATCTTTTATAACTTTATACGATTCCAAACATCCTGTAATCGACTTATCATAATATACATCATGTTTTATAATTAAATGATCGATTAATAAATCTAGATTATCAATTTGTTCGTCGCATATTTTACATTTTAAATGTGCTATGTCAACTTTGACAGCGATTCTTTCGCCTTTACATCCCTTCATGCTTTTAGATTGCAAATCACATACAGGATGTTCTAAATGTGTATGCTCTTTGAGTTCATCAAATTCTACGAACTTGTTCGAGCAATAGAAACAAAAGTATTTCGCGAAAAATTTAAACGGCACTGCCGTAGACATGTTTAGAACGCATTGGATATTCTGTCTTATTTGTTTAAGGTTTTGTTTCTTTTTAGGTTGCAACAAAATATCAGTAAAATTGTCATCTTTTCTTTTCATAAAGTTGGCTTTACATTTATGTATATGCTGCTTTAAACCTTGCGGTGAATGTAATTGCTTGGAACAATGCGGACATTTTGCGGTGCCGTCGTCCGGATGTTCTATATGTATATGCTTCATCAACATACTATTAGTTGCAAAGTTTGCACCGCATCTTTTACACTTCCTAAAGTGATAATCATTTTGATGTTTACGTAATAAACTATGGGATTCGAAAGTTTCTGAACATACTGTACAAGGGTAACCCCCTATGCGATGGTTATGCCGGAAATGTAGAGTCAAATCTCTCTTTTTATTAAAATTAACCCCACAAGCATCGCATACATAATTATTACGCGGATGTGCATTATTTACATGGTTTACTAGAAAACCAAAGTATTTGAATTGTGAATCGCAGTACAGACATTTAAAATCCAACAGCCTGTATTCTTCAATATAACTATCTATTGATTTGTCGTAATCCAAACCGTGTTTTACGATTAAATGGTCGACTATTTCTTTGAAATGTTGAAATGTTTCATTGCATATTTCACAAGATATTTTTGATACGTCAATTTTGATTTCTACATCGTTTCCTTTAATTAGTTTTAAGGAATAATCCTTAGTTGTACAAAGCCCATGTGAACGAGTATGTTTTCTAAAATCTTTATAATCCGCGTAGCTTTCCCCGCAATAGAAACATAGGCATTTCCCCCGCCATTTGAATGGTAAAACGGTGGTGTTGTTGAATAATATTTGTAAATTCCGCCTTCGTCTCTCAGAGACACAGTTCACGTAGGCATGCGGTATTTCATCTGAAAAGAAATTACTCTTTCTATATTTTTACCATACTTGTCGCCATTTTTTTTAGGTTTAATATGATATTTATGTACTTCACCACATTAACTGTGTTAAATTTCATGCCATCTTTTCATAAAATTTCTTTAAAAATTGGTACAGTCACTTATTGTGTTGGCTTTTTAGTACTCTATATTCTTCTTTCAAAGTAATAAACAAAAAATTCAAAGTTTCAAATGACTCCGTCGAAAATAATATGATTTTTATAAAACGAGTTTATATCCATTTTCATGAACGTTCAACATATGTATTTGCATATAATATGGGGATGTAAATTTGTCCATACATTGGATTTAGCAACGTTAACGCCGTTCTTTTCCTAGATATGCTTTTTAAATAATTATTAGTAGTAAATTTTCTAAATACAGTGGGTGTATATTTTTTTACTATATGTGTACGTATATTAAGTCTATATATGATTGTTTCTCGTCATACTAATATTATAAATGCGACTGTTTAGATGGATGGATGTTTGAAGGAATCTCCAAAACGGCTCAACGAACCTCGAAGAAATCTAGCACAGTTATAGAACATAGTCTTGAAGAAGGCATAGGTTACTTATGTTTTTCTTAATTGCGCGCGGACGGAGTCGCGGGCGTCAACTAGTATGTGATATATCAATACATAGTATAAAACAAAGTCGCTTTCGCTGTATGTCCGTATGTATGCTTAGATCTTTAAAACTACGCAACGGATTTTGACGCGGTTTTTTTTTAATAGATAGAGTGATTCTTAAGGAAGGTTTGTATGTATAATAAATGCATAATATAGTAGAGAAACACTGATAAATTTAAAGTTTTCTAATGTGATGTCGTAAATAAGCACGTTTTTTTGCGCTTATATTGCAAACGCTGGCTGAACCCTACGAGATAGACCAAAATAATGTACTACAGTATTGTTCACCTTAAAAAGTTCAACAAAAAAGTCCGCGATGGTATATGTCTATCTCTTAGGGATAACCCAGCATAACCATTTTTATTCTTTTACGAAGTGATTTTAAACAATACAGCATTCATCCTTATCCATTTAAGTACCTTAAATAAATTGTGCATTTATTCTGTAGTAGGTATATTTTGCATTGCACCCGTGCGAAGCCGGGGCGGGTCGCTAGTTTAAGTAACATAATAAAATGTATATATACTTTATAGCAAATGAGACTTGGGAAATTATTTTTAATTTTACCAATATCAAAATGCGAATTTTTAGATGTATGGATGCTTTTTTAGGGTATTTCCGAAACGGCTCAACGGATTTAGGGGGCCTTCATCAGGGTGAGTGAGACTAGTATTATTTCGCGGACGCGGCCCATCGTTCACTGAGTCGGCTCGAAATTAATCGGTGCCGACACCGGACAAATGTACGTTAGTGTTTTAGCCATTTTCTACATAAATTAATGATCTCACGAATGTTTGAATAATTCAATCAAATAAGTGTTCCCTAATTCTATGAAATAACTGTAGTATATTTGGTACAATTTTACATTTAAATTTGTATTGTGGAATTTTTTTTGTGCCTCAACATATGGTTAAGTAAACTTTTCCTCCAATAAAAACGTTCACCGCACACATCACAGTTAAAATTCTTTTCACCGCTATGTTTTATCATATGTCGCCTTAATAATATATAATTAAAAAACTTCATAGTACATATGGAGCATTCAACGTTCTTCTCTTTCAAATGTGTCCGTCTAACATGATCTCTCATAAAAGAGTTTCTAGTAAAAAGTTTACTGCAATAAATGCACTTATGCCCTGAATTATGTGCCTCAATTAAATGTTTCTGTCTCAAATATTGCGTCTCAAAAGATTCCGGACATTTGGGACATTTTGCCGCTTTAACACCGTGTTCTTTAGCCATGTGTTGATACAAACGCGATGGTATGTTACAATCAGCATCACAAATGTCACATTTAAACCTACCGTCTCTATGATGTCGCCAAATATGTACTCTCAAATTTTGATCACGTCTAAATGTTTGACCGCAATAAACGCATATTATATTATTATTTGTATGTTTTTTATTCATATGTTTTAATAAAGTTCCAAAGAATCTGAATACTTCATTTGGACAAATAGGACATGCTATATTATCCTTTATTAACTTATAAGGTTGTAAGCAGGTAGTTATAGATTTATCGTAATTAGCATTGTGGGTAGTTATTAAATGTTCTATTAGTGTATCTAATTCCTGAATAGATATAAAACATATTTTACATGAAAGTGTTGATATGTCTATTTTAACGCAAGCTACAGATTCTCTACATTTTTTTATACATTTCTGTGTAACATCACATACAGGATGTTCTAATATAGTATGTTCACGCATCGTATCAGAATCGGGGAAATCTTTGGAACAATAGAAGCAATTGAATTTATTTTTAAAGAAATTAAAAGGTACAGCTGTAGACATGTTTAAAATTGTTACTATATTTTCTCTGATCTGTTTGACACTTGGTCTTTTTGGATCATCGTAACTTTCATCGAAAATAATTGATTCGTTTTCATTTTTTACATTAATATCGAAAAATTCTTCGACTACCTTACATTTTCTTTTATGCATTTTTAGTCCTTGTTTCGTGTGAAATTCTTTTGAACAATTGTCACATTTTAAGGAACCATTATCGGGATGTTCTACATCCATATGTTTCTTTTTTAGTATAGCTGTGGGTAGTTTTAAATGACATATATCACAATTCGTCAAATGTCTGTTACTTTTATGTTTTCTCAACATATTTAATGAAGTAAAACTTTTCGTACAATATTCACAATTATAACCATCTACTTTATGATAATTTTTAATATGTGAAAATAAATCCCTTTTTTTATTGAATTTCTGTTCACAATTATCACATATAAAACAATTCTTCGGATGTTTACTATTAACGTGTGAAACCAAATAACCAAAGTATGTAAACTTTTCATCACACAACGTACATTTTAAATTAGCAAGATTATATCCTTCAATAGCCATATCAACTTCGTAATCATAATTGATTTTATGTTTTATTAAATGATTTATAACATCATCAACTGTTGTAAAAGTGTCATCACAAATTAGACAGGTTATAATTGATACGTCAATTTTAATCTCCATATTCTGACCTTTCAAAACTTTTAAAGAATGATCAAATACGGAACAGTCGCCATGTGCAATTGTGTGATTCCTCAATTCTTTATATTCCGTCATATATTTACTGCAATAGAAGCAGAGATATTTTCCACGCCATTTAAACGGTATTATCGAAGTATTATTGAAAATTATCTGAAGATTCTTTCGTCTACGTAAAGATTTCGATTCACCGCCATTATATTTTCTTGTGTTACCTGAAATTTAAATAACTATAAATGTACCCGTTATCTTTATAACAAAATATATTTTGATAGTAAAAGAAAAAAAAATTAAATCTATATATTTCTGGGTACATTTAAAGTTACCGCTAAATTTTCAACTCATTTCAAAACGAATACTGTAACTAACGGTCTACATTCCTTAAGACATGAAGATGTTTTTTTTTTAATATTTTTATACAATAACAGTGAAAAGAATATTGTTTTTCAATCAATTTATCAAACCGAGAAATTCTTAACAAAGAGTTTTTATCGTCTATCAAATATCGACGTAATTTTTTTTTTAATTACTGCCTATTCGAAACCATTTTATAAATAAACTAGCGCAGTACAAAAAAAAAGCCTAAGTTAACTTCGACCACGCACCCATCTAAGTCCCGTCAAAATCTGTCCAAACATTTCGAACATTACCCGACACAATGGCGGACATACGGACAGACAACAAAATTGTTTACTCATAATGAAAGCATTTATTTTTTTTTAAAAACTTTTTTCTAGACACTGCAATTTTATTAACCCATTCCATACCATTCCCATAACTTTTGTTGGGTTAAAAACCTCTAGTGTTTACAATACAAAATGATATTTGTAAAATCAACTGGACGACTTCGATAAGACATCAAATTTGTATGAAAAACAACCATCTATCTTACAAATATTATACATAAATGCGAATGTTTAGATGGATGGATGTTTATTTGAAGGTATCTCGAAAACGGCTACATGAAATTACATACTTAAGTTTTTTAAATACCACGCGGACGAAGTCGCGGTCGACAGCTAGTATTATATATTTATAGTAGCGCTATATCTATACTGAAGGGCTTTAAATCAATAAATTCCATTAAATTAAGTATTAACTTCTGAATGGTGTACTTTTAAATGCAATCTTAGACTATTATTTTGAACAAAAGCTTGTTTACAAAATGTGCAAACATATTTTTTATCATTATTATGTATTCTCATATGATCTCGTAATGTTTGTTTTCTGGCGTATGATTTTTTACATATCTCACATTGATATATCTTTTCACCTATATGTTTTATCATATGTTTTTGTACATGACTTTTGGAGAAGAATTTCTGTTCGCACATTGTACATGAAAAATTCTTCTCTCTAATATGTACTTCTTTAATATGTACATTCATTTTACTTTTAATATTGAATAATTTATTACATATCGGACAATTTATTTTAGATATTTCTTTATTATGTATATCGTTGTGATGTTTCTTTCTTGTTATATAATTATTAAAAGTTTCCGTACAATAAAGGCATTTGATTGTTTTCCTAATGTTATGAATTTTTAATTCGTGTTTCATCTTTTGTGTTAAAGAATCAAAAATATCCATACAAAATTTACAACGAAATCCAAAACCGTGACTAATTGAATGACATCTCAAACGATCACGACTAAGAAATGATTTTCCGCACAATTCGCATACGTAATTTTCATAATGAACATTCATATGTTGATTTAATTTTATAAAATATTGAAAATTACTTGAACATAACGCGCATTGGAACATATCGTTATGTAACTTGTAAGGTACAACACCGTAATCAGAGTCGGTAAAAATTTTTTTGTGGGTAGTTTTAAGATGTTCAATAAATATATTGAAATCATCAAAATTGCAATCGCACAAATTACAAATTGTTTCCGTAATATCAATTTTAACTTTTTCATCCCTTCTTAAATACGAAACGGCTGATTTAATTCTTGGTTCTTTATGTTCTTTTGTATGTACTTTAAGTAGGGTAATATCTTTAAAATTTTGATGACAATAGAAGCATAGATAATTCTGTCTGTGCCATTTGAAAGGTATTACTGTGGATGATTCTAGAATTATTATTGCGTTCCTTTTCATAAGACGATGTCGTTTTGTTGAAGTCATTGAGGACTTACTCACAGCCTCTATAATCTCTGGATTCTCACCTAAAATGGTAAATCACAGTTGTCACTTCTAATTTCATTTCTTTCTTAGATCTATGGTCGATCTTTTAAATTAATAGCTTCTCTTTTATTTCGATCATAACATGTAATTTTTCTTAGGTCAATCTTCTTGACAAAAAAATCATAAAATTGAACATACTGTATTCGTTTTTTTTTTAAGATGAAATGCGAGTTTTTTTTTTTATATATATGTGTGAGGATTTAAAAATTGTGCCTTCTAGTAACATAATAAAAACTCTAAACTAAACCCTAACAGTTTATAAATGACAATACACCCAAAAAAAAAAACAGATTTAATTTATACAATTTACTTGTCTAGTCTACAATGTACCAAAAACCTAAACTTTTTTTTAAGAAAAAGGGGGCAAATGTGCCTTACATTGGGGGGAGGACCGAGGTGATCAACGACACCCATTAACATCCCCGAGCCTAGAGGAACTGCAGATGCGTTGCAGACATTTAAGGGAATGGTAAGATTATTCCGCATTATTTCCTAATATATGAAAAATGTGGAAAACTATATAACTAATAAGTTGAGAAAATTAAAGATGTTCAGTTAAATGTTAGAATTTTTTTTTTACATGTGTTCGCCTAATTTAAATTTTCAATTTAGTATTTAATTATGTCAAATTGTTTCTGTCATAAGAAATATAAATAAATTGTGTTGTTTTTCAAAACCATGAAGGTTTTACTGTTTTAAATCACATGAAATAAAATGTTCAGCAGTAATTTTTATATTTATTCATAATACATTTCAAATAAGAATGTGAAAACTCACGTCATATTGTAATGTCAAAATAGTATTTATAAAAAAAATACTTATTTTTTATCCAAATCTGTGTCAAAAAAAAAATTTACACAAAAATTTGTTTAAATAATATATCAAAGTAATTAACAAAGACATTCTTGTTTGAAAAGCATAACACAAATATACAGGATGATACAAAAATCAATGTCAAATATTCAAGACTTAATACGAATTACTTAAAAAACACAAAATAAAAATTATACATGACAAAAACTATTTCAATGTTTGTAGTACATAGGTAGGGGAAGACTTAGGAAGAAATGGATTATGTAAATAGTGACATGAGTGGCAAATTATAGGATCTATCAGGACAAAAAACTGATGAAAAAAAGTGGGATAAAGACAGTGAGATGATGGTGCCGTTGCCCTGGTTACCGATTTACAATTACAACACAGTGACACTTGTATTAACATTTTTGTCAATACTTTTATAGTCTGACAATTAAGTGTCACTGCAGTCAAAACCAATGACTTGACATTGATTTTCGGAACATCCTGTATATAAAAAATATATCAAAACTTACCTTTAGTAAGAGGCTTTGAAATTTTGGGTTTCTCCACGAGTACTATTTTCGAACAAGACTTCTTCTCAGTTTTATTGACAGTCTTTTTTGGTTTTCCCTTTTTGCCTTTAATAGGTAAAGTTGACACAGTAATGTCTTCTGTACTCGTTTGTCCAATTATGTCATCTTTTAATACATCTGAAAATTTTAATAGAATAATGTTCAATATTGATCTTATATCTAGATTAGTGAAATACTCAAGGACGTTTTTAAGAACAATCAAAGCCAACGAGCACATTGTGTAGATATATGATGTGAAACAAGCAAGAGAGGTGTGTCAGAACTAAGCATAGTCCATATTCCCTACTCTCTACTCTGTGGAACATCAGTGTCTCAGGGGTTAAACATTTGACTTGTAATCTGCAGGTTCTGGCTTCAAATCGCGCCATGTACCAATGTGTATTTCCATTTACATATGTACATTTATCCGTCTTACGGTGAAGGAAAAAATTGTGATGCTATCTGCATATATTTGCGAAGAAATTTAAAAATACCCGCATTGAGCCAGTGTGGTTGACTATAGCCCAGTCACCCCTAACTTAGGGTAGGCTCCGAGTCCCTCAGTGTGTGAGCTGATGATGAGTCTCTACCTACACCTCTGGGTAGAGGTTATTGACTTGTAGTTTTGACATGAAACATATTGTACGGTGAAGGAAAACATCATGATGCAACCAGCACATATGTTTGAATTCCCGGAGAAATAGACGGCGATGTGGCTCGCCACCCATCAGGTTCTGCCTCCCGAAATGGCGAATAATGGATTACAGAGATTCATTTAGCCATACCAAATGGAGGTCTATGATCTCTGCCTACCCCTCTGGATTACAGGCTTGAGTTGTTTTTTTTTTATTTAACATTTCTACCCAACTGAGAAGTGGGTAGTATTTTCACAGGTATATGAGTATGTTTTAATATATGTGGGTTTATATAAGTAAAAACCAAGTCTTACCATCATCAGCAAACTCCATTCCCTCCTCAAGATACTCCACCTCAGTTTCCTGAGGCTGCACTTCCAAGATTGTTTCAGATTTGATAGGGACATTGTATGTAACCGCTGGAACATTGTAACATGCACATTTTTTTCATTGTATAACATAGTAAATAAAAAAGTGGCTGCCTAAATTCGCCAAATTAATCAACAGAGGAAAGAATCCACAGAAACAGGATATTTCACCTTCCTACTCATCTGCTCACCTTCCTTTTAAGAAAAGGGTAGGAATGGGAAGAGGACTAATATTAGGTCTCCCACTTGCACATCCACCGGACAAATGTGGAATTGCTTCCACTTTATGCTTGTCTTCTGTTTGGTTGTGGTATTTGACTGGTCAAAGTGCTCAATTCATGCAACTAAAGTTGTTGCTGGCTCTACCACTATTAAAATTAAATTAGCATCTTTTTTTTCAGTTGGAACCCAATACTTACTTTCAATAACTACACAAGCATTTTAAACTTCATCACTATCAAGATAAATTTTACACATACCTTTAGGTTTAAAGGCACCTCTGCCAATCATATCAACAAATTTCTTTTCCGAGGCCAGTACCTGCTTCTTGAAATTGCAAGCATCTCTCAGTCTTGTTACGCACACCTCACAAATAAGTCGGTTGGCACCATTAGGCCCTTCGCTGTGTTGAGAGATCTGATCAAATTACAACAAATAATTTTTATGTTAATTTAAATCATGATTTTTGTGTCGGGAAGGGTGAATTACAAAGGGCTAAACATTCTTGGTGGCTATTTTCTATTTTCTTAATGAATTGAGCAACTGAGAAAGAAATAATTATATTGGTACAGTTGAATCGATCAATAATGCAAATTATCAGATAGAAATAGTGCTCCAAGTATATGAATCTTAAAAGATTTTTTACATTAAATAAAAAAATACTGAACTCACACTTATATCGAAGCAATCCAGTAACATATCGGCATAAATTTCTGTATCGTCCATCCATGTATACTCGGTACTAAGATCTTTGTAGCATCCTTCGGAAAGACAGCACCGGCATAGCCCCGGGCTTTCTTTCACCACAATGTCATCAAAATCCATTTTGTAGCCTTAAATCATTTTCACTTATTAATAACTCATGAAAACTGTGAGAATTACGGAAAATAATGCATTAAATTAGAAGCCAAATGCGTGACGCCATTTTCTTTATGAAAATACCAAAGAGTACAATTTAGGGTATGTTCCGATGTGCACTGCGACCACTGTACAATGTGACGTCAATTCAGTATACTGTGAAGCCGTTCCTTTATAGCCAGTTATACTGGTTACAATTCAATTCAATTTCCAACCAGTGGCTTTACTGGTTACAATTTAAAACGGAACACAATCCCGTATACTGTCAGCCGCATTTTTTGACGCAGTATTCAAATGAGTGTATTCAAGTTTTCTAGTACATTAAAAAACTGTTTTGGAGTACTGTCAAATTAAAAATATTTTAATTAATATTGTTAATTGTATTTATAATAATAATTAAATTAAGTACTTTTTCATAAAAAAGAATATGTTTTTCATTACTTAACTTATATTAACTTTGTGTGTAAGTTTTAATTGTAAGTTAACGTTTTCAACACAGTCTAATAAGGTTAATTTTTGCAATTCTTCCATTGTTTTATTTATTAATCCAAACTAATTACAGAACTTTAAAATTTTCTGATTAAACTGTAGCTTTGTTTATAAGACGTTAGGCACTCGAGTGGTTTTGACTGATCACGTGATCAAGGTACTGCGAGTACCTTACCTCGAAAACGTCAGTGCTCACAGTAGAATATGGCGGCGATTTATGACGTCATATATTTCCCTAGGGTAGTGCGGCAGTATACTGGCAGTCCATAACGGAACGAATTTTTCTACAGTGATAGCAATGTGCAGTGCTCGCAGTGCATATCGGAACATACCCAATATATGTTGTAGGAAAAGAGTGCTCTCTGATTATTCTGATTATTGTGTCACCCAAAAAGTCATTCATCGGCAACCCACGGCACGGCATAATATATATAATATAATAATAATATGTATATGTATATATTTATATCTAAATATATATACATCATTTTTCAAAATAAAAATGATATACCTACTAAAGAATGTTGAATGAATTTCGAAATGCTTATGTTTATTATAATAACTTTGGGCCATAACTTTCGTAACTTTCAATTCGTCATTAACATTATGTTTGTAATGTTTTGTTACCGCTTTTCTGCCATTCGATTAAGTTTTGCACAGTAGTGAATCGATTTTGAAAAAGATCGTATGCGATCCTTATCCCTATAAACTGTTAAACGTCAATGTCATAAATTTGTCAATCAATCGTAATTTAATAAAATAAAACATAATTGTTTTGGGTACTAAAGTGATTAATATGAATTTGTATCTTGTTAATTGATTTTAATGTGCAAAATAAAGATGGATTGTGTTCAACTATGCCGGTGTTGTTTAACCGTAGGTCTTCATAAAGATCTGGACATTCCATATTTTTATTTAGACAAGAGAGAAGTTTATTCAGATATGTTATCGGAGTGTTTTAACATAGTAGTAAGTATTATTATTAAAACCTTACGATAATATTAATAATCTCTAAAGTACTAATTTAATATGTATTAAGATGGAGCGAATATTGCCTTTTGTCATTACTGACATTATCTCCCTGCCTTTACTCCACTTTATGTGCGGGTGTACCAGATTTTCGTCCTCCACTATGGATCTATCGTCAATTTCTTAGTCTTATTTCCTTTTACGCAAGTACTGTATTAAAAGGTACCTTGCCAGATTTTACATGGAAGTATCAATGCCTTAAAATCTATTATCATATGCACCATAAAGAATATATTAAGCTTTAATTCAGTAATATCCATTATAATTAATGCTTATCCATTGGAAGCATTTTTGTCATCATTTGATCAATTTGGCTTAGTTTTTGTTATCATGTAAATAAAGCGAGATAAATGCAACGGGCAATAAAGTCTATAATCTCTTAATTTGTTTGAACTTTCGTGAGACATAATAATAAATGAATTAAGAATGGCTTAACTCACGTATGATTGTCCGTTGATGCACCAACTAGTTTCGAAATCCTCAATGTAAACACTTGCGCTGAAAATGGAACTCCGACGGGTCCGAAACTAGTCTGTTAAGCAGTTCTTAATTAATCACTGCCTATTCCTCTGGGTGACAAGTATGAGCTGTTGATTTGTAATAGTTTTCACAGTTGTCCGCAGACAAAACATACAACATGATATGTGAATCATGCATTACAAGCCTTCGTAGTTCACTTATCTTCAAGCAACAGGTGGTTAAAGCTGAACAAGATTTCATTGAGTGGATAAAAGAGAAAAAAGGCAAAGGTATGTTAAATTAAATACGCGAAACATACGCGGTCTTTCTGACATACATACGGAGACAAAAATTAAAAAAAATGGTTTATCGTTATTAGGTACGCAAATACATCATGTATACTAAATATAATTTTTGCCGATATTACGTACAGACATACCAATTTTATTAATATGTATAGTTAGCTTTTACTCGCGATTCCGTCCGCGCGGAATTAAAAATAAACTTAATATGTTGCCTATGTGTTCTTTCAGACTATGTTCTACAAAATTCATCAAGATCCATTTAGCCATTCCGGAGATATCTTTAAACAACATAAGATTACTTGCTGTCGACCGAGAATTGCTTCTCGTGAATTAAAAAAAAACTTAATAAGTGGCCTATATGTTCTTCCTGATTATGTTCTATAAATATGACAAATTTCAGTATGACATCCATCCATCCATCCATCCACATTTACAATATTAGTAAGATTTTTTTGGCACATATGTATTTTTATGTAAGTCCATGTTAATATCCAAAGACTTGCACAGATTTTAATGAAGAGCATTGGCTTAAGAGGTGACAAAATGTCCATGTTATACCTTTGTTATCACAAACACAAAGAACCGAATTTATTTTACTGCTTCATAATCTTATTTTCAACTTACAGATCAGAAGACAACATCAGAAGTTAAAGAGGAACTAAAAGAGGAGAGTGAAAATGAGTCGGATGATTACTTCTTGTGTGATGCAGGTATGATAATAACCATCATCAGATCTTTCTTGCAAACCTCAACCACATAGAGGACAGGCGTGAAGTGGAAGTAATTCCATATTACTTATGAGTGTGGTGCCGGAGGCTTAACTTTAGTTTTTTTCCCCTATCCCACTCTTTCAAGTAAAGGAGGTAGATTTAACAGACGAGGGTGTGCATCGAAAGGGAAAAATATTCTCGTTCTGTACATCCTTACCTCCTTCGGTTAAAGGTAAAACTCCAATTGTGGATGTCTATGGGCAGCGGTCATTTCATTTTTTCGGTAAATTCAATTGGCCATAGTTTGCCACATTATTAAAAAAATTGTACAAAATTCATGCGATTTGTGCAATTAATTGCTAAGTAAAAATGGTGATTTGTTCTTTATTTTCTGGTCCAATTAAAAATAAGGTGGATGTCCCGTCTAGGTATTATAAGTGTTTAATACTAATTTTACAGAAAAACCAACCAAAATGAAACTAGAAAGTAAACTGTCAAAGAAGAGAATGAAGGTAGATAAGGGGGACTTAGAAGATGGTAAGATTTTTTTTTTAAATCCTTATTTTAAACTTTTTTAACCAATTTCAAAAGGTAAGACACAGAATTAACGGCGAAAACATTTCATTTTTCCTTGTGTAAATAAGATATAAAGAGAAGACTATAAATTTATACTATTGGTGCTTTATTTTTTTTTTCAGTTGAACTTCAAACCATCAAAATAGAGCCAAAGCCAGAAAGTGAAGAGTCTGATCACTTCCTAAGTGATACTGGTGAGTAATAGTTTTATAATAGAGAGCACTTGCCAAACAAAAATTAGCTTTTGCCTGTGACTATGTCTGTGCAGAATTTAAATAAAGCTGATATATATCTCATGTGTCACTCAAGACTATGTTTTATATCTGTGCCAAATTTCAATGCGATGAGCTGTCCGTTGTCGAATTATCTAGTAAATGTATAAATCGTACCTCACAGGAGCCGTATTCCAGAATGTTCTACATCTGTTCAAATTTCATAGAGATCCATGCAGCTGTTCAGGTGATACAAAACATCCATCCATACATCCAGACATGCGTATTTTTGGAACTTGATTTCAGCAAATGAAGCACAGAACGACATAGAAGTAACTAAAGTACATTTAAAACGTAAAACTAAGAATATAGAAGACGAAAATTGGCAAACAAAGAAGATAAAGACATTAGTCAATAGACTAACTTATTCTATAAGTAAATATAAAAAATATTACATCTTTTAATTTAATTTGTAGAGTTAACTGCATTAAACAATTTGTAAGTTAGTGCCCTGTGTGGTAATAAAAGTTTTTCTTTCTTTTTTTGAGCAAGCGACCGCTGCCCATAGACATCTGCAATTGCAGATGCGTTACCTTTAATCAACGGATGAGGGGATGCACAGAGAGAGTATTTCCCTTTCGCCTCATCTGTCAAATCTATCCCATTGCTATCCTTTCCTTATAAGAAAAGGGTGTGGAAGGAAAGAGGACTAAAATAAAAAAAAAATCTTTCTATAATTGACTTCAAATTCTGATGAAAATATTTGTAAATATGCCATATCTATTTATATACTTGACAATAACGCAATATTTTCTTATCCACAGATGCCCGTGACGTCACAGATTTGAAAGTAAACAAAAACAAAGCTAGTAAAAAGAGTAGAGTTACAATTTCTAGTCAAAAAGATAAAAATATCAACATAATGTGGACAACACGAAGAAATAATGATAAAACTAAACACAAAGAGAACTTAAAAACTATATTACAATACAGCAATGCTACTCCATTCAAGAATGGATCACATTTAGGCTATATATGTGGTTACTGCGAACAAACATACATAGATCCTAAAGATCTCCGCAACCATACTAAGGAATATCATGAAAATGAACGTCTCCAATTCAAAACAAACTTTTACATGTCCGAATTTAATGTTAAATTGGACGTTACAGATCTAAAATGTTCTATATGTGATCTAAATGTCAACAATTTGAATGATTTTAAAACGCATATAGTTAAATTTCATAATAAAATTATACATAATGATATAAAAGATCATTTGCAACAATTTAAATTGAAAAAAGGTGATATATACGATTGTGTTTTATGTTCAGCAACTTATGAAACATTTAAAATGTTAAAACAACATATGAATAATCATTACAGTAATTATATATGTAATATATGTAATACACCATTCGCTACAAAAAGATCTTTAACATCACATAAAAGTACACATATTGAGGGTAGTTTTAAATGTGATCATTGTACTAAAATCTTTTCTAGTAAAGCTAAAAAAATGTATCACGAGAAAACTAAACATTTAGGTGAAAGAAATATAAGTAATTGTCAATACTGTGATCAATCATTCCGAAGTTATTATCAAAGGAATCAACATTTAATCAAAGTACATAATGCAGAAGCTAAATACAAATGTAATGTTTGTTCAAAATCTTATATATTAAAATCATTATTAATGAGTCATATAAAAAAGAATCATTTATTAGAAAGAAATTTTCAATGTACCGAATGTGGGTATAAGTTTTTCAGTACAAAAGGACTTAAAGCACATATGGTTAAGCATTCTGGTATTAAAAAGTTTTCTTGTGAAGTCTGTAACAAGTCTTATGCAAGAAAATATACTTTGAGAGAACATATGAGGATACATAATAACGATAGAAGGTTCAAATGTGATATTTGTTCGGTCACTTTTGTACAGAAATGTAGTTTAAAAAGTCACCTTTTATCCAATCATGGTATTAGTATGGCGGCTAGTGATATCGTTTCAACATAACCTCAAAATATATATTTGGAAAGGTGTTTTTGCTTTTTCACTGATAACACACATAATTTAATATAAATAAAACTCTTGACGTGATATAAAATCAAATATATTTACTTTATATTTTTATCTATATTACATACATTTACTTTGAGAAAAAGTACGTAAAATCGTAACTTATGGTATTAAATCTAAAGATACTTAATCCGAAGTATAAGAAGTCCTTTTTTTGACGTAATTTTCTTCAGTAATGTCATTTATAATACAAAATGACATTTCATAAATCGACTTTCAATGAAACGTCAAACTTTTTTTTTATAATACTCCTTTAATACAGGGAAACCTAGTAAAGGAGTCAAGGTTATAATGAAACAGATGTGTAAAATGTTATTATTATAAGAGAAGGAGGCGAACGAGAAGTTGGAAGAATGACATGATTATCGACGCCCGACGATCTTCAATAACGGAGGAACTTCAAATCCGTTGCCGGCCGCTTCTTAAGTAAAAGGACCTTAAGTCGTTTTGGTTTAACACTACCGCCGAGGAAAGACCATTCCACAAGACTGTGGGGCAGAAAGTGTCGCGTCGCGGAAACCGCACAGTTGAGAATTGCCAGCCATCGATATGGTGTGGACGGTACCTGGCGGTCTGCCGAAGTGAAACACTACATATATTGGTTATATATCTGTGGATGTACAATTTATACCGAACAAAACTCATCATATCCGTGATTTGAGTATTATAATTTAAGTGATAATGCGAATTTTATTTATTTTTGTAAATATAATTTAAGAAATTTTTATACTATATATATTTCTTTAAATTAAAATGTTAAAAACTTATTTCGTAGTATTATTTCTAAAAAGAAATTAGGTTTTATTATTTTAAAACTTCCTATCATCAAGGAAAAAAGGGGGTATTTTTATTCCTATTACGAAAGTTTAAAACAAAATCTGTTTTTTCTTCAAATATTTCAACTGTCAAATCGTCCTCACTAGTGATGTGAATGTGAAAGAAAACATCGTAAATATTAACTGATTTTTTCTCAGTTATTGATTCTCATCCTTTTATAAAAACACTACCTAAAAGTGGTTTAATAGAAATTAATAACATTTATACAGTCAAAATCTGTTATAACGACATCGAAGGGACTACTCATATTGAGTCGTAAAAACCGATAGTTGTAACAACCGGTGACAGGTATTAATAGGAAAGATATGTAATAACATTCAGCCAGGACCTTTGATTTTGGTCAATTTAACCGGTATGTTGTTCTAAACGATGTCGCTATAAACGGTTTTGACTGTATTTTATAAATTAAACAACGAGATTATTTGAAATTAAGGTATATTTTTAATGTCTATCAAATTCCACTGCCGTAACACTTGCAAAGCAATTGATTGTTTTTTCCAAAGGGAAAGAGACAGAAAAATGATTTTTAAACAAGAAACAAGTGTTTCGACGATGAACAATATTAGTTACTTCTAAACATTTTTAGCTAACGTTTGTGACTTGGCAATGACATCTTCTATAGTTCCCACCATATAAAATGCTGCTTCTGGGATGTGATCCAACTCTCCTTTTAGTATCTAACAACAATATTTTTTGTATAAAGGTTCTGAGATATCTCAACTGAGAATAATTACAACAAAAAAGAATTTGCGCTATGGGTTTTCTTTATTTTTCAAGTAAAGCGGACCTTAAAGCAACTCACCCGTTGAAATCCTTTGATAGTTTCTTCTAATTTCACCAATTTGCCGATATGACCGGTAAATACTTCAGCCACCTGATAAAATTAAAGACTGGTAGATCAGAGATTACCACACTTTTTTAACCGTAGACGCCCTTCAAAATTTTACTACTTTTGGGGTATCCACTGCGGGTACTTGTGAACCCTCATCTTTATTTCACGCCATCGTACACTGCTTCCTTCCGTGGATCCCAGGGAACCAAATGGACCACTTTGAGATTAAACAAAATACCTGGAATGGCTGTGAGAGAAAGCGCTGTATCTTCCTCGCCCTAGCCACTGTCAACTTATCCTCTTCAGAGAGCTCGTCCATGCCGAGGATTGCGATGATGTCCTGCAGCGACTTATAGTCCTGAGGACAACGGCATACGTAGATAATAGAGACTTATTACTGTCGTTAAGGAGAAGAACTTTCGTCGTATGCTAGACTTTAGCAATCTACTGGAAAAGCACTGTAAGATATATAAATTATATACATACTTAGGTTGCATTGAAAAAACAGTTTTTTTACAAATTCATCATCTTTTCAATAAACAAGTTTCACTTCAAGAAAACTTTGTATTTGACTACATAACAGTTTTTTGCTCATTTCCAAATGTTGCTCCTAGGTTAAGTAATCCACATAGAAACAAGGCACAAGAGTTAAAAATCAGTCTACCTGTAAAATCTTCTGCACTCCTCTAGCCACGTTATAATGCTCTTGTCCAATGATATGCGGATCCATGACCCTGGAAGTAGAGTCGAGAGGGTCCACCGCAGGGTAGACACCCAACTCGGCGATAGCTCGAGAGAGCACTGTGGTAGCATCTAAATGAGCGAAGGTTGTAGCCGGCGCTGGGTCCGTTAGATCGTCTGCTGGGACGTATACCGCCTGGAGATGTAAAGATCATAGCTGTAGACAGGCTTTACAGCTTTCATTAATTTCAACTATGTTGTGGTTTAAATAACGCAATCACACCTGTAAGAGGGGTAGTAGTTATTGATTCCCATTTGGCACGATACTGGCATAAGTAAAAGTTCTACTACGTCCAAACAAAAGTAAAAAATCAACTACAACATTCTCAATAGTTACTATCCACTAAAAATAAAATTAACATAAGAAAATCTAGATTTAATACTACACACCTGCACGCTAGTGATAGAGCCAGCTTTAGTGGTGGTGATGCGTTCCTGCATTGTGCCCATGTCCGTCGCTAGTGTAGGCTGATAGCCCACCGCTGATGGAATACGTCCCAGTAACGCTGACACCTGAAGATAGGTTATTTGAGTGCAAAAGAGAAACTTACTCATAAAAATACTGTAGAAAAATTAGGAAACCAATTCAAATTTAAAATAAAGAAAATCGAGTTTCATGATATTTATGGGATCCACAATATTCTATCGTATTAACAGATAGGTATTTACATATTTGTCGTTCAGTTGGCAGTTACGGTTTTCGACGCCATAACCGATATGTTTTAACCGTAAGGATAGATAACCGTAGAGATAAAGGAATATACAAAATGAGGGAAAAGACTTTTTCTTAGTACTGACCTCTGAGCCGGCTTGCGTGAATCTGAATATGTTATCAATAAAGAGTAGCACGTTCTGTCCCTCTTTGTCGCGGAAATGCTCGGCGACCGTAAGACCGGTAAGAGCTACGCGAGCCCGCGCGCCCGGCGGCTCGTTCATCTGACCGTATACTAGCGCCACCTAGGTAACCGGTAATATGTACACCACTATCAAGCGAAGTGTCAGTGTTGACTTTGTGGTAATTATTGTTTTATTTTGGAGGGAAAATTAAATCCTTATTATATTACAAAAATTTTTCACTTTATTTTACAATTATCAAAAAATTACCAAGGAAAAGGTAACCATTTACCTTAATGGCGGCCATCATGCCATTATGATGGCCGCCATTTTTGGAATTTTACGTTTCTTCTTTATTTAGTTTAAGCGTTGGTTTTAAATAAAAAGTAGAAATTTTATATGATTACTTTTATTGAAATTGTATGAAATTTTGTACCTTAGAGGTTTTATAATCGTCCGTTATAACGCCTCCGACTTTCATTTCGTTGTACAAATCGTTACCTTCTCTAGTTCGCTCGCCCACACCCGCGAACACCTTCAAATAAAATTATTAAATAGACGACATGACTTGAGTTCTGTCGCACAGAGAGAAAGAGAGAAAGATCTGATAAAATATGAAATGAGGTTATTGTAGGGATGTAAAAAAATAATCGATTATGAAAAAAATCGATTATTTTAAGGTTTTTTACGATTTTTATGGAAAAATTATTAAAAAAAAAATGTTAACATCCCTAGGTTATTGATTATAACATATCATTAGTTACCACACCACCAGTTACAAGCACCAGGCTTAGACAATATAAAAAGATGAAAGAATGTAACCTATTATATTTGATGCACCTATTATATTTGATGGCATAATAGTCCCGTACAGTGACACTGTGAAAAATTTTGGCGTGCTGATTGACCGTAATTTATCTTGGGTACCGCAGATACGGGAATTGAGTCGAAAATTGTTTGGAGCCCTTGGTTCTTTTCGACGCTTGTGTAATTTTCTTCCGATTCCTACCAAAGTTGCGCTTGTTCAGTCCTTACTTCTGCCTATACTTGACTATGCCGACATTTGCTATCCTGATCTCACAGAGGAGCAATTAAATAAACTTGACCGCCTTCAAAATGTTGGTATACGGTTTATATTTGGGGTACGCAAATATGACCACATATCCGAATATCGTGTAAAGCTCAAGTGGCTCCCAATCCGTCTTCGCCGGAATGCTCACATTCTTTCTACTTAATATAATATACTGTTCAATCCACTTGCTCCACATTATTTGAAAGAACGTTTTAAGTTTACATATCTCACTCATGACCACACCTTGCGTTCTAGTACAAACTTTTCCCTTCTTACTCCTTCACACACTTCTTCTTTCTACTCAAAATCGTTCACGGTTTACGCTGTGAAACTATGGAACTCCTTACCTCTCTCTATTAGATGCAGTAAAAGTATTGAATCGTTTAAAAAACATGTCAAAGATCACTATCTGCAGCTCTAATTTGGCTATATATTACTGAAATATTGTATTATTTTATTTTCTATTATTAATATTTCTATTGTTTTTATTTATATTTCTTATCACTGTTCATGTGCACCCTACCGATTTGGTTTACTTAGCTTAATTTCTACCCAAAGGTTGTCTGGCAGAGATCGCTGCTTAGCGATAAGACCGCCTTTTGTGAAAATCCTGTTGTACTTTCTTTTTTTGTAACTCCATGATAGTGCACAATAAAGTATATTTGTATTTGTATTTGAATGTAAATTTATTAAGAAAACATTCACACACAAATTTAATGTTAGTAAAGGTTAGTTAATTTAATTAAGAACGGCTTAACTCATGTATGATCGTCCGGTGACGGTACCGTCTAGTTTTGGATCCGTCGTAGGTCCACCTTCAAAGCGTTTGTTTTGAGAACTTCGCGGTCGCGTCGTGTCTCGCACTTGGAGTCCGAAACTAGTCGGTTCGTCACCAGACGAGCATAACTAAGTCGTTCCTAATTAGTTTATTATAATGTCTCACGAAATTTTGAACAATTGTTAAATGTTACGGCGAGGTAGAGATTAGTTATTACAAAATTGGGAAATTAAGTCGTTTCGGTCTTTTATAATCTCACCGAGAATCCTCCATGTGCTTTGGCAACGTTATTGATCAATTCCATGATAAGCACCGTCTTCCCGACGCCCGCTCCACCAAACAATCCGATCTTGCCACCTGATAAAATAGAATTTAATGAAATTATAATTATTCTATAAGCGAAATTATATTAGAAATTACCTTTAACGTAAGGCGCCAGGAGATCTACTACTTTAATGCCCGTAACTAGGATTTCTTGCTCGACAGACATTTCGACAAAAGGCGGCGCCTCAGCGTGAATCGGCGCATACTGGTCCGTCTTGATGGGACCACGTTCATCTGTGTACAGAATTAGATCGCAATACCAAATAGCACATTGATTTTCAAAGAGGTTTAATTCAAGACAACCTACGTTAAATAAAGTTGTAGGTTCACAAGATGAATAAGAAATGTAGCCGGGGATTCACTGAAACTTGTTTTACGAAAAGGGGTCTACGCGCAAAGTTTATTAGCCTTAGAATTAGCACAAGTCTTATGATAATTTCAAAGTATTGTAGTAAACTGAAATCATGCTCCTAATCGCATGTTATAACACTTTATTTTAATCTGCAACCGCAGTACTTACCAATAGGCTCTCCAATAACATTAATGATCCGTCCTAGCGTCGGTTCGCCGACGGGTATAGTGATAGGCGCACCCGTGTCGGTAACGGGTTGACCACGTACCAAACCTTCGGTGCCGTCCATAGCAATAGTCCTGCAAGTCCGCTCCCCTAAATGTTGTGCCACTTCTAAGATAAGACGAGGCTCTGGAAATACAAATGAACAACACATATAAATTAACACCATGATCTCCCTGTTCTTATCACACTCACGTAGGGTGGGAGTACCAGTTTTCGTCCATCTATCCCTTCTACTTCTTCACACTTATAATTAAAAATACAAACTTTGATAATCAAAAACAAAGTAACACTCACTTCTGTCCGGCACTTCCAAAGCGTTCAAAATTGGTGGCAAGTGCGTGTCAAACTGTACGTCGACGACTGCGCCAATTACTGCGAAACATATTACTTACCTAGCTGTCGCCCGCGATTGTCCGCGCGGCATTAAAAAACTTAATAAGTAGCCTATGTGTTCTTCCAGACTATGTTCTATACCAAATTTCATCCAGATCCGTTGAGGTGTTCTGGAGTTAACTTCAAACAAATATCCATCCATCGATCCATCCATCTAAACATCCGCATATCTAATATTAGTAAAATGTATTAATGTCACATAAATCGTTAGTTGAAGTGACATTACGAAACAAACCGTACGCTCAAAAAAGTCAACTACTGATGGAGTTTCAGTCATATTGACACTTGTCATAGATACCTGTATTGACAATTTTTTCTTACGGACAATTACTTAAAATATTCATAGGAAAGTGCTTGTAATGTCCACTCTATTACTAGTATTAGGTATATTTAAATTTCTTTGGTTTAGTGTCATCTTACTATTATAAATACGAATGTTTAGATCAGAGTTCCACAAACTTTTTTGTGTCGTAGACCCCTTGCCATGTTTTTCCGTGTTGGGTAGACCCCCTACTTACCTGATATTGATTTCCTGTAAATTTCTAACTGTAGTGAATTTTAAGTTTATCTGTTTATATTTTTTTAAATATTTTCTTAGCACTTTCGTTTTCAAGATTCAAGAAACGAATAAACGTATTTTTCCCACATTCGTATTTATAGAGTGACGAATTGAACAAGTCAGTGCAAGGTAGCGAAGCTCTGAGACTGCGACTCTCAGGTTTTTACAAGTTCAAAATGTATTGCGACCACAAAGCGAATACCAACATCCTACAACTTACACAATTTTATAAACATACATAATACATTTTTTACTTCATAGGTACTTTTTAAAATAATGTATATGTTTTGACATTATAAGATAGTATGATGTAAGTAAATAGGTACTATCAGTGTATGTGTTGAGATCCACTATCGTGGACCCCCATTTTCATTTCATGGACCCCCAAATTTTTTTTCGCTGACGTAGACCCCTTAGATGGATGGATGGATGGTTGTTTGAATTTATCTCCAGAACGGCTCAACGGATCTCGATGAAATTTGGCACAGATGTAGAACACAGATAGTCTGGAAGAACACATAGGCTACTTATTAAGTTATTTTTTAGTTCCGCGCGGACGTAGTCGCGTGCAAAAGCTAGCATTATATAACGCAATACAGTCAAAACCAATTATAATTATCACAGAGATAGGTTTTCAGATATAATTCGAGACTCAATGTAACACATATTGTTATTTATAGCCGAATAAAAACGAGCAAAAACGTAGACGCCCTCTGAATGACGATTCGGACAGCGTCTAATGGACGGCGTTTTTTGTCGTTATAACTGATACGTTATGTTAACTGGTTTCTACATAACGACAACAGAACAACAGCAATAATCAGATTTAATTAATAATTTGGTTTTGAGAGCATTTCAATTTTGCTGTGACCGCATTTGGCTTAAAAACTGCCTACAGTTTACTACTACAGATACGATGGCGATTGTCACAAAAATTCTTGCTAAGCACACTGAAGCTATTTTGACGAGTGAGATAACATTCCGATCGCATTCTTTCCTGAGTGTCTTAAGGGTACCCCTACTTTGTCGGGTTTTTGATTTTTTTAAAGTAATAATTTTTTTAATTAACCAATGCTTGTTACCTGCAATAATTTGTCCTTTAGCACCTGGTATTGATTTCACAGGTAATCCTTGATTATCCTTGGACTTAGTATCGCCGTTACTCACTGCCGGTCTCTTTGAATCGCATGGGTCGTCTTTCGTTCCCATTAAAACAGCCGACGTAGAATACTAGACAAGCAAGAGTTTGTGGCGATGTTACTGAACGTGGTTACTTAGAGTACATAGTCATAGAATTTAATTCCCTCCCCACTTAGGATCGAATATCGTACACCAAACTAACATCATAAGTCCTATAGTTTAGTATGGATGTTGCTATGACAAGTTGACATTAGAAAATTCTTTTCCTCGACTTTACATTAGTGATTTCCAAAGTTTTTTCTTTTCGTAGACGGCTTTTAAAATACTGTTTTTCTGTCAACCCCCTTCTTTTTATCATAAAGTGGCTAATAACATCCGCAATTTCAGATGCTTTTAATCGACAGAGGAGGGTTTAACAGAAACAGTATCACCTTTCCATCATTTACTTATAAGATAAGGGTGGGCAGGGAAAGGGGGCTTAGGCCTCCGGAATGCAAGTCGGCTCATTACTTTAATAATATTTCCTAAACTCAATTTTCTCAATTTTCTCTTTGTGAATCACTGGATTACACTGTCATAATATAAAATAAATCACACTAGTTATCGATTATTTAAATTGTCAACTTACATTAAAATTAGGAATTTTCAATTGAGCGCAAGCGCCGATTTTTGCCATGCGTGATCTGTTTTTCTCTTGTTGCGCTTCGTTCATTTTTTCATACTTTTTTAAGACAATTTTCCGAACGCTAGATGGTGCTGTTCTTAACACTTTAGTTTTAGTCATTTCTACGGATTTTAATTTCGAATTTTCATTATTTGATGTGGCTAATCCAAAATTGGTACATATACGTCTACACTGGGACGATGTTTTAGCGTAAAGGTCATCTGATAAATAAAAAAAACATCTTAGAACATCTTAATAAGGTCCAGATATACTTGTTTGATTATATCGTGACTGTATGTTCTGGTACATCATACTTCAGTCCAATTAATTTAAAATAAGAGTTGCAAAAATAACAATTTAAGATCTGAACCGATTCCCAATTTAAAGTTTGAGCGTAATATGCAAATAATTAAAAAGATGAAAAAAATTATGCTACACGGTTATTAACAGATGATGATTTAGTGATTCCTAAACTGTTTTCTCGTAGACTTTTAAAATTATTCTGGTTTCGGTGATAACTTGTGAACCTTCAAGTATATTCCTTCTCATACATTCCCGACACCCAGGAGTCCATCTGGACCACTTTAGGAATGTTTGGTATAAGTAAATAGACGTCAATAACAGTGCCTAAATTATTTATACCAGGAATGGTGAACCAATGGCCAAACTATAATTATTTTGGGCGAATCATTGATTAGAAAATTCATAATGCACTTAGAAAAAAATGTGAAATACATAGGACGAGTGAGCGCCAGTGATCCATCTGGTAAGGTCCCAATAATAAAGGGAAAATTATTTGATGACATTACTATGACCTTTTTAATATTTCAATGATACGTAAAGGTTTGCCATCCCTGATCTATACAATGCAATGGATCAAGCCGCGATTAGTTTAACAAATTCTTGATATTTTAACTTACTTGGCAACACAACCAACTTATTAAAGCTTGGAATAACTTTCATTTTAATAATTTCAATTAAACTTATGTTTATGAATTGAGCGTTTTCAATGACATATTTATATTTCAAGTCATAAATTGTTTAAAATAAACCATGAAGGTTGAAAAGATATTAAAAAAGTATTCACTGGTAGTTAAAAATGATAAAAACCTTACTTCTTACTAATATTATAAATGCGAATGTTTAGATGGATGGATGGATGGTTTTTAGAAGGTATCTTCGGAACGGCTTAACGGATCTTGATGAAATTTGACACAGATGTAGAATATAGTTTGAAAGAACAAATAGGCTACTTATTAAGTTTTTTTTAATGCCGCGCGGATACAGTCGCGGGCGACAGATAACACAATAAATTATAGTGCAAGAAACTTATCTGGACCAATATGGACGGTTAAAATGAAGTATCCACCTTGTCATATCTTTAATTATATTGGAAAAACTAGAGTCAAACATGCATACCTAATTAATAAAAGTAGGCAATGCATCTGTTATTGCGGATGTCTATGGGCAGATGTATATCTGGACAATGCCAAATGGCAGTCCGTTTCTATCTACCTCTTTGGACTACGGGCGTTAATTGTATTTGATTATACCATTTTTTAAAGTATTCGTGATAATAAAAGATACAGTGTGCTTTAAATATACTACGAACGTGGGTGTGACTTGGATTTATGTAAAGGGGCAAAGGGTTAATTGTCCTAACACGTGTTGTATCCCACGCCGTCCCCACACTGTTGGTACCAGCCGTACAAATAATTGTTTTATAATTAGACATGTCTTCACTATTAATGATGATTTCGATGATTACACGATTCAAATTCAGTAGGAATAGCTTAAACGATGATGGAAATCTCTACAATTTCGGTGAAGTTTACTACATCTGATAATGTGATCAAAGATGGCTGATGAATCCGAATTTATTTGTAAAGATTCCTTCGTACACAACGTTATGTAAGACCCTTATACACAAGACAATTTAAATCTTCGGAACTCGGCGATTTTAGTCGCTAAGCGACTTAAGTAGTGTTAAGTAGTGTCTTAGGGGTTCGTACACAGCGCACGTCTCCGACACTTCTCTAACAAAAGGTCTCTGTTGGCCTTTTTTCGTCTCATTTTTGTGCTTCACATTAAGTATCTAAGTATATGACTAATATTTTTTTTATATTACAAGGTTGCAAACGAGAAAGCGGCCATATGAATTCGCAGAAATGGCGAAGCGACCGCTATCCATAGACATTCGCAATTGCAGATGCGTTGCCTACCCTCAATCGACGAAGGAGGAGACGCACAAAAAGAGAATATTTAACCTTACTATGCATCTCCTCCTCCATCAAATCCACCTTCCCCTCCCATCCTTTCCTTATAAGAAAAGGGTGGGGAAGGGAAAGAGGACTAAAATTAGGCCTCCGGCACCACACTCATCAGATGGAACGCGGAATTACTTCCACTTCACGCCTGTCTTCTGTGTGGTCGTGGTATTTCACCGGGCGAGCTGTTGTTGTTGCTGGCGTCTACCGCTGTTAAACTGACAAAACTGTCCACTGGAAATGGACAAAATTGAGTGAATTTCTTCAAACAAAAGGTCTCTGTAGGCCTTTTTTCGCCTCATTTTTGTGCTCCACATTAAGTATCTAAGAACATATACATAATGAGGAAAGATTTAATTGTTTGTTTGAATTTATAAGCTCCGAAACTATTGAACTTATTTGAAAAATTCTTTCACTGTTGCGAATCTACACTATCCCCTGTTGACATCTTATTTTTTACTAATATTATAAATGCGAACGTTTAGATTTAGTTTGTTTGAAGATATCTCCGGAACGGCTCAACGAATCTTGATGAAATTTGCCATAGATGTAGAACATAGTCTGGTAGAACATAGGCTACTTATTAAATTTATTTTTAAATTCCGCGCGGACGTAGTCGCGGCGACATCTAGTATGTTATATTTATTAATAGATTTTTGTTTAAGTTGAAGTAAAAAAAAGAACAAAAAGAAGAAGAAAACAAAAAAGGTTATATACTTCTATGTCAGATGCAGTAACTTTATAACGATAATTTAATGACGTTTTAAAGATGGCCGGAAACAAATGATAGGTTATAAAGCATTAGACATAAAGTACACGCGAGTCTTGTTCAGTATTTATTGAGTGCGAGGTGAAGGTTTTTATAGAACATAGAAAGCTGTTGAGTCGATTGATATTATTGTGTCAGAACTCAAATGTTAAATTTGAGTTATTTATATTAAAATTTTTATAGGTATTAAAATTATTAAAACTTGTTAGACATTATAAATTGCAATCATTTAAAAGTGAGGGCTAAGGTCGGCATGTCGCTACTGAACGAATCGTGCGTTCGAGCAATGTAATACATCCACACAGAAGATACACCTCTACTTCTAACTGTGCCGGAGGGTAAAATCTAGTTCCCTTCCTTTTTCTTTCCTTTTCATATGATGAAAGGAGAAGGAAAATTGAATTGGGAGTCGGGATTACGAAAGAGAAATGCCCGTAATATTTAAAGCCTTTCTATTAAACGTAACTTGCAGATATTTATGAGAAGTCACTTTCGAATTGACCGCTTACTTGTCGCTCTGTTTTAAATAAAATCTTTTTATTTAATCAAAGATTTTTCTTTCGTGTAATATTGCATTGTCATCAGAACTAAAAATCTAACAAACTAACAATCGGAAGTAGGTGTAATTTCATTTATAAGAATTGATCAAAATAAAAAATAAATTTATTAAATGAAGCGCAACAGTTTTCTCTGTGCGTTTTACTTGATCGTTCATAAGGTGTTTCCTTCGCTTCGCCGCAAGCGTCAATTGTAGAGCCGCCATGTGATGTTTTTTATAATAATACTAGTTGTCGCACGCGACTCCGTCCGCGAAGAGTAAAAAAACTTAATAAATAGCCTATGTGTTCTTCCAGACCATGTTCTACATCTGTACCATATTTAATCAAAATTTGTTGCGCCGTTCTAGAGATACCTTCAAACATCCATCACAGACACACTGCAACTTTTTTAAACATTTCCTTATGATATTTAAACAATAAAAAATATAATTTATAAACGAACAAATTGCGGAAATCCCAATTCAAAAATAACAACAATCTAGGCGACCTGGCGCCGCGCCGGTCACACAGCCAGTGTCGAATTATTATCGGTTTGTCGGGTTTATCGCTAAGTTCTCTTGGGATGATGTTGGAGCTCTCCAGCACTGCGTAAAATAGGGGAGCCGAAACGGCAAAAAAGAAGTAGAAGTAGAAGTAGAAGTAGAAGAAGAAGTAGAAGTAGAAGTAGAAGTAGAAGTAGAAGAAGAAGTAGAAGTAGAAGTAGAAGTAGAAGTAGAAGTAGAAGTAGAAGTAGAAGTAGAAGTAGAAGTAGAAGTAGAAGTAGAAGTAGAAGTAGAAGTAGAAGTAGAAGTAGAAGGAGAAGTAGAAGTAGAAGTAGAAGTAGAAGTAGAAGTAGAAGTAGAAGTAGAAGTAGAAGTAGAAGTAGAAGTAGAAGTAGAAGTAGAAGTAGAAGTGGAAGTGGAAGTGGAAGTAGAAGTAGAAGAAGAAGTAGAAGTAGTAGTAGAAGTAGAAGAATAGTAAGAGTAGAAGGAGAAGCAGAAGAAGGAGAAGTAGAACAAGAAGCTGAAGTAGAAGTAGAAGGAGAAGGAGAAGCAGAAGAAGTAGAAGAATGGTAAGAAGTAGGAGAATGGTAAGAAGTAGAAGTAGAACAATAAGCTGAAGTAGAAGTAGAAGAATAGTAAGAAGTAGAAGGAGAAGGAGAAGCAGAAGAAGTAGAAGATTGGTAAGAAGTCGGAGAATGGTAAGAAGTAGAAGTAGAAGAATCGTAAGAAGTAGAAGTAGAAGTTTAAGTAGAACAAGAAGCAGAAGTAAAAGTAGAAGTAGAACTTCAACAAGAAGCAGAAGTAGAAGTAGAAGTAGAAGAATGTTAAGGAGTAGAATTGGAACAAGAAGAAAAAGTAGAAGTAAGGAAATGAGTATAAGTTTAAGTAGAAGTAGCAGTAGAACAAAAACAGAAGAATGACAGAAGTCAAGATAAAGGCAAGAATATAAGTAGAAGAAGAAGTAGAACTAGAACAGAAGAATACTATGAAGTAGTAGTAGAAGTAGAATGGTACATTGGACCATTGGATGGTCCATTGAATGGTACATTGAATGGTTGAATGGACCACTGTCCTAGACAGACTAATTATATTAGTAATGAACTCGAATAATAGCGTCTGAAATAGCGCATGAATTTAATTGATGTTTCTGAAGAAAAAAATAGTTATTGTGAGAAAACTATAAAAGATAGATATATGTTATCCTGCACTTTTTTAGAATATTTAAAGAACGTAAATATTCTTTCGTACATTGTTTTTGTGTCGGTCCTAAGGTTTAGCCTACGTAAGCGTTTGAAAGCAAAAAATGCCTTATTTTTTGCAACGCATTTTGAAGTCAAACTAACAAATCTACTAGTCTTCTAGTAATTTTAAAAATGAATTTAAAAATGGGTTTTTTTTAATCAAAATCGGAGCACTAGGAGCGGAGTTACGCGGTAACACACAAAAAAAATAGTGGTACTCATAACCGCCTTCTTTTTGAAGTTAGCTAAAAAGGGAAATTAAGAAATAAGCGAGCTCCAAATGAGGTGTAATTAAATCATACATTTTATGAATAATATAACCTTAATAAGTAACCGTGGCTGTTAATACACGAAATTCAGAAGCTATGTAACATAACATATCGTTTTGTTACGCGGGTAAGTCCGCAGTCGACACCTCAGCGGGACTTCTGCGGGGTACAGTTCCAGCTTCGAGAATGTATCAGTTATTTCCTGTGATTGCATCATGGCGATTAAAGTGAAAATTTTCTATGTTAGTGTTTTCTGTCTACATGCCCACTGACATGTCAGAAAATGTTCTAGAATTTTTAGATGATCAAGTTAAAAGACAGAAAAATCTTATTTATTTAACACGTTAAGTGCGAAGCGAGGCCTAAATCACCCCTGATGCAACTTCCCTGTGGTACGGCACGCAAAAAAGTGAATTTCTCTGTCGTGCGAATGGCATAGCTTTGGTTTGGTCCAGTGTAGGAAAGAGATAAATTTATATTTGAGATCACTAATGGTTCCGGACTCGGTGGTGTACCTACCTTGGTACCGGATGTCTTAGGCCTCGTGCCGCACTGAATTCATATAATTTTAATGCAGTGCGGAACGAGGCTAAAACGTCCCATATACTCCCTGACCTCGTACCGCACTCAACGCGAGCTTCCCGCGACCAGTGTTGTGCATCACGTCGATTGGAGAGCACGTCCTTTTACAGCGCCGAACATGTCTAAAGTCATAAATAAGTACAACATATATATTGAGATTTTTATAAAAAAAGTATATTGATACTGATTTTTTAATGTTAATTCAAGTTCTAATAATTGTATTTTTAAAGCCCGAGGCAGAATAAATAGGACAGTTTCTTTTCTACTTCTGGTTGCCTTTTTTTTCTATTCTGTGAACCGCATTAAGATTTTCATATACAAATAGAAAGATAAACCTTATGCATAAACCGTAATCCATTATTTTCCAATAATAAGTCTGTAATAGGTGTCTGTAATAGGTGGTATAGAATGGAACGCTTCGTGCGCGAGTCCGACTCGCACTTGGCCGGTTTTTTTTTCTTTATGGCGCCTTCAAGCACAATTTAGATTATTTAAAAAAAATGTATCCTTTGATAGCTTTGTGTTGTTTTGCCAGGTTTTGCCCTTAAAACGATCTAATGAGATATAATTGATCAAAATCGGTCAAGTCGTTGCGTAGTTAAGACAGTTTAAAAAGTCGATATTATTTTTCCCATCACTAATCGCAGCGAAAATTTGCCCTATTTCAGTGCGTTACGAGGTGTATAAGATCCCATATTTTGTTTTGCTAATAATTCCTAAACTAGCCATCAGATCCCGGGGCGACGATGGATTAGGGTTCATCAATTCACTGTCTATATCAATAAGGACCAAAATTCTCATTTATCTTTGATTTCGCGCCAGAAAATGGATTTTAGTCTGTAATAGGAGGTGGGGTCTAATAGACCGCGTGTCGCCCTAAAGTCTGGTCACGGTACGGGCCGATTATACCTCGTGCCGCAGGAACGGAAAGTATGCAAAAATTGGTGCCGCAGCTAACGTGTTAACACAATATCAAAACACGAAAATACCAGGACTTAAAAAAATAAAATTAAATAAGGTCGTCAGCAATATCTATCTATATATATAAAAGAAAGTTGTGTTAGTTACACCATTTATAACTTAAGAACGGCTGAATCGATTTGACTGAAAATTGGTGGGCAGGTAGCTTAGAACCAGGAAAAGGACATAGGATAATTTTTACCCCGTTTTCTATTTTTTATTCCGCGCGGACGGAGTCGCGGGTAAAAGCTAGTAGAGTATAAAAGTGACAATGGCAAACACATAGCACGAACAGAACTAATAACACTTCATTAACTATTCAACTCGCATTGTTACAGTACGAAGCAAAGGTTCTCAAACTTTCCTAACATTAATTTCATAGATCCTAGAAGATTCTGTCAGTTAGTAGTTAGTAACTAGTAATTTATTATTCCAGACTATGCTCTAAATATATCTGTGTCCACACAAGACAAACTAAACACAAGATTCTAATTTTGTAAGATAAAATTAATATTTTTACACAATACAGTGCCGGATTAGTGCGGGATTAACGAGATTCTAACGTACTTCGTTATAACATTATTGTAGTTTTGAATTTTTAAATTTTAAAATTCTTAACAATGTCTCTAACGTACTCTAAAAAACTTACCAAAATATAATTTCAATTACGTTAATAACATAAATAATTAAAATAATTTTTAACTTTAAAAAAAATCTTACGAGAATCAATGTTTGAGCAACCCTGACCTATGTCATAAGTGCGACACGACGGCGTGGAAAACTCACGGGCGTGGCGTGCTCCGTCCAATCGTAGACTAGAAAATTACCTAATAATTACCGCTCTAACCAATGGAAAAGCCGAGGAAAATTACATAAAATAGTACAGTAGTTTTCTTTGTGAAATAACCGCGGTATGACAGAACGCGCGGTCGCGTGCGCGCGGTTTTCGTTATCTCTACTACTCTATAATCGATGGGTGAAAAAATAAATCAAATAGAAACTTTTTAATTACACAAAATGGCACTGGTAATAAAGAAAAGGCCACTTCTTTAACTAATCATTATTCATTTAAAAAAAAACAAAAGCGTTAACAAAATTAACAATTGACTTTCAAATTAAAAAAGATAACATTTACGGCATATTTTCGGTGGAATAAAATAATGTAAATCATTATAAAAAAAAACACACACACACAGTTAATAATAAAGCGTATTTAATTTCATTTAAATTAAGTGTAATTCCATAGTTGAATTGGAAAATATAAAAATACACAAAAAAAAAATATTGAAGAGTACATTTCTTAAGCAATTTAAATATTGTGCAATAAATAGTGACAAAGAAAAAAGGGGCTATTATGGAGCCTAACGTTCCGTTATACGATTTAGAAACAATGTCGTGCACAGCTCAACATAGCAGTGCATTAGCAGCTCTTCGTCTACTTAGAAGTTACAACCATTTTCTAGTGCCTCCTGGTAAGTAAAGCAGCCAACATGACTGTTGCAACATGGCCACACAGAAGACACGTCTCTACTGCGCATTTTATCTGTTGAGTTTGAGTGCTGGAGGAAAAATTGTACTCTCCTTCCCCTATACACCCATTTTATAAGATAACTAGCTGACGCCCGCGACGCTGTCTGCGCGAAATTAAAAAAAACGTATTAAGTAGCTTATGTGTTCTTCCAGACTATGTTCTATATCTGTGCCAAATTTCATCAAGATCCATTGAACAGTTCCGAAGATACCTTAAAATAAACATCCATCTATCTAAACATTAGTATTTATAATATTAATATGATGGTGACAAGGGAAAGTAAATATGACGGGAGAGGGGACGTACAGGAAAGAGAAATATCCAAATATATTGTTTCAATATGTCTCCTTTGTCAATTATAGGTATGCGGTATCTGATAGTCGACTTGGAAAAGACACTGTTAGCCAATTACTTCTTTACTTTATTTAATTCAGGTGTCAGCTTGTTTGTTTGCTACTATTTAAAAAATTGTTATCACTAGTTGTCGCCCCCGACGCTGTCCGCGCAAAATTAAAAATAACGTTATTAAAGAACACACAGGCTACTTATTAGTAGCCTGTGTGTTCTTTCAGACTATGTTCTACATCTATACCAAAATTCATCAAGATCTGTTGACCCGTTCCGGAGATACCTTCAAACAAACATCCATCCATCTAAACATACGTATTTATAATATTAGTAAGATATAAGAAAAATTGTTTAAACTAATATATTTATGAATTTATAAGTTTAAGCGTAAAATATGCACAGTTTCTAAATGGTGAAAACAGTTCCGGTTTGGTTCGGAACACGGCGTTGTCTATAAACTGGCTTCTTCACAAGAAGGGTGGATGGAACAAATTAAGAGCTATTAATAAAAAAAAATGATATCAGGAGGGTGGATAGTTGTGGATTGTTTTTAATTACTTTCATTTGTTCTGGGTTCGATTATATTTTCAAACGTTTAAAGTTTCACACATGGGCAGTAGTTAAAATGTCGAAGGTGGTAAACGAGAAGTGGCTATCTAACTTCGCTAAAAAATGACTATCCATTGAACAAACAACAAGTTAAAAGGTTGAAGAATCGTTGCCTACCTTTAGAGCATAAGGAACGCATAGACAGAGAATATTTTCCTTTCCACTGCGTTCCCTTTCCGACAAATTGAATTCCCATTCACGTGATTTCCTGATAAGAACAGAGGAGGACTAGAATTTGGTCTCCGACACATATACTAATCAGATGGTACTTTTAATAGTTGGTAGACGCCAGTAACAACATGTGTTGCAGGAATTAGCCGGCTCTACCGGTGAAATACCACGACCACACAGAAACAGGCTTCAAGTGGAAATAGTTCCAAGTTTCGTCTTATGAGTGTGCGTTTTGTAGGCCTAATATTACTAAATTCCCTTCTTAACCCTTTTCTAATAAGTAGTAGGTAGTCTATTAAGGGAAAGAGTGATAAGTCTAAGGGAAGTAGATACGAATTTGACGGAGTAGGGGATGCATAGGAACGACGTTCTCTTTCAATACTCTAATCTGTCAATTAAAGGTAGACAACACTGCAATTGTGGATTTCTATGTGTAGCGATTGCTTCACTATTTCGAAGAATACAGCTACATGCTAGTTTGCTATATTATATTATAAAAAATTCATTCGTATCTTTATCGTGTATATCGTTCCTTAGCTAACAACACTTCATAAGTCATTTTTATCAACTTTACAGGGGACGAAAAAAACTGTCATTTAAAAAAAATCGGTGGATTTAATTTATTAATTACTTAATAAATACGCTATTTAGCGGTTAAGAAATAAGTATTTCTTTAGTTTTTGTCGATTTATTCTATTTAACATATTGTAACTATATTTCTTTACATTTCAATTATGTGAGCAATGTTTAGACGCGGAATGAGTTCCATCTAATGGTATTAAAATGTGCAAACCGCCAATTCTATACTTGAGCGGTGTTGTAAGCTAAGGGACGATATGTATATTCTTTACTTCTTAATATGTCAACAATTGTACTATTAAATTAAATATTTTTATAACAAACAATTCAAATAAATATTTGTCAAAGACAAACCTCAATTAGTGAGTTTGCCCAACCGTTTAGAGGGTGCAGGGTGCAGGGTGCAGGGCGCGTGGCAACGATCAAGGGGCCATCAATGTATATATTATTCATGTATTACCCATTAGAGTTGCCATATTTGAATTAGGATGGCTATAAATATAAAGGAAGACAGAAGGAAATAAAGGTTGAGTGAAAGAGGAGATGCGTAAGTATGTAGTGAATCCAGATATGACAGCTGATGGATTTATAAAGAAGAGTACTGTGACATCGACACCGACATCGTTATGGAAAATTACCACATTAACTATGAATTAAGATTATCAAAGCACTTAAATTCATATCTTCAATGAGCATATTATTTTTGAAATAATAGTGACAACAATATGATATTGTGTCAATACGATTGGTTTCAAATCTTACTAATATTATAAACTAGCTTTTACCCGCGACTCCGTCCGCGCGGAATAAAAAAAATGCACACAAAATAAAAAAGTTCCTATGTCCGTCTCCTAGTTCTAAGCTACCTCCCCATCAATTTTCAGCTAAATCAGTCCGACCGATCTTGAGTTATAAATAGTGTAACTAACACGACTTTCTTTTATATATATAGATAGATGCGAATGTTTAAATGGATGGACGGATGGATGGATGTTTGTTTGAGGCTATCTCCAGAGCGGCTGCATTAAACTCGCTGAAATTTGTAATAGATGTAGAACATAGTATGAAAGAACACATAGGCTACTAATAAAGTTTTATTTTAATTCCTCTCGGACGGAGTCGCAGGCGACAGCTAGCACATTATAGATATCCAATAAAACGGGGATATCGGTCCTGTAGTTTTTGAGTTTCTTCGCTATAATTATATTTACTCTAGCTTTTGTAAGCGACTTCGTCTACACAGAGTTAAAAAAAAGGGTGAAAGAAACCAACATAATTTACGTCCGTAACCCAAAAGGGTAGGCAGACCTCACTGACAAGCATGTCGGTTTCAGGTGCTATTGATATCACCCTTCTTGAGTATTCCATTAATTCAAGTTTCTCTATAATATAAAACAGCTGTATAACTTTACGTTAATTTCAAAAACTATCAAGTTTTCTTTACATTATCGATGTAAATTTTCATATACAAACACCTGGTCGTGGGAGTTACCATGTGGTAGTTGATCAACCAGTCACCCCACAATGATAGTACGAAGGGTAATGAGGCACCTTTGTGTAGTTCATGACCCCAATGTACACCTGTCTTATTAAATCTTTGTCAAAATAAATACAAAAAGGAAAAAAGACGATTTAAGAAAAACGACACAATTGTTTTGACTTATTAATTTTTTTCTAGTTTAAGTCTATTATATGTATTCTAAGTTAATGTACATCAACATAGAATTAATATAATGATTATAACACTTCGGAGAAAAAGACAAATGGAATTGACCTCACTCGTCAAAATCGGTTCCGTCGTTAAGCTTTCAAGCTATCATACGGTCATGATTTTATTTGTATGTAACCTACATATAAAAGTTTCATTATTTCGTTCCTATCCATTTTTCAAAAATCAATTAGTAGACCGGCATTCCTCAGTTTTAGAGGATCTTTCTGCCTCCCACAGCCGCATTATGGTCTGTTCTAAGTGAATTTTCGCTATAGCTACCACTTGGGTATATCAAGATTGCCATATGTGAAAGATTACAATTCAGTCTCCGGCACACGCGCTCGTGAGAATCGTGTTGTATTGTTCGAGAGGGTCACCCATTCAGCAGCGACAAATATTGTGAGGGGATGACAAAATTAACTAATAGTGTTGTTTTTAGTATCATAAACAAGGTGGCAAATGAGCATCGAAATGGCGAAAAGAATCTTGCTTAAACATCCGTAATAGCAGATGCGTTACTAACATTTAAATAATGAAGAAGACTACACACCGAAAGAGAATTTTTCCAATTCTAATGCGTCCTCTTCTCTGTCAAATCCACTTCAGGGTTAGAGAGGGGACTCTAATGAGGCCTTGCAAAATGTTTGTTTTGTATCTTGTTTGCAGATGTCCACGGAGTTGTTCCACTGTTAGCATCTCTGCCGCAGACTCCCTGTCTACCGGCGTATTGCCAGCATCTGCCAGTTAGAACACCCCGTATGTATTATCTCTAGATTTCTTTAAAATTTACCTAACACTAAAACTATGTCGTCCGGAACTTTAACCAGTCCTCAAAAATTGCTATAAAATACGTTAATATAATATAATTCACGACAATATTTGAAGGTGTGTGTGATTTGAACCCACGACCGCTAGATCCATAACCTTTTTAGAATATTGGTGCTTCAAAAATTGCCACATATGGTACAATTGTTTTGAGATTTATCAATGAAACGGAGCAAACCCCATTTTGTTATCATCTTGGCACAAATTTTTCAGTGATTCATTTGGCAGCTAGGCTTGTAATTTACCTACGCAAAGATTTTACGACACTTAAAGCGTTTCATGATTAAATCTTTAGTGAATACTTTCGATATTCAATTTACTGACTATACAAATTGGTTATTCATATCTACTTTTTTATCAGTTTTATCGCCTACAAGTTTATCTGACGTCGAAGTCAGAAGACGGGGAGAGAAGAGACCTATACCTGCGGAACTCAAAGATGAGAAATACTTCGAAAGAAGACGACGCAACAACCAAGCCGCGAAGAAGTCGAGAGACGCTAGAAGAGTGAGAGAAGATCAGGTGAGATACATGACATTAAGGCTTTATTTTCCTGACTCATGTACGGGTAAACGGCTCAAATCAGGGCCGTATTAGATATGTAGGGCGCCGGTTGCGATAATCAATATGGCGTCCCCATAACCCTGCGCCCGGGCGCTCCAAACGCCAGGCGCCTGGTTACACACCCCTAGGTCAAGACAACTATCCTAACATATGGTACTAGCTTATCTACATTTTCTAATGTTTGTTTCGCAGATAGCATGGCGTGCTTGCTACCTAGAACAGGAAAATGCATCTTTACGAGCGCATGTCGCCGCCCTCCGGCAGGAGGCGCTTGCGTTGCGTGCACTTCTTGCCCAACCTGCGCACGCGCATGCGCATTGCGCACTGAACTCCGCACCGCAAGAAACGCGCACTCCTGCGCATTCATGTACATTAGACACACACGGCGCACCTACTTCTACCACGGCTGATTAATTTATCGATTATGTTTAACTTAGTAAAGGCGAAATTGGTTAATCGGGAGACCTTTATACATGAGGATCATTGGCCTGTCTTGACGGACTACTTCCATAAGTGATAACTGTTTTATTAAAGTGAAAGTTTAGATGGATCAGTAGTACAGTCTGTCATTCGCAATTTATAAGGGTGTCTAAAAAGTCCGTCCATATTTTATGTGATTTAGATTTTTTAATATAAATTCACCAATTACTAATTTATATTAAAATGTATAAATGTGCGTGATTTCTGTAAAAATTAGGCGCACGTTGAATATTTTAACTAATAAACTAAATTATAAATAATATTAAATTACAAATCTAACTATTTCAATAGAATTAAAAGAACAGTAAGTAGAAAAAAACTCAGACAATGTTTTCAGATTATGAATACCAGTAGCGTCATCTAGTTTGTCTATTCGAGTTGTGTCGTAGTTATTGTCACCTTGTTGTGTCCTTCGTCAGTTTGTAGTCAGTCTATATGTGTTCTCAATTAAATAAATGACTAATTAAAATGTTTTAAACATAATTAAAAATTGAATTTGATATTCGTTATCATTGATTTTTTCACGTAAAATTAATAAATATTTTAGACGGTACAATAACACGAAACGGGACAAAGAAAAATTAAATAAAATTGTTTGAAATGAACTATGTTTTATTGTAATACCATGTTTGTATTTTTAAATCTTATTTTATTAATATTATAAATGCGAATGTTTGGATGGTAGCATAGCAATCGGATCTTGATGATATTTGACATAGAGGTATATAGAGCATAGTGTGGAAGAACACATACTTATTAAGTTTTTTTTTTAATTCCGCGCAGACGGAGTCGCCGGCGATAAAGGAATGTATTAAATAAATCTGATTATTATTCATTGTGTCCGTTCACGACGGGTTCGAGTCCCGCGACACAACTTGCTTTATACGCGTTGCAGTGGATGACGTAAACATCATTGATAATATAAACAAAAAAGTAAAAAAGTACCCGCAGCGGTGAGAGATTTTCGAATACCCGCTTGTGCGGGGAGAATAAAAATAAGTAGACCTACCTACATTAACCCTGTATAGTCGAACCACGAAATTAAAATATTTAGTTTGTCATTGAAGATGTGCACAGTGCATCTGTATTGAAACATAGTTATAAGATTGTTACAAACGAAAAATATAGGCTTGAAATAAACGAATTTTATGTTTTTTTTATTTATTGCGAGACTCCACTTATTTACTTTTTATTTTATATAGAAAATAATCGCTATTAAAGTTTAAAGGCCTTACCATAAAAAACTTAGACAGTGTTTCAAATACATTTTAGCTTAACAATACGTCAACCATTTTATACCGTGACTCTAGCACCTGGCGGGGTTTTTTGACAAATCATGGTTATTGAAACATTATAATGCGTAGGCGAAATGCGATATTTACCAATAACTAATGAAGTACTTATACCCAAAGTATTGTGGTCATATATATTTATGGTGAAACAAATAACCTCGTTGACGTCAATAATATCAATCAACGGCGGTCAAAGGGTTAAAACACGTGTTTAACTAAACAGCGTTTTTTGAAGTAATACATTAAATGTGTATCTTAATGTAAACGTATACCAAACCTTCTAATTATATCATTACATTAAAGTACACGCTGGAAATAAAAAGGACTTTTAAAAAAAAAAGATTTATTCAATAAGTGTAGGAATCCTGACCGAAGCCGAGTTCCGCCATCTTGGCATCAATCCAAGGCCGGAGCGCGCCGACATCGGCGTACACAGCAGGCAAAGCGTCTCCGCAACCGAGGCCCCAAGCAACCATACCTGAAGCGGTGTACCTACCCACCTGACCCTGCAACAAAAATTAACAAGTGTTAGAAAAAAAACCGACTCGCTAAAGTTAGGCTTGCCAGGTCGCCAAACCTACTATCCGGACAGACCAGCCAGTTTGGCCGAACATTTGGGTGACCTTTCTACCCTATAATATTTAGGATTTTGTCGCAGTATTAACTGGTACACTCTCGTTTGAGAAATGTAAAAAGTCTAACAAAAGCTGGAAAACCGTTTATTTTGGCCGGACACGCAATCAAAAAGCCTACCTATGTCCGGCTTTATCCGGACGCCTGGCAACGCTAGCTGAAGCTGTGGGTGGATTCAGACTAGCGCCATCTTGTAGTGCTGTAACTTTAGGCCCTCCTTACACAAGGCGATGTAAATTTTAGAAGCCCGACGATTTTAGACGTCAAAAGACTAATACAATGTCATAGAGTTATCGAAAAAATCAGTAGCTTGTTACTTGTTTGTTAAGAGCGTCGTGAGGAAAGTCGCTGCAATTGTTTTCTTCTTCTTCTTCAGGTACTTCTCCGACTATTGAAGGTTGGTGGTCCTTGTTAAGATGGTGGAGGATGACATGTAGACGCTACGACTGACTGAATAGACGATTCGCGTCGACGATTCAACGGTATGTCTACGAAGCGCGACGCGATACTCGGAATCATTAGTATCGAAGATTTATGTATTGTGTACAAAGGGGCTATATTTACTGTTGATGTTTATAGGTAGTCCGAAATCAGGTCTCGTTATTATAAAAAATCTGGAAAAGGAATTAGGCAATTTTTTTTTATTTCAGACATTAAGGTCAAAGGCACTTACGTTTATAGGACACATTAACGGTGAACCACCATCTCCAGTGCACGTGTCCTTGTTAGGTTCCCCACCAGCGCACATGAACGTATTGTGCAGATTGAATACAGGACCCAATCTAGTCTTACGAAGTTCCCTCTGACATTTACTCCTGTCTATAACTGGAATTTGAACCTGAAATACATAAAAGAATTTAATATATAATATAGTTGATTTAAAATACTATTTTTAAATAAAACAAAAAAATAACTGATCGTTCTATGACACTTGGGAGAAGAACACGAATCGAAAACCTCACTAGTCAAAATCGGTTCAGTGGTTTTGACTTATATGCCGTCACAATGGAATTTACATACGAACCCGAATGCGTTAAAAACCGTTCTTTCACCATTGGATTCCGAAACCTATATATCCGTATAAAAGATATCGTCATTCCTGTCCTTATCTTTGACAAAACAAAGATAACAATATTTTCAAACGAGAATTTAGGTCTCAGAAACAAGCTCTAGCTAAATAGTTGTATTAGAGGCCCGACACAAATGGCAATTATTTTGGAAACCGAGCGAATACTGAGGATCTCCTTTCTCTACAGTCCTGACCACTGGTTGCTTGAGTAATGGAATTCCACAGTCTGTGGTGTATTTTTTTAATACATATAATGTATTTTAAGGAAAATATATAAATAAATGAATATATTAACAATAACCTTACTAATATTATAAATACCAATGTATAGATAGATGGATGTTTGTTTGAAGATATCTCCGGAATGACTGGACGGATCTTTATCTAATAACGATTTATTGATGGTCAAAAGTTTATCTTCAGTTTTAAATGTACTCACCTTTTTAAGAACCGTCTGATATGCTCCTGCTTTGCCGAACTTCTTCTTTCCCCAGCCAGCGGAGAAGCATCTGGTGCCGTCTACCGCGCGCTCACCGGCGGGAGGTAGACAAATAGAGTTCACATTAGAAACAAAGTCTAAAGGCTTGTCTAGTACTAAAAGTGCTACGTCGTTGAATAGGTTCGCTGTGGAAAAAACGTAAAGCTTCAGTGACGATATAGATATATAGAAGAGTACATATGGCGACCCTACAGAAGAGAAAGGCCAGGTTGATAATATATTCTGTTACATGACATTCGTTCATGGATTTTAAAATAGCATCCCTAAAAAGTTTTTTATTTTATTCCGACTCAAACGCGTCTGTTGTTACGTGACAGTTATTTCTATATCTATTATTGATTCGAATCCTTACCACCGCTACCATCCGCTACATAATGGCGATAATCGAATAATCACTAAAAACCACGGCTTATAGCCTTTCCATCTACAGGGGTCAGTGTCTATGTGACATTTTTTTTAAAGTCATTAAATCTTCTACATATAAAATGGGAGTGTCTGTATGTAATATCGAAAAAAAAAACAACATATTTCGTACACATTTTAGTATTGTATTTGCGTAGCAAATATCGAAAAACCAACTTTTAAAATTTTTGTCTGTCTGTCTGTTCCGGGTAATCTCCGAAACGGTTGGACCGATTTTGGCGGGACTTTGAATGGAACGTAATACGGGTTGCAGACCAAGAGCCTATGCTAAGTTAGTTTAGCTTAGCTCGCATAGCTGACGCAGTTTTCCATACTTGTGTTCAGACCGCAAACTATGCGAACTAAGCTATGTGAGCCAACTAAAATATGCGAAGCTAAGTTAGTTGTGTATGCCGATGCGCAGCTACACAAGCTAAGCTAAGCCCCTCCCGTTACCCCGCACACACTTTGCACATCCTTGTGTGTTGTCCACTGTTCTTTGTTATAGATTAATTTATTATTAATTTGTTTGTAATATCTCCGATAATCAATGATAACAAATCATAAAACTGAACTCTTGTAACAAGATAATATAACTGAAAATGTTCATCTTCTAACTCATAAAATAAAGTTCTAAACTCTCCACTTGTGTGCCGAGATTGAATGTGTTAACATATCCAAGATCTGGAACTGGAACGTCTTTTTCTTAAATAATAATAAGTCAGTATTAATCTTTATTTTCTACTAGCTTTTACCCGCGACTCCGTCCGTGCGGAATAAAAAAAATGCACACAAAATAAAAAAGTTCCTATGTCCGTCTCTCAGTTCTAAGCTATCTCCCCATCAATTTTCAGCTAAATCAGTTCGACCGATCTTGAGTTATAAATAGTGTAACTAACACGACTTTCTTTTATATATATAGACTAGCTTTTACCCGCGACTCCGTCCGCGCGGAATAAAAAATAGAAAACGGGGTAAAAATTATCCTATGTCCTATTCCTGGTTCTAAGCTACCTGCCCACCAATTTTCAGTCAAATCGATTCAGCCGTTCTTGAGTTATAAATGGTGTAACTAACACGACTTTCTTTTATATATATAGATAATATAGATATAGATGTGTAACGTATTCATCATCGGAACTTTCTTCATCGATTATATTCATGGTGAGCGACGTCCGTCTAATAACTACGCAACACTGACTGAGCTTTGGCTTAGCTGTTGGTGTGCACGCTATTTATTTCTAGCTTATCTTAGCCTAGCTTGCTTGGCATAGATTAGTTTAATCGTGACATAGTTTAGTTTTCGGTCTGCAACCGGCTTTAATGATGAACGCGGGAATTTTATAGGGAACATTTTAATTCTGCGTTGACAAAGTTGCAGGAAAATGCTAGTAATTATTAGCCGCTGCAATAATTTGTTTGGTTCAGTGACGTTACTGTATTATAGCATTGCCAACGCAAAGCATTCGTGGTTTTGAATTAGTTATCATTTGTATGTATAAATAAGTAAATCCATAGCACAGATGATAACAAAGTTTGAGGTTTTCCTGTTTACGAACTTTAAGCACTAATTTGAAATGAAATAAAATAAGAGATATAAATATAATACCAGTCATAGAGTGGAAAATACGAGTAATTTCCTTCAATTATTCCAATCAACACATTTTACAAAGACAGCTATAGTCCGAAAATGATTTTACTTGTTATTTTAAAATTATGCCTCACCGGGTCAACTAACCTTTTCGTATCGGATTCAGACGCGCAACAAAAAATGTTGTTTTTTATTACTCAGTGTTTTAACATAAATCAACGTGTTCCATATAATGTCTAGATTACAATCTTAATATATATAAATCTCGTGTCACAATGTTTGTCCTCAATGGACTCCTAAACCACTTAACCGATTATAATAAAATTCGCACACCATGTGCAGTTCGATCCAACTTGAGAGATAGGATAGTTTAAATCTCAAATTATAGTCGCAATTTTAATTTATTGCTAATTATTTGTCTGTTATTATTTGACAGTCACAATTATCTGTTAACTCCAAATTATTCTAACAGATGTCGATACCTTTCGACTGGGTTGAGTAAGTAATCAATAGATGGCGCTGCTATGGTAAATCTACGAACGTGTCATATAAGCATATTAACTGCGCGCGGACGGAGTCGCGGGCGACAGTTAGTGATAATATAGTTTTAAAGTTTCTAATTCGCGAACAAATTGTCAAACAACCTAAAAATCCTGTATCTGACAGATGGAGTGACGTTTTTGACGTTAAGATCTAACCAAGGAGTTCGTTCAATGTGACGTTAACCGCCATCTTTGCATATGTACTCTGTATTTTAAATATACTATGATGGCGCTTTAAGTTTTTTAAAATAAAGTTTGTGCAATAATATAAAATATTACAATAATGTGGGCAAGGTGTGGGTAATGTGGGCAAGGTGGGCAAGGTGGGCCAGGTGGGCAGGTGGCTCTTTATAATACTCACTTCTTTTAGTATTGAAAAGTTCATGAATAATAATCCTCTCAACGTTCCTATCTTGATAGGGGAGTACTTCATCCTCAGAGGTAGTGTTCCATTCGCCGGCGCGCGCTCGCAGATTTAAATTCTTCTCGTAAACGTTGTGTGCGGTAGTGAGCACTACCCGCGGGTGTATCACAGACCCGCCGCAAGTATATAAATACAACTTACTACCCTCAGGCTTCTCAGGATTTGCCGGTACTACCCTATGTATTAAATAATTTAATATAACAAAAGAAATTTGAACTAGGTTTAGCCCGTTACTCCGTCCACGCGGAATAAAAAAAAGGAAACGGGATAAAAAGTATCCTATATTCGTCTCCTGGTTCTGAGCTAAATCCACACTATTTTTTAGCCAAATCGGTTCAACAGATCTTGAGTTATGGCGTGACTAACATGACTTACTTTTTCAAATATACTTATATATATTAAAAAGAGAAAAGATTTGATCGTCCGTATTGTAATGAATAAGCTACGAAACTACCGAACCGAACATTTTTTCACTGTTGCGAAGCTACACTATTACTGGGTAACTATATTTATTACTAGATTTTTTTTTAATTCCGCACGGACGAAGTCGCCGGCAAAAGCTTTTTGATAAAAATAGCTTTATGTACTTCTCCATATTAACTTTAACTGTGCGATAAACATTCATCGGTTCTTTAAAAAGGGGTACAAAGTTTGTACTGCATATAATACTCGTTAGTAGAAAAATCACTTACTTGAGTACGGCGACTATCCAGGGGAACTCAGCAAATTCGGTATTATCCGACAGGATCTCAGTATTATCGCCGTTGCGCCAACCGCACCCTGACTTCTATAAAATATATGTTTTTAAGTTAGGCACTTTTAGTTCAGTTATCACGTTAAGTTATCAAATAAAAAAAACTGTCTATGTCGAGTCCGCGTTTCTTCCGCCTAATCTCCGAAACGGCTGGATCGATTTTGACGGGACCAAAGGTGAACATTAACTCGTTAATCGTTAATTAACGAAGTTAACATTTTGCTTAACGGATTAACTTTTAAGTTAACTTCAAAAGTGTTAACGCTTTTGTTATCAAAAGTCATCAAAAGATCTTTCACTTGTTTTGCATGCATTTTGGTATGGTTAACTTTTAACGATTAACTTTAACTAGCGTTACATTTTCGAAAATTTATCGCTTTAACGATTAACGAAGTTAATTTTTCCATTAACTGTGCCCATTTGCGGACGGGACTTATATTGGAAAACAGCTGACGTATGCAAGAGTGACATAGACTATTTATTAATTCCATGCTGAAGAATTTACGTGACAGCTAGTTATAAATATAATAGTTATTACCGGCACAGTCTCAACGCCGGACAACGATATATCTTCAAAACCACAACAAATTTCATCGGCCCCAATACAAATGCCTTTGTCACTGAAACATAAAAGTAATGAGTTACACTGGGGGGAATAACCGAGCCCGCCGATGACAGCATCGCACGGCAAATGTAACTAAGAACGCAGACTGTGGATGCTTACTAGTCGGAATTTAGAGGCTCTGAAGTACCCCCTAATCCTTTTATTCCTAAGACGAGATGAAGTCGAGGGAGAAAAATAGTGAGAGAAGCAGCCTACTTATCCTTTAAACGGAGGAAAGTATAAAATAATAAAATCTTCTTTTAGAACCTTACTATATTAGTTAGTCTTAGAAATAGGATCCTTTTTGACTCTAGGGAACATCAATCGAATTGCTCTTTCTGTATTTGTTTGTATGAACAGATTTTTTTTATTTTTTTATATTACAAGATGGCAAACGAGCAAGCGGCCACATGAATTCGCCGAAATGGCGAAGCGACCGCTGCCCATAGACATTCGCAATTGCAGATGCGTTGCCTACCCTCAATCGACGAAAGAGGAGACGCACAAAAAGAGAATATTTAACCTTCCTATGCATCTCCTCCTTCATCAAATCCACCTCCTCTTCCCACTCTGGAGGACGAAAACTGTTGTACTTACCCTACACGAGTGGAATAAGAACAGGTAGACGATGAATAACACATCCGGACCTACCTAGAAACCCGAGTTTCTCGGTTTCTCTCTAGAGATTGTTCGTTGGGACCTGATAATGACTATCCAAGTTCGAATGTATATAGTTATTTCTGCAGTTTATATTCTAGCCTTACCTTTTTCTAAGTGGTGAGAGTATTTTGGTACAACCCGATGGTACTGTACATGACCCTTCTCTCCCATCAGCCGTCATGCATTGTGTATTTGATTCTACCATTGGAACTGAAATTATATATACATTTGATACATCCGTGTATGCTGTTGCATCTTTAAGTTACTATTACTGTTGTTAGTGTACCTTCGTCTTTTTCTTTCAAACTTGGAATTGGTGCAGGTATATTAGTAGGAAGTCCAGATACGTTGGTCGTTGGCGCCTTCCCGAATATCTGTTCAAGTAATTTTGCTAGATCCTCGTCCGCATCTGTCAATATCAAGAAATAGTTGATTAAGTTTGAATGTGGACGGGTATAAAAGTAGAAGAAGACCGAAGAAAGTATGTTAATCTAATCGCATTTGTTTTGGAGATGAAAAGATTGTGTGTAAGAGGTTATGCGTTAACAGCTATAACGTCTGATAGAGATTTTTTTATATTATAAGGTAAACAAGTAAGCGGCTACTTGAATTCATGAAGTAGCGAAGTGATCGCTTTAATCGACGAAGAAGTGGACGCATATAAATCAAGTATTTTAACATCTCACTCCTGTGAGTTGAAAAAAAGTCTGTAATTTTATCTCCCTTAATGTAGAATTAATACGAGATCTAAACTTAGGCACATTAATTAAGTGACCAAAGTTATTTACTTATTAAATATTTAAATACCATTCACTTGCGCTTGACATAGGCCAAGTAAGAAGATAAAAAATGCAGCTCTCGCCATCTGTAAAAGGCAATATTATTTTTAATTATATTGTGGAGAAATTTGTCGAGCAAGCGGCTACATGAATTCCTCGAAATAGCGAAGTGACCGCTGTCCATAAACATCCGCAATTACAGATGTGTTGCTTAACTTTAACTGACAGAGGAGGATACGCAGAGAAAGAGAATATTTTTTATTGAAAAAAAAATTGGTAGCAATTACGTAAATCCGCAAAGTTTGTGCACCTGTTAGGCGCTCATTTAATTTTAAAAATGACAACTCATGTTTTTGTGTTTTATAAATATTAATTCAAAGGTTACAAATATTATACTATGCTAATGTTTAGATGAATGTTTGTTTGATATACCCAGAACAGCTCTCAACAGATCTCAATGAAATTTGACATAAATATAGAACATAATCTGGAATAACACATAAGCTACTTATTACGTTTTTGTTTTAATTCCGCGCAGAAGAAGTCGCGGGCGACATTTAGTTCGGTTATAAATAACTATCAATGTAAGATAAATTGACGAGGTATTATTAAATATTAAAAATAATTTTCCTTGTACACATAAGTATTGAAATTTCCTACAAATTATGTTGTTTTGTTTACAATATTATAGATGATAATAGGTTATACTGTAAAATCTTTTAATATGACTAAATTTTTTAGCAAAGATTTCGTGATCGCGGAATAAAAAAAAAACAGTAAGCCTTTGCGCTATTCCGGACAGTAATCTATATCTGTGGCAAATTTCGCTGTTAAGAATGTACATACGGGCTATAAACATTACTCGGATATAAACATGAAGAAAATATTTTAATATCCATGCACATAAATACAAGAAAAACACAAATTAAAAAAAAAAGAATAACCTTATCACAGTTGTCTAAAATTAATTGAACCATTCACAAAACTGTTTAATTTTATTTGAATTATTTTAAAACATTATTCAAGTTTTAAACGACACAACGTTTGCGTTGAAAACAAAATTGTGACTGATCAAAATGTATCTACCATAGTGATGTTGAACAGATGTGATTCACTCTCGCCAACAGATTCACAGAAACCGGTTTATAACTTTATAAAACACTAGCTGTCGCCCGTGACTCCGTCTGCGCGGAATAAAAAAAAACTTAATAAGTAGCCTATGTGTTCTTCCAGACTATGTCTTACATCTGTGCGAAATTTTATCAAGATCCGTTGAGCCGTTCCGGAGATACGTTCTAACAAACATCCATCCATGTAAACTTTCGCATTTGTAATATTAGTAAGATTAAGAAGCAATGTACGATGAATCAATGTACACCGCCATCTATGAGAACTTCATTAAACTAAACAGTAAATAAACACTTGCTTAGGAAATAATTAATTGATACATTTTACACGTTTACATTCACGACATAAGCGAATAATTGAGATGATAACTATTCTATCCAGTAAGTTAGACCAAAATACGGGTACATGTGAAATTTGATTGAAATCGGTTCAGTAGTTTTGGAGTTTAATGGCAACATACATCGTGACACAAGATTTTTATATATATAAAGATTTTAACGTGCAATTTTCATAATACAGATTTATTCATCCCGCTACGCCCCAACACACCTAAAATTGTGTTCTGCGCAGCGACTCGCACGAAGTTAAGAGCCGTCAAGATGTCAAATACAACAATAGTAAAGTGACCGGTGAATTTCACTATTTTATAAGAAAGTTGTTTTGTTAAAAATTATTTAAATCATACGACAATAAAGTTAGAGCGATGCAGTGGACAAGTACATCACTATGAATAAATTATTACCTAAAGTTTTATTCACAGTGGGTTTTTGCTAAGGTTATGGGTCATGCATATAAAGATTGTTCTTGTGGTTATTATAACATTAATAATATTACACAGATAATGTTAAAAAAAAACACCGATAGTAGATAAATAGGGATAAAGACAGTTTTATCGGCACCCGTTGAAACCATAGGGACATCTAGCTTCTGTTAGCAAAAGGTTAAGCCATACCCAAGAACATAATTCACTATGGATTTTATATAAATACAAACAGTCATATATAGGCATATGTTATAGTCATGTATTTTAGTTTACTCGTATGGGTATAACGTCAAGTATTCTAGGTACATTTCCAGTCCAATAATTTCAACACAATTTTTTAAAAACTGCAATAAAAATATTTGTTTGTAACATCAATAATTCTTAAATATAAATTATGTTTTTCCCAGCGTAAATTCTTGGTGATAAGATTTTTTATGTGTGTAGTTTTTTTAAATGCCAGATGTGAGCAATTTTCCTGTTCAAATTAATTCAGTTTGCGCGTCCTCGTCGACCTAGGAGGTCGTTTCGCGCCTAAAGTCTTATTTTTATTCTGTGACAGCTGTCAAACAGAAATGAGGTAATTTTTTTTTAATTTTAAGGCTTTGATTTTAGTTTTATGTATTATAGTTTTAATGATAGGCATATAAATGTTACTAAAATGATAAATGCGAATGTTTGGATAGATGGATGGATGTTTGTTTGAAGGTATCTCTGGAACGGCTCAACGGATCTTGATGAAATTTGATACAGATGTAGAGCATAGGTTGGAAGAACACATAGGCTTCTTATTACGTTTATTTTCAAATCCGCGCGGTCGGAGTCGCGGGCGACAGCTAGTATATAATAAATATTGTTTAGTTAAAATTGTTCAAAATTCGATCATTATTCGTAATCAAAGTTTTTTTGTTGCTCTTCTTCACCAAATTCAACCTAATTTGCCTTAAGAGGCTTTTTTTTTTTTTAAAGAGGGGAATGCTTTATGCATACGCCGTGTCCCGAAGGGGGACACGGAGTTATGTGAGATTCTCTCCCCTAATGGGAGCATACCCACTAAACCACCTCTGTTCCTCCTGCGCATGGTGACGAGGCTACGGGCACGCTTTCGCACTCTTCCGCGGCCCCGTCTGCGCCAGCCGCCGCAGCAGCTCCACCACTGGGGTGGGTTGATCCCACCAACCTCCATTGGGGAGGCACGCCGGAACGAAGGCGCGCCTTCCTCCTGGCCCTTCGAAGCGGGTGACAGGTCCCCCCGAACCTGTCACCACAGGGCTATGGAAGCCGGAGAGGCGGGGTTTTACCCCCGCCTCCCCAGCCACCATCGGCGGGTCCGATGGCGGGTCCCGCCGTTGACCCAACCGGGCCGCGGAGGGGCTGGATATGCCAGTACCCCCCGCGGCCCCACCACACATCCGGCCACGTGGGCTGCAGGGGGCAGGATAAACCAGTACCCACCCACACCCCCCGCGGCCCCACCTCCAGGCCTGCTCCGAGGCACGCTAGACCGACCCTGGTTCCTCTTAGCTTCACCGTGGGAGGCGACCAGGCGGACCCACCACAGTCCGCCTCTCGCAGCCTCCTCCGGGTGGGTCGGCCCTGCACGCTAGACCAGTCTAGTCCCGGCCCTAGACGACCGGTCCTGCACGCTAGGCCGACCCTGGTTCCTCTTAGCTTCACCGTGGGAGGCGACCACGGTTACTAGAGCCCCACCGCCACGACAAGGCGGGAACCGTTGGTGGGGGCCTTAAGAGGCCTAATTTTAGTCCTCTTTCCCTTCTCACTCTTTTCTTATAAGACTGTATAGGAAGGAGAGGTGATATGCAGAGTAATGGATGCATAGGAATTTAAAAATAGCTAATTCAAGTGGCTGCTTGTTTGTTTGCCATCTTTTGCCATCAAAAATGAAAGTGTGTACTCACAATATGAATAGATATAAAAAAATCAAATCTATATACATACTTAATTCAAGCGGAATAAGATAACTTATTGACCTTATATTTATCTGACTTTGTCAAATGGCAAGTGCAGGCAAAATGAACTTATAAATAATTTATCTTAATATTAAAATGCGCATGTCTGGATGGATGGATGTGCTAAAAGGATGACATTGCGCACTAGGCTTATTTTCACACTCTTTTATTTTCTTACTAGGAATTAAATCATAATAGGCCCATAGATAAAGGAAATCTAATAATGTTTAAAAGTAGACAATCTCGATTCGATTAAACACGTAAATTGCAAAATGTCATCAGTTACCCTTTCATTTCTTGCATATAGTCCGGCAGAATTATTTGACCCGGTAAGATCGCGGTTTTTTCTGTCAGAAAATATATAATACCTACTTCGGCATTGAAAATTATGTGCAAGATCAAAAATGACAAGTTATAGACCGACAAGCATAGAGCATTATGTATTATTATTTGCTTAGACTAAGAAGCCGACAAGGATATCTGACGCGGTGGGCATAATTCAAACTAAATTATGAGAGAAAAAGTGTCACTTGTCAAATAACAAAGAGTTAAGTACTGTAGCTGTCATGTTTTTTTTGTATGTCATTTTATATGACCATGTGGGTATTAATTTCGGTTTTGGATCGAAACAAAGGATAACTCAATCATATTTTTGCCAGGTTTATATTTTTATTCGTGGCGCTAGTGTCGCCTTTCTGCCTAACTGCGGGCCAGTCGAGCGATGACAACGCCATGGCGGTAGTACTGCAAAACGAGGCTAGCGATGGCTACGTGAATCTCGATCCTACTTTAAGTGAAACTACAGGTTAGTTACTAGTTCTATTTGCTACAAAACTGAATATGACACTAAGGGGAAGAATACGAATCGAATGGCACCTCATTTGTCAAAATCGGTTCAGTCATTTAGGTTCAAGGCCATCACAAAAGTACAGTAGTTTGCAGATATCTTGGTGGTTCTTTACTTCGTGCGAGTTGCAGCGCATAATTCAATGTTTGCGGGTATCTGGGCGTAGCGGGATGCGGGGCTGTACATTGTGCAGTGCGCCGATGACCTTGAGCTGCAAATATATTTGAAAAGAACTCTACTTTAACAAACCAAGCGGTAACGCTTCTATTATAGTCCCCATTTGTCAAATAGAAAGAAAGGTGTGACAATATGCGACAAGTGTCACTGCAGTGGAGTTATGCGGTGATAAAGTAATTTTTCTTGGCTGTAAGATGAATGAACTAAAGTGAATTGTAATTTTTAGGAATTGTATCAAAAGCTGGAGAAGACGAGCCTCAAGGTAAATTTACTTATATAAATAAACCAACTGTTGCTCGCGAAACAGAGAAAGAATTTTTAAAATCGGATTTTTTTCATCGTAAGGTGACAAACGAGCAAGCGGGCACCTGAATACGCGCCTACATAGCGAAGCGACCTCTGTTCATAAACATCCGCAATTACAGATGCGTACTTCTAACCGACAGAGGAGGGGATGAACAGAAAGAGGATGTATCCACATCCTATGCGTCCTCTCTTCTGTCAAATCCACTTTTCCTTGTCATCCTTTCCTTATAAGAAAAAGGTGGGAAGGGAAAGGGGTTTAGTAGTTTCGGAACCTCTACAATGTAAAGAAACAAACAATCAAATCTTTTCTTTTTTTATCTGTATAACTAACATTACTTAATTGTTAATAATATGTTTTTTATTTTTTTTCAGTTGAGAACTGCACAACAGAGGATGGATTTCCGGGCTTATGTGTGAAGTATTATCTTTGCGATCAGGACTCTAAGACTATTATTGAAGATGGCTATACTATAATAGACGTCAGGTTTGTTAGCATTGGTTATTCAGACTGAAAATCTTTTCGTGACTTGCCTCCTACTATCAATTAAACATTCGTACTAATGACATCTTTAGTCAATTTGAAATCCGTAGTATTGACATTGTTCTTAAAGTTTAAATTGAAATTCCATGCTATCGACATTAATGCATTTTTGATTAAGCCTAAACATTTTGTCATATTTTGAGGTATATGCGTTTGTTTTTCTGTTAATCGAATCTTTCGATCGTATCTATTACAGAATAGGTGGAGCTTGTGCGAAGTTATTGGATGTTTGTTGTCGACGTAACCAAATAAATGAAGAACCAAAAAAAGTGACCACAACGACAACTGTACCGCCTATTGCCGCTTCAACTGATGATAAGGCGATTAGCCCTACTGATTTGAACATACCTCTCGTGTTTGACAAGAAAACAAAGACAGGCAAGTGTGGGATAAGCAATCCAGGAATAAATATATTTGGCGATACTCCCAGGATGAGCGACGATGATACACCTCTATCACCTGATAATAAAGTGTATGCCGACTTTGGTGAATATCCATGGATGGTCGCTGTACTTAGGTAAGATTTATGGATTGATGCAATATGATCACACGGAAGACGCAAGTACGCAGTAACCGCACATTTCGTCTGATTTTCTGGATGTTAATTCTAGTTCTCTCCCCCCTTCTACCATTTTCTATTAAAGAAAATATAGAGGTAGATATTGTGCAGCATAGGATGTATAGGAAATATTTTTGTACATTCTTTCCTCTGTCCAGAAAGGCAACCTAACGACAATCAATTTGGAGATTTAAAGAATCTCCAAGTTGATTGTTGTAAAGTTGCCTCAAATCGTTAAATCAGAAATGTGATCGCTGCCTATAGACATTTTCAACAAGTTGTCTAACTTAAGGCCTTTGGTACACAAGGAAAATCTTCGGAACCCGATGATTTTAATTGCAAAGTGTCTTACGCAATACATTTAATACTTAGCGCTCGTCACCGATGTTTCTATCTGTCGTGCCAAAGAAAAGTCGAGTAAAGACTCTTAACCAATTTTTCGAGATTGTCGTGATTAAAATCGCTGCAATTTTCAAGATGGCGGTGCTAATCTATGCAGTTGTCATATATTCCCTATACGACACAATTATATAATACTAGCTTTTACCCGCGACTCCGTCCGCGCGAAATAAAAAAAAATAGAAAACGGGGTAAAAATTATCCTATGTCCGTTTCCTGGTTCTAAGCTACCTGCCCACCAATTTTCAGTCAAATCGATTCAGCCGTTCTTGAGTTATAAATGGCGTAACTAACACAACTTTCTTTTAAATATATAGATAGATTAGTTTCGACGATTTCCATTGCCTTGTGTACGAAAGGCCTTAAATTGACACGAAAAATAAAAAATAGAAAAATATATAAGAAAAGTTCTTTTTTTAAATCCAATTGAAAGTAATCTGTATATTTTTGTCAAATAGACGTCATGTAGAAGGAGAAAAATGGAATAAAAATAATTACAAAGGAGGTGGCACTCTTATACATCCATCAGTTGTTATGACAGTGGCTCATAATGTTGCGGGAATGCAACCAGAAGAAGTAAGTACATCTTGTATTGTACGTTTCCACAGTTTTTTTGTTAACTAGCTGTCGCCCGTGACTTCGTCCGTGCGCAATTAGAAAAAATTAATTAATAGCCTATGTGTTCTTCCAGACTACGTTCTAAATTTATTTATTTATTTATTTATTTATTTAACTGGAAAACTATGTTTTTATAGTTTTCGCAAATAGACAGCAAAAACAATAGTATCAAAATCGCGAAGAGAATAAAAACAATTGATAAGAAAAGGGAAAGTATAAAAATAATTCAAAAAAAGTTGAACAAATTAAAAGTGAACAGGAAGGTAAAAAAACAACATTTATGCCAAATTTCATCGAGATCCGTTTAGCCGTTCTGGAGATACCTTCAAACAAATATTCATCCATCCAAACATTCGCATTTTTAATATTAGTATGATTACCGGAAAAATGCATGTAAATTAAAATATTGCAATCGAATTGATAGGATATTCTTGTCGGTGTATACTGTATCATTCATGTCATTGCGAAAACATTGTAGGTTTGGATTTTCAATGTTGCCACATCAAAAATCAATTTCTCTTTTATTTTAAACAGTTAAAAATCCGAGCTGGTGATTGGGACACAAACACACAAGACGAAGAATATGAACACCAAGAAGTAAATGTTGCTAAAATTGTAGTTCATCAGAATTATTTCAGGCGTAAGTATCTTTAAAGCGTAATTCCTCACGAGACATTGCGCATAAAAAAAATTACGGTATACGTCTTTTCAAATATCTTAGTGGCTCCAAATTAAATGCGCGATGCGCAGTGCCCTCCCCGCGCATTCCTACTCCGCTAGTTACAACATTGTGTACTTTGCAGCGACTCGTGCAATATCCCGAGCCGTTAATATAATTGAATTCTCTTATAGGATGTAAAAGGAGTTCAAGAAATCCCTCCACTGGCTGTCCCAATCGGGCACAACTCTTATCTGCTTCCTTTAACTATTCGATAATTTTCTTTTCTTTTAGAAATGTTTTTTTACTATATTGATTGATTCTACTAGCTGTCGTCCGGGACTCCGTTCACGCGGAATTAAAAAAACTTAGTAACCTTTGTCCTCTTCCTGACTATGTTCTACATCTATGTCAAATTTCATCAAGATCCGTTAACTCGTTCTGTAGAACTGTCCTTACTTTCTAAAACACATCCGTCCATCCATCCAAACATTCTCATTTATAATATTAGTAAGAAGTAAGTAATAAAATGTGTTGTTTTAGTTTGAACAAAGCAATAATGCATAAGAGCCAGTAAATTCCTTTGCAAATAATTTAAAGCACTTACCGTTGATTTCTGAGAACTATACTTCTACATAAAGCATATCGTCATCCCTATCATTATATTTGACTAAACAGAGATAACAATATTATTTAAATGGGGATTTTAGTCTCAGAAAACGACGGTTAGTCTTTGTTTTTTAATATGAGGATATTTGTTACAGCATCATTGTACAACGATATCGCTCTGTTGTTCTTGGAAAGACCTGTCGTAATGGATAGTCAGTATCCTAACATTGCGCTAGGATGCTTGGACAGAAGACCACCTCCCGTCAACGCGACTTGCTTCAGTATGGGCTGGGGAGCCAATAACTTTAATAACAAAAATGTATACGCATCTGTTCTAAAGAAGGTTCGTATGCTGGTACACTCTATTATGACCACGCGTGGTCGTCTGTATGACAATGCCTAAATCTATATTAAGGTCCTTAGGCCCCTGAAATTTTTCAAAAGCAATCGCGCTGGCTAAATGTGGGCTGGTATTTGAATTTCTTTGCAGATATGTGCTGGTTACATCAAGATGTTTTCCTTCACCGTAATAAGCTGCCATGATAATTGATAAAACTTATACTTGACCTTGTGTTGGCAGGTTAAACTTGGAATACTGGACCACAACGATTGTGAGTCAAAGTTAAAGAAGACACGCCTCGGTCCTCTGTTCAGATTGCACTCGTCCTTCATATGCGCCGGAGGTGAACAGGGTGTAGACACATGCAAAGGCGATGGAGGATCCTCACTCGTTTGTCGTATTAAAGTTAGTTTTTTATACTAATAAAGTTAAGCATTTAAAAAGACAATATGCTACTCATCAATCTAAGTCTAGTAGTACAAAATTGCAAATTGTCAAAAATGTCCATCGTCTCTTTGTCCTTACTCTTTGTGTTTTCTACCAGGTCGGTCTGTTATTTATCCCTGTCGCCCTTTTAATTAATGAATTAATCCCATTTCACGCAATGCATCTCTTCCTAGGCTTTACCAATGAAAGGATCCACATTTATATTTAAAGTTGCTCACATTCTTTCTACTTTATATAATATACTGTTCAATCCACTTGCTCCACATTATTTGAAAGAACGTTTTAAGTTTACATATCTCACTCATGAGCACACCTTGCGTTCTAGTACAAACTTTTCTCTTCTTACTCCTTCACACACTTCTTCTTTCTACTCAAAATCGTTCACGGTTTACGCTGTGAAACTATGGAACTCCTTACCTCTCAGTAAAAGTATTGAATCGTTTAAAAAACATGTCAAAGATCACTATCTGCAGCTCTAATTTGGCTATATATTACTGAAATATTGTATTATTTTATTTTCTCTTATTAATATTTCTATTGTTTTTATTTATATTTCTTGTCACTGTTCGTGTGAACTCTACCGATTTGGTTTACTTAGCTTAATTTCTACCCAAATATTGTCTGGCAGAGATCGCTGCTTAGCGATAAGACCGCCTTTTGTGTAAATCCTGTTGTACTTTCTTTTTTTGTAACTCCATGATAGTGCACAATAAAGTATATTTGTATTTGTATTTGTTGCTGTCATGTGTAATTCGTTCATGTTAAAATGCCAACACTTTACTTATGTCATATCATATTTCATGTCATGTCATGGTGTCATAAACTACCAGTAATGGTACCAGTTCAATAAATTAAACAAGTTTTTTGGTATAAGGTTGCAAACGAGAAAACGGCCACGGAAAATTGAAGAAAGGCTAGAATATGGCCTCTGACATACAGACTCATCAGATGAAACTCGGAATAACTTTCACTTGACAACCTGTTTTCTGTGTTGTATTGCACCGCTTGAGCCGGTCCATTCGTGAAATAGATGTTGTTGCTGACGTCTTCCACTGTTAAAAACGTAAATAATCTAATATTTTCTCTCCGCAGAACAGTTACGCTGTCTACGGCATGGTCTCGTGGGGGTTATCGTGCGGTAACAAGGAAGTCCCCGGCGTTTACGTAAATGTCCCTTCATTCTACGATTGGGTGACCAGTCAAGTCGCAGCGGAGGGTCACGATACCAAGACCTACGTGATAACTTAAACCTAAGCTGTTTTAATGATTCATCCGACGAAAACAGTATACCGACAAATTTATCTGATCCTGTGGCCATAAACTGTGAAACTTTAAGTTGGGTACTTACCAACGTTACGAAGTGATATGTAACATGTTACACGGCGAGCATTCACACAGTCTGTACTTAGTGTTACGGACGTAGTGTTACAGCTACGAGGCGCTCGATGCGATTTTACTACACTTCGTAACATTGAACAGTGCCCAGCTTTTAGATTACGCGGTATTACTTCCACTTGACGCCTGTCTTCTGTGTGGTCGTGTTATTTCACCGGGCGAGCAGACCAATTCGTGCAACTGATGTTTTTGGGAGTTATACCACTGTCACTGTTGTTTGGACTTTAATCTATCTACCAATGTTTTATTACAGAATTTTATATATAGTTGAGGATGTTTATTTCCTCCCCATTTAGGTGAACCATTTGTTTATTGCAAAGCAATTCGGTTGAATAATGTCATAGCAAGACATACATCAAATATTAGCTCTTATTGTAATTTTATGTACTAGTATGTATATACAATACTAACTGAATAGCGAATATACCTATAATTCCTTGGCCACACAATACAATGTGTTAAATAAAACATGCTTTTTACATTTTCATATTTTTACTTATTGTTTTATTTAATTACCTTTTCGAGAGAAAGTGATAGCAACATAAAAAGGGAGAAAGTGTGAGGATATCAGATATATATATATATATATATTGTTAGAGACAAAAATCAACACTGTGCCGGTGTATCGGCGCAGCACTAGACATGTCAAATATCAACGCTTACGTCGCCTCACTACAGCTATCTGTCACTTGGTTTTGGGAACTTTAGCGCGCAATACGCTCGAGATGATCTTGACTAACAATTCTCTAAAAGTTCAGAAGAGGGATATTACCCAAACTCACAAAGTGATTTTGTTGCATAAAAGAATCGTATTGTTTACCGGAGAGTAAGATTTTTAAAATTTGTAAGGATATTGAGAACTTCGAGTAAACGGTAAACTTAAAACGCACACCAGCGTGAAAATCTTCATATTTGGTGAGATTGTTCCATGTTTCTAATTATCTGTACCAAATTATTTACTGATTTCTTAATTTGGTGATTTCTAAAAGACTTGAAAACATTTTCCTAAAGTCATATTACGAAAATTGTTTCATTAACAGACCATGAAAAGACCATTGGCTTGAAAACACAAAATCAAGATTTGTTGTGTTTATTTCTATTTTAATGTTTGATTTAAAGGTTTGGTTGTATGTTTGGTTTTATGGTTTGTCAAGACACAAAAGTTATGTGTAAAATATTTAAATAAAAGTGCCTTTCATTTTAAAACAAGGTATGATTTATGTTGAGACACAAAAGTGGTGTGTAAAATATTATGAATCATACATTTTAATATTAAGATTATAATTTGGTTAAAAGATAAAAGTTTTGTGTAGAATATTTAAATATACTGTTGGCTTTAAGACAGTACTTTTAAAGACTACAAGTTATGTTATAATTTAACAGGATAACTAAAAATACTTTTCTGTATTTTAAGACACACAAAGAGGAATAAAGAGAAAAGACAGTCAAATTGAGGTATTAAAGTAGTTGGTACAAAAACTAAAATACACAGTCAGTGGTGTATTATGTGGAATATAATTTTGAAGCTGTGACAAATATGCATGAGATGAAAGGATGTTAAAATGCAATTGCAAGGCAAAGATTAGTTGCATTGTATTGTTGCATGCATTGCCAAAATATGAATGGAGGACCCCATGTATTCATTATGTCAGTTGATGACAAATTTAATTCAAGCGTTTACAGTAGTAGTAGTTCAGACTAGGGAACATGCCAATTAAGTTAAACCAAAAGGTGAGGATTCAGTAAAATTTTATTATGACAAACTTGGGATTGGCATGTCACATGTCATGTAATATGACAGATAGCATGATTGCTCAAGCCATTATTGGTATAATACTTATTCAATTTGTACTGCGGTAAGATCAAACCAAATTTTTTATATTTTTAGTGTTGATGTTTAATAAGATCAGGCTTTTCAATTAATTTAAAGAATTTTCCTAACAACTGAAATTGAGAATATAGATCAGAATCAGTTTATTCTTAAATATCTTAAGTCATTGATGTCCTTTCTAAGTTCAGTTTATTTTAATTTGTGTGTCACCAGGATACTTCTGAATTAAAACTTGATTTTATTGTTTGGTATGTCATGACATGCTTGCCCTACATGGTCATGTGATGAATGTTATAGATCCATAAAGATACTTGGTGTTTGAGATGACAAGAGAAATCGTGTAGATCGAGTTACCGCCTAAGGGTCCGAACCTGCGCATATCGCGAGAAGCACGCGATTGAAGCGCGTGTCGCGAGCAGCGCGCGATTGAAGCGCGTGTCGCGAGCAGCGCGCGATTGAAGCGCGTGTCGCGAGCAGCGCGCCATTGAAGCGCGTGTCGAGAGCAGAGCGCCAGTGAAGCGCGTGTCGCGAGCAGCGCGCCATTGAAGCGCGTGTCGGGAGCAGAGCGCCAGTGAAGCGCGTGTCGCGAGCAGCGCGCCATTGAAGCGCGTGTCGAGAGCAGAGCGCCAGTGAAGCGCGTGTCGCGAGCAGCGCGCCATTGAAGCGCGTGTCGCGAGCAGCGCGCCATTGAAGCGCGTGTCGAGAGCAGCGCGCCTGAGCGGTGCCTGTTTACGATCAGCGCGCCTGAGCGGTGCCTGTCTACAATCAGCGCGCCTGAGCGGTGCCTATTTACGATCAGCGCGCCTGAGCGGTGCCTATCTACAATCAGCGCGCCTGAGCGGTGCCTGTTTACGATCAGCGCGCCTGAGCGGTGCCTGTCTACAATCAGCGCGCCTGAGCGGTGCCTGTTTACGATCAGCGCGCCTGAGCGGTGCCTATCTACAATCAGCGCGCCTGAGCGGTGCCTGTTTACGATCAGCGCGCCTGAGCGGTGCCTGTCTACAATCAGCGCGCCTGAGCGGTGCCTATCTACAATCAGCGCACCAGTGAAACGCGTGTGGTGAGCAGTGCGCTTGTAAAGTGCCTGTCGTTAGCAGTGGCGCTTGTGAAGTGCCTGTCGTGAGCAGGCCGAGGCCGCGAACCTGTAGAGAGTCTTGATGGGTATAGATGTCATGGAGTACAGGGTGCACGGAATGCCAGGTATTTGACATGGTAGTAAAAATAATAATAATGATAAATTTATTTCAGACTCATGATCGATTTAAAAAAAAAAATCAAAGATTGCCTATGGGGCGTATGTTTAGCCTCAGGGCGTATATGTTGCCTCCGGGCGTATGTTTTGCCTATGGGGCGTATGATTAATAAAACTTTTATTCCAGCACATGATTGATAAAAGAAAATCAAAGATTGCCTATGGGGCGTATGTTTAGCCTCAGGGCGTATATGTTGCCTCCGGGCGTATGTTTTGCCTATGGGGCGTATGATTAATAAAACTTTTATTTCAGCACATGATTGATAAAAGAAAATCAAAGATTGCCTATGGGGCGTATGTTTAGCCTCAGGGCGTATATGTTGCCTCCGGGCGTATGTTTTGCCTATGGGGCGTATGATTAATAAAACTTTTATTTCAGCACATGATTGATAAAAGAAAATCAAAGATTGCCTATGGGGCGTATGTTTAGCCTCAGGGCGTATATGTTGCCTCCGGGCGTATGTTTTGCCTACGGGGCTGTGTTTTGCCTACGGGGCTATATGTTTTGCCTACGGGGCTAAGTTGTGCCTACGGGGCTATATGTTTTGCCTACGGGGCTAAGTTGTGCCTACGGGGCTATATGTTTTGCCTACGGGGCTAAGTTGTGCCTACGGGGCTATATGTTTGCCTACGGGGCTATATGTTTTGCCTACGGGGCTATATGTTTGCCTACGGGGCTATATTTTCTGCCTACGGGGCTGATTTGCTTTTAGGTCCTTTTTCTTGGAGGTGTTCTGGCTTTTCATGGCGCTTGGGACAGCGTGTAAAACGATGCAGCAAGGATCAATACTCCTTCGAGGACGAAGGAAATGCAGGATGGCCGAACTGTTAGAGACAAAAATCAACACTGTGCCGGTGTATCGGCGCAGCACTAGACATGTCAAATATCAACGCTTACGTCGCCTCACTACAGCTATCTGTCACTTGGTTTTGGGAACTTTAGCGCGCAATACGCTCGAGATGATCTTGACTAACAATTCTCTAAAAATATATATATATATATATATATATATATATATATATATATATATATATATATATATATATATATATATATATATATATATATTATATATCAAAAGGTGGCAAACGAGCAAACGGCCACCTGTATTCTCCGAAATAGCGAGGGGACCGTTGCCCATAAACATCTGCAAATGCAGATGCGTCGCCTACCTTGAATCAACGGAAAAGGGGACGCACAGCAAGGATATTTCCCCATCCTATGCGTCCCCTCTTCAGCCAAATCCACTTCCCCGTCCCATCCTTTCGTAATAAGAAAAAGGTGGAAAGGGAAAGAGGACTAAAATTAGACCTCCGGCACGCGCACTCATCAGACTGTACGCGAAATTGTTTCCACTTCACGCCTGTCTTCTGGTGTGGTCGTGGTATTTCACTGAGTGAGGCCTATTGTAGCACCCAATAAATATTGTCGTTGCGGGTTGTATCACTGTCATCCATCATAATCATCATCCGCTCTATCCGCATTGAGGCTGGGAGCTTACCCTAAGTTAATGGTGAGTAGGTCATAGTCAACCACGAATTTGATTTTCTTCTCAGATATGTGCTGGTTGCATCACGATGTTTTCCTCCACCGTAAGAACGTCGGATAAATGTACATATGTAAATCGAGACGCTGGTGGGCGAGCCGAATATCCTAGGAGAAGCCAAAGCTCACAGACTCCGATGACTTGGCCACCTTATGAGGATGGGGGAAGATCGGAATGCCAAAGCAGCGTATCTCGGGACCCCGACTGGCCGCCGACCTATCGGCCGACCTAGATACCGCTGGCGTGACGCTGTAGAGCTAGACCTGCTGGAGCTACAAGCGATGGAATGGCAGGAGAAGGCACAGGACAGACAAGTCTGGCGATCTCTTGTGTCGGAGGCCAAGACCCACTTTGGGTCGCTGCGCCAGCGGAGTAAGTAAATCGAGAATCGAAAAACACATTGGTACATGGCGGGATTCGAACCCAAGATCTGCAGATTGCAAGTCAAGTGCTAACCCCTGAGTCACTGACGCTCCATTATTGCTTTACTTATAGCAAAAATATAAATAAAAAAATTTAAATTATTTTCTGTCCGCAAGTCTGCGTTTGCTACTGATAATAATCTGCGAAACGGGTCCGATTTTTATTGGTTTTTACTGGAAGGTATGCAAAAGTAACACAGACTTATTTTTTTTTAATTCCAAGGCTATCCCCCCATGTATTTAAGTGATATTCATTCATTCATATTCAATGTTCTTCTTGTCACATGCAATTTTTGCCATATCCTAACATTCGCAAATCTGACATCATTGATTGCCGAAAACTAAATATTTAAATAGACTAGAGATAATAGAATAGAGACATTTTAATAAACCCAAACTGTAATATAATAAAAACCGTAAAATAATTAAATCAAAGTCTCTGATTACACACGTCAAGGGATCATGGGGGGAAAAAAAGAAACATGCGCATAACAAATTATTCTTCAAAGTCTTACAAAGATGATTTAAATTCGAAATCAAATCTTGTTTTATCGATTAGGAGCTTTGTAATAAAAATGAAAAGGTCATTAACGAATATTTAACATCTATGACGTAAACAAAATGGCCGGCAGCGAACAAGCTGTATACTGCGACAAACTTATCTGGCCCGGTAATTGGTATTATCGCGGTTAGATCTGCGAGAAAATATATAAAACTTACTTAAACACAGAAAAAGACATACAAAACATGTTTTGGCAAGACAAATATACTACGGTAGGGATTTTGTGACACTTTTGTTGGCAGGGTGCTAACACGCTTTTATAATTTAATTTCACTTATATCCACCGGGTCAGATAAGTTTGTCTATCTATACAAGACTTGATTTGTTGATATGACAAAGTGCAAATTAAATGGCCGGCGTCAGTCGAGCGTCTCTACGGTAGAAGGCGGACGTGGAGGACTTATTTACGTTACTTACGTTATTATTAGACGTAGTAATCAATAATAATAAAAAACATTTTATGTGTGTGTTGTGTTTGAGATTTATAAATAGAATTTAGGAAAAAAATATTTAAAGGTATGTAATTATTTATGTTTTCTAATTTACGAATGCATGTCATTTTTATTATCTACTAAAAGAAGTCTACTAAAAAGAATCTACTAAAAGAATCTACTAAAAAGAAGAAGTTTTAGAAGTCGCCCGTGACTCCGTCCAAGCGGAATTAGAAAAAAAACTTAATAAGTAACCTATGTGTTCTTCCAGACTATGTTCTACTTCTGTGCCAAATTTCATCAAGATTCGTTCAGCCGTTCTGGAGATATCTTCAAACAAACATCCATCCATACATCTAAACATTCGCATTTATAACATTAGTAAGATTGTGATTGTAATTTGTGGTTTTTAGGTAATTTAAAATATATTTTAATGAAATAAATCACGTTAAAGAAAATGATTGCACCTTGCTGATGTTAAAACAGTTAAGGACGTGAGAAAAGCATTGTTATTACTTAGTAATACAGTCGAGGACGTTTATATCCTACCCATTATAGCGCAATTGACTCTCACAATTCAATGTCGTATACTTGCCAAAGCAATACATATATACGTGTTATATTACTATAGGTCTCACATATAGTCATCCCTTACATTCTCATTTAAAAAAACAAGGAGTGGGACGCGAATTAAAATCTTGTACTATACTTATGTCAATGACCTTAATCTTGTTAGTATGATAAATGCGAATGTTTAGATGTTTGTTTGAAGGTATCTTCGCAACGTCTCAACTGATCTTGATGAAATTTGGCACATATGTAGAACATAGTCTGGAAGGACACATAGGCTACAAATTAATTCCCCGCTGACGAAGTATGGGCGACAGTTAGTATTAAATAAATCTTACCTATCTTTTTTTAATAAGTAAATAAATAGAGAGGGTTAGTTATGTACAAAGAGACTCGGTTTTATCATAATTTCGATAACTTTCGGTGACCTATTTGCTAATGGATCCAATCAAATGACTCGATATAATGCGTAACAAATAAAACCTTTAATAAATAAGGTAGGGTAGATAAATCTGTAATAAAGGACATTAATTTCTCATCCCATGTCCGTGGTCATTTAATTTACAATACAACTAGCTGTCGCCCGCGACTCCGTCCGCGCGCAGTTAAAAAAAACTTAATTGGGGTATGAAAAATAGATAAAAATAAATGTAGCTTATATGACACGTTCGTAGATTTACCATAGCAGCGCCATCTATTGATTACTTACTCAACCCAGTCGAAAGTTATCGACATCTGTTAGAATCATTTGGAGTTAACAGATAATTGTGACTGTCAAATAATAACAGACAAATAATTAGCAATAAAATAAAAATTGCGACTATAATTTGAGATTTAAACTAACCTATCTCTCAAGTTGGATCGAACTGCACATGGTGTGCGAATTTTATTATAATCGGTTAAGTGGTTTAGGAGTCCATTGAGGACAAACATTGTGACACGACATTTATATATATAATACAATACATCGATAACTTGTTGACAAGATGTGCTAATTATAGTGCAACAAGTTTATCTGGACCGGTAAGTGACACGCTTCTATCGTTTTAGTTCTATCTTATTTAGTATTAATATTATAAATGCGAATGTTTAGATGGATTGATGCATGGACGTTTGTTTGAAAGTACCTCTGGAACGGCTCAATGGATCTTGATGAAATTTTGGCAAACATAGTCTGTATAGACAGACAAAGATATCTGACCCGGTCAACATAAGTCAAACTAAATTATGACAGCTCATTAGCGTCCCCCTGTCAACGTCACAAGTGTCACAAGATCCTTGTCATGTAGCTGTCATGTAATAGGTTTACATATAATCTGAAAGAACAAACCGCGATACCAGCGCCTCTCACCGTTTCAGATCCATACACGGAAGTGTACTGTGCCGACACTACGAATAGGGAAGGACAGGCTAACAATGTCAATGATTCGTAGTATACATAATTATGAACATTAATAAAAGAAAAAACTTATAATATTATATGGGGAATTACCCGTCTACAATCATCATACATAACATGCATTTTCTTAATGTTTTATTGATTATAGTTACAAAGTTTTAGTACCTCGGTCCGCCGAGGTCGCCGCCAGAGATCACCAGCAACATTAAGGGACTGCTGGGGTTCTTTGGCGAGCTGGGCTGGCTGGAGTAACCTACAGCCTGCCTTCACGCAAAATACGCGCTTGTCGTGGAGTTGCGGAAAACTGAGCCCCTACTACTAACTAACTAACTAACTACAAAGTTTTTTTTTAATACGTGCACACGAAGTTGCGGGCAAAAGCCACAGGTAAAAAATTAATCTTATTATTCTACAAGCTTTTTCCCTTGACTTTGTTTCGTGAAATTAAAAAGTAACCTATACTATTCCCGTAATAAGCTACCTTTCAGTAAAGGTCCTGTCCAAATCAGTCCACACATTTCGGAGATTACCCAGAACAAACATGGCCTTGCAAAGAGACGGATAGAAAATTTAAAAACTGGTTTTTCGTTATAAGGAACACAAATACATCATGTGCGCGATGATGATATTTTTATATATATTTTTATATACACACAGACACAATTTCATTAATTGTATAGTCCAGTATATTCATACAACTATGACCTTGAAGGCATTACTGTGAAATCCACAGCGTTTGTTGTACAAACTTGTAGTAAAGCATTTTGTTGCCTTCATTATTTCAATGCAAATAATAGAGATGACAATATATATCAATACAGGCTCTTTGACAATAGATAAACAGCTATTTTCCTCATCTCGATCTCATAGATTCACAGATTCCGCGTTAATAGCGCTATTACTTCTGGCCCTAAACATCCGCATTTGTACATGAGTTGCCTAACTTAAATCGACAAAAGAAGGAACGCACAGAAAAAGGATATTTCCCCTTCTAAGTGGTCCCTTCTTCATCCTTCCAATATTTTCCATATAAGAAAAGGATGGGAAGGGAAAGGGGACTAAAATACGGCCTCCGGCACCACACTCGGAAGAAACGTGGTATTACTTCTAATTCTCGCCCGTGTATTCGTAGCGGTTCACCGGGTTAGTCGACCAATCTTTCTACAGATGTTTGTTGATAGCTATACCACTGTTCAATTTTGTGATGGATCAATCTATACTGAAACGTTACTTACAAACATTTACATCGGGCGGGCAAATCGGCAAATTGTAATCTTCTTCCGAAAGCAATTTCATTTCCGTTTTGATCGGAAATGTTTAAATTTTGTCGAAATTGTAAACATATAATTCTTATTTGGAGCGCATTGAATGTACTAAGTTATTGTCAAAAACGAAAAGATGTAAATTAAATGCTAAGTAGTTATTGCCTAAAATGTATTAGGACTTCGATACAACAAAATATGGTAGTTGTAAAAAGTCGTCTTCCCGCCAAATAGTCTCGTTTTATTTCATAAATAACAAAGGTTTTTGATCTTTTATCCTTATACGAATTCTATCCAATAAATTATTTTGTTTTTATGTTGAATGGCATTTAAAAAAACTTGTTTTGTAGACGAGATGATTTTGTCAGTTAAAGATACAGGATGGATAAATAAATAAATGTAATAAAACTAAATGTCGCCCGCGACTTCGTCCGCGCGGTTTAAAAAAAAACATAATTAGTAGCCTATGTGTTCTGCCACACTATGCTCTACATCTATGACAAATTCCATCAATATCCGTTGAGCCATAATTTAATTTACTAAAATTATGTTAAACTGTTTAGTAATTTCACGGTTTTAATCGATTTAAGATTCATATTTTAAATGCATGATAACGTAAACCTCGGTTCAGATCGAGTCGTGGACTATCGGGAACTTTGACAATTAGACATGGGTGACTCAATTGTTGACCTGCAGATCTGTGAACCGGCTCGCAGGATAGGTCAATTTGTACAGGTATAAGTCGTGTTTAGAACTACGAGCTGCGAGTCACCGGGCATTATGAAGTGAAATTATAAAGCGCGTGATCTGTTTTAACAAACGGCGGGTGGTATTTGATACTCTGCGCCGGGTTGCTCGTGGTTTTTCGGCTCGCATAGCTATATTATATCGCGTTGTACCATGAGCTACCAACTTAGTTATTGAGCCGCAACTCAACGGTTCACGTCTGTGATTTCCTCAGTTAACAATTAAAATATAAAAGGATATGTTGAAAATAGACTCTCAATTAGACGAAAAACTTGTACGTAACACTCCATCTATCTTACTAATAGTATTATATTATAAATGCACTATAAATGCGAAAGTTCCGATTGAATGATGGATGTTTGTTAGAACGTACCTCCGGGATCTTGATGGAATTTGGCACAGATGTGGAACATAGTCCGGAAGAACACATAGATAGGCTACTTATAAAGTATTTTTCAATTCCCCGCGAACGGAGTCGCGGGCAAAAGCTAGTAAGTTATACATCTATGACTGTATTGATGTATAATATTTTGTATGTTCAGATGTTACGGCTGCTCGTATCTATATGTCTGCTGACCCTTTGTGGGGCTCAGGATGGCTCCGGAGACCTGGACGCAGTCATCAAGCAGATCTTTGGCGAGCCCACCACGGCAAAGTCGATACAGCCGTCTACCTTAGTTCCAGGAATCGTAAAACGTAAGATTAATATCAGAGAAACTATTTTTTAAGTACCTTTAAAAATTATACTGCTGTTGATGAACCTCCCGCTGCTTTGCTTTCACACCATCGTACACCTTCGCCGGCGCTTACATGGACTCAAAGGAAGTCCATTATCAGCTTTTTATTTTAATAAATAAAGAAGCGCTTTACTAAGATCCCATCTAATGTCATGTGGTGACATAGAACATGTTAACACATCTTAATAAGTTATTCAGTGAATGTGTGACTACCTATAGCCTAAATTACTGAATCGATGTTGACGAGTTAGGTGTCATTCGATTGGTATTCTTCTCCCGAGTGTCATAAATGTATATCCAAACGGTTTTGTTGTATATTTAATTAAAAAATATTATTCAAGCTGTGGACAAGAGTTGCAAGATGGACGACGGTCGCGTCGGCGAGTGCGTGCGGTATTACCTTTGCAACTCGAATAACTCTGTCATCACTGACGGTATTGGCCTCATAGATATACGGTATGTTACAAAAATATTATCATCAATATACGGTATGTTACAAAAAACTCAGCAAAATCAAAACATTTACAATGATAGTCCGCAGCATGCCGCTGCTGCATAATTATACCGCTCTGTGCAACACCAAACAAAAGACACGTCTCTATTGCGAAGTAATTCCGCGTTACATCTATTGAGTGTTCGTGCTGGAGAATAATTTCTAGTCCACTTCCCTGTACCACCCCATTATCTTTGAAATAATAAAGATAGCGCAACAGTTACTAATATTAATATATTATAATTCCAGTGTACGAGATGGACCTTGCGCTGACTACATGGACACTTGTTGCCTTACTCCTGACACGAGGAATGAAAACAACCCTATAACACCACCCCCAGACACACAACCACAGGTTAAAAACCGCTTATATTATATCCAATCTTCTTCCTTTTTCCCTACGTATAGCCTGTGCAGTACTCTTCATTTTATTACGCACTAGCTGTCGCCCGGGGCTCCGTCCGCCCGGAATTAAAAAAACTTAATTAGCAGCCTATGTGTTCTCACACTATGTTCTACATCTATGCCAAATTTCAGCAAGATCCGTTAAGCCATTCTTGAGATACATTCAAACATCTATCCATCCATCTAAACAGTCGCATTTATAATATTAGTTAGATAAGATATCCTCTTTCACAAAATACTGGTCTTCCTTTTCAATTGCAGCTATCGTTTGATCTTTACTTTCTTGTTTACGTGATCATCATCTCTTCTTATATGTCCATATCTTTTCAACTTATTCATCACGCTGTATTAATTTCCGATCAAAACCAAATTCACAATCGGTTTTGGAAATTATTGAGTCAACATATGACAGCTTAACACATATGGCTACGTCCTTATCGATCAAAATATTACCCAATATAGTTACGACAAAGTTATCTAGTACGGGGAATGGAGCTGACATCGCGATTAGTTGACGGCCACACATGACATGACAGCTACAGTCCGACAAGGATTTTCTGTCATTGATATTGACATGGGCTAATGAGCTATTGTTATTTAATACCACATATGTCCACCGGGTCAGATAACTTTGTCGGACTCTAGTTGCTAGCTGACGTAATGTTATTAGGTTTATCCTCTGTTTATACAATGCTAAGGTCAAAGGTTTCGATACGGTCGTGGAGACATACAATGATAAATGTTGCAGTCAAATTCACAAATTGGTCATTATAGAAAATTTCGAACTGTTAAAAAACTAAAATAATATCAAGTAGTTGTTTTAATTAATTGTTGTAACTAATAAAAAAAAAATTATATTTACTAATATTATGCGAAAATTTTTGATGTACGAGTATGTTTGGATGGATGTTTGTTTGAAGGTATCTCCGTAACGGCTCAACGGATCTTGATGAAATTTTGTACAGATGTAGAACATAGTCTGGAAGAACACATATGCTTAATAAGATGTTTTTATTCTGCGCGGACGGAATCACAGGCGACAGCTAGTTGTTAATATGAGGAAAATAAACTAAAATTCATATGACATTTTCGTGAAACAAGCTCCGTGTCAACATTCAAATATTTCAATATTATTTGCTCAATTCATGTCAATGTCAATATGTTCGGTGATTCTAAGATTTTTTTTTCTCAATTTCAATACATTTGATGTTCATAAAAAAGTCACCGAACGATAATAAACATCGTGAATTTACGATCGAATTAGACAATCAAATGTCAACAATTTATATAATAAATAAATTAACAATTTTTCATTAACTGGCATTTTACAATATAGCCAGTAAGATTATTAACATCGGTAGTTAATTCAGCGAAATACACTACTTGGTTAAAACAAACAAAAAAAAAAGGAATATATCGAGTGACATCTCACTTGTCGAAATCGCTTCAGTTGTTATTTAGAGTATAAAATGTAACAATCGTATAACAATACTAGCTGTTGCCCGCAACTCCGTCAAAAATTCCTCCGTTAAAAAAAACTTTATAGGGGTATGAAAAATAGATGTTGGCCGATTCTCAGATCTACTCAATATGCTCACAAAATTTCATGAGAATCAGTCAAGCCGTTTCTGAGGAGTTTAACCACAAGCACCGCGACACGAGAATTTTATATATTAGATTAATCTAATACATCGATCAACATGCAAACGCTGCAATACGTTTCAATGCTGGCATATTAGAAGTGGAATTTACATATATTTTAAAGATATCGTCTAACTGTTAGGCATAAGTCAGTCTTTTTTAAATATTTTTATATCTTAATAATGATATGTAAATTCTCGCAATGAACCAATGTAAAACATCACATAAAATAGCAGAACATATACCTATATTACTACGGATTAATTCTCGTTAGAATTTATACATGGGCTTATTTATTAATTAATATAAAATAAAATATGCAAAACGTGTTAATTTTAACAATAAAACCTGTTTAGAGTTGGTCATTTGACCTTGACGTGTGACCTCACGCGCAACCTCGTTTTCTACAACTTCTATGTATTTATCACTAAAATTTTCCTTATAGCAACTTGTTACTGGGAATTTTTAATAGAATTTTATTTGATGAACTCACGTCTGTTAACCAGAAGGGTAGGCAGAGATCAGACCTCCATTTGGTGTGGCCAAATGAATCTCCGCAGTCCACTTTTCGCCATTTCGGGAGACGAAACGTGACGGGTGGCGAGCCGTGTCGCCGTCTTTTTCTCCAGGGAATCTCACCGTACGAACGTCGGATATGTTCGAAAAACACATTGGTACATGGCGCGATTTGAACCCAGGACCTGCAGATTGCAAGACAAGTGCTTAACCCCTGTACCACCGACGTTATTGTTTGAATATCTTAAATATTATAAATGCGAATGTTTAGATGGATGGATGTTTGTTTGAAGGTATCTCCAGAACGGTGCAAGGGATCTCGCTGAAATTTGACATACATATAGAACATACTCTGGTCATATTTTTTTTTAATTCCGCGCGGACGGGGTCGCGGGCGACAACTAGTAATAAAATAATATTTGACGTCATCACGCATGATAATAGTCGTTGAGTTGAGGGAAACAGAATAACTAACCAACCATAGATAGTCATAAACCTATAGATATCTATGTAGTCTGGATGCACAAAAATGAGGCGGAAAGAAGGCGGAGGTCTTTTGTTAGGATAAATTCCGTCATTGTTGTAATCTATAATAGTAAATGACATTTGGAAATACGACTATCAATTAGACTTCAAACTTGTATGAAACACTACATCTTAAGTATAAATCTATTTTTTTTAATGTGTGAAATATTCGATGGGTAGGTTCTCCGGTTTAGAGATATAGTGCGATCCAAACTTTATTGCGGCTTGGTAATTTCGTACGTGACGCTGCGTACACTTTTTAACTTATTTTCGATACAACGCCGATATTAAATAAATAAAGAAACTTCACTTTCCACATGTATAATTTTTTCAATGAATTTTAACTGAAATCGTTTTTATCACTATAGTCCACAGAGTTGTATGTAAAAAAAGTATTTTTTGTATATCTGTGGTATATTTAGAGCTACTATCACTCTTGATAGTGGACATCTATAGTGAGGAAAAGGTAGTTTTTCTCTCCATTGATATGAAGATATGAATTTTAGCGTATTGCGCAGTTTATCTATGGTTAAGTGTTTAGATTGGAACAAGGTTTAGGTTTCGGCGAGCCGCAATAAAGTTCGAATATGGTTTTAATATTTGTTTTTTTATAGCGTCAAGGTTGCGGTTGGCGTAATCCAGATGGCGTTGGCTTTCGTATCACTGGTGATAAAGATGGAGAGTCTAAATTCGGAGAATTTCCTTGGACGGTTGCTGTTCTGAAGTAAGTATACATTTTGAAAATGCATCTGCGGTTCCTCTGACGTTATGTCAATTCAAATAATTTTAGATCATCCATGACTCGTTTGCCCTTCTATAAAAGATGTTCTTTAATTTGTCCATACACCCTGTATGAAAGTAACAAATTAATATAATGTGAAGTTCTGACTACATTGATCCCAGGATCGAGCCCGTCAATGAGAACGAACCTGATGGTCAAAAACTCAACGTGTACGTCGGCGGTGGCTCCCTCATTCATCCCAGTGTGGTGCTAACAGCGGCACATTACGTCGCGGGGGCGAAGGCTTTGAGAGCCCGCGCTGGAGAATGGGACACGCAGACCACTAAGGAGATATATCCGTACCAAGATCGGGATGTTGCCAAGATTGAAGTACATAAAGACTTCAATAAGGGTAAGCATACTATTAATAAGTGACGACTGAAACGACAGATCGATCTGGTGAACCAAAAACTGGTACATTTACCCTACTTGAGAGGGAGAAGGACAGTGATGATCTATTCTTTTAGGTAACTTGTTCTACGATATCGCGCTGCTCTTCTTATCGACGCCACTGGACTTGGCTCCTAACGTTGGTGTGGCTTGTTTACCTCCGCCTCGTGAGCGTGTTCCCGCTGGTACAAGATGCTTCGCAACCGGCTGGGGCAAAGACAAATTCGGGAAAGAGGGACGTTATCAAGTTATACTTAAAAAGGTAGTCCTCTTTATAATACGACTACATTTTGCTTGTAATTCTGTTCGCCAGGAATATAACAAGAGATAGTAGCTTTTGTATTCTTCCAAACTATGTTCTACGTCTATACCAAATTTCATCAAGATCCGTAATAACAAACATCCAGCCATCCATCCAAACATTCGCATTTTATTATGATTATATATTTCAACACATACATCTAAAAATAACTACCACAAATTTCTTTTCACAAAATCACATTTTTTTTAATAACTTTCTTTTGCTTTTCCAGTGTCATTGCTCATATCAGTATAACAATGAACTTTACAGGTTGAAGTACCGGTAGTCGCACGAGACGTTTGCCAAGAGAAACTCCGTGCGACTCGACTAGGTCACTTCTTTGAGTTGCACACGTCTTTCATGTGTGCTGGCGGTGAACCAGGCAAGGATACTTGCAAGGGCGACGGTGGTGCACCTCTCTCATGTCCTATACAGGTAACAAGTCTATACGACTACACTACGTCAACTCAACTATATTAAGTCAAATCAACAATATTAAGTCAACTCAACTTTTTTAGGTAAACTCAACTATATTAAGTCAATACAACTACACTAAGTCAAGTCAACTATATTAATTCAACTCAACTACACTAAGTCAAGTCAACGTTTTTTCATTATCTTTGACAAAACAGAGATAACAATATGTTTTAAATGAAGATATTGGTCTCATAAACCAACGGTTATCCAACTAAACACACACTTAGCCCACCGAACTACTTTATACCAATTCAACTAAAGTCAGGCAACTCAACTAAAAAAAGTCAACCATTCAAATTCAACAATACTAAGTTATATTTAGATTTAATAGATTTTATGGAGTTATACTTTTCGTCTTCATACACACACCGGGTATAGTCATAGTGAGTTAGTCAGTAAGTTTTTTTTTACCAATCCGGTAATAATAACGAAGTAACAGCCCGAGCCGAGGCTCCTGAGGGAGCCCTCGAGCCCAGTTACTCATAAACGAGGTTTAGGCTAAGCGCCATCTGCGCCCGGCCACCTCAAGCCCGGTGAAACTGTAAATGCCTCTTCAAGGCAAACAGTGACTACTCAGTCACAAAAAAAAAAAATAATAAAAAAAAAAAAAAAAAAAAATTTATTAATTTTTTTATTTTTCTTACAGTATGAAACGGACCGTTACATGCAGAGTGGTATAGTGGCATGGGGGGTTGGATGTGGTGAGGATGGCACACCAGGGGTCTATGTAGACGTGTCCAATCTACGCAACTGGATAGACGATAAAATCGCTGGAATGGGATACGACCCAAAGGTGTACACTATCTGAAAAATTGAGCATTTGATGTATAAACACTTTTATAATTAAATATATTGTTTAAAATCTTTATTGTTTCTTTATTACGAGTATATTAAAATATCTCAATAAATTATTTAATTAAATTATTACTTCAATCTATTTATATTAAAACTAGCTGTCGCCCGCGACTCCGTCCGCGCGCAGTTAAAAAAAAAAATGAAAAATAGATGTTGTCCGATTCTCAGACCTACTGAATATGCTCACAAAATTTCATGAGAATCGGTCAAGCCGTTTCAGAGGAGTTCAAGTTCGAACCCCGTGACACGAGAATTTTATATGTATATAAGATTGAAATGTCTGAATGTATTATCGAAAAAAAAGTCATATTTCGCGAACATGGTTTATTTATTTTGCTTGTAATGAAAAAAAAAATTTGCCTGTACGTCCGAAGGCCGCACCTATTTCGGCACATCTCCGAAACGGCTGGTTTGATTTTGACGAGGCTTTGCCTGGAAGGTAGCTGATAGATACATTAAAGACTACATTTTCCTGCGTTAATGAAGTCGCATTACTTAATATATTAAAACAGGCGAAACATACACTGTTTATTTTTTTTGTTTTTTATACTTGATCCAGATTTGTAGGTACTTCTTACTAATACTAATATTATAAATGCGAAAATTTGGATAGATGGATGGACGTAAGTATCTCCAGAACGGCTCAATGGATCTCGATGAAATTTGACATAGATGTAGAAAATAGTATGGAAGAATATATAGGCTACTTATTAGGTTAATTTTCAATTCCGCGCGGACGGAGACGCGGACGACAACTAGTTTTTAATATATATGAATACATCTTCAATGAAGGGTATCTTTTGAGAACCGTACAAAAAATTTAAATAAACTTTAAACGATGTTTTTTTAAAATGATAATATCTTCCGTGACGTGTCCGTCAATGATGAACCTTCATCACCGAAAGTGAGATCAGTGATGACTGGCAACTCTGAATTTATTTTTAAAGCTCTGAGAAAAAACAGTCCAGAGAAATCGTGTGGAAAGTATTAACTCTAGCTGAATAAAACAATAAACACACACACACACACACATCTCTGTTTCAATCGTCTATCATCATCATCATCCCTGCTCCAATCTTTGACAAAATATACATAAAAATATGTTTTAAAAGTAGTTTTTGATATGAAAAACCCCACAGTAATCCATTACTTTAAATCTTTCTTCTAAGGCTAAATAATTTTAGGTATTTCCTATGTTCTTTCTTACCTTAACTTACCTTATCTTACCTTACCTCTTACCTTATCTCACATGATAAAATTTACCCAATATTATAAAATACGAACATTTGAAAAAAATGTAAGAGCATATGATCCGGATTTACCAACTGGTAAAAACCGTTGTGAATGTTTGCGTAACAAAAAGGGAAAAAACCCAAACTGGATATATTTACCAATAAGATTAGCATTTGATTCTTTAAAACTACCTTATCTCTTACAGTCGAGGACGATTATTTCCTACCCGCAAGTGAAATTGACTCTTATAACAGTTTGCTGGTCGTCATTCGATTCAAAGTGGGAAGCATATTAATTTTTTGTTTAAATGTTATCCTTCCTCCTATTCCATTGGATAAGCTATAAGTGTCAATTATATTTTGTGCCAATTTTATTTTCGCCATTGTCGATGAAGGTCAAGTGAAGGTCAAGCGGTGCGTATAAAAGAAGATAGAATTAGTCACAATTATCATCAACAGAGGTTTTTAAGCTAAAGCTGTCATTTCCAAGCAGTTCACTGTCCTTCGAATAGCTATAGAGGTCATTGACAAATGCCTAGTACATACGAAAGATGGCTACATCATTGTGTGTTTTCTAGTACGCACTAACAATTCTAAAAAAAATGTCTAATATTCAAAATTAAAAGAAAAAATGGGTAGATTTTTAAATAAAAATGATAGAATGGTAGAAAACAATCATATAATTTATAATTGGCAACACTGTTTATCATCTAACCTGTTATAAATAGTCATGGGTAACACATTTAAAACAGATGACCTGCAAATCAGCTCACGTTTCCCATGAGTTCGCATTTCAGCTCAATTTGTACCTGCATTGAGTTACGATCGTATCGAGCTGCGAACTGCGAGTCACCTGACAGCTCGCCTTCAGCTCACATAATTTTAGACAGTATATCGCGATGAGCCGCGAGCTACAAATTTCGTTGTTGAGCCGCAGCTCAATGGTTCTATTGTGTGTGACCTGAACTTTGAAACCGATTCAGTAATGATTTACACACGCCTATGAACTTGATATCATGTTTTATTTTCCTTATATTTGAACTTTATAATCGTGGTCAAGATACGACGAGCTGTGTGTAGCAGCGTTAAAATAAACACGAGCAGAAAAACCAAAATGAGGTATGTTTTAAATTCAATACACGTAATTATTATTTTTAGCTGTCGACCGCGACTCCGTCTACTCGGAATTAAAAAAAACTTAAGTAGCCTATGTGTTCTTCCAGACGATGTTCAATATCTATGCCAAATTTCATCGAGATCCGTTAAGTTTTTTTTGAAGATACGTTCTAACATCCATGCATTCATCCATCTAAACATTCGCATCTCTATATATAAAAACGAAAGTCGTGTTAGTTACACTATTTATAACTCAAGATCGGTCGAACTGATTTAGCTAAAAATTGATGGGGAGGTAGCTTAGAACTGGGAGACGGACATAGGAACTTTTTTATCTTGTGTGCATTTTTTTTTATTCCGCGAGAACGGAGTCGCGGGTAAAAGCTAGTTTATAATATTAGTAAGATATTCACTGTAAGATCATTTTATTAATATTCAATGGACTATTTATTTTTAAGTCCTGTAATTTATCTATACCTACTAACATAACGAGGAAAGATTTGATTGCATGTTCGTTTGTATTAAATAAGCTCCAAAACTACTGAACTGAATTGAAAAATTCTTTCACTATTGGCAAGCTACACTATCCACGAATGACATAGGCTTCTTTTATTCCGCGCATACAAAATCGCGGGCAAAAGACAGTTATCAATCAAGTATTTGTACTTGTAAAAACTATATAACTATATCCATACAGACAAAGCGTTTCAAGTAATAATGTGATTTAATGTATGTTCTCGTGCACATTTTGTTTTCGACTGACCTTATTGGCAATTAACTACTACTAAAACAGAACAACAGAAATAACAATATGTATTACTAACTGTCACCCGCGATTTCGTCCGCACGAAATTAAAAAAAAAATGTAATAAGTAGCCTATGTGTTCTACATCTGTGCCAAATTTCATCAAGATCCATAAAGCCGTTTCGAAGATACCTTCAAACAAACATCCATATAAACATTAGTAAGATTGATACATACGTGTTTTGTTATTATTGATTTTGTATGCACAGGTACTTTCCTGCTGGTTTGTTCATGTTGATCGTTCTGGCGGGAAACGGTTATGTTTTGACGCAAACCGTCATTGATGGTTCAGGTCCTGATGTTAATACTCTAGGTACGTATTAATAAACAGATAAGTCCCAATTAGCTTTTGAGGTATATTTCAGAATCCATCATACGATTGAAATAGCAAAATGGCGCGAATAACCTTGTCTATGCAACTATAGTGTGACAAAGTTATCTGGATTGGTAAGTGAGGCGCTTGCATCGCAGTTACTTCCGTCAGAAAATATATAAAACTTACATTGGAATAGAAAATTAAATGAGAGGGCGCTAGTGGGCTATGATATTTTAGTTTGACTTATAATAGACTAGCTGTCGCCAGCGACTCCGTCCGCGCGGAATTAAAAAAAAAAACAAGGAATAAGTCTATGTGTTCTTTCAGACTGTGCTCTACATCTGTGGCAAATTTCATCAAGATCAGCTGAGTGGTTCCGGTGATACCTTCAAAGAAACATCCATCCATCCATCTGAATATTCGCATTTATAATGTACTAGCTTTTACCCACGACTCCGTCCGCGCGGAATAAAAAATAGAAAACGGGGTAAAAATTATCCTATGTCCGTTTCCTGGTTCTAAGCTACCTGCCCACCAATTTTCAGTCAAATCGATTCAGCCGTTCTTGAGTTATAAATGGTGTAACTAACACAACTTTCTTTTATATATATAGATAGATGTAATGTAATGTAAAGACATATCTTTTTATTGAAAATCTAGAAAGTTTTTTTATTGAAACGCCATCGAGGGCGGCTTTCCCCCCGAGAGTTAGCTCGAGCCTAACCTAAAAACCTAAGCCTAACCTGCGTCAGCTGCCAAGGTAGCTCGGTAGACGGGATCGCGGACGAAAGCAAATTTTGCCCCTGGTCCTGTCCCGATGCGAGAATCTCACGTATCTACCGCGTCCCTACCGGGCCGTGGAGTATGCATAAAGCATTCCCCTCTGAAAAAAAGGCCATAGTCTGGAAGAACATATAATGCTAATTAATTTTTATTAATACACCGCGGATGGAGTCGTGGGCAACATCTTGTAATCTTATAAAGTACTAAATTCCAGGTCCTACATGTTTAACGTCGGACGGCAAGGTCGGGGTATGTGTGCCAAATTTTCAGTGTAACTTCGAGACCAATGTTGTTGACCCCGGAGCGACCATAGATCTCAGGTAAGTGTGACAGTTGTATTGACACATTGTTTGTTTTGTATGTATGATGTGTATAATAGTAAATGTTTAATTCTTACTATTGATAGAATAGAGACATATATAAAACTAGCAGTCGCCCACGACTCCGACCGCGCGGAATAAAAAAAAATTAGTAACTTAAGTGTTGTACATCCCAAATCAGCCCCGGGTAAAGAACTGACTGCGGATATATACAATACAGAACGACTCGCACGGGAGGTGCACTGGCAATAATCAACGGTGCACCCCTAATGCGGAGCACGGGGAAAAAACCACCTAATGCTGGTAAACGGAAGAGATTTATTTGATATGTATTTCGCCTTATATATGTTCTTAGATGTCTGACCAAGCATGAGCATTTACACGATCTACATAGGTGTACCTACGTGTGTGTGTTACGTGCGCCCCAATCTTTTAGACTTCTTGCCACATATCACGTATGCCCTACATATTTTTATCGTTGCTGTGCAATCCTCCGGTACTATGCGCAGGCTCTGCTCTAGCCATGGTCGTTGATACGAACACGTGTTCTCCCAGACTATGGTTCTACATCTAAGCTAAATTTCATCAAGATCCGTTGAGCCGTTCCGGAGATACCTTCAAACATATATTATCATCTTTAACTTTCCATCATTATAATATTAGTAAGATATATTATGTAACTACAGTCGAAATGCATAAGATTTCGTGGGACTTAAACGGCACATGCTGCAACCGCTGACAGCATAACTTCGCGGTATTAATAAATAATGCAAAGTAAAGCTTTCGCTGTTGCTGTTGACGTTTGCCGTATGCAGTATTATTCATATGATTTTGTGTTATAAATTTTAATGTTTTTATTTATTTTTTTTAATTAAAAATCGTTACACTTTTTTGACGGTGATGTACGGACTTAGAGATCTATCACGGATTTTAGCTTATTTTGGATATATTTAACTGTTTGTTTTTAAATTAAACCGATCTAAGAAAGGCAATAGCAATTTGATAATCTTAACCATCGTTTAAAGCAGTGTCTCGTACGCGTACGCCCCACCTGGGGGACATTTGGATTTAGAGGGGGGGCAATTCGGAGATTTAAAAACTTAAGGCTATATCCTTACAATGATAGCCAGTGCTAAAAAGTACATAAAAACGTTTTAGAGACAAAAATCCGTTGCATTTAAACTATTTATATGTGTTTTCGTGTTTAAAAATTTTATATGAAATTGATCTAGTCAGCCAAAAGTAGTATTTAATTATTTCTCTAACATTGTAAATTTAGGCCTCGAGATAATTTCCAAACAAAATTTATAAGTGGGCAATAGTCATGTTCATCCTGAAAAATTGTACATGGATCCAAAAAGGTTGGGAAACACTGGTTTAGAGGGTGAAAAAATCATTTTTTGCACCTTCCATACAAAGTAAGTAAAAGAATCATGTATTTATCTCCTAGCTAACCCAATTCCTGTCTCTAGGACGCAGTCCTGTCCTAACATTCTCGACATCTGCTGCTTACGGGAAGAGATTGCAGGAAGTAAAACTGTAAAGAAAATGCCGCAGTGTGGGTTCAGCAATCCAGGTGCAGTGGAATTGAAGACAAAGCCTACATTAGTAGGGGAAGCTGAATATGGAGAATTCCCGTGGATGGTGGCTCTGCTAAGGTATTTTTTTATTATCTAGTTGATGGAGGAGGGGACCCACAGAAAGAGAACATTTCCCCTACCTATGCATTCCTTCCTCCGTCAAATCCATTACTCCTTCCCATGCTTTGTTATAAGAAAAGGATGGGAAAGGAAAGAGGACTATAATTAGGCCTCCAGCACCACAATCATCGGACGAAACGTGGAATTCTTCCACTTCACGCCTCTACTTTGTATTAAACAGTTTTGCAAACGTATAATAGAGGGCGTTGTAACAAAACTGCTTGTAAGTTTTAAATTTTATGCAAGTGTATCGGCCGAAAAATAATCCAACTATCTTTACTTAGTGATAACACTCGTAATAATAATAATAACCGAGACATTTTTTAGTAAAGATTTTCTTTTATTTGGTTCATTATTGATAGTAATAGAGAAAAATATGATTCAATATTAATTAAGACCTTTATTGAATTCCAAGAGTGCATTTTTAAATATAGTCACTGTTATAGTGCAATAAAAAGAGCGTGCGCAAATTCGACGGGGGTTTGAGTCATTACAGGGGTCTTAGACCCAGTTAGGGGCTAGGAACAGACCTCGGCGGAGATTCTAATAGTACGATTGAGCTTCAAGGTTTAATTTTATGTCTTTTTAAGCGTGTTTTCGATAAGAAGCGACGAGCAAAGTTAAATTAAACCTTGTTTCAATCAAATAAAGTTACTTTTTATTTGCGATAAGAATCCCCGGCGAAACAAGCTCACTCTACGTTAGACAAGCCGAGCACGAGCCGAGCCAAATTCGTTTAGTGTGTATCAACTTTCTGTCTTCGATCGTACGCTTGCTCGTGCTCGACTGTGCTCCGCCTACTGTTGATTCAAGTACGCAGAGCACAGTCGAGCAGGTACAGAGCAGGCACACACAAAGGGATTTGCATCGTGCTCACATAGCAAATAACTATATTCGAGGAGAGTGATTGTACGCTCGTTGTACATTCACACTTTACACCGCGAGTAGAGCAGCTCGGCTTGCGCTTGGCTCGTCTAGTGTAGACACACCTTTAATTATTATATTTCACTTTCAGATCCACAGCACCGGATCAGGCGTGGTCACAGGATGATTATATTGGAGGTGGATCTATTATACATCCCAAAGTTGTGCTTACCGCGGCACATAAAGTGGCACGTTACATCGAGAGTGAAGTCAGTTAATTCATTACAAATTAAACTACACAAAAAAAAAAAAATCAGTAGCATGTGTTTTCTACCAGACTGTGTTCTACATCTGTGTTAAATTTCAACAAGATCCGTTGAGCCGTTCCGGAGATAGCTTCTAACAAACATCCATCTAAACATTCGCATTTATAATATTACTAAGATTAGTAGTTTTAGAGAATTATTAGTCAAGATCATCTCGAGCGTATTGCGCGCTAAAGTTCCCAAAACCAAGTGACAGATAGCTGTAGTGAGGCGACGTAAGCGTTGATATTTGACATGTCTAGTGCTGCGCCGATACACCGGCACAGTGTTGATTTTTGTCTCTAACAGTTCGGCCATCCTGCATTTCCTTCGTCCTCGAAGGAGTATTGATCCTTGCTGCATCGTTTTACACGCTGTCCCAAGCGCCATGAAAAGCCAGAACACCTCCAAGAAAAAGGACCTAAAAGCAAATCAGCCCCGTAGGCAGAAAATATAGCCCCGTAGGCAAACATATAGCCCCGTAGGCAAACATACAGCCCCGTAGGCAAAACATATAGCCCCGTAGGCAAACATATAGCCCCGTAGGCACAACTTAGCCCCGTAGGCAAAACATATAGCCCCGTAGGCAAAACATATAGCCCCGTAGGCAAAACATATAGCCCCGTAGGCACAACTTAGCCCCGTAGGCAAAACATATAGCCCCGTAGGCAAAACACAGCCCGGAGGCAAACATATAGCCCCGTAGGCAAACATATAGCCCCGTAGGCACAACTTAGCCCCGTAGGCACAACTTAGCCCCGTAGGCAAAACATATAGCACATTTTGTATCAACCATGTATCTGAAATAAAACTAATAATAATTGTTATTAAACATACGCCCGGAGGCTAAACATACGCCCCATAGGCAATCTTTGATTTTCTTTTATCAATCATGTGTCTGAAATAAAAGTTTTATTAATCATACGCCCCATAGGCAAAACATACGCCCGGAGGCAACATATACGCCCTGAGGCTAAACATACGCCCCATAGGCAATCTTTGATTTTCTTTTATCAATCATGTGTCTGAAATAAAAGTTTTCATTATTATTATTTTTACTACCATGTCAAATACCTGGCATTCCGCGCACCCTGTACTCCATGACATCTATACATCAAGACTCTCCACAGGTTCGCGGCCTCGGCCTGCTCGCGACAGGCACTTCACGAGCGTACTACTCGCGACGGGTGCTCCACAAGCGCCGTTGCTCGCGACAGGCGCTCCACAAGCGCCACTGCTAACGACAGGCACTTTACAAGCGCACTGCTCACCACACGCGTTTCACTGGTGCGCTGATTGTAAACAGGCACCGCTCAGGCGCGCTGATTGTAGACAGGCACCGCTCAGGCGCGCTGATTGTAGACAGGCACCGCTCAGGCGCGCTGATTGTAGACAGGCACCGCTCAGGCGCGCTGATTGTAGACAGGCACCGCTCAGGCGCGCTGATTGTAGACAGGCACCGCTCAGGCGCGCTGATTGTAGACAGGCACCGCTCAGGCGCGCTGATTGTAGACAGGCACCGCTCAGGCGCACTGATTGTAGACAGGCACTTTCACAAACGCGCTGATCTCGACACGCGCTTCAATGGCGCGCTGCTCGCGACACGCGCTTCAATGGCGCGCTGCTCTCGACACGCGCTTCAATGGCGCGCTGCTCGCGACACGCGCTTCAATGGCGCGCTGCTCGCGACACGCGCTTCAATGGCGCGCTGCTCTCGACACGCGCTTCAATGGCGCGCTGCTCTCCACACGCGCTTCAATCGCGCGCTGCTCTCGACACGCGCTTCAATGGCGCGCTGCTCGCGACACGCGCTTCAATCGCGCGCTGCTCGCGACACGCGCTTCAATGGCGCGCTGCTCTCCACACGCGCTTCAATCGCGCGCTTCTCGCGATATGCGCAGGTTCGGACCCTTAGGCGGTAACTCGATCTACACGATTTCTCTTGTCATCTCAAACACCAAGTATCTTTATGGATCTATAACATTCATCACATGACCATGTAGGGCAAGCATGTCATGACATACCAAACAATAAAATCAAGTTTTAATTCAGAAGTATCCTGGTGACACACAAATTAAAATAAACTGAACTTAGAAAGGACATCAATGACTTAAGATATAATGATATCCATCTGACTCAGGTAATGGCTTTAATTTTATCACAACTCTGCTTTACCAGACCCTCACTAATAAACTGATCTATATTCTCAATTTCAGTTGTTAGGAAAATTCTTTAAATTAATTGAAAAACCTGATCTTGTCTTATTAAACATCAACACTAAAAATATAATAAATGTTGGTTTGATCTTACCGCAGTACAAATTTAATAAGTATCCATGCCAGGACATCCGGCAGCTTATAATGGCCTTTGGTTTAACTCAATTGGCATGTTCCCTAGTCTGAACTACTACTACTGTTCTTAACAAATGGAAACACTTGAATTAAATTTGTCATCAACTGACATAATGAATACATGGGGTCCTCCATTCATATTTTGGCAAAGTTATCTTTGCCATGCAATTGCATTGTAACATCTTTTCATGCATATTTGTCACAACTTTAAAATTATATTCCACATAATACACCACTGACTTGTATTTTAGTTTTTGTACCAACTCCTTTAATACCTCAATTTGACTGTCTTTTCTCTTTATTCCTCTTTGTGTGTCTTAAAATACAGAAAAGTATTTTTAATTATCCTGTTAAATTATAACATAACTTGTAGTCTTTAAAAGTACTGTCTTAAAGCCAACAGAATATTTAAATATTCTACACAAAGCTTTTATCTTTTAACCAAATTATAATCTTAATATTAAAATGTATGATTCATATCATTTTACACACCACTTTTGTGTCTCAACATAAATCATACCTTGTTTTAAAATGAAAGGCACTTTATTTAAATATTTTACACACACCTTTTGTGTCTTGACAAACCATAAAAACAAACCTTTAAATCAAACATTAAAATAGAAATAAACACAACAAATCTCGATTTTGTGTTTTCAAACCAATGGTCTTTTCATGGTCTGTTAATAAAACAATTTTTCGTAATATGACTTTATGATTGTATGATTACAGACTTTAGGAAAATGTTTTAAGATGTTTTAGAAATCACCAAATTAAGAAATCAGTAAATAATTTGGTACAGATAATTAGAAACATAGAACAATCTCACCAAATATGAAGATTTTCACGCTGGTGTGCGTTTTAAGTTTACCATTTACTCGAAGTTCTCAATATCCTTACAAATTTAAAAATCTTACTCTCCGGTAAACAATACGATTCTTTTATGCAACAAAATCACTTTGTGAGTTTGGGTAATATCCCTCTTCTGAACTTTTAGAGAATTATTAGTCAAGATCATCTCGAGCGTATTGCGCGCTAAAGTTCCCAAAACCAAGTGACAGATAGCTGTAGTGAGGCGACGTAAGCGTTGATATTTGACATGTCTAGTGCTGCGCCGATACACCGGCACAGTGTTGATTTTTGTCTCTAACAGTAGTTATTATTAATTTTTCAAAATTTAAATATTATCTAGAAAAAATAATCAAATGTAAATAATATAATTATTATACTTAAAAAAAAAAAACACTCGAAATTTCGAATCTCCCTGTATCCGTATTTTCTATTTTTTAAATAACAAAACTGAAAAACAATTCCAAATGTAATCGCAACAACAATTAGTGCATCCCACAATTATATGACCCGAAGAATTTTGGTATGAATTCTATAATCACGCGGTGCGAAAAAGCTTTTTCACGTCCCTAGGGGTAGGACAAACCTCGGCCAACATTCACCTCTGAACAGGATTTAAAAGACTAGTTGAACAGAACACTACAAATAATATAGATCTTTTTGGTATTAACTTTAACTCTTTCAAAAATTATTACAACTAATTACTCTATGCTTCATCAATAGAATAATTACATAAATATCATCATCAACCACAGTATGTACTACTCCTCCATACATCTCTATCAGCCGTCATATCTGAATTTACCCCCTTCTTACGTATATCGTCTTTCACACAATCCATCCATACTTTATTTGGTCTTTCTCTACCGTTATAGCCATTCACATTCAATCTCATTACTTTTTTGTTTATATGAACATCATCCCTCCGCATAACATGTCCAAACCACGCTAACCTTCTGCTCCTCAATTTCTCGATAACTGGCATAATAATTACATAGATAGTTAAACTACTACTTGAATGAATACTATCGTAAACGTTATGTACACCAATATTTACATATGTATAAGGTCTATTACTATTTAATTGATAAATTGTATGTGTATTATATATATGTTGTGTCTTGAATAAATAAATAAATAATAAATAATATTCAGATATGACGGCTGTTAGAGATGTATGGATGAATATTGTGCCGAATTTTTTTTTAACAATCGTTTTTACAGGTTAAATGTCGAGCTGGCGAATGGGACACATCTAACACGGACGAGAATTACTTGACACAAGAACGACAGGTTGAAAAGATTATACAACACGAAGATTTCTTCGATCGTAAGTAATCAAATAAAACTATTTGTTAATTAAAAAAAAACAAAAAAACTTAATTTACCCATGACAGTCAGGGAATCGAATGACACCTTACTCGTCAAAATCGGTTCAATTGTTTGGGCTACAGAAGTGCGTCCGCGACATGCGCGGTGCGAGAGATTACCTATCTCTCCCACCACGCATGCGGTTCACGCATGTCTTAGGGCTCCCATGTGAAAACCGAATACTAATATTATAAATTAGAATATTTGGATGTATGGATGGATGGATGGATGTTTGTTTGAAGGTATCATCAGAACAACTCAACGGATCTCAATGAAATTTGGCACAGATGTAGATCATTATTTGGAAGAACACATAGGCTACTTATTATGTTTTTTTTTTCAATTCCACGCAGACGGTGTCGCAGACAACAACTAATAATAAATTTGTATTGTACTTTACTCTAGTCCAATATAAATTCAAGGTAATTAAATCATCTTTACAATGATATTTAAAATCAACGGCATCTAAAGAAAATAAAAAATACAGGTCGTAAGTTTTGAAGTTCCTAATCTGATGTTAACTTTTAATTTCAGTACAAGCGTACAACAATATCGCATTGCTGGTTTTGAAGGAATCTTTCAACTTCAACGATGCCCCACACATGGGCATAGCCTGCGTGGGCAAGGTGCTGCCCCCACTGGGCACGCAATGTTACACCATGGGCTGGGGTAAAGCGGCAACTGGGAAATATGCCACTATCTTAAAAAAGGTACGTCTAAGTCTAAATTTTTTCACAACTAGCGGATGCACGCGACTTCGTCAGCGCAAAATTTAAAGAAACAGGAGCCTTTAAAGTTCCAGTGAGATCAGCTATCTTCCCGTCAAAATCTGTCCAGCCGTTCCGAAGATTACCCGGAACAAACGCGGCCTTGCGGACAGACTTCCATTTGACCGCATACAACGGAGAGCGATTCGAATCGTCAATGACCGAGTTCTTACTGATCTGCTCGACACTCTGGCGTTGCGGAGGGACGTTAGTTCCCTCTGCATTTTTTACCGTATCTACCACTGGGAGTGCTCAGAAGAGTTGTTTGGAACAATTCCTGCCGCCGAGTTCCGTCATCGGACGACCCGACAGACCGCCAAGTTCCATCCACACCATCTCGATTGCTGGCAATACACAACCGTGCGGTTTTCGCGTAGCTTTCTACCGCCGAGTTGTGGAATGGTCTGTCCTCGGCGGTATTTCCAAACCGCTACGACTTAGGGTTCTTCAATAAGCGAGCGTATCATCATCTCAAAGGCCGGCAACGCATCTGCGATTCCTCTGGTATTGCAGATGTCTATGGGCGTCGATGAACACCTTGGTGTTCCCGCTGTTCGTATAAAATTCTTCTACCTTCTCTTATAAAAAAAGACATACAAACAGACAAAACGTTTCAAAACAGGTTTTTCATAATCAGCTACGCAACACGTTTACGTGTTGTGTACGAAATATTTTTTTTCGATATTACATACAGACACTACAATTTTATGAATACATATATATGTATAGATAGATATATTGTTAATTTACAAGTGTTTAGGTAGTACAAGTCCACAGTATTGTATCACCATCATTTTCATCACCAAATCTTCAACAGATTCAACTACCATTGCTCGATTCCGACCAATGCCAGCACACGCTGCGCAACACAAGGCTCGGCTCCCGGTTCCTGCTGCACCCGAGCCACATCTGCGCCGGTGGGATAGCGGGGGTTGATACCTGCAAGGGGGATGGTGGTTCCCCACTCGTCTGCAACATCGGAGTAAGTTATATTCAAATCATCTCTCTAATCTTATTCCACTCTATATGTGGGCCCATGTTTTCGTCATCCAGATCTTTCTGTTCGTCATTTCAGTTATTCCCTTTGTAATCAAGTCATCATTCACGCAATCCATCCATCTCTTCCCAACTGATCTACCCCTCATCATCATCAGTTTAGTTTATAATCTAAAGTTTTGGGTTATAAGTCAAGTTTGATAGTCCATGGCTTAAAAGTTTTAAAAGTCACGTTTTATAAAATAAATTACAAGTCAAGGCTTAGAAATAAAGTCTTATAAATTTGTTTACAGAACGGAACAGTGGTGCGCTACGCAATCATCGGCTTGGTGTCTTCTGGCGTTGGTTGCGGGAAGAAGAATGTACCAGGAATATACTCTAATGTACCTTACCTCTACAGCTGGCTGTTAGACGCTATGAATGAGGAGAAATTGCAAAGCAAAATCTTTACTCTCGAATAATGTCATAAAATATTTCTTTTCGAACAATTTCGCTTAGTGACTGTAGTGGAAAAGGTTTTGTACCTTTTCCACTACAGTATTGTTAAACCTGATCGACTTTCTAGTCAACTTGATTGAACTAGTGAAAAAAGGGTCTAAGTATTACCGTGGTAATATAAACGTGGTAATGCTTCTAAGATTAGTTTAAAAAGTGAATAAGTAAAGATTATTTTTGTTTATTAATCTATATATATATAAAAGAAAGTCGTGTTAGTTACACTATTTATAACTCAAGATCGGTCGAACTGATTTAGCTGAAAATTGATGGACAGGTAGCTTAGAACCAGGAAACGGACATAGGAACTTTTTATCTTGTGTGCATTTTTTTTTTTATTCCGCGCCGACGGAGTCGCTGGTAAAAGCTAGTACTCAATAAAACTCTCATTAAAATTGCGTGTGTTTTTTTTTTCACCCTCTAAAAGTACTTATATGCGAAGTACGAATTCGCCGAAAAAACGATACGATCTCTACTCATATAGACGTCCGTACTTGCAGATGTATTACCTATATATAATCGACGGAAGAGGGAACCCACAGGAAAGAATATTTTCCTTCCTAAGCATCCCCACCTCCGTCAAATCCTTTTTTCCTTCCCATTCTTTCCTATAGTGGGAACGAAAAGTAAACTAATATTAGACCACCAGCAAACACACTCATCAGACGAAACGCGGAATTGCTTCCACTTCACGCTTGTCTTCTGTGTAGTGGTTGTATTGAAATGAGCGATACTTGCCATTTCTTCTTTCCATTCCAAGAGCCCATTCTTGCACCCAACAAATATTGTTGTTGCCGAACTACCCCTGTTAAAATGTTAATATTGATATTCTGTAAGTGTTAATTTAGTTTCACGCATTCCCATCGGGTCAGATAAAATTAGTCTGATAAGGTATAATTTGTGCCTAACTTCTATTCTAAGTGCTTATTTCAAATACGCTATCATTTGGCTAAAGTAGTCACGGCTGAGCCAACGGAAATTATTTAAAACGCACGACGATCTGCAATGTTCACGTTTTAATTATTATTTTATTATACGATAGTGCGATTAAAAAAAATGGCTTTTATAATTTTATACTAAAAATTTAAGGAGTTCACTCGGTACTCGATTTTCTTGAAGTTTATGTCATACAATTACGTACTTCATATTTATCCAAATTTCCCTATAAATAAATGAAGTGTGTATATAATATTACTGAGGCTGATAAAATTAATTTTGGCATCGCGCCATATCACGCGTATTTTGACCATGAGTTGCGTAATTAATTAACTTTCGATTAAGTTTACTCAGCAGTAAATTAATATTTATTTTAGGTGTTAATTTTTTCTTCTTATATAGTCGCCAAATGACTCGTACACAAGTATCATAATTGTTTCACCAGTCATCCTGTATCTCATGGATTAGATGTAAAGACCAATTTTCTAATTTAAATAAATGGATGTTTCTTTGTAGGTATCTCCGGAACGGCTCAACGGATCTTGATGAAATTTAGCACAGATGTAGAACATAGTCTAGTCTAGAATAACACATAGGCTTATTATTAAGTTTTTATTCAATTCCGAGGACGGAGTCGCGGGCGATAGCTAGTCTAAAAATAAATGAAAGTCCGTACTATTGATAATACAAGTTTGTTTATATTAACCTCAAAGATCAATGAAACAATATTATCGTTAGCTTTTGGGATTTACCCTCACCGTTTAACGATCAACATTTTATAAAATTACACTTATTGTCTTCACGCTAGGGTTTTCAACTTTTTAATAGACAAAGACACTGGCCGTAAAAAACGACGTGCAAGTTTGTGCTAACCCAAAAAAGATGGCAGACTTATTTCGCACGGATATATAAATATATTAATTAAGAAAAATAAAATAATACAAATATTATGTTATAAATGCAAAAGTTTAGATGGATGGATGTTTGTTACAAAGGTATCTCGAAAATGACTCAACAGATCTCGCTGAAATTTGGCCTAGATGTAGAACATAGTCTGGAATAATATATAGTTTACTTATTAAGTTTTTGTTTAATTCCGCACGGACGGAATCGCGGGCGATAGCTAGTAAAATATAAATGCTATGTTATAAATGCGAAAGTTTAGATCGATGGATGTTTATTTGAACGTATCTCCGGAACGGATCTTGATGAAATTTGACATAGATGTAGAACATAGGCTACTAATTAAGTTTTTCTTAATTCCGCGTGGACGACATCGCGGGCAACAGCTAGTGTTTACATATTTATGAAGCTGATTGTACAACACATATTGCTATCCCTTTTACTGTCCTTGAATAAACAGAGACGATACGTTTTTGTATGCGGGTTGATACAAAGTTTTTTCCAAATTGGATAAATTCTTGTAATCGTATACTTCAATAAACAAACTATCATAATTTATATAGTAATTTACTTATCGCTTCTTGATAACTTAATATACATATGTACATATGAATAAATAACATTATTATGTTAAAATTTTTCTTACATACATGACCAGTGTTACAACATGTGTATATAGTTTTATTTTTTATATATATTTTTATAAAAGTGTTTATACATTGTGAATACAGTAGTCATTTAACGAAATCAAAATGAAGGTACGTCTTTTTTATTTTAAGTAAGGAAAGAATTAAGTAATTAGTGATTGGAACGTGTGGGCGTTGGCGGGGGAGGAGATGAATAGAAAAATGGAACCATACCTCTATCTTTTTAAATTAGATAAGAATCTGCAACCTTTTAAAATAGACTCTTTGCTCACGACTTACTTGGCTAGGAATTAAAAAAAAGAAACTTAGTAATTAGCCTTTGCGATACAGCCGTTATGAAGTTATCTGCTTACAAAAATCCATCCTTCGAAGCTTCCCCATTTATAAATAAGATGTCTTACAAAGGCAAGCAAGAATAGTTCGTGATTTTGAACATTTTGTAAAGTTTTTGCCCGTCTTTCAGGAGAGTAATGTTTCGCAGATATTTAAATTGACGGGTTTGTATGTAAGTGAATTCCTTTGTGACGGTCTAGAGTTTTTTAATAAACAAACTTTATTTTTAGATATCCTGGATGTTATTCGCTTTAATGTCGATGTCTCGATGTCAAGATGATGATGATGATGGAGGTGATTTGGATTCCTTAATGAACTATATTTATAACACTACAATACAAACTGAAGTGCCTCCGAGATTAGGTACGTATTTATTATTTATAAGTAGAAGCACGTCAAATCATGGCGGCCATTTTATTTTTTTTAATTATTTTGTGAAGTGGAAAAAACTAAAGTGAGATTGTATAATAAAAGTTAGAAAAGAAATAAATAGTTTTTTTTTTTACTTTTAATACAGTTTGTCTATGGTTAATCATTAGATTATCTTACTAATATTATAAACTAGCTTTTACCCGTGACTCCGTCCGCGCGGAATGAAAAATAGAAAACGGGGTAAAAATGATCCTATGTCCGTTTCCTGGTTCTAAGCTACCTGCTCACCAATTTTCAGTCAAATCGATTCAGCCGTTCTTGAGTTATAAATAGTGTAACTAACACGACTTTCTTTTATATATATAGATGCGAAAGTTTAGATGAATGGATGTTTCTTTGAAGGTATCTCAACGGATCTTGATGAAATTTAGTACAAATGTAGAACATAGTCTGGAAGAACACAGGCTACTTATAATTTTTTTTTAATTCCGCGCAGACAGAGTCGAGTGTGACAACTAGTAAAATATAGATGCATATTATAATGAAAGTTTTCGAGATTTACTCTCTCAGTTGAATCTACTAACTGTTTTTTTAATGCTTGGTTTCCAGGAGTAGAGACTTGCGTCACACCAAACAAGATAAAGGGTGAATGCGTAAATTTTAACCTCTGTGGAAATGCTGGAAATAACGGTGAATACGTAGTTAACATCAGGTGAGCTTATACCAGAGCCTAATGTAGATTTATCACACAAAATCATCACTTAGGGAGAATTATTTGACAATCCTGAATGTTAAACAAATCACGTAAACATACAAAACGTCAAATCACATCAACGACCGCCTATCAAGTCACATTTTCAACGTAAATGTTTCAATTATGTGTTACTATGTCTTAGTAACTGTAAGTAAATGGGCCTGCTCGATCTGTACAATACCACGACCATACAGAAGTCAGACGTGAGGTGAGCAATTCCACGTTTCGTCTGATGATTGTACCGGAGGCCTAATTTTAGTCCCTTCCCACAATTGTCTTATAAGGAAAGGATGGGAACAGAGAAGTGGATTTGACGGAGGAGACGCATTGGAAGAGGAAACCTTTTTGTGCTTCCCTCCTCCGTTAATTTTAGGTTAACATGTCGATGGGCAACGGTCGATTTGCTATTTCAGCGCATTTGGATGACCGCTTGCGCTTTTGCCTCCTTATAGTATAATTATTTAACATATTATACGGATAACTTATGTTACATTATGAGAAAAAGTATTTTTATTTTGGAAAGATTCAGGATATTACATGTTTTCAAAATATAATTTGTAATAAGGGCCCTTGTTGACTATTAAAGTAATTACTATTATTATCTTAAAACTCTGCTTCTTAAGTATTTTATCATCAACAGGCTACTTGACGGACCTTGTAAATCATATTTGGACGTATGCTGTGTCCCGACAAATGTACAAGATCATACCAAACCTTTGTCAAAACCTTTCATACCGGTGAGTTATTTAACTAAATATTTTTTATACATTGTACTTGAAAGAAACCTGGAAGTCGTTTAACGATTAAAATGTTCAGGTTTGATGATTTATGCTGCATTTTGAACGGAATCTTTACTAATATCATAAATGTTAATGTAACTCTGTCTGTATGTCTCGCTTTCACGTTAAAACTACTGAACCGATTTAAATGAAATTTGGTACACAGATAATCTAATTTTCTCCTGGCTAACTAGTTAACTGGCCTAATATTAGTTTTGACGAAAGAGGACATGCATAGGAAAAGGATAAAACCTCTGTCTGTGCTATTTCGGATGTCTATGAGCAGCTTATGGTATAAAAAAGTCTAGACCCTGAAGTCGCGGGCACAGTTAGTGTATAATAAGTGTATAGTAATTTTGATTGCGACATCAAATGTATTTCAGCGCGAAGGCTGCGGTTGGCGCAACCCCAACGGTGTCGGAATGGTCACTATCGGGGATGTAAACGGCGAGGCTAAATTCGGAGAGTTCCCATGGATGGTCGCTGTTTTAAAGTATGTTATATACTTTCAATTTTCAATATTTAAATTCAGTTTAATGTTATCGTTTTCAGACAAATGCAATCTCGCTGAAGTTAGCTTAACTAATAATTTAAAATGTTACTTATTGAGATTAGTATATTCAGCGAAGTATCTTCTAAAAAAAAAACTTGAGAGGTGTCAAGGGACACCCGGATGGAACGAAGTTCCTTTCAATTAATTAGTGAAGGAACCAATGTTTATTCTATGAATAAAAAACTTAAGTCTTCACAAGAAGTACATTTTATTTCTATGAATTTTCGTTATATATTGTCACGTCGTTGCCATGGTGAAGTAGCGCTCATTCGTCTATAGCAAAAAGTGTCGTGACAACTTTTCGTAAGAATTTTTTCCGTCTAGCCCCCTTTCACAACGCGCGATAAGGAACTTCGTTCCAAAAAAATCGAGGACCTCATTCTGATTTCTGAAACGTATAGTAGAGACTCTAGTCTATGCATGTTGCCCTCCGGAATTGTGGTCCGTTCTTCCCCCATGTCGCTATATATTTTTCTCACAAATAATTTTTGAAATTAAGTACAATGTTTGTAATATTACTAAGTACAAAATTGCAAAATATTTTTGAGTGCACGATGAAAGGCTACTCTCAATATCTCAACAATCATTTAATAACAAAATCATTGTGTCTTTTTTTTTCTTCAGAAAGGAACCGACAATCCCCGGTAGCTTTAAGCACATCGGTGGTGGGTCTCTTATCCACCAGAGCGTGGTAGTGACCGGTGCTCATGTGGTATTGGCCCCCACCAGTGCTGGGCGACTGATGGTGCGCGCCGGCGAGTGGGATACACAAACAACAAAAGAGCCATACCCACATCAGGACAGAGACGTGGGCAATGTAATAGTACATAAAGATTATAAAAGCCGTAAGTTTTTACACATTAATATTGCCTGTAAAATTACGTAAGTTTGTGTCTGAAATTTACTTTACATACATATAAAAGTAGGAAGACTTATGTACAAGAGTATTTTTTTAGGAAACTTAGCTAACGATATAGCATTACTCTTCCTGAATCTGCCAATGATGATGACGCCCAACGTTGGGTTAGTATGCCTACCCGCACTCGGCCAGACTACGCCGCCTGGCACGCGTTGCCTCGCATCCGGCTGGGGAAAGGATCAGTTCGGTGAAATCGGCAAATATCAAGTCATACTGAAGAAGGTAATTTTTTTATATATAGTTATGAAATTGAAATCAACGTTTAAACACTATTTTAGAAATTTTCATTTTCATTTTTTTTTTCTTGCCCAACTCTAATCACCAGTCTTTTATTTTCGTAAACGATACGAGTATATCATTCGGTTTCGTCCCAGATCTACCGATGTATATCTGCAATTATAATGATCCTGGTCATTGTGGTTACCTGAAACTACACTTCGCTTATAACGTCTTTTGTAATCTCATATGCCGATCACATCCATGACCTGGCCTGCTTCCGCTCGATGCTGTCAACTTATCTGGCTGATGGTTTGCCAACTGATCTCTTACCTAAGGCCACCATTCTGACGCTACAACATTTTGAATTCGTTCTTTTTCTTTCCAGTTGGAACTACCGGTAGTAGGTTCTCAGAGCTGTCAGAAGCGGCTGCGTATGACACGTCTCAGTCCATACTTCAATTTAGACCCCAGCTTCATGTGTGCGGGCGGCGAGGGTGGCAGAGACACGTGCGTCGGTGATGGAGGCTCGCCATTAGTCTGCCCGGTAACTAATCACTTACTAATTGTTACACAATTAGCTCGATTTTTTTTATATTACAAGGTGGCAAACGAGCAAGCGGCCACATGATTTCGCCGAAATAGCGAAGCGACCGCTACCCATAGACATTCGCAATTGCAGATGCGTTGTCTACCTTCAATCGACAAGGGACAGAAGCACAAAAAGATAATATTTAACCTTCCTATACATCTCCTCCTCCATTAAATCCACCTCCCCTTACCATACTTTCCTTATAAGAAAAGGGGCGGGAAGGGAAAGAGAACTAAAATTAGGCCCCCGGCACCACACTCAACAAACTGTACTTGGAATTACTTCCACTTGACGTCTGTCTTCTGTGTGGTCGTGGTATTTCACTGAGCAAGGCCAATTCGTGCAACTGATGTTGCTGGCGTCTACTACTATAAACTGATCTTTTATTTAGACTTATCGCTTTATTTAATTTAGTAAAAAAAAAATTACGTTACTTGTTATTAAGACTTCCGCTGACTCCTACGCACTAGGCATAGATTAGTTGATCAATCGAGTATATTCTGTAATATTTAATCTTTGCTCGTTTGTGTTGCCATAATTTGATTGTAAAAATGTTACAGTTGCAAACAGACCGATACGTACAGGCGGGTATAGTAGCGTGGGGTATTGGCTGTGGAGGAACAACTCCTGGGGTGTACACTGACGTAGCAAAGCAAAGGGCCTGGGTGGACGAGCAGATGACCGCCGCCGGGTATGACACCAGCAGTTATACTATGAAGATGTAAATAAAAAAAGTCTTAGTTAATTCAATAAATAAATAAGACCGACTAACTATTCCTTGACTGAATCGTATAATAGTTCACTTATGAAACGAATTAAATCAAAGTTTGAAGAAGAGGCGCGAAGAAGATAAATTGTTTATATTCACGCCTTTTAAATAATCTTTTAACTTTCCACGAAGCTTGAAACAACTTTTTGCTGGGACAAAGAATTCCTCATAAACATTTTGTTATTGCGTCCGCATTGCATTTATCTTTTGCCGACAGTATTATGGTAGGCAGCCATTTGTATATTTCAGTTTTACTTTTTTTTTATATTTTAATATTACAGATTTTCATAACAATGTACAAAAATGGAATAAATGTGTTAATAAAAATATGTTCATTTTAGTTTCCCATTTTGTCCTTTTCGTGAAATTACTGTATCTGACAAATAATAATTTTATACAGTTTAATTTTTTAATAAATAAATGTGTTTTGTTTAATTTTAAACTATTTCTTATTTTGTAATTTCATTCAATATATCAATATATTTTTTACAAAATATTTTATTAAAACGCCATCTATTGGTATGGTTTTGAATCGAAGGAAAAATTACAATATTGCAATGGGAAATAGAATTTTATTTTAAATAATTCAAATAAAATAGAAACAGTTATTAAATATATTTATGTATTTTTGACACGTTGATTTTTAAAACCACCAATTTCTATCATTTTTTTAAAAGAATAAGTTAATGTTTAAAAATGGCAGCTTTGTACTCTGTCAGCTGTCAGGCCTGTCATTGTCACCATGGATTGCTCAACGAAAGCGTGCCGCCGCGCGACGATGATGTGTTTTAAATGGCATTTATATATTCATTGATGGATAGGGCAAAAGAATTGGAACTTGGTGTCTTTTATATACTCTTTATTGGTGTCTAAAGTTTCAGATTAGAAATCTAGAAACGTAGCCTATTATCTTGTAACGTGCCTTTATATTCATGAAGAAGGCAAATTCTTTTACATATTATTAGAAAGTATTTTGGTCTTGTCCGTAAACAATTCAGTCGTAGTCATGGGTAACTGAACTAATGGTTCACATGTGTGAAGTTGTACAGTGAACTGGTACGCAGCTCAGCTCAATTTGTACCTGCGTAGATATATGCGTTTCCTCGCGGCTCGTCCGCACTCAGTACATCGCAATAAGCTCACCACTAAGTATGTGAACCCTAAACTTGTGAACTGATTTAGTGCCGATTTACACACCTCTATTCAGTCATCTTAATTGTTCTTTTTTCATGTGATATAAACTTCAATATTTTGTCTATTATTTGTTTTGGCAATTTCAAGTAATTATCATAAATTTTGTAAACTTTTTTAAGTTTGGAGTTGTGTAGAAAATATCAAAGTTGCATTACTTTTTTTTATATTATAAGGTAACAAATGTGCAAGCGTTCCAATAACATTGCTAAAATAGCGAAGTAAACGCTGCCTGTATACTTCAACAAGTAATAAGGTTGCTGATATTTTATTTACATCAATAAATAGGGATTGAATAAGAGACTTATTACTTTTTAAATACCTTAAGGTTTGGTTTATTTTTTAAATCACATCAAAATATGTATTTCGACAGCCGAAATGTCTTCATAATGTGGAGTCGGCACAAAGGTTTTATAAACCTTAAAGTTATGTCTTAAGTGGTACAGACAATTGTCCTCGTCTATGTTTCACTTCCATCACAAATCACTTCTTTCCTTCCTTATGTTAATAAAAAGGGTTGAAAGAAGATAACTACAATTTGTCTCCCAAAGAACAAACTATTGTTACTTAAATTATTAATTTTGTTTTCTAATTCCTTTTCTTTTAAAGTGTCTTAAATTTTTTTAGGATTTATTGAGAAACCATGTTTGCAATAATTGTGGTCAAACACAGTTTTTGAAGAATGTGCAACATCATCCTGGTTGAGAGACCATACTCCTTCCGTTTCCATGCCGCACTCATCACTATCAGAATCACTCTCAGTTTCACTGTCACTTGTCACATTTATTATAAAAAGTTCATCTCAATACGAGTCCGGTTTTAAATACTCTCCACCTTCTAGCCTACGAACATGTTAACAATGCTGTTTCCACTCATGAACTGAAATAGCTTCAAATGCTTCTATTACCAGATGAGAGATCTCATAATTTTTGTGATCAATATTTACGCTGGCCATGTTTCTTTTCATTGTGCTCCATATTAAATCAATTGGATTAAGGTCACAGTAATAGGGCACATAAATAAAAATAAATAAAATAAATAAAAATAAAATAACATTTAATCCTTCCCACCATTACAACGCAATAAAAAACTAACATATTACAAAATAATTATAAATACATAAAACAGAATAAAATTAAAATTACACTAGCATAAAGAAACATCTATAATTAACGTTGCAATGCTGACCGGATAGGGTCCTCCCTCAGCTTTGCATGCTGGGTGCTCCTCTCTGGAACACTCAGCGCTGATCTTCCTCGAAAACCCTCACGACTATCCGCACGCCAGTTGCAGCGGTGGATAACCAAACATAAATATTTATATATAAAGATAAATAAAAATTTCAATATTACACACAAATACAAGCACCTGTGACCATTTTCTGCCAAAATCCATTCAATTATTCAAACTTTCGTGAGACGATCATTAACTTATATAGAAACGGCTAAAACACTCACGTCTATATATCCGGTGTCGTCACCGACTAGTTTCGAGCCCTTCGGGGGCCCTTCATCAGGGTGAGTGGGATTGGTATTATTTCGCGGACGCGGCCCGTCGCTCACTGCGCGCCTGCGCTCTTAGGGCGCGTCTTGAGGGGGCGGGGGGCGCGGGGTGCGCCGGCGTCGTTGACGAGGTTGATACCAAAGCGTCATTGGTGTTGTTATTAAAGTTTATATATACGTGAGTGTTTTAGCCGTTTCCATATAAGTTAAAATCCATTCAATCTCATATATGGGCTCAGGTTTGTTTCTTTTAATTATTTCTTACAGCTGGGGTTTAGTTAAATCTTGTCCATACTCGATTTTATTTTGCCTAAGCCGTAACTGCATAACTATTTTGAAGCGTTTGTATTTGGGAATTTATTCACGCAAATATGGTGATAAGGAGCATTATCCATTTAAATAATTGATGGCTCTATTAAATTAGGTACAAGTTTTTCAATCACCCATTTTTTGAAATTGCCACTATTCATAACATCGTGATAGTCACCGCTTTTTGTATTTGATTTAAATACTGTGAGTGCATTTTTAACAAATCCTGCATCCCCACCCGCGTGAACAATAATATATCTTTGACCTTTTGATACAGGCTGTAATACTCCTTCCACGCCGTCTCCTTGCCAACATTTGCCAGATGTATGTGTGTTGGCAACACAACATCAAATATTGTTATTAAAAATATTTATTAATTGTAAATAATGTAATGGTAACACAGCATTAATATTTCTTTTTATGTTGGCAATTATTTTGTCCTTCCGTTTGCTGTTCATGATATGTTCGTATCTATTTTTTGTAACGCGTGTGCTAGTAAAATAAAGCAGTGCTTTGTGAACATGAAGACTTACTTCACCTCCTTCCACAAATTAATTTTATATATTTGAATTGTACTCATCGTATACAGATTTTTTCATAAAAGTGTTGTCAAGAGGATCATGAAACAAAACTACACAATATAAATACAAAAATATGACGTTTATTAAAAAAACAAACACGTATCGAAAAAACAATATAATCAGTCTTTTGTATTCATCATTTCCTTGATCTTGTCCCACTGTGGAATACCTTGCTTATTGGAATAGGCTGATGATAAGCCGGCTCTAGAGTGATATCTTCAGTCGGTGAGTCCGACTTAGATTTTCGTCCCCGTCGTCTAATTAGGATTAAGTGTAAGGTGTCTAACTCCAAATATTGTCCATCAAAATCGTATTTAAAATGAATCTTCCCTGGTTGTGATGGCGTTACGTGAACATCATGACGTCAGACCAACGGATGACATTTCCATTTGTATCCCGACGCCAATGCGCAGGACTAACTAGTTTTTTAATATTTAAAACATAAGATTGCTCAACTTCTGTTCTGTACTTTTCTCCGGTCACTTTGGAATTTAAAATTATATTATAAATTTATTCCGGAATATAAATAACTTTATTCTTCATATTACGTTCGATACAAGCGTGCATGTCACCTTGATTTTGTACTACACATGTAGTTATGTCGTCGCGAATTATGGTTCCTGTATCTTCATTCTATGGTTTTTTGTTGTAAATATTGATATATTCTCTTTTGACATGTTATGTTTCATACGTATGATTCGGTTTTTACAAGTTTTTTTATGTTGCACGCTTTTAGTATTGCTTTATATAGTTCCCAAATGATTTAAATCCTTTTTGAAAATGTTCCTGTATTTGTTTTCCGGTATATTGAATTTAAATCAAATTTTAAAATTTTACATTAAAAATTCAGTGACATTTTTAATGTTAAATTTATTATTATTATAATTATTTGTGCCCATGCGGGCTTTCCTTCTAGGTTCTTAAGAATTTTGTAAGCGTCGGCCACTTCCGGGAAAAACAACTTTGTAACCGACGCCGTGGCCAACGCTGTTTCTGCTATTCCAGCGCTGGACCACACCCTCCCTTATTCGCCTTTTGGCGTAGGAAAGCTGGCATCAGTCATAGGCTGGGGCGACCCTGGATTGAGCCGCTGCCAGTCTCGCCAGTTCGTCGGCTCGCTCGTTGCCAGGGATTCCGACGTGAGCTTTGACCCAAAAGAGCCGGAGAGTCTTTCCATTCTCCTCTAACTTCCTTATATTCCTTCGAATATGGGTAGCGAGGGGATGGCGCGTGTCCGGGTTCCGGACCAAATCGAGCGAGGATCGGGAGTAGAAGCCGCGCAAGACAGCCAGGTCCGTAGCCCTGGCTATCGCGAGCAGCTCCGCCTGGAAAACGGTGCACATCGGCTCCAGCCTCATTCGCTTGGTTCGGATCTCGGACCCATCCCGCCAGTAGGTGTATGCTGCCCCCACCCCGTCAGCAGATTTACTACCGTCCGTATAAATCAGTCAGTTCAGCGACAGTTTCGGGGAGCATATTCTTCAGACACAGATATTGGACGTCTGGCTCACTGGCGGGATGTGGAGCCTTGAAGGCTTCACGCTCCTCCAGCTCGCGGGAATCAAGCTCTTCTCAGGCGCTCGCGCCATACATTATAGTTGGTTCTACTACGGCGACGTAGATCGCCCTGATAATCTCCGGGCATAGGCCCCACTCCACCCGGGCCGTAGTCGACAGTTTCCTATATAAATTAGCGGCCTTACGGCACACATAGGCAACGTGGGTATTAAATGTAAGCTTACTGTCGACGATGACCCCGAGGATTTTGAGCTCAGTCACCATCGGGATGTCGTCGCCGCCCATCTGCACGACTGGTGTGTCGTATTTAAGCTTCCGCGTACCAACCATCGCTTGTGATTTCTCAGCGGAAAAGCGGAGCTTATTCACGACTAAGGCGGCGCCAGCATCCCGCTGGATCTCGAGCGGCGCGGTGACCGTTGCGTGCGTCGGCGACGGCGATGACGACGAGTTCAAAATAGCCGAGTCGCTGTTATTGTTGTTGTTAACATTAAAATGGGCGCAAAACGCACTGAAAATGTCTGACACGTATTCATCACCATCTTTGTTGTTCTTCTGATTTGATCTCAACAACACGGGTCGGAGACAGAGACCAACCCTTATCTCTATTAAAGTTAGGTCGACGTCCGATTTCTAAGGCTTCGAGTAACTTACGTGACACCCGCGACTGTGACACCGAAGGCATTTCGGAAGCAGCTGAAAACGATCAATTGTCATCTCCGTGGAGAAGCCAGGAGTACTGAAAATATCTTTAGAGGTATTCCAGTACTCCTCTAATGTAGGCGAATCATTGCTGCTTCGAAATTCCTCTCACTTGCCAGCCGTGACACTGTCTAGTTTCATCGACGCCATGTAAATAATAATAGTAAAAACTAGTGAAAAAATGACTTAAAATTTTTACCTAAGTACCGGCGAGTAAATTGAAATTGTAAGTAAGTATAAGTTACCTTTTCCTCGCGAAATATCAACGATATTCACGCAGACTGAGGTAGAAAGGAATGTTAGAATGACAAAGGAAAAAACTGGCACTTCCCTCGGAATTATGGCTGCAGCTTTTGGCTGGCGAGTTCCTTTATGATGGTGGCGTTTGTAGCACGGAGACACTACGTCCTTTGTTTGCGTTTGGATGCAATATTTTAATCACGTCGGGGTCACCAGATGATTACGCCGATTTATTACAACATAAGAATGACATTTCTTCTTGTTAAATCTCGTGGCCGTAATGGATGTCAAAAGGTCGCGTCAATGACGCGTGCGCTCGCACCGATGACGTTAAGCCGTAGTAATGTTCCGAACAGTTACGTTCCGTGAAAAAGGTTCAATTTGTTGCATTTTTGTCTCTTTCAATTATCTTTCTTTTCCTGGTTTTCTTTTTTGCAAATATAATGTAAACGGACATCTACATATTTTTCTATAATTGCTTTTGTTAAATCATACATATGTTAAAACTGGTCTTTGTTGTGGGCATCAGTACGTGTAAATAAAATAATGTTCATTAGCGATCTCAAGACTTTCTTGGTAATGAATACTTTGTTGTACTGCCTTAAAATAGTTTTGCCACCACTTACGTTCATTAATCCCCTAACACACTTTTCCGTTTCACGACAAATCAAGAATACGTCATCAGAAGCAAAACATAATACTCCCATATCCTTAATATCTACTAATTTATGAAACCATTTCTTTTCAGTGGCAAATAAATGATTTTTACAATCATCTCAGTGCAATTTTTTAATAAATGATAAACCACAAAACCCGAAATATACCCAATTATTTGCTTAGTAACTTCGTGTCCGAGAAGGGTTGTAGAGCAGGTGGTTACATCGACACAGCTGGTATACCTTCTATCTCCGCGTACTGTATCGAAAGTGGGTTCTGTACCTGTATTTAATATGTGTAGTTCGTGTTGGTCCAGAAATGCTGCTATCTCCTCTCCTCTTTCATTTGTTTCACTACTTCCCCACCATGTATTCCAAGCGTTTACGTCTCCTGCCAGTATCACACTCTTTGTACCTAATTCTTCTATGGCGTGCTTTATTGTTCCAAGGTAGGGCCCCAGTGGTTTGTCTCCTTCCAGATACACGGACACCACCCCTATCTCCCAGGCTCCAGTTCTCAGCTTTGCTACTGCGATGTTCTCAGTCGTTAGAGCCGGGTATTGGGAGATATTGATGGCGTCGTTAAGAAACGTCTTGGAAAGAACAAATTAAAAAAGTATGCGATAAAGTAAATAGATTTTCTTATGCCTTGTATAAATTAAGAAAAGTTGCAAATAAAAAAACTGCTATCACTGCATACTTCGCCTATGTTGATTCGGTACTAAGATATGGCTTACTCTTATGGGGCAATAGTACTGACAAAGATAAAGCATTTGTTGCACAGAAAAGATGTATACGCTCTATTATAGGTATAGCGCCGCATGAGTCATGTCGCCCACATTTTAAGACTTTACATATACTGCCACTACCTTGCCTTTACATATTTGAGGTTTGCAAATTTGTGAAATTCAATATCAATTTATTTAAACAGGCAAAAGACTTTAGAGACAGAACTCTTAGATACCCTGATAAACTCCTACTTGAGGTAGTGCCTAAAAGCGCTCGTTTTCAAAAAAATTGCTATGCAATGTGTAGAACAATTTATAACAAGCTGCCAGACTCCATAAAAAATGTATCTGAAAATAAGTTCAGCGCCACCCTGAGAACTTGGCTAATGGAAAATTTATTTTATTCAATTGATGAATTCTTAAATACAAATACTAGCAATGTCTAATACAGTCCTTGACTAAATTTTATGCATTTCTCTGATCATTTTTGGAAATTGTTTTCATATGGAATTTATATCTGTGTTTTTTTTTTTTGTTTCTATATATTTGACTAGTAAACAATTTTATTCAATAAATAAATTTTGACCTTTACTAATAATAAATTAAGCGACATTGATTACTTTAAATGATTATGAAATCCTATAATTATGTATTCACTATTTTTTCTGTACTTAATATTATTATAAATTTTTGCATGTTAATATTATATTAACAAATAGGCCGCACTCAAAGATTCTGTAACACCTTAATAACTGTACCCTATTTATGGCAAATAAATGAATTATGAATTATGAATTATTATTATGAATTATGAATTAATAAATATCATTATGGCGGATTTGACAACTGTATCTGTAGTTTTTCTTGCGCATTGGACCACTCTGACCCCTTTGTATTGTTTTATTTCCCCTATTCTTCCAACGTAGGGCTCTTGGATCATTGCGAATGTTATTTTTCTTTTTTCCGCTTCTATTATTAACTCTGTCGTGGCTGTTTGACTTCTTTGTAGGTTTATTTGAAGTGCGTGGTACCGGCAGTTTACGCCCTCCCTGCTATTTTGTTTACTAGTTTTTTATTTATTTTGTATTTTTTCTTTTGATGCTGTTTGCTTTGAGACAACTTTAGCAGTGATATTGTGTTGTTGACCTAGCTATGTTGTCCCACTTCTTTTTAATGGGACATTCACTGCTAAACGCGTTGTGGTCTATGTTTTCTAGTTTGGCATCTTGACAGTTACAGCAGGTTGGTGGTAGTTCCTCATTCCATTTTGTACACTGTTCTCTCATATGTGGGCCACCGCAGTGACTGCATTTTTCTATCTCTTCTTTGCAAAACCTTTTTCCGTGACCGTATCCTAGACATTTGGAACATTGTACTAAGGGTGATTGGTCAGCCACCCTTATTTTTTGTAAATTTATATGTACTGCTCCTGCTTCAATCATTAAATTCCATAATTTTGGTGAAAATCTAAGTATTACGTGGTTTGTTAGGGGGTTCCTGGCTCTTTTTTTTTTATATGCTATTTCAATTCTGTCTTCTTCTTCTTCTATTTCTCTGAAAATGTTTTTATTTTGAGCTCTCAGTCCTTTTATTATATCTTCATCGCTATTTTTTATTATTTAGATTGATTTACAATTACATTTACATTTTTATTAGACTTTAGTTAGGCATGCCTTTGCTTCTTCGGTTTTGTTGGAATATTTTGATTTTTCTATTGGCGTATGTGATGTGGTGTCGGAGGCCGGTGCCGGTGTTGTTGGCGCTTCCGCGGTGGCGGGGGGTGGGGGGGGGGCTTGTGATTGTGTGCTGGTAATTGCCTTCGAGGTAACGTCTCTGAATTCCAGACGCACACTTCGGTTGTTTTCTCTATTTGTTGAGGTTTTGGTGTGAGGTCTAGGGGGCCAGTGTGAGATTGGCATATTTTTAATTTGGATGTTACCGGTGGTTACCATGGCAAGAGTTATTTCATTTTTGAAAACCTTTTTCTTGGCCGATATGAACACTCAATTTTGTCTCTTTACTTATGGGACAGCCTTTATAATTCTTAACTTTCTTTTCTATAGGCAAAATTTTACATATTGTAAACAGTTGATTGTGATCTTTTTTACATGATTCTAACGTATTGTTGTTCACTAGTTTTAAAAAAAATCTAATTTGCAAGTTTTCTATATCTAATAAATATGTATGACTTAAATGTCCTACCATAAACAGCAATACCATAGTTTATGAGAGAATCTACAAGTGTGTGGTGGATAATTTAAATTACCCGCCAGTAGCGCCCGACTCGCGCTTGACGGCGACGAGTGGCGCTCGGAGGCGATCGGGCGCGTGGGGGCGAGACGCGGTTTTTTGAACAGTAACCGTTGAGTAACCGTTGAGTCCTGACAGTGTGAATACTTGTTATAGATGGCTTCTAAAAAGTCTTTTTGATGTGATGTTATTGTGCTTAAGTAAATCGTTTACAACTATAATATTGTTTTATTTAACGACAAAAGAAGAACATTCGTTAAATTGGTGACCCCGACGTGATTTGAAAACATCGTAATTGAAAATATTTTACAAGCACATAAAATTGTGAGGGCGCCAAAATATCGAACTATAGAGGATTCCTACGCGTCGTGGAGAATCGTGCCGCAATCCAGGCACTTTTGTGAAGAGATTCCGCCGATGCGAGCGGATGGTTCCAGCGCACACGCCCACGCATCCACCTAACCTGGCGTACATGTCTCCGGCACTCGACTAGACGAGCTGGTCGGCACTTGCGAGAGCAAGCCCACGTTCTCGATTCTACAATATCGCGAAATCCCGAGGTATCTGCATCTCCAGGTACGTTCAGAGCATCTGGTGAGGGCGCAGGCCTATTGCTTGCCTTGCTTACCTACTCTGCAGCTTCACGGTGGTGAGTTAACATAGTGTAACATCAAGTAAAACTGACTAAACTTCTAACAAGTTTAATAGTAAGTATAATAGTCGGATATAATGACTTCCCTTACAGTGACATGTCGCTTATTATGACCCATTTTTAATAAATCATGTCCGGTTATAATGACCGACATGATTCTGTACACCTTCGGTAATGTTCGTTGATTCCCGACGACGTTCGGCACATGGCTCGTTTTTGTTTTGAATCTCAGTGGGTAATTGACGCTTGAAGGTCACACGTTGACTTAGTCATTATATCAGCCAACTGCTTGTTAGTCTCTATATATGAAATTTCCACTAACCCTTTAGCAATCAAATCCTTAACAAAATGAAATTTTATATCAACATGTTTAGACCTTTTTGTTTCCCATGTTTTAGCCATTTTAATTGTAGACATGTTATCTTCAAAAACATATAATTTCTCTTTATACTGAAATATCTCACTTAATATACTCTTTATGAAAAGACTTTCCACTAAACAACTTGATAGTGCATAGTATTCAGACTCACAACTACTAAGAGCCACAACAGATTGTTTCTTAGAATGCCAACTCAAAACATTATCATTTAATTTTATAACATAACCTGAAATACTCTTTCTGTCATTCATATCAAATGCAAAATCAGAATCCACATAAGCCTTAATTTTTAGAACATCAGACTTAGATTTCACAAAATTCAAAGTAACATTAACAGTATACTTTAGATACTTTAAAACATTTTTCAAATGAGACCAATGTACATTATCATAGCAATTTTGAAAACGTCCAAAATATGACACAGCAAAACACAAATCTGGCCTTGACCCTATCATCAAATACATCAAGCTTCCGAGCAATTCTTTATAAGGTAATTTACAATTCACATTTTCATTACTCTTAGTTAAATTAAGCTTAGGCTGTATAGGAACTTTACTTGTCTTACAATCAGTCATATTAAACTTTAACAATATTTTCTGTATTAAATTAGTCTGACTCACAGTAATATTACCATTTTCACATTTTTTAATATCTAGACCCAAAAACTGAAATTCTTTTCCATTTCCCAAAACATGAATTTCCATTACTGTAGATAAATACAATTTGATATTTTCTAACTCTTCTACACTATTGGACATCATAAAGAAATCATCAACCCATATTAAAATATAAGTATTCCCTCTGAAATACAAGCATGGATCTATTTTGGATCTAACAAAATTTATTTTTAATAACTCCAGATTTATATGATCATTCCAACTTTTTGGACTTTGTTTTAAACCATACAGTGACTTTAATACTTTACAAACTTTACCATTTACATCACATTTTAAACCTCTAGGGAGTTCCATATAAACCGGTTCCTTTAAACTACTTTTTAAGAAAGCTGAGCGAACATCTAATTGTTGTATATATAATTGCCTTTCTACTGAAATTGAAAGCATAATACGGAGAGTAGTCATACGTGCAACGGGTGCAAAAACATCCTCCTCAACAACACTAGTCTGCTGATAACCACGTGCAACTAATCTTGCCTTTTTGCGAGACCTACCATCGACTAACTTCTCAGTAAAAACCCATCTTGAGTCAATAATCTCAGTATCTCTAGGTATATCTACAATTTCCCAAGTACTCATCAAATGTAACATTCCTCGCTGTCTCTACCTTTCGGTCCTCAGAATTCCATAATCGGTAGCCATTATCGCAATACCCTATCATAAACAATTTCTTAGTTCTTTCATCTAACCTCCCTTTTCTATCCTCTTTATGAATATACACATAAGCAGGACAACCAAAAACTTTAATTTTACTTAAATCAGGCTTAAAACCATACCAGAGATTGGCAGGAGTGGTGTTTTTAGGCAACACAGAAGATGGTAATCTATTAATTAAATACAAAGCACACATAACTGCTTCACCCCACATCTCCTTCGACATACCACTCTCAAATAAAAGACATCTAGTCATCTCTACTATAGTTCTGTTAAAAAGTTCAGCTTTTCCTGATTGTGGTGGATTACGAGCCATTGAGTAGCTAACTCGTATTCCCTTCTGTTTACAAAAATTAAGAAATTCTTTAGACTGATACTCACCTCCCTGATCACATCTTACATTTTCAATAGAACAATTAAACTTTGCCTCTACTAATGCAACATATATTTTAAATTTTGCAAAAACCTCACTTTTGTTTCTCATTAAATACACAGCACAAAAGTTACTAAAGTGATCAATAAAACTTACATAATAATTATAACCATCATGTGTAGGAGGACTTATTTTACCACATACATCAGTTGAAATACACTGTAAAATTCTTTTTGCTTTTCTATCTTCTGGCAACTTTTTAAGATATGGTAACTTAGTCTGCTTACCCTGTAAACATATTTCACATAAACTTTTAGATGGATACCTACAAGAGTGACCCATTCTCCTATGCCACTGATCTGTAATACCAATACTGTTACTCACATTGACATTTGCACATTCAGATATAGCTGTCAATTTAATTACATACAAATTGCCAAATGTGTGACCTGATATAATTACCACACCATTTCTTATTATTTTTACAACTGACTTTTCAAAAGTTATCTGAAAACCTTTTTCCTCTAATTTTTTAACAGACAATAAATTAAACAAAATATTTTCACAAATCAATACATCCTTAATAGTGACACTGTTCCCTACATCAGATAAACATTTCAAATTACCTCTCTCTTTGGCAGTCACAAAGTGACCAGCTTTAGCTACATTAATGTCTACATCCACATTAGAAACATCGTACATAAAGCGTCTATAGTCACTTTTTACTATATGAGAACTTGCTCTGCTGTCTATAACAAACACTATATCATCACAGGACTGACCAGCACTCAAAGCAGTATTTTCACTTGTAATTAAGGTACAACCTGCAGAACTATTTACCTCAGCAACAGCACCTGTTTCATTCTGTGATCTTGCCTTATACTTAAAGCAATGTGCCTTTTTATGACCAACAGATTTACAAAAGTAATACCTAAAAGGCTTTCTTGAATGTTGCATGTTATTCCTCACATAAGCTGACCTTGCCGCTAATGCTCCTGGGAACTGAGACGAGTCCGAAACCACATCTCTCTTGACATGACGCTCCTCCTCGGCCAGTAAAGTGTTCTTTACATACTCCAGTGTAACCGCAGATTTATCTTTGTTACAAAGAATATCCATCGCAGAAACCACACTGTCATAGTCAGAAGGCATTGCTACTAAAAGCTGACTAACCATTTCATCCTCTTCAATCTTCCCTCCGGCAACCTTGACATCTGATGCCAATGACTCGAAGATATTTATAAAATCCTTAAGAGGTTTATCATTACGAAACTCCAATTTGCGCCAAGCTTTCTGAGCTGAAACCAATGACTTCATGCCCTTCTTCTCATAGGTAGCACTTAAGGTGTCAATTATTTCCCTGGCTGTCTTTTTATCTTTAATCATAGTCAATATACTATCAGCCAAACTTTGCACGATGAGATTCCTGGCTTTTACATCTCGCTTTTTAAATTGTGCCAACATTTCCGGATCTGTAGGCTGCACTTCGTCCAACACCGATAAAACCTCGTGTTGCTCCAGTACCAACCGGACTCTAAACAACCAGTTACTATAACTTACTGTGCCATCGAAAGGCTTTATCCCCATGAGAATTGATCTGCCTGCCAAATTCTCCATGGCCAAGCACGTTTCGATATTTAACCGTACAAGACAAAATGTCTGCCAAGTTCACTCTTACTCACTGCGTCACAACTCGAAGTCGCTTCACGGCTATGGCTTCGGTCTTTTCTGGGCCCATAACCTATTAGAGCAGATAGTGGCAGCGAATAAAATAAGAGGAACTTATTATAATAACTATTTAATATGGCACCATTACTCGTTACAAAGTCACACACTACAGTCCGCCATAATTCAGAAAGGGAAAAGGAACATAGATTAAAAAATATCAAAGATTGTCAATATTGTTCATCAACAACTTCTAGGTTAAATAAGATCTTATCTACGCTTCCAGATAGTGACAAAAAACAGTTGCGGCCACTGAATCCGACACCTCAAAAATATATGGACTGCTAAAAATCCATAAACCTAACTGGCCCTTGCGTCCCATCGTGAGTCAAATAGACTCGCCTACTTACAAAAGCTCACGTCACATGGCAAGTATATTATAGACGGTGACCGGCAGAACAACGAGCTTTGTAAGAGACTCAAATAATTTCATTCAATTGTTGAAGGACGTCTAAATCCAAAACGACGAGATAATGGTAAGTTTCGACGTGGCGTCTCTATTTACAAATGTACCGGTAGCGGAAACTATAAATATTATAAGACAAAGCCTTATATCACACAACATACATACCTACAGATTACATGAGTTTAATAGAGTTCTGCCTTACGAGTGGCTATTTCCGTTGGCGAGGGGATTTTTACCTTCAGATGGATGGAGTGGCGATGGGCTCGCCAATAGCACCAGTTGCGGCTAATATATTTATAGAATACTTCGAGGAGGAGGCGTTAAAGCATGCACCTTTTAAACCCAGATACTGGTGGAGATACGTAGACGCCGTGTTCGCCGTAGTTCCCAGACAGGCCGTAAACCATTTGAACGACGTACATCCAAAAATCCATTTTACTACGGAGGAGGGAAATGTTGGAACTCTCCCATTTTTGGACGTACTAGTGAAGCGGGAACCTAGTGGTAATCTAGTACATACCGTGTATAGAAAGCCTACACACACGGACCGGTACTTGAGGGCGGACTCTCATCACCATCCATCCCAGCTATCTTCAGTGCCGCGCACGCTTATAAATCGCGCAATACGTTTATGCGACACTCAATTCCTGCAGGCTGAATTGACGCACGTACGGCACGTATTAGAGAGCAATGGATACAACTGGCGACAGAGTTACCGAATAGCTAACACGGCCTACTTTATCTCGCTTGCTGTACAATCTATATACTTCAGAGATTTTGAAATATGTCAATACTGAATCGGTCAACATCTTACAATTTGCAGATGACTTACTATTGTATAAGCAATTAAATAAGAGAATCCTGTCCGAATCCCGGAATCATCGCATACAAACTACTCCACTCAACGTGGTAAACAACCAAAGAAAAAGAACAAAGCTACCAACATGAAAGATTTTGTACTTCACAAACCAAAACTTACCTTTCCCAAAACAAAGATAGACTCACCTCACCGGATGGCTACACAACAGAATATAGAATAGCAATAACAGATTAACCCTCTTCACCCTACAAATCTCCCAGTACAGCCGGTCACCGCGGGAGAGATCGACCAAAACCCTCCAAGTAAAAACAATGAAACACTAACGAATTTAAACATTTGTACCTAAAACGTCAAGTCACTCTCTTCTGAAATGAAACTTATTGAACTAAAGGCAGCGCTGCAGATGCTGCTGTGTTACTACTTTTCGGTATTTAGGTATGACGTTAGATAGCTGTTTTAACTGGCGACCGCATATAAATACTGTTTGTAACAGATTAAGAGCTGTTTTGGCTAAATTATATCAGCTCAAAAGAGTGGTTAGAAAAGATATTATGTTCATGGTATACTACGCGTTAGCAGATTCAGTGATAAGTTATGGTTTAAGTTCATACGGGTTAACATTTAAAACTTATATAGATCAAATTAAAAATATACAGTTACGTTTATTGAAATTAATTGTAGATAAAAAATTTAAAGATAAATATAAACACGATTATTATAAACTCTTTAAAGAATGTCAGATATTACCTATTGATAAAAAAACACACTACTTAATAATGTTACAGTTATACTATAAAAATGAAAAGGTTACGGATTTAGAAGTAACTACTAATAATTATAACACGAGGGCTGTCGCTGCGGGTACGTACGCGAAGCCAGAGCTTATAATTATTACGGCGAACGAACCAGAGAATACTTGGCTCCAAAGCTTTTTAATAAATTCTTAAGACCTTTACTAGTTCGTAGTTCAATTGTGAATAGTTCTGTAAATAGTAGGGGCTCACTGAAGCAAACATTGAAAAATATGCTGCTGTAGCTTTCAATCAACAATGAATTATTCTTGATCGAAAGCTCAGTAATAAATATATAAATAAGAAATAACTTGATGGCGTTAATTTAAAATTGTATTTAATTAAGTTTATATTTATGTGTTTGGAAAGTTTCTTTGAAAAGGTGCGACGCCTACAAACCACGTGAGTGGTTTGGCGAATATTAATTTGTAAATAGTGTTATTTTTTTTTCTGAAAATAAATAAATAAAAAAAATAAAAAAAAATCATTAACCAAGATATATTAGGGCTATGCGAAGTCCGTCGATTAGGTGAGAACATATATAAACTACTCAAAACAAAATAGGGCCCACCGAAACTTTGTCTCTAATCGTGTTTATAAATAACTCATATACTTATCATTGACAAAATGAAGCACTACCACTTCTAGCACACATGTTTATTAGTTCATAATGATGTTTCAAAAGTTAACTTTTTTGTTGATTTCAAGTGGGGAGACAAAAAAGTAAAGTGCTTACCCATTTACCCATTTCTTACATTTTCAATCGTTTGTGTTCTCAGTCTTGCTTTAAGCGCAATACTTTGAACACATTTTATTTAGCTGTGTTTTTTAGTTTCGGCATTATTCCCGATTACAATGCCAGGTTCTCGTCGTCATATGGATGTGGAAACTTCGACAAGGGCAGTTCTTTTGCTTCAAGAGGGAGAATCGCAAAGATCGGTTGCATCTCGCCTTGGTGTGTCACGGCGAGCCATTCGAAACGTATGGGAGCGGTTCCAGGAGACAGGTAGTGTGGCTAGAAGACCTGGATCAGGAAGGATTCGAGCCACAACTGCTCAAGAAGACCGGTACATTCGATTGACTGCGCGCCGGGACCGCACGACAACCGCCCGGACCTTGCAATCCCGGCTAAGGCAATCTACTGGCACACGTGTTAGTGGTCAAACCATTCGGAATCGACTCCACGAGGACGGGCAACATTCTAGGATGCGTGTTATTCGTTTAAAATTAACAAGGGCTCACCGGGCAGCACGTTTGAGGTTTGCGCGTGAGCATTTGCACTGGACCATGGATAATTGGAGGACAGTACTCTTTTCAGACGAGTGTAAAGTCAAGTTTTTTAGCGATGACAGACGTGTACGTGTGTGGAGAAGAGAAGGAGAACGTTTTACTGAACCATGCATGCACGGTACTGATCGTTTTGGGGGCCCGAGTGTGATGATATGGGGCGGTATAAGCTTGTTAGGCAAAACAGAGCTAGTGATCTTGAACGAAGGGACGGTCACTGCAGCCAGTTACGTCGAGCAAGTAATCCGACCTCATGTCATCCCATATTCACAAAGAGTAGGTGATAATTTTGTGTTTATGCAAGACAACGCTCGTGCGCATACAGCTAGGGTCACTCAGAGGGCACTTTCTGATGCCAATATCTCGGTTTTACCTTGGCCAGCAATGAGTCCCGATCTCAACCCGATTGAGCATTTATGGGATCAATTGAAAAGAAGTCTTAAAGAGACCCATAGCCACGTTAACAGCCAACAGGACCTCATAAACGCGCTGAAACTCTGTTGGGAACGAATACCCGACCAAAACATCACTCATCTGATTGAGAGTGTTCCAGATAGGCTCAGAGAGTGCATACGGAGCAAAGGAGGTCCTACTCGATACTAAAGAAAAGCTCCCGGCAAGTTTATTAAAAACAAACAGTGACTATAAAAGTTTTTATTGACAGTCTACTTAGTGCTCATTTTCTCTAAAAAGGAGTATTTGAGTGTATTGCGATAAAATTAAACAATTCAAACGTTATTTTGTGTTTACTTAATGTGTAAAACCCTAATTCAACATCAACTAATTGTAAAAATTTAATAATCATGTATGCACATAAATTAAGGGACAAAAAGATGGTGGGCCCTATTTTGTTTTGAGTAGTATATATATATATATAAAAATTGTGTAAAGAATAAATGAAAATAACTATAAATTAATGTATGGAATTTATATAAAGCTAAATAAATAAATAAATACTATTGTATAGTATAAATCAAAATATAGATATAGCTAAAAATAAAATAAATAATGCTTTAAACCAATTATATACATATTATCATAACAAACTTAAATTAGAAGTGAGTCCAGAAAAGAGTTCACTTTTAATATTTAGTAAAGAAAATACAGCTATGAAAATTCTTTATAATAACAAAGAAATTCCCATTGTTGATCATCATAAATTTTTGGGTGTAATTGATTCACATTTAAAATTTGATAAACATATAGAATGTATTAGTAAGTAGGCTATGAGAAGTTATAAATATCTTACGTCATTTAGCAGGTACTTACTGAGGATCAGACCCCAAAACTATGAGTATGTTGTATAAAAGCATAGTCAGATTCACTTTGATTCCAGTAGCTTAGCTTATCCCCACAGCATACCACTATTTTACCGTCCCTTATCTTCCTTATCCTCTCTATCCGAATCCCCGATTTCCGGGCGTCCAGGGCCTCTCTTGCCTTTTCTATGACATTTTCGCTTGTGTCTATCTCTAAATTTGACGAGACAATCAGGGCGTGGTTTGGTTTAACGGCCGGGAGCTGGGCCTTTGGTGTCTGAGCCCTCGCCATATCGGCGTAGGTCGCAGCCTCCGGGCCTTTGGGGGCCTCTTGGGCTTCTAGGGCCTTGCTGGTCTCCCTGATGGTTTCTCCATTTTCCCTCACCCTCTTCCCGACTTCCTCGACCTGCGTCCCGACTGTCTCCACTTTCGTAGTTGCCTCTTCTATCTTCCTGACTATCCCTTCTGTTACTTTCTCCGCGCCTTCCGTTACCTTGGCGGTCTCTTCTACTTTTTTATTCGTCCTATCAACATTTATTTTTATCTCTTCAATGATATCCATATAGTCTTCTAGTTTACTAACATTCCCGCATAACGCCCTTCCCGGGGGATATTCATCGAACCTACTCATTACGTCATTAACTATCATTTTCTTAATTATTTCTGTGTTTGTCATTACTGCTTCTATTCTACCCATCGTTATTTGTAATTCTGTACCCACAAACGTGTCCATTTCCTTATCTGTTAACTTGCCCTTTTTTTCCCTCCTTTCTAACAATTCCCTCTCCTTTTCATATCGCATCCGTTCTATCTGGAGCTCCCGGTCATGGAGGCGGTCGTCCACCTGGAGGACTATCTGATACAGCCCTCAGAGGCCATCATGGACGGCTTCTTTGATTGTCGTTTTTAGATTTCCCGACAACCTCAATTGGGCGTATGCGGCCTCATACATATTAAAGGCCCGGAGTGTGGCGCCCTCCACTCGTTTGGGACTGGACTGCAGCTGCGCCTGAGATTTGGCCTTGGCGGCTCCTTTCGGCCTCTCCTTATCGTCGTCATTTCGCTCATTGTGTATCATAACGACGTTTTTAACGTTCTTGCCCAGAGGTGGAGGCATATTTTTATTTTATGACAAAAGACTATTTTTAGAGATAATGCTAACCCAACCTATACGTCACCAATAGGGGTGACGGTCAAAAGGACTGATATAGCGATAAAATAATCTTAAATTTCTGAAATCTAAATGTCCCAATAGGGGGACAGTGCCCGCGGAACATTGGTGACCCGTTGGGTCAAGGTTGAGGGCGTGAGGCAGCACGTTAAAAGGCAGTGGACTTCGGTCGGTGTATGGCGGCCTCCAAGGCCGCGCTTCAGGACTAGGGGACCTCACCCTGCATTAAAAAGGCGGTTTCCGGTGTCCGACAACACTGGAAAAAACATGACAATGGCAGACTAAGAAGTTATTACCCCAGGAGGGTACCGCTGGTTACACCAGCGGAGAATCCCTCCCAGAGGTCATTCTGACCTCTGGCCGGCCCACGTACTCTGGGGGGGCCAAAGAATGCCAAAAACCCACGACCACAGCACGAATTATGGAAACCTTAGCAAGCCATTTGGATTTGTCGACTAGGAAAGGAAGGAAAGAGTGGATAGAAAGAGGAAAAAAGACAGGCAAAGACTAGGCAGAGGAAGACGAGACGAGTGACGCCGAGTTGCTGTCGGTGTCCGAGATATCCGGGATATCCGGGTTATCTTCTTCCGACTCGGAAAGCACGGTTGAGGGCATGAAAGACACAGCGGAGGCGAAAAAGGCCGCCCCGACAGCCCCGAGGATTGCCCTCAGATTCCAGGCAAAGATGCCGAAAAAGAGGGCACTTAAAGACGACGAAGCGGCGGCCCCGGTCGCCGTCAAAATGTCTACAGCGGCAAGAGGCCGTCCCAGGCGACCAGGGGCTCATAGCAGCTACCTGCAGGAGGCGAAAGCACATCTGGCGGAGGGGGGGGAGAGTGGAGCAGGCGGCTCGAACCCCCCCCCCCCCCTACCGGCCTCCGTGCCTCCCTAGGGACCCATCGGAGCCGAGGTGTGCTCAGCCGGCTGCCGCCACAATCGAGGCCCTTGCCGCCCTCCTGAATGTTGCCGCCATTCAGGGTAGGTCAAGAAGAGCGGCAACATTAAAGGCACGGTGCTGGGGCAAATAAACCGGGCCACGAAGGAGGTGATCGAGGCGGTCGAGGAACTCCGCTCGATCACCCCCCAAGAGGAGCAACGCCGACTCCGCGCGGAGAACGCCAGACTGGCGAGAGAGGTGGAGCTCATCCGCGCGGAGCTCAAAGCATTCAAAGAGGCGTACTCGGAGTCGCAAAAGAAAGCGGCCGCGACTCCGAGGGAGGCACCTCGGGCCCAGGAGGAGAGCGTGGAGACAGTGCTCAGGGGCGCGCTTGAAGAAATGAGGCGCGAACTTCTAGAGTCGGTAGGCGGGATGGTGAACGCCCGCCAAGGAGACCTAGAAACGCGCCTCCCCCCTGAGCCGGTGGTCAGACCACCTCTCCAGGCGGACAGGCACCATCCGCCGCCGCCGCGCCCTGTAGCCCGGCCAAACCTGGTAACCGGTGCTACCAGAAACGCGGAGGCACGGCCGACTCAGACCCCGGTGGCCAAAGGCGGACCGGCCCCTAAACGGAAGATAAATTCCAAGGCCAGAACGGCCGCCCCTCCCCCCCTCCACCTGCTGGCGGAGAAGGGAGCATAGGGAAGGCCAAAGCCGGAGCCGCTGAACCTGCCCCCCAAACATCCGGGGGCGAAGAAGTTCAGTGGGCCAAAGTAGTCGGCCGGAAGGCCGGAAAGAAGAAAAAGGCTCCGGCCAGGGCCCCACCCGCTGCACAGGTTCACCCTGTCAGAGTGCAGCGGGTTCCTCCCCCCCCAAAGCAGTAAAGATCGTGGCCCCCAAGACGGCGGCCATAACCGTCACCCTCAAACCGGGGGCCACGATCACAACAGCAGAGGGACAGGTCTCTGAGGCCAAATATACCGACGTCTTGGCCAAGGCTAAGGCGTCGATCAGCCTCAGGGACTTCGGCTTGGAGACGGTCAAAGTGCGGACCAGCAAGACCAGCTCCAAGCTGATGGAAGTGGGGGGGAACACCCCGGAAGAGACGGCCGACCGCCTGGCTGCCGAACTGACTAGGGTCATCGGCGGCTGGGCGGACATCGCCCATCCGTCCAAACTCGCAAACCTTCGGGTCTCGGGTTTGGACGAGACGGTGAAGCGCGAGGAGGTGGCAGCCAAATTGGCAACAACCGGGGGCTGCCACCCCGATACGGTCAAAGTGGGCCTCATCAGGCCCAGCTTCTGGGGTGGGAGCTCTGCCCTAGTGAGGTGCCCGGCGGCGGCGGCGAAAACTGTCGCCCAAATAGGGAAGGTGGCCATAGGGTGGAGTATGGCCACCGTCACCGCGGTAAGGGCCCGGCCGCTGCGCTGTTTCAAGTGCATGCAGCTGGGCCACACCCGGGCCCTATGCCCATCGGAGGCAGAGGATGGCCGCCTCTGCTTCCGATGTGGCCAGGAAGGCCATAAGAGGGCTGCGTGCGAGGCGCCTGTCAACTGCGCTGTGTGCAACAGGACAGGCTGCCCGCACGCGCACGTGATGGGGGGAGCTAAATGCACCCCCCCCCACTGTGAAGGGGAAGGCCCGCTCCACCGGCCCCCCCCTGCGCCACAAGCGCAACCGCCGCCCAGGCCGCAGCCGCAGCCTGAAGAGGAACGTATGCAGGTGTCCTAATGCCCAAACACCTGCACACAGAGTTCCTGCAGACGAACGCCGACCACTCCGCTCGCGCACCGGACCTGCTCATGCAGGTCCTGGCGGAGTGGAGAATTGCCGTTGCTGTCGTGGCCGAGCCCTACCTCATCCCTTCCCAATCCATTGGGTCGGGGACACGGAGGGCTCGGTCGGAATGGTGGTGCCGCCAACGGGCCCGCAACGCCTCTCTCTTAGGGAGAGGGGCGCGGGTTACGTGGCGGCAAACTGGGGAGAAGTAGTGCTCATCGGAGTCTACTTCTCCCCGAACAGGAGCCTCTCCCAATTTGAGAGGTTCCTGGATGGCCTGGAGCTGGTGGTGCGGAGGGCATTGCCAGCCCAGGTCATCGTGATGGGGGACCTCAATGCTAAGTGCGCGGCTTGGGGATCCCCTGTCACCGACGTCAAAGGGGCGCCTCTTCGGGACTGGGCCCTCATGATTGGCCTGGTCCCGGAGAACCAGGGCAGCGCCTACACATGTGTGCGCGCACGGGGTAGCTCGGTCGTTGATGTTAGTTTACCACCCCCAATATCGGCGCGCGCATCACGTGTTGGCGCGTCCTGGAAGATGTGGAGACCCTGTCAGATCACCTGTACATCAGGTTCAGGGTCTCCACAGCGCCCCGCAGGCGTCAAACCCGCACGGCGGGCGGCCGAGGCGTCTTCCCTAGGTGGCAGCTGTCACGTCTCGATGAAGACCTGGCAGAGGAGGCCGCAATCACTTGCGCGTGGGCCTCCGACCCCCCTCAATCCTTGGGGGTCGGAGAAAGGGCTGCCAGGTTCCGCCGGGACCTGACAGCTGTATGCGACGCGGCAATGCCTAGGGCTCGACGCCTCGCGCCCCGAGAGGGGGTGTACTGGTGGTCGCGGGACCTCGCGGCCCTGCGTACCACCAGCAACGCCGCCTGCCGTGCTCTCTCCCGGTGCCGAAGACGTCGGCACCGGGAACCGGGCGAGCTGGAGCGCCTTCATGCTGAAATGCGTTCAGCTAAGAAGGCGCTCTCAGCCGCCATTGGGGCCGCCAAGGACGCTGCCTACTCGAAGTTCTTGGCGGCCCTAGACGCGGACCCGTGGGGGCGCCCGTACCGGATGGTACGGGCCAAACTAAAAACGGCGTCTCCCACGGAGGCCATGGAGCCGGCCGTCCTCAGCGCGGTGGTAGAGGGGCTGTTTCCCGACAGCCCCCCATTTGAGCCACCGCGCATGGCGCAGCAGAGGGCTGAGGACGAGGACGACGCCGCCCCTAGTCCCCCTCTGATAACAGAGGAGGAGATGCTGGGGGCGGCCCGCCGGCTCCAAGGCCCGCGGAAGGCCCCGGGACCGGATGGCGTACCCGGGAAGGTTCTCCCCATCGCCTTGAGGCACCTCGGGGACCGCCTACGCTGCCTCTACAACGATTGTTTGGCAGCGGGGCACTTCCCTGAGGTGTGAAAGGAGGGGCGGCTAGTCCTTATAAGGAAAGAAGGCCGCCCCGCGGACTCTCCGTCGGGATACCGTCCGCTGGTGATGCTCGATGAGGTCGGGAAGCTGCTGGAGCGCGTGGTGGCTTCCCGGATCATCCAGCATCTGGCGAGGGACGGGCCGCAGCTCTCGGTGAACCAATTCGGGTTCCGGTCAGGACGATCCACCATGGACGCCCTGGCCGCCCTGAAGACGTTCACTGACGAAGCGGCCCAAAAGGGGCAGGGAGCCATGGCGGTGTCATTAGACATCGCCAACGCCTTCGGCTCCCTCCCCTTTGCGGTAATAGAGGAGGCGCTCCGGTACCACGGAGTGCCCCTCTACCTGCGGAGAGTCGTAGGACACTACCTGCAGGAACGGGTAGTGTCCTACATGGGGAGAACCGGCAGGGAGGAGAGGCGGATGGCCTCCGGTGTTCCACAGGGGTCCGTGTTAGGGCCCCTGCTGTGGAACATCGGATTTGATTGGGCCATCCGCGGAGAGGTGCTGTCCCGGATGGCGGTCATCTGCTGATGGCTGTCAGATGACACGCTGGTAGCCGTCCGGGACACCACCTGGAGTAGGTTAGTAAAGAGGGCTGAGGCCGGAGCCACATTGTTGGCCCGGAAGATCAAGGCGCTAGGCCTCCGAGTGGCCCTCAGCAAGACCGAGGCCCTTTGCTTTAAAGGGCCTCTGTGGAGGGTTCCTGCGGGGGCCACCCTCCGGGTCAACGGAGAGGTGATACAGTTAAGACCAAAGGAAAGTGGTATGCTGAGGTGCAAAAAGACTTACCAATAAGACCGTGGTATGATACTTGACGCGTGAACTTGGTGAATGCGGCTTGGTCACTGCCTTATCCCTACACATCTCCATCGAATCAATATCTACGAGAACAGTCACTGTAAACATTGTCCTGAAGGACTTCCGATCTGCAACATCTTGTTTTCAGTTGCCCAAAATTTAACAATCAATGATCAAATGATCCTGGCCGAAAAAAGATTCTAACAAAAAGAGGAACTAAATACCCAGAAAGAGTGATGAATCACTCAAAATCTGCCGTATCAATTATGATGGCTTGTACGGCTGCAGGTGAGATGTTACCGCCTTATGTACTCGTAGTTTATAAGGCACAAAACTTGTACGATACATGGACGAAATCTGGTCCAAATGGATCTCGTTACAACAGAAGTCAACCTGGCTGGTTGGATTCCAATATTTTTGAGGATTGGGTGACTACTATTATTCTACCATTTTTTGAAAATAAGCCCGGTAAAAACTGTATGGTAGGTGATAATTTATCTTCTCATCTTTCTTTAGATTTGATAAAAAAATGTCAGGAACGGGACATACATTTCATTTTCTTGCCAGCTAATTCTACTCACCTCACCTTACCACTTGATGTCGCTTTCTTCCGACCTATGAAGATAGCATGGAGGAATATTATTCTACAGTGGAAGAAAACTGATGGACGTAACCAAGCAGCAATTCCAAAAGGCTGTTTTCCAAAATTACTGTCCAAATTAATGGACACTTTAAGCGAAAATGGTCCAGCAAATATTATATCCGGCTTCAGAAAAACAGGGATACACCTTTTTAATCCGTCTGAAGTTTTAAATAAATTGCCTGATTAGAATAACCGAGATCAAGAAAACGAAGCTGTTGATGAGACTGTTTTAGATTTTTTAAAGGAAATGAGATATGGGACTGGTGGTATTGTTGAACCTATAAAAAGGAAAACACTTCTAGTACAGGCAGAAAAGAGTGTTTTATGTTCGAGCGATGATAGCTATATTGTACCGTATATATTTAATAGTTTACCTGCAGTCATTACGGATGAAAGTATCAAAGGGAAATTTTAAAAAAAGCTCAAAAAATATTTATTACATTCATTGCCATAACTTCTTTTCTCATTACTGATTTCATTATACTTTCTTTAAATTTATTTTAATTTTAATTATCATACTTATCTAATTTTATTTTATATTAATTTAAATTTATATTAAATTTATTTTAATTTTAATTATCATACTTATCTAATTTTATTTTATATCAATTTAAATTTAAATTAAATTTTTTGATCCCACAGTCAAATTATTTTATATAATTTTGTGGGACATAGTTCTATTTTAGGTTTTTATTGTATTGTAAATAAATAAATAAGTAATAAATAATTGAGACTGACCAAGGATATCTACCAACTTCAGTCCCAAAAGACAGAAAGAAACAACAAACGGATAACGATCGGTAAAGGGAAGGGTAAGGGCAAAAATCTAAAACTGATGATAAAAGCGACTGTAAGAAAAATAATCCACCTGAAAATCAAATGAGTGGATAGTAGTTTCAAAAAATGAAATAATCATCAAAAATTTATGCAATAACGAAACACTGTACCAACGCCTTAAAGATACTTATTTAGTAACAATTGACAATCAATGCAAAATTATTACAAAAGATTATACGTTGGAAACACACATTAGATACAGCAAATTAAGGGAAACTTTACAAATCCCGAAGCTAAAGTTCAATATCGCAGCGGAAACTACTTAGTCTAAGATCCCGCTGCAGGATTGGTGTGCTCATCGACTTTTTGTTTAAAACCAAATTTTTATGTCTATTTATAGTTAAGAGAATATATATTTACTAGGGTGTCTATCAAAATTTGGCCGCCATTATTTTTTTTTTAAATTATTTTTAATTGATTTTTGGTAAAAAATTTCGTTTATTTATTTTTTAAATAAAATAACGTCTACATAACGGTAATTAATATCAAGATTCTAAAAAATCACGGTTGCCGTTGCGCACCTGGCCGCACCTCTTTGCAGCCAGGTGTAAACAGGTATGATTTCGATAAATTTATACGTTTATAACCTATTTATTATTATTTTTATTAATTATATGTCAAATTAAAGCTAATTTTTTTCTATTAATTATCATATAAAGTTGCTTAATTAAATCTGGCCGCAAATAAGGGTTACTGGCTGTTAAAGATAATAAATATTTAAGGTAGAGTGAAAGAGAGTTAGCGCGTAACATCTGTTAGTTTATAATCGATATTTACTCTATGATCAATAATGTAAACGAACTATCGATTCATTGATCTATGATCTATTCAATTATCTACCTAGTCTAGCCATAAATACTGTCCCAAAATTTTGTATTCAAAAATTTCGAAAATGGAATGTCATTTCAAATATTTTTGTTTTCATGTGACATTAGCAGGCTTCATTCTTCTAGAAAACCCTCACTTGGTAACATTCATCCAAGAAGTCATCATGGAGTGGGGCGTCAAAGAAAATAGAGTCGCTGTTATAGCTCTACATAAGTGCAGTAAAACACCGAGCGAGATATTCAATCTGTTGCAATCGCTTCGAATCTCAATGAAATTCGTGTACCGTACTATCAAAAGGTTCAGTGAGATGTCCTCTGTCGATGACAGGCCCAGGAGCGGCCGCCCGCGGGATTCCAGGACGCCAGCGGTGATCAAAGCTGTTGCTGAGCGAATCCGAAGAAATCCTCTCCGCAAGCAGAAAATCTTGTCTAGGGAGATGAAAATTCCACCGAGAACCATCTCTCGCATAATTAAAGAAGACCTTAAACTTGCCGCTTATCGACGAAGTACAGGACATCGCTTGACTGCAGCTTTACGAAACATAAGAGCGACCAGAGCGAAAAAGCTGTTTCAACAGCACGCTAAAGGCGGGTACCGGAGAATCCTGTTTTCCGATGAGAAAATTTTCACGGTAGAAGAGAAATACAACCGTCAAAATGACAGGGTCTATGCTCACAGCTCTCAGGAGGCTTCGGAGAAGGTTACCAAGGTTGAAAGAGGCCATCACCCGGCATCAGTCATGGTTTGGTGGGGCGTGTCGTACGAAGGGGTCACTGACCTCCATTTTTGCCAAAATGGCGTAAAAACGAAGGCGGCAAACTACCAAAGTGACATTTTGGAGCCTGTTGTGAAGCCACTCACTCAATCAATGTTTTCCAATGAGCATTGGATCTTTCAACAGGACTCGGCCCCGGCACATAAAGCACGAACCACTCAGCAGTGGCTAAAGGACAATTTGCCGGGTTTTATCGCGTGTGAAGATTGGCCCTCGGGAAGTCCAGACCTCAACCCTCTGGATTACCGACTGTGGTCAGTTTTAGAGGAGAAGGCCTGCTCGAAACCTCACCGCAATATTGAGTTGTTGAAACGTGATTTGGTGGCAGCAGCAGCTTCGATACCTCTGGATACGGTGCGTGCGGCGATAGATGAGTGGCCGGACCGATTGAAGATGTGTGTGAAGGCAAAAGGGGGTCATTTTGAGTAAATTTCTTATAAGTTCCTTTAAATAGTTAATAAAGAATAACTGTGTTGTATTTCATTACTTTTTGTTAGTTTATTTTTAAGATAGACATGTTTTAGGTAGGGACAGAATATATGGCAAGACTAGGTATTACTTTTGTAAAAGATGGCGAGTCGCTAATAAAATTTCGAACAAGTAACAGCGTTTCTCTTCTCAAGATCCAACATAACCACATCCAATCAACATAGTGGCCTCATCGAGCCGAATATTCAGCGTTTTATTCAAAATTAGAAAAATTGGTAGAAAATATGGATAACGTAGAACAATTATTAACAGTGCTCCAAGACATACGCCAACACATTACCCGAATTTACGAGAATTTCAAGAAGACTCCAAAAAGTCGTCTGACCGAAGGATATGTTGAAACCAAGATGTCGATCTTACAAGAATATTGGGTCGCCTTCACAAATAATCATAACAGCTTAATAAGGATAGTAACGAAAGAACAAAGAAAATCATTGGAGTATTTCAAGAACGAAGTATTCGTCGACTGCGAAGAGACCTACATTCAAGGTAAAGCAGCTATGAAAGATTTTCTTCAGCCAGCACATCCCCAAAGCAGCAGCATACCAGCTATCGGCAGCCCACCAAGTATGAAGCAGCAGGTAAAATTACCAAATATAGAAGTACCCACATTCGCCGGTAATTATGAAGATTGGCCAACATTCCAAGACCTTTTTATCTCCCTCATTCACAAGAACGATGGAATTAGTAAAGTACAAAAACTACAATATTTAAAATTGAGTGTCAGCGGGGAAGCAGAATATTAACTTAAACATATACAAGTAACGGAGGACAACTACGATCAAGCCTGGGAGGTGTTGAGGCAGCGATATAACAATAAACGTCTCATTGTAACATCAATTTTCAGGAAATTATTTAACCAGAAAAAGTTGCAGAGTCCATCGGTGAGTCATATAAAAGCTCTATTTGATACCACTAACCAATGCCTCCATAGCCTTAATAATTTAAACATTAATACAGATCAATGGGACCCTCTAATTGTTTATATAATTACCAATAAATTAGATCTAGAGTCACAAAAGGGATGGGAAGAATATGTAAGCAAGGAAGTTTCCGGAGATCTACCTACATTTTCAATTTTAAAAAAGTTTCTAGAAATTAAATTTAGAACGCTCGAATTATTGCAGTCATCTACAAAAGAGAAAAATACAGTCCACACATGTCACACTACAACAAATTTTAAAGGATGTGTCTTATGTAAAGAACATCATGCACTTTGTCACTGCAAAAGTTTTGGAAAAATGAATCTACAAAAGAGAAGAGAATATATCAATCAGAATAACATCTGTTACAACTGTTTAATTCCAGGACATCCTGTCAAATATTGTCGATCATCTAGCACTTGCAGGATTTGTCACAAACGGCATCACACGCTTCTTCATCATTCACCCACAGCGAGTACCCAAGGTAACATTGCAAATCATTCTCAACCTACGGTTTTAAATGCAAATGTTGAAGAAACACCAATTCAAATTAATACAGTAGCGACTTCACAATCACATACAACATACAATAAAACAGTTTTATTAGGGACGGCAATAGTAGCTGTTAAAAGCGAGGATGGATACACAACTGTTTTAAGAGCATTAATCGATCCAGGTTCACAAGGTTGTTTAATAAGCGAGCGAGCCGCTCAATTGTTAAAGGCAAAGAGATATTCAACAAAAGGAAACATCATCGGGGTGGGATCAGTAAAGTCAAGGATAAATGAATCAATTCAAATTGAAGTAAGCTCCAGATTTATGAAAGATTTTAGCATCAAAATAAAGGCATTTGTGATTTCCAGGCAACTTACTTCAAGAATACCAAACACAACATTGCAATACAGCGACTGGCCCCACATACAAGGACTTGAGTTAGCCGATCCAAGTTTCAACATTTCAAGATCTGTAGACCTACTGTTGGGAGTAGATGTATATTCACAAATAATACTGAGTGAGGTTATAAGAGGCCCACCGGGAACACCATGTGCTCAAAACACCACATTAGGTTATATAATTTTTGGAACAATAGATGATAGTTTACAATCAACCCAAGAAAATATTATAGTTATGCATCAAATTACAAACCTAGATGATATGTTAAAATCACTATGGGAAATAGATACAACTTCTAAAAGAAAATTAACGCAAGATGAACAAATTTGTGAAGAATTATTTCAGAATACAACATCAAGAAGTAGCAATGGCAGATATATTGTACAATTACCTTTCAAAACAGACAATCCTAAATCCATGGAAGGAAATAGTCGAGAGATAGCATTGAGAAGATTCAAACAATTAGAAAGCAAATTAGAAAAGTCACCAGGTCTTAATCAAAAATGTAATAAAGTTGCTTCAGTGAAAACAATATCCCTACCACGTCTTGAGTTATGTGGTGCAGTCCTACTATCAAAATTATTACACCATGTAACCAATGCAATGAGAATACCATCAAATCAAGTTTATGCATGGACAGACTCTTCAGTTGTGTTAGCATGGCTGCTAGGAGAACCAAACAGATGGAAACCATTTGTCGCTAATCGAGTAGTGGAGATATTGGACAACATCAACAACAGTCAATGGTATCATGTTAAGTCTCAGGAGAACCCGGCAGATGTTGCCTCAAGAGGTTGCAGTGTCGATGAACTTCAAAACGATACTTTATGGTGGAATGTCCCTTCATGGCTTCTACAAAAGACAATAACATTTTCCAGACCTAACATTGTATCAACTCATCTCGAGAAGATATCTGTACAAGTTTGTTTAAATACCATGGAAACTGAAGATAACTATTCAAATAAATTTTTAGATTTTGATAATTTTGATACACTAGAAGAACTTCAAAAAATAATTGTTTACAGTAGAAGATTTCTAAATTTCAGAAAAAGGGAACACAAAGAGTCCAGCATTACAACAGAAGAATTAAATCAAGCTTTATTAATCTGTATAAAAAAGGATCAGAGCGAACATTTCAGTGATGACATAAGAAATATTATGATGTTTGAATATGTCAAACCAAACAGTCACCTTAAAACTTTGAACCCTTTTCTTGATAAAGAAAGAGTTATCAGAGTTGGAGGAAGATTGCGTCATGCAAACTTAAGTGAAGACAGTAAACATCCAATTATACTCGACTCCAAGTCTAAACTTACCGCACTTATTGTAGCTGATGCACACAGAAAAACTTTACATGGTGGATTGCAACTCATGCTTTCATATTTGAGAACGAAATATTGGATTATAAGAGCAAAAAGCATTGTTAAATCACATACTTTTAAATGCTTAATTTGTGCAAAACTTCGAGCCAAAACAAGAAGTCAACTCATGGGTGATCTACCGAGTCAGCGAGTAACTCCATCACGACCTTTTCTCAACAGCGGCGTAGATTTCGCGGGACCATTCAACATCCTCATGTCCAAGGGCAAGGGCATTCGCACAAGCAAGGCTTACATTGCTATATTTATTTGTTTATCTACAAAGGCTATACACCTAGAATTGGTGAGCGACTTAACCTCAGAAGCTTTTATTGCAGCATTCAAACGTTTTGTGTCGCGCAGAGGGCATTGTGCTCAGATGTGGAGCGATCAGGGTAGAACTTTTATTGCTGCAAATAGAGAACTAAAGGAGTCCCTAGATGAAGCTAATTTAGAATCATTACATAAACAAACTGCAAACACCTTGGCTATGGATGGTACTCAGTGGCATTTCATTCCTCCCTACAGTCCAACATTCGGTGGACTCTGGGAAGCTGGAGTCAAATCAATGAAAGGTCATTTGAAGAGGGTTTTGACAACAAATTTAACATTCGAAGAAATGAGCACACTTTTGTGTCAAGTAGAAGCTTGTCTCAATTCTCGGCCGTTGACACCAATAGATGACAGTGATGTAGATAATGTGGACCCGCTGACACCAGGACATTTTTTAGTTGGAGAAGCCCTTAAAATTGTTCCTACACCTAATTTAACTAACATTAATTTTAACTTACATACTAGATGGCTTTATACACAGAAACTTTTAAATGATTTTTGGCATCGATGGCAACAAGAATATCTAACAAGATTACAACAAAGACCCAAATGGTTGAAAATTAAAAAAGAATTTTCAATTAATGATATTGTATTAATAAAACAAGACAATATGCCTCCGGGGAAGTGGATGCTGGGGCGCATACTCAACAAACATCCTGGACCAGACGGGATAACCAGAGTGTATAGTGTAAAGTGTGGTGATAGTGTTACTAAAAGAAATGTGCTTAAATTGTGTCATTTACCTATTAACATTGATTCATAATTTACTGTAAAACTTATCAAGTAGATATATGTTATATCATTTTTCTTTATAAATTGTTGTAGCTAATAAGTTTACTTGATTCATACTTTCAATACTTACCTTAGATTCTTAATTAATGTTTGTTTGTATTGTGTACATATTTAATTTGCAACTACTTAAAACTAATTGATTATGTTTGTTATATTGATTTCAGCAGTTATGTTTTAAGTTTTTATTTTGGTTTTGAGATTTATTTATTTTGTTTTTCTTTTCATTTTGATTTATGCTAAGTTTGTTTACATTTACTTTGATTTGTACTGATTACAGCGATTTAACTATAAGGATGATTAATTAAAATTAGGATGTTTTGTAAATACTAGGATAATTTCGTACATTTGTTTTCATATTTGCATATTTGTATTACTTAAGATTTTCATTCATTTGTGTTTACAACTTAAAATTTTGACAGTTTGCTATTAATTCATTCTTTGGTTTATATACAGTTTAATTTCAATTTCATTAACTTTCTTAAAAAGGCCTGTGCCCTTTTTGGTGGGGGGCATGTTAGTTTATAATCGATATTTACTCTATGATCAATAATGTAAACGAACTATCGATTCATTGATCTATGATCTATTCAATTATCTATTACTTTTGTAAAAGATGGCGAGTCGCTAATAAAATTTCGAACAAGTAACAGCGTTTCTCTTCTCAAGATCCAACATAACCACATCCAATCAACAACATCATTTGTCCTTTTTGGAGTTCGTAATAAACAACGTTTTATATTTACATTGTTATTTTATTTGTGCATCTAAAAATTATTATATTAATTAACGTAAAATAGAATTGATAAAGATGAAGTCGTGTTTTTTGTGTAACGAAAAAAGCAATGTACTTGACTTTAATAATATCTCATTCCAAAAGTGCTCGCTAATGTTATTGTTTCGTCGTAAAAAAAAATATAAATATCATGACCTTTTATTTACAATTGACTCTACTAATGATTTTGGATATCATTCAGAGTGTCTAAAAAAATTGTGGTTCTGAAGCAAAAAGATAAACAAGAATTTGAAGATTTTTGCAAAACACAAACCGTAAGTAAAAGTTGAATTGAATTTAAGAATAATATAGGTTATAGTTGCAATATAAATGACACAGTTCTAACTTTGAGGTTTTTTTGTTAATTTTTTTTTTTAATTTCTTATTTTTATAAAAATGAATTACTGCATTTATCAAAAAATTAACAATTTAAAAAATATAATCAATACATTTTTTAAATAATTATTTATTTAAAAAATTGATTAATGTCATTTTTTAGCCGACTTCAAAAAGAAGGAGGTTATCAATTCGACTGTATTTTTTTTTTTTTATGTGTGTTACCGCGAAACTCCGCCCCTGGTGGTCCGATTTTGATAAAAAATATTTTAATCGAAAGGAAGTGCTTGCAGGTGGGTCCCATTTTTTTGTTTTTTTTTTTAAATAACTAGAAGACTAGTAGATTTTGAATATAGCTTCAAAATTTGTTGCGAAAATTAGGGACATTTTTGCTTTCAGCGCTTACGTAGGCTAAACTATAGGACCTACATAAAAATGATGTATGGCGAATTGTAGCTCTTTAAATGTGCTAAATAAAAGTCAGCGATAGCATAATAATAATAATAATAATAAATTTTATTTATTTCAAAACACAATTATTACAAACAAATTTTAGGTTGAGGCACCCTTTTAAGTAAGTACATACTTGTGTCAGGATGCCCCGTTCTTCCATAACATATGAAATTTTATACATTTTTATTTTGTTACATTTCGTTATGACTTAGACTAATACATTGCATGTGTGTTTGCTTTTAAGTGTAAATGCACGCGTGTTGTTGTGTTGTGTTGTGTGCGTTTAAACTGCAAGTGCATGAAAGTGTATGCGTGGAACTAGTAGTGTGAGTATTTTGGTCTATTTTGTTTCTGAATGTGTCTGTTATGGTGCGTTAAGTAACATTTCTACTTCATCATATTCTAGTTGATTAAGCCAATTCGTAACAATATTTTTTAAATCATGTAGGTTCAAATGTGACATATTTAGAATTTTATTGGTTTTATTGTATATGTATTCTGATTGTTTTTTATATTGACGCCAAGCAAAACATGTTTTTACCATACCTTCATTGATTGCTTTTTTGCTTCTTCTAGTATCCAATTTAGAATTATAGAAAACTGATTTGTGTTTTGTTATTAACAAGTGTAGTATGTATAATTTCCTAATGCTCAACAACTTGCTGTCAGCGTAAAGTAATCTCGTAGGATACCTATAGCATATATCTATCTTTTATAGTTTTCTCACAATAACCATTTTTTTCTTCAGAAATATCAATTAAATTCATGCCCTATTTCCGACGCTATTATTCGAGTTCAGTATTAACCCTTATGTAAATAAACATGTTCATTATCAAGAGAATTTAATGTAGATTATATTTGCAATTGAAACTATATCATTCTGTCTAATAGTTTAGGAGATATCGTAAGAATAAAATTACGCGGAAACGAAAAATGCTACACGAAAAGCACAATTTGGCTTTCTGGGCTTACGTAGGTCAAACTATATGACTTACATAAAAATAAGTATGGAGTAATTATAGATCCTTAAATTTGCTAAATAAAAGTCTTCGGTGGCATATATCTATCATCTATGGATGTCTCGCAAAAACCATGTTATTGTGAACAAACTTCGATTAAAATGCACACGAAAAACAGCGTCGTAAGCTTACGGCGCTATTATATTACATTCGATATGAATCCTTATCCAAATAAATATATTTGATGGCTATAGTATTAAATGCAGATTACATTAGCCATTAAACTATGTAATTCTGATCAATAGTTTGGGAGATATTAAATAATTAAAAACTACGCGCATTCGAAAAATGCTACTGCGGCGCGCGGCTGGACAAAATTAAAGGCACGCTACGATGTATTAGTTCGTTAATTTTCAATTTGTATACCGATTTTGATAATTATTTCATTGTTTAAAGGATAAGTTGTTATCTGCTGCATTCTAAATTAGTTTTTGAATTGAAGTACACACATATCAAATAGGAAAGTCCTTTTCTTTATTTGTCTTATTTATGTCTTTATATAGGTATGTATTAAGGAAATTTGTAATTGAACTTCAAATTCACTAAAAATTGTGAAATAAAACAAAAATTTTAAGAAAAAAAAATAGCCGACTTCAAAAAAAAAACAATCTCAAACAAAATGCACTCAAAAGTAACCTAAAAAAACCAATTTCAAACAAAATGCACTCAAAAGTAACCTAAAAAACCAATTTAAAACAAAATGCACTCAAAAGTAACATAAAAAAACAATTTTAAACAAAATGCATTCAAAAGTACCATAAAAAACAATCTCAAACAAAATGCACTAAAAAGAAACAAAATAATGACATGAAAACTTCTTTCTTTCTTTCTTCTCTCTTTCAAAAACCCTCTAAACTCTAAAGAAAATTCTCTTCTTTCTTGTAACATGTCTATATTGTATAATTATTGTTATTTTGGAGTCGGTTTCGGCCTAAGTAGGGACATAAACGTAAGTATGTCTCACACATCTCAAATATAAAATGTATAATATTATATTTACTTCGGCCGACACCGACTGCGAAATAACAATAATTATACAATATAGACATGTTACAAGAAAGAAGAGAACTTTCTTTAGAGTTTAGAGGGTTTTTGAAAGAGAGAAGAAAGAAAGAAAGAAGTTTTCATGTCATTATTTTGTTTCTTTTTAGTGCATTTTGTTTGAGATTGTTTTTTATGGTACTTTTGAATGCATTTTGTTTAAAATTGTTTTTTTATGTTACTTTTGAGTGCATTTTGTTTTAAATTGGTTTTTTAGGTTACTTTTGAGTGCATTTTGTTTGAAATTGGTTTTTTTAGGTTACTTTTGAGTGCATTTTGTTTGAGATTGTTTTTTTTTCAAAATGTAATTGTTGCAATTTTTAAATTTGTCATTTTGAAAAAAATTACATATTTTTTGGAGTATTTATTATAAGTCGTCTCTATTACTCCCCGGTGGTTGAGAACACTAACGTTCGACGCATGCGCAATGGCTTAAAAGCGTCGCACAGCCGGCAATCGCTGTCCTCGTCTGACAAATGATGTTACGCGCTAACTCTCTTTCACTCTACCTTAAATATTTATTATCTTTAACAGCCAGTAACCCTTATTTGCGGCCAGATTTAATTAAGCAACTTTATATGATAATTAATAGAAAAAAATTAGCTTTAATTTGACATATAATTAATAAAAATAGGTTATAAACGTATAAATTTATCGAAATCATACCTGTTTACACCTGGCTGCAAAGAGGTGCGGCCAGGTGCGCAACGGCAACCGTGATTTTTTAGAATCTTGATATTAATTACCGTTATGTAGACGTTATTTTATTTAAAAAATAAATAAACGAAATTTTTTACCAAAAATCAATTAAAAATAATTTTTAAAAAAATAATGGCGGCCAAATTTTGATAGGCACCCTAGTAAATATATATTCTTTTAACTATAAATAGACATAAACATTTGGTTTTAAACAAAAAGTCGATGAGCACACCAATCCTGCAGCGGGATCTTAGACTAACTGTAGAACTAAAAAACACAGAGCTGGACAGCATACACAACTTATTAAATAATGCGAAAGTCTTAAGACACCTTAGACAGAAACAAAAAGTATTCTATAATAAGCCTATTAGGCTTACTATACTGTTACTTACTATATTACTATGTATAAGTGTATGTTACATTATCAAGAGAGCTATTAAATTATTCAAACTTTCGTGAGACATTATCATTAAATAATACAGCTGCCTACAGAGGAGTTACGTAACCGCCAGTAGAATAAGTTAATCTTAAAACTAAATAAATAAATGATTTTTTTTTCATATTCATTTATCTATGGCAACGTTTGATTCTGTCAAAACGATTTTTTTTCCCCAATCAAATTTAAATATAATTTATGTATTTATACAATCAATACTAGCAATAGCAATGGATAAAAAAACAAAAAAGAAAGCAACCAGACCACAAAAACCAAAGATAACACGAGAAGAAATCCCAGAAGACAGTGTCGCGTTGCCGAATCTGAACGAGCACGCCTAACACCTTCGCGGCCTGCTCTGGTCTGCGGTTAATCCCCCATCCTGACATCCAGTGGCACAGCCATCGTCGGATCTATTTTTATTTATTATTATTATTATAAAAGTTAGTGGTCAAAACATTAGCGGTTTTGTAATTAGCAGCACATGGAGAAAGTGGACGACATGCCCAAACATTTGTTAATTGAACATTTTACGTTCAGCAAAAAGCACTTCAAACCTTGAGCTATAGGCATCGACATCATTGTGAGGGTCCAAAGAAATACCTCTAGAAATAAAGTTCAGAAACAGTTATTGTCTTGTTGTGTTGTAGTTTGATAATATAGTAAGAACTATTTTTCAATTCGTCTTATTTCAGGTGTTGTGTGCCCTAAGTTTTCTGGCAACGGTGTTTTCCTTTAGTAGGATATTTGTTGTGGATTAAAACCTACTTAGATCTTAAGACAGGCAAAAACAAGAAATATGAATATGAAACTAAAAATATAGATAGATGTCACTGTAAAAATGGCAGTCTAAAGATACGGAGATAGAAAATATCCCCAACATATTAGTGGCGACCGTGACTAATGACCACATATAAGTGGAAAAATAAGCCGAAGAAATACGTATAAAAAAATGGACCTTCAAAAATTAATTAGAGAAAGGTCTCAGCTCAGACGTATTTTTAATAGACACACGGCGACGGAAGAAAAATTAACCAACGTCGATATCGAATTTTTGGAAGCAAAATTTAAAGCAATTATAAGTTTGGATCATAAAATTCAAGAAATTGTTGATTGATTTTTGTTGCAAGACGTCAACTATGACGAAGAAACAGTAACAAAAGAATTCGACGATTGTCAAGAAATTGAGAAAAAATGGCTGGAAATAAAATTTAATAGACCAGACCTGAACAAACAAGAATGCACACAAATACAATTTCACATACCCAAAATGGATATGAGAAAATTTGACGACAATCCAAAGTCTTGGATTCCGTTTTGGACACAGTATGAGAAAATTCATTTAGATGCAAGGATACAGAATGAAGAAAAATTTACATATCTATTAAGTTGCATGGCGGAACATTCGAAGGCGAGAACGTTGGTGGAAAGCTACCCGCCTACAAAGAATAATTACGAAAAAGTCATAGACACATTGAAGAAACGATTCGCCAGGGATGAAGTATTAATTGAGATTTATGTTCGCGAAATTTTAGATGTTGTACTTTCGAAAAATAATTTAGATATTGTTGGCATTTTTGATAAAATTTCTGTAAACTTGCAAATATTAGAATCATTAGGCATAGGTAGGGATAAATATGAGTGCATTCTATTACCATTAATTGAATCATCGTTGCCCGATGATATTTTAGTGCAATGGGCTAAAATTCCAACGCAGAAAGGGTCGAAACTTCAACAATTAATGACATTTTTAGAAAATGAAGTTGAGGCGCAGGGCAGGTGTGACCTTGCTAAGTTTTCCTTTGATAACAGCGTTCCAAAACAGGTTATTCCAACGACGTCATGTTTCACGACGAAGCAGGAGAACAATGTCATCAAAGAAAAAGAAGGTAAGGTGATCATTTGTTTTTTCTGTGATAAAGGTCATAACACTCTTGAGTGCAACAAAGCAGATAAACTGTCGCTCGACGAAAAGAAGAATGCAATAAAGAAAAAGGGTGGATGTTACATATGTTTAAAGAAAGGACATCTCGCCAAGTATTGTAAAGCATTTATTAGATGTATGTGTTGTAGTAAGAGGCATTTAGTTATCTTTTGCCCAAAACACTACGAACAACCGAAGACGTGTGAACAAAATGCACCAGAAAAGCATTGCGATAGCAATAAGGAAGTATACAATAATTTATCAAGTAATAACATAACTACCTTGTTACAGACACTAGTAGTCAAAGTATCTACTGATAAACAAGAGAGGAAAGTAAGAATACTTCTAGATTCTGGTTCGCAGAGAACGTACGTAAAAAGGGAGTTGGCAGATGATCTTGGTCTACAGGCAATAGGTACCGAGAACCTCAGTCATTCGCTATTATATAACAATATTCGTAATATAAACAGTATCTTACTCAACGCACGAGACAAGACAGTGCATTAGGGAGGTGGTCGCTTCCCTAAATAACGACCAAGTCATTGGAAAGTGGATTGTTTTTCCCCAAAAACAGGCGCATATCAAACAAGAACAAGTACCGTACATATTCGTAATACCTAGAAGAGTAAGTGGTTTGGTATACAAATCAAACTCGTATTAGTCTATCCATCCATCATCAATATACATTACGATCATATGTGTTAAAATAAGGCAACATTTTATAAACAGTTTTTTAATCTATGGTGTCTTCTCTGCACTGTGTCTATGGGCTCGTACTTAGTGTCTTCTTCTTGTGTGTGTAGAGTCAAATACGCTGCTTTGAAAATTGTAATAGTTTAAAAAATATAATAAACGTTCTTTAGACCAAATACAAGTGTTTCTATAGCAGTCCACTTCCACTGTACTAACACATATTTTGCGAACACATTGAAAAGTTTTTGTGCAATCGTCTGAAAACTAGTTAATTTCCAATTCAGTTAGATGAGTCCACTTTACCAACTAATGAAGCATTGTTGTAGTCTTAATACGTTGCAAAAACTTTCGTAGCTTTAACATGTAAAAGAATGCATTCATGTATGCGTGCATTTAAAAATAAAAGAAGTTATCAGCGCTATGAGGCAGAGAACAGGAAGCCGGTAGGATTATTGCAGACGCCCTTCACGGCGCGTCGCTTCGAAGTAGTCGCCGTAGACCTGTTTGGTCCACTCCCTGAAACGAGTAAAGGTAATAAATGGATTCTAATAGTAGAAGATACATGTACGCGATGGGTAGAGTTGTTCCCTGTTACAACGGCCTCAAAATCAACTGCCGGTGGTAGTCTACCTTCCTCAGATTTATTATTTGTGCTGGTGCTATTCTACTTTTAGAGAATTTAACTCATTCGTGATCGCACTTGATATTGAGAATATTATGGCAGGTTAGCCAAAATAATTAATAGTGGTAAGTGTTTTATGCTGCTAATATCATAATTCTTCAAACCTGAAGCCTTAGGGCTCAGCACGTTGATTGACCCCTTCGCTGTTTCACAGGGAGAGGTGGGAAATCGCGAGAGGATTGGTTTAAAAGTCCTTTAAAACCAAAATTAAATTTGTAGCAGCAGCCGTGGTATGTATGGGAAAATAATCTACATTTATTCGGTGTTTTAGTTGTTAGATTTGTCCTAATGGCTGTCTTGTCTTTTTCAGATGGGTTTTCGATCTTCGTTTTCGATTTCTTTTTTACTTCATAATAGAAATTATTGGTTAAAGCATTTTCATTATTAAAATGCTACTTTGACTGTATTGGTACTCACAGTATTTGGTTCAATGAAACGCATTCCGCAGTCCATGTAAAGAGCTTAGGATGAAATAAGGTACAACCTTTCTTATCATCACTACAAATCAACATCGAGGTCAGTGTCACCAAATTCCTGAGTAGGATCTGTCCAGCGTATGCTCGGACTGTTCCAGAAGTTTCCCTCCGAGCCGCCACTTCACAGGTATATGACTGATCGAGCACAGGGACTTGTGTTGTTTATATGTATTTTGTTTAAAATGGTCTAATTTAAAAGCACAATATTGTCACAAAATTTATAATAAGTGGGTAAAAGCAAAGTTGATCAATACCCGCGAACTAGTAACGCGACCCTGAGTAGAAATATTATCCTTTATTATCTCCAATAAGAATTTTGAATTAATAAGCCTTAAGCTAAATAACATGTTAATATACCTACATTTCTATAAAAAATAAAAATAACTATGTTGGCGCAGTCAATACCCATAACGAACAGCGAGGACTGGTAGGGCGGCCATCTTGACAAATCTGTCAGTTCGGTTTCAATCGTCATAAGGTGCGCACGCAACCACGTGCTCGGTGGACGTTACTATACTTAAATCCAATTCTATCTTAACAATCCTAAATTACTTTAGTAATGACATTGATTGTACGAGTATCATCGATAGTTATAATTGTGATAATTATTACAACAGTTATTTTATTGGAATACCCGCAAGTCCACGCCCGCTCGAAGATGTCAGATAACCCTGATGACAGTCGAAAGACTTCAACTATCATTTGGGTACCATACTTCATGGGATATCCACTTACCTGCTATCCGGTTTGCGATGAACTCGGCAATCACGTCAGGCTCAGACTACTCGCCTGCTTATCTAAACTTCGCTCCTGAGATTAGGGCTTCCGCTGATGTCCTTTCGGAAATGCGAACGATTATAGAAAACGATATCGCCATAGGTGAAATCACAACTTACATCAAGGAGATCTCGTCCGTACTTGATCAGGAAAGTACCCAAGCGGCACGTAAGAAATACGCTAACGAGCATCGTAGTCCAGCGCCCAATTATAAGGTTGGTGATTTGGTTCTGTTAAAGACCCAAGTTTCAAATGACACGGGTAGGGGACAAACGCCAAAGTTCATACCCCGCTGTGATGTACCATACAGAGTTCGAACTATAGTTATCCCACGACATACACACACGAGTGAATCAGCGATGGCACGGTGCTCGGTAAATACCACGCCTCGGTATTGTCACCATTTGTAGGTCGTGTCCGCCATAATGCGTCAGAGGGCAGTCAGGTTTTAGTGGGTATTCCGGTCGCCTTCTGTGGCCGGCGAGTCCCACACTCCCTACGCCATTGCACAGCCCGGCGTAGGGGTGCGTAAATGCATTTACCGACTTTTAAAAAAAAGGCACTGTGCAAGCACCGCTACAGGAGAAGCTTAAGAGCTATATTAAGCTAACCCGATCACGGGGACGTTCATTCAGGCTTGGGAAACGTTAGTGAATCGTTATAACAAAATAATAATTGTCAATCACATCTTAAATCGCTTAGTTAATCGAAAATTACGTTCTCAGAGTTCTTGTCGACGATATAGTCACAATACGACTTATGTCTGCAAAATCAAAAGTTGCTCCAGTGAAACAAGTGTCACTTCCTCGCTTAGAGCTTTGTTGTGCGGTACTGTTGGCAAAATTGTTAAATGATATTAAAACTAGTATACCTACTGAAGATACGAATATCTATGCGTGGACAGACTCTACCATCTTAGATCCACCCCACTTGCTAAAATGTTTTAGAAACAATTTCTTAAAACATAATGTACAATATGTACAAGATGTACAAATAGAAGGTCAACGAAGAATAGGTTTGTATCGCTTATTATTGAAGTTGTAGGTATAACAGCGTGTTTTACTAGCAGTGTTACAAAACTATCACTAACAATGTTAACATACATAGTAACTTTTAGTTTACTTAGGCATGCTTATGTGGTGTATGGTGGCCGAGTCTAAGAGGGATGTCCTCTGGTGTGAATTATTTCAATAATTATTAAATGTTTTGGTTCATTATAGTAAAAATATTGTAAGTCAGTTCATTGTACCATTTTATTGAAGTTCCTCTAGAATCGATTTAACTTCAATATTCCAAATCATCAGTTTTGCTACTTGGTCCTACAATAATTACAGGATTATTATATATTTATTTTGAACCTTTTACCTTGGAGAATATTGATTATATATTAAAAGTTAAAAACAAAAGTACACCTACCATTGATATTCATTTCTCTGTTAATACCTGTATTTATAAAAATAAAGAACATTCATTGATTTATAATTGCAGGAGTAGCTAAATGGAGCCACATTGAAGAATTTTTTAAAATAGATAAAAAGAACCCTAACTTCGTTTTTGCACCAGCATTGACCCAGCAACACCTTCAGCCCAATGGTAAACAAAAGATGAAAGTTCGGCTTGCTGCTCAAGTTTTGAGTCATTCTGTTGCAGCAGGATTATTTGCTAAAGTAGCTCAAAGTAAGTTTCAACATAATAATTATGTTGTCATTTTTCTAGCCTTTGTATCCGACTGTGCCACGACCCATAAGGAGGGACTTGTTTTGCTCACGAGTATGTGAATATAATTTCTATCCATTGTTTTTGTGTACTTTCTAAGGCTAAACAGGTAAACTGATATTGACAAGAGATATTAAAAAATCTGCAGCTAATCTTGCCATAGGTAGATAAAATTAAATACAGTAGAGCCTCGATAATTCGTACTCAGGCTAATCCGAACGTCGCTATAATCCGAACTGCATACCCCACCCCACTTCCTCGCCTTCGCCTCGCTGCTATGTTGTTTATTAATTAGTCTGCAGTTACGACTGCCACGTTGCGCGTCCATTCCACGTTTTTCTGCTCTGTACTCGTGCGCGGCGTGTTTTTTGAGGTTATAAAGATGGTTCCAACACCAAAACGCAAACATAAAACTTTGACTATAGCCGAAAAGTGCACCATACTAGACAGTTTAAAGGACGGAGTGTCGGCAACTTCTCTTGCTTGTAAGTATGGCGTTGGAAAATCAACAATTACAGACCTCAAGAAAAATGAGCAAAAATTGAGATCTTTTATAGCTAAAACTGAGAAAGGACCAGGGTTCAGAAAAACTCTAAAATTACCAGAGAATCCAGTGCTAGAAGAAGCACTGTTCACATGGTTTTTAGAACAAAGACGACGCCACATTCCATTGTCTGGTGAGGTCGTAATGGAAAAAGCGAGATTCTTCCATAAAAAACTAACAGGTTCGGATTTTTCTGCTAGTAGAGGATGGCTTGATAATTTTAAAAAACGTCATGGCAAACGTCAGCTGAAAGTGTCAGGTGAGAAAGTCTCTAGCAATACGGAAGCTGTTCAACCATTCCAAGAAAAATTCCTAAACGAGATAAAAGAAAAGAACCTTTGCCCTGAACAAATTTACAATGCCGACGAATCAGGATTGTTTTGGAAGGTTCTGCCGGATAAAACTTTAGCCTCTTCTGCTGAAACTAGCGCTCCTGGGTCGAAAGTGTCTAAAGAGCGAATAACTTTTATGCCTTGCGCAAACTCTACAGGGAATCACAAATTACCATTGCTAGTTGTGGGGAAGGCAAAAAAGCCAAGATCTTTTGGATCTGTAAAATTACCAGTGCATTATGAAGGGCAGAGGCGTGCTTGGGTAACCAGAGATATTTTTCTCGAGTGGTTTAGAGGCCATTTTGTTCCTGAAGTCAAACGCCATTTAAAAAAAATGGGACTGCCACAAAAAGCATTGCTACTCTTAGACAATGCCCCTGGACATCCAAATGCTGAAGATTTGACAACAGAAGACGGCAACTTCTCTGTACTGTACATGCCTCCAAATTGTACGCCTTTGATCCAACCTATGGATCAAAACGTAATCCAAAATGTCAAGATAAATTACAAAAAGAAACTCCTGATTCAAATGTTCGTGCAGCAAGAAGCCGATGAGGCTTTAACCTTGCATGATGTTATAAAAAGCGTCACAATTAAAGACGCCATTTTTTCGCTAGCGCAATGTTGGGATCATGTATCATCGTCTCTTATCGAAAAATCTTGGAAGCCTCTTTGGCCTGAAAAAATAAATTCAACAGAAGATAGATCAGAAGAAAATGATGACTTCGACGTAGAAGACGATCTCCCGCTCAGTATTTTACGTAATCGTGGTTATACAGAAGAAACCATTTCCACTTTCTTGTCCATGAGTGAAGAGGAGAATTGCACAGATCCTATAACTGATGATGAGATCATAACCCAAATAACGCAAGAGAATGACGAGTCTTTAGCTGAAGATTATTTTGCTTCAAATGTCAAGAAAATTACTCATTCACAAGCCATATCATCTTTGAACACTTGCTTGGAGTGGGCTGAAGAAAATGACCTGTCCTTATCGGAAAAGATGATGCTACGTAACTTGAGGGACAAAGATTTTTTCTGGTCCATCAACAGGACTCGCCAAACTAAAATAGATCAGTTTATGACTAAATAGACAATTTACACCTTACGTATTTTATGGTACCTAATTATTATGTAAATGTACGGTAAGCAACGAGCCGGGCTTTTTATTTGCATTACGACTGTAGTCCTTACGCTGCTTGTAATAAGAGCGTTCCCAAGGTCAATATGTAAAGCCCAGCTCGTTGCTTACTGTACCTCTTAAACTATGTATATAATTAAACACTATTTTAAGAATAAAAATGTTTTTTTTTTTCTCCTTACATACTATAATCCGAACGCTTCGTGAGTCCGAACAGGGGTTAGTTTTTGCTAGTTCGGATTATCAAGGCTCTACTGTACTGTAATTTGGAATAAAAACTAAAACTAAGAAAGATTTGTTGATTATATTATATCCCTATACCTAGGGTATTCCGGGATACTAATTGTGAAATCCTGGGATTTTAGGGATTTGAAATTAAACAAAATTCTATACATGTAATAGAAAGTATGCATACCTTCTTTCTTCATGCAGCAGCCTATTGTTTAAAAAAAAAGAAGCAGACATTGGCTTGTTAAAGAATAAAGAACTACCAATATCTAATACCTAGTAGTTGTTACTTTTGAGCTAAGTATGATAAATAATATTCCTATTAACATTAAGATGTTTTTTTTTTACTTTCAGATGAATTACCACAAGATGCCGTTGCGACAGCGATGCTCATTTCAAATCTAGATAAATTGTTCGACGCCATGAACGGTGATACACCGGACAAAAAAAATGGGAAAACATTTATAACTAACTTGTCCTCAACAAGCCCTCATCTAGATTTTTTAATAAGATGAGAGTTTTGTTCACGGAAATGAAGTTTTTAGGGGCAAGAAGTAAGCCCTCCTCACAAGATGGCTGGATGAGGACGTTGAACGCAATCGAGCGTGTATTTAAAAATTTTAAAAAATATAATGTCAACACATTATGTGTCCGAAGGCTTAATCAAGATCCTCTCGAAAACTGTTTCGGGTGCATTAGGAGCAACTGTGGTAGTAATCCGAACCCCACTTCAGTTCAATTCATAGCAGCATTGAAAACTAGCATAGTAACAAATTTAATTAATAATAATAAAAACAGAAACTGCCTGGATGATGACAACCAGGTGTTAAATAACTTTACACTGTTTATTCGTAAAGGATGTGAAGAATCAAAAAAAGATGCAAACTCTTCTACAACTTTTTCAGTGGAAAATGATATTAGAGGTGTAGAAGAGCTAAATATACCTCCATTGTTCTGGAGAAATGCATACATGTGCATATGTGTGCGGCTTTATTGCAAAAAAAATAGAAAATAATTGCGAGCAATGTAAAAAAAAATTATGCTTGCTGATCCGAACACTGAGGTATGTCATTTATTCACATTTTTTAGGGAATATGATGATGCAAGATGCAATTTAAAATACATCCAGCCCAGTTTCTGTAAAATGGCTGAAAATGCTGCAAATGTAATAAACAATTACTTAAAAGAAAATGCGCATAAAAAGAAAATAAAGTATAATTTAATTGAAAAATGGCGATAATCTAAATAAAGATTGGCTGAAGGAGTGTGACGATCATTTCGAAATGAATTTCAAAACAATATTAGACAGTACAGTTGCAATATGCCTGAAACGGTTTTGCGCAATCAAAAATCGAGAATTTGTTGAGGAAGCCTCAAAAAAATCATTATTAAGAAAAATAAATATATTAGAAAATGTTTAAAAGTCTTTGTGGCGGATAATTTAAAGCGCCCGACTCGCGCTTGACGGCGACGAGTGGCGCTCGGAGGCGCTCGGCGCGTGGGGGCAAGACGCGGTTTTTTGAACAGTAACCGTTGAGTCCTGACAGGGTGAATACTTGTTATAGATGGCTTCTAAAAAGTCTTTTTGATGTGTATGTTATTGTGCTTAAAGCCGCATTCACATTTGCCTGACGTGTCGTGTCGTGATGCTTTCTGTCGTGATGGCTACTGTTCACATCTATGTGACGCGTTATGACGCATTTTTAATCAGTTCCGTTATGGCTCTCGGAGAGTTTACACATTCGCAATGTTTTTTCATGAATCATCCGATTCGGATTCAGATTATGAAGAAGATATGCAGTTATTGGCACTGGCAACACTTCTAATAAAACAAAAAAAGAGAAGAAGATATTGGATACATCCAGTAAATACAAAAAGATAGTTTAGTTTTAATAGATTGATCCTTATATTGTTTACATTTTGTATCATAAATCGCTTTATATTGTCGTACGTACTCGATCAGCTCGTCGTCCATACCTTCTGACGCGTCACAACACGACACGTGCGCGTGCACACTAGTCCGACCCGCTGTGTCGTGTCGCTCCGCCGTCCCCCGCACCTCACCCAACTGACGCGGACCGGGATCGCTACTGACGCGACACGACACAAGCCATCACGACACACTGCGTCAGAGAAGTGTGCACGCAACCATATTAATTGTATGAGACCGATACCTTTCTGACGCATCACGACACAACACGTCAGGCAAATGTGAACGCGGCTTTAGTAAATCGTTTACAAGTATAATATTGTTTTATTTAACGACAAAAGAACAACATTCGTTAAATCTTGTTTCATTTGGTATCGCTTATTATAAATGTGCAGAAACCGGAAACGAAAATTGTATGATTTAATCAATTCCGGAATTTTAATACGCGTAAGTGACAATTAATTAAATGTACCATTTAATTGATCGTCTTTTACGCTTAATGAAATGGTATCGAATATAAAAATAGAATGAAAACTATTCAAATATCCCGCGTTATCAAAAGTTACTGATGGCATACACGGCAGCGCTAGTGTGCTTCTGTGTAAGCATTTTTGAAGTATGAAGTTGACGTTCTTCCCTTTAGGGTATATGTGTTCTGTGATACAGACGGTCAGCGGCAGAACAACGAGCTTTGTAAGACTCAAATCATTTCATTCAATTATTGAAGGACGACAAAATCCAAAACGACGAGATAATAAACAAACGAGACGGTAAAACAAACAAAAAGCGCAACATAACTTTTCTTTACCATAGGTTTCCGAACTCTGGCTATCCTTGTATTAAACGGGCCGCAAAAGTAAATGCCTACATGCTGAAAGGGCCTGGTGGAGGTAGTTATTTCCGCAGGCAGTGAACCCATCAATTGCCTAGCAGTTTCAGCTTTAAGTCGGACGCATTTAAGACAACCATGCAACACCTTTTTAACTTCACGAATGCCATTCAATATCAACATTCCCACTTCTGGTAAGGTAAAGTGGATGTACAAATAGAAAGCTGTTTTCAACTTTTTTTTTTTTAGAATAAGTTTTCGATGCTAGAGAATGCAATAGCATTTGCACAGCTAGATAAAGTTCTCCCTAGTATTGTTAACCCAAACCAACTGTTGTACGAGTTAAATTAGATTAATCAAAGTCTACCTTTCGAGCTGAAAATTGTTAATATTCATAACTTACTAAGTTTTACTAGCATTAAGGAATTGTGTAATATTTTATAAGTAACTAGCTTAAGAATTTTATGATTATTACAATAAAGACACCCAAAGTCTGGCTTAAAATACGCCAGGGGGAGAACGAGAGGGCTAAAAAAATATATTCATAACTTAGTCGCGTGCCAAGCGCCGTCGTGAACGCATCGCTCCGCGCGGCTCCGTAGTAGAAAAATCAAAGAGTGGTGAAAAAGGTTACAGAATAATGCCATATTATATATCATCATCGGATGCGTCTCTGTATCGCGGACAAAACGTTAAAAATATTTTGGAAATCCAGTAATCCAGTGAGAAGATATAGTGCAAAAATCAATAACCGTTAACGTGCAAAACTTCGAAGTGAAATATCTCGTAAACAAGATCGACGACGCATATGTTTTTGTACATCATTTTAATCAGTGTCACGAACCCTTCCTTTTAGATTTTTCCCGATAGTAAATAAATTTTAACAAACTTTTCAAACTTCAACCACGTGCCATTTAAAAAACTGAGAGTGGTGAGTGACTTGATATATACACACGGTTTCATCTTAAGTAGTGAACATAAAAACAATAGTGAAATTACAGAAAACAACAAAAACCAAAATTTTCAATTTACGAAAAGACAACGCCATCTAGCGGCAAGAATAACCAAACAGCAGTCCTCAAGGTCGAGAACCATAGACTTAGCATCTAAAAGACCAATGAAGCGTGGAAAAGAGACATCATTATCCTTAAACACACTCCGTGAGAGGGAAAGAGATGCACAACAAAGTACCGTTATGTCGAGTAAGAGGCCATAGCGTTCCGCTAACTTGCGTGCGATAGTCTATTTTATGAATTTCTTTCAAAATCTTTAAGAATTAAGGGTAAATAGTGTTTTGAACAGATATGGTATCTTGTTGTGTAAACAATTGTGACGTGACAAGAAGAAATAACCCAAATAAATACACGTTTCACAGGTAATTATGATATATTCATTGGAATATTTAAAACCTTATTGTGTGACTGCTATTTAATATCTTCAAAACGGTTTTATATCATAGATAATTGCATTTACTTACTATAATTATATATATTTGTTAGGTACGATTACAATTGGAGAATATTTCATGTAAAATATATAATTGCATGCTTACACTAGAGCTTGACCAAATGGTGACGTCATAAGTTTCCATATCGAGTTTATCAAGTCGATGGTTTCAAAAAGTAATTTGTACTGACGATAATTAATAATTATTATGCGTAGTCTATTTGTGATTACGTGACTTTTTTATTTTACATTCCAAAATTGGAAACTCGTGTCTCGCATGTATCTACGAAACTAACGAACCGATTTGGAAAAATTCTTTCACTGTTGGGATATGCCTGCATTTCTTTAGTTAAAATACTTATTAGAAGTATTAATAATATAAGTAATAATTATGCCCTCCTTTAAGGTTTCCCCGTGGACTTGAGTTACGTGAAAAATGGCTACGCATAATAGACTCCATATAAAAATTCAACAGTCTGCAGCAAACATTTTGAAGATAAATGTTTCCTTCAAAGAAAGTGCCGACGTGTATTAATGAAAGATTCAATACCTACTTTATTTCTACCTGTAAGTATACTTAGGAAATTTATTTATTAACGCCTTATTAATCTATTATATTCATTTCGTTTAGTAGGTACATGATTGAGGTAAAATATGTTTACATTTATTGCAGATCAACTGAAACCTAGAAGATTGGCGTCATCATATGTCAATAGAGACATTACTGTTCCATCTGGAAAACTAGAACCGTATGCACACACAACTGCTGGGCATTCTTCAACCCTATTACTTACACCACGAAAAAAGAAACTTTTGGAAAAAACACGCGTTTAAGAAGAAAAATATTAGAAAAGAATAGGGTTTTAAGAAATTTAAAAGCAAAAACTAAAAACTTTGAAGGAAGTTATTGAAAATTTAAACAACAGGCCAGGGCTCGAAAATCACCGAAATGAGGTTCAATTAGCGTGCGGTAACAATCTACTGCAAAAATTGGTAGACAGGGTGAACGGAAGAGCAACGCAACAAATCAGTCACACGGCCGAGTACGACGAACTCAAAAAATTGGCTTTAACAGTCCATTTTTACAGTCCAAGGAGTTACAGTTACTTGAGGGATAAATTCGACTTATGTTTACCACATGAAGGACACTCCGAAAGTGGTATTCGCGTCTAAATTGCGAGCCCGGGTTTACAAAAGAATCACTGAATACTTTGTCAGAGTTATCCAAACAAGGACCGCTTTTTGTGGCGCTGACTTTTGACGAAATTAAAATAAGAGAAGAGGCCGAAATAATAGGCAAAAAACATTATGGCTACGTTAACATAGGGAATGATTTATGTGGCGACGAAGTAGAAATCGCAAAAGAAATACTTGTGTTTATGGTTGTTGCTGTTAATGGTTATTGGAAGTTACCTATTGGTTTCTTTCCTGCTAAAAGATTTACAGCTTCAGAAAAAGCTACATTATTAAAAATAAGCCTAGATTTATTAAAGGATGCAAATTGTAATGTTATTGCAATAACTGTGCACGACAGCGTAAAACGGACCCTGCGGCCCACGGGGGTCTAATCGCATAAGAGGGTTTAAGCATCATTATGAAAGCAAACTTGTAAAAAATGTAAATAGTAGAATGTTTATTAATGCTTATTTTCTCGTGTATATTGTTGTTAAGATTAGTATAATTGCATAAATGAATAGTAAAAGATGAATATGTATATATTTAGACACATGGAGATATAGAACAGAATGGGACGACTCTATCCCGGTAGAGCTGGTGGGTAAATGGAATTATTGGTTGAAAACTTTAACAGTGGCAGAGGGTCTCCGGGTGCCGCGGTGTTACGACAGTCAGCCGGCAGCAAAATATCAGATTCACACCTTCGTCGACGCGAGTGAAGAAGCCTATGCGGCAGCAGTATACTGGAGAATGACCCGGCCTGACGGCAGCGTCCAAGTAGCTCTAGCAGCGGCGAAGAGTCGCGTAACACCATTAAAGCCTATATCGATACCGAGGCTGGAGCTACAGGCTGCGGTGCTGGGAGTTCGTCTGGCGAAAACGGTATTAAATGAGCATGACTTTCCCGTCGAAAAGAAGTTCTACTGGAGCGACTCACGTACAGCATTAACCTGGATAAGGACGGAACCCCGCGTATATAGGACCTTCGACGCCGGATCCCTGTCCAAGAAGATTAGAAAAATGGTTTTAACACGCAGCATGGATGGAGACGCCAAGCGACGAGGGAATGTGTCGGAAGTGCCCGTTGGAACTTCAGGGGCAAATCGAGAGGGGCTTATGGTCAGTACCGATACTGACAAGGAAAAAGCTGTTATAACCCCCCAAGAAAGTTCCTCACGTACAACAAGTGTTTCGTCTGGTACAAATGGAAGCGAGAATACAGCGAACACTGAAGCTACTGTGGAGAGTGAGAAGACGTCGGATCGCACCGTAAGAGCGACAAGGACAACATCCCGACGTTCGGTAGCTTCGAAAAGGAAATTATTTGAGGAAATAAAAGCCCAACAACGTTTAACCGAGTTGAAGATCAAGCAAATACAAGCCGAGAAAGAATTAGAAGAGCTTCGCCTACAGAGATTGCAAATAGAAACGGACGATAGTGAGGAAGATGAAGCCGAAGAGGAACTGTCTTCACACCGGATCAAGACGTGGTTACAGGAAGACACCTCGGCAGTTCCACCCGCCGTGTTAGTGCATACGTCCGCGTCGGTTCAAGCGCAGGTCTCCCATACGACCGCTGCGCCTCGCGTTGCGCAGGTCTCCGACGTGACCGCTGCGCCTTCGGTGCCCGCGCAGGTCCCCGATTGGACCGCTGCGCCTCGCGTTGCGCAGGTCCCCGACATGACCGCTGCGCCTTCGGTGTCCGCGCAGGTCCCCGAGTGGACCGCTGCGCCTCGCGTCGCGACCGCGCCAGTGTACAGCGCCGCGCCCGTTTCTCAAGAACACGCGTCGCGTTCCGCACCAGTCGCGTCGCAGTCGAATCCGTATGTGGGCGAAGAAGACCTGGAAGCCAAAGCGAAGAGGAATTGTGCGCAAACGGGTCAATCGCTTATCGACGTAAACACACTCGCCGTAGCGTTGTCGCAGGCTGTGAGAGGAACAAGAGAGCCCCCGAAGTATATTCAAGAATTACCACTGTTTAATGGGAGCAGTAGAGACTGGCTGAGCTTCAAGACTGCGTATGAAGAATCGTTTAGATATTTTACGGCAACTGAAAATGTAGCGAGAATACGCCGCAGCCTCCGAGGATTGGCGAGGGAAGCGGCGGGTTGCCTGCTGATAAGTCAGTCAGACCCTGGAACAATTGTAGAAGCTCTGGAAAGAAGATTTGGAAGGCCAGAAGCTCTCATACATGTGGAAATGGAAAAATTGAAGGCATTGAATAGAGCCACGGATAACCCGAGAGAATTATGTATTTTCGCAAATCGTATAGCAAATATAGTGGGGACAATTGAAGCCCTTAAGAAGAAACAATATTTATATAGCCCGGAAATGGCAAGAATAATAACGGAAAAGTTTACACCAATATTGAAGAACAAGTGGTATGATTATTCGACAACGAAAGTAGAAGATATTCCAGAGTTGAAGAAATTGTCTATGTTTCTGAATGAAGAGGCGGATAAGTGCAGCGCCTACGCCCTGCCGGAAAATGTTCCGGAGGATTATGAGGGCAGAGAGAGAAGATTCAGAAAACCGGAACGTACTTTCATTGTCAATAAGAAACAATTTGAACAGAAATGCCCACAATGTCAGCAGGATCACAAGCTACCGACGTGCAAGTCTTTTTTGAGTCTGGATGTAAACGCAAGATGGGAAACCGTAAAGAAGAGCAGGATATGCTTCCAATGTCTTTGCTCAACAAGACATTTGTGACAGCATTGTAAGGCAACTCTATGTGGTAGAGACGGATGCCGAAAGAAACATCACAAGCTGCTGCATCACGACAGGAAAACGCAAAAGGATAAGGAGGAGCCAACGGCAGAAGTTATCACAGCCGCCAACCCGTGCGAACGTCGTCGAGCATACTTGAAGATAGCGCCAATTGTGTTAAGGGGACCTCTCACCACAATAGAGACGTACGCCTTATTGGATGAGGGAAGTACGGTGACTCTTATTGACGCGTCGGTAGCGGACATTATAGGGGCAGACGGACCATCGAAGCCTATGTGGATACAAGGAATTGGTTCAGAAATGAAACAGGAAAACAGTAAAATTATTAATCTTCACATCCGTGGGAAATACGTGGAAAATGAATACGAACTGGAGGCCGTGAGAACGGTAGAGAGAATGAAATTTGCTCCAGAGACGGTCTTCGATCATCACCTGAGTAGTTGCAGTCATTTGATGGATATCAAGGAAGAAATAATGTATAGCCATGCATCACCGAAGGTACTGATCGGTCAGGATAATTGGCATCTCATAGTAACAAGGGAGCTGCGATCAGGACGTCGAGACCAACCAGTAGCATCACTAACTAACCTAGGATGGGTTCTCCATGGATGTCATAGTTCATTGTCAACCGTAGTAGCCTTTTGCGGAAGGATTCAAGAGACGAATATTGAAGAGGAAATAAGGAATTATTTCAAGCTTGAATCCTTGGGCATTGAACCGAAGAGACCGAAAGAGGATCCCGAGCAGAGGGCGATACAAATTTTAGAAGAAACTAGTAACCGGCTGCCGGACGGGCGTTTTGAAACAGGGCTGTTATGGAAAAATAAAGACGTAGAGCTTCCGAACAATTTTAAAGACGCAGAGAGGCGACTGCTCTCGCTACAGAGGAGATTAGACAAAAATGTAGAGTTGAAAACGAAGTATGAAGAAAGAATAGAAAATCTCCTCAAGGCAGGATATGCAGAGCGCGCTCCAATGCCACCCCCGGAGGGGCGTACATGGTATTTGCCGCACTTTCCAGTGATTAACCCGATAAAGCCGCACAAACCTCCAAGACTGGTGCATGATGCAGCCGCCAAGTCGGCGGGAGTATGCCTGAACGACATGTTATACTCAGGACCGGACTTGTTACTCTCGCTTCCCGGCGTCATCATGCGCTTCCGGCAACATGCGTATGCGATCACCGCCGACATAAAGGAGATGTTTATGCAGATAAAAGTAAGGAACGAAGACAGGGACGCACTGCGTTTCCTGTGGAGAGGTCAGCGGCGCAAGAACGAAACGGAGGAATTAAGGATGACTTCCTTAATCTTCGGAGCGACGTCGTCACCTTGCACGGCACTCTACATCAAAAATAAGAACGCACAAGAATATTCAAAAGAATACCCAGAGGCAGCGGCAGCTATAAAGAACAACCACTATATGGACGATTATTTGCAAAGTTTCGGGACCCTCGAAGAAGCACAAAGGATTTCAAAACAAGTAGATTTTATACATAAGAAGGCAGGCTTCGTATTGGATGGATGGACGTCGAACGAATTGAAAATTGTAGAAAATTTAACTCAAAACTTAACAGAAAACTTAACGGAAAAGTTAACAGAAAATTTAAGTAGAATACCGGCAACCACAGTAAGCCTAGGAGGAAAGAATACAGAGAAGACACTCGGATTATTGTGGCATGTCCAGGAGGATTATATTGGATTTAATACAAACAGAATGAAAATACCCGAAGATGTGCTTCAGAGTAAGCGAACGCCGACGAAACGGGAGGCGTTAAGCATAATTATGGCACTATTCGACCCGCTGGGATTGATTTCGCCGATTACCACTCCAGCCAAAAGGATATTTCAGGACACATGACGTTCTAACTAACGAACGCGACTACTCAAGAACAGATCATGACGAACAGAACTCCCGTATCGCTAATTGCCCCAATACTCAACGAAATCAAACTCCAATTTGAAGAGGACCTTAGCCCTGATGACCCGAAATTGACGTTGATTAATACCATTACTCCTGAACAATTACATTCATCAGGAGTAATCAAATCCAATTCCAAAACCAAGATTAAAAGTTTAATTTGTGAGTACATCACAAACTATGTACATATGAGACGCAGCAAAACTCGGTCACAATCTGGAACAGACCTGCTTACAGTCCTAAGGAAAGATGCAGGTATAATTTCAAAACCCCGAGAAGAAGGGATCCAACCGGGCCTCTGAAGACAGAAGAAGATCCCCCTTGCGCCGCTGACTTCCGAAGACAAAAACTGCGTGTTTCATTGTAACCTCGATGTAACCTTAATGTAACCGAACAATACAGTCCACTGCAAACGCCAACAATAACTTTTGACGGAATTGCATCTAATTTAAATATGGTGCAATATCTTGGCGTACCTGTTACGACGCCACCTTATAAACGCGTATGCGGAATAAAAATACGAGAAGCAAAGAAGCGAGAACTTGTATGAATGAGAAACTATTAGCAAACTAAGACTCAGCCCTAGAGTCCGAGGTAGCCAGTATAAAAAAAAAAATTCATAACTTAGAAAATGTATTCATGTTAAGGCATATACAACTACCGTAAAACGGGGTGAATAGAAATGAAATTAGGAATTTAATGAAAGTGCCTCTAACTAGTTTGTTATATGTTGCCATCTATTAATTTCTACCATTTATTGCACGGCAACATTTTTTCAATAAGCGGGTCACACATAAATTTATTTCAAGTTTGAAAATAATAAGAAAAAAGCAATTGAAGTGAACCGTGCGTACGACTGATTTTACCGTCCAAAAAACTCTCAATTTAACAAAGTTTCTTGGTGTTATTAGCTACAACATTAGAATATTTTAAGAGTTAAGTTTATCTTTGTCTCTGTTAAAAATATAAAGGAGAGTGTCAGTATTTAGATATTTTGTTCTTTATTCTAGTAAAATCGGGATACCATCACCGTTTTTTAAAATCGAGATGACTAGATACGAGTAAGGGGAGCATAAAAGCGCCTTCAGGGTAAATAGACACGAAGAAAGGGTTGAATAGAAACGAGTGTGTGGTTAATAGCTTCGAGAAAGGGGTAAATAGAACCATGATTTTCAGGGTTGTCAATCGGACACTATTGTGTCACTTACCAATATTAGATATAATAGAGTGAAAAGAAGTAAAGTAGGTACAGAATTACTATCTAACTAATATTACGGAGGCAAAAGTCTGTTTGTGTTTGTTACATTTAAATTCATACAAGTGGATAGATTTTAAACGTTATTTTTACGAAAATTTTTATTTATTGTTAAACGCATACTAGACATGATATTTATTTTAAACAGATACACTACATCGCACTTTGCGCACGCCATGCCACGAACTTACAAGCCAGATCCTCGAGGCAAGAGGTATAAGAGATACTCTAAAGAGCTCATCGAGAAAGCTGTTCAAGAATATAATGAGAACAGTAATTCTTTGAGCTGCATCGCAAAAAAAAAATTACATCGACAAATCTGTCCTTTACCGACACACCATCAAATATGTGAAACCACAAGGGGGTCAAACAGTACTTTCCAAAGAGACAGAGTTACCGTTTGTTAAATATATTAATGTGTGTGCGGAATGGGGATATCCATTAGAACTTTTTTATTTAAGGGTTTTAGTTAATTATTTGGATAAATTAGGCATTTTAGAAAAAGATTTAAAAATAATATGCCAGGGCCTGATTTTGCCAAAAGCTTTTTGAATCGGCATAGTGACAAAATATCACAAAGGGTATCACAAAACATTAAGCGTAATCGAGCTGCGGTCTCTCCAGATGTTATAAGAGTATTTTCCGCAATTAAAAATATCAACTAGTGATGTTCCGATCGATAACATCGTGAATTACGACGAGACGAATTTGGCGGATGATCCTGGCCGCAAAAAGATTCTAACCAAAAGAGGAACCAAATACCCAGAAAGAGTGATGAATCACTCAAAATCTGTTGTATCAATTATGATGGCTTCTACGACTGCAGGTGAGATGTTACCGCCTTATCTACTTTATAAGGCACAAAACTTGTACGATACATGGACGAAATCTGGTCCAAATGGATCTCCTCACAACAGAAGTCAATCTGGCTGGTTGGATTCCAATATTTTTGAGAATTGGGTGACTACTATTCTACCAGTTTTTGAAAATAAGCCCGGTAAAAAATGTATGGTAGGTGATAACTTATCTTCTCATCTTTCTTTTGATTTGATAAAAAATGTCAGAAACGGGACATATATTTAATTTTTTTGTCAGCTAATTCTACTCACCTCACCTTACCACTTGATGTCGCTTTCTTCCGACCTATGAAGATAGCATGGAGGAATATTATTCTACAATGGAAGAAAACTGATGGACGTAACCAAGCAGCAATTCCAAAAGGCTGTTTTCCAAAATTACTGTCCAAATTAATGGACAGTTTAAGCGAAAATGGTCCAGCAAATATTCTATCCGGCTTCAGAAAAACAGGGACACACCTTTTTAATCCGTCTGAAGTTTTAAATAAATTACCTAATTGGAATAACCGAGATCAAGAAAACGAAGCTGTTGATGAGACTGTTTTAGATTTTTTATAGGAAATGAGATATGGGACTGGTGGTATTGTTGAACCTATAAAAAGGAAAACACTACTAGTACAGACAGGAAAGAGTGTTTTATGTTCGAGCGATGTTAGCTATATTGAGACTGACCCAGAATATCTACCAACTTCAGTCCCAAAAGACAGAAAGAAACAACAAAAAGATAAAAAAAATTACGATCGATAAAGGGAAGGGTAAGGGTAAAAATCTAAAACTGATGATAAAAGCGATTGTAAGAAAAATAATCCACATGAAAATCAAATCTGTGGATAGTAGTTTTAAAAAATGAAATAATCATCAAAAATTTATGGAATAACGAAACACTGTACCAACGCCTTAAAGATACTTATTTAGTAACAATTGACAATCAATGCAAAATTATTACAAAAGATTATACGTTGGAAACACACATTAGATACAGCAAATTAAGGGAAACTTTACAAATCCCGAAGCTAAAGTTCAATATCGCAGCGGAAACTACTGTAGAACTAAAAAACACAGAGCTGGACAGCATACACAACTTATTAAATAATGCGAAAGTCTTAAGACATCTTAGACAGAAACAACAAGTATTCGATAATAAGCCTATTTCTGCTCACTACACTGTTACTTACTATATTATGTACTATGTATAAGTGTATGTTACATTATCAAGAGAGCTATTAAATTATTCAAACTTTCGTGAGACATTATCATTAAACAATACAGCGGCCCGTCGCTCACTCCGAAAATAATACCGCGAAGTAAAAGCAGTCCCACTCACCCTTATGAAGGGCCTCCGATGGGCTCGAAACTAGTCGGTGCCGACATCGGACAAATGTAAGTACGTGAGTGTTTTAGCCGTATATTAGTTAATCAAGAGAGCTGTAAGAAGATTCAAGTCTCGATCGATCAATTCTATTGATTAAGATCGGCATCGCAATGCAAGAAATACAGGACCTAAGAGTTGAAGATGAACCCCAACCCCCAACTCCAGTACGTTTCATTCTTCCGGCGGAGGAGTTACGTAACTACCAGTACAATAAGTAAATCTTTAGCAACCATGTAGGTAACAATGGTATTGTAACACAAAGCTTTATTGTATCCTCATGTTTTCTTTAGAGATAAGTTTGACGGAAAATTCAGTTCGCTTGTAACCTTCTTAGAGTATAGTTGTATTATAAATGAAATAAAATATATTTTAAAAAACTCTTTCCCTTACCGCATGACATAACACTCACATGAAAAAAATGCTTACCTGGACTGGCATATAATCCGAAAGGTATTTTAGCTTGTGTTGATTTTATTTTAGCTTCGGACGTGTCCATTTTCTTGTTAAGTTTTAAAAGTACCATAGACATTAGCGCCATGTCAGTCTCGAAGAGCAATCGCTTTAAATCTTTTATGTGCGTGTCTATAAAAGTAAACAGTCTTTTCTGAGCCGTCTCCAGAATTTCACGTCGCTCTATCTGCAAAGATTCACAGATTCCTTCATTCATAACACTGTTTATAAATTCAAAAATCTACTTACAGTTGTATTGTATTATTGTTAATGTAGATAGGTTATGTTAACCTTCCATACTAATTCCGCTAAATAATAATCAGTCCCCAGCAAACCACCGTTTGATTTATACCATACACTACAACTGTGACTACCGAACTTACAAACCCGCATAAAAACTTAGTTCGTATCTAAACGCACAGTTGCAGTTGTTATTCAGTTAAAATCAGTCTGATTTCACTCTATTCGTCTTTACTATTCGTGTTTTATGGGATTTTTTTTAAAGTAGTTCAATTAATAAGATTCAATAGTTCCAGTGTTCAATAAAGCTTACATCTACATTTAGTGTGTTAGCAATATTAAACAAGAACAAATGGTTTTAGAGTTTTTTTGTACTACGAGGGGAGGTCCAAAAGTTCGCGGAATGGAGGGGATGGAGTGGGGATAGGGTAGCTCGCTTAGTGTCATACTAATTGGGCACTCATAATTAGTATATATATAACATTTCAACCCTATAGTGCCATTCGTTTACGAGTACTCGCCTGCTGAACAAGTCAATCCGGAAGCAAACTGCAACTATGGAGAAAATTGAACATCGCGCTGTGATAAAATTCCTTACCAAGCAAGGAAAAAACGTTCAAACCATTTTAAATGAAATGGAAGCCGTTTATGGAGATCAGTGCCCTGGTAAAACAATGGTTTATAAGTGGCATGGTCTTTTTAAACATGGTCGAGATTCAATTGAAGACGACTCTCGCTCTGGGCGGCCAGCTGACGCCACCACATCAGACATCGTCGAAAAAGTCGAAAAACTTGTACTCGAAGACACACGTTTGAAGAAGAAACAATTATCTGCATTTGTTGGAGTATCAGATACAACTATTTTGCGTATCCTGCACGACCACCTGGGCATGACAAAAGTCAGTGCAAGATGGGTGCCGAGAATGCTCACGCCGCTTCAAAAACAGCAGCGCGTCGACGCGTCTAAGCACTTTTTGGAGTTGTGTGGAGACGAGCCCGTGCAGATTTTGGAGCGGATTGTTACTGGAGATGAAACATGGGTTCATCACTTTGAACCTGAGTCCAAACAGGAGTCCATGCAATGGCACAAAAAGGGTACACCACCTCCCAAAAAATTCAAGGTGTCAGAATCGGCGGGAAAGTTGATGGCCACTGTTTTTTGGGATTGTAAGGGAATATTACTCATTGATTATAAAGAAAAAGGTACCACTATAACCGGAGAATACTACGCACTCATATTAGAAAAGTTAAAGGAGTCAATTAAAGAAAAACGTCGAGGAAAATTGGCCAAGGGTGTGTTGCTTTTGCAAGACAACGCGCCGGTTCACAAGAGCCGAGTTGCCATGGCTGCTCTGCACACACATGGGTTCGAACCACTTGTTCACCCACCCTACAGTCCAGACCTGGCTCCTAGCGATTTTTATTTATTTCCAAATTTAAAAAAAGAGCTAAGGGGAAGGAAATTTTCCGACGATAATGAAGTGAAGGAGGCAATTTCGGCCCATTTTGAGGCCAAAGACAAAAAATATTTTTTCGATGGTTTAGAAAAATTAATTCATAGATCGAATAAATGTATTAGACTTAAGGGTGATTATATTGAAAAGGAAAAATAAATTTATTGTTATATTTCATTGACAACCCTTTCATTCCGCGAACTTTTGGACCTCCCCTCGTAAGTAAGAAGAATGAAGGGTCTTGGACACAGCCAAAGAGTAACTAGAACACAGAGAGGCAGACTGGTGATCAGTGTATTGACATCCCTTTCGTAAATTTTAGACAAAAAGAGAGTATGTGTCTCACGTCGGTGACTCAGGGGTTAAGCATTTGACTTGCAATCTGCAGGTTTTGGGTTCGAATACTGCCATGTACCAATGTGATTTTCGATTTACATATGTTCCTTTCTCCGTGATTCGTACGGTGAAGGAAACCATCGTGATGCAACCCGCACATATGTGTGAATTCCCGGGAGAAAAAGACGGCGATGCGACTTGCTAAAAGTCCTGAAATGGCGAAAAGTGGATTGAGGAGGTTCATTTGGCCACACCAAATGGAGGTCCGTGATCTCTGTCTACCCCTCTGGGTTACAGGCGTGAGTTGTGTATATTTATCAATGTAAGTGTTACTGCAGACGTAACCATCTGTTACACATTACCGGGTTATGCGGCTCCTTGATGCGGCTGTTCATGTAACTGTAATACTCTTGCAGCCTCTCGAATTTCTCATCTGCGTAACTGTGCCGCGGGTCTATCTCCTTTGCGCTGGGCAAGTTGTACGGTTTCTAGTGGAGACGAACATAACGTTTAAATGATTATTTTTAATAAATAGACAAGACTCCAGGATTCAGTAAGGTGTTTTAAACAATTTGATAACGCGGAAATAACAAAAAAATATTTTTAAAATGTTGTCCAGATGTACAAATATTGATTAAAAGTTAAAGATCAAAGTTTCCCTGTCTGAGTGGCCAGAGCGCGCCGCATTTTGCATTTTTCAACTTCTTTTGTCATTGTTGCGAAATAAACATCTTGAGAACACAGAGTTTTTATTATGTATTTATAAAAATAATATTCAGATCACCTATTATACATAATCGATCGAAGCATTCCTTGCACAACACAACTAGCAAGTTGAAGATAGTGAATAAAACTATAAATTGTGTGAACTTACCGTTTCAACTGTTGGAAACGATAGTCGAGCCAACTGAAAAGGGAATATTTATTAACATCTGTTTGGCCATAAACGTTAAACAAGTGAATAAATGAAAAAGTGCATTTATAGTAGCCGTATACGGCCGTAGTTATATAAACACAATTACCAGTTGAAATGACGACACATCACCGTTACCCCCCATCGCTGATGAAAACAACATCAGGAACTGAAACGTAACGTTAACAAAAAGAAAATATTAACCATCTAAGTCATCGAATTCGCACTGGGTCGGCGTAGTTATGTTAGGAGTACTCATCCCTAATATAGGGGTAGGCTCGAGTCCTTCGTTTGGGATGTGAAGGAGATGATGACTGAGAAAATCAAGCATTCAGCCACAGTTGGAACAAATCACATTGGTTTTTGGACATTACTACATTACTCAATGTATCAATTCATATCGTTGTTGTTTTGTGTTGCACACTCTTGGGTCATGCACACTTCTGGGTCAATAAAAATAAACACGGAATCAAAATTAATATTCCTTACCACACAAGATTCAAAAAATGTATATGTTGGACCCATAACTGCGGCCTGTTTGGAAGCCGGCTTCATTGTATTTTCTAAACGACAAAGCTTTATAGTTTAGTCATTAATTTTAATTTGATAAAAATATTAATTGACTATAAAACAAGAAAATACTAGCCGCTAATAACTAACACTACACAAAGAACCTGGAACAAACGAAACAGTGAAACATCTTATACTCCATTGCCCTATATACATGAAAAATAAATATGAATTTGATTTGAAAACAATTTAATTAGGAAAACAGAAAAAAGAAACGACTTTTTTCAATACTGTGAGGAAATAGCGGAAAAGGTTATAGCTAAAAACAAAGACGGATAAATAAGTAGAACAAATAAAGATAAATAAAAATAGATAGTGCCACCAATGTGATGGAATAGTATAGGCTAAACAAGAATACAACATTAAATGGAAATCGATAAAAGTACTGTGAATAGCATAAGCGAACTCAAACAAATATAGACTGACAAAGTCTCTGATATAAAAGACAGGGGTCAAAAAAAACACTACACAAACGGGCGTCGCTTTGAATAGAAAATTAAATGAAAATTCTAACATGTCTTCCAATGATTGTACATATATGTTCAGAATAATCCTTCTCGTCCTCATTGAGTTTTCCTTCACCGTAAGAACGTCGGATAAATGTACATATGTAAATCGAGAATCGAAAAACACATTTGTACACGGCGGAATTCGAACCCAGGACCTGCCGATTGCAAGTCAAGTGCTTAACCCCTGAGTCACCGACGCTCTAGGTTTTCATACTATCACAAAAATCACTGAATTCATTCCTTAGTTATTAATTGAATATAAATTGAAATAGGCATCATTTATTGTGGGTTGCGCATAACTAAATAAATGAATGAATTTATTATTTTTTCATATTCATTTATCTATGGCAACATTAGATTCTGTCAAAACGAAATTTTTTCCCAATCAAATTAAAATACAATTTATATTTTTATACAATTATAGCACCGCGTTCAAATCACGCCACCTCTCGGATTGGACGCGCTCCGGGGACGTCCCGACAATCCGTCCGACTGCGCCCCGTCGAAAGTCCCCCGCACCGGCAGTTAGCCGCGAGCCATTAAACGAGTAACACGCGCGTGCGCATCCTGTCGGGACGCCGCCGAGACCTAACTAGTTTTAACGTAAATCTGGAATCGTCTTTATGTTTTGTCATTTAAATTTAAAATTAATAGTTCAATAAACAATCGTACATTCAAAATAACTAATGACGTTTTATTCTTACTATACAATCAAAACTAGCAATAGCAATGGATAAAAAAACAAAAAAGAAAGCAACCAGACCACAAAAACCAAAGATAACAGAAGAAAGAACAGAGTGTCGCGTTGCCGAATCTGAACGAGCACGCCCAACACCTTAGCGGCCTGCTCTCGCCACGACGGGCGACTGGACACCAGTAGGGATTGCAATCCGGAAAAACAGATCCGGTAATCCGGCGGATCCGGCATCATTTAATGGTTACCGGATCCGGTACCAATATACCGGATCCGAAGACCGGATCCGGTGCTAGCAGTTTGTGGGAAAATAATATAGCTGTTGCATGAGTAGGTAATTTAAATGCGTTGTGCGTAGTGTCAAAGTGGTAAAGCTGTTCAAAAGATCGCCTACTAAATACGATATGTACCTGCAAAAATCCCTTTTTACTTATATGTAAAAGGTGCGAGCCATGATGGCGAGCAAACACACTGATGCGGAAACCGCCGACGCGCGAAAACCACCACCAGCCCCCAGGCATAAGAAGCCGTTTCCAAGACCCAAACCCCACTTCCAATCTAGGGAATTTCCACAGCCTAAGGTACAATCAAAGACTGAAACTTCATTAACTAATGATCCGTTATGGCTTGATTCCCTAGTTCGTGAGGGCGATCATGGGCTTACCGCTGTTGAAGCAGTCAAGGACACACCTGCCGACGCCGCTGGATATGTTGAGCTTGTCGAACGCGAGTATGACGCCATCGCTTCATGCGATAAACAGTTTGCTAAAACGGTGTTACTGTCCGCATACGCATACTACCACCACATATTATGGTGGTACAAGATCGCGCTTCTCTCAGTCACCTGCAAAAGTATGTGAAAGAACATACAGGTAAAGAATTAAGTCTTATTTTGGATTGCCGCACACATTGGAATAGTCTTCTATCTATGATGGAAAGATTTATAAGCTGAAAGTGTGTATTGATAAAGCTTTGATAGATGTAGAATCTGAAATTAAATTTAGTGACATTGAATGGTCAAAAATAAAAGATTTGATTAACAGTTTGCAGCCATTTAAATTGGCTGCAGAGGCCTTGTGCAGAAGAGATTCGGCCCTGTTAACCGCAGAAACAACATTAAAATTTGTTTCAGAGAAGTTGTTCACTCATGACACAGTGTTAAGTAATGAATTATATGAAGCACTGCATACAAGAATTAAAGAACTTATTTTCAAAATCAATATTGATTTTCTTTTAATTCTTATATTTTTTTACAATTATTAGTTAAAATAATTATTTATCGTAAGTTGATTAAACTAAAGAGTTCTAAACTCATTATTGTCATAATTTTTGCCATTCATTCGTTCGACAGATTCATCAAATCATGATGGTATCTGTCATAATCATAGATACCTATAAGACTTGTTTGTTAGCATTCTCAAATACTTTAATAATGATTTTGATCTCATTTCAGTTAATTACGTAAGGTTAATTGTATCTATTAGATATTATAGTTACTTGATAAATAATATTGTTACTTATAAATTGATCTATCTGTTAAAGTAAAATCTAGAAAAATAAAATTATTACTAGTTACCTACACTACTAAATTTTAATTGTTTTCTTGTTGTCTATTTGTCTTAACATTAGTTAGGAAATAAAGTCGATTTTATATATTTGTGATTTATTTTTTATAAACTACCTACATATAAGTGCAGTGACACTTGATTAACTTACTTATTTTGTACTAAAAAGCGAAAATCATTTAGATTTAATCCGGTCGGATCCGGCCGGATTGATGGGAATCCGGTCGTATCCGGCCGGACTGAAAATGACGCCGGATTGCAATCACTAGACACCAGTTAATCCCCCAGCTCTGCTGACACACAGTGGCGCAGCCATAGTCGGGCCTATTATTATTTATTATTATTATTATTATAAAAGTTCGTGGTGAAAACGTCAGCGGTTTTATTATCAGCAGCACATGGAGAAAGTGGACGACGTGCCCAAATATTTGTTCATTGAACATTTTAGGTTCAGAAAAAAGCATTTCAAACCTTGAGCTATAGGCATCGACGTCATTGATAGGGTCCAAAGAAATAACTCTTGAAATAAAGTTCAGAAACAGTTTTAGTCTTGTTGTGTTGTAGTTTGATCCTATAATAAAGACTATTTTTCTATTTCGTCTTATTTCAGGTGTTGTGTGCCCTAAGCTTTCTGGCAACGATGTTTTCCTTTAGTAGGATATTCGTAATATAAACAGTATCTTAACGCACGAGACAAGACAGAGCATTAGGGAGGTGGTCGCTTCCCTAAATAACGACCAAGTCATTGGAAAGTGGATTGTGTTTCCCCAAAAACAAGTACATTTCAAACAAAAACAAGTACCTACCATACATATTCGTAATACCTAGAAGAGTAGTTTGGTATACACGTCGAACTCGTATGAATCTATCCATCCATGATCAAAAGCTATATATTACGATCATATGTGTTAATATAAGGCATCATAAAAGATTTTATAAACAGTTTTTTAATCTATGGTGTCTTCTCTGCACTATGTCTGTGGGCTCGCCATAGACCTGTTTAGTCCACTTCCTGAAACGAATACAGGTAATAAATGAATTCTAATAGTAGAAGATATATGTACGCGATGGGTAGAGTTGTTCCTTGTTACAGCGGCCTCAAGCGAAGAATGCGCCAAGGTCTTAGTTGCAGAGGTATTTTTGCGGTACGGGGTCCCAGGCGTATGGTAAGCGATAACGGCGTCCAGTTTATAAGCGAGGTAATGCAACAGACTTGTCACGCCATGTGGTTTACGTAATCGTTCACCTGTTATAATCATCCGGAGGCGAACCTGGTGGAACGCAAAAACGTCGTTCGACACTGAAACATTTATTATGGCAATTCAGAACCGTCCTGTAATATGGGACTCTCGTCTTCCTGAGTATTCGAATAAGATTGCAAAAAGAAAGGCATGGGAAGAGATAAATGAAATATTTAATTCAGAATTTGGAGAAAAAACAAATAAAGAAAACAATGCTTGTGGTAAGTTATTTAATTGTAGATGAGCGGTGAGAATAATGAGATGTTCTAGAATGAACGAATCAAGTTACGTTTACAGCTCTTTCTAGTTACTTATAGCCATTTTAGGTTACATTATTTCAAATTTTTGAATCTTGCCACGGTACAGAACCTACACCGGTGAAATAGTCAGTATATATGTTTCGAATACCAGTACCACTTAGTTCTGAACCTCGTCTTCTAATTAAATGTAAATTTTCACTGGCAGGTGGATCTTGGAATCCGACTATACTCAAAGTGTGATCAAATTTGTACCCATCTCGCTTACGTATAAAATTGTGCAATACGCAACACGCTTTAACAATATTCGTAGCAAAATCAACATTAACGTTTATGGGCCGGTTGAAAATTTTAAATTTGTTACTCAATATACCAAACGTACATTCAATATAACGCCGTGCGCGCGTCAAGCGGTAATTATATATTCTCTTATTTCGTGGTAAATGTTTACCAGCGTATGGTCTTTGCAAGTGTTGTGATAAGGCAAATCCTTCATCGCCAATAAACGAAAACGGTATAGGTATTCCATTGTTAGATATAGGTCTTGATTGAGGTATATTAGGTCCTTACATATGAAATTGGCGTTTCTCGTACTGGTCACTTTAATCACGAATTTCTCCTCTTTGGTAAGGAATTCCAAATTCAAATTTGTACAGCTATAGACTCATGTATTTGTGGTTCGATGACCGTCATTCATTTGTTTTTTTTCTTCTGTTTTTTTCTGTTTGCGTCACTCATTTTACAAAATGGAAAACTTAAAATATCGCATTATTTATGAGTACGAGTTCCGCCGTGGCACTAGTGCTGCGGAAACGACTCGAAGGGTGAATGATGTGCATGGCGGTCGTGTTGCAAAAGAAAACACAGTTCGTTTTTGGTTCCAACGTTTTCGTTCTGGAAATTTCGATCTGCAGAACAAGCCCCGTGGACGGCCTGAGACTCAAGTTGATAATGAAGAGTTGAAGGCTATTGTGGAAGCGGATCCATCGCAAACCACGTCCGAGTTAGCTGCAGGCTGCGATGTTAGTGATAAAACTGTTTTAATTCACTTGAAGCAAATTGGGAAGATTAAAAAGCTTGAAAGGTGGGTACCTCACGAATTGACTGAAGCAAACCGGCAAACGCGCGTCGACTGTTGCGTTACATTACTAAACCGGCACAATAATGAAGGTATTTTAATCCGAATCATTACCTGTGATGAAAAATGGGTTCTTTACGATAATCGGAAGCGCTCAGCGCAATGGTTGGATCCTGGTCAGCCAGCCAAATCCTGCCCCAAGCGAAAATTAACCCCAAAAAAGTTACTTGTAAGCGTTTGGTGGACTAGTGCCGGTATTGTTCATTACAGTTTTCTCAAATCTGGCCAGACTATTACGGCTGATGTCTATTGTCAGCAATTGCAAACCATGATGGAAAAGCTAGCGGCTAAACAATCTAGGCTGGTCAATCGCTCCACGCCACTGCTGCTTCACGACAACGCTAGACCACACACTGCGCAACAGACGGCTACTAAATTAGAAGAGCTTCAATTGGAAAGTCTAAGACATCCTCCGTACTCCCCGAACCTTGCTCCAACAGATTACCATTTTTTTCGGAATTTGGATAACTTCTTGCAAGGGAAAAAATTCAACTCCGATGGGGCAATCCAAATCGCCTTCAAAGATTTTATTGATTCCCGTCCGACTGTTTTTTTTAGTAAAGGGATCAATGAACTACCTATGAGATGGCAAAAGTGCATAGAAAATAATGGTTTATACTTTGATTAATTAAATATATTATATGAAAAAATATTCGACTTTTTGTTCCTCCCATACAAAACGCCAATTTCATATGTAAGGACCTAATATTATAATTTCCTTGTCGTAACTTTTTTATCCATTCGCTGCTGTCATGTATTGTTGAATCTGAGCTCTTTCCATAGCATCCGACATCTATATCTATGAAATTGTAATTAGCGTCACATATTGCTAGCAACACGATGGAAAAAAAATGTTTATAATTGTAATATTCTGAGCCGGTATGACATGGTTTTATAATTCTTATATGTTTTCCATCTATTGCTCCAATTAAGTTAGGAAAATTTGCATGTTTCATAAATCCTTCAGCGGTTTCTAAATGTAATTCTTCTGTTGGTTCTGGCATGGAGATGTCTTTTAATTTTTTCCATATTACTTCCACAGTTTCCTTCACAATCGTACGTGCAGTAGTATGTCCACATTTAAAATCCAAATGAAGATCTGTGAAATTACATCCAGTTGCTAAGTACCTGTAAAAAAAGAAAATAAATTATTATAAAATACATACATATATATACAACGTGTTACAAAATACCCCGTAAAAAATATAATTAATTATCAAAGCCAAAAATTTTGTCAACCCTAGTAAGCTGTCATGTCAGGGAACCAGATTATTTAACAGAAAGGCCTACGTACCTATTTTATCTAATAATTGTCTACTTTAAACTTTAACTTTAAACTTTAAACTGGTATATGTTTTTTCAGCTATTGAACTCCAGAAAAAATGGAAAAGTTTAAAAGATTGCTTTAACAGAGAACGGCTAAAGGAAAAAAACTCTCCCAGTGGGTCCGGGGCTAAACCCAGAAAACAATATGTTTATTATAAATTATTGACATTTTTACAACCTTTGACCGAAATCAGACCGCCAAGTCGACCTACAGTTACTGAGGAGGAGGAAAACGACTCCGAAGGCTGTCTGGAATCTTTTGTTATTCCAAAATCAAAGAAGCTTAAAAAAAGTGATGGCGATGATGATGCACAAAACAAATTGTACGAAATTCTAACTGAGAAATTGAACAAAGTCACGCCTACCATTCAACATCCAGATCAACATTTTTTACTTTCGCTTTTTCCACATTTTAATTCCATAAAGGAAGAATATAAACTCGATGCGAAAGCTGAAATGATAAATTTGCTTCGCAAATATAACAATATGGCACAAACGTCTGCATACACCAGTCACTATGGATATCAGTCTGGATACCAAAGCTACGACACAACTACTGCTCGTACAAGTACTGAAAGTAGCGTGTCGCAACTAATAAATAGCTACCCCTCGCCGCCAACGCCTGCTGGTGCCAATGTCAATACTGCAGGTAGTTCATTGCAACATAATGATAATGAAAATGAATATAATTACAGTAATGATAATTCTACACAAGATTCTATTATCACAAACATATATTCGCCGTAAAGTAAAAAGTAAGAAATTACAAACCTGTTTATGATTAATATAGAATTATTAATAAGTATTTTTTAGTTGTGATTAAAAATGTGCAAAATCTATTATAAGATAATTAACATAATATTTGGTTTTTCTTACCTTAAAGTTATTGTTAGTCGTTCTTCAGCTGATATACATTGTCTCATCACTGTATTTTTGCGTGTCAACTCTGGTTTTACAATGGAAAGCAATTCACAAAACGTCGAATAAGACATTCTATAACAACTTCTGAATTTGAGATCATAGTTTTTTAGTATTTTAAACGTTGTTACATGATGTCCACAGAGTAATCTTTCTTTATTAAATGGGTGCATCCAATATTGACGCTGCTTTCGTTGCCTACGCTTCGGCTGCTTACGTAAAAGCAGCACTAAAGACAACGTGACTAATGTTGCTTCAACGGAGTCCATCTTGCAACTGTAGCTATCGCAGGTATTTTTGTGCCGTTACTGAATCGCGTTTGCATCGCGACAGAAGCGCGAAAGTATCGCGTTTGTATCGCGACTGAATCTGGGCCCGTGGGCGAGGGCACACAGCTAGCGACTGCTTCGCTACTGTATCGATGTGGACGCGCGACACCATCGCGACAGCATCGCTACAAAAAGTCGCCGTGGGCGAGGGGCCTAAGGCTTACGCTGAAGTCCTTTCGGAAAAGCGAACGATTATAGAAAACGACAACGCCGTAGGTGAAATCACAACTTACATCAAGAAGATCTCGTCCGTACTTGATCACGAAAGTACCCAAGCGGCACTTAAGAAATACGCTGACGAGCATCGTAGTCCAGCGCCCAATTATAAGGTTGGTGATTTGGTTCTGTTAAAGACCCAAGTTTCAAATGACACAGGTAGTGGACAAACGCCAAAGTTCATACCCCGCTGTGATGTAACATACAGAGTTCGAACTATAGTTATCCCACGACATACACACTCGAGTGAATCAGCGATAGCACGGTGCTCGGTAAATACCGCGCCTCGGTATTGTCACCATTTGAAGGTCGTGTCCGCCATAATGCGTCAGAGGGCAGTCAGGTTTTAGTGGGTATTCCGGTCGCCTTCTGTGGCCGGCGGGTCCCACACTAACTACGCCATTGCATAGCCCGGCGTAGAGGTGCGTAAATGCATTTCCCGACTTTAAAAAAAAAGGCCCTGTGCAAGCACCGCTACAGGAGAAGCTTAAGAGCTATATTAAACTAACCCGATCACGGGGACGTTCATTCGGGTTAGAGGGGGAGACTATAGCGCGCCCGTACCTCGCCTCCCACACCTCACCTTCCATACTTCGCCACCCGCACCACACCTCACGACACGTACTCCTGGAATCCTGCGCCCGTTAGGTAGTCGCGACGCAACCGCTCCTGTGCGCATACGCCGTCTTTCTTCCTTCGCTCACTTACTAACTAACGTGTTCTGTATGTGTGACCTTTTCATCCTTGCGTGTGATTGTGTTATGTATGTTTTTTTTGATATAACAGACGCTGTATCCCTAATGTGTGTGTTTATTATGGAACTTCAACCTTGTCGTACTAAATAGAACGCTCAAACATGTCGCAATTATGTGGAACGCAAAAACAACTCAGTGATCATGTTAGTGACTGCAGACGACAACATTCGTTGCCAGCTGAGGCTGATCCACCAAGCGTGCCGACCGATCATCAACAAGCACCGCCAGGGTTGTGTGTTAGGGGCGGTACCGTAGGAGAGAGTGAGGCTAGAGTTGATGAACAGCAGGTTGCAGCTGTCGGGTCACCTAACCTGCCTTGTGTTGTTGAAGGGCGGGCGCGGGAGATCAATACTGTGGAGGCGGGCGCTGAAGTCGCGCCTGTAGAAGGGACCACTCAATTCTGTGCACGCCCGAAGCGAAAGCCACGTGTAGATTATAAGAAGTATTTTTAATGTTATTTGTTTTTGGGTTTCTTTGTAAGTTTTGTTATTTTTTATTGTTTGTTAATTTGTTTGTAATAGTGTGGAGGAGTGATGTGTACACACTGGTTGTCATGCCAACCATATAATAAAACAAGATGTAAATAGTAAAAATTGTCTCTTATTTACGCTTTAGAAATAAACATAAAACATAAACTTTAGTAAAACAAAAAATACTTCTAAGACAAGATATACACGGGGTTATTTGGAAACTAGACTGGACACTTTAACCGAGTATTAGAACACATATAATCAATAATCAACATGAAGAAATTTTAAAGAAGGTTACAAGTGATGTTTTGGAACAGATAAATTTGATCATATAGCGAACTTTGGTAACTGAGGAAGTTTATTTGGATTTTAAAACATTGATTAAAGAATGCATGTTTAATTTGTCACATGAGTCAAACCATTTTTCAACACATGGTACATGTTCTTCGGAAACCCGAAAGACCAAGTTACCACCTATCAACATTCCAAACTTTTCGGGAAGTTATACAGAATGGTTCAGCTTAAGAGACATATTTACATCTCTTATTCACAATGTTGATAAATAAAGCAACATAGAAAAACTTCACTACTTAAAATCTAGTATTTCAGGAGAAGCTCCGCAATCATTAAAACACTTCACACTCACTTCTGCAAGTTATGAAAAGGCTCGGGAAACGTTAGTGAATCGTTACGATAGCAAAAGAATAATTGTCAATCACATCTTAATTCGCTTACTTAATCGAAAATGATGTTCTCAGAGTTCTTGTTCACGATGTAGTCACAATACGACTTATGGCTGCAAAATCAAAAGTTGCTCCAGTGAAACAAGTGTCACTTCCTCGCTTAGAGCTTTGTTGTGCGGTACTGTTGGCAAAATTGTTATGCGTTGTTATCTATGCGTGGACAGACTCTACCATAGTGTGGGCTTGGCTACGCAAGCACCCAAACTCATGGACAACGTTCGTTGCTAACCGTACAACGGAGATATTAAATCTCACACACTAGTCAATGGCATCACATTAGATGTCCGTAAAACCCAGCTTCGTGCGGCATGAGTCTCATTGAATTAGAAAAGGCAACATTATGGTGGAAAGGTCCGGCACGCATTTAAAAACTCTCAAGCTGATTTGATACACGAAGTAGCTGAATTACTTGCGAATGATTATACTAATTGGTTTTTTTTTCAACCAATTTTCATCCAACCCATGGGAGAGAGTTTGCTTCAGACTGGATGATTTCTATAGCAGTACACTTCCACTGTACGAACACATAGTATGCGAACAGGCTATGGGCTATGGCTCAGATTTAGGATTGCTATAGATATAATATCGCGGTAAATCCGAAGAAAGATCGGGCCGGGTAAACGGTACAGATAAAATAGAGGTTACTTCAGAAAACCAACATTTATTAGGAAGGATTATCGAATTGGATGTCTTGGAAATTTTAAAATCGTGTAATATTAAAAGCACAAGGAATATTTGGAGTTGTAAACGGATCCGATTTAAATTATGAAAAGATGAAAAATGGCCTACAAGAGACGCAAAGGCACAATCTATAATTGTAACAAGACTATACTGTTTAATAAATAAATATTAAACATTTAATTATTAAAAATGGCAATTTAGCTAGGAGATATTTTTATTGCAACACTTGCTTTATAAAATTTAATATTATTGCATGTCACTTTTTTGTTATATCTTAAAATAAATTTTATTTAATATGTTTAAGCTTGCATTTTAATTTAACAATACAATAAAAATATTTTACAAGTGTCAAACTGTGATACTGCTCAACAAATAAAAAAAGGGAAAAGTTGTGTTCAATATATGAATAAAATTCAGACACGTCATGACACATATTACAACAAAAAAAATGTTGTAACCCAATTTTAAAAAAAAATTGTTTATTGAGGGGGTGTGTTAAATACGGCAAGATTCAATTTTTATAAACCTGTGTCTATGAGCTCGTACCTAGTCTCTTCTTCTTGTGTGTGTAGAGTCAAATACACTGCTTTGAAAATTGCAATATTTATAAAGATACAATAAACGTTCTTTAGACCAAATACAAGTGTTTCTATAACAGTCCACTTCCACTGTACGAACACATATTTTGCGAACAATTTCCAGTAAGAGGCCACTCTCATAACCAATGTGACAGAAACTTCAGAAGGTATGGCATATTACTAAAATCTCGGAAAACTATTGAGTCAGCTGAACAATATTTGAAAGTTGTGTCATAAGCAAGAAGCAATCCTAGCCCGTTCAATGTATTGATACCTTATTAAAGATTGTAAAAAAGATTTACAGGCCTTTTTGTCTAAGACAACCAAAGCCACAGGAAAAAACAAAACTCGGTTTACTTTACAGCAATATGTTTAAATAGATTTTAGTCTTGAAGCAGAAAAACCTCAAGATTTGAAAAATAAAAGTGGTGAAAAATGTTTTAAGGAAGATAAATAGTTTTGTTTTATGAGTAAATTAAACCATATGGATACAGATTCTAGTGATGAACAAACAGAGAAAACAATCATTAATGACTGACTGACCTGAAACAACACTAAATTCCCAAATGGCTCAAATTTGTTTTGGCTCGAAACCCATCAATATCAAAAAGAAAACCCCAGCTAATGTATCTAGTGAAAGCTCAAAAAATTAATAAGCCCATTATGTTACACCATGTTAAAGAAGTGAAGGAACTCTTTAAAGAGATAGACATTATTGCACATCCAGAACGCTTGTATAACATGGATGGAAAAACATTACAGTCCACAAACAAACTGTAGTTTTGGCTGAAAAAGGGAGCGGACGGCGGTCGACGGCGACGACACTCGCCATCTTGGACCCCACCGGCAACGGACGACCTTTAAGAACGATCGTTTTTCAAGACGGCAGTAAACCAGCCTTCATACAGTCCACTCTCCTAGGTCCTTAAACAATAATACATCTTGTTGCTCCGGAACACGCTGAGAACGTAATAATAGCGATGTGCTGATGACCTTAATACAGTTGTTTCAGAAATCAACAAAGATCTTGCCACTGTCCTTCGTTGAAGCCAATGGTCTAACAGTAAACCCCAACAAGTCGCAAATTATAGTCATCGGTGGATCGAAGCAGATTAATCGGCCCAATTATGGCACTGTTCCCAGAATAATCTTTGACAATGTAACATTACCTTGGAGCGACGCATTCAAAAACCTTGGTGCGTATCTAGATTCAACCCTTAATTACTTGGTTAATTACTTAGTTACTTCGTTTGAAGATAAGCAGCATACGTACCCTGCACGACCTGTTAAATCGGTAAGACAACCTAATCGATTACGTACAAGATTACTTTGATGACCAGTTTTATGAAATGGTCAGTACTTGCACAAATTTATATTATTTGAAAAAGACTGGGAATGAATTAAAAACCACAAAGTCCGAGATACAGAAACTTTTTGGTATTCATATTTTAATGGGATGTATTCCATTCCCAAGGCTGCCTATGTACTGGCGTAATGGCATTTCCCTGGATAAAATAACGAGAAGAATGAGTCGCGATCGATTCTTACAATTGCGAAATGCACTGCATGTTGTAACTACTGTTACTGCACTACCTGGACAGGCAACAAATTTGTTGTGGAAAGTACAACCTATGATAAATCAAGTTCGAAATGGTTGTTACAAGCAAGAAAGGAGGCCAGGATACTCTATTGATGAGCAGATGATTCCATTCACTGGTCGATGCCCATTGAGACAAGTTGTTAAAAATAAACCACGACCAGTTGGTCTCAAAAACTATGTCTTGACAACAAGTGATGGGCTTATGTTAGACTTTGACATTTATCAAGGAGCTAAGACAATGTTTGGGAACACTAATCTTGATCTTGGACCATCCGTAGTTTTGCACTTATCCAGAAGCGTTCCCGAAGGAAGTTGTTTATATCACGACAGACATTTTACCACCATTCCATTAATAGAGGAATTACAAAAGCAGAACCTACACAGCACAGGAACTATCATGGCGAATAGAATACCAGATAAGACTAGTTTAAAATTCAAAAAAGACAATCAAATGTATCGAGGTGAGAGCCAGCAGATGGTGAGGGACCCTACAGTTTTGGTAAAGTGGAAAGACAATAAGTCTGTCTTGATAGCTTCTAACTGCACTGGATCAAAACTATACAGATATGGTTAAAAGATTGGATAAGAAAACTCGCACATATGTTGACGTGACTGTACCGAAAATAATCCAAAATTACAATAAATACATGGGAGGAGTGGATGTTCTCGACCAACAGGTTGAATACTATCGAACATTCATAAAAACTAGGAAATGAACACTAAAAGTGATGATTCACTTTTATGATTTAGCTTTAATCAACTCATGGCGTGCTTACAAAATCGATTGCACTTCCAATAATAATTACAGACGGAATAAAACACTAGATTTATTTGATTTTCGTCTTGAGTTATCTGAAATCTTACTGAGTTCCCCTGAAAAATGTCGCGCAGAAGGCTTGGAAGAAATGGAAAACTTAATGCCGAGGAAATTTAAAAAAGCTTTGAAGTCGTCGGCAACACTACGTTATGATGGGTACGATCATTTAGAATCGCCTAGATTTTGCCAATTAGAAACATGTAAGCCGCACGAAAATTCGTTGCTTGAAATGTAACGTTTATCTTTGTGTAATTCGTGGATAAAATTGCTTCAAAGATTTTCATCTTGATTGTTTTTAATTTTAATTTTTTAAATGTTCAAAAATTTTTATTAGATATAAAGAATTTTTTGTTAAAATTTGATGATTACTTTAAAGTTTAAATACTGCTGTGATTTAATTACTACTTAAAAAAGTTTAAGTTAATGTTTTGTAACAAAATGTTCCTATTTCTGATACTCGTTATTAATAATTAGCAACACCGATTATGGAATACTTATTTTTTCTAAAAATATATGATTTAATCCTTAATTGCTGTCTAATTACCTCAACATACACACAAATCCATAGAGATGCACGAATGTGCATAATCATCCATCATCCATCCATCCATTCAGCCTCGTTTCGCCCACTGCTGGGCATAGGCCTCCCCCAAAGATCGGTCCTGTGCAACCCGCATCCAGGATACTCCCGCAACCTTGACCAGATCATCGGTCCATCTGGCGGGAGGCCTGCCCACGCTGCGTCGACCTGTACGTGGCCGCCATTCCAGTACTTTGCGGCCCCATCGGCCGTCCGTTCTGCGGGCAATATGGCCGGCCCATCGCCACTTAAGGTTTACAATCAAAGTAATCCTAAAGCGCAAGATCGTGCAGGCGATTTTTAGGAAAACCTGGCTTTTCCGATTGTTTTTAGCATTTTACCTACGTAGCTATAAATACGACGTATATCACAAATTACAAAAATCTAAACTTGTTTAATAAATAAATATTAAACATTTAATTATTAAAAATGGCAACTTAGCTAGGAGCTAAACACTTAGCTCTTTTTTCAGAAATAAACCTTTCTGAAAATAGAATCGATAGATTAAAATTTTGGAACATATTATAACTAAAATTAAACAAGACTTCTGGAAATCTTGGTCAAAAGATTATCTTACTCAGCTGCAGAACAGGCCTAAATGGCATAATGAGCATTTTGGCCCAATTTGACTGTAGGAGATTATTAGTCATTGTCCGCTCAGAGAATAATTTCAATGGCCAATGGCCAGAATAGTGAAAACTATTGCTGGTACTGATGGAAGGGTGAGAGTGGCCGAAGTAGAAATTGTAAACAAAACTTATAAAAGATCTTACAGGAAGTTATGTCCTTTGCCAATAAAATAAAAGTGAATATTACTATACTTTTATAAACATAAGTAATATAATTTTCCTTTGTACGTTAATATTAAGTTAAACCTATGGTTAGGTAATTTATGTTTAGTTCTAAAATTAAAGAAAAGGGTTATGTTTTATAATATTCATTATTGTTGAAATTGTTGCCACCCACAATTACATGTTCAACTGGACTATTTGTTCCAGGCAGTGGCTTCGGCCCTGGTATATTAAGTGTTATTTTCTAGGCTCCTATATAACGCACTGTCTTGGAATATAGATGAGTCCGAGTTTTACCCATGTAAAACAATAATCTGCATCGCACATAGCCAGGAGAACTATGGAGTAAAAATTTTTGTAATTGTAGAAGATTGATCCACCACCATCTGGATTTATGATTCGGATGTGCTTGCCATCGACAGCTCCTATGCAATTAGGAAAATTGTTTTTTTGTAGAAACCTGTTAGCAATTTCTTGCCATATTGCAAAAAACCGTTGCCAAGCGAATAAATGGAGATTGTACCTCCGCTATTAGCCGTGATATAGACAATGATCTTTATAATGAATATTGCGCCTCGCATGTGTCACCAACCTTAGATTTTATTTAAAAAACGTCGTCGAGAAGTAAGTTTTTACAATCCGAACATAATACTATGTTACAAAATCATTTACGAAATTATTGTAAGTACTACATGAAACCTTTTATAAATCCTATATTTCCATTACAGTTTCAAGAAGACACTGGAGACCACCATGAATTATCTCAAGCAACCACAAGTAGGATTTGTACCAGAGTTGCACATGCACTTGCACGACTCAGCTTTTTTTATTAAAATGCCCAGTACTTTTGCTAAAGAAGAGCGTATGATGAGAGAATTTTATATAGAATTCGAAGTTTCCCAACTGTTATTGGTTGTATCGATTGTACACACATCAAAATCCTCAAATGTGGAGGTGATGCAGCTCAATATTATATAAATAGAAAATGATTTTACTCATTAAATGTTCAGGTATCTTCTCATACTAATACATTTTTAAATAATTATATATACTTTTCTAGTTTATCTACCAAATTAAAATGTTTTTTTGTTTATCGCAGGTGTGATGCAGCTCTTAGGAGAGGTAGTACCCATGATGCCCGATTCTTTAATGAGTCATCACTCAAAGAGCGTTTTGAGGCAAGTTCATTTAAAGGACGACTTTTAGGTGACTCTGGATACAAATTAGAACCTTATCGTTTCACTCCCATTTTAAGACCTCGGACCCAAAGAGAGGAAAAATATAATGTAGCACATATTGCTACAAGAAATACTGTAGAACGTTGCTTTGGAATATGGAAGCAACACTTTCAATGCCTTCTATTTGGCATGACCTGCAACTTACCAAATGTGAAGACCACAATAGTTGCTTTAGCTGTACTGCACAATATTGCAGTTGACCATGGAGACATGAAGGTAGAGAGCAGCATGGAAAATAACAGTGAAAGTGAAGTGTCTGGAGAAGTTCCTAAGGGTAGCATTAATGCTAATGCTGTTTTACAAACTTTTATTTTAAGACATTTTAATGAGTAGTAAATAATGAAAAACGCTGTACAATTCAATCAATTCTTAGACATTGTTATGCTTGTTCTGTATTGATACAAAATGCTGATGTAAACACACCTAGGACATTAGGTCATACTAATGTCTGTTGGTTGTGGCTGCTCTTTACTTTCTTGAAGAAAATAGACCCCTTTATGAATATTTTCCGTGGAATAGATCAATACAAGTATTTACCTATTACTACTTATATTGAATATGTTTAATGGACTCATACCATATTAGAAAAAAAATTCTTCAATTTTTAATCATACCTGAGATAAACGTCATAACTCCTTTGGTTTGGAGATTTTTTTGTTACTCAACTTAGTTATTTAAAGGATTGTGTATTTTATAATTTTCTTAAAGTGCTTTATTTCGTTGTCATAATTGTTGGCCGACAAGCCGACATGCTGCACAAGATTCACAACGTGAAATGGCCATACCACAGTTGCTATCTGAACTTGCCCCTGCCGCTCGCGCTCGGCCAGATCAAAGATCCATTGAATCGGCCCTTATCTATTTACCTCATTACAAGAGAGCTGCTACAAAAGTCTGCAATAAGACAATAATTCAAAAAGGAGTGCGGCTTGTTAGTTGATGTGGTGAAACAAGGTGCAAGCGCTACAAATGGTGGTAACATAGCCAGAAGATTTCTAAGAGATGAAGAAGAAATTTAAATTACATTCAAACAGGTCAACAACTCGCAGATGCGTTGACGAAGTCGTTACCAGCTGTCACCTTTCATGAGATGAGAAGGAAAATGGGTTTAAAATTAGTTTGATTGATTGCTTATTTAGAGGCGAGATAAATATTTTTATTTTTGGTTACTTAATTGAAATATTGTTTAATCAAGCAAATGAATGGTCTGATTAGGTTTTACTGGGTTTCCCTAATCCTCGCAACAAATGTTGGTCCATTATAATGTATCCCAGTGAGCATATGGAAGGTATATGATCTGTTTAGGGAATTATGTTTGTATAAATTGTTGATTAAATGATTAATTTTTGAGGGCGCATGTTGAATTTATTTAATTTATTAATGGTGCAAAAATTAATCTGTGGTAATTTCTTTTTCTTCTATTATTGAAGTGTGTGAACTGACATATGCCTCCATGCTGAATTATATTTAAAAGGATAATATTTTTAAAATCCTTAACTGTTATTTTACTTTTACACCATAACTTCCTTTAGCATACGCAGCTAATTCCAAGTTCTAGCTACTTCCATTATTATTATTATTATTATTAAAACCAAATAGTGTTGTGGTGGTCGACAATGCATCATATCACAATTCGTATCAAAATCCCGCGCCCAATTTAAACCATCGTAAACATGCTATGATTGATTGGCTCAAATATCGAAATATCGATCACTATGGATCGATGCTTAAACCACAACTTTATCAGTTGATACTACAAAACAAAGCAAGATTTGTTGAATATAAAATTGATAATTTGCTCCAAGAACATGGTCACAGCGTTCTACGTCTACCACCCTGATTTCAATCCTATTGAAAATATATGGGCAATAGTAAAATGTCAATGAATATGGACACTATAATGAGATTAACAAAGGAAAAAATTGACGCGATCACTGTACAAGAGTGGAAAAATGTTTGTGACCGTGCAGTTAAAGCAGAAAAAGCATTTGATGGTCGAGACGCCGCTATCGACGGTTTATCGGAGCGATTCATTATTATCACAGGCTCTGATGAGTCATGAGTGATGAGACGAGAGTGAAGATGAAGATGCAATGAGCGAAGAAGAAGAGTTATGTATTGTATTACTGTTATTACTATGATTTAGTATAATCAAAATATCAGCATTAACTTTCAATAAAACATTGATTTTTTACTAACTATACTTTTGGCGATCACTCACACAAATGCTCAGCTCAGCTTACGCCGCGTGGACCGTAATCGATTTTAAACACCGCTATAGACATTAGCCAAAAATAGCCAAATTAAATAAACGCATAGCCATTGCATACGGTTTTTCAGTTGCACGGCATATTTGTACAGGTTGCATCACGGTAATAGACTCTAATGAGACTTTTTTGTAGCTGACTTACCAGTCCACTATTGGTTGGTGGTTCTGGTAAAATTGTTCAGATCGACGGGTCCAAATGTGGGAGACGGAAGTATAACAGAGGCCGTCAAATTAATGCACACTGGGTTGTTTATATTATTGTTTAAATTCGGGGCTATATGCATTTTAAAGGTTATACTGATATTTTACAGGAAGAGCTTCAAAACATTTAAAAGCCTCTCAGATCATATTTTATAAACGGTAATTGTCTTGGTATTAAACAGGGGCTTTCGGAACAGTACGCCCTTATTACAGAGTTTGAATTATTTAGTACACTATCGTCTAGTAGAACCCGATGGACACCAATGGACTACAAAAAAAACAAATGAAACTCGCAAGGTAACTTCTGTGTAAGCTGCTGCAAGACTATTAGGTAACAAGAGCAAATAATTAACTATATCATTAAAGGTTTTTTAAATTTGACCCCAGTACATCCTCTTAATAAAGGATTGAAACGAAAAACAGGAAGAGATAAGGAAGTAATAGAAGTGATAAAGCCTCACGCAACAAAATAATTAATATTCCATTCACAAGATAGCAGTAATAGTCCTTTGTTATAGGAATAAGTAGTATTTATAATAAATGAATCATCTCATCGTATAAATCCAATAAGTTTGTCAAATGTTGATCTGGAATCTCTTAATTTGGCTGCACACAAATTAGATCATTTAAATAATAAAATACGTGAACGTGAAAACCAGTCACACATAATATAATTCTGAAATAACTTATGTATTAATAGTCATTGTAATTTGTTTTGTTGCTTATAAAATTTATAAATGTTTTTGTTCCAGTAAAACATCCTATTGTTCTATACAAATTTTTAATCAATGTTACAACTCAAAGAAAAACAAAATTAATAATAATGTCAATACATCTATTGAAGTTACTGAAGTTTCTGAAGATTATGATTATGATAAAAAATCTGTAAAAAGCCTACAAAACATAGAAATTAGAAATTTATACAAGATGTATTTTTATTAATAAAAGTTAATTCTCTCTTAATACAGCTAAGGGACAATAGTCCAGGAGTTTATTTTTTTTTAAACTCGTCCACCCGGTTCCTCAATATAACTGGTGCAATCGTAACGGATTTAAAATTAACCAGTAGATTTGCACAGTTTTGTTAAAAAATGCAACAAGGTAAGTTCATCCTTCCGACGCCGTAGAGTGGGGAGGAGGCGGCAATTCGCCGCTGCCCTTCCCCCCACAAACATGTGAGAGGAGCCCCCTTAGGGCGAAAACGCAGGAGGGGTCACGGAAGTAAGCTCACGCGTTCCCGTGGCCCCGCCATAATGCGTCGCAGGGCAGTCAGGTGAAAAAAAAAGGTCAGTTCATCCTGTTTTGATCATACCTCTTTATATTTAAATCCTTTTATAATACGTATATTGTTTATTATCTATTTGGCTTGAGTTGTGCATAGTTTACTCAAACGTAAATGTATAGAAGTATGAGCAGCCGAATTTTAAAACAAAATGGCCGAATAAGGTAAAGCGGCGCTTTGAGCTTTGATCTTTGATGATTCTGAATTTTTGCCCGCAACAACCATGGAGAATCCGCCTAGTATAGAAGACCCGATACCTTGTAGTGATCAACACATAGTATTGTCAGTAGATGTAGATCACTCAAGAACACCTTCTCCTTCGATTACTGACCAAATAATAGCAGATAGAAATTTTTCTAAAATATTATCTTCTTCGGTTATCGAGCAGTTTATAAATAATGAGCAACCTACAATGGTGACTGTAGTATTCGTCCATTATATTTGGCTCGCCTACGTACCACCACGTGCTACGGGTCCAACCGTCTGACCCCGACTGCCTCCCTACCTCGGTAGGTAATACCTTTAGGACAGGTGTACTGGCTTGCACTTGTGACGTATACGCTCGAGACAAACGACACTCTGTTTACATACACTACATCCCTTCCTTATTTTAATTTATTTGATCTTTGTATGTATACTTGTATTTGATCGTAATTAAATCACTAGGCGTGTAGGTATAGCAGTAATCTTTATTTATTCTGTAACATTGTTATTTGATATCATAAATTTCTCTACACTTTTACATATAAACTAATTTTGTTAATTTGATTAACTTTGATTCAATAATCAGTTATAAATTCACTTCACAAATGTTTTCACAACAACCACATATATATTTATTTTAATCTGATACCATATTGTAATTATCTTCCTTATTTAAATTATTTCTTTCTTCTCATTGTCATTTAGAACTCGCCAGAGTCCCTCAATTCTTTTTAAATTAACTACATTTCGCCTTGATCACACTCAACGGAACTAATCCCGTAAAATCATTCCGAGCTTATATATATTATTACTAGTAATGCAACGGGAGCGTCTTAGCGGAACCCGAAACGGAAACAGCAGTGTAAATAATATGAAAAACATATTTACAAAGGCTGGCGTGGTTGACCATGGCCCAATCACCCCCAACACGGGAGAAGCTTCGAGCCTCTCGGCAGGGACGCATAGTGAGCTGATGATAATAATGATGATGACATATTACGTGGTTATCAGTTATTCAAAAGTACATTTAATAACTCGTAAGTATGAAATAGTCACATGTTGCCAGCTGTCAAATTTTATATAGACAATAACTAGACCGTTTACTCCACCAAGAGAAACCGATTGCTTCAAACAGCAGCAAAATAATACGCTCTTAAATTCACGAAAAAGTACATAAACAAACAAATGCCGTAAGGCCGTGCACGGACTGGGCGTCTCGAACCGCGCATGTGTAACTCTCAGTCGTCGTAAACTTACGTTTGTATCTCCGCTGTAAAAGTAGCGGAAACAGGAGCAGAGATCCGTTACATCACTAATTGTCACTTGTCACTTTACACTTAGTATGTAATTTTTTTTTCTTTTGCAATTATGTATGTCTCAGTGAGAACTTATATGTGAAAACTTATATATTAGACTAGCTGTGTCCGCGTGAAATACCATCTCGGGTAACATTTTTTTTTTTTTTTTTTTTGTTAATTATTTTACTTAACCGACGTGCTATGCTTCGACGTATGAATGTAGAAGACATAGAAAGACGTGTGCCAGGACCGCGCCAAATGTAGGTCCTGTGTCTCAGCCTACCCCTCTGGGTTACGGGTCGTGAATTATGTTGTTCTTGTGGTATTTTAATTAAACTTATAAAAACTTATGCCAAAAATATTAAACTTACAAAATATTCACAAACACATCTTCCCATAAAAACTTTCATTCCCTATTCCGTTTTGTTACATTGCAACCTTGAGGCTAAAACTTTTACAAACTTCAAATGTCATATTTATCAACTTATATAGAAACAGCTTAAACACTCACGTCTATATATCCGGTGTCGTCACCGACTAGTTTCGAGCCCTTCGGGGGCCCTTCATCAGGGTGAGTGGGACTGGTGGTCATATTTATTTATATCAGATCAGCAGCCTAAAAATAAGTTTCCACATTCTAACTGTAAAAATGACGATACTTCCATACAAATTTCTACCCAACTTTCAACACTTTACAACCCCTTTTTCGCGCCAAAATGTGACCTATGTCCTTCCTCAGGCTCTAGATTATCCGTGTACCAAACTTCACTTTAATCGGTTCAGTAGCTTTGGCGTGAAAACGAGACAGGCAGACAGACAGAGTTATGTTCTCATTTATAATGTCAAGTATGTAACGACGAGTAAAGAGGTTCCATTAAATCGATGGCTATGTCGACCTAAGGTTCATTCGGTAATTCTTGTCGCGTAAGGGGACTTAAGAGGGGTTGGAGCTGATATTACCTATGCCACCAAACTTTGGTCCTCAATGTAGCTTTCATGAGAACTATTCCTGGATGACCCTCGTTGGCATGGGGATGGTAGTAGATTTTGAGTTAAGCTTAAAAATGCGTTGCGAAAATTAGGGACATTTTTGCCTTCAGCGCTTACGTAGGCTAAACTATAGGACCTGCATAAAAATTTAGTGTGGAAGAATTGCAGCTCTTTAGATGTGCTTAATAAAACTCCGCAATAGCATATCTACCTTTTATAGTTTTCTCACAATAACCATTTTTTTTTTTTTTTAGAAACATCAATTAAATTCATGCTCTATTTCCGACGCTATTATTCGAGTTCAGTATTAACCCTTATGTAAATAAATATGTTCATTATCAAGAGAATTTAATTTAGACTATATTTGCCCTTGAAACTATATCATTCTGTCTAATAGTTTAGGAGATATCGAAGGAATAAAATTACGCGATAACGAATAAATGCTACATCGCGTTACAATGAAAAGAAACAATTTCGCTTTCTGGCTTACGTAGGTCAAACTACCTACATTAAAATGATGTATGGAGCAATTATAAATCCTTAAATTTGCTAAATAAAAGTCTACGGTGGCATATATCTATCATCTATGGATGTCTCACAATAGCCTGTTGCACGAAAACAGCGTCATAAGTTTACGGCGCTATTATACCACATTTGATATGAATTCTTATCAAAATAAATATGTTTTAAGACTAGAGTATTATTACATGCAGATTACATTTGCTTTTCAACCAATGTAATTCCGATCAATAGTTTGGAAGATATCAAATGATTAAAAACTACGTGCATCCGAAAAATGCTACTGTGGCGCGCGGCTGCACAGAATTAAAGGAATGTATTAGTTCGTTAATATTCAATTAGTATACAGATCTTGATAACTATTTCTTTGTTTAAAAGATAGCCCCTGAATTGAAGTAAGTCCCTTTCTTTATGTCCTACTTCCGTCCTCATACGTATTAAGGAATTTTTGTTGCCAAACTTCAAATTCCCTAAAAATCGAGAAATAATTTATATCCATTTTTTTTTAAGAAAAAATGAAAGTCGACTTTATAAAAACAGTGTCAAACAAAATGCACTAAAAAGTAACAAAACAATGTCATGAAAACTCTCAAAAGTAAGAAACATGTCTATATTGTATAATTATTGTTATCTTGGAGTCAATTTCGGCCTAAGTAGGGACATAAACGGAACTCGGTCTAAGACATCTCAAATATAAAATGTCACTTATTAACTCATTCAGCATTATTATAATTATATAATAATTCTTGTAATTCCAAGCAACCAAAATGTAATAAACTGACTATTTCCTACCCAATGTCGTCAATACCCGTTGCATTCATATATATAAATAGTATTCGCTTCCAGCTCTCCCATCTTACTCTGAAGGATGTAGTTTCTCCTTCGTATTCAAACTTTTCCAACGTAAGTTGGGCCAAATTAGCGTGGTATCTAAAATTTAAGTTTTCTTTTACGAAATACTATCAACTTAATGATCAACTATGCTGCGTCCATGTTATACACGACCTCATCGATTTAACGATCAGCTATGCTGCTTTCGTGTCATACACGACCTCATCGATTTAACGATCAGCTATGCTGTTTTCGTGTTATACACGACCTCATCGATTTAACGATCAGCTATGCTGTTTTCGTGTTATACACGACCTCATCGATTTAACGATCAGCTATGCTGCTTTCATATGTCTACATAACCTTATCGATTTAACGATCAGCTATGCTGCTTTCTTGTCATTTATCTACTTAACCTTATCGATTTAACGATCAGCTATTCTGCTTCCATGTCATATATATACATGAATTCATCGATTTAACGATCAGCCATGCTGCTTCCATGTCATCTCCATGACATAATCAATTTAATGATCAACTTTGTGCTGCTTTGTAATCAGGCGCAAATGCTGATTAAGTGGATATCTACGATTAAGTGCAAATTTACACTTTAGTGTACTTAGTTTGTTACACATAACTTAAGTTTGAAAGATATTATTATTATTTAATTCATACTACAGTCCATCAATACACTGTTAGTGATTATTGGCAAAGGTCGAAGACAGTCTTAGGATGTAGTTGTAAATTATTAAAAATGCATTTGATTATTGTTTTAGGTCGTTCGTGCAATCATAAAATATGTGTATGTCTAATTAATTTGTACGTCGTGGATATACTACTAGGGTAGTAAATAAGTATTTATTATATCATTTATAGTTCAATATTTTCTTAAACATCATTCGTCAATTGCTAATCCGAGTAAGTTTTTTTATCAATACACCGGAAATCAATCTGTCACTTGCACGTGTCATTCATTATGACTCATCATGGTGCACTTTGTAGTAAACAACTTAAACCAAAATTAATATTGTGATAACCAATTACAGTGCAACCTCGATACAACAAATCGGAGGGGAACAAGAAAATATCTGTAATATCAAGTAATTCGTTGAACTGAGGTTTGTTATGTTGAGGTTAGATTGGCCAAAAATTCGTTATAAAGAGGTAAGAGACATACATTCCTCTACGTCTTTGAACTCGCATGATTTTAATCTTTTACTGTTTTTTTTTTTTTTTTTTTTAATATGAGAAGGGGGCCAACGAGCTGCGCGAACACCGAAGTGATCATTGACGCCCATGGACATCCGCAACACTAGGAGAATTGCAGATGCGTTGCCGGCCTTTAAGAAAGATATATGCTCGCTTCTTGAAGGACCCTAAGTCGTAGTGGTTTGGAAATACCGCCGAGGACAGACATTAAAAATTTACATTCAAACCACTTTCTTCTGAAAACTTATCTTTAAATTTTAAAATTGTAGCCAATGTACTTGCGGGAATCCCGAACTCTGTTTACAAACTTTCCATCAAAACAACAATGATTACTGTACAAACAAAAGCGTGTCGAAACATGTCAAGACATGAATCACATTATAAGATTAAGAGTTATATTATTGGTTGCACTGTATTGTGATCTTATTTCGATATTTGGTTTAGTTTACATTTCAACCGTTTGTAAAATATTCACAGCTAGTAACGTCTTTAAGCCACATTTTACAAATAAGTATCATATGCGAACAAAGAAAATCGTTGCTCATTTTGGCAATCAATAGCTTCCATTTCAAATTGTTTTTAATTGGGTGCACGTAAGGCCAAATAATATTAAGAATAATTTTGACGGTCAATTATTGAAGTTTCCTTTATTATTCATACACACTAGTCTCTTCCTTCGTTTTTTTCAAATACAATTTATTATCGTACTTACAGTTTTATCCTCGTCGCCAATGTAGTATTCGTCCATTATATTTGGCTCGCCTACGTACCACCACGTGCTACGGGTCCAACCGTCTGACCCCGACTGCCTCCCTACCTCGGTAGGTAATACCTTTAGGACAGGTGTACTGGCTTGCACTTGTGACGTATACGCTCGAGACAAACGACACTCTGTTTACATACACTACAGTGACTATATCTGAAAACTCAAATATTTCACCGCTACTATCTGAAAGGCCTACTACTGCTATTTTTGGTAACCTACAATTGAATTCGGTCAGAGAAAAGGTCCTTGATAACCTGTGTAATGCTACTCGTACTATAACTTCACCAGTTACAAAACCCCATTCAAAAAATTCTGCAGCAGGCCCAAATATGTACTTAAGCCCTATGGCACTAAAACCTTTGCCAAAAATGAGACTGAATATAACCTCCAGAAGAAGAACAGCTCAGCGTGCTGAAATTTAACAAGCACCCCAATAAAGGACGAACAAAGGAAGAAGTTTACAAAGAAACAAAAAGCCGATGCTAACGAAGTGAAAAGAGTATTATTATTGTACCCACATATTATTATTTTTTTGATAAAAGTTTATAAGTTTATGAGGATTCATTGTGATAGGAAATATTATTAAATATATTAGCTCTTTTACACTATATTATAGTGTAAGTTATATGTACTCGGTGGAATGGCAGAAGCGTGGACTACCGCATGCTCATATCCTGATTTGGTTGCTGAACAAATTACATTCAAATGAAGTGGATGACATCATATCAGCTGAAATTCCTGATCCAGTCACTGATCCCCATCACACGACATTGTGACGACACAGATGATGCATGGACCGTGCGGTGCATTAAATCCATTATCGCCTTGCATGGCTGATGGAAAGTGCACAAAACGATATCCGCGACCGTTAGTTGCTGAAACAGTTACAGGGAACGATGGATATCCAGCTTATCGTCGGCGTTCAAAAGAAGATAACGGTCGAACTATCAAAGTTAAAGTTCAAAATCAAAAGATTGAGATCGGAAATGAATTCATTGTACCATATTGCCCGCTGCTATCACGAATTTTCGAAACACATGCAAACGTTGAGAGTTTTCATTCGGTCAAATCAATCAATTATTTGTGCAAATACGTCACAAAAGGCAGCGACATGGCTGTGTTTGGGATTGCGTCGGAATGCGAATGACGAAATCAGCAACTTCCAAATGGGCAGATACGTCAGTACTAATAAAGCACTGTAGCGATTATTATCATTTCCAATTCATGAAAGATATCCCACAGTTGTACATTTAGCAGTGCATTTGTAAAATGGCCAAAGAGTTTACTTCACTGAGGCTAATGCGGCACAACGAGCTGAGAGACCACCATCGACAACATTGACTAGCTTCTTTGCAATGTGTGAAGCAGATCCATTCGCAGCGACGCTGATGTACGTTGAAATGCCCAAGTATTACACTTGGAATCAATCAACAAAGAAATTCCAACGTCGCAAACAAGGAACCCCAGTTCCAGATTGACCACAGGTGTTTTCCACTGATGCACTAGGTCGCATGTATACTGTTCATCTTAGAAATTATGAATTTTTTTATTTGCGACTGCTGTTGGTAAATGTACGTGGACCCAAATTATTTGCGCATTTGAAAACTGTGAATGGCCACCAATGCCAAACATATCGAGAAGCATGTCAACTATTGGGTTTGCTGGAGAACGATTCTCATTGGGATTTAACACTTGCGGATTCAGGTGTTTCATCAAATGCGTACCAAATACGAACGCTGTTCGCAAACATCATCGCCACATGTTTTCCTCCACAACCAATTCAGTTATGGAACAAATACAAAAACGACATATGTGAAGATATCTTGCATCGCTTGAGCATTCAAACGAATAATCCTGACTTCCAAATAACCGATGAAATCTACAATGAAGGATTGATTCTGATTGAGGATCAATGCTTGACTATTGCAAACAAGCAACTGATTGAAGTCGGTTTTTCAGTTGCGTGGCGTCATTGTGGTGGTATTCAGTTGAGATTTAAACGTACTTCTGTTATTGCTTTTTTGTTATGGCGTCTCTGAATCCTCAGGGTTTAGAATCTGTTGCTGCTGGAGTGCCTTTTTCATCTTCGGAGGGTGAAGTAGAGGTGATACCCGGAATATCTTCTGGGTCATCAGGAAGACGGATAAATCCGTACTCGGAGGAATTGTTGTAAGTCACATTAACGATAAATTCTTTGTAAATTTGTATTGTAAGGTTGGATATGAGTCACAGAACCGAATCAGTCAACCCCGACACCACGTGGTACTTTCTGTCCTACCCCTAGAGTGTTTATGAAAAGCCGGAGGCGCGGAGGGGGAGCAGCCCCCAAATAAGTTTTTATTTTTTAGGGCAAGGTGGAATTGGCGTAAAATCCGTAGTAGCTTCGGAACAAAAGAGCAGTGGGCTAAAATATACATTATTGACGGTCGAGTTGGCGATTGTAGCTTTTATGGCAAACACAGTTATATCTAAGGACTTACTAGCCAAAATTAAAAGTTGCGGAGACTGGTAGTTTTTTTAGTTATTGAATAAATAAAATCGTATTTTAGGTTAGATTTCCACTACTTTTGACGTAACTTTGACAGTTTTATTTAAAAAATGGGCAAAGGCTTTTATTTTATACAGCCATAAGTCATGTATGCTAAGTCATGTCTATAAGTCACGTTGCGTGTTCACGAGTTGGGAAACCATCCGCTTTGTTTGTGTTAACGTCAGACCAAAAAACAAAAAATGTGGTTTACCAAAGAGCACTTCAATGAAACGGATAATATGCGGACACGTATAACGCTTCGATTCAGTATTTACTTTGGATTCACTTTCATTTACTTAGAGAAGTTCAACTAAATAACACTTCATTTTTGTAATCGAAATGAATTCATTACTGTTGTGAAATGAAATAAAATTTTTCCTTTTCAAATATAAAACAAAAAAAAAATGTTTCTTCTTCTTTTAATCACCAAACGAAATGTTATATAAAACGAAGCCATCTGGAGGCGAAACGGAGTTCGCAGGGTTTGCTAGTAACTTATAACAACTCTTAAAATTTTATCAACAACAAATATACCAAAGCATAAATGTCACCGTTGTGCGTGTGTCATACAACCACTGCGAACTAAACCATATTAATATTGATGTACACAAATAAAGGGATATGTGGCATGACGTAGAACGTTCAAATTGGAAGATGTTAAAAAACAAAGATTAGAGGGGGGGTAATAGTGGCCAAGCTGTCATTTACAGGTGACCCAACAACGAATTAAATATGTTACTGAAGTGTCCACACTTGTTGCCATGATAACCACAAAATAAATAAGATGTAAATAGTTAATAGTGTTTCTTATTTACGCATTTAAAGAATAAACATAAAGTAACTTTTATAATACTTTCTATAAAACTGTAATAACTCAAAACAGCAGTAACAATTAAATCTACAAAAAAAAAAAAGAAATTCCACTTATGAAACAAATTTACAGCAACAAGTTTGCAATAAAACAAAGACTATGCCTACTTTGATATTGGATATCCACTTCTTTTTTTGCTTTTTTTATCAACAAAGTTGGAAACAAACGTATGAGAGAAAAAAAAAAACTAAAAGATGCAATGCCACATTCATTAACAATAAAATGGAAATGGACAAGCTATGAAATCATTAATATTACAAATAATGAAATTGATAAGGCCAGCAGACAACAGACAGAACGGCCAAGGAAGAGATAGAGTTAATCCTAGAATTAGCACTGCACATAAGAAGATATAGCTACACACAGAGCTTACACTTTTTTAACATGTGAATTTAACACATAAACAAAACAACATTTTACAAATAAAAAATTTATAATTGAACTAAAATTTAAATTGTAAACATTTGAAAAAAAAACAAAAGCCATTACGAGACACTAGGTGTGACACCGCTGGAGACAACCAGCAAATATCTTATTAATTAGGGTGATAATGCAACCCAAAGTGGCCCTTGGCCGCCACAAAATACTCCAATTTCCTATCCTGTATTATAAATCCCATGGCCAATGCAAAGAGATGAATATGGCAGAAAAGAAAGTATAAATTGAAGGTAACAGTGTTCAACATCACCGGAGGATCTACACAAACAGATTGACATTGAACGGTGAGCATACAACCAGCTAACTTAGCCACTTAGTTACCTTTCCCAAGTATCGCTGGATACATGAAGCATAAAGTGATATTAGGGACGCTCCAAGTCTAAGTTGAATTGCAAATTTTTATGTCTGAAAATGTGTTGGCTAACCTTTTGCCATCAATTACAAAATTTATCTGTTGATATAATAAAGATTCTTTGTTGTTTTTCACTGTACTTTTTGATGACAATAAATAAATAAAAAAAAAAAAAAAAAGGGTGTTTTAATTATTTTTGTTACACATGCAACTATAATATGGCCCAGAGAAGTGGTTAAATTTATAAACTCTCTGCAAGACAACTAACAAAACTCGAGCGACCAAACAAAAAGGGCATAACCAAAAAGCTAGCTACAAAACTGGCATCACCAACCATAATCAAATTTTTTACTTAAAGTGATGATTTTTTGACAATGATTAAAGGAAGAAATCCTCCATTACTTGTTGATTCTTCTAATTACAACATAGATCAAAAGACAAACAGTTTAAATAACCCAATAATTAATTGATATTTACAATATTGATTTTCGATTTCATACCTCTACAACAACAGCATAAAATATACCAATATTTTTGTATATAAAAGAATATCCGACATGATACAACTATTTCGATCTAGCTCATAGATATAATACACTCGGCGTCAAAAAAAAACGCACATCCGAAAAAAATAATTTAAATACTATTTTAACACAACAGGCCAATGGCAATGATTGCGAGCAAACTCTAGCCGACCTCTGCGATGCTGTGCAGTAAGTTTTGGACCTTTAGCAGGTCTATGGGCTGTTAAACTCTTTTCGTGTAACCTTCTTTTTATCGTAGAAACACTCACAGATGTTCTCCGAGTTGATAGAAGCTGTTGTTGTAACTCAACAGCATTTGTAAAACGGTTTCGTAAAAATGTCGTAACGATGAAACGGTCATCTCTTTCTGATGTGCACCGTTTTCTTCCAGATCCCGGTTTTCTAACATAACCACCAGTATGCTGAAAACATTCCTACGCGTAAGGATACCATAATAACAGCGAAGAAATTTTGTAACATGTTTGATAATACAGTGAACACTTTGTGAAAAGTCAGACCTTTGTGGTCTGTAAATTTTACAAAAATTTTGCAAATACGACAATAATGTAAAAGCCCTAATGATCTATCTCTAAATAACTCACTCAAGTTTCATTTTTAATGCCATAAAATTAAAACAAAATAAGAATTTATAAATCTAAAGTACTGGCAATTTACAACAAAGAGTATAAAAAGAATAAAATCAAAGTCTATGACGGTGACGGACAAAGAGTATATGACCAGGTAGTAGGTGACCAGGCTAGACCTCCGTGAAGTTGGCCCCCTCACTTTAATTTTTTTAACTTTTTTTTACGCAAATCGTTTGAGAATCGTTTGAGAGGGTTTGAGAGAAAATAAATATCGTTTGAGAGTTCCTACTTTCTCCGTAAAAACAATTTCAAATTCTAGTGTGAAGTTGGCCCCCTCACTTTACTTTTTTTTATTTTTTCAATGCGAATCGTTAGAGAGTCGTTTGAGAGACATTAAGAGAAAAGAAATATCGTTTGAGAGTTTTTACTTTTTCTGTAATAAATATTTTAATTCTGGGCATCGAAAGTTACAGTTAAATTTGAAACGTCTAAGTGCATGATTGCCATAATTATTTCGGAAAAAAAGGAAAATCGATTTGTTACTTTCCATTCCGACAATGAAATATATATTTCAGAAAAAGTATTAACTCTCAAACGATTTCTCTTTTCTCTCAATCACTGCCTAATCATTCTCTACCTATAAAAAAAATTTGAATCGTCCAAGTGCATGATTGCTATATTTAATTCGGAAAAAAGGAAAATCGATTTGTTACTTTCGATTCTGACATTGAAATATATATTTCAGAAAAAGTATTAACTCTCAAACGATTTCTCTTTTCTCTCAATCACTCTCTTACCATTCTCTACCTACACAATAAATTTGAAACGTCTTAGTGCATGATTGCCATATTTAATTCGTAATAAAAGAAAAATCGATTTGTAACTTTCGATTCCGACATTGAAATATATATTTCAGAAAAAGTATTAACTCTCAAACGATTTCTCTTTTCTCTCAATCACTCTCTTACCATTCTCTACCTACACAATAAATTTGAAACGTCTTAGTGCATGATTGCCATATTTAATTCGTAATAAAAGAAAAATCGATTTGTAACTTTCGATTCCGACATTGAAATATATATTTCAGAAAAAGTATTAACTCTCAAACGAATTCTCTTTTCTCTCAATCACTCTCTTACCATTCTCTACCTACACAATAAATTTGAAACGTCCAAGTGCATGATTGCCATATTTAATTCGGAAAAAAAGGAAAATCGATTTGTAACTTTCGATGCCCAGAATTAAAATATTTATTACAGAAAAAGTAAAAACTCTCAAACGATATTTCTTTTCTCTTAATGTCTCTCAAACGACTCTCTAACGATTCGCATTGAAAAAAATAAAAAAAGTAAAGTGAGGGGGCCAACTTCACACTAGAATTTGAAATTGTTTTTACGGAGAAAGTAGGAACTCTCAAACGATATTTCTTTTCTCTCAAACCCTCTCAAACGATTCTCAAACGATTTGCGTAAAAAAAAGTTAAAAAAATTAAAGTGAGGGGGCCAACTTCACGGAGGTCCAGGCTAGCGAAACTTCGAACAAAATTATTTTATATGATTATTTGGCGGCGTTTTCATGACAGTCGTATCTTCTTTTTCTATCATCACGCGTTATCTTTCTACCACAACTAACATTTAATAATATGTAAATAATATTTTCAGCAAATTGTTCCTTTTCGTATTATTGTTTTTCATTATATTCACACTATGGCTCAAAAATCAAGTGGTACCAAGCCAAACATGCGGATTTTGTACATGGCGAGAAAATGACCTAAAAGGGGTTTTTAGCAAATTGCATTTAAGTGAAATTCAGTAATTGAGTTAGAATATAATTAGCAACAGTAGTATATGAGAAGGCGTTACAATAGTTAAAATTAGTTTTACATTTTGGTACATTTTATTTGTAGTAGTGATGTAGCTATTTATTATTTTAAAATCGTTTGAGAGTTATTACTTTTTCTGAAAAAAATATTTCAATTTCGAAATCGAAAGATTTCTCTTTTCTAAATTTCTCTTTTCTCTCAATTACTCTCTAACAATTATCTACCTTCAAAATAAATTTGTAACGTCTAAGTGCATGATTTTCATACTAAATTTGGATAAAAAGAAAATCGATTTGTAACTCGATTCCGAAATTGAAATATTTGTTTCAGAATAGTATCAACTGCTTACTGATAAAATCAAGGAGAAAACACATAACTGTATCTGGCACACTCAGGTAAAATTTCCGTGCACATGCCACCTACGTTCACGTCTGGTTTACATGATAATTATATTTTGAACGCATCATCATCATGGCCTTATACCACTCCCGTGTCGGTCCCGGTCCCGGTCGGTACACACGGTTTTATAAACCTTAAAGTTTTGGCTTAATTTCAACATGTGACTTTTACTCTTTGGATTGCAGTTCATTCATTTTTATTGTGTCTATGTCTACTCTATGTCAATCATCATTCACCATTCTTCATTAACAAATTTTTCCCTTCATTTCATTTGCTGTGCTGTGCTTGAGCCGAGTATTCTTCTGGTCTGTGGTCAGCTTGGTCAGTTCTTTTCTGTTCTGATTCTGCATTGCATTGGAATTGTCTGTACCAAATTGCCAGCGTAGATCTTAGTATAATATGGTCAAGTAAAAGCGGAGTGCACATATTTCAGTTTTCTGTTGTTCTTTCGTTGTCAGATTCGATAAAATTGTAAAGTCGTTGAAATTTGAACAAGAAAGCTTACTTTTTGATTTTAAGTTTTCTGTTGTGGTATTTTTCTCGTATTGTTGGCGTAATGGCGAAGTCTTGTTCTACCTTGTTTTTAGAATATATTTTTCAAATCAACAAATTATGTCATATATCAAAAAAAAATTAATTTCGTACATCTAAATGGCAGGTGCCGGTTTAAATTTAAATAATAGATGTGGGAATTTTGATTGTTGATGTAAATTATATGTTTTGTTGCAAAATAATTTGCACAGTTGGTCGTTATTGTTTTAAGTCGAAAGTTGTTTCAAACTAAATTGATGAAGTTTTGTAGGTGTTTATGGTTGTTGTTAGTTGTTTAATTATTTGATTAAAGAAGGGGTCGTGAAATTGTCTTACCACGTGGTGCTTTAAGGGTTGTACATGTTTCCTACGTCAAATACAAATTGTTATCAAATTTTTAAAAGATAACTTGTATTTGTATAATGTAGAATGTACTGCTCAATATTTTCCTCCAAGTAAATTTTGGATCTACTTAATTATACAATTCCAATGATATGAAAAGTCCAAATTGGTTTTTACTATGAGTGTGCTAAAGTCCTATCCTCTGTAATACATCTCTTGTGAAGTAAGCTTATTTTTTTATACTATTCCTTCACATAGTATTATTAAAAGCCTATTTTTAAGGAATATATGATTACAAGATGCAAAAACTGGATGTAAATAATTTGTGCATCTAGTTTACTAATGATTGTTTGATTTGAAATTAGTTTATATTTGATGCAGGTGTTATATGGTCAGTGATAGAACTTTATTCAAAGAATAATTATTTATTACTAATATTATTCCTAATACTAGAAATGGAACTTGTCAACACTACAAAGTTGAAATGGTTACCGATTTAAAACTACCATGAAATTGATCTATATACAAAGCTGTTGTGTGATTTTCAAACCATATTCTTAGATAATTATTTGTTATTTGTCTAATTATTAGATATAAAGTGTAGGAGAATCGTCAACATTTAGGAAAATAGTAAACAAATGTTTAGGATGTGGTAATGGTTTGTCAACAAATAAATGTTAATGTATTGTTGAGTGGTAAAGATTACATTAGGAATGGCAAATATAACTTTAGAACTATGTTTTATACTATAGTTAGAATTCTTATTTATTTAACTGGAAAACTGTGTTTTTATAGTTTTCGCAAATAGACAGTGAAAATAATAGTATCAAAATCGCAATGAAAATTATATGAATAATTAAAAAAAAGTTGAACAAATTAGAAAAAACAAGCAGCTAGTGAACCGGACAACCAAAGAATTCACTGCTTAAATCGCTTACAATGTCAGCAAGCCTAGTCTTAAATAATTTGATTTGAGGACTTTGTCTTGATATTAAGTTAAACTGTCTCCGCTCTGCAGAAGAAAGTGTTTGCTCTAAAGTTTTTTGTTCCTTGATTCATATTAAGATATAGATTACTATTTGGTCTTGATGGAACGTTAGTATTCATTTTGGAAAGAAGTAAAGGAGAATCGATCATGCCATTTTTTTTATAAGTATGCAACGTCATGTTTCTCACAGACAATGGTAGAAGGTGGTCTTCTTAACATCGTAGTGCATAAGTTGAATCTGGTTTATAAGTTATACTTATGTACTAAAGTTAAATACTAATGTTAGGATTCTTATGTATAGTAGGTGGACATTATTTAAACACAGATGTGTGAAGTCATTAGCTAATGGAATTGTTATAGTTGAAATACAATTTTGATTCTTTAAGTTTCACTGCAGCCATTGTTTGTGAAAGGCTCTGTTTTCATTGCTAACTAATGAGTTGCATGTGCATTTTGTTTGTTGTTGCGAACAGTGTGAACGCAATTTGATACTCATACACTATGTATGATTGCAATCAAGGCCCTAAACCATAGAGAAACTAATATACTAAAACTCAAGCTATGATGAGTCAATGAGTGACTTGTATAAACTAGACTATTTGTGTATAATTTAAACAATGACTTTTTCACTTAGTCGGATTGATTTCTGACAATTGTTTGATAAAAAATTCTCCTGCTTGTAGAGCAGGCCTTTTTTACTAAAAGTATCCATTGTTTACCGTGGAATGCTGAGGGGCATGGTGCAGTATGGTGCGTATGTACAATGGAACATTACTGTTTTATTGTTTCATTGTATTCTCAGGTTTATAATGTGTTTTGGAATTCTTTGAAGTCCAAGGAGTATCTAGTTTCAAGCAATGGAATATTTCGATTGTTATATTTATTTTTCAAGTCTCTTGTTTGATATCATTGACTTATACTGACTTACTTTTGAATACTTACAAAGTTGCATTGTGCTTAAGATCCGGTGACTTGGTTGGCCAAGTACACACGTTTACCTCGTCCTGAGTACCTTACTAGTCCTTAACGGATCGCACGATATAAAAACTACTCACCGGGCCTAGAGGGACTCTTCGAAACTCTCATAGCAATTCTGCCAAACTCAATATTTTAACTTTCATTTCAAGGTTCATATCTAGTATTTTTTCCTAGTCATAAATTCTAACGTCCATGTTCATTGAATTTAAAAAAAAATCGTCTGAAAATATGGCGTTTTAAAAATCAAAATCTCTAAACTCTCTGGCGGAACGCAGTTTTGCCGTGGGATTTTCTTTCCTTAATTTTTTCGCCGGTATCCTAATGATTCCGTTATGTAGATATTTGCGAATGTATTTGGGCAAAATCAATATTCCGCGATAAAATTTGGCGTTGAGGGGATATATATCGGGTGTCCGGTAATGAATGGATAACCTTGAAATGTCTTATAGTCCAATTAAGGCCGTTCTGAAAAAATTCGAAACATATCACAAGTAGTACCTTTGATATATTTTTTTAAAGAAAAGTCAATTTTTTTCTATCTTATTTTACTGTCTTTGTTTTTTGTTTACGGTTTTTTGTTGTTTTATTATTATACACTAACTGTACTGATATATAAAAAGTAAACAGTATTAATAGCTTTTGCAGTATTTATTTAAAAAAAATCGCAAATTAATTTATTTCTGAAAAACATGCAAAAAATATTATTTAAGCGAAGTTCAAACCTCTTGGGTATGAAAAAAATGTATGAATGTATGGGTGAACAATAATTTTACAATAATGTCGGTTTCATGTAGATTTTATACTGGTATAATTCATAAATATATCTTCCATAAATGGTGACTTATTGCCATTAATGTAGAAAAAGAGAAGATTTGACTAAGTAACAAAATTTGTAATTTGGGAACATTTTTTAAATTGAATTGTCTCTGATCATTGGAGATTAATTTTGTTTTTCATTAATATACAAAAAATGTTCAAATTGTTTGCCTCCCACTCTTATGCCTGCCCTACATCTTCGGATAAATGATCTTCTGAGCAGTGTTGTGTACCGTCGCTCGCATATTTTTGATGCGGCAGCTATGACACGACTGCGTAGTTCGTCCAAAGAACGCGCAGGCTTACAGTATACTTCCTCTTCAGACATCCCCAGTAAAAAAATCCAATGGATTTAGACCCGGTGATCGTGGAGGCCACAAAATTAGGCCTAGACGTCCGATCCATCTATTTGGGTATCTGCTATTTAAATATGCACGAACCGGAACAGCATAATGCGCAGGACAACTCATTTTGCAGCCAATACGATTCCCTCAGCTCCTCGGGAACCTCTTGTAATAAATTGGGGAGATCATTTTGAAGAAACTCCAAATAACTTTGCCCCGTTAAATTCCCCGGTAATTCAAATGGGCCAATTACACTGGTCTGCAACGAAATCCTCCTTTGAATAAAAGTATGATCCGTTTAAAGAGTTTACCATCCTCAATCTATATCTGCTTTTCGTTTTATGCTATCACGTCTAATTTTTTTTTAATGTTGATTTTAGATTTTTAGAAATTATGGGATTTTTTGCTATACTAATATTACTATACTATGTTATTCTCGCGTTAAAGCAACTTTAATTGGTTGAGATTGTATTTGCACGCAAATAAACGGTGTGCAGTTATAGAAAGAGAGAAAAAAATATTATCTGACGCTTTTTTAAGCGAATATGAAAGAAAATTATATGGGAATATGATGTTATTACTGCAAGAAATCAAAAATTCACAATACGCATAGAACATTTGTGTTGATCTAACAGTTGTAGCCATTTTAACTGGCCTGCAAGGAGGATGTCCTCATTGCAGTCCAGTTAAAATCACCAAATGGTAAATACCAAATTTTGTGGTTTTTTATGTGAGTGGGACAGTCGCGCAAAAGACAAACACAACATAGTAAAAAGCTGACCACAAAGAACGTTTTTTTTTTTTTTCAAAATCAAAACCTCTCTGATTTTGTCTCCTGTATCTAAAAATGTAAAGGAATATCCTTTCGTTCCTAGTGAAAAAAAATTCCACCACTTCATATAAAGCTGGGTCTTATGAAAAACTTTGTGAAAACCCAGTACTTTCAGTACTAGAAAACAAAGTTTCCCCGGATCAAGACCGAAATTAGAAGAAGGAATTTTTGTAGGTCCTCAAATACGAGAGCTTATGAAGGACTCATGTTTTAAAATAAATTTAAATCAATTCGAAAAAAGGGCGCAGACTGCTTTTGTTGAAAATTTGTGCCAAAATTTTCTTGGAAAAAAATCAGAACTACCAGGAAATCAAACAAGAACTTCTTATTTCCTGCAAGGCTCAAAAAAGTAACATGTTTCTTAAAATTCCTTTTTTGCACTCTCACTTAAAAATTTTTCGCACCAAATCTCAGAACAGTATCTGATGAAGACTGTGAGAGGTTTCATCACGATATTTTGCACATAGAGAGGACACAACGGAAAATGGTCCGAAGCAATGCTTGCAGATTTTTGTTGGTCGATTTATCAGGAAACTCCATTATAAAATATGAAAACGAAAAAAACGACGAAGTAAAATGGGATTAACAACTAGTAATGATATTGTCATATGCGTTTTAAAGGTTGTGTAATAGTGTACATCAAACATTATTTAAGTACGAGTAATTAAATGAATGATAAAAATTTCATATTAAAAAATTGTTTTTCTTAAAAATTCCATCCCAAAGAATATAGATGTGCTAGAAAACTTTGAATGATATATTTATGTTCAGTATTGTTGTATCAGACAAGATAACTGCATAACATTCGAAGGAGAGAAAAAAAAAATTTTTTTGCAGACCAGTGTTATTATACCATTTAATATTCCGGTCTAATAATTTATTTTAAATTGGTATTGCGACCTGTCTTCACGCATAAGATAGGGATTTTCTAGTTCCCAACTATGTAAATTGTGTAAATTTAAGTAACCGTTTCTTTTAAGCGTTGACTCATCGCTCCACAATTTTTTTTTTTTAAATTGCGGGTGTTCTTCGATCTTTGCCAGCATTTGCCGGCAAAACGCACTCTTGAGAGATAATCTCTTGGTTGGAGAGTTTGCACGCGTGTGACGTGGTAAGGGTGGAATTCGTTTTTCTTTAAAATATCGTGTACGTTCGATTTTCCAATGCCTGTGCGTCGAGCTATTGCTCGCGTAGAGATTATACAAAGATTACGACGCATTTATTTATGACGGATACAAACTCAGAGCCAGTTTCGCTCGCAGTCTTTTCAAGATTGATGTATTGTTAATTCGATAGTTTTAGGGAAACAAATAATGCCAATGTTTTATCGGGTGAATACATGTTAGTTATTTATCATTCAGGCACTCTTTGATTTTATCTAGGTCTTCTGGGTGATTTAGAATGGTTAATTATTTTTGCAACCCCTTCATTCCCAGTACTTTTTAATTGATTTTTTGGAACACTGGTCACTTCTTCCGGAGGTAATGAAAGTGACTTACCTAAGATATAAACTCGTTTTTGTTTGGAACCTAAATTTTCAAAAGGTTTCCTTGGAGTAAAAGTTAATGTCGAAGCTTCTGATATAGATGGTAGATTCTCGATGTTCCCCTAATCACACATCCCAGGCTCTTCACTTTCGTTGTTTATAACTACAGGAATAATTCCTTTTGGCCAGTTCATCGAAGTTTCTAACCAATCCCCATTTTTATTATAAATTGTGGGAATTTTTTTTTTTACCATCACTCACGTTAGAACAAATCACGTACAAAATTCTGAGGCACGGGAGATGCCGACGGGGAATGCCGACGAGGGGGCGGGGGAATAGCGTTTCTTGCGTTTCTTATTTCTCACTTCATCATCGGGGTTTTCAGGGGATAAGGGAAAGTCAATCTCCATCTCTTCAGTGTCAGTTCAGTGGTGGTAGATGGCCTCGCATTACTAGACATCGAGTCTGATTTAGGAGTCCCCGGATTCTGATTCTAATCGAGAGGCGATTAAAGCCTTGAACGCATCAGGGAACTTAGCCCTGAGGAAGTCTTAACGGCACCTATACTTTGGTCCGCCATTTAATTAACCTACGAGGGTGGGTCAAAAAGTTCGCGGAATGGTGGGTAAAAAGTAAGAAATAAAACACAAAATTATTTTTCCTTCTCAATGTATTCCCCCCTTAACTCTAATACATTTATTAGATCTATCATTTACCTAATATATCAATACTTTCGAAAAAAAATGATTTCTCTTTGTCGTCAAAATAGGCCGAAATTGCGCTCTTCACTTCTTCATCGCTGGAAAATTTCTTCCCGCGAAGCTCTTTTTTCATTTTTGGGAACAAATAATAATCACTTGGAGATAAATCTGGATTTTAGGGAGGATGTTCCAAGATTTCGAAGCCCACTCTTTGAACAGCAGCCATTGCAACCTGCGCACGGGTGCATTGTCGTGCAAAAGAAGCACATTTTTAGTCAATTTTCCCCGTCTTTTTTCTCTCACAGCATCTCGCAGACGTTCTAATAGTGCAGCGTAGTACTTTCCAGTGATAGAGAAACCCTTCTCTTTATAGTCAATAAGGAGGATTCAATCTGAATCCCAGAAAACAGTAGTCATGAGTTTTCCAGCCGACGGAGACACTTTGAATTTCTTCGGAGGTGGTGTGTGTGCCTTTTTTGTGCCACTACATGGAGTCTTGTTTGGACTCAGGCTCATAATGATGAACCCAAGTTTCATATCCAGTCACAATTCGGTTCAAAACTTCATCCTTTTGTTCACTACAGAGCGCTAAAAACTCGCGACAACCCTCAACTCGCCGTAACAGCACCGTAACATTTGTGAATCAATGTTTCATAACATCCTTTATGGTTTCCTCCTTGTGTCCATGGAGTACTTTATGTTGAATTTGTATTTTTATCTAAGTGCCTGAGTTGTAGCACTTGACTCTCCTGCCCTAAATTTGGAGTTCTGGGTTTTCTGCGGACGCGGAATCTGCACATTTGCGATGAAAAGATAAAGATTGATATAAGAGTTAATATCGCTATCCACACGTACTGTATTGTATTATGTGTACTTTCATAAGTAAAATCTGGTAACAATTTTATTTCTTTTAGCTTCGATTTTATCTTTGACACATCGTTTAATTCCATTTTCGTAACATCTTCATTTCGTTGTAAGTCGACCGTAGCTATAATGATGTCTTCTGTTGACTCTTTGGTATGATACAATGTTTTAAACCCTGAAATGTTTAACTCACAATTTTCTCCATATAACACATTCGAATACTTCGGCCTTACAGTTTCTTTATGCTTATTACATTTAATTCTTAATTCAGTGGTTTTGTTAAAATATATAGAATATGTATAAGGGTATTGTGTAAACAATACTCTTAAATGGCTTATTGTCAGGATTCGAGGAATCGCAAATAGGTAGTTAGGAACCCGTTTTGACAGAGTTCGACGGAATTGTAAACAAGTTATTAGGAAATGGTAGTTACCAATGCTTAAACAAATACATATTAGTTAATCTATGCGGGAACGGTAAATACAATGTTACGAAAATAGAAAAATAGTTTAAGGCAAAGGGACGTTGAGGAATTTAAAAGTATTTATGTGCTAGGTTCTTATATACTAGTATACATGATAAAAATGGAGCAAATAGCAAAATGATTAGATATAAAGTTATATAGTGTCCATGTATTAGATTCTTATATACCAGTGTCAGTATTCTTATACATAGTGATCATTATATAACAGCGTGTACCATATTCCGCACGATAGAGACGTTGAGCAGTCACTATTGAATCACTTTTACGATAGTACGCTCGTACTCAAAATGCGCGATGCGTTCCCGATTACTGTTCCATCGTAATTAAAACTCCACAAAATGGCGGACGCCAAGAACCCCTCCCCGCTCCCTTTAGTCGCCCCATTTCGAATATGGTGCGAAAACAAATTACCCGATACCTTTTTTGGACACCTTGCATAAAATGTCAGTTTCACAATTACTTATATTAATTACAAGTTTGAATTGCTTCAATATTTTTTTTGTCATTCATGTTTATTACAGCATCTCTTTTTGTACACGCAGTTAAGGTTTCGTGATTTTACTTAGGTTAGGTACGAATTTTCTATAATATCCTATTAATCCTAAGTAACTCCTTATTTCCTTAACTGTTTTTGGATTTTTTCGTATTGCTTCTATCTTTGATTGATTTGGTTTCAGACCGTCTTTATTTAAAACATGACCTAAAAATTCGATTTCAGTTTTCATAAAGACACATTTATTTTTATTTAATTTGAGATTTGCTTTTTTCAAAACTTCAAATACACTGTTTGGTTTATCAATATTATTTTTTGAATTAGCTAGCTGTACTAAATGCTGTTTTTTCTATCGAGTCTTCATCTATTAAAGTTTGATGATGCCATGACGTCAAATCTACAGTAGTAAAATATTCATTTCCCTATAACTTTGAAAACAACTCTTCTGTATTAGGAAGTGGATATTTATCAGATTTTGTCTATTCCTTTAATATGCGATAATCCATAACGATTCTCCATTTTATTACTTCTGATTGATCTAACTTTTTTTAACTAAATGAACCGGCGATGACCACGGTGATTCTGATGGTGGAATGATTTTTTCTCTTTATAATTTATCAATATGACTAGCTACTTTGAAAACTCTTATTTTTCCCTTCCTCAAGTCTATATGTATATAAGGGAAATAAAATACCAATGTGATCTCACAACAATATAAATGTTTAATAATTTTAATGTTTATTTAGTTTATTAGTACTCGTGACTAATGAGTGAGCTCGGGTATGATTGGCGACCATACAGGAAAAGTCGTCTTCGTTCGGTTTTCCTTCCATGTCCTCTTCCGAGTCCGTGGAGTGCCTTCTTTTCTTCGATGTTGCAGGAGTTTTTAATTCTACTTCCGGTTCGCTTTCCTCCTCAACTGTCTTCTATTGCCGACTCTTCCAAAATAGTTCGAGAATTCTCCGCTTCAAAGAGTGAGATTTCTCCTTCTGGAACGTCACTGTTTGGATTGTTTGCCCATCTTTCGATTTCTTCGGCGCTGTCGGCATCTGTGATGTAGTCTCGTATTCTTTGGATGTGGATGCAACGGCATGTCGATCCGGAGTATGCACAGTCATGGATGACATGGAGGTGTTTTTCATGTTCCGCGATGATGAACATGCCTGGTATTGCAAATTCTCCTCCTCCGCATCGTCCATCTGTGCTTGTCGTTCTTCTAGTTCCACTAAAACTGAACTGTAATGGTCGAATAATAGTGGCTCTAAATCGTTCTCCCATCGCATCGATTGGAGCTTCCCATACGTCGTGGATAATCTTTCGTTTAAACACCACTCCTCGAAAGTATCCAATGAACGTTGCAATTTTTTACCCTTAGAACGTCTACTACCCACACTACGTTTATCGCGTGACCTATGTTCGATGCAGGAACGCGATCGAGACCTAGTTCGCGACCGGCGCCTATCACTATCGCTAGAATGTCCTTCTTTGTCACGTAAACTACGGCTACGACTGCGAGAACGACGTGATTTACACATTCCTACACGTGAGACGTGAACGATTGATTTAACGAACTACAATCTTAACGATTTTTAAGATGGATAGTCCAAACGGTCAGGCTGTGGGTAGATCCAATCCCACTTCTGATTTTAGGAATCAGAAGTGGGATTGGGATAGTTATTCATATATGCGTCTTCATTAGTAGTCGCAGTCTTGGTCTTGTCATTTCCACCATAAACAAAAAACCTCCAAAGGTATCCACTGGAACTCTCGCACAACTCGTAGGTTTTCACACCCACTTGTGCAGCCTTAGATGATATTTTCTGCGCAAATCCTAATCTGCCGTGGCACTTCAAAAGAGGTAGAAAATTTTTCATTGAAATAATCTATAATCGGCTGAATTTTGCACATCTTAGTCGGTTCTGTTATGGTCTCATTGTCAACGAAATGGATCAGTGATTTTAGCAGCAAGTACCTATTATATGACATTATTTGGCGAAAATAAGGCATAGTGCCGAATCCATTGAAGGAAAAATAAGATTCCTCCTGCGGCAGGGGGTAGAGTCCTTGCAAAATTGTTAGCGCTAAAAAACTAACCATTTCGTCTCTGTCAGTCGTTGTCCATCTGTACAGCCTTGAAGTCGGAAGAAACTTGTTTTGTTCTTTAAGTAGGTACAGTTATTTTCTGGGTGGCATATCGGTTCGTTTCATTACAAAGTCTGTCTATGAAGTCATTGTCAATCATCTTATTAAAAATATCGACGATACGTGTCTGGTCTGAGATCGGAAAAGTCGGACCTGGAGTCCCAGCAAAATTCTCTCGTCGTCCATTAAAAATTTGTCGGTCTTTTGTCCAGTTAAAATCGTAACGCATGCAAAAGTGCATGAATATATCTATTAGGATATGTAATTCATATTTCAACTTATATTTCAATAGACAGAACGTGAAATAAGTATAAACAAAACTAAAAACGGCAAGCAACTTACAAGCCGGCCATTTTGTTCGTAACAACAATATTTTGAAGTTAAACTATGACTTCAATAGTGCATAAAACCTTTTCGGTTAAGTTATTATCCTAAAGCACAGATCGAACTGTTCATTTTGAAGTACAATAATCTATTATTTAATATAATAAAACTTCAATACTTATGACATAATCTGGAACACTTCAAACCACACAATCACTTCACGCACACAAGACGAGTCATATGAAGTTTGCAAGTAAATATTTCATACAATCGATCGTCTTCCACTGTCATCTACAATTTTTTCGAGGAACTATTTCATAAGCAATCGTTCTAAGTTCTATAAACTTCCATGAAGTTTTGCGTTCTTAAACTAGAGGTCGTTTTTTAAACCTTGTCGCTTTGGATACCGTTGTATCCAGGGACGGATGCGGCCATATTTTTTTTGGCTACTCTACTATCCACGGACGTGTGAGTGGATAACTATAATATTATCATTTGGTCCTAGTTGTCTGAATCTGTATCCATCAACGAGGATGAAGAGCAATCTGCAACAAGAAGCTCCTCTACATGATAAATACATAAATTCATTTAAAGGATACGAGTAAATAAATTTTGACGGGGATGATGCATTTGTGCCGGCGTGATACATCATTGTGAAAATTTCGGCCTTTAATTTTCGAAACGACCTTTTGCTTCCATTTGTAGCACACGTGTTACTGCTTCATTGAATGAGCAGTATCCAATTACATTTTGTTCCGTATAAGGTAAACTTGCACATAACGTATTGTGCACTATACTGGTGTAGGTTTCCATTAACTTGTCAACTAAGATTTGTTGAACACTATTTTCTTCAAGTAATTTATTTTTAATAAATAATAGATTTGCTTTACCTCAAAGATAAAATCCTTTTCTCTTTAGATTTTGTAATTCTCCTATTAGTACGTTACATTTTTATAATCTGCGCATTCTGTCTTCAATAATTGTTTAATGTTCTCCCATTTGTAATCGTGATTTACCATTCCTACACACATAGCTGTTTTGCCTTCCAATTTTCTTAAATGCATCATCACATTGTGTGCGTAATCCCCCCCCCCAACTTGTAAAAATTGTTGAGCGGAAGTAAGGAAATAATACAGCCCGAACGTATCACCCAAATATGTTGGTACAAAAGTAATCAATTGTTTTACGTCCATTTTTATATTATCTTTTTCTTTTAAACTTAAATCTCAACTATAATTATTAGATGTACTAGGATTATTAGAACTATAGTGTTTTACTTTAGTCGTCAAAACGGTTCCGCATCATCTTCATATCCTTGATATGCCATGCCCATATATTGCGACTGGTCATATCTTCCAAAACGTAAACCAGAGAAGACTTTTTTTTCTATAATTTTGCACTTTTGGGCAATTTGCAATTTGGACAATTTGGGCGCGAACTACTTACTGAAATGAGATCTTTGTCACTTAAATGACTTTTATTATAAAAAAAAAAATTATTAACGAAATATACATTATTAAGAACCTGTTCAAAGATTGTTACATTTGCCATTTGGTTAATAATATCGTTAATTTTGTCTATTTTGTGACTTGCTAAATCCAAACTTTCCAAGTCCAATTTCTCATGAATTTTTAAGGATATAAAATCTATTTGTTATATTTCTGTTTTTCAACTTCTTACAACAATCATCTAATATGATATTTATTGGAGGTAAAATTGAATTAAAACTACTTTCCAAACCTAATGTTTGAGTTTGTTACATTATATTACTTGTATACAACTTACAATTGTCTGAAATCTTTACTATTCCACTGTATACTAATTCTATATCAATAGGTTCCTTATTTTTACAGTTTAATGTGCCTATTACTTTCCTAGGCGTTACAAATAACCAATGATTGTTATGATGTAGTTTATACCATTATTCTGTTTGTATAAAACTTACTCTTGTATCAAATTAATTTATAAAAACTGCACTGATATTAAGTAATTCTTAGACTTCCAGGATGACTAGGTAATATGCTGAAGAAAATTCAGGTATTAAAGATCACTCCTTTATTCTCTTTTCGACACAACCTTCCTCTTCGACAGCCCGATATTCGTATGTTCAACTGACCTTCCTTCTTCCACCTCGTTAATTTTTTCTATCCCTGACAGCCCAAAGTGTTGTCAGTACAAGATATTAAAAGAATTACCACGTTATCGGTATGAAAGCTAGTCTATTTGCGCTTTAATTTAATTAAATAAAAAATGTAAATTCGCGAACCCTAACATTAGGTAATTTTGTATTACCGTACATCAATTCGATTTCACATGTTTTGCTTGTATGCACAGAATATAAGGCAATTTCCAACTTGCATATGTATTAATTTTACATAGATTCAAATTTTCTAAACTAGTATAATGAATTTTATTACTTGAAATTAAAAAGTATTTAAAATTAGGTAGAACAAATATAAAAGTATTAATCATTTACTTTTAATTGGAACTGGTAATACATTATATAAATCGTAACTGACTTGAGTTATCAAAGGAGTCTTTATTACAAAAATAAATTTTTCGTTTGTTAAGTATGACACTAAATTTGTTAATGACAATAGTTTTGGAATATCTTTTTCAACTAATTCTAGAGGATATTTCGTTTTTAGAGTCAAATACGTTAAAGTTTTTATTAATTCAGCTCCATACTGTTGTGGGATTATTTAAACCTGATGAATGGCATTATTTTTTGCAAATAAAATAGCATTAATAATTGTTGATATTTCCTTATTTACTTCAGTTGTTATTAAATTTAGTAGAGACATGTGTTCGTCAATATCCTGTTTCATGTTGATACTAAATATAAAAAAAAAATACAGTTTATTAACCAAAAACAAAACAAATAACACTTATAAAGATATCAATTATAGAGAAAAAAAATAGTTCTTGGCTAATGGGAAGAGGCTCAGCTGATGCTGCCTCCAGCTTGTCACTGAAGGCCGCGCCGATTTTCAGCCTCCCCGTAATTACTTTAACAAGGTGCAGATAATTTAGTACAGGAGCAGTTGAGAGTTCAACCATTCATTCATTCAAAATACATACACATATTAATTTATTTATTTTGTTACATACACAACAGCTTAAAATTATCTTAAAATAGTAATAACAGCGGAAAGAGTACACACAAGTGATAACTTAGCCAATAATGTGTATAACGGCATTATAAGAAGCCAAAATGTGGTAAAGCCACATATGTAAAGTGTATTTAAAAATCGATGAAGATACTCGTATATCTCATATATCTTTTGTATAATTTGATAATGACTTTAAATTTTCGTTAAATATTTTTTCGTTAATGTTTAGGTCAGTGATTGTGCTATTAAAATTTGAAATTCTTGATTTAACTACATTAGACTGTGCTTTTAGTAAGTTTAAGACGTCATTTTTGTTTAAATTTTCAATTGCATCGTTGTATTTTTGGCATCTTCAGCATCTAAAGTTCCAAATAATATTTTAAAAATACTTCCGACTCCATTTAAATATGATCGTTCTACTCCATAATTATGAAAAACCAGTTAATTCCTTGAGAACCTTTTCTTGAAGAGTTTATTAAGGAATTATTTGTTCGAAGATTATAAGTGACATTTGACATAAGGAAAATTTTCTAAAAGTTTCGTTTTCGCAAAGATCTTTGGTTCTACTATATGTATCATGTATTAACTTTATTTTTCTAAGCATATCTGCTAAAACTAAATATGTTATAAAGTTCCATTCGCTATCAAAATGATTTACTTTTACTAAATGAAGTAAATACCACCTTTATTATACTAATATTAAACTTATATCACTACTTATTACATACGGTATCCTAATTAGTAATAGAAGAACACGAACCACGTTCATTCTGAAACAAACACATGTTATTGATATGAACTTTATTTAATTGTGACGTTACATGCAGAATTTACTTGAACAATATTAAAAGGACCTAACCAATAAGTTGACAGTTTACGCGATCTTCCTGGCATTGCTTCGTTACTCAAAAATACTAAATCTCCTAACTTGTATTCTACGTCTTTACATTTTCTATCGTATATCTGCTTATTGAATAAATAACAGTGAAACAATAACAATAAAATACGTTTACAATAAAAATATACTTTGCATAACTTACTCAGTGCGGGGAGCAATTCTTATTTTTATAAGGAATAATGATTTGGTAAAAGATTAAAGTGAGACGTAGAAATAATTATAGTCCGTTCGCGTAGTCTCTCTAAAATAATAAGTCATCAGTGCAACTACAGGCTAAAGGTGTATTTACAGTGGAGTAAATTTTTTTTTCTCAACAAGTTTAATAGAAACAAATTTTCTTAAAATTACTTCAATCACTTATCAGTATCGCTAGATTCTCCAGTTACAATAATTATGAAATAATTTTGTTCTGCAAGTTCCATGATGTCATCCAAATTCCACATGGTATTTTCTTCGCGTATCACCAGGTCGCAGCACTCCAAGCTCCAACTATTAGCGTCTATTGTTTGGGGACCTAGGAGAGTGGACTGTATAAAAGCTGGTTTACTGCCGTCTTGATAAAACGATCGCTCGTAAAGGTCGTCCGTTGCCGGTGGGGTCCAAGATGGCGAGTGTCGTCGCCGTCGACCGCCGTCTGCTCGCACGCGCCGCCGGTCGTGACGTCGCGGCACCAGCTTGCCATTTCTCAACAACTATTAATGCTATTGCGTCATCTAAAATTTCTTTTATGTCACTCATTTTAAACGTGGAGTTATTGGCACCAACATAATTTTTTATTTGGCCCCAAACCAATTCAATTGGATTAAGTTTGCAATGGTAAGGCGGTAGGCGAAGAATTGTATTGAGCACCGTTGTTTTTCAGTGCTCGTCGGTTTATATTTCTTCTTTATTTCTTAATAATGGAGTGAATATAATTAAAACGCTCACACAATCCACCATATTTTATTTTTCAACTGACAGTTCCTTTTTTTTTTTAGCGAGTGACATTAAAAACGTTCAAAAACGTCATTCCTTTACAAATTGTAATGCCATTACTTTTGGCAGTCTCATTAAATATTTATTATATATATATATATTGTCATATATTGTGGGGCGATTTCGGTAACTTTCATTAATAATTCTTTTTTTTAAATAAGTCATGTCCATAACCTTTGCTTTGCAGTGTTCCAGCTGGTTGTTGGTATTTTTTCGATTCTTACCGAATGATAGGGAGCGTTATCCATGACAACCACACTTCCTGGTTCAAGCTTAGGCAGTATATTAATGAACCAAATAAGGAATATTTCACCATCCATCTCTTCATGATAGTCTTTTGTAGACTTAGATTCAAATACTAGTAGACCATCTTCCACGAATCCTTTGTCGCTGCCAATGTGCAACACAATTAACCTTTTACCTTTTCCTGTCGGAGCTTTTGGACATGCTGATAAGCCATCTAGAAATGCTTGTCTTTTTTTTTGTCAATTATTTAACGCGTTTGCAGCCATCGGGGCGCCTAATTGTTTTCGAGAGCACTTACGATGAGCTGGTACTTTTTAATCAAGTAAAGGTGTACCTATACTTTTTCATATTCGTCGGCGAACGTTAGGACTTCCTCCATATTAAGGCTCGAAAGATGGTTGAGGGATTCTAAAGGATTCTCTGTCGATTTGGGTGGCCTAGGCATTGCCACCGGCTTGACTGGTACCGGTTTAGCAATGGGCTCGGTTAATACATTGCTCGCGGGTGCGCTATAAGTGCGTATGTTAATACCCCATGCGAGGGTATTTGGGCGTTTGTTTTCCACGATGGTTAAAGAGGGGAATTCGTTGATTGACGGTATCGGAAGCGGTTGACGTCGCGACGGTCGCTGGAATTGCGATTGAATTTGCTAAGGTGCCTCATACGTAGGGCACCCGTAGTAATTAGCGATATGATTACCGCGGCAAAGGACGCAGGCAGGCTTTCCGATAGCCTCTAAGAGGGTTTTGTCTTTCGGCCTAGAACAATCCGACGTACCATGATCGCCTAAGCACTTAACGCACCTAGGGCGGGCGAAACAGTTGCGGGCCGAATGCCCATACAACTGGCATTTATGACACTGACCGGGTAGGCCATTCTTACGTGGCGGTTCAACTAGTAGCCCGCTTAGGCCACAGATTGATTTAACGTCAAAAATGGCCTTCCCTTCGGGCGACAGGTCTAAGTGGACCTGCACCAGGTCAATGGGCGATTTAGTGCGCCTGTTGGTCATGCGGAAGACGCTAATGACCGGAAATTTTTGTTCTTTAAGAGACCTGACGATATCTTCGACGGGGATTTCCTTAGGGATGCGTTTGATCACCACTCTAAGAATACGCTCGTCGGCGAGCGTGTACGTATGATAATAAACCTCCTTTTCTTGGAGGAAGCGGGTTACGTATCTGAAGGCTTCGGCGGTCTCCAGCTGCATCCTGATCCCTTGGGCTGTCGCTGCAGCGACGACCTTGAATTTGTCGGACATAGCCGATTGGATCATCGGCCATTTGTCCTGGGCTTGAACATAAATTGGCGGTGGCTTTTTATCGAGCAGCGCGCGGGCTGCGGGGGGAGCCGGACGGATATACGACGGTGACTGAGTTGCCTCGATTGGGATAGCCATAAGGGCCGGGATATGAACCGGCTGGGAAGAGCCGGGTTCGGGCTGGGAACGTGGGCGCGGCGCCTTCTGAGGCAAGGGAGATGGGGACGATGATGCCGACGAGGGGGCGAGGGAAGAGCGCTTCTTGCGCTTCTTATTCCTCACTTCCGTGAACAGCCTGCCTGCATCATCGGGGTTTTCGAGGGATAAGGGAGAGTCTAACTCCATCCCTTCAATGTCGGTGGTAGATGGCGACCCATTGCTAGACGTCGAGTCGAGAGATTTAAGAGGCACTGCGGAGGCCCCGGATTCCGATTCCAGTAGAGAGGCGGGAAAAGCTTTGAACGCATCAGGGAACTTAGCCCCGAGGAAATCTAGAACGGCTACTAAACTCTGGTCCGCCATTTGCACTTATGGTGGACCGTACCTAATCTAATTGAAGTTTCCCGGTGTATAATGTATAATGGAAACTTCCTTGGTTGTAATTATACCATTAGGTATATTTATTATCTATGTCTTTAACTGAAGCTCTACATCACGCTGTCGTATCCTTTCTTTCTCAAGCTCTACCACTAAACTAACTCGTTCATTTTCAGAATCCCTTGCTTTTGCCTCATTTTCACGTAACATTTTTAATAATAATGCAGTCTTGTCCATTGTCGTTTTCTTTTTTGGAGGAGGCTTCCATATTTTAGAGCAGGGGTTGCCTTAAGTTCGATATCGATCCCTTGGATATGCTAATTCTCACTCTGTCTTCTTCTATTGACCTAAGTCAGAATGAAAAATAATAATAACAATAATTGATCTTAAAAGTAGGTAATTTGGCCATGGGGGGTCTGTGGTAACGGTTCATTTTGGAAAAGGGGGTCACTTGTCCAAAATAGTTAGAGGCTTGATTTGGAGAAGGAGCTTACCGTGGGTTGCTGGCTTGTTCCAGGAACATTCCAATCTTATGGAAATAATAATTGTATAAAATGTATGTGTTAAGAAATTATAAACATGAGATATTTTTATACATAAATCTAGAGAACGTAATTTACCATTTGTAACATCAATTGGAGTGTATTGTAACTGCACATTGTCAGTCAAGCTACAGAGGTTTACATCAGAGGATGTAACATGTTTTTCTATTTCTGTGTTTTCAATTTTTTCCTCTGGTAGTCTTTTTTCTCTCTCTTACAGGTTGTCCTTCTGTAAATTATAAGAATAATTTAAAAAGCATAAAAAGGCGTATTTATGTTAATCCTGGATATAAGAATTTCAAATGACACTCAAATTATTAAAAACTGAACTCCAATTATCCGCATTACTCAATTTTATAAATCTGTAAATGATAATTGAAGTGCAGACACACCACCCATAGTTTGAGTAGCCCTATTAATTTTCGCCCATTTCCTTTTTACATTGTTTTTGTAATCACTCCAAACATTTATGAATAAATATACAAAGAAATAAGAACACAGTTGATATCTATTAGGCATCCAGAAATATATAAACAAAAATACTTAATTAACTAAAGTCCTAATATTAGAAAATATTAGCAATCATCCGTTCGAGGAGCCCCGCTACCATCACTATTTAATGTTTCCAAGAGACGGCTACGACATTCTTCTGCTTTTTACATAGTTGAATAAACTGTAGAACTCTAGCGGTGGCTCGTATTAAGCGATTCCATTTAGAAAACCTTTGTACGTCGGGAAGATATTCGCGATGACCATTTTCCTTTTCCTGTAGAACTGTAGAGTGTTGCATTTCTCTCTTCGTTCGATGACGTCGTCTTGCGTTATCTCTTGCTCTACAGGCCATTCTTCCCCATCTCGCCTGAGAATAGGCGGTCTTCCGGTGTGTTTTTGGTGGCGTCGTCCGCTACGTTTTCCTTCGACGGCAGCCATCTCCAGTCATTTTTCTTCGTGGTCTCTTCGATCTCGGCTAGTCTATGTGCCACAAAAGATTTATACACTCGAGGTTCCGACCTTATCCAGGTTAACGCCGTCCGCGTGTCACTCCAGTAAACCTTCTTCTCTACGGGAAATTCGTGCTCGTTCAGTACTGTTTGCGCCAGAGGAACTCGTAGGTAACAGAGTCAGCGCGTTTATGAGGTCCTGTTGGCTGTTAACGTGGCTATGGGTCTCTAAGACTTCTTCTCAATTGATCCCATACATGCTCAATCGGGTTGAGATCGGGACTCATTGCTGGCCAAGGTAAAACCGAGATATTGGCATCAGAAAGTGTCCTCTGAGTGACCTTAGCTGTATGTACACGAGCGTTGTCTTGCATAAACACAAAATTATCACCTACTCTTTGTGAATATGGGATGACATGAGGTCGGATTATTTGCTCGACGTAACTGGCTGCAGTGACCGTCCCTTCGTTCAAGAGCACAGTTTTGCCTAACAAGCTTATACCGCCCCATATCATCACACTCGGGCCCTCAAAACGATCACTGCATGCATGGTTCAGTAAAACGTTCTCTTTCTCTTCTCCACACACGTACACGTCTGTCATCGCTAAAAAACTTGACTTCACACTCGTCTGAAAAGAGTACTGTCCTCCAATTGTCCATGGTCCAGTCCAAATGCTCACGCGCAAACCTCAAACGTGCTGCCCGGTAATATTCTAATTTCGATTTTTTGAAAGTTGGTCTAAATTTGTAAAAACTTACAGGTCTTATATCTTCGCAACTGGTTATCGGATTTGATCACTGAAAGTTGTCCCTTATTCTACTCCTCAAGGGCTATCCAGGGGGGTGAGTCACGTCCTCCTCGTGTGCCAGGATCAAGGACCTCGTGTCCACGTGGTTTCGGTTTTCTTCTATTTTCTTCGGCTTTCTCCTGCTGAAAAATTCAAAAAACCGGTCGAGGTCGTCGTAGGTCTCGTCGAGATCTATCCATCCATGTATAAAAAGTGGTAGGTCGTCGATCTTGATTCGGCAGCGGGAATTTTTGAAGATTTTAAAATTTGAATTTCTTCGTTTTTCTTCAATATTTTCTATATTTTTCACTTGGTAACCAAGATATTGGTACCGTCGTGCTCGTAGTATTTTTCCGCTTCTTTTGGTATATCACACCAGTGTATTTGCAAAACTTTTACCACAATTTTGAATTTTTTACTGTTTTCGACTCGCGGAGCACTTTTTTACATCTTTTGACGCGCGTAGTCGCTACGGCGGATGGGACGTGACTCCCATAGATAAAATACTAATATGTTATGCTATAGATATGTCACTCCTTGTATATATTTAAAAGGCAAAATATGCAAGTTTTGTCTACTGTCCTAGAGATGGCATTACTTACATGGCTGAAAATTGCATACCATCAACCAGATGGCGCTAGAACCTATATGTTTATCATTGGTTATACATACATTTCCTACAATTAAAAATATTATTTATTTATCATTTAGCAATAAAAAACAGTCTAATTGAATCTTCTGGTAATAACTAACTATAACGAATAAATCAATTTCATTGCACAACACAGTAAATGAAACAAGTTAAAAAAAATCATTTTTGTTTATTTTTACTTCTTTTTAAATAACGATTTACTCCCTTACACCAACTGTGGACAATAACATTTATTGCTATGTTGCGATATATTCTATTAGCAAAGATCTATGTGCTTTACAAGATATAATGTCGAAATTAATATCAATATTAATAAAATTTATTATCTTTTCTTTTAAACTTTTGTCCTCTGGCAAATCTCGTAAGCATAAAATTACGAGGGGAGGTCCAAAAGTTCGCGGAATGGAGGGGATGGAGTGGGGATAGGGTAGCTCGCTTAGTGTCATACTAATTGGGCACTCATAATTAGTATATATATAACATTTCAACCCTATAGTGCCATTCGTTTACGAGTACTCGCCTGCTGAACAAGTCAATCCGGAAGCAAACTGCAACTATGGAGAAAATTGAACATCGCGCTGTGATAAAATTCCTTACCAAGCAAGGAAAAAACGTTCAAACCATTTTAAATGAAATGGAAGCCGTTTATGGAGATCAGTGCCCTGGTAAAACAATGGTTTATAAGTGGCATGGTCTTTTTAAACATGGTCGAGATTCAATTGAAGACGACTCTCGCTCTGGGCGGCCAGCTGACGCCACCACATCAGACATCGTCGAAAAAGTCGAAAAACTTGTACTCGAAGACACACGTTTGAAGAAGAAACAATTATCTGCATTTGTTGGAGTATCAGATACAACTATTTTGCGTATCCTGCACGACCACCTGGGCATGACAAAAGTCAGTGCAAGATGGGTGCCGAGAATGCTCACGCCGCTTCAAAAACAGCAGCGCGTCGACGCGTCTAAGCACTTTTTGGAGTTGTGTGGAGACGAGCCCGTGCAGATTTTGGAGCGGATTGTTACTGGAGATGAAACATGGGTTCATCACTTTGAACCTGAGTCCAAACAGGAGTCCATGCAATGGCACAAAAAGGGTACACCACCTCCCAAAAAATTCAAGGTGTCAGAATCGGCGGGAAAGTTGATGGCCACTGTTTTTTGGGATTGTAAGGGAATATTACTCATTGATTATAAAGAAAAAGGTACCACTATAACCGGAGAATACTACGCACTCATATTAGAAAAGTTAAAGGAGTCAATTAAAGAAAAACGTCGAGGAAAATTGGCCAAGGGTGTGTTGCTTTTGCAAGACAACGCGCCGGTTCACAAGAGCCGAGTTGCCATGGCTGCTCTGCACACACATGGGTTCGAACCACTTGTTCACCCACCCTACAGTCCAGACCTGGCTCCTAGCGATTTTTATTTATTTCCAAATTTAAAAAAAGAGCTAAGGGGAAGGAAATTTTCCGACGATAATGAAGTGAAGGAGGCAATTTCGGCCCATTTTGAGGCCAAAGACAAAAATATTTTTTCGATGGTTTAGAAAAATTAATTCATAGATCGAATAAATGTATTAGACTTAAGGGTGATTATATTGAAAAGGAAAAATAAATTTATTGTTATATTTCATTGACAACCCTTTCATTCCGCGAACTTTTGGACCTCCCCTCGTATGTCATATATTTTTTTCGTTAAATCTACAAATCCGTCTTTTGCATAAATAAGGGACTTTTTTGTATAGTCCCTATAATATGTGTATGATGCAGGGTCCCTATCGTTATTAAAGAACGTTTTTTTACACGATAGGCAAGATTTAAATATATTTTTTTAACTTTTCTTAATTATGTACCCTGCAACACACCGTTTCGACTCTATGTAAAATATCCAGATCATCACCAGGAGGAAGATGTGATAAATTTTCAACAAAAGTATCAATATTAAAAGCAACATTTTTTTTATCTTGATTACCATATTTTACATTACTATGCAATAGATAAGTAAAGGAGTTAAAGCATTTACTATCATCTGCCTCACAGTTAGCGTTTACAGAATGAGGAGAGCTTAATTTATTCACCAAGAGTGTTTTGTACACATAAATTGTGCAAAGGTGGGGTTCGTATTTCGGACGCCATTACTTCTGATACAACAAAAGAAATTTTCGAGGGGGTCCTGATTAAAGTTTCTCATCAATAAATTACTAATGTTGTTTTCTTTTTTTAAATATGGCATCATTTGGTTCATTATAATCTTTTTTACATAGAGCGCAGACTATTCTATTATATTATTTTTATTCAAACTTAGCACTAGTATACGACATAACCTCAAAAACTTTAGACCGAAATATCTTTAATTCCAAACTTCCTTTGATAACAATATGAATGTATGATATATTCAGAACATTAAGTTCTATATTTTTACATATATTTCGTCTTAAGACGCAAAAAAATTTGTTCAACAAAAATTTGAATGGGAGTTCGCCGTTGTTCTTTACGACTTCAGTAACTTATACTCACCAGTCAAGGTATTGTCGACAAATCTAGATTTGTTAGCACGTTAGCAAAAACTTCCAATATTTAAAGTTGGAACAGCATTTCTCGTAAGACTTTTACTGGGTGTATGATAGCATAACTCAAAATGCCTATTACACAATCTTAAATTGTTGTATATATGTTGCGGATTTTGTTTCTGTATATTAGGGTCTAGAACACTTATCCATGAGTTAAACCTTTCGGGATTTTATTGATGATTTGGAAAACGGTGTAAAACGTCTGAAATAATAAATAAATTATATTAAGCAGCATTTAATGAAAACGGTCATGGTAATGTAAACAATTACCAATGTCAAAGATATATAATATCAAGAAATTATAATATCATACATATGAAATTTATAACTTCACTTTACTTTATTTAAAGTAACATTTCCAATACTTATTTGACGACATTTTTAGGTGTTTCTAAATTCGGTAGTCCAAGAAAAGCCAAGTTCAAAGTTTATTTAAAACGTGTCCAAAAGAAAAGCCAAGGTCAAAACAAAGGAGATATGAAACGAGTCAAAAAGAATAGCCGAGGTCAAATTATATTTTTAAGAAATGAAAACAAAAGAACAGGTAGTGGCGCAACGAAGTTTTAAAAACTTGTAATGATGCCTACCAAAGAATACCTATAATACTCTCTATAGAGAGAAGAATGACATGTGACATACTATAGTATTATAACTTTGGTCCATACGCTTATACTACTAGAGCCATAATGGTCGCCTATATGAAAAAATAAAATGCGGGAATTTTGAATACGTTTAGTATTTTAATTTATTTATAGTTAAAAATTTATATTGGAAATTATGATTATTTTGATAATTTGATAAAAGTAAGTAAAAGTTTTTTTAAAGAAAGAGTAATCTAAAATGAAATAGTCAGTATTTCCAATATATTGTGTTAATAAAAGTTATTAACTTAAATTAGTTAATTTGAAGGAATAATGAAATGAAACACGGAGTAATTTAACATCATTTATTTAATTAAATTTAGTTCCCGATTTTTTCTAATCAAGTATCGTTTTAAAGATATAATAAAAATTATTGATTTTATTATGAAATCATAATTTTTCTTATAATGTCTGTCACACTGAAGTAAAAAGCTGAAATACGCCATGTATGTAAGAGTGGATTTAAAATTTTTAACTATATAATTTTTGTATCCATTTGATTCAAGTTCTTTATTAATGATTGAAGCACTTATCTCCACACATTGAATAAATTTTTCATTGGCATAATTTAAGCTTTCAGCATAATCTTTAAATTGTGTAAAAATGTGTATGGATTTATGGTCTGATGATAAAAACAATTCCTTACAATTAATTTCTATTCATTCTTTTACAAAATCGCCATCATTGAAGGGGCGACTTCGCTTTGCTATCATTTCGAAATTTCATAACTATCTTCTTTAGCTGTCGCCCTCGTAGTAAGGCACGTAAAGGGCGCGACGTATTTCTTCTGTTTCGTTCGTCCAACGGTGACGCCGAGCGGCCCGAAGTAGTCTACGCCGACGTAGGTGAAAGCTCGAGTATGGTAGGCGAGACGTTCGTGTTTGTGGTTGCCGGTTGGCTGTACAGACGGCTTCTCTCGTCTGATCTTACATTGTTGGCATCGGTGGAGGACGCCTCGAACGGTCGTTCGCAGCCTCTACATCGGCATGATGCAGCTGTCGATGAATGTATTCGACATAGAGACGCGCTATGTGATGGTCGCCGTCCATCACAGATGGTCGTTTTGTGATTTCTTCGATCCCAGTCGCTGCGTCGATCCGAGTTGTTATGACTATCACTCCGTTCAGCGATTGTGTCGCGAGGCATCATAGGCGGCTATCCTTTGGAATGGGTTTACCGCTGTTTATATTGTGCAGCTCCGTCGCGAATGATTCTTCCTGCAGGAGTCGTAACAACAAATCTTCGGCGCGTCGCAAGCACTCCGCGTCTATAGGTAAATAGCGCGGAGGCGGAGTCGATCGTGTGCGAGACTTCGTATTTGTTGTACGTCTATGTCGCTGCCACGATGGGTCTTGTTCGGCGTTCTTCTGGTTGCACTTGTATGCGACCGTTTCGCTGCGTCGTTTGCAGATTTGAACAAACTGTAGGACACGTGCAGTTGATCGTAATAGGCGTTCCCATCGGGATAAACGCATATAGTCAGGTACAGCTCGTCGTAGAGTGCTCGATGACTCGCGCGCTAACGCGACGGTTGTTCATTCCTCGCCGGTATCGTCGACGAGCTCGGGGACGCCTCTGGCCATGCACTCGGTTCTTCTCGGAGGAAGCTCGGGCCGCGAAACCATCGGTAGTTTATGTCGAAATTGGCTGGCACGTCTCTTGTGGCGTCGTCGGCAACGTTAAATTTGGTTGGCACCCATCTCCATTCTTCGACTTTGCTGTTTTCTTCAATGTCGGCGATTCTGTGCGCGACATAAGGCCGGTAGGTGCGGGCGCCGTTACGTATCCATGTCGTTACAGTGCGGCTGTCAGTCCAGAAGGTTCGACTATTTACCTTCTGGTCATGTTCCTCTATGACTGCTGCTGCCATTCGACATCTAATCACCGCGGCTTGTAATTCGAGTCGCGGTATTGACGTGAGTTTGAGTGGGGCGACGCGTGCTTTTGCAAGTACCAGTGACGTATTCACGCTCCCCACTAAACCACCTCTAGTTCCTCCTACGCATACCCACTAAACCACCTCTAGTTCCTCCTACGCATGGTAGTGGAGATACCCTGATGTATCACCACTATGAAGCTGGATCAACTACCTTAGGAAAGGCACATCGGAACTATAGTGCACCTTCATCCCGGCCTTTAGTGGGAGCTGGCGGGTCCCCCCATACCCGCCACCTCAAGGCTATGAAAGTGAGAAAGAGCAAAATCTTCTCTAGAATTACCGCCACTTGCAATAGAAAATTAAAATCAAATTAATGTAGATACTAGAATATCTATTAGTAAAATAAAAAAAACTACAGCATGCACAAAAGCTACAGCCAAACTTGTCAATTAACGCGAAGGTTGAGACCAAAAAAATTGTATAAAAAACTACAAAAAAATTCGATTCGAAGATTGAACATTAGAGCGACAGACTGGGCAAATTACATAATTTAATTCAAACAAACGGTCCAGACAAGTTTGGCATTGCGTGTGACCGCATGGGATCAACACCACTTCGAGTGGGTTAGTCGCACAGATGTTGCAACGAAGGGGTTGAGGTTCGCGATCAAAATCGTGGCGGGGGGGAGACGCGGGCAGGACATCGGCGGGTTCCAGAATAGGAGCCTGGACCACCTCCGGTGCTACCTGCTCAATGTTGTCTGCAATGACAACTTCTTGAGCGAATTCTGGGACGTTATCTACAACAGCCTCAACGCCTACGTACAACTATCTGCTCGTTTGAACTCGGAACGAGGAACTCTCGAATGGAGATAACTCCTTGCTCGAGTGCCCTCGTGTTATTTGTCATAACAGTTGTCCTGATATAAAGGCGCTCCCGGTTGCGGCGCGCCAGAGGCTCCCCGTGGCGGTACGCCTCCAGGCGAGACGCGCTTACGGCAAACTTCTGTATCAACACATCTAATCAAAACAATATGTTACATAAAATAAAAATAAAAACACAATACTCTATTGATTTGGGGATATTTTCGCAACATCTTATAAAATTGCACATAAATGTGTCTGTTTTCTTTTTTATTTCTGCTGATAAATAATAATTATTTTGTGCTAATTCCTCTGAACCTCTTTATACATTTTTCCCAGCTTTTGTAATAATATTGTAGTGAGAAATTTTAACATGCTGCTGGAGGTCCATATTTCGAAAACTATATTATTTAATACGGTCCTTAGAGGTACACATAAAACACCTATACTATTACTATCTAGTTAAGTCCCGTGAAACAAGTTAAATTACACCAAATTATTATTATCATTTACTATGGGGTATTACTCACGCGTGCCATCCACTGCGCAACAAAGTAATTATGAAAGTCTTCATTGTAAGGAAGCCTTTCCTGCTGTGCGATGTGCGACAACTCGGCTAGGCCGGCCGTCACCTGCGGCGCAGCAGGAGCGCCAACGCGCTGTACAGCGACACAAGCCGGTGCGCCCCTCTCTGGCGCTGCTGCGCCTGCAACCCGAGCTGCCGTGCCTGCCTCACCAAAGCTTGCACGTAATGAAACATGCAGCCTTGGATTGCAATTCCTGTAACAGAAGCAAGAGCAGACCGTAAGGCCTGCTCATAATCTGTTACGAGTATAATTTGTTGTGGTCTTGGATTGCCAGCTGCTTGCCAAATTCTAAGGAAAACTGCCTCATACAGAGGACGGCGGCTGTTCTGCATCAGGACTACAACAGGATGAAAATTGTGTCCAGCAATTATACTGTGTACCGTTAAAATTTGGCAAATTGACAATCCAGCTGGGACAGTCAGGAAAGTTCCATCGATGACTAGACTTCACTGTCAGCGATGCAACGTTCGAAACCGTGCATGACTAATATGACAGCTTTTCCTTCCGCCACCGACACAGTGGCGAAAATTAAAAACCCAGGGAGTAGGGGAATGATTGTGCTGCCCAATCGTCGGTCCATCCCGCAGTATCCAGTGCGCTGGACATCGGTCGCTGGCGCACCTCATGGTTGTCGAGGCCTCCCTCGAGCGACTGACCACATAAAAGTGATCATCCCGACAAAACCACCTCGAGTTCCCTTTGTAGGGAACGATTTCATTGAAATCGTCCACTACAAGAGGAGCTCCAGGTGGCCTGGGAGCCTCAGGGTGACGGGGATCGGGGACAGCTTGCTGCTCAGCCATTACTAAAAAAAATCCAAAGTTTATAGTATTTAGGTGAATATAAAAAACGTTGAGTGTCGAAATCGCAGTTTTTGAGTTTTGAGTAATAAAATCGTTAAAAAGCACGAGTGGATAATCCAGCCAAGTACTTTAGAAACGAAATGACAGACCGCGGTTAGATTGGCGGTTGGGTTTGAAAATAGTGTTGCCACACAAACAGTATGAAGTTTTTTTAAAAATTCCATCAGAACAAAAAATAAATATTTGATTATCTTTAAGTGAATCTAAAAGCCTCCGCAGACAAGAGACTTATTCGCACAATAGTCTAATCGGCACATAATGTGAATAAGCATGTATTGAAGTAAGTAAGTAATTGTGCTTAACTTTTGACATTAAACCATATAAACATTAAACTATCGAGACTGCTTCATGTGCATAGCTGCAATTGGCGCATATACACTGCCGATTAATTAGTTTACCCGTCGATTAATTCTTTTGCTGCATTTCCCCTGACGGTATTCACATAAGATGTGTACTAAAATTCTAATGCTAAATACGGCGAAAAATTCGAGTTGCTGTTGCCGCGATAAAGCATCGTCTTCACTCAAAGACGGACTGCTTGGGCACACTATAATCTTCGATAACGCAAACGAAACCTTTATTTTAAACTTTTACAACATGTTCTTTTTAACAATAATCAAAATAAACCACCAAGTCGTCATAGTAATTTTGTTTAATTTTATTGAATTATCAGGCAGTGCATTATCGGGTCGTACAATATTCGGACTAGCGCCATAATGGTCGCCCATATGAAAAAATAAAATGTGTGAATTTGGAATACGTTTAGTATTTTAATTTATTTATAGTTAAAAATTTATATTGGAAATTATGATTATTTTGATAATTTGATAAAAGTAAGATTTTTTTTAAAGAAAGAATAATCTAAAATGAAATAGTCAGTATTTCCAATATATTGTGTTAATAAAAGTTATTAACTTAAATTAGTTTAATATCACTTAACGCACCTAGGACGGGCAAAACAGTTGCGGGCCGAGTGTCCATACAACTGGCATTTGTGATATTGACCGGGTAGGCCATTTTTGCCTGGCGGTTCAACTAGCCCGCTAAGGCCACAGATTGACTTTACGTCAAAAATGGCCTTCCCTTCGGGCGACAGGTCTAAGTGTACCTGTACCAGATCGATTGGTGATTTAGTGCGCCTATTTGTCATGCGGAAGACGCTAATGACTGGGAATTTTTGGTCTTTGAGGGACTGGGCTATGTCTTCTACCGGGATTTCCTTAGGGATGCGCTTGATCACCACTCTAAGGATACGTTCATCGGCGAGCGTGTACGTATGATAATACACCTCCTTTTCTTGGAGGAAACCGGTTACGAATCTGAAGGCCTCGGCGGTCTCCAGCTGCATCCTAATGCCTTGGGCTGTCGCTGAAGCGACGACCTTAAACTTATTGGACATAGCCGATTGGATCATCGGCCACTTGTCCTGGGCTTGGATATAAATGGGTGGAGGTTTTTTGCCTAGCAGCGCGCGGGCTGCTGTGGGAGCCGAACGGACAGCCGACGGTGGCTGAGTAGCGGGCTTTACGGGCGCAGTTTTGGGCGGCGCGACGGGGATGGTCATGAGGGATGGGATGGGTACCGGCTGTAAGGGTCCGGATTCGACCTTGGAGTGTGGACGCGGTGCCTTCTGAGGCACCGGAGATGGGGAGGATGATGATGCCGACGAGGGGGCGGGGGAAGAGAGCTTCTTGCGCTTTTTCTTGTTTTTCACTTCCGTGATTGTCGGAGACTGCAGTCATAACTATAGCTCGTGCTTTTAAGTCCTTATTTTTCCATACCTCATCTGCATCTTCATTTTTGATAATTACGACTTCGTGACATTCTTTGTATTCCAACAAAGTTAACAAACTTAATTTCCAGCTTGAATAGTTTGTATCATCAAAAATAGGTATTGTAATATCTTCCATCTTTGCTTGTTTAGGGCTAAGCTACACGGGCGGTTCTCCCGCCGCGGGAATCCGCTCGACAATCGTTGACCTTGCTATGTTGTCCCACTTCTTTTTAATGGGACATTCGCTGCTAAACGTGTTGTGATTTGAGTTTTCTAGTTCTGTGTGGTAGTTTCTCAATCCATTTTGTGCACTGTTCTCTCATATGTGGGCCGCCGCAGTGACTGCATTTTTCTATCTCTTCTTCACAAAACTTTTTTCCGTGACCATAGCCTAGGCATTTGGAACATTGTACTAAGGGTGACTGGTCTGCCACCCTTATTTTTTGTAAATCTATATGTAGAAGTACATATAGCAAATTTAACCTGCTTCAATCATTAGATTCCATAATTTTGGTGAGACTGAGACATGACTGACATGATTTGTTAGGGGGTTCCTTGTTTTATTTTAATATGCCATTATTTCTTCTTCATCATCATTTTCGGAACTTGAGGCTCCACTAAAATCAGATGCTGCATTTTCCGGTGGAACTAAAGCAAGTATTCGTCTTGACTTTGTGTTCTGTATATAAAAAACTATTAAAGGTGTATGAAGTAGAAGTTTTAAAATCAAAGTACATAATACTGGTACTAAATAATAAGATAGTTGATAGACAGTTTTGTATAAAATTATCACTCTAAAACTCTAAAACAAATGAATAAATAATAGCTTAGTTATATAATGCTTAAAAGTATGAGAAGCAGACATAAAAAATATCTAAAGTCAAGAAAAAAGAAAAAGTAAAATCCACACCAAGCAACTATGTTGAGGATACTCAACACAATAATCCAAGCTTTGTTTACCTATAATCGATCATACTCGTATAAACGATATAAAAGCACAGATAACTTGTTTATGATTTGTTAATCAGACTGTTAAGTAAGCTTAACAGAATCAAATTAAGGGTTAAAGTGACTTATTCCTAATAGAATTGTGTGACAACATGGATTTATCAATTAATACGTCGCCGCCGGCTACTTTTAAAGGAAAATTTGAGGTGAAAGTGGCTGAATACGAACAAGAAAATAAAGGTTAGTTGATTGCATCGGAAAAAAGCGGCTATGATATCATATTCCTTCTCACATAAAGGGATGAACCCTTCTGCCGTAATTGCGAACTCATTCGTTCGGCGATAGGGGGCTACTCCCGGAAAACCCATCATGTCGATATCTGAAAACATCGGTTCATTACGGGGCTTAGTCTGCACAGTCGACAACTTTGTTGGCTTCGGGCCTGTTGCGTTGGGGTCTCTGGGTGGGAGTGGTGGTGCTGCTGCATTCTCTGATCCCACTGAAGCTTTCTTATAGAACTTCCCCTTCGGTCATGTATCACCATAAACATCCATAAAGCATGCAGTCATGGTGGACGAGACAAAATGTTACATGCTACGAGTATCAAGTTAAGATAACAATAGTAATCTCTGACACGCTTCCATCAGACGACCATAACGTTTACACTGTCCCTTACTAGGGACAGACTCAACAGACTGATCGATGGCTGTGAACTACTCGATGGTAACATAGACAACGCAGTTAGTGCTGCAAACGAAGTATAACTATAGCGAGGTACTTTCTCGCGTATTCTTTTGTGTCGTCATTTCTAGTTATATGTTTACCGTGAGAGAATGTGGCGGAAATTGCGCGAAAAATGCTCTTATGTGACATAAAAATAAATCTGTTGTTTCGTTAATCCGCTGTTCGCGTTCAAAATTATTTCTAATGATTATATGCGCGGGCCACCTTTGCCCGAAAGTCTGCTTTAGCGATTCCAATGCTGCTTGTCATGTCGGGGTGCCATCTTTGATACCCTGCCACCACTTGCGGCCAATCTCGTCAATAACATTGGCAAACTCCGCAGCGCAACATCGTCGCTCATACTAACGCATGATTTGTATACTTCAATAGCATCGATGAAAGCTAATTCAACGCTTATTTTTAAATCCATCGAATCTACACGATTCGATGGAGCATTTCGCAAAGTTGAAGGAAATTTGTGTACGAGTTCTTACAGGAGCTGCAGTACTTAGTCTGTTTATCAACAGAATAAATGATGTTACAAATGGAAGGTTCGACTTATGTGAAAATGGTGGAAATGGTGATGACTGAACAGATAAATCCTTGTTTGGCACACTGATGTTATTCTCGTTGTCATCCTGTTTTGAGTGTACCAGGATTGTAGGACTACAGTTACCGGTATCGTCATCAGAGGAGTATATGTTAATTCCTGCAATATATGAGTCTATAGAAGGTGTTTCTGTTACGTGCTCTAAAATAATATTAATACGTTGGTAAATGTGTAAAGTCATTTTTACCTCTAGTCTTAGCGTGCTTAACTAATAATTGTATATTGTTTAATCTTTCCTTTATAGGTTTTATATTTAAATTATATATAATTGTCCATTTGCCTTCAATAATTCAAGATGGTTTTTGTTCTATAACTAGTTGTCGAAATCTGTATCCATCAACGAGGATGAAGAGCAATCTGCAACAAGAAGCTCATCTACATGATATATTTTACCATTACTTAATTTATATTTGTTACGTGGTTCTATACTAATTATTTTATATGGCCCTAAAAATCTACATTTCGTCTTATGTCTTTCTGTTATACTATTCTTTAAGTACGCAGTATCGCCTACTTTTAATGATTTCACAGGTTTAAGTTTTTTACTTAATCTGTTATTTCTATAATGTTTTTGTTTTATTAATAAATTCTGTACGTTCTTATTTAATTCATTAGCAAATTTTCGATTTTGTGCTGTGTGTACCTTTGAACAAATACTCTTAAATTATTAAAACTTCTAAGTTTCGGTTTTCTGCCAAAATGAACCTCATAAGGTCATTCCAATTGAACTATGTTGTGTATTATTATAACTATGAGTTATAAAATTATATTTTTGATTTTTATCTAAGTCCATATCAAGTTGTAATCTAAATAATTCTTGTATCGTGCTATGTAATCTTTCTACATCGGAGTTAGACTTATGATGTTGCGCGGTTGTTGTATGATTAACTATGTTATAAGTTTTAAATAATTCATTTAAAATTTCGCTACAAAACGATTGGTCTCCGTCATGCACTATCTTATTGGGTGCTCCCATTAAAGCTAATATTTCATTAATTATTGCATATTTAGAAAATTTGTCTATAACTGTTAAATACCACTCTTTCTCAAGTGACATTACACAATGTACAATGGAAACTTCCTTAGTTCCAAGGGGTATCCAGTTTACTCAATGGAATATTACCATTATATTTATTTTGTATGTCTTCGATTCGATACTGTTTACTTACAGATGAAGATGAAGTTAACAACGTATTACTTGCTGAATATTAATACTATTAGCCTCCGGTAACAATGTGACAACCAACGACAATGAAGTACTAAAGAGAACTTATATAGAGTATACATAACCACAGATAATATATTTTGTTACAACTTAACACCACGTAAGAAAATAAAGTTATAAACAAAAATGGTTTTTTACTTAGCCTTAAGCCCTAACATGTTCATAAACTTATAATGCTTATCCGATAAAAGACCTTTAGTTAACAAGTCAGCGGGCATTTCCTGAGTTGAAATATCATCATCATCAGCTCACTATACGTCCCCACCGAGGGGCTCGGAGCCTACCCCAAGTTAGGAGTGACTAGGCCATAGTCAACCACGCTGGCCAAGTGCGGGTTGGTTGACTTCACACATATCATTGAAGAACGTCGGATAAATGTACATATGTAAATCAATTAATAGATATATCAATAAATCATCAATAGTTGAAATAAATTCAATATTAATTGCACTCTAACATATGAAAACGAACATCTATATGTTTTGACCTAGTATGTGCCTGATGACTTGTTGCAAGTTTCAATGCACTTTGATTATCACATAATAATTTAATAGCATATTTTTTACCAGTAATTTCAAACGTTAAGTTTTTTAAATAAACAGCCTCCCTGGCTGCCTCTGAAATAGCAACATATTCAGCCTTAGTGCTAGATAAAGAAACTGTCTTTTGTTTTCTACTATGCCATAATATTACACACCCATTCATGACGAAACAGAACCCAATATAAGACTTCCTATCCAGACTATCACTAGCCCAATCTGCATCAGCAAAATCTGTCAAGCCTATATCTGTTTTACTAAAAGTTAAACAATAATGTTTTGTTTTCTGTAAATACTTCAATATTCGTTTAGCATAGTTAAAATGAGTTTCGTTATAACAATTATTAAACTGACTGAGATTTTTTATTTATTTATTTAAAAACAACTGCATAGCATCCTTACAGTACATAACCAATTTGACACTATACATACTAGTGTTTACACGATAACATTTATAATAACAGTAAAAACAAATAACAATGGCAAATAAAACAAAAAACAAAAAAATACATAGATAAACAGTGCAAGAATATATCAACGCGTAACTACACATCAATATTATTAACCCTTTAACCGCTTGGCATTTTATCAGCTGCCGTGCCCCCAGCGCCCAGCTCGATACAACAGAAAAAAATACCTACTACAAAGAGGGTTGTATGTAGTTTACCTATTAAAATATCGATAAATAATATCGAAATTTGTTGCAGCGCGATGTTAATTATAAATCTGTGCTTAAATCCAGGGCAACATTTTTTTTACTTTTGGTAGTAGAAAGAATTGAATGCAAAGCCATTAAATATTGTTAATGATTTATTAATTCTCAATATAAAATCAGTCCAGAAATCTTCTTTTAATTTCCCAATAACAAATATATACAATAACAAACTTACATAATAATTCAGTCGTACGTTTATTTCCTAATCAGCCTGCAGTTTAGTCAAGGACAGCCAAACCAAGCTATACAAAACTGTCAAATTTCTTCAATAGCTTTCGCATTTTACGTCTCGCTATAAGGTTTATGTGTCCTTGACTTACAATAAAAAGAACTAAAGTTATACTTACACTAATAACATTATCACAGTGATTTCTTTATAGATAGGTACCGAATAAATTCCGTCCTCACATAAATCAGTAGCTCAATAATCAACATTTAGGTAGGTACTTATCTGCCTACTCTAAAAACAGGTTTAGGTACAAACAGCATTTTTTCAGCAAAACCTCAGTAATAACAAATAATTATCTATCAAAATCTTACACAATAAATCAGCCAGTATAGGAGAACAAAAGTTACAACATGATCACAATGATTTCTAAATATATACTTAAAATCAAAATATGGGTACCTGTCTACACACACGCATTAATTTCTTGAAATCTAACAACATAGCGTTATAAAAATAATTATAAAAAATCGAACATCAATCAGTTATTTAAAAAATACGGTTTTTTTTAATAAAAGGTTGTATTTTAATCGGAATCGATCAAGCGAATTATAGTAGATACCAAATTTATGTAACTTTCTATAAACTTATTTTTAAGAGTTTCATTACCCCTAAAATAGCCGTCAGCTAAGATTCTTGCAGTTTCTCTGATCGGATTACAAGTTTGCTCATACTGTGTACTTACAGTTGCTGTTTTAACACGAGTTTGCGTTGCGATAGATCTGTATAAATCTGGTGTACTATCGCAACTTCTTAACTGTGATTGGACAGGGATAACAACATCTTGGCTATCTGTTACATCGTCTTGGCTGTAGTCAGCTAAAATTGATTGGCTCTCTTCAATCTTTCCTAAAATAAAATCAAAAGTAGGTAAATGTTTTGTAATAAATTACCTTACACAGATACAAAAGTTAACTAATTATTTACTCTTGGACGCCATTTTAGCCATCAAAACTAACTTCTGCACACTGTAATTTTAGTTACGCTATCCCTCACAATAAACGCTCGTCACTGTTGAACGCTTTAAACAAATAAACTCCACATCGCGTCGTCGCCCAACCGCCGCGCCCCGTGCAGTTTCTTTCTAAAGCAGTAACCAATCACAAAATTGTTACTAGTGCTGTGGGATCACGATAACGATAGCTGTGTTGTACCTGTAGTTTTATGGTATTCAGTAGCACACGGATCTACACACAGATACACATTGCATTTTCTGCACATAAAACGCGTTTCAGATCTTTTTTTCTTTGATGCGCAAATTTTACACCTTTGCGATTTTCGGTTTGGTATTTTCACAGGAAAATGTTGTAAGGAATCTTGATGTAAAAATCGGAAAGGATCAATGATGCCGCGTGATGTAGAAGGCTGGATTATAGCAGGTTGTTTATATTTTTCTATTAGTTGTCTGATAACGCTTAACTGAAAATCAGCAAAACTACAGTTTGTATTATTTTTCATAATTTTAAACAAAAAGAAAGCATTGAGCATAAACATGTCAATTACATGGAAACCCAGCTTTTTATGCCATTTTTTTGATTTTCTGATACAGCCTAACGTACTGGTCATCATATCAGAAGTGTCAACCGATCCCATATTTCCTGTGTAGTCCACTACACACTGTGGTTTTAGTTTGGGCAACCCAGTGGAGTAGTCTACACTGTTTGATGGAACTATTTTATCATCATGAAACGTCGACAACATTAAAACTGTTTTTTTATCTTGCCATTTAAGAGCCAAAAGCGGAGGTGATGCGTAAGCTGCGGTTTCCCCACGTTTCAGTCTTTCGAAGCTTGGCATTCCCTTCCTATTAGACTTTACGGTGCCACATGCGTATGTGCCCCTTTGATGTAAATGAAGAAAAAGCCGAGGACTGGAATACCAGTTATCTACATATAATTCTCGGTTGCAATAATAATAGTCTTTTAATAGTTCATTTACAACTGATCCAGTTAAACCTAAATTTTGTAAGAGCTCAACTTGAGTTTCGACTCCACAGTATACTATGAAATCCACTATGTAACCGGTTTTGACATCGCATAAAACAAACAGTTTTATGCCAAATCTATTACGTTTTTTAGGTAAGTATTGTTTCATAACTAGTCGCCCTTTGAATGGCACAATACTTTCGTCAATACATAATTTGCGACCAGGCATAAATGTGCTTTTGAACTTTTCACGTGCGTGGTCGATCATCATTTTTATTTTTTGTAACCTTGATGTATCACTGGCTCTTGCAGTTACTTCATAAAAGCATAACATTGCTATAATTGAACAATATCTATTTCGATACATTGTGTTATGAAACACCGCGCTATGCAATAAAGGGTCTGTTGACCAATGTTCTTCAATTGTTATGCGTTTATTTCTAGTAAAAAGCATGGTTAAAGCTAATACGATGTAGATGTCCTCAGTAGTCGCGTCTTGCCATCGCTGTAGCCTTGAATACACTCTGAGATCAGTATGTCTTACGAATTGTTGATGATACTTATTCGTACAATCAACAATTTTCTGCACCAAGTCTATATCACAAAATTTTTCAAAAAATTGTAATTCCGAGGAATCACTATCTAATGCGATATCTGGCGACACTCCACAAATAAACTCATCGAATTCTTCTAACACTGGAGGAGAAATTTGCGTAGTCCAGTTAATGTCAGTGGCTGCGACATTGCCCGTGTGAACCTGGAATGATACAACATAATAAATAATTGAAATTGATAATTGAAGTTAAAAATATTCTCTTGTAAAAGGATAGAGCGATGAAAAAATGCTATTCCATGCTCATAAATGTAGCTCAACCCTAAGTCCTACTACAATATTAAAGATTCAACGTTAACTATATATTTTTCACATATAACGTGAATCACTTACATACTAGTCGTAAATATCTTAAGCTATCAACCTACTGTTATTAGTTTATCATGTGCAAAATAAAAAAATAATGTGCCAGGATACCAAGCGTCTGTATGCGGCGAGCGGCATCCTTTGTGTCGGCGCCGGCTCCTTTCGGCGAGTATACCTACGCGGCGCAATCCAAGGACGACGTTATCTAACCGAACGCACTTTACAACAATCCGCACAATGCGATGTTGCCGCTCCGCGTATCTCGTGTGTGACAGACTTACTTTTGTTCTTTGCTGTGCGACTCAATTCGGCCAAGTAATACTATACTAACAACACAAAGCATTCCTCAACTAGCAACCCAAAAATATTTTTTTGTAGGTTTTTTGATGCAGATATATTTAACTGATTGTTTAATCGAATTGAAAGTAAGGTAAAACTTTACACGAAAAGACTTACTTACCTCTTCATCAAAATCAAAGTCTTCGTCTGGTATGAATTCTTCATTTTCCTCACCTTCCAGAATTCGAATTAATTCTTCAGCTGTAGTCATCGTAACTAAAATGGCACGCACAATCACAACACTATGGAATATTCTGGAAACCAGAACTCGTTTATGACGTCTAAAGCGGTCGTATTTATCCGACCGTGGCGCTGGGCAAACTGACGTAATGATATTCGTAACATGTCATCTAGGGATGGGAACACTATCATTCACAATTGTCGACATTTGACAACTTATTTGCTTATTTTCAGAAGAATTCAATAAAACTATGTAGAACTATTGTAAAGAAATATTTATTAGTAATTAATTTATTTGTTGTTCTCTGAATAAGTCAATATTAAGAGAACTGCTTTGATGTACATTTTTTTTTACATGTTACTCTTTGAATAATGTCCCAACACTAGTGTCGGATTTCTCCGACGCGGGCGTTTGGCACTAATGAAATTACAAGAGAATATTATCAGTTATTTCACCGAACTTCTTACTTCTTAATATGGCTTTTTAGTACGAACCAAAAGTGTACGACATTACAAATGATTGCTTTATGTATTAAATCTTCATATAATAACATGTTTAAGGCAATATAAAACATGACGAGTCGGAAAAGCCACTAAAAACAAACACAGCTATTTTGTCGGATATATACGACCTAGGCGAAATGGACACGATAACATTGGTCGGATTAATCCGACTCTGGCGGTTAAAGGGTTAATCAATAATCAATAAATTTAATATTCAAACGTCTTCCACACATCTGTAGGCAGCCTCTGTGAATTTCGGCTCGCTGCAACTAAATAAATATATATATATAACCCTAGATATGATATTGAGAATCCGTATAGCCCGCTCTATAGGAGCATTTTCCAATAGATTCGTCCTAGCGGTGGGCTCGAGAAACAATGGCGGGCGGCGGCGCACCTGAACCACGCAGTCAGGGACACGCAGGCGCAGCGCTGCAAGCGCGGCTGGCCGGCATACCGCGCCGCGCAGGACGCGCCACACGCTGCGCACGAGGGCCACGTCCCGACGCACTCGCAACGTGCTGTATCCGACCATACCATTCACAAATAAACTCGGATACATTAACGGGAAGCAAGGATAAACTCCGTACTGCTTGTAATACAGGAACCGCGTAAACTTATTTTGAATTCTTTCTACCATCAGACTGTATTTTTTTTCATGGGGACTCCAAATGGAACTACTCGTTTCTAGATGATTCCTAACTAATGCGTTATATAAAACTTTTATTACCAGCGCATTTTCAAAATTCTTACATTGCCTAATAATAAAACCGAGATTTCTAAACGATTTCCTACAGATATTCGCAATGTGGTTTCGGAATTTCAATTCCTCGACCATCTCGATTCCCAAATCACGGACGTGGGATACGCGCGGGAGATAGCTAAGACAATATGACAAATCAGGTCTTGTAAACTTTGAAAACTTGTTCTGGTTCAGCTTTTATATAATTTACCAAATTATCCAGCACCAACAGATTTTCTACAGTGTAGCTCCATTCGTCGTAATTCTCACGACCTTTTAGCTTCGGAATGCCTTGCAAATAGTTCACGTTTGCCGACATTGTTAAAAAATTAATACTGGCTAACATTATATTGGCTATTAACACTTTTTTCAACTTAACATTGAATTGGTTGCTCAATTGCAAAGATCTATTGCTACAGAACAAAGAATTGAGGTAGATAAATTTGTTGGAATAGATGACAGTGTCGTCGTGTGCGCCTTAGCTACTGAGGAAGAAATTCTTGTACAAGCTGAAAGTAAAAATCGTAACACTGACGAATAAAACGAAGACCAACAAGACCCTGAAGAACATTCTCAGCCAACAACAAATTTCGAGGCTCTTAACGCTATAAACAGTTTTCAAATTTTGTTGCCTCTAACGACCAGTTTAATACTGATGATACTCATACCTTAAGGACTATGAAGCGTGAAATGCAAAAAATATTTGAAACTGGGCTAAAAAAAAACCAGACTAAAATGACTGATTACTTTAAAACTAGAGTAGTCTTATAACCCGTACCCGTAGTGTACTCAGATTCAGGGGATTCTCAAAGTCAGGGGGTTACGAGACGGCGGCAAAAAGCCGCCAAAAAAAAGTACCAGTCACTTGATGAGTGATCCGGAACCCGCTGAGGAAGTAGCTATCGCTGCCACATAAGCCCCCTCGCCATTAAAACACAAATTTTCTTGTTATGGGTGTGGCGCTCTTGGGATAGTAAGAAGTAAATGTCCCACATTTATTCATGCAAGAACGGACCAAAACAAACCAGAGAATTTGAGCTTCTATGTAATAAATGTCAACCAGTACAGTCGGCGAAGGACCGTAATAGGTATTGGCATTGGCAGTATTTCGGGCATCGCTTACCAAGATTCATGCGCCAAGACCAGCGTCGCATCGTACAAGTTGTATGTCTGCTTAAAACAGGCTTGATAGGAATTTGTTGAGCAAAGAGCCACAGTCACTGTAGCCGACGAGATCAAGCGAAAGCAGATCATTTACTCAGTGAGGTACCAGTTGGTATTTGTGTACGATTCATACCAACGACATTCATTGTTTTACCGGATTCACGAGAAAACCGTACCTTACTAGGAGTTGGATTCATTCAAGATGCCGGAATGGTTTTGAACGGTTGGTTGGGGTGGTTTTCCCCAATTAACGTGGCACTTTATTGACGACCCAGACGACCCAGATATATGAACTTCAGGAGGAAGATGCTACAGAAACGACAATGACACACGTAGATGCTGTTAAGGAGATTCTTAGCGAAATAAGGCCGCCAGTAGTACTAGTAGAGGAACTATCACCCTTGGGTCTTACTCCGAATACACCGATAATATCAATCACTGCAGTATTGGTGCCAACGTTGCCTGATAAAAGCCCGTTTAAAATGAATATATATAAATGGACCAAAATAATATAATTTTTTTTTGCTTCATTCGGAAAAAAAAATTACGTGATAATTGCCGAGACCCCCCTCCCTCCAACGTGAGATTTGATTCGACCCCCTCCCCTTACACATCTCACGTATTTTATGAACGCTCCCCTATTTCACCTATTCCTCTCCAACATTTACACTAATACAGGCCTTGCCCTCTGACCTGCCTGTAGTGCTTGAGCTGAAGAAGCAACTGGTGGAGCCCTGTCTATCCTGTCTACCGGCTGCCTAGTCATTTCCGTTTGGAGTTCAACTTCTGTCAACTCGGGAACATCAATCCCTTCCGTTATACATAAATTATGTAAAAATCAGCAGGCTATTATAATTGGATCGATGATTGTAAAAACCCACCGTTTGCTGTTTACAAGACTTGTGGGAAATGCAAAAAAACTGTCTGGTATAAAAAAATATATGAAATGGTTGCTGCCAAATATTGGAAATAATAGGTAATTTAAATATAAACTGGTATAAACAAAATCAATCATTATTAAGGGTGCTATTGATATTTTATGAAGCTTTGATTTTTTTGTTTTTGGTGGGTTTTTACAGTCATCTTGAAAATGGTGTGTTTTTACAAACAATATTGAAATAAAAAATCGGTTTCGAATCAATAATCAGTTTATTTTATCAGTTAATTAAAAAACAATCACTCTCTTCACAAATAGTACCACCACCAACAGTGGGCCAGGTCAGAAGCTCATTCCAGAAATTCTGTTTTTCGTCTTCAGGTACATACTCTACACATTTTTTTAAATCGGCCATTTTTTTTGTTTTGATGGGTATTTTTCCTGAATAAGCCGATTGTTCTGGGAGGGATACAACCCTCCACTCATTAATCTTTAACAAAAACGTGTGCTTTGTCAGTCCGTTGATAAATTCATGGCATTTTACTGGCACATCACCATCAACGTTAGTGAAATTGAAGTGGATGGAATTTGGAGATGGAAAAATCCACTTTTGAGATCTTGGAATTCTTCTATATTTTGGTCCTAAAGATAGCGCTGTCTTCTTGTATCATTGGGTCCACCATTGCTTAAAATTTAAGATGTCCTCACTAGAAACCATGTGAACTGTAAAAAAATCTGGTACTGTGCTTGATTGGACTATGAGTTCAACCAGTTGGTGAGGCGTGTAAAATCTTTCACACCTGCGAAGTGATCTTTTTAATACCCCAAATGCTCTGTCGCATGGTAGGTAGGAGTGTCCTCTCATCGGGTGTAGGTGGTCAATTTCCCCGAATCTCCCAGAACCTATTATACTAAAGCCATTTTTAGCCTCACAAAGCAGTGGTTTTTATTTTGTCCGCCACAATTGTCGCAAAAAAGCATAAGCTTCTTTACTGAGGTGTCAACATACTCTTGAATGTATTTCAAAATGTGCGCATACCTCATCAGGTCCTTTATGAGCTTGGCCCTCGTGGTATAGATAGATTATATTTATTATTACAAAGACTGTAAAGAACAACTAGTTTGTATTTTCTTCCTTATTTTGTATGAATACATGTGAAAAGGTGCTTAGTTACAGTACATACGAGTGAAAGGTTATGTTTTCCTCTTTTCGCTAACTACGGCTTTTACAATCAACAATACAGCAGTATACCATGTTTTATAAACTTTACCTAACTAAAACTGAAATATCAAAATATTTTTGCACAATTACGGCAACTAAATACTTTTGATTTTCGAAAAATAGCACGAATGTCAAACGTTGTTTGGCACTGTACTGTTTTGTATATTGTGTTAATATTAAACACTTTAATAAATAAAAACGCGTTTGCAGCCATCGGGGCGCCTAATTGTGTTCGAGAGCACTTATGATGAGCTGGTACTTTTTAATCAAGTAAAGTCGTGTACCTATACTTTTTCATATTCGTCGGCGAACGTTAAGACTTCCTCCATATTAAGGCTCGAAAGACGGTTGAGGGATTTAAAAGGATTCCCTGTCGATTTGGGTGGCCTAGGCATTGCCACCGGCTTGACTGGTACCGGTTTAGCAATGGGCTCGGTTAATACATTACTCGCGGGTGCGTTATAAGTGGGCCTGTTAATACCCCATGCGAGGGTATTTGGGCGTTTGTTTTCCACGATGGTTGAAGAGGGGAATTCGTTGATTGACGGTATCGCAAGCGGTTGACGTCGCTACGGTCGTCGTCGTCGTCGTCGTCGTCGTCGGTCGTCGTCGTCGTCGTCGTCGTCGTCGTCGTCGCTGGAGTTGCGATTGAATTCTCTAAGGTGCCTCATAACATATCTCAAAAATTGCTGTTTTTTCTGGGGTGTCTGGGCAGCTGCCGCTCCAACGCGGTTTGAACTTGAATAAGTACTCCAAGACAACGTCATTGCGTGGTGCGGTCTGAGTTCTAAAGGGTGCGTACGCTATTAGTCCTTGATAGCCTTCATTCACGTGGAAGTTTCTGTTATTCGCCGAGTTGGCCGGGACTTCTTAATAATTGTTGAAATGGAAACATGCCCATGAGTGAATGAAGCCGCCGTCTTCTGTCTCTAGCTCGCGGCGAAGTGTTCTATAACACATGACACGCGCGGCTATCGCTGCTCTCAGTGGCAGACAGGTCCTGGAAATGGCATGTCCTATGATAGAGACTGCTTGAACATATCGTGAGGTAGTTGCAGTTTGAGGCGTCCAAATGATTTGTTGGACGATGGAACCGTGTGTCCGTAGGTGGTAGTTTGTTGTGCTTGTATTTGCACTCTCTTATTCTCCTTTCTACTAACTCGAAGATTTCCCTGTTAATACAGTATCTTCGGTTCATCAAACCCTCAAAGATTGCGTTTGGATCAATGAGTTCAAGAAGCTCATTTTGTTGGTTTGCTGTTAGGCGCCTAGCGGGCCTCCAACCCAATAGGTTTACGGTTGGTGAAGGCCCAGGTGGTATTGGAGCTGGTTCTCGGATCGGTGGTGCTTCAATTCCCTCTATGGCGTCTTCAGGTTGAACATCTTGAGCTGGTCGTCTCCTTGCTGGTGTTTGTACTACATAACCTTCTCGTTATTTTTCTTAATTTCTAGTAACTTACAACTAATTACATAATTATGTTTTACAAATGGTTTTGTTCTATTTTTATGAATAATTTCAATTTTACCTTTCCTCAAAATCTTTACATTCGGTTCCTGTTCTTCTACAACTATATATGGACCGTTATACAATGTTTCTAATTTATTTCCTGTTTCTTTTTTTACAAGTAACATATCGTTTGGTTTATAATTAATTTGATTTACATTTTTATCATAATTACATTTCCTTTTCTCTTTACATTTCAATAAATTTTCCTTAGCATCCTTATTAGCTAATTGTAATCTATATTTTAATTCTAAACTGTAATTATCTGGATTATACTATGGTTTTATGTCTGAAGAAATTCTACTGGGAATTTTACATGATTTACCAAAAACTAGTTCATAGGGTATTTTGTACTTGAATATTATACGTAAAACACCAAAATTGAAAACGAGGTTTATTTGGTAAACATTGCGGTTGAAATATACATTATTGACGGTCGAATTGGCGATTGTAGCTTTTATGGCGAACACAATTATATCTAAGGACTTACTATCCAAAGTTTAAAGTTGCGGAGAGAGGAGTTTTTATTAAATAAAATCGAACTTAGGTTAGTTATTTTCACTACTTTTGATGTAACTTTGACAGTTTTATTTTATAAGTGGTCAAAGGTTTTTATTTTATACAGCCACAGCCATAAGTCATGTATGCTACTAAAATAAATTTTAAAAAAAAGACATATTTATTTTAATTCTTATTGCGAAATATTATCTTAAATTGATTAAAAATAATAAAAATCTGACATTTGTTTGTAATTTATTTATTATTTACTAAAATAAATAAAAAAAAAGACTTATTTATTTCAATTTTTATTGCGAAATATTATCTTAAATTGATTAAAAATAATAAAAAACTGACATTTGTTTGTAATTTATTTATTATTTACTAAAATAAATAAAAAAAAAGACAAATTTATTATAATTTTTTTTGCGAAATATTATCTTAAATTGATTAAAAATAACAAAAAAACATATGAAATAGGCAGAATTTGATTCCCTAACAAAAGAAATTTGCAACGTCTCCGGCGCTATGGGATGAGCAGCCCCTCCGCCCTAGCGTAACAAGGCGCGGGTGCTGCTCCCCCTCCGCGCCTCCGGCTTTTCATAAACACTCTAGGGGTAGGGCAGAAAGTACCACGTGGTGTCGGGGTTGACTGATTCGGTTCTGTGACTCATATCCAACCTTACAATACAAATTTACAAAGAATTTACTACCGTTAATGTGACTTACAACAATTCCTCCGAGGACGGATTTATTCGTCGTACTGATGACCCAGAAGATATTCCGGGTATCATCACCTCAGCTTCACCTGATTCTAAATCTCGAGGATTCGGAGACGCCATAACAGTAACAGACATAACATAAAAGTATGTTTAAATCTCAACTGAATAACCATAACAGATAATGCCAAAGAGTATGTAAACATTTCGCTAGTATACTATGAAATGGGTACATACTCTTTGCTACTTCGTAGTTTTGCGTTCGGTGTCTTCAAAATTATGAAATAAGTAAACAATTTAATGTCAGATTTTTATTATTTTTAATCAATTTAAGATAACATTTCGAAATAAAAATTAAAATAAATAATATGTTTGGTTTAAAAAAACTTTAATCGAATTAAATAGAGTATTTTTTTTAATTTATTTTAGTAGCATACATGACTTACGGCTGTATAAAATAAAAACCTTTGACCACTTATAAAATAAAACTGTCAAAGTTACATCAAAAGTAGTGAAAATAACTAACCTAAGTACGATTTTATTTAATAATAATATTAACTCCTCTCTCCGCAACTTTATACTTTGGATAGTAAGTCCTTAGATATAATTGTGTTCGCCATAAAAGCTACAATCGCCAACTCGACCGTCAATAATGTATATTTTAGCCAATATTGCTTTAGAAAATGTGCAATTTTCGTTGAACACATCTGTTCATCTATAGAAAGTCGTTGGTCTATTGCAACTGATGAAAATGTCGTATTTAGCTGTTCTATCACAGGCCGAATCTTATAGAGGCGATCATGATCGGAATGGTCCCGCGGAAGATGTTCATTATTATTGTTGAAATGCAAGTAGCTCCTAATCATCTCAAACCGATTTACCGGCATTACGCTCTTTACAGGATCTTACCCAAACTTGGAATGCCAGTATGAGCGTACACTAGGGAAATGCTCCACTGACATAAATAAAAGAATTCGTATGATTTGTTTTAGCCCCCCAACACTAATACTGAAAGATATTGAAGGGTTTTTTTGTACTGCATATAAATTGGTTTCATCAACAATTTTTTGAAGAAACTCTGGTGTGAAGTAGTGCAAAAAACATTTATATGGTGTATCGAGTTCAGTTATAGCAGAGTCTGTTGTGCTTGGTTGGTGAATTAATTTTGATTCGTCATACATCAAACTCTCATTTTTCCAACTGACGCCGGAACCGGAAAGTAGTTTCAATTTACAAACTATTAATTGCACTCATATTTGGTCCTCCCTGGTCGCAAATGGTTGCAACTACCTTTAATCCGCATGAATGGATTTTTTTTATTACATCCTTAATTAAGGTTTTTAATATTTCTTTTTTTGTTGCACCTTGACAAAATGTAAAGCATAAAGGTTGCTTAAATTTAGCTTTTATACCTTTTATCATAAAGACCAAAGCATGGTCTGCTATTTTTATATGTTTACCACTTTCGGGGTACTCTAACCTCATAATTTGCTCCCAGATATTTGAATGCATATTTTAATGCATTCCTGGGGTTAGTGCAACTTCATCAAATATTAATGTGCACAATTTTTTCTCTTCCGGTAATTTCTTTACCCTTCTTTTTAAGTTTTCTAGGATGACGTTATTCATCCCTGGTTCGACAGGAATTAAATTTAAAACTTGTTGCAAGCTTCTTTTTGATGGTAAGACAAATATTCTCTGCATAAAATTATATGCTTTTGGACTTTGCTTGTAAAGAGATAAGGCCAAAATTTTTTCCTCAATAGAAAATCTTCTTCCTCTAGGCTTTTTAGTATGCTGTTGTTGCATTTTTGTAAATAAAAATGAAGGCTCCGAAAATCGCTCAATAACATGAAAAAAAATTTGAGAATTTCTTTCAGCTTTTTTTATCATCTGTTTAAAAGTTTTACATTTTAATCGTTCTTTAAGGAGCTTCATTTTGAGCTTTTATAACTTGCTTGGCAATTTCATTATTCCTGTGAAAAAAAATATACCTATTAAGTTTGCAAACAGTGACAAAAAGCAAGTGTGTGTGCATTGAAATTCAAAGAAATCCAGAATTATTACCTTATCAACTTAGGCTTGTTTTAATCTTTTATAAAAAAAAAATTGAAATCTATAATCAATTCAATAATTTACATCTATTCAGTCAGGTCACAGTCAAGAAACATAGTGGGCAATTAATCAATTAAGTGATCCATCACCCTCATGGATATTTTATGCTCTACCATAAAAGCGGTCAACTTTATCTCAGATGCTTTGCATTTATCATCATCGGACTGTTTAACCTTTTCAAATGCAGTAACAATCGAAGATTGAGCTGGCGCTGCTATAGTTCTATTTACATGCTTAGTACCTTCACCATGTCGTTTTATCACTATTCTATCAGCTATCAATTTTGCATCACACATAACACAAACTGCACGATACGGCTCTTTTGGGTCACGTTTCTAACGGTCGGGTCGTTTTGAAACTATTGTCTTTGAACCACTCGTCTCTGAATTTTTGTTTATAATGTATCTTTTTTGCTTTTTTTGGAGTTGATGGTCCGCTTTGATTAATATCATCACATGAATTAGGCATTTTAAATTCTCAAGTCCTTAACCAAAATAACCACTTGCACCAGTTTCACAGAAAGACTTGAAAGAGTCAAATAAAAACGTATGCATTGCATACGAAACCAATCTACAATCATACTAATTTAAGTTAGTCACAATAGGCTTGAAAACAAAATTAAAACACGGTGGACACAATTTGGGTGGTTAATACTAAGAAGTGGTTTCAGTCTACGACGGGAAATTCCCGCGTAGTATCCACCGCCGCCGCTTATCATGCCCGTTTAAAGTAAGAGATATTCGTTCTTATTTCAATAGAAACAAGGGTTGTGACATATGCAGAGAGGCGGCGCGGGCTCTAGTAGCTAGTTGCGTTTTGTTATGTTCATGTTATTTTTTTCTTTTGACAAAGGCTGCGAATTTTGTTTGCCACAGCCGAAGGTTCCAAAAAAAACCGAGATTTATTCTTATAACTGATTTAATGAATAAAAATTACAAATTAAAACTTATTACTAACTATGCTATGTTCCCTCCGAAGTCAGGAAAGGAATTGCTTAATCTATTACAATCAATAATTATGAAATATCGGTGCCAATGCTGCCTCAGCGCCTCGTGTCCACTTAAGTGGGTCGCGGCGAAGTCAACGCACTGCTGCGTCGGCGATGTTCCTTGTAGGCGTTTATGTAACATGCGTTCAAAAAATCAAAATACTTTAATGTAAACACATTAAACTATTTTTATTTTTGTCTGTAGAAAATTACAGTGCTCTCCATACATTGTAATTTTAGTATTACAGTAGACAGTTGATCGTGTGAAAATACAGTAAATCTGCTGTAATTACAATGTATCTGGCATAATTAGCTTCATCACATAAATCTAACTAATTTTGTTTGTATAAAGTTTTGGTGTTTCCGTTTGTTGCTTTGTTATACTCGTGCGGTGGCCACAGTAAGGCGCGAGCTCTTGTAGCGGTTTGACGTACATCAGGTGTTGTAAACTATTATGGACGAGGATTCGCTATTTTTACTAGACAGTCCGATTCTGAGATGGGAGGTGTTGAACACTAGAGATGGTGTGCACGAAATAAATAAAAAAGAGCAATAACTGGTGAATTTGTTAACTTATATGAAGAATTGAGATTATACCCTACAAAATTCTTTCAGTATACTCGAATGCCCGCGTCAACTTTTGACTACATACTAAGTAAAATATCACTTAAAATCACCAAAGAAGATACTAACTTTCGCAAAAGTATTTTTTTTTTGTTGTTGCTCTGCCTTTACCTCAGACATATTTTGGTCCGAGCCTATGTTTGCTAATTTCCATTCATACCAGTTCTCGCTACTGTGCTTCTTGTACTTTTATGCTTCATACTTTTTTGGCGAGATCCCTGCGCGCGGCGATGAGCACCCCGCCCCCGCGCGTCTGCCCGGTGATCGCATACTCCCTGTCTCGTCGCCATACTAAGTACCGATTGTCGAAAAGTTCAGAATCACTAACACCGTCGATTAACCATGTCTCCGTTAAGACTATAATATCATAGGTAAATAAACATAGGTTTCTATAAAAAATATGAGTCTTTGAACTGTAAGGATGGCGTCCGTGGGTCCTTTTTTTAAAAAGAAATACAACACACGATTGATACACTTACTACTTTATTGGAAACTTACTAAACTACTCTATCGACTGCTCTGTAGACTGCACTGCGCTGAATTGAATTGAATTGAACTGAATTGAATTGTCGACTGCCGCGAGTCGGACATTTTATATACTTTGTGACGTCAACGACGCCCAATGACAGCTAGGGGGTTTTTGCAAGAGAAGCAGTTACTCCCTATAGTCAACTGTTCATAACAGAACGAAGTCCACGAACATTTTGATAATAAATATTTAATTTGGCCGCATCATTGTAAACAATCGTTTCATTAGCCATTGTTGCTGTGTGATATTAATGTCACTCCAAGTAGCAATACAAAACGGAGAAAAGGAAAAATATTAATAAAAAGTGATGACAGCGAGACTAGTTCATTTACGAAGTAGCAGCGACTGAGCATTAACTGCAATAGTTGTAAACGAGAGCGGTTATCAATATAAAAGTTAAACACGGAAGCGAACGAAATGTCTAACCTCTCTTTCTCACGTGATAATTGTATATGTAAAATAAAGTTAGTGAGCGAAATGAATGGTAAATACACACAGTGATTGGTTACATAAAATGATTGAATTTGTAATGCGACGGCGCAACGTAAAATTTTAACAAAACATGTTGCCGGTTCGGAATAAATACCCACAAACATAATCGACATTTTTCGTATCTTTAATATGAAGGCAAACAAGACAAATAGAAGAACAACAGGACTTACGACCTTAATATTTATATAATAAGGTATAAAATTACAAGATAGGTTTGAAACAATAATAAGTTGGTAACAAATCAAATTATTTTGTTTAAATCGTTGTCTTTCAGTATAGTAAACACAGGGCTAGTATCGTTCTTTCTGACGTGAATCTTACAGTATTTTACCCAAACGTATTTGTAGCCCTTCTCGAAGCAAAGTCGCTTCGTTTTAGTAAGTAGGGCTAGTTTATTTCTGACATCCTCAATGCAGAGGTCTGGTGCCATGTTTGTAAATTTTTCTTTCATTTTTTCTTTCTCTTCTTTTGTTTTGAAGCCCATTATTATCTTCCTATCTTTAGCCTTCCTGATTTTCTCCACTTTTATCCAGACATCTTTTGCGTCCGTTGCTCTTCTGACGCGTTCCAATACTTCCTCCTCGCAAAAGTATTAGACCTGAGGAGAAATTATTCATAACATTCATTTTACTAAATTTGTATTATTATGTAGATAAGTAGTAACCAACAAATAGGTAGGTAAGTAAAAAGTTGCAATAAACAAATTAATAATTAGAGTAGTTGCCAGTAGAATAACCTCCATAATTTTCCTCGTATCTTGGTTGTGAATACTGCATTCTTTCCGTTTCGTCTATTATGATGTGGGAAATTTTATTTCGAATGCGTAACTTTTGTAATTCACCAAATTCCATTTGTAGCACGAGACTCATAAAAAATGATAGTCATCACTTTTCTCTGACTGGTCACTGTTTGACGCCATTTTCTGTTCAATTAGCAAAATTTTTTTTCTTTCACATTCAATAAGTTCATCTCTATAATCTGATGCCGATTTGTTGCGCTTTGACCCGTTTGTGCGACTGCTGCAGGTCGATGTACCTGGGCTCATCACGTCAGCGATGTTAGATTGCTCAAGTTGACAAGACTCGTTGAGGGATTCCGAATCACTGTCATGTAGATTTCCCGTCATGACTTCAGTTGTGATGTCATTATTTTGAATTGCATAAGTTTAAAGTATGGCCACGTGCTCTCTATTTCATCGCCACCGTCGCCAGAGCGCGGCTCACTTTGGGCTCAAATCGAATTTGAGGGACTTAGGGTCAAAGTGTTCGTTACCAGTTTTTTCTTTATGCCAATGAGTAAAGGACATCAACCCAAATTATAGTTGTCATGTACGTTTTTTTTTTGTATGAAACGCATCAAAAAATGTTAAATTGTAGCTAAGCCCTTTTTTATCCCGCCTTCAAACCTTTTTTTTCTTAATCCCTGTCTAGTCTACTATCGTTATACATAGTAAACATGCGCAATTAGCTATTACTCTTCGAGATTAAAAGATTTAAAAATTTGCAAAATCAGGATTATTTCTTAAATGATTATTTTGTATTTATATATTCTATTTGCACCTACTTTATAAAGAACTAAATAAAAATGTATTTAAACTATGATGATAATGTCAATATCAAACATAATATCAAAAACTAGTGTCTAAACTTACTCACTATCGCTATCAATATGTTGCAATTGCAATGTATCTACATCTAGAAATTCTGACTCTGTCAAAAAAGGTATCAGAAGCTCTTTGCCTCTTGGCGATAGAACCATTGAATTTTGATTTCTCATAAGAGGTCTTAGCGCTGAAATCTTCGGATCAGACGACAAAAGAAAATTATGTAAAATGTCTTCATTTGTCGCCGACCTACTTAACTTCCTGGCATGATGTTCTCTAAATTTGCGAAAGTCTTTGTTCCGAGCTTCTGCTGCTTCTTCTGACAGTTTACCAATGGGTATGAGGCCGAAATACTTAATGATGTCCGCCCCATGAAACAATAACTTGTGAACACTAGAAGGCATGTAATACCAGGGATACAATTTAACATACAGCTCCGCAGTATCTTTGCAAAATAAAGAAATTTAGATAGATCTACGCGCTCTCCAGACGCTATAGTCTGAAGTATTACGTGGAGCCTTTCTATCTCTCATCTTCGTTATTCCGAGGCTCGCACTATGGACGCACACTTAGTGTGCTAATAAAGTCCTTTTTTGTGATACTGGAACTTCGATACTAGAGAACTCAATCAAGTTCGAGTATCACATAAAGGACTTTATCTGGACATCGAGTATGAAACAGATATTAATTGCGGAAAGCGAAAAAAAAAAAAAGATTGCAAGCTCCAGTAGCTGTTGCAGACATCATGATGGACATATAAGCTTTCGATTGGTTTATGACGCTTTCTCGGTATTTCGTTCCGCGTTTGGTTAATACTTTTTTCGGTCTGGGCCATCACAAAAGTTTGTCTCATCGTAGTTTATTAAATTTTTAGGATCAATACCAGACAGAGTGGTTTCTAATTCTTTGAAATAATCTTTGATAGACTCAGGAGATACTTCTGCCCTGTTTCTTTTAATATTTTGGCAATTTCTCTGTGTGATTTCATTTTTACGACGCTTAAGAAAATTTGCTAAAAAGTCAGGACCGGGAAATTGTCCTTAAATTTTAAAACAGTTCTTCCTATTTTCTCTAGGTAATGTTTAATAAAATCAGCACAGATATTGATATATTTGATCATGTGTTTCTCCACTTCCAATGAAAAAACTGTCTGCCTCCCTGTTTTTTCATAGTTTTAGTGCAGAGCCTGTATACGACAGATTTATTAATGCCATATTTATCAGCTACTGTTTTTAATGACACTGTTGGTTTATTTTTTGTTCTTTAGTATTCATGAATAGCTGCGTTAAGCACCTCCTCGTTATATTTTTTGTATCGTCTTCCTCTAGGGTGAGGCTTATATTGTCACGGCATGTTACCTACGAAAAAATACATTTCAGTAAAAAATCCACATATATAAATACCCCTACGATAATCCTTAATCTTGCTCTGTACCCCTGACATGAAATGTGTATGAAAAATGTCATTATTATATGTTAGGAGTAGTTAAAGTATGAAGGCGTAACAAACTACAAACAATCAAGCAAATTCTCTTTCAAATTTATAATATGAGAAAGATTTTTTTTTTTTCAATTTATAATAAATCAAATTATTATTTGTTTTCCTATTATTCACTCTTTAAATCAAAAACAGATAGTACAAGCGAAAACCCTAACTAACATTGTATCTAATAGCCCCCTTCGTATTTCTATTCAAGCCTTCTCGTATCTAATAACCCATCATATCGTATCTATACACCCCGTACGACGTGTCTATTCTCCCCTTTAGCGTGTCTATTAACATCTAAACCATTAAAAAAGGCAAGTTTCACATTTTGCATTATTATAACTAAAATAATTAGGCAGCACTTACTATTAGTTGTCGAAAATAATGAGCACTCACTAACGCTTCAAAATATACTAAATTCGTTTAAGTAACTGTACTTTAACTAATTAAAAAACACCAAGTTTTGCAGCCTAACTTTGCAGCGAATTACACAGTACCCTTTATGACGTTATTTTTTTTCTGTGTCTTAACCCATTAACTTTTTTCCTTTTATTGAAATCCGATAAAGGCTGATAGACTGATCCATTTGGCCAACTCCACCCATTCCTTTATTATAGTTGACAAACATTTTAGGTATATTTACGTCAACCTTTTGCTTTCTGATGTTACACCATCGTTTGACTTTGCCCAGAGGCTCTATGTCATCAAAATTAGTTCCCATTGTAACGACATTATTGTCCTTCCAACGTACCATAGTTATCTCATTCTTTTTATCAAAACTATAATCATATTCCGCCCTAGGCTTCTTCTTCATATTTTTTACTGTGATCAGGGGACATTTCTTCGTCCGATTCTCTCGAACGGTTCCAGTACTTCTAAAACCTAGTCTGGTTTGGGTCTGGTAATCGAGCAACAATTGATGATTGGTAAAAAAATTATCGAAATATACGATATGCTCTTTAGGAACTACAGGCATTTTAGCCAATAAAGATTTCACGACTCTCGCACCAAGGGTATCATTAGAAGGTTCTGTGGATTTTCCACAATAAACATCAAACGCGTAGCAATAACCATCTGAACATGTCGCAGCCCAATTGCGATAACCAAATCTTACAGGCTTTCCTTGTATAAATTGTTTTGATGGATGACGCCCAAAATATTTGATCATGGACTCGTCCACAGACAAGCTTTCATGAAATACACCCCACTGACTAGAGTTTCGCTGAATCAAATCGCATAATGATCTGAGTTTGATCATTTTATCTTTCGAATCATCTATTAGACCGTTATCCACAAAATGAAGATTTCTTTTTATCTCCAAAAACCTATTGCGTGATATACAATTAGCAATCAATGGAACACCAAGGTCTTCATCCAAACTCCAGTAAGCACGTTCAGATGGCAATTCATGGTAAAAAAAAAAAATGTGGGTCATTTCATGACCATGACATCTCAGGGTCGGTGCAGGTTATGCTCTAAGCTCACGACTGTCATTTGCAGCAAATGCGAAGTCCGGTTATGTTTCGTTACCGGAAGTAAGTAAACCTAGGAATTGTCAACTAATTTATCATTTCCAAAAATGAGTAGAGTTTCTGGTTTTACTTCCAATATTTACTTGCCAATCACAGTGTTGCAAAGCCATTTTACCCGCTACTTTGCTTTCATAATGTATGTCCATCAACTCATTGTTATAAAAAAGTTTCATTTATGTTTGTTTTTAATTAAAGTTACAATAGAAATTAATGATTTTTATTCTTACTGATTTTGGTAAGGTATGTCCTAACATACATTCAAATGAATACATATTTCTTTACCCACTTGGCAATGTATGTAGTAGCATACATGATTTTTCAAGAAAACTGAAAGCCCTAGATTTTTTTTACTATTTTTTTGGGCATATTTAGGCTCTACACATTGCTATTTCAGTACAGTATTTTTTTTTAAATTCAAAATGTTTATTTTTTTGCTAAATAAAGGATTAAGCTAATGTCACTCGGATAATTTGGGTTGTAAAACTTTTTTGCTTTTGTGTCTAATCACCCCGTGAATTCTATTGACCCCGTTTTACGGTGTGTAAGGATACATTTTTTTAATAGTGGATTTAGATATCCAAACCCTTTGTCGTTGAGAACTACCAAGATTCCAATAAAAAGCAAATTATTGTCGACATCTTGTATCTGAAATATCTCCACAGTTTCGTTTACAAACAACTTCTTTGCAGGGATTAGTTTTCATACATTTAGATGCAACCTCATGTCCTTTTTCAGTAGTGTAACTCTGTCCATGAGTTTTTTTTTAATAATGATAGCTATTCATAAAAATAATCTCTTGAAGTTTCATCAGTGCGAGATTTTCAGTTTAACATCTCTTTTAATAACATTGCGTAATTAACATCGCTCGGAAAAGCTTTCTTAAATTTTGTCTGCCACTCCTCCCAGGTGTAGTCGAGCGATGGTGAGGATTCGCTAACCCGTGTACATTTTGCAAAGCATAATGACCCGTTTGTTTTTCCTTCCAATTATAGATTACTGCACACTCGTTAACCTTTGGCAACCATCGCTCCACATCCTGAGACTTATTATTGTTGGCGTTTGCAGTGGACTGTATTGTTCGGTTACATTAAGGTTACACTGAGGTTACAATGAAACACGCAGTTTTTGTCTTCGGAGGTCAGCGGCGCAAGGGGGATCTTCTGTCTTCCTCGGAGGCCCGGTTGGATCCCACTCGACGCCTTTCTTTTTTTTGTGACTGAGTAGTCACTGTTCGCCTTGAGGAGGTCAAGTATGACACCTAAGTATTTAACTTGGTCTTCCCAAGGTATTGGGCTGTCCATGAGTTTAATGAACGGAAGAGCAGTACTTTTCTGGCGTGAAAAGTATAGCGCCGCGCTTTTGCTAGGATTAATTTCGATCCTCCATTTCCGAAACCAGGCACCTAACGTGTTGGCAGCGGTTTGGAGACGTCGACATATAGCATCGGGGGAACGTCCAGATGTGTATACGCAGGTGTCATCGGCGAATAGAGCTAGCTCTACACCGTGTACGCGGGGAATGTCATTGGTGTATAGGGTAAAGAGAACTGGCCCTAACACCGAACCTTGGGGCACCCCGGCTCGAACGGGGTGCAATTGAGAGCACACTCCCTCGACGCGGTAGCGGACCGTGCGATTACTTAGGAAGTCTCGTATTATATGCATACGAGACGGTCGGGTACTCCGTACTCATATAGCTTGTATATAAGCCCGTTGTGCCATACTTTATCGAACGCTTTCGCTACGTCGAGGAAGATAGCTCCGGTGCTAAGGCCACGTTGGCGTTTGGCAAGTATGTGCTCCGTGATGCGGTGCACTTGATTGGTGCATGAATGTTTGGCGCGAAAGCCAAACTGTTCTGCAATAGGCATGCCTTTTGTGTCCATAAAGGTGCGAAGGCGAGCTAATATTAATCTTTCATAAATCTTCCTAAGGGTTTTGAGAAGGCTTATGGGGCGATAAGACTGGGGGGATTGGAAGGTGGGTTTGAGGGTTTGAGGAACCCTATGACTTCGGCGTCCTTCCACTCGCTGGGAAAGACGCCTTTGGTCATTGCCGCATTATAAATGGCTACAAGAAGTTGTATGATGGCAACTGGAAATAGTTTCGCCACCCTATTGGTGATGCCATCTGAGCCGGGAGCTTTGCGTGGACGTAGATTTTTAATTAGTTTCTCGACTTCGTCACTAGTAACCGGAGGAATTGAGTCGAGAAGGGGTTCGTTTTTCCTTCGGTCGACCTCGCTGTCCACCCTCCGTAGGTGGTCAGGGTCGATCGGTAGGCTACTGGGGGAGCACTGGGCCTCGAGGCTGTCTGCAAGACATTCGGCTTTCTCTTCGTCCAGCATAGCTGGTGTTGTATTTGGGCGCGACAATGGCGGCATCGTTGAGTACGTGTCGCCTGTAAGTGACTTGGGAAGCTTCCAGAATGCTAAATGTGATGGCTTTATATTTCGAAGCGTTGAATCCCATCGTTCGTTCCGGATGGCAGCTGTGCGTGTTTTTACTTCACGCTGTAATTTACGTAGCTGTTTTCGGTTCGATTCAGTGGGATACAAATCGTGAGCTCGGGTAGCCGCGTTCTTGCGTCTCAACAAGTCTCTGGCATCTGGTGGTAGTGCCCAGCGTTGATTGTCTGACTCTGGCATTTGCCTTGAGCAGTCCTTGATGGCGGTTTGGATATGACTTGTTAGAGAGCCGATCGCGACGCCCATATCGTTATCAGAATTAATTATGTCGGGGATGTCGTTTAGATGTGGGGAGTTAATGTCTTTGAGCCTAGCACTAAGTTTGTGCCAGTCAATGACTGTTTTAATTGGAGGGTCAGCCGGTGCAGAGGGCCCTAGCTGTAACAGAACCGGTCGATGATCCGAGTGAATCTCATGTATCACCTCAATATTACGTAAGGTTAGGTTAATATTCTTGATGATTGCAATATTAAGCACATCCGGAGTGTGTCCCAGTATGTGGGGGTAGTGAGTGGGCTCTAGTGGCGCTATGATTTCAAAATCAAGTAAGTCCGACAGTGAGTCAAGCTCACGGCCGCGTTTACTGATTCTGGTAGAGTTCCATCGAATGTGCTTGCTATTGAAATCACCAGCAAGGATGGTGGCTCCTCCTATAGATAGAAGCGATTCAAAGTCGGAGCGTATGATGGTTGCGCTTGATCTACAAGGAAGGTAGACCGAAGCTATCGTAATGGGGGCATGGCCAGTCATGGCTAGCTGACAGATCGAGGCCTCTAAGTGCGTTAACGCGAGCGTGTCAATCGGTACACAGTGCAGGGATTTTTTATAGTAAATGACAGTGCCACCGCCTTGGGCGCCGGTCCTATCATTTCTAACGATATTGTAATTAGAGACTTTCGGGTCCCTCATAGCCGGTTTGAGAAAGGTTTCCTGCACGAGTAACACGTCGACTTGATGATCGCGAAGGAAGTTATGAATTTCGTCGCGTTATTTTCTAACACCGTTCGAGTTGAAAAAAGCTACGATAATTGAACGCGGTTTGACTCTGCCATTATTATGCGCGAGGGGCGGATGACTACAATTATTTAACGCGTTTGTAGCCATCGGAAAGCCTAATTGTGTTCGAGAGCACTGACGATGTGCTTGTACTTCTTAATCAAGTACAGTCGGGTGCCTATATTTCCTGACGCCTTTTCGTATTCGTCGGCGAACGTTAAGACTTCCTCCATGTTGAGGCCTGAAAGACGATTGAGGGATTCAAACGGATTCCCTGTCGTTTTAGGTGGCGTAGGCATTGCCACCGACTTGACCGGTACCGGTTTAGCAATGGGCGCGGTAGATGTATTGCTCGCGGGTGCGCTAGGAGTGGGTCTGTTAATACCCCACGCGGGGGTGTTTTGTGCGTTCGTTTTCCACAATGGTTGGAGAGGTGGGAATTCGTTAATTGACGGCGGAAGCAGAAGCGGTTGACGTCGCGACGGTCGCTGGGGTTGCGATTGAATTCGCTTAGGTGCCTTAGGGCACCCGTGGTAGTTAGTGGTATGATCACCGCGGCAAAGGACGCATGCAGGCTTCCCGAAAGCCTCTAATAACGATTTATAGAAAGAAAAGAAAGAAATACATTTATTCAGAAGAAAAGGTGTTCATTCGACATGTGCTGCGGCGGGTACCGCAGCGCCGATTTTCAATGAACCCTAAAAAATGATGATGATTTATCTTTAGGTCTTGTACAATCCGACGTTCCATGATCGCCTAAGCACTTAACGCACCTAGGGCGGGCGAAACAGTTGCGGGCCGAATGCCCATACAACTGGCATTTATGACACTGACCGGGTAGGCCATTCTTACGTGGCGGTTCAGTTCGGTTTTCCGACGGTGGCTGAGTAGCTTCAACGGGGATAGCCATGAGGGCTGGGATTTGAACCGGCTGGGAAGATCCGGGTTCGAGCTGGGGACATGGGCGCGGCGCCTTCTGAGGCACGGGAGATGGGGACGATGATGACGCCGACGAGGGAGCGGGGGAAGAGCGCTTCTTGCGCTTCTTCTTGTTCCTCACCTCAGTAAATAGCCCGCCTGCATCATCGGGGTTTTCGGGGGACAAGGGGGAGTCCAACTCCATCTCCTCAGTATCGGTGGTTGATGGCGACGCATTACTCGACGTCGAGTCTGACTTAGATGGCACTACGGGGGCCCCTGATTCTGATTCTAGTAGAGAGGCTGTTAAGGCCTTAAACGCATCAGGGAACTTAGCCCTGAGGAAGTCAAGAACGGCAACTAAGCTTTGGTCCGCCATTTAATTACCTATGATGGGTTGGGACTTAACTATTGCGTTGCAGTCTCCCGGTGGGATGCCAGGGTGTGTATCCCTAGCTCCCTCCCTGCTGGGTTAAGCATTTCAGTCGGACAGTCACGTCGGGCGATCATACGTCGCAGGGCCATTACTGCTGCGTCTGTGCTTAAAGAGGCTGCAATTTCTAGATGGACTGCCCTCGAAGTGAGGCACGTAAAGAGCGCGACGTATCTTTTCTGTGTCATTCGTCCAACGGTGACACTGAGCGGCCCGAAGTAGTCTGAAGGTAGTCCGTAGGTGAAAGCGCGAGTGTGGCAGGCGAGACGTGCGTGTGGGTGGTTGCCGGTTGGCGGTACAGGCGGCTTCTCCCGTCTAATTCTATACGGCTGGCATCGGTGGATGACGCCTCGAACGGTCGTTCACAGCCGCAGTAGCCAATACTTCTGACGAAGTTCGTCGATCGTTGCCTCTACACCGGCATGATGCAGCTGTCGATAAATTTATTCGACATATGAGACGCGCTATGTGATGGTCACTTGTGATGGTGAATGTCTATGATAGAAAGATAGAAAAACTTTTTGCACTGAGGTTATCTGTGCAATTAAATGTTTTAATTTTGACAACATTTAAAATAGTAAAAAAAATTCCTATGCTGACAACAATTTGTCTTTTGGACATAAGTAGGTATTTGCAACCATACCGCACGCTATTTTTTCTAATGCGTGTATTTTAAGTAACTCGTCGCCTCAGTGCTTATTTGTTCTATCTACCAACGGTTACTTTTTCCAGTAGACACGTTTTTATCTCGATTTAAAAAAAAAAGCATTTGTTTTTAGATTCGAAAGTCTTTCTTAGTAAAATAGTTACCAATCAATAGATTTTTATAATTCTCATGTAGGGATGGTTATGAATTATACCTTATTTCACAGTTTATATTTGGAGATAGAACAAACATGCACAAATGTTATTACGAATATGGAGTTAGAACATTATCACATAAGAGATAGGCCAAAGTTATTGTTCCATTTTTGCGTGCTTGTTTGTTCTATGTGCCAAAAGTATATATAGGATGTTTATTTTTTTTAGCTGTCAAACTAACATTCAATATCATAACTCTCTCTCTTACTATAACAATACGTTTATTAATTGTTTTTATGAGTATAATAATATTAAGGGATTTCGTGCACTAGTTTACTACGACTTTGCCGTAGTGACCGCAGCGATCAGACTTTTATAGGAATGTCTCGCACTGTGCAGCAAAGATCTGCCTCTAGTTTGTGGTCGCTGCGGCCACTAGTTTGAATTATAGTTGCGAAATGCGCGAAATCCCTAAACCGACACCATTTTAAGGTTTTCAAAAGAAAAAAAATTTTTTGAGGGATTTTTTTAATGATAAATGAATATTGTACTTATGACCTGCCTAATACCTTTAAAATTATAAAATCACTTTTGAGTTCTATCTTTGAAATCAAAGATAGGGATGTCAAAGATAAAACTCAAAAGTGCTATTACAATAATAATTAAAGGTATTGATGATCTCAGATCGGCACTTATTGTATTAGACAAGCGCCTCTGATTTACAATTTAATCATACACTGTTTAGGTTTATTTGAAAATCGAAAAAGAACTTATAATAGGTTGGGGAAAAAGTTTTTTCGCATTTTATATGAAAATTCAAAACATCTTTAACTTTTTGCCATCTTATAGGTAGGGACATGACTCCATTGCTATAGAAATTTTGGGGCTTCTGATCAAAAAACTGCGTCAAATAGTTTTGGCAGTCCTCTCGTGATGTTAACCTGACACTGCCTAAAGAATTCTGAAGAGACCGAAACAGGTGGAAATCTGAAGGTGCCAGGTCAGGACTATACGGCGGATGCATTAACACCTCCCAGCCAAACTCTCTTAATTTTTGCTGAGTGGTTAAATATGTGTGAGGTCTAGCGTTATCATGATGAAAAACCACACCCCTTCTATTGATTAATTCCGGCCGCTTTCTCTCAACTTCTTGCTTTAATCTTATCAGTTGTTCGCAGTAGTTCTGAATCGATGGTCCTGCCTGGTGGTAACAGCTCATAATGAATAATGCCCTTCCAATCCCACCACACACACAGCATCACCTTGTTGCGAGTTAACCCGGGTTTCGCCACAGTCTGTGAAGCCTGACCGGCCTTGGACCATGACCTTTTTCGCACGTTCTTGTCGTACGTGATCCACTTTTCATCACCGGTTATCAATTTCTTCAAAAATGGTTCGGTCTCATTACGTCGTAATAAAGAACCACAAATGAGTACACGGTTCATTAGGTTTCTTTCAGAGAGCTCGTGAGGTACCCAAATATCGAGCTTTTTTGTGTACCCATTTTCTTTCAAATGCGCCAAAACTGTTTTGTGTTCAATTCCCAGTTCTTCAGCTACGTCGTAACTACTGATATGCCAATCTTGCTCCACTTTTTCAAAAATAGCATCCATTTTATCCGTAACAGGGCGACCAGAGCGACGTGCATCTTTGACATCAAAATTTCCGGATTGAAAACGCTTAAACCAAATGTGTGCTACTCTCACAGACACTGCATTAGGTCCATAAACATCACAAATTTTTTTCGCGGCTTGCGTTGCATTTTTACCTTTTTGGTAGTAAAATTTTAAAATGTATCTAATTTGTTCATTAGATTCACTCATCTTGACGGTAAGAAAAACAAATGATAAACACGCATTTTCCTAATTTGAATTTGGAATTATCTTCTTTAAAGTGTAAACTTTTAAATGATACCCAAACCAACCAGGTACAAATAGTATAGCCAAAGTAGTTTTATTACAAGTTCATGCATACTATATGCGAAAAGACTTTTTTCCCAACCTAATATGTACTATGATCCGTAAAAATAAATCAACTAGTCTATTTTTGTTTGTTTCTTTTTCTTATTGTTTTCTTTTCTGTAGAGTTTTTCACATTTGTCTCATTTTTAGTTTTATTTCTATTGGTTGTTATCTTCTTTTCACTCTTAGTTTCATTTACTTTAGAGAGTGCCTTCTTCTCATATTTCCCTAATTTAGTTTCATTTTCTTCATTAATTGTTTTCTCAACTTTAGCTCTCTTAGTCACTTTCTTTTTATCTTTCAGATTAATCAAATCAAGGTTTTCTTCATCCGCTTTCCTTCGTTCAGCTTTCTTAATGAGACTATCCATGAAAACCTTGTCTTCTGTAGGCATGTATTTAAACGTGCTCCGAATGTCGTCAATTTTCTTTTTGGTCATTGTTTTTTTGGCTTCTTTTAGGGTTACTTCACTTAAAATAGTTATTTGATTTTTTCTAATATCAATTGATTCAGTTGGTCCCCGAAATGAAGATTGATATTTTATAATAAACCACTCGTTTTTCGAATACGTTAGTGCCTTAACTCGTTTGTAAGGTATGTGATAAAAACCGAATTTAACAGCTTCTGAATGAAATGAAAAGAAATCGGCGTCTTCCATTTGCATGAAAAATAGTTTAAGCGTTTTTGATTTTATTTTTAGTAGGGCACGTAGTAAAGATAAAGGGCTGTATATTTCTTGGTGTCTTAAATTTTTTTCGATTAGGCTGTGGACTGAATCTACTTCTTGTACATTACCATGGCCGGGTTCAGAATATTTTTGTGTAATAGTTGTTATATATTTGGAATCATCGGACTGTAAAAATTTTATAAGAGCAATGCTCATATGTGAGTTTCGGTTTTGAGGGACACACGAATCTGACCAAAGTATTAGTTTTGTTATAGTTTCTGGTAATGCACTTACAATTTTTTTTTAAATTTTAACTAATGCACTGGCTAAATCATCTCCACTTCTTCCATTTCTAGTTTCATCCCACAAAGCATTAACGGCACTTTTATTGATATCGCAGTGCGCTGTTAAATTATATACGGTCAATTTGCTTGTATAGAAAAAGCATGATACATTTGCTTTGGGCAGAGAAAATATGTTTTCCAAATCAAAAGTTACAACGGCTGTGTCGTTGTTTTTACTGGTTTTCAGTTTTCTGTCTTTTTCTCGTTCCTCGTCACCCTCTCTTTTTCTTTGTAAGTGCTCTTCACATTTTTCTATAAGATCGCTGCTGGGGTTCTTTTGAGCTTTAAACTCAGAACAAAAATCGCAAACATCTTTTTTTGGGCGATGAAAGCCAAGATTGAAGCGTTCATTGAATATTTTACGATATATGTTTTCTTTAACGGGATCTTTATGCTTTTCCACATATAGTGAGTACAGTCTAGAGACACTCAACCCCGGTTGTAAATATTGCCGCGTACTAGACGATCGGCAGTAGTGTGAATCTACTGTTGGAAACGATTTAATATGATTAACCACTTCGTCTACTTTTTCAGGTGGTGTTTCTTTTTTTACGTATTTACCTTTTCTCGGCGTAGGAGGTAAGGCTGCCTGTCCATTGACGCGGAGAGAGGCAGCGGAGCTGAGCTAGCGAGTATTGCGGAGCGGAGTTACGGACTGTGTCTGTCCATTGACGCGGAGCTAGGCAGCGGTGCGGAGCCAGCGAGTATTGCGGAGCGGAGTAACGGACTGTGCGGAGCTAGGCCGAGTTCACGCAACGAGTCATTTGAGCGGAGGGCGGCGGGCGGTCAGTTCAGTCATACGCGAAATATTACGGAAAACAGACATGTTGTCGACGCAAAAGTTGAAATGTTACTACCTCACATTGCTCGAAGAAGAAATGTTAGACTCGGAAGAAACCGAATTACTTACAACATACTATATTAATAATTCTATAAGAAAACATAGATTTTGGTTAAGAAATCATATCAAGTATCGTTCAGTGCACGGTGAATATTATACTTTTTTCCGAACTGCTGATGAAGAAACTTTCGAAAATTCTTATAGAGTTTCTCGATCTACTTTTCATAAGCTGCACTCTCTGGTTCAACCATATATTCAGAAACAGGACTCAAATTTCCGAAATTCCATCAGTAGCTGTGAAAGGTTAGCAGTGTGTTTAAAGTAAGTACTCATTTTAAAATCAAAGTAACTTTTATTAATTTTCTAAGTTAACACCATGAAAAATAATTCAAAAATTGAAATTAATATTGTTATCCACATATTGATCTGCAGTTTCCTCCGAACCTGTTAGCTCTACTACAGGCGTTCCAGTTCTTCCAGTGTTCTGAGTTTCTGGAACATCTGAAGCGGTAGCAGTAGATATATTGATGTCATTTTGTGGAAATGTTGATGAGTGTTCAGTAGTAGCCTCAGTTTCTTCAACATGCGAAGAATTTGCAGTATTATTACTGATATTTATATTGCCTGATGTTGGTGTTGAGCTTGTAGAGTAACCATAATTATTCGGAGAATACCAGGACTGTTGCAAATTAGTTTCTTCTGCTGTCATTACAGCATTAAAACAATTTTTTTTTATTTGAAGTTGTAAATAATATGGCAACTTTTTTGTTGACGCAGCCAAATTTAAAAAAAAAAGAGTCTATTTCATCATACTTGTCCCTGGCTCCCATCATATTTTTAACTTCCGTACGTTCTTGTCTTAAAAGATCGCGGTTTTCTTGATTTTTTCTTAATATATCTAGGATCTCATCGTTCTTCCTTTTTTTCGATGTGGAAGGAATCGGACCAGATGCTGTCGAATCATCGGAAACATTGACAGAGGTAAGATTATTTGATGTTGATGGCAAGATACCGCTTGATTCTTGAGAATTATCATCAAAATTTGGCTGATTTGAATTCTCATTTGCCGAGTCTTCTAAGGATTCAAAATTTGATGCTCGATCTCTGTTACACATGTACGGTAGAAGAAATGACATGGCGTTTTGATATTTCCACTCCTTGCGTTGTCTTCTAGCCTGTCCACTCCTTGTTGCATTTTGACGTTTTAATGCATCTCGATGGTTATCTCTAAGTTGTTTCCATCGGTATTTGGCGGTTGTAACTGAAACAAGTAACAAACACATCACTGTAGTATTATATACACATAATTAAAAAGTGAAAACTGTTATTTTTTTTTATTTAGGTACTTGTTTAGTTTTGAGTAATTGTTAAAAGTTTTTTTTTATTATTTTACAGATATTTAGCAACCGGCCAGTCATTTACGGGGATAGCAGAGAATTTCAGGATTGGATTAAAAAGTGTGTCAAGAATTATAGAAGAAGTTTGCGATGTTCTTTGGAACGTATTGCAACCTTATGTTATGCCAGAACCAACAGAAAACGACTGGAAAAAAATTGCAAAGGATTTTGATGACCTATGGCAATTCAAAAATTGCTTAGGTGCTCTTGATGGCAAGCATGTATATATCAAGTCTCCTTCTAAATCAGGGTCATCATTTTTCAATTATAAAAAGAGGTTTTCTGTGGTTTTGATGTGTTTAGCTGATGCCAGAAGAAAAATCATAATGGTTGATGTAGGATCTATGGGAAGGTTTTCAGATGCAGGAATTTTTGACGACAGCATTTTCGGAAAACGCCTAAAAGAGAGGAGCTTAAATTTACCTCAGCCCGTACCACTTTATCAGGACGGAGAGCCATTGCCATTTGTATTTATAGGAGACGAAGCTTTTCCATTAATGGAAAATTTTATGAGGCCTTACCCCCGTGATGGACTGAATTCAGAAAAAAGAGTATTTAATTACCGCTTGTCACGGGCACGTCGCATTGTTGAAGCAACTTTTGGGGTACTGGCACGAAAGTGGTACGTGTATCATAAAGATTTCGAATGCAAAATCGAAACAGTTGATAAAATAATAAAAGCAACATGTGTGTTGCACAATTATTTAATTGATCGACAACCTGATTACCTAAACAGTAACGAAAATAACAAGGAGCAGATATTAATCTCAATGGATAACAGAATAGAAACACACTATAGAAACAAAGGTTATCAAGTTCGAGAAATGTATTGTTCTTACTTCAATAATCAGGGGAAAGTTCCATGGCAAGATACTCGCATTTCGTCACGAATTTCAATCAACAATTATAAAAAAAACTAAAGTTCTATTAAGTAAAGTGAAATACAGCTAATATTATGAAAGTATCGATATGTTGCAAATCAGGATTGCGTGTGGGCTTTGTTTGTGTTGACGATGTATCTGTGTGTGCGTTAAGGCAGCAACGCATAGCGCATACCGTAAGAAAAAAATCTTGAAATACTTAACAACAATACTCATACACGTACAAGACTTCAACACAAATAATGTTCACGCGCGCTCACGAATTGCAAGAAGTGTAAGCTATGATATTTATTTTAATAAAAATATATAATTACCGTCTTTTATATTTACTTCATTAATGATGAGATTCCATGCCGCATCCTTTGTTTCGTTACATTTATAAAATTCTGAACTCGTGTCCCACAGGCAAGGAAACTTTTTTACGCTTTCGATGAGTCTTTCATCCATTTTTCAAAATTCTTCGTTACAACAAAGCGCACGTACGTACTGGATAAACTTCAGCGGCATACTATCCCAATATCCCATACCCCCGCCCCCGAGACCGGGCCGTTTCCCCGCCGCGCCGCGCCGGCTCACTCGGCTGCCCCGCTCCGCCGCCCCGCTCCGCCGCCTCGCACCGCTACCTCGCACCGCTACCACGCACCGCTTCCGAAAATGTATGAATTTTTAAACTAGCTCGCAAATCCCTTTCCACTAAAGCGGAGCGGAGATTTCATGCAATCCTATTGGTTAATATTTCTTCGTTTCTCCGCTCCGCTGCCCCTCTCCGCGTCAATGGACAGGCAGCCTAAGAGTGCATTACTGTTTTCCATTTTTAAATAAAAATAATGAACTCGGCGAGCAGAAATACTCAAAGTAGAACAAAAAAATGTTCTGCAGACTTTAATATTTTCGTTTTCTTTACGAAAATAATAGTTAAATGTATAAGATCTCTTACTCTTTTCGTTTTTAGTTCGCGTTCTACTTTTTTTCGTCCTTGTTGTGTATTTTCCATAAAATTTGTATTTTTGAGCGTCTGTCAAACTGTAAAATTCATTTTTTATTTTTTATCTCAGTGATAAAGAAAAATTTGTAGAACACATAAGTTTGCAAGTACTTTCACACCCGGATTTTACAATTTTAGCCTGCATGCATTTCCCTTTTGCCCCTGTGTACTCTTCTCCTCTCTCTCTTTTTATTTTATTTATATTTCTTTTCCAGGTTTCCGGCAGGCGTTTTCTCTTCCGACTAGAATTTTTATTTTCTTCTAAAATCTGCGGTTCAGCTGGATTAAAAGATAAATTTTCGTTGCCATCATTTAAAATGGGAAGTTCACCAGATGGTATTAAAATTTCATCACCGGGTTCGTTTAAAGGAATAATTAAACATGTTTTTTTGTTAACTGGGGCGGATATTTTCGGGACCTCTCTTTGGCGCTCAAAAAGTTTTTTGTTTATCTTCACAGTATTTTTGTTTGGAGTGTCTTCAATGAAGTCCTTATCAGAACTTTTGTCATCATCAAAAAGCTTTTTCTTGACTTTTGCAACCCTTTTTAAGTACATGAAACAATAAGTAAAAAATTGTTAAATAGTTACCTCGATCTATAGAGGACCTCTGTGGCGCAGTAGGGCGAAAGTCTGCCTGTAACGCAAAGGTTGCGGGTATTTGTTCAAGATGATCTGGTCGTTTTTCTATGTATAATAAAAATATCTATATAAGTAGTTTTTTTTTTTTAGACGGACTTCTGCTGTATTCCCTTAGTGGAACAAAAACAGCGCAACCTTAGCGTTCAGGCGAGTCATACCTCGCAATGACAAGAGCGAGGCAGACTCAACTAGCCTGTATCTATATAAGTAGTGTATATCAGTCGTATTATATGTATATCAGTCATGTAGTACCCATAACACAAGCTTTAGGTGCTTATCTTGGGGCTAAATGATGCTGAGTGAAAAAAATAAATGAGAGATTAGAATAAAGAATAGGTAGGTATTAAAATTTTAAGGGTGGTTCCGGATCAAGATATTAATTATTTAAAATTAACTAAATTGGAAAAAAATGTAAAGCGACTTCAAATAAACAGAAGGTACGAGTACCACCAAAAAGTAAAAATAATGTCATTTTATATAAAAAAATCCTTTCTTAGTGCCGCTCATTTAGAAAGTATCAGGAAAGATAGCAACTTACATCCAATCGTACCCATTTACTCAAAGAATTTTCCCTTAACTCCTAACGGTTAAGGAGTTCCACCTTCCATCATCAGCTCAGCAACTCGATTCGATGTTCAAGTTGGTACCTGAATAGCTTTTTATATATACAAATCGCTTCAAGTGTGCCTATAAAACTTTAAGAGTTCCCTCGATTTCTCCGGGATCTCATCATCAGATCCTGACCTGGAGACAATAGGATCATACGGGAAGCACAAGCTATCAAATAAAAAAAGAATCATCAAAATCGGTTTACCCAGTCGAAAGTTGTGAGGTAACAAACAAAACCGTAGAATTGAGCTCACCCTTTTTTGAAGTCGGTTAAAATGTTGTTAGCGTTATCAGTTATTATTATAGCGCTATTATGCAAGATTGTAAAAACTTATTTTTTCGGTCTCGAAAATAAATACACGTCATAATATCTCCTTAAACCTCCCCCCCCTCGCTTGTCGTTTCCAGGGACCCCCACGTGAGCTCTCACCCAGAAGAGCCGGAGGGTTTTACCATTCCCCTCTAACTCCCTTATATTCTTCCGAATATGGGTAGCGAGGGGATGGTGCGTGTCCGGGTTCCGGACCTAATCAAGCGAGGAACGGGAGTCGCTGAGCACCGCCGTGCAGTCGAAGCCGCGCAGGATAGCCAGGTCCGTAGCTCTGGCTATCGCGAGCAGCTCCGCCTGGAAGACGGTGCACATCGGCTCCAACCTCATTCGTTTGGTCCGGATCTCGGACCCATCCCGCCAGTAAGTGTACGCAGCCCCCACTCCGTCCACAGATTTACTCCCGTCCGTATAAATCTGGTGGACGGGGAGCTGTAGGTCAGCAACAATCTCGGGGCGCATACTATCCAGACACTGGTACTTGATATCTGGCTCACTGGCCGGATGTGAAGCCTTGAGGAAGGCTTCACGCTCCTCCAGCTCGCGGGAGTCTAACTCCGTTCTCTTGATCACGGATAGCGACATTTAAATGTCCTTACCTTCTATACTTTTGATTTCTTGTTATTTGTTAATTTCTTTCAATATTAAAAATCGTCGTTTTGGTTAGGATTGTGTTTCTTTTTTAAAAACCTAACTGCCATAAGAGTAGTAAAAATAACAATGGTAAAAAGTGTTTTATGTAAATGTTTAAGGATCGAGCCCCAGGATGAAAATAAGGGCGAATGCGGGGGGAGCTCAATACTTATACTTCCCCCCTCGGAGTAGGCGGGGAAGGTGATTAACGAAGGAGTTTCGCTTGTAAATCGAATATATGTTGTATGAATAATGTAAAAGTATGATAAATAGGATAAGAATATGTAAATTGATGAGTTTATCGTAAAAAACACTATAAATAAAGTATATAAGGAAAATAAATGAAGAGAATCACGCGCAGGGGGGGCATCCTTCTCTGTCTAACCTTGGACCTTTCACTCGGCGCCCGGAGAGTATATAAGACGGACAAATCACGGCGTCGAGCGCGCTCCCAAATCAGATGCGACGTGTAGTGATGCGTCGTTACCCAACAGTGATACTGAGGCGATGGAGCTCGACTCCCCCCTATCCCCCGATAACCCCGAAGATGCAGGCGGACTTTTTACAGAAGTCTGCAACAAAAAGAAGCGTAAGAAGCGCTCTTCCTCCGTCCCCTCGTCGGCGTCATCGTCCTTGTCTCCTATCTCAAATCGGCGCTTTCTAACAAAATAGAATGCGTAGCAACGCCTACCCAACAGGGTATCAAACTACAACTTCAATCGACAGACGCCTTCCGCAATGTTACAAAATTCCTTCGTGAAAAGTACATTTATTACCACACATACACGCTCGTAGAGGAGCGAATTCTTCAGGCGGTCGTCAAGAGGATCCCGAAGGAAATCCCTGTGGAAGAGGTGATACAGTCCCTCAAATCCCAAAACATCCCCGTACTTGCAGTCCACAGGATGAATAACAGGCGCACGAAATCCCCCCTAGACATGGTTAAAATCCAATTAGAGCTCTCGCCGGAGGACAAGTCCATTTTCGATATTAAGTCCATTTTTGGCCTTAGTGGCCTAGTCGTAGAACCGCCGCGTAAGAGCGCTATACCCGGTCAGTGTCACAAGTGTCAATTATACGGACACTCTGCCCACAACTGCTATGCCCGTCCGAGGTGCGTTAAGTGCCTAGGTGATCACGGCACCGCCGATTGTTCCAGACCAAAGGACAAAAGACTACTAGCCGCCTTCGGCAAACCCGCCTGCGTGCTCTGCCGCGGCGATCACACAGCAAACTTCCGTGAATGCCCTAAAGCACCGAAGCGTAAAGAATCAACTTTCAACGTCACTCAGAGACCTCGACCGCTGCCGACATCGGGTTCATTTTCGCCGCTTCGTCCCGTGCGTCCTTCGATCTCGCAAGTCACACCGGCGGGAACTCAATACCCCTACGCCGCGTCCGCGAAAACCCAACACGCCGCGCCCGTAACCAAACCGATACCTGTTAGGCCGGCATTAGTGCCCCAAACACCATGCATGACAGGGACTGATCCCCTTGAGGCACTTAGTCAACTACGATCGCTCGACATGAATGAGGTGTTAGACTTCGCTTATGCCTTTAAAAACGCTTCCGGTGACAAAAAAAAATGCTCTTCTTCCGTCCCCTCGTCGGCATCATCCTACCCATCTCCCGTGCCTCAGAAGGCGCCGCGCCCACGTTCCCAGCCCGAACCCGGCTCTTCCCACCCGGTTCATATCCCGGCCCTTATGGCTATCCCAATCGAGACAACTCAGTCTCCGTCGTATATCTGTCCGGCTCCCCCGCAGCCCGCGCACTGCTCGATAAAAAGCCACCGCCAATCTATATTCAAGCCCAGGCCCAGGCCACAAATGGCCGATGATCCAATCGGCTATGTCTAATAAGTTTAAGGTCGTTGCTTCAGCGACCGCACAAGGCATCAGGATGCAGCTGGAGACCGCCGAGGCCTTCAGATATGTAACCCGTTTCCTCCAGGAAAAGGAGGTATACTACCATACGTACACGCTCGCCGATGATCGTATCCTTACAGTGGTGATCAAACGCATCCCTAAGGAAATCCCCGTAGAGGACATAGTCGTTATAAGCGTATTCCGCATGATAAATAGGCGTACAAAATCGCCTATTGATTTGGTACAGGTACACTTAGACCTGTCGCCCGAAGGGAAGGCCGTTTTAATCGCACTGAAAACTGTACTGTCAAAGACGTAAAACAATTCAAGAGGGAAGCGCGAGGTCATTACGATTACCGATTAGCTGATGATGTCTTCGTATGCCGGTGGAATGATAACAATGTTGTCACAGTAGCCACTAACTTTGAAAAACTTGAAAAAAAAGCTAAAGTGCAAGTCCCTCAGCTATCACTTATTTCAAATTACAATAAGTATATGGGTGGAGTAGACAAATGCGACCAGGCCGTGGCAAACTTACGAACTCGGATACGAATAAAGAAGTGGTGGTGGCCCATATTTGCATATTTAGTAGACGTGTCGGTAGTAAACGCCTGGTTACTTGCTCGGAAGAATGGCTGCACGAGAGACACCGAGTCCTAATTCGTTTTTAGACGGTTCATAGGAAGAAGCTTTCTTTCCACACATGGCATACCGCCGCATCAAGGCCGCAAGCCAGCAAAACCAATATGTACAATGAGATACGACGGTAAAGGACATTGGCTGGTCCCAATAAATACTGAACGTCGGTGTGCAAATCAATGTGGCGGGAAAAGTAAATTCTAGTGTCAGAAATGTGGCCTTCACCCGAAATGTCACATGGCATACCACGTCGTAAATTAAAATCTATTTATTTTCTCTTGCTTATTATAGTAAATTTATTCATGAAAGTCGTACTGTTATTTTCATATTTTTTTTAACATCTACAGTGTCCGCCGTGCATAACATCCGATTTATCGGACGGGCTATAAAATCTAAACTTTCATATTGATTAAATATTTTATATAATTTAATGGTCAAATACACTCGAAATGAAAATATATTACAGTGATCATAATGAAAAAGGCGTTAATAAACTTTACCCGTTCGGCATAAAAGTCAGAAAGATGACATAATGTCGTCTGAAACATGTTGACTTTTAGAGCTCAGCAAAATGTTGTCTTTTCGATAACTTTTTGCCGATGTCATTTTAAAGCAATCTCAATGATAACTAAATGATGACTTTTCGAGAACATATTTTTTTGTTAATAAAACTTTAAAAACCAACAGCGGCCATTTTGTTCTATACGGACCTTTCACTCATCCATTAATGAGTGATTGTTGACAAGCGTGAATTGCATCGTAATTCCTTCGGCATTGCTAAGTGTTTTTATTCATTTATTACAACATAAACGTAATATTTTGGACTTAACATACTGGTTGAAAATATAATTAATAGTATTTGTGATTATTATTATTCAGTTAGTTATCAAGAATTTAATTGCCGAACAAATAAACTTGTAAGTATGAATATAGGTTATAAACACATTTTTTCATATTTTATAACTAATTAAATTATTTAAAATTGTTGTAAGACGATGCTCGTCGCTATTTTAATTAAATGCAGTTTAAATATTTTACTTTTTAAAATATTTCTAACTTTAAACATTTGTATACAATTTTGTTCATTTAATTTATACATAATAAAAAAAACTTATCAGCATCGTCTTTGTAAGTGTCTGATAAAATTTAGAATGCGCTAAAATTTAATGAATATTTTCAATTTCTGATTTGATATTTTTTTTAGGATTCAACACAAGATGTATTTCGTAGTTTTTTGGGATAAAACGTCTGCAATCGTACCTGCATCATGGGTAGATTCAGAATCTCGAACTTTCAAGTGGCCGAAAACAAAAAATCCTACCTTACTAATTATTCGAGCTGATATGGTATGTAACATGGTATGGTATGTATGATGAGGTATGTAACAAATAAAGTTGTTCAATTATATATAATTATTTTGTTCCTTATTAATAAAACACTTTATTTTCAGATAGCGGAATAAATAATATACCAATGCCACCTGCCACGTACGTGAGCCAAAAGGATCAGCAACTACTACCAACATTTAAAACTCCTATATCATTACTTGAGCCGTAAAAGTATTTATAATTTGAATAATAAGATTATTTATATTGGTATGTAATATCGTTACTATTCATTGTGTTATCAAATAAACAATAATTAAACCTTTTTTCCATGTCAATTTTAATTTTACACTAGCCTCTTATTTTAACATAAAAACGTTAACTTTATGATCTCTAGAAAATGTTATCTTTCTGATATCTTTTTAATGATCTCTAAAAGATGGCACTAGATGGCTCATAAGAGAGCTTTATGTTAACTTTATTTTAACTTTATGTTGACTTTTTGGTTATCATTTCTGATATCAGATCTTGAATAATGTTAACATTAAGAGAACTTTATGCTATCTTCTTGCCGAACGGGTATGCACTAATGGGTTAACCAAGATACACTTGAAAACTTTTTTGGAGCTATTAGATCTCATGGTTGCAGTAATGTTATGCCCAACTCACTAGCATTTGGAACAGCCTTCAAAACCCTGCTAATAAATGTTGATGAACAATATTGACAATCTTTTGACATTTTTTAATCTATGTTCCTTTTCCCTCTCTGAATAATGGCGGACTGTAGTGTGTGGTTTTGTAACGAGTAATGGTGCCAAATAAAACAGTTAATATAATAAGTTCCTCTTATTTTATTCGCTGCCACTATCTGCTCTAATAATAAATAACTTAACATCCCCTCACTCACTTCAAGGAAATTGTGAAAAAGACGACAGTATATGTCTACAATCATTAAAATCATTTCGATATGGTGATTTTATTGATTGTAGACCTAACTTATTAGCAGAACATGAAAAGAGGAACAACAAGTTTAACAGTGGTAGACGCCAGCAACAACAACATCAGTTGCACGAATTGGCCGGCTCGCCCGGTGAAATACCACGACTACACAGAAGACAGGCGTGAAGTGGAAGCAATTCTGCGTTTCGTCTGATGAGTGTGGTGCCGGAGGCCTAACACCCCCCCCCCCCCCCCCCCCCTTAATACAGCATGGCAGTGGGATCGAAAGAGAAAATACCCCAGGGGGGTACCAATACCCCCGGTATTGGAGAATTCCCCTCCGCGCGCTTACGCTTGAACTCCCGCTCGAAGTCTGGGGGTAAGCGCGTGGGCCGCCCCGCGTATTCTGGGGGGGGGGGGGGCACCATTCCGCTCGCTTGTAAAGGTCGGGGCAAACGAAGCAAGGCACTTTCAGCTCCCCCTGACACCTACGCCGTGGACCTCTGCAATATCAGGGGGCTCCACTCCAACTTGGAGGCCGTCCACTACCATCTCCGTAAGCCAATCACAACGCGTTATTTGAATTACCGCGTGATGTTGCCGAATAATTTGAAGAGCGAGCTACAACCTGTAGAACATTTCATCACTTCACGTTGCAGTGTAATTAGAATTGTTTTATAAATAGAATATCACAGGTAAGTGCTATTTTTTTTTTTACAATCTAAGTTCTTAATATCTTTGGCTACATTTCTAAAAACTGCTCTACTGAAATATACGTTATTTTTTTTTAATATTTGATAAAAACTGACATGGACTTACAAGTACCGTCAGGTGAATGTAATCACAAAAAATATGTGATTTTATGATATATATACTCGATGAAGTGGTATTTTGTTTTGTCATAAACGAATGTTTTTTATATTTTCATTATTGCTTGATCCATTTTCTTATTGTTTTAGTCATTGAAATGGACATTAAAAACAACAGTGCTCTGATTGAAGCTCTGTTATTAGAAGAACTTCCGGCCAGCGACGAAGATTCTGATGCAGGCGTGTCCGATGATGAAGTTGAAAATCTTCAAGTACCCTCACCATGTGGCTTCGATGAGGTTTTCGAAAAAGCTCTAGACAGTATCTTTGCCGAAGTTCCGCCGTCGTCGCCGTCAAATGAAAATGTAATGGAGTGCCCTATAAATCAGGAATCCACATCTAAAGTTCAGACTGATCTTCTATCTGCAAATACGTCTTCACACCGAACTAACCAGCGATTACCCGAACCAAACCGTAAATGGAAAAAGAGGAACCTAGACACAATTTTACCGGAATACATTGCAGATACTAAAGTTGTAGAAGACTGTTTTGCTCACTGTACAACACCAACTGATATATTTTTAGTATTGATTGGAGATATTATTGACAATATCGTATACCAAAGTAAACATTATGCCACTCAGAAAGGCAAGGTATTGAACCTGAAAAAGGAGGAACTTCTAACATTTATAGGTATGAATTTTTTTATGGGTTACAATACTCGTCCGGCGTGGAGAGACCATTACTCTTCGGCACCTGATCTCAACAATGCACTCATTTGTAAAACAATGCCAAGAGACAGATTTGCTATTATTTTATCTCATCTGCATTGCAATGATAACTCTCAAATACCCAAAGACTGCAAAGATAAATTATATAAAATTAGACCGATGGTTGATTCGCTCAATAAAAAATTTCAAGAAGTGTAACATGGTACTCGCGAGCTGAGTGTAGATGAGTCAATGGTTAAATTTAAAGGTAGGTCAGTCTTGAAACAATATCTACCTATGAAGCCTATAAAAAGGGGGTACAAGTTGTGGTGTCTTGCTGACCAGAGGGGTTATATAAAGAAGTTTCAAATTTACCAAGGAAAAGACGAAGAACTGAACTCAAAATTTACCGGCTATGGCTTGGGAGAGAAAGTAGTCTTGGAGTTAACAGAACAAGATTGGGGTAAAGGAAAGGTAGTTTTACTTTGATAATTTTTTCTCGTCTGTTGCTTTGCTTGAGAAACTGAAAACACCTACGCATGTGGAACTGTGCGAAGCAATAGAAAAGGACTACCTGGAAATTTGATCGCAGATTCTCAAATGAAAAGGGGCGACAGTGATCATCGATTTTCAAACTTAGACATTGGATATTGGAAGTGGAAAGACAACAAAGTGGTTCATTTAGTATCTAATTTTCATGGGAACCAAGAGACAACTGTGTTACGTAAAGAAAAAAATGGATCGAAGTCTTCCATTACATGCCCTGTAGCTGTCAAAGATTATAATAGTTACATGGGCGGCGTAGATACAGCTGATCGTTTGAGAGCCCTTTACTGTATAGATCGTAAATCTCCAAAATGGTGGCACAGGTTGTTTTGGGGTCTTCTGGAAATTGCATTTGTCAATTCATATATCATTCATGGGCTTATAATGGAACGCTCTACCGTAAAAGATTTTCGACGCTCTGTTACTCAAGGCTTGATGACATTGAAATACGAGGGGAGGTCCAAAAGTTCGCGGAATGGAGGGGATGGAGTGGGGATAGGGTAGCTCGCTTATTGTCATACTAATTGGGCACTCATAATTAGTATATATATAACATTTCAACCCTATAGTGCCATTCGTTTACGAGTACTCGCCTGCTGAACAAGTCAATCCGGAAGCAAACTGCAACTATGGAGAAAATTGAACATCGCGCTGTGATAAAATTCCTTACCAAGCAAGGAAAAAACGTTCAAACCATTTTAAATGAAATGGAAGCCGTTTATGGAGATCAGTGCCCTGGTAAAACAATGGTTTATAAGTGGCATGGTCTTTTTAAACATGGTCGAGATTCAATTGAAGACGACTCTCGCTCTGGGCGGCCAGCTGACGCCACCACATCAGACATCGTCGAAAAAGTCGAAAAACTTGTACTCGAAGACACACGTTTGAAGAAGAAACAATTATCTGCATTTGTTGGAGTATCAGATACAACTATTTTGCGTATCCTGCACGACCACCTGGGCATGACAAAAGTCAGTGCAAGATGGGTGCCGAGAATGCTCACGCCGCTTCAAAAACAGCAGCGCGTCGACGCGTCTAAGCACTTTTTGGAGTTGTGTGGAGACGAGCCCGTGCAGATTTTGGAGCGGATTGTTACTGGAGATGAAACATGGGTTCATCACTTTGAACCTGAGTCCAAACAGGAGTCCATGCAATGGCACAAAAAGGGTACACCACCTCCCAAAAAATTCAAGGTGTCAGAATCGGCGGGAAAGTTGATGGCCACTGTTTTTTGGGATTGTAAGGGAATATTACTCATTGATTATAAAGAAAAAGGTACCACTATAACCGGAGAATACTACGCACTCATATTAGAAAAGTTAAAGGAGTCAATTAAAGAAAAACGTCGAGGAAAATTGGCCAAGGGTGTGTTGCTTTTGCAAGACAACGCGCCGGTTCACAAGAGCCGAGTTGCCATGGCTGCTCTGCACACACATGGGTTCGAACCACTTGTTCACCCACCCTACAGTCCAGACCTGGCTCCTAGCGATTTTTATTTATTTCCAAATTTAAAAAAAGAGCTAAGGGGAAGGAAATTTTCCGACGATAATGAAGTGAAGGAGGCAATTTCGGCCCATTTTGAGGCCAAAGACAAAAAATATTTTTTCGATGGTTTAGAAAAATTAATTCATAGATCGAATAAATGTATTAGACTTAAGGGTGATTATATTGAAAAGGAAAAATAAATTTATTGTTATATTTCATTGACAACCCTTTCATTCCGCGAACTTTTGGACCTCCCCTCGTATGTTAGTCAGAAAAGAAAGACATCTATTGATAATATTGCGGAAGACGGTCCTTCCAAAAGGCGCAAATCTTTAGATTGCGCGTCTTTTATAAGCGTACGTCTTTTATATTTGAATATTTATATTCAAATATAAAAGACGTACGCTTGGGTAACAGAGGCATCCATTGGCCTAAGTTCGTAGAGAACAGGGGAAGGTGTGAGGTTTGCAGTTCGAAGAAAATTCAGTCGAAACCTCACAGTAAATGTTCGCATTGTAATGTGTTTCTGTGTGTAAATGAAAAGAAAAATTGTTTTGTTGAATACCACGAGGTGAATATTTAATTAATACCTTTTAATTTAATTATTAATAAATCATGGTCTTGGAAATAGTACTTCTAGGTAAAATAAAAATCTAAAAAAAATATGTTTGTTTCCTGTTACCTACCTTATTATAAAAATAAAGTTCAAAAGCGGAAATTGTTTAAAAAACACTACCCCGGGGGGAAAGGGTTAAAAAATGTGATACATGTCAGAAAAATTTAACATCTAAGATAATACTAGATTTTCATAAATTTATAACCAAAAAAGACTATTGTGGCAAACAATTGTTGTGCTATCCAACCAGGGCAATAATTGACTTTTTTGCCCAAGTAGAGCACATCACAATAAAGATTTTAAATAAAATAAGTAGCCGCATATAAAAAAGTAGTCTAGTAGCAATTTATTTTAACAATGCACATAAGATTTTAATTTTCTTAATGATTGCAATGAACATCACGGTATACTAAATAAATTTCTATTAGAAAAAAGTGTGCTCTTTTTCGTTATAAATTGGTGCAAAGAAGTCAGCAATGTCCTCAATGGCAAGAGCTATTACAATTTTATTAATTTAAAACAAAATGAAACAGACCAAATTTTCATACAGGCCCGAGAACATTTTAATAAAAGTAAGGGTAGATATCGAGAAAGAATAAAGGCTGACATTTCTAATTTATATTTTATTCAATAAAATGAGTACTTATTTTTCGTATTCTTTACCCAGGTTTCCCTAAGTTTCTGATTTACTGCCATAAAAATGGTGGTTACTTGAATTTGTTTTGATTTTGTTTGATTTGAACAAAATATTGAGTTCTTCAAGTGTATATATAATTAAATCTTCCAAAAAAAAAACGCACTACATTTGAATATAAATAGCTGTGTATGTGTATTTTAGTTCAGTTTAATTTGATTATTTCATTTACAATAATATTTTGAATACCAGTCGACAAAATAAATAAATGAAATTGAAAGAACTTTGTACGTAGCTATCTAGAAAATATATCGATAAATATAGCTAGATACATATATTTCAAATTTAGTTCCTTGCTTGGCGTCCAGATGTCCAGATGTGTGGCGAACGGACGTGTTCGCTCGCCACACATCTGTCGCTCCGCCCGACATTACGTTGAGCAATCCGCACCTGCGCGCACCATAAAAGGTGCCGCCGTCCTTTGTTCGCGAGCCGATTCTGTCGGCGTAATTTTAATTGCGCCCGCCTTCTGGTAAGCGCTAATCCTAGTTTCGAGGTAGAACGTCGTAACGTCTATTGTTCCGCTAAGGAACTATATATTGCTCTGCCATCGGGCAAGCCATCTGGTTTCTTGGGATAGCGACGTCACTGTTTCCGACTTCGGGAACTGCGTGAAAGAAATTGTGAAGTGCAGTTTTCACTGCGCGGAGCACGGGTAGCTTTAGTTAGACCTAAGCACAATAAGATTAATTAATAAGAAGTACACCCGAGTGCACAATAAGATGGCACTCGGACACACTAGGGCTACACGTCCTCCCTGATAAACCCAGCAGGGAGGGAGCTAGGATCACACACCCCGGCGTTCCCACCGGGACAGCCTAGTCTTATGTTATACGAAAATAAATAAATAATATGGCAGAAGCAGAACTCAGGGCCGTCTTCAACGCCCTTGAGAACCACTTCCCCGATGCCTTCAGGGCTGCTAAGATAGCGGCCCAAAACATCTCCCGTCCCGCTTCCCGGAGCTCTAACGCATCCATGTCCGGTTCCGAAGCCACGTCATCCTACGATTCGGAAATGGAAGTAAGCGCCTCGTCTCCCTCGGACTCCAACGACGGTTTTACAACCGTTGAGAACAAAAAGAAACGGAAGAAGCGCCCCTCTTCCACCGCTTCTACGTCCTCGTCTCCGGTGCTCCTAAAAACACCCAAACATATCGCCCTGACGGAAGCCGGACTGGCTCAGCCCTCGGCAACACCCATCCCATCCCTTATGGCAATTCCTGTAGCGCCATGCACTGATGCTCCCGTTCCCAGCCCTCAACGGCCGCCTCTACATCCGTGACGGCGCAGCGCCCCGTAGCGGTCCGTGCACCCCAAGACAAATAGCCACCTCCGATTTATATCCAAGCCCCAGACAAGTGGCCGATGATCTAATCGGCCATGTCTAACAAGTTTAAGGTTGTCGCTTCAGCTACTACTCAGGGCATTAGAATGCAGCTTGAGACTGCTGAAACATTCAGATTTGTAACCCGATTCCTCGAAGAGAAGGAGGTGTATTATCACACTTATACGCTCGCCGAAGAGCGCATCCTTAGGGTTGTCATCAAACGGGAATCCCGGTAGAAGATATAACCCAATCTCTCCGGAGCCAAAACTTCCCAGTCATTGCCGTTTACCGCATGACAAATAGGCGCACTAAATCACCAATCGATCTGGTACAGGTACACTTAGACCTGTCGCCCGAAGGGAAGGCCATTTTTGACGTAAAGTCAATCTGTGGCCTTAGCGTGCTACTAGTTGAACCGCCACGCAAAAATGGCCTACCCGGTCAATGTCACAAATGCCAGTTGTACGGGCACTCGGCCCGCAACTGTTTTGCCCGTCCTAGGTGCGTTAAGTGCTTAGGCGATCATGGAACATCGGATTGCTCTAGGCCGAAAGACAAATCCTTGTTAGAGGCTTTCGGAAAGCCCGCTTGCGTCCTATGCCGCGGTGATCATACCCGATGCCAATTAACCCTAGCAAAAGCGCGGCGCTCTACTTTTCACGCCAGAAAGGAGCTGTTCTTCCATCCATCAAACTCATGGACAGCCCAATACCGTGGGAAAACCAAGTTAAATATTTAGGTGTCATACTGGATTCTAAATTTAACTTCTCCGCTCACGTGACCCGGGTCAGGAACCGCGCGGCTTTCATCCTAGGTCGTCTTTCCGCGTTGATTAATAGAAAGAGTAAAATGTTCCTTCGGAACAAGGTGACACTCTATAAATCAGTAGTTCGTCCCGTCATGACGTATGCTAGTCCGATATTCGCGCACATCGCGCCGAAACAATTATGAGAATTAAGAATTATTTACTGTTATAACTGACGCACTGACGTACAGGCTTTTACAGAATATCAGCGCTTATTTCTGAAAAGAAATAAGCACAATGCTGAGTAAAGGCCTTGTCCATTCAGCATTGCAAACCTAGTAGGAACTTTGATTTTTTTTTTATACTTGTTAATATGTGCATGCTTGTTGCTTTTTTATTATTTTTTTAAAATAGTTTTTGTGTTTTTTCCCTCCTTTCAGCATGTTTGTTATTTTTTTTTGTTTTTACTTTTTTATTGTTTACTTCCTAATTAATGTTTTGCTTTCTGAATGGATTAAATGAGTTTATTATTATTATTATTATTAAAACAAATACACCGACTTCAGGTGATTCAGAATAGATTTTTGCGTAGAGCCACGGGAGCCCCGTGGTACATGCGCAACAGTGATCTTCATATAGACATGGACTTGCCCACCATTGCCCAACATCTGAAGTTGACGTCGCGTCGTTATTTTGACTCTGCCGTCGGTCATCCTAATCCGCTAGTTGTGGGTGCCGCCACTTACAATCCAATTGCGCTCGGTAAATTTCGTCGGGATTATCGTAGACCTAGGCACGTTCTTATTTTCTTCCGCCACTTCTTCTCCCTGCGCTAACGCTTTTCGAAGTGGTAGTAATGTTAGCTGTATTAATAATAGCAATCAGATAATAGCAACCGATCAAGCCGAGGTTCGGCCCCCTCGGGAACCCTTGAATCGGCCTCTTCAAGGCAAACAGTGACGACTCAGTCTCAAAAAAAAATAGAAGTGCCACACAATTAACTACTACCCAAGCTAACAAGTCTCGACAAGTAACAATTTGTCGTTGGGAAATCGAAGTAGTCAACGGGCGTTTTAAGCATGATTATATAAACTTTTACGCCAGGAATATTTCAACAAAGCACTTTTGCACATGTTTGATGTTTTTAAGGTGTGCGGAGCATTAATTAACCATTTTCATCCTGTAATCAGTGATAGTGAACGCTCTCTTGCGATAATAAACCGCATACAGGAAAGGGTACACACACCTAACATTTTGCAAGAATATGTACAGCATAAGCATCTTAACAGACAAAGGATTCCTTTCGTGAGAATAGAAGACAATCAAATAGAGGACTTTCCACATTTGACTGAGGAAGAAATAATCCTTTTCGCGCTGGGCACATATCAATTGAAACTGGCAAGGTCTTACTGCAGTGAACATTTACGGGATGGCGTTTACATAATTGAGGTTTATCGAGACGAGCATTTAGAAGATTTGACAGATTTTAATATCTTTCAAACAAATGTATTTTTGATTAGAATTCATATTCAATCACGACATGCGATGGCGCGCGATTATCGTGGCTACATATTAATTGACAGAGACCAAACTGGCATCAGCTCCATTTTACAATATTATTGTACTTGTTTGACCGGAAGTCGTTCTCTGGTATATGAGCTTAGCTAGATACGAAGGATTTAACCCTCCAGCCGCACTTTTAGATTCTGTTATTCTGGATATAGACTAATGTAAAGAAAAATAAACCAATGCGTAAAAGTAATATTGTTGTTTCAGTTATTGTATTTATTATTATACGTAGTTGTCGTAAGAGGCGTTTTAAATTGCAAATATTGCAATCAACAGTATTTGGGAGTGGCTCCAGTGCTATTCGTCCTATCAGTGCCAGTGCTCCATCTACGTCTACCATTACACCGGCTGCTACGTTGTCGACAACAACATCCACTTTTAGACAACAGGCTACAATGGAACGGTATGGTACATCAAAAAAAAAATCTAACGAGCTTAAAAGGAAGATTGACAGTGATCTTTTAGATTTATTTGTGACAAGCTATCAGCTATTTTCACTAGTCGAGGAAAAAGCTTTCAAGAAATTTGCCAGTTGGATTCCGGGCTATCAGCTTCCGAGGCGGAAAACTATATCAAGTAGTATGATTCCCAATCTTTACAACATTACAAAAGAAAAGATGAAGGAGTTCATGTCTTCAAATATAGAAACGATTTGCTTAACAGCTGACTTGTGGACATCTAGGATAAATGACTCTTATTTGGCCGCAACATTATTTAACGGACGACCTGACACTAAAAACAGTAAATTTAGTAGTTGTAGTAAATTTCTTAAATATATTGCTTCTTTGCAAGCTTCGGATATACTCATATATTCTGCTTCACAACTTTTGACTTGTACTTACATTAAACCTAGTCTCCATTGGAGTATCAAAAGTTTTCCAGTCAGTCATATGAAACCTTTGCAACAAAGTATCTATATAATTTTCTTGACTTAAAGTGACAGATCCTTCAAGTTTATCAAAAGTGACATTAATTCCTAAACATTGTTTTACTTGTCCTAGATCTTTAATTTGAAATTTACTTGACAATACTTCCTTAAGATGTTTACTTTCACATTTGTCATTAGAAAAGATAAAAAAATCATCAACATAGACTGTTACAATAGTTTTTAAATTCCCAACACTTTTAACATACATACAAGGTTCTAATTTGGATTTAACATAATCAATTTCAGGTAAACAACAATCTACCTTTTTATTCCAGGCCTTGAAGCTTGCTACAAACGATTAATGGCCATCTTTAATTTCAAAACTTTATCTGAGCTATCAGAGGAACTAATATAACAATCTGGTTTTTGCATGTATAAGGTTTCCTGTAGATCACCATTAAGAAAAGCCGTTTTGACATCTAAATGAGTTACTTCAAGACCTAATTGTACTGATAGTGAAAACAATAGTCTCAAGGTTGTGTGTCTAACCACAGGAGAAAAAGTTTCTTTATAATCTACTCCTTGTTTTGATTTAGACTATTGATTGTCTCGTGTCCCACCAGGTTTACCTCCATTCTTCTTTCGAAAACTAATGAACGCGCCACTGACGTCGCCACCGTCTTCCTCTAAATCCATAAGTTTAGTTTTTTATGGCGTCTGCTGTTATTTTAATACCAGAATGTTCTATGGACATTATTATTGGAGAATATTTATCTGACAATCCGGCCAAAAGCAATGATCCAATCTACTCGTCATTAATGTTAAAACCTGTTCCACTTAATTTTTGACTTGTGTCAATTATTTGTGTCACATATGATGTCATAGAACTGCAATTTTCGAGACTTATTGAAATTAAGGTTCTTAACAACGTTATTCTTCTGGTAAATCCAGAGTCATCAAATAATTGTTTTAGTTTATACCATAATTCTTTCGTATTTTGAACATCTTTGATGTGAACATACAATGACGATTCTATAGTTAAGATCAATTTTGCCTTAGTTTTCGCATCAGCTGCGGCTTCTTCTGAAATTGTAGCTTTAATGAAATTTGAAGTACCCTCCAGTATAAGAAAATTCTCCGCTGCGAAAGCCCATTCTTGATAATTCTCGCGTCCTTTTAACTTAGGTACACTCACAACATAGTTCGAAGTCATATTTCAACCCGCACAGTAATTCTTAGTCCACATAAACTTATTCAGCACTATCTTGCCAGTTTTTTTTATTTTAGACTAAACTGTTTCCTGGGCCCATAACCTATAATGAAACTACCTTGTTCAGTGTTTTAAAAGGAAGTAAGTTTATTATAGATTAAAAAAGGCACAGATAATAAAGAATGACAATCATAATGTCACCAGCAGGTGTCGCTACTATTGATTATTAAGATATAATTCAATAGAATTGAATATCTGAGAAAAATAAAAAAATATAGAGAGGAAGGAAGGCCTATCATTTACACTGATGAATCATATGTCGATAGTTCCCAGTAGCTTTGTGCCGAATGCGTTACTTACATTCAAAGCTGGTACGAAAAGCGGCGACTACCACGACAAAATGAATTCTGACAATTACGAGCGGTGGCTCCGTACTAAGCTGATACCAAATTTACCTCCTAATTCAGTCGTGGTTGTCGACAACGCGTCGTACCACAATAAAGAACTTGATGCTGCACCAACGTCTAATACAAAAAAAGCAGACATGCAAACCTGGCTCTGTCAAAAAGGAATTGAATTTGAAGAAACAAAGCTAAAGCCGGAGCTGTACAATTTGATAAAACTAAACAAAGAACAATTTAAGAAATTTAATATCGATGCCATATTAAACGATGCAGGCCTTTCTATACTTCGTTTACCCCCTTATCACCCGGACCTGAATCCTAAAGAAATGGCCTGGACTCAAATAAAGGGATATGTTGCCAGCAAAAACGTAAGTTGGAAGTTTGAAATAATAATTGAGGTGGTTAATGAAAAAGTAAATTTAATGGGAGAAAATACTGAAAAGGCTGATCACTGTAAAAGCGATCATGTGGTAGACATTATGACCGAAACGTTTATAATTTGCGTAGGGGATGATGATTCTCACTCAGATGATGATGAAAGTTCGAGAGACGACAGCGACGACGATGAAGTGACCACCTCTATCACCAACACTGCCTCATCATCTGGTTTTCTAGTCACCCACGACGACTTAATGGAAGGCGTTTCCTTATTTAAATTTTATTAATTTTTACGTAGTTTCTTTTACTAAATTATATTATCATTAGTAAATTAGATTATAATTTTTTACTAAATTAGATTATCTAAATTAGAGAGAATTAAACGCAAAATATGCGCTAGTCGCAGAGTTGCGGAAAATGAGCACCCAACTACTACTAACATATCAAACATGTTTTTATTTCTAATAATTGATATTCTATTCTTAACTATATTTTCAATGTGCCAACGAAAGACGCGAGCGAAAAGCCTAGTACTTTCGTGCGCGAGTGTACCCATGCGCAAACACACCCCCACCAACTTCCTCCAGCGTTCTTTTTACATGACGCGAACTATACCGTGCGAACGCATTTTTAGTAAGACAGGGTTGATTATCAATGATCGTCGAACAAGACTATCCACAAATAAAGTTAAGCAACTTACGTTCCTAAACGTTAATTTAGACCCGGAGCGATTTAAGTAGGTTATGACCAACACATAATTATTTTTTTCACACTTTGTATTCATTTATGCAATTTTTGTTTAACCATTTAATTTTAGTTTAAGTTTAGTGGATTAGGCACCTTACTTTGTACTACGTACATACAGTGCTTATTCGTAATTATTGTTAATTAAGGTTATTAAAAAAATAAAAAAAACAATTGTTGTTTATTACGAAAAAAGCATTAAAATAATATAAACAAGAAAATACTAAGGATTTAATGCGAAAAACATTGTAAAATTGAAATTAGTATGTTGCTTAGACTTTTTTGATGTGTATAGTTACAAAACTTTTTTGGTCCTAACGATCCGGGTATTATAGTAATTAATTATTTTAAACAAACGGAATCGCAACGCCTACCGCGCAATAGCGCATTTTCAGCTTTTCAGCAAAATTTAAATATTTCAACAGACACTTTAGAAAAGTTAATAAACCGCAGAAGTAATTTTATAATTACTTCTGTGCGGTCTGCGGCGGCCTTTATAGGCCGTCTAAAAAGAATTTACAACTTTGTCGACGAGCAAAACAACCATGAGAAAATATTCGAGCTTTAGACCAGACAAACAGAAATGGCTGAACTGTATGAAAAATACAATACCACACATGAAGACATCGAAATGATAGATCAAGCAACAAAGCCTCTGGACCCGGGGGACATGGCGCCCCCAGCGGGTGCGTATATAACAATATCAAATGAATCCGGAACGGATTCAGACTGTTCCCTTATTTCTAAAAGAAAAGTGAAGCGCAGACATATACGAGGGCTGTTTGAAAAGAATCCGAAACAATAAAAAAAAAAGAAATAAAACAAAATTTTACTAGAAACGTCATTTGCAGTCTTTTACGATCTCAATACACATAATTTTAGGAAATATTATTTGTTTAAAAAATATTCAGCTTTATAGTGAGACAGTTTTCATTTTCATGAAAATGGAGAAAACGGAGGTTCGTGCCGTCATAAAGTTCTATGTTTTAAAAGGGAAATCGGCGACCCAGATTCAAACTAAGTTGAATAGTGTGTTAGGGGATTCTTCACCTTCATTTAGCACTATCCACTCTTGGGTGGCAGAATTCAAACGAGGACGAACGAGCTGCAATGATGCTCCCCGTAGCGGAAGACCAAATGAGGTAACTACCCCAGAAATAGTCAGTAAAATAAAAAAATATCGTATTAGAAGACCGTCGATTAAAACTCAGGGAGATAGCCCAAATTGTGAACATCTCATCTGAACGCGTTTTGAACATATTATATGAGCATTTATCTATGAAAAAGCTTTGTGCCAGATGGGTGCCGCGGCTTTTGAACGACGAGCAAAAGAAACAAAGAGTGAATGTTTCAAAGGAGTGTTATAATATTTCGTCGATTTATAATATTTGATGAGAACTGGATACACCACTACACGCCGGAGACCAAAGAGCAGTCTAAACAGTGGACTAAAAGCGGCGAACCCGCACCAAAGAAGGCGAAGACGACATTATCGGCAGCCAAGCTTATGGCAACCGTATTTTGGGATGCTAGAGGTGTCATCTATGTGGATTACCTTGAAAAGGGATAAACAATAAATGGCCCATACTATGCAAACTTGTTGCAAAAGTTGAGTGACGCAGTGAAACAAGAAAGACCCCACTTGAATAGGAAAAAAATGTTGTTCCACCACGATAATGTACCGGTCCACACTGCAAAAGTTGCGATGGCAAAAATTAAAGAGTTTCGCCTCGAATTACTGCCCCACCCGCCATATTCGCCAGATTTGGCCCCCTGCGACTTCCATCTGTTCCCAAATTTTAAAAAATGGCTAGGAGGGCAGAAATTTTGTTCCAACACTGAAGTGATTGATGCCGATAATGGCTATTTTGAAGGACTTGAGAGATTTTTTTTATAAAAATGGAATAATGGCCCTGGAGAAGCGTTGGTCTAAGGTATTGAGCTAGGAGGAACATATGTAGAAAAATAAATTAAATTTATTCAAATATCTCTTTTTTCTTCTCTTCATTCCGGATACTTATCAATAAGCCTTGGGAAAAAAAATATGTTAAAGCTGCAACAATCAAAAAACGCAAAAGTAATTCCGAATCAGGTAAAAATTCAGATTGTCATTGTAACGACAATTTGCTGAAATCCCCATGGATATACCTGCACCTTATCATATACCTAATATTCCTTCTTTACCTGATCTTTCTTTACCTGGACCTTTTTCTAATATTTCCTCTAAAGACCCCACAGAAATTGGTAGGGCTACTTACGATGTTAACTACCACGGCCTGTTTATAGTTCATGTTCATAAAATACAATCTGCAGATGTCGACGATTATTAGGATACTATCAGGCAACATCAAAAGGTTTAACTGTCACATGGCCATCAATGAAGGAGACGACATATCGAAGTTTTGGGAGGTTAAGGGCATTCAAGACAACACTATGCACATGCCTGAGCAAGAGCAATTTTGTGAAGATCTATATCAAGCGACAACACGACGACTAGACACTGGCAAAAATGAAGTATCCTATGAAGCAGGGCTTCGAGGAACTTCTTGGGTTATCTAAAACTAAAGCTATCATTCTGTTCAAACAGCTCGAAAAAAGAATGTCCATTTTTGATATAAATCCAAGCCCCGGACAAGTGGCCGAAGATCCAATCTGCCATGTCAAACAAGTTTAAGGTCGTCGCTTCAGCAACAACTCAGGGCATTAGAATGCAGTTTGAGACTGCTGAAGCCTTCAGATTTGTGACCCGATTCTTACAAGAAAAGGAGGTCTATTATCACACCTACACGCTCGCCGAAGAGCGCATCCTTAGGGTAGTGATAAAACGTAAAGAAATCCTGGTGGAAGACATAACCCAATCTCTGCGGAGGCAAAACTTCCCAGTCATTGCCGTTTGCTGCGTGACAAATAGACGCAATAAATCGCCCATTGACCTGGTGTAGGTCCACTTCTCCGCAGGCCGCAGCGGCGGCACGGTGGGCCACGCAGCGGCCTGCGCTTTGGCCGGCACTCCCCCGTGGGAGATAGAAGCGGGTGTGCTGGCCGAAGCGTACCGGGAGCGGGCCGAACAGAGAGCTCGGGGCGAAGCCCCGGCTCCAGAGGAGCTCGCCCGCTCCCGGGCGAGGAGAAAGCGAATGACCATAGAGCTGTGGGCTGCTGGCCTAGCGGACGCCAAATACGGCGCCCGCACCATAGAGGCCATACGCCCACGGCTCTCGGACTGGTGCGGGAGGCGCCACGGCGCGATGAATTACAGACTTTCCCAGATTTTAACAGGTCACGGCTGCTTCGGGCGGTACCTTCACCGCATCAGAAGAGAGGAGAGGATGTCGTGCCACGAGTGCGGCGCTGATGAGGACACCGCGCAACACACCCTTCAGGTTTGTACACCGTGGTCCGAAGAGCGCCGCACTCTGGTAGCGGCGATTGGAGATGACCTCTCACTCCCAGGCGTAATTCACGCCATGCTGGGCAGTGAGGGGTCATGGGAGGCGGTTTCCTGGCGGGCAGGAAAGGGAGCGAGAGCGCAAGGATAACCCCCTCGCGCCCCCGCTCAGACGCAGGAGAGTGGGGAGAAGGAGGCGAGGTTTCGCCGCCGTACTTCTCCCCACAAACCATGCGTGAGGAGGCCCCTTCAGGGCGATAACGCAGGCGGGGCCACGGATGAAAGCTAAAGCGTTCCCGTGGCGCCCGCCATAATGCGTTAGAGGGCAGTCAGGTTTTAGTGGGTATTCCGGTCACCTTCTGTGGCCCGTGAGTCCCACACTCCCTACGCCATTGCACAAGCCCGGCGTAGGCGTGCGTAAACGCATTTCCTGACTATAAAAAAAAAAAAAAGGTGTAGGTCCACTTAGACCTATCGCCCGAAGGTCGTTTTAACGTCAATTCCATCTGTGGCCCCAGCGGGCTAACAGTGGAACTGCTGCGCAAGAATGGCCTACCCGGTCAGTGCCATAATTGCCAATTACACGGACGACTGTCAAAACGCAACAGCAAGGCTTATTCTGAGGGCGACGAACGCAACAACTGACAAAATCATCGCTTATAACACAAAAATGGCGATGAGAAACCGAGACGTGGCGATCGTAGAAGGCCTTCTAAAAATGAGAAACAGGAAGTAAAATGCTACATCCGTCGCCAAAGAGTCTAAAAAAGTTAAAGTATAATTAATTTAGTAAGTAAGTAATAAAGTAAATAATATAAAGGGTAAAAAAAACGCCTAATAATATAAAGAAAAAAAACAACGGATTGTCCCAAGCCAAAAGATAAAGCCTTTTTGGAGGCTTTCGGAAAGGCCGCGTCCGTACTTTGCCGTGGCGATCACGCTGCCAACACAAATTTTGATGCTAGTAGTCTGCCACAGTGTAAATCCGAACCGTGTAGATCCGATCCGATCCGACGATTTCTGCGAGCCAACTTTGTGTGTAGCATTTGGAATAATGCAAATCAGCAAATTCCAACAATTTATCAACCCGAGAATAATGGGTGGGTACTCCAAAATAATCATTACCATTTTAAATGGTTCAAAGTTCGAAGGTGATCAGTTACCAAATTTCGTTAGAGATTCACTGAAAACTGTCTCAGGTATTACTTCAATCCATTTTTTTTAATACTTTTAACCGCATTACCTTTTATACAATTTTACAGAAACGGATGAAGAAGATCACGATATCGAATGGAATAACAGGGACGAAGAAAATGACAACATTGGTGATAATGATGATAATGAATGAAATAATATTATCTTTTATGCTCTATAATAACATGTAATGTCATCTATCTATTTTTTTTATCCTTTTTAATAACTTGTATCATTAACCGATTTTTTATTAAATTTTTAAGGAACATTTTTTTTGCCTTTTTTTATCTGTTATTGACAGACTAAATTAAAATTTATAACGTCACACTCCGCTACAGACTGCTGAGATGAACGGACGTGTCCGCTCGCTGCACATCTGTCGCTCCGCCCGACTTTACGTTGAGCAATCCGCACCTGCGCGCGCCATAAAAGGTGCCGCCGTCCTTTGTTCGCGAGCCGATTGTGTCGGCGCAATTTTAATTGCGCCCGCCTTCTGCTAAGCGCTAATCCTAGTTTCGAGGTAGAACGTCGTAAAGTTTATTGTTCCGTTCGGGAACTATGTATTGCTTTGCCATCTGGAAAGCCATCTGGTTTCTTGGGATAGCAACGTCACTGTTTCCGACTTCGGGAACTGCGTGAAAGAAATTGTGAAAATTGTCCAAATGGCGGACCAGAGCTTATTAGCCGTCCTGGATTTTCTCAGGACAAAATTCCCTGACGTTTGTAAGGCACTTACTGCCTCGTTACCAGACGCGGAATCCCAGGCCCGCGCAGGGCCATCTACACTGCCGGCCAAAAGTTTGAGACCACTTTGTACACAGGTTATAATTTGCAAAATATTTTAAATCTGCGTATGATAACATAACAATATGAACACCTGTTTAATCTACTAATCATTTTGAATGTCTAAACACCATTTCTCTTATCTTTTACACAATGACTATGCCATAAATGGGCATTGTTTATTTACCACAGATGAATGCCACGTAAGGACCAGGTGTTTCAATTGTCATTATATTATATGGCGGCTCCCTTGTACTTGTTTGGTTATTGTTTTGCGTTGAAAAATATTTAGGAATATTTTAAGCCATAAATCCTATTCATGGCATGGCTACTTAAGGAGTTAGTCTTGGTTAAATCTATTCAGTCTGAGCTACTGTTTTGTCAAGTGAAGATCTCCAAAAATGGGAAAAGTCCGTGAAATCTCCAGTGAAACTCGTTCCGCCATCGTTACTCTATACGACGAAGGCAAGTCTGAACGAGAAATTGCCGGTAAGCTGAAGTTATCGAAGACTTGTGTTCATAACGCAATAACTCGATACAAGACAACCGGCAGTCATCAAGACCTACCGCGCTCGGGGAGACCGAGAGCAACCATTTCTAGCGAAGACAACTTCATTGTTGTAACAAGCAAGCGTAATAGACGTTTAACAGCACCAGAAATTCGAGCTGAACTCAATAAAACTCGACCGGAACCTGTATCATTGACAACAGTAAAGAGAAAACTTCGAGATGCCAATTTGTTTGGTCGCGTAGCTGTTCGTAAACCACTGTTACGACCACAAAACAAAAAGAAACGTCTGCAGTGGGCTCTTACTCATCGATATTGGACTGAAGAAGACTTTAAAAAAGTTCTTTGGACTGATGAATCAAAATTCGAAATATTCGGTTCGAAAAGAAGAGTTTTTGTACGTCGTACCACAAAAGCAATTCATATAATGACAGCAGTTTCTGATTTTTTTGCGGAACACGAACTGTCGTGGCAAAAGTTAATGGGTGTTTGTACAGATGGTGCACCGACACTGATTGGGTCTCGCTCAGGTTTCGTACAATTGGTGAGAGAGAAAAAATCCTAATGTTATTGCTATTCACTGTTTCATACACCGTCAAGCCCTGGCGGCCAAGACACTTTCAAATTAATTCAACACTATTTTAACATTATGCATAAAAATTGTCAATTATGTTAAAAAGAGTGCTTTGAATACTAGATTTTTTACGGCTCCTTGTGAAGATTTGGGTACAGAACACAAGACTCTGTTATTTCAACTGAGGTGCCCTGGCTCTCAAAAGGAAATATGCTGACTAGGTTATATGAGCTTCGAGATAAAATTATTCAGTTCTTGGATAATCAAAAACAAAGTAATTTATTTGTAGAATTCAGAAAGCCAAAAGTACAAGTGGTATTTACTTATTTAACGGATATGTTCGATTCATTAAACTTAAAACTGCAAGGAGGAGATTCAAATATAATTAATCACCGAGATGCTATCACAGCGTTTACTGAGAAGTTGCTATTGTGGAAACGTAAGATTTTAGCAGACAATTATTCGTGCTTTCCTAAATTATATGCAATCACAGAGGACAAATGTTTTATGGAGTTTTTTTGCGAAACCGACATTAAGACCGAAATATCCAACCACTTGCAGCACCTCAGTGATGAATTCAGATGTGTGCAACCAAAATGAGCCATTACATAAAACAATACATGCCCAATAAACCCCACAAGTGGGGGTTCAAATTATGTCTCAACTGCAGTCTACAAGGATATGCTCATAGATTTGAGGTTTACAGTGGAGGGGGCTCTTGGGAGAGTCTGGCAATACAGTCGTCAGGTTAGCTAGAATGGTATCACGCAATGTGAATCACATTATATAATTCGAAAACTTCTATACTTCTGTGCCTCTCGTCACCTATTTAGCTAAGGAAGGAATTTTCTGACTGGGAACAGTAAGAGTAAACCGATTGAGAAACTGCAAATTGCCTGAAAAAAAACACTATAATGAAAAAGAACGTACCCAGAGGATTCTATGAGGAAAACGTGGCGACTGTGGATGATATTGACGTAAGTGCTGTTGTGTGGAAAGATAACAAGCCCGTTAACCTTCTTTCCACTTAAGTAGGAGCAGAACCAGCAACCACAGTCACACGCTTTGATAAATCGAAGATAGAGAGAGTTGCTATTCCATGCCCCAAAGTCATCAAGGAGTACAATGCCCACATGGGAGGCATGGACTTATTGGTGTGAGCCGTAACTTTGTGTCTATCAAACGATACAAGTAGACAAGTTCTTTGCAAGATCGCCAAAACAGTGGTCGTCCAGTAAACAGAATACTGAAATATGACCTTTTAAGGTAAAGGCGTATAGCCGCAGGAAAGTTCACTTTTTAAACGATTGCCTTCGTAAATTGCGACGCGAACGCTGTCCAAATACTGCTTAAAAGACACGATCAGAGTAAGATACTCTTCACCGATGAGAAAATCTTTACTGTCGAAGGAAAGTTCAACAAAACAATAGAGTATATGCCAAAAGTAGCAAGGATGTCCCATCTTCAGCACGGAATGTCGCGCGTATTCATCATCCAGGTAGGAAGGCGAAAGCCAAGAATTATCAGTGACATTTTAGAGCCAGTTGTAAAACCTCGGTCTCATACTTTATTTCATGACAAGGATTGGGTTTTCCAGCAAGACTCGGCACCATCCCATAAGGCAAAAACCGACCAAGCTTGGTCGAGGGCATCGCGGCTAACGAATGGCCCTCCTCCAACCCCGACTTCAACCCGCTGGATTATTCTTTATTGACTGAATTAGAGCTTAGGGCTTGTCGATAGTCGCAGCCAAATTTGAAGTCACTGAAGCGAGCCTTTGTCCGAGAAGCAAAGCGAATTTCACTTGAAAAGATTCGTTCCGCTATTGATGACTGGCCAAATCGTCTAAAGGCCTGTGTTAAAAACACGGGTGGTCATTTTGAATAATAATAATATTATATTGCTTATTATTTACTTTATGTATACTGATTTTTTTAGGAATATAAATTGATTATTAAAAAACTTATGCAACTTGATTCGCTCTGGTACCGCCGTGGCGTTCACATGTCTCGGTGGCTCTCTAAGCTAATTACGTGTCTTTTGTGCAAAATCACTGTTCGTTGTGAGTTAATTCCAAGAAGCTCAAAAGAAGATATGCAGGTGTTTCGGTGACGTCATCGCGTGGCCGTAGCGGCCGTTTGTGCCACCCGCTAGGGGGGCCAAGCGTTGCTAGTTCAGTTAAGTGTTATTGTGTTGTGTAGTGGGCGCAACGAGACTCCACACGTAAGTTAGTGTAGTTATTTTCCCTAAAATCATACAACCCCTCCGCTTATTGCAATAGGCAGCAAGCTAGGTACACATCCCGGCGCACCTAAAGCGTCGGGACTAGTTCATCTCAATTCACACGTGTTATATTTTTAAAAACATCGCATACTCAAGATGAGAGTCCGAACTCATGGACTTTCTTAAAGCGCAACATCCCCAAGTGTGGGAAAGTTATTTAACAACCCGTAGGGCCTCAATACCCGCCATTAGCGACGCCCATCTCGCCAGTCGGCAAAACGCACCGGCTACAAAAACCACTCGCGCTAGAAACGTGCCCTCAGCGCGTCCGTCACCCGCTCTTACCGCGAATCCAACTCCCGCGTCCTCTGCGCGTCCCGAATCCGCTACCTCATCCCTCTCGTACTCAGACAGTACAAAAGTCACCTCTCCCATTCCTGGTTCCTCGGGCCAATGGGCTCATGACAACATTTCCGACTCTTCTGACGCGGAAAATTCGGACTCCAACATGAACATTGAGTTCCAATTGGTTACAAACAAGTGGAATCGTGGAGCCAAATCTCTGCGCAAAACTGCCGCACCCGCTAAGAAAGCCGCACAGTCCAATGTGCCCTCCGAACCCCGGAAGGAAAAGCCCCCTCCCCCGATAATCCTCCAGGAAAAGGGAAAGTGGTAGACCACTCCACCATCCATCCGCCATCCATTTGGAAACGGTAGACCGTTTCCAAATGGATGGCCTCAGTTAATATTATGTGCCTTAGAGCGCAGTCAACAGCGCAGGGCGTAAAATTTCACTTAGCCAGTGTTGAGGAGTTTCGTACCGTTACGAAACACCTCAAATCACAAAATCTCGGCTTTCACACCTTTTCTCTCCCAGAAGAGAAAAGACTGCGGGTAGTCATCCGAGGCTACCCACTAGAAGAGGACCTTGATCTAGTAGACGAGGAACTCAAAAAACAAGGCCTCCCAATCATTTCTCTTGCTAGAATGATCCACCCAAAGTACAAGACGAAGATGTCATTGATTATGGCCACCTTAGATCTCATTTCTGAAGGAAAGGCCATTTACAATCTCAAAACCCTGTGTGGCCTCTCGGGCATTTCCGTAGAGGCCCCTCGCAAAACAGGTATTATAGGGCAATGCTACCGATGCCAGTATTATGGTCGCTCTGCTCGCAACTGCTTTGCACATCCCAGGTGCGTGAAATGCGCCGGGGATCATGCAACAGAAGATTTCTCCCGTGCAAAAGGCACGAAAGAACCTCACCAATGTATCCTTTGCGACAACGATGGACATCCCGCGAATTACCGCGGATACCGAAGGGCACCGCGTAGCATGATAGTATCGAGACCTAATTATTCGAATGCGCTGTCCCAATCTCGCGTACTAAACCCGAGGTCGGGAACACGCTCGCGAAACATTCGTCCCCGCTCCACTACCGGCAAATTCGGCATGGAACAGACCCACGTCAGCATCATATGATCAAGTCCCTTCAGGACACGAGGTCGAAAGTAAAACCACGGCCTCTAGGCCCCCTAAGGGCAACGAACAACCAAAGTTTTCCACAGTCACCGAGATCTCTCAACTCCTAAGCTATCTCAAAAATAGAAACATTCCAGACATCCTTATACTTTCCCGAGAAATCCGTGCCGCGAAGTCTGGGGAAGAACGATTAAACGTTATTCTACAGCATATTGACACCATCAATGCTGTCTGGACCAATAATTTGGTCAACTAACGTAAACATACTATGGGTAGCACGTACATACTCGTATAAAGAACGTATCCTGCTCGCGAACAGCTCCTTTCCAGACGCTTGGAAGGAAGCTATAGTCAGAGTAATCCCTAAACTCGGCAAACCGCCGGATAACCCCTCTAGCTACCGCCCGATTAGCCTTGTTAACACAATGGGTAAACTTTACGAACACGTTATCCTAAGGCGGCTCAAAGCTCACGCTTTCTCTAATAATCTCATCCCCGACGAACAATTCGGTTTCCGTCCCCGTCACTTGTGTGAACAACAAGTACATAGACTCACGGACTCTATTCTTACCGGTTTCACTGCAAGAAAGTCCATTAATTCTTGCGCCCTCTTTTTCGATATCGCAAAGGCTTTTGACAAAGTCTGGACAATGGCCTTGTTTACAAGCTATACCAACTCAAAGTGCCAGATAGGCTTGTTCACATCATACAAGCTTTTAGTATTTTATTTTAGCTCTCGGTCATCTGTGATCGAGAGCCCTGTATTTGATGAAGCTGTAAATACCATCAATAGGGTTAACAGCAACGACATCTCCGAAAACAAGTAACTTATGCAACTTTTATTTCGTCTCAAAACTTATGAACACCAAAGGTATAGTCTGCCTTTATCTGTACGCCGTGCGAAGTCTAATGATAAAAAATACAACACATAAATTTTTAATTCGGGGTAATACTCAGAATGAAGCAGATAGCATTAATAGTCTCATTGAAAAAAAAAATTCGTGTCCTATATACAAGCCTGATCAATATATAGACTTAATTAAGTATTCCAAAAAATCTGAGCCTGCTTTAAAACGTACTTGAAATGAATTTTGATTCATTTTATGATTTAAAAGCTTTACAAGAAGATTGGGGACTTAATTTTTCAACAAAAGCATTTTGTGTTCTTCACAAAACGATTGGAACGAGATTAAAATGGTAAGAGTGGAGAAAGATAATGTTCTCATTTTTTTACAAAACATCATATAATGATGAAAATTACAAATAAGTTAACCTTAGAAATAAACGGAAGAAAATGAAATCTACAACGGATGTAACACTTCACGGAGCTTATACAATAAGAATAAAGATTTGAGAGAATTTATCTCAAAAGAAGACAAGAAAAAGGTATCCATATTCCATTGCTTGTTGACGAAGCAAACACAAAGTCGGACAATACTATGAATAATTCAAGCGTAAACGTATCGTCGAGCGAATCGACAACGTCTGAATCCGAATGTGTCATCGAGTTGTACGTAAATGAAAGAAACGTACCAGAAGACGGTCAAGAATTATTCACAGAGCAACTCTCAAGAGAAGAATGGGCTGCAATCAGACCTTCGTGTACGTAAACTTTACTATTACTTCCAATTAAATGAAAAAACACTATTAAACTTGACAATAGGGGAACGTGCCAATTTCTACCACATATACCTCGAGTGTTCATAAGTTTTGAGACAAACTTTGTACTTTAAAAATAAATAAAATAGTACTGGCCGCTGTTTATTTCTTTTTCCAATTTTAAATTTGGAATGTTAGCTTTCAATTATTTTGATTTACAGATTTATTTCTTTCAATTTTCTCGTGATGGAGCCAAAAAAAAACAAAGAATTACGTGCAACCGTGATCTCGCTATTTAAGGTGGGAAAAAAACCAATGGAGATTATCCGTGAGGTGAAATCTTTTGGTGTGAGCCGTAACTTTGTGTCTATCAAACGATACAAGTAGAAAAGTTCTTTGCAAGACCGCCAAAACAGTGGTCTTTTAAGGTAATGGCGTACAGCCGTAGGAAAGTTCACTTTTTAAACGATTGCCTTCGTAAATTGCGACGCGAACGCTGTCCAATACTGCATAAAAGACACGATTAGAGTAAGATACTCTTCACCGATGAGAAAATCTTTACTGTCGAAGAAAAGTTCAACAAAACAATAAAGTATATGCCAAAAGTAGCAATGATGTCCCATCTTCAGCACGGAATGTCGCGCGTATTCATCATCCAGGTAGGAAGGCGAAACCAAGAATTATCAGTGACATTTTAGAGCCAGTTGTAAAACCTCGGTCTCATACTTTATTTCATGACAAGGATTGGGTTTTCCAGCAAGACTCGGCACCATCCCATAAGACAAAAACCGACCAAGCTTGGTCGAGGGCATCGCGGCTAACGAATGGCCCTCCTCCAACCCCGACTTCAACCCGCTGGATTATTCTTTATTGACTGAATTAGAGCTTAGGGCTTGTCGAAAATCGCAGCCAAATTTGAAGTCACTGAAGCGAGCCTTTGTCCGAGAAGCAAAGCGAATTTCACTTGAAAAGATTCGTGCCGCTATTGATGACTGGCCAAATCGTCTAAAGGCCTTTGTTAAAAACATGGCTGGTCATTTTGAATAATAATAATAATATTACATTGCTTATTATTTACTTTATGTATACTGATTTTTTTAGGAATATAAATTGATTATTAAAAAACTTATGCAACTTGATTCGCTCTGGTACCGCCGTGGCGTTCACATGACTCGGTGGCTCTCTAAGCTAATTACGTGTCTTTTGTGCAAAACCACTGTTCGTTGTGAGTTAATTCCAAGAAGTTCAAAAGAAGTGCAGGTGTTTCGGTGACGTCATCGCGTGGCCGTAGCGGCCGTTTGTGCCACCCGCTTGGAAGATCCATCTCGAATATTCAATTGTGACGAGTCTGCTTTTTTTTTAATCCTAAGGGCCCCAAAGTTCTTGCTAGAAAAGGAGATAAAACAGTTTTTCAAAAAGTTAATGTTGATGAGAAAGAGTGCGTTACAGTTTTGCTAACTGGTAGTGCAAGTGGTGAAGTAGCTCCCACAACTTGCGTTTACAAATATAAGCGTATTCCTCAAGATATAGCAGAAAATTTTCCTAAGGAATGGGGGCTAGGAAAAACGGATTCAGGATGCATGACATGTGAGGCATTGTTTGAATTTATTGCCGATATTTTTCATCCCTGGTTATTACAAAAACAAATAACTTTTCCAGTCATTCTTTTCGTGGATGGCCATGCGTCCCATTTGTTTGCAAACAAGCCAATTTTGTGAAAAAAATGGGATAATTTTGGTAGCTTTGTTACCGAACGCCACCCATATTTTACAGCCTATGGATGTTGCAGTGTTCAGAAGCCTCAAAGAAGCATAGAGGAAAAAAATCCATCAATGGAAGATGGACAATGTTGTTCAAGGAGGTTCTCATATCCTAAAAAAAAAAAGATTTCGCAAAGTTACTGCAAGAAGTGATACTTCAAAATATTACAAAATCTATGTTGTCCAATGGATTCAAAAAATGTGGATTGTTCCCGTGGAATCCGCAAGCTGTTGTGATACCAGACCAAGGATTATCCCAAGAACAAGAACGTAATTACTTTTGCATCTCAACGAAGAAATTTAACACCTTTAATAAAAAAATTGTATGAAAGTTATTTCGGTTTTCCTGTTGGCCAGCAAGATAAAGTGTGGGTTCCTCACATCTGTTGTGTTACATGTGTAAGACTTCTTCAGGATGGGAAAAAAGATCTCGATCTATGCCTTTTGGAATTCCGATGATTTGGATGGAACCGACAGACCATTCAACTAATTGTTATTTTTGTCTAACTAATACAAAAGGCATTACAATTAAAACTAAAAAAAAAAATTAAGTACCCTGATGTGTCATCTGCTAAAAAACCGATTCCTCACAGTGAAGAATTACCTATACCAGAACCACCTCAACGCTCTGATCTTTCAACTGAATCAGAGGAAACAGATAATAATAAAAGTACTGATCCTGATTTTCAAATTGCTTCTTCATCTATCTGTCTCAAGGAAGAAACGCCACACCTACTATCTCAAGGAGATCTTAATGACTTAGTTTGTGATTTACACTTGTCTAAACAACAAGAACTTTTAGGATCTCGATTAAAAGGATGGAATTTATTGCAACCAAACACAAAAATAACTTTTTTCGGCATCGTGATAAAGAGTTAAAAAGTTTTTTTTCACAAGATAATGATTTAATATTTTGTAACAATGTCTGTGATGTTATGAATATTTTGGGTAATACATAATAATACAGTACAAAATTGAAGAGTGGCGTTTATTTATCGATGCTTCAAAAACAAGCTTAAAGGCAGTTTTGTTACACACAGGCAATAATCTTCCCTCCGCTAACATGAAAGAATCCTATGAAACAATGAAATTTCTTTTAGAAAAGATTAAATATGACGAACATATATGGAAAATTTGCGGAGATTTAAAAGTTGTTGCCCTTTTATTAGGATTGAAACTTGGGTATACAAAATTTTGTTGTTTTCTTTGCGAATGGGACAGTAGGGATAGGAAGAACCATTATGTTAAGAAAAATTGTCGCGAAAGACAATCTCTTAATCCAGGAATAAAAAATGTAAAACATGCTCCATTAGTACAACCTAAAGATATATTTTTACCACCTCTCCATATAAAACTTTGACTGATGAAAAATTTTGTGAAAGCTATGAATAAAAATGGCGCTGGATTTCAATACTTAAAAGAAAAATTCCCTAAAATCAGTGACGCCAAGATAAAAGAGGGTGTGTTTGTAGGTCCTCAAATCAGGCAAGTGATAAAAGACGATATATTTAAAGAACAACTCGATGATTTGGAAAACCCAACTTGGGAATCATTTATAAAAATTACTGAAAATTTACTTGGAAATCACCGATCAAATGACTATCAAACTTGTCGAGGAACTTTTAGAGAATTATAAAGCCTCAGGCTGCAATATGTCCTTAACAATACATTTTAAAGATTCACATTTAGACTTTTTCCTCCAAACTTGGGTGCTGTTAGTGATGAACACGGGGAACGATTCCACCAAGATATTTTTACCATATAAAAACGATACCAGGAAAAATGGAGTCCCAACTATGCTGACAGATTATTGCTGGGGATTACAGAGGAATGTTCCTGACGCAAAATACAGGAGAAAATCATAAAAATGTACTCGTATTAATATTATAACATTGATAATAATTTAATTCTTGTTAAAATAACTTGTAATTTAAGAAAAGTTAAAAAAAATCATATAACAATAAAACTATTCGTATCTAAAATACAAGACTACTAATTCTACTCTACTTGACCTTATTCCTAATAGAATCAGCCAAAATTTTTCTTGTTACACAATAAAAAAAAGCTTTTTGTTGATCAGTGTAATGGTTCTTCACATACGATAGAAGTTAAAGATGCCGGAGATGTCAATGAAAACGAAGTGTCTGAAACACTACTTTAAATGATACAACTAAAACAAAATGCAGATGTTGTAGTCAGTTATTTACATTTTACTGTTTTCTCCAAAATCAGAAAAAGAGGAAAAGTGAGGTTTTGTTCTTCACCTCCTCAAATATGAGAACAAACATGGAGATAATGAGCAAACATGGAGGTGCTAGAATGCGACCTAATGGAATTATTTACAGCAATATTAATATTCTTTACAATTCCTGTCACTGCTGTAGGAGCTGAAAGGTCATTTGGCAAATTTAAAATAATAAAAAAAAAAATAAGAAATAATATGGACCAAACTCGACTCAGACATTTATCGCTAATAGCGATTGAAAACAAAACCGCATCAAGCCGGGAAGAAAAAAAAATACTAAAGCTAGGAAAAAAATTGTAAATATAATTTTTATTTAGTTAGTTGGTAGACTCGACCTTTGTATAATAAACCCTTGTATCTTCTTCATTTAGTTTTATTAACCAAAATACACTAAATATTAACCTCATCACACTTGTGCTTTCAACCTGCGACGGCATAGATTTAGGGCCACTCAGCGTTACCGTCCAGCGAACGAAGCAGAAAAGATATTAAAAGATACGGACTGAAAGGTTAACACCTTCGCGCTGCTCTACAATAGCTTTAAAGTCACTCTGGTCGAAGAGATCGCAACATAATTGGGTGCAAAGGAACGTATCAAGCAGTTTCGTAAGTTTCTCAGAAAATGTGAGGATGAAAGTTGCGGTGCATTACTCTTACATTCAAAGGAGCAACAGATCACTACGAGGAAGAAGCAAGAATATTCATTAACAAAGCTTTCACCGTAACATATGAGCCGTACGGACATAATGAGTTGCAATCATCTCAACGATATCGGGAATTTCTCTAGTGATAATAGACCAAGACAATTGTCACAGAGGTAACAAAAAGAGCTATATGATCAGATCAACTCAAGGCACAAAATAATTGTAGTACTAAAAAACCTGGCTTAAATTACAATATTTAATAATAATAATTTGTTACATTTTTACATTAAATACATATTATGGTTTATTTGTAACTGTAAATTGTAATTTAATTTACTTTTTATTACATATGTAATTTATAATTGTTATTACAAAATATGACTAACAAATCAAGCCATCCGACTAAAATAGTTACAATCTCTTAATATACCCAATAAAATATACTATAAGATGTTTGATAAGTGCGTTCCGATTTTTTACCTGAATATAGTCAAACAAAGATATCTGGCCCGGTGACATAGAACCCAATAACTATTTTAGTCAGAAGACCTAACTGTAGGACCTGCACAAAAATGCGATATATACATTTAACTAAATTTAGAGCAAAATTATTTAACAAACATTTAATGAAACGTATTTCGTAGTAACCGATAATTTTTTTTACAACACATCTCACGCCCGGTTCCCTGAGAAGTAGACCAGAAATAACACATTCTACTTTTAAGTGACTCAGTCATTTTACATTAATTTCATATTTACTCAAAGAAAAGCAACAGGAAGGGATTTTACAACTTTGGTTAACAATTTCGCGGGTTACAACAACTGTATTAAATACATACTGTATAGGTACGTAAAATTTAAGAGTACATTAAGGTGCGTTAACTGTCACCTAGAGAACTGAAAAGAACTTCAGCTCAGACTGGGGCGTCGCAGTGACACCGCAGTGACGCTCAGGCTGAGGCGCTGCAGTGACGCCGCCGCGACGCTCAGGCTGAGGCGCTGCAGTGACGCCGCCGCGACGCTCAGGCTGAGGCGCTGCAGTGACGCCGCCGCGACGCTCAGGCTGAGGCGCTGCAGTGACGCCGCCGCGACGCTCAGGCTGAGGCGCTGCAGTGACGCCGCCGCGACGCTCAGGCTGAGGCGCTGCAGTGACGCCGCCGCGACGCTCAGGCTGAGGCGCTGCAGTGACGCCGCCGCGACGCTCAGGCTGAGGCGCTGCAGTGACGCCGCCGCGACGCTCAGGCTGAGGCGCTGCAGTGACGCCGCCGCGACGCTCAGGCTGAGGCGCTGCAGTGACGCCGCCGCGACGCTCAGGCTGAGGCGCTGCAGTGACGCCGCCGCGACGCTCAGGCTGAGGCGCTGCAGTGACGCCGCCGCGACGCTCAGGCTGGGGCGTCGCAGTGACGCCGCCGCGACGCTCAGGCTGAGGCGCTGCAGTGACGCCGCCGCGACGCTCAGGCTGAGGCGCTGCAGTGACGCCGCCGCGACGCTCAGGCTGAGGCGCTGCAGTGACGCCGCCGCGACGCTCAGGCTGAGGCGCTGCAGTGACGCCGCCGCGACGCTCAGGCTGGGGCGTCGCAGTGACGCCGCCGTGACGCTCAGGCTGAGGCGCTGCAGTGACGCCGCCGCGACGCTCAGGCTGAGGCGCTGCAGTGACGCCGCCGCGACGCTCAGGCTGAGGCGCTGCAGTGACGCCGCCGCGACGCTCAGGCTGAGGCGCTGCAGTGACGCCGCCGCGACGCTCAGGCTGAGGCGCTGCAGTGACGCCGCCGCGACGCTCAGGCTGAGGCGCTGCAGTGACGCCGCCGCGACGCTCAGGCTGGGGCGTCGCAGTGACGCCGCCGCGACGCTCAGGCTGAGGCGCTGCAGTGACGCCGCCGCGACGCTCAGGCTGAGGCGCTGCAGTGACGCCGCTGAGACAGTCAGCAGCAGGCCTTAGCTCTAGGCACCGCACCTGGAACTGAAATTATCGATCTATATTTTCACTCTAAAATGAAGCGTTTTAATTAATTTTTAATTCATTAACACAAAATACAACCGGCTTGAATTATTTATTTCCATAAACGTTATATGAACATAATCCACTTGTTCCGATTCGAAGAAATCTTGTATTTCTTTATGCACATAACATTTACACATTGGACACTACAAATAAAACTAATATTCAAAAATTACCTGGCAATTATTCCTTAATCTCACTCGTCTACATTATATAGACACATACCAAACTTGACATCTTCACACATCTCCCGGCACCAGCTAACTGCAATGTATTCTCCTGTAGATAATCTCTGACCCCATACCTGCAAAGCTCCCTGAAACACCAGTACATACAAATTAGATACATCTAACAATTGCAGAGCAATGTTATTAACGTTTAACTACCAAGAAACGAGAGATAGTTCTGAAAAGAACTGTTATTGATCTTCTGGTTACCATTGAAAATAGTAAGTTCTGAAAAGAACTTCTGTTGTTGACGTTAATGTAGTTCTAAAGAAACTAGAGGTAGTTCTGAAAAGAACTGTTATTGATCTTCTGGTTACCATAGAAACTAGAGGTAGTTCTGAAAAGAATTGTTATTGATCTTCTGGTTACCATAGAAACTAGAGGTAGTTCTGAAAAGAACTGTTATTGATCTTCTGGTTACCATAGAAACTAGAGGTAGTTCTGAAAAGAACTGTTATTGATCTTCTGGTTACCATAGAAACTAGAGGTAGTTCTGAAAAGAACTGTTATTGATCTTCTGGTTACCATAGAAACTAGAATGAGTTCTGAAAAGAACTTCTGTTGTTGACGTAAGTGTAGTTCTAAAGAAACTAGAGTTAGTTCTGAAAAGAACTGTTATTGATCTTCTGGTTACCATAGAAACTAGAGGTAGTTCTGAAAAGAACTGTTATTGATCTTCTGGTTACCATAGAAACTAGAGGTAGTTCTGAAAAGAACTGTTATTGATCTTCTGGTTACCATAGAAACTAGAGGTAGTTCTGAAAAGAACTGTTATTGATCTTCTGGTTATCATAGAAACTAGAGGTAGTTCTGAAAAGAACTGTTATTGATCTTCCGGTTACCATTGAAACTAGAATGAGTTCTGAAAAGAACTTCTGTTGTTGACGTTAGTGTAGTTCTAAAGAAACTAGAGGTAGTTCTGAAAAGAACTTTTAATGATCTTCTGCTTACCATTGAAACTACAGTTAGTTCTGAAAAGAACTTCTGTTGTTGACGTTAATTTAGTTCTAAAGAAACTAGAGGTAGTTCTGAAAAGAACTTTTATTGATCTTCTGGTTACCATTGAAACTACAGTTAGTTCTGAAAAGAACTTCTGTTGTTGACGTTAATGTAGTTCTAAAGAAACTAGAGGTAGTTCTGAAAAGAACTTTTATTGATCTTCTGGTTACCATTGAAACTACAGTTAGTTCTGAAAAGAACTTCTGTTGTTGACGTTAATGTAGTTCTAAAGAAACTAGAGGTAGTTCTGAAAATAACTTTTATTGATCTTCTGGTTACCATAGAAACTAGAGATAGTTCTGAAAAGAACTTTTATTGATCTTCTGATTACCATAGAAACAAGAGGTAGTTCCGAAAAGAACTTTTTTATTGATCTTCTGATAACCATATCAACAAGAGGTAGCTCCGAAAAGAGCTTTTGTTAGTGACGTTAGTTAAGGCCCATAGAAACTAAGAGGTAGTTCTAAAAAGAACTTTTTTTAATTGATCATCCGATTTCCACAGAAACTATTCAGTTCTGAAAAGAACTTTTGTTTTTGACGATAGTGTAATCCCAATGAAACTAGAGGTAATTCTGAAAATAACTTCTTTTGACGTTTCTGAAATCCCACAGAATCTTGAGGTAGTTCTAAGAAGAACTTTTGATGGAGTCCCACAGAAATTAATGTAGTTCTGTAAAGAACACTTAATAATTCTGATGCTTATTTAAACGACTTCTTGGTCATTCTGAGAAGATTTTTTTAAATGATGTTTGAACTCCAGAGAAAGTGAAGATAGTACACAACAACACTAGCCCACTAAAACACATAACTTTCGTAACAAAAATTCATTGCACTGCAAGTTTCTCAATCTCGTATCTCTTCTTAAAATGTCCCGTTTCGATTTTTTTTTTCAACTTTAGCGTATGTAAAAAAATTATGTCCGATAAATTGCAAAGCTTTGAGCAATGATCAAATTGCAAAGATGTACATATCTTTAATTTCCAATTTAATTGACGTGGGGGTGCGAATACTTAAAATCTTTTACTGCTTCTTCCTCATGTATAAAAATACAAAAATAACTGAATCGGTCATTTCAAAAACCACTTAAGTCAACATTTTTTCCAACATGCTTTTTTTACAGAAAATGGTTTTTCAAAGGTAGTTTATCAGTATTTTCCCATACGTGGTCACTCCTTCTTACCAAATGACCGTGATTTTGGAGTCATAAAAAAAAAAGTTCGGAAGCATGATCGTATCTACGTCCCAAGAGAATACATTGATTTGGTTTCGAACTCCAGCTCAACATTCACAGTTATAGAGCTAAAAACTGAAGATGTTTTAGAATATAAGAAATGGTGGCCAAATTTGTACAAAAAAAAATGTTTGTCAACTGAATCTTATGGAAAAAAAGTCCCAAAGGACCAGAAAAAGTCTTTTGCACCTTCGACATACATGAGTTTTTCATATGATTCAGATCGAAAAGGAACTATCATAGCCGAGGAATATATTGATGGATTGATTGAACATTCATTCTCATTATTGAAGAAAATAACAACTTCTGTTTCACTTCCATCAACGAAAGCCTATAATTTGAAAGTGCCCATCAATAAAAATAAAATAGACGATTTAAAACTAGTTCAAGATAGCATTCCGGAAGAGCATATGCCATTTTATAACAACATTTTTAGCTGGCCAACTGCAAATGTTGAAGATAATCCAGATGAGAATGATGGAGAATATGACTATGTACCATAAAGATATTAAAACATGACAAATTAATACATGTGAAATATTAATAAGATTATTTTTAAGTGTAATTCTTAATTACAAGCAATAAAAAATATGATTACTACAATTTTTTTGGTTAAATTATATACCACTAAACCTATTTCTCGCTAAAACAACATAAGTCAAGAACTGTTTATCAGGTTTTTTTCATTATTTCTATTAATAAAGCGAAAAGATTATACGCTATTTTAATTTTTTACCCCTCGAATACTAAATTAACCATAAAGAAGCTCTTCAAAACTCATTTGTTTGTGTATGAAACAGTTTTTATTGATTTCTGAAAAATTATAATTTTGTGACTTATGAGGTTTTTGAAATGACCGATTCAACTTTATTAAACACCCTTTTACTTTTTGCTTCTGAGCTTTAAGTTTTAGCAGAATGTAGAAAAATTAATTGTACACGATGAGAAGTGTGGTAGAGGCCGATTACTTATAGTTGTTGTTCACACTGTTTTAGAAGCGCTGCTTGTAGATGTTGTTCACGATGTTGTAGACCAGTTGCTTGTAGAAGTTGTACACGATGATTTAGATGTAAACGATGTTGTAGACCAGGTGCTCAATGTTGTAGAACCGCTGCATGTAAATGTTGTACACGGTGTTGTAGACCAGCTGCTTGTAGATGTTGTACACGATGTGGTAATGTTGTAAAAGATGTTGTAGTCCAGCTGCTCAATGTTGTAGAACCGCTGCTTGTAGATATTGTACACGGTGTTTTAGACCAGCTTATTGTAGAAGTTGACACGATGTTGTAAACCAGCAACTGCTTGTAGTTGATGTACACGATGTCGTTGATGTTGTAAACGATGTTGTAGACCAGCTGCTCAATGTTGTAGAACCGCTGCTTGTAGATGTTGTACACGGTGTTGTAGACCAGCACCTTGTAGATGTTGTACACGTTGTTGTAGTCCAGCAGATGCTTGTAGATGTACACGATGTTGTAGACCAGCTGCTTGTAGTTGTTGTACACAATGTTGGAGACCAGCTGCTTGTTAATGTTGTACACGATGTTGTAGACCAGCTGCTTGTAGATGTTGTACACGATGTTGTAGACCAGCTACTTGTAGATGATGTACACGATGTTGTAGACCAGCTGCTTGCAGTTGTTGTGAACGATGTTGTAGACCAGCTGTTTGTAGATGTACACAATGTCGTAAACCAGCTGCTTGTAGTTGTTGTACACAATGTTGGAGACCAGCTGCTTGTTAATGTTGTACACGATGTTATAGACCAGCTGCTTGTTAATGTTGTACACGATGTTGTAGACCAGCTGCTTGTAGTTGTTGTACACAATGTTGGAGACCAGCTGCTTGTTAATGTTGTACACGATGTAGACCAGCTGCTTGTAGATGTTGTACACGATGTTGTAGACCAGCTACTTGTAGATGATGTACACGATGTTGTAGACCAGCTGCTTGCAGTTGTTGTGAACGATGTTGTAGACCAGCTGTTTGTAGATGTACACAATGTCGTAAACCAGCTGCTTGTAGTTGTTGTACACAATGTTGGAGACCAGCTGCTTGTTAATGTTGTACACGATGTTATAGACCAGCTGCTTGTTAATGTTGTACACAATGTTGTAGACCAGCTGCTTGCAGATGTTGTACACGATGTTGTAGACCAGCTGCTTGTAGATGTTGTACACGATGTTGTAGACCAGCTGCTTGCAGTTGTTGTACACGATGTTGTAGACCAGCTGCTTGCAGTTGTTGTACACGATGTTGTAGACCAGCAGCTTGTAGTTATTGTACACACTGATTTTTCATTTTTGGACAGACTCTTGGTCTCTTGGCCTGAAGATCTAAAATTTTGATGACGGATGATAATTGTATTAAGTTAAAACACTGTTGTTGTTGGTCTATTCACAATAGTGTTCATGTTACCACTTCACTTATATTTCTTTAGACATTCAACTGTTTAGTTATTTAAATTTCTCAAGTTTGCATGAAAAGAAAAACACTGGGTCGAGATTCTTAATGATTAATCCTCTAATATTTAAACTTGATGTATGGAGGTGAGTAGTTTAGCTTGCTTAAGTTATATCCATCAAATTAATATATTGTTATAATATTTATTAATTTTTTACACAATCACAAGTTACTTCACATACAATGAGTGAATTACATTATAATTAATATCAACTAGCCATTTTGTCCATCTTGTTGGCTTAATAATCTCGATCGGCCATCACATTCACTTAATATTTATATCAAACTAGCTGTTGCCCGCAACAACGTCCGCACGATACTAATAAAATAAATAAATAAACATAATAAGTAGCCAATATGATCTATCTGTGGCAAATTTCACCAAAATCCATTCAGCCGTTCCGGAGATACCTTCAAACAAACATCCATCTAAACATTCGCATTTATATTATTAGTAACATACAAAGAAAACAATAACCTAACCTATATCACACAAATTTATTTTTGCGGTATGTTTAAACTTTACTAAACACATTTAAAAAACCTTTGACTATTTTCAACAGATAAATAGACTGCAAAATACTGCTGTACTAAATTCTGCCACTTTCACAGGGGTGAGGTGACTTTCATGTCTTTATAAATGCATATTGACTCAAAAATTCACACACTTAACAGCTATCACTAAACAAACGGTAAAGAGTTTAGAACTTATTGTTTGTTTAATTAAGATAAAATTGAATTCATACATGAAATTGTGCACTCATCTAACAAAATGTTGTAAAAGGTTAATTATCTTTACAATGTTTATGATCACCAAAGATTCAGAACTTTAAGGCAACTTAAAGCATTGTATGAATGTTACAAATCTTGTCAATCCTTACTTTCTTACTAATATTATAAATGCAAAGGTAACTCTGTCTGGTCTGTCTCGCTTTCACACCAAAACTACTGAACCAATTCAAATTCAATTTGGTACACAGATAGTCTAGAGCAGTGTTTCCCAACCTTTTTGGATCCATGTCCCATTTTTCAGGATGAACATGACTATTGCCCCCTTATAATTTTTGTTTAGAAATAAATTTCTCTCGAGGACTAAGTTTACAATGTTAGAGAAATAATTAAATACTACTTTTGGCTGACTAGATCAATTTCATATAAAATTTTTAAACACGAAATCACATATAAATAGTTTAAATGCAACGGAATTTTGTCTCTTAAACGTTTTTATGTACTTTTTAGCACTGGCCATCATTGTAAGGATGTAGCCTTACTAAAATTCATGCCCTTAACCTAGAAGGGTAAATAGATACCCAGGACCTATATTTGGCGCAGTCCTGGCACACCTCTCTCTGTGTTCTACCTCTTCTTCATCGGTTATGTAAAATATAATGAGCCTAAAAAATACTACCCGAAGACAGTATTTCACGCGGACGAAGTCGCGGGCACAGCTAGTCTTCTTTTATATATCTTTTTAACTTGTTGGTTAAAAAAAATCATTCAAATTTTGAAAAATTTTAAACATCAAATTATATTTTTCATATAACATTGTATTTACATCGAGACTTATTATAAAACTAGCTGTCGCCCGCGACTCACACCACGCGAAATAAAAAAAAACATAATAAGTAGCCTATGTGTTCTTCCAGAATATGATCTACATATAAGCTAAATCTGATCCAGATCCATTGAGCCATTCTATAGATACCCTTAAACAAACATCCATCTATCCATCCAAACATTTGCATTTATAATTTAACTAGCTGTGCCCGCGACTTCGTCCGCGTAAAATTCTGTCTTCGGATAGAATTTTTTTAGGCTAATTATTTTACTTAACCGACGTGCTATGATTTGATGTATGGATGTAGAAGAACATAGAGAGAGGTGTGCCAGGACCGCGCCAAATGTCTAAAATATTCCCAAACAAAATTTCATCCCCTATTTTTATTTAGCATCCTTGAAAATAATATTTTTTCAAACGTTGAATTTCATATTTATTTATATCAAATTAGCAGCCACAAAAATAAGTTTTAAACTTGTAACTGTAAAAATGACGATACTTCCATACAAATTTCCACGCCCACTTTCAACCCCTTAAAAACCCTTTTTCGCGTTGAAAAGTAGTCTATGTCCTTTCTCGGGCTCTAAACTAAATATTGGTAAGGGTAACAGCAAAAAATATTAAACAAAACATTCACCAAAACCTCACATATTGCCAAACAAATTTTCATCCCCTATTGTTATTTAGCACCCGTGGGGGTAAAATTTTTACAAAAAAATAATTTCATAATTATTTATATCAAATTAGCTGCCTTAAAAATAAGATTCAAGTTCTAACTGTAAAAATGACCATAATTCCATACAAACTTTCACCCCCACGTTCAACCCCTTGTAAACCCTTTTTCGCGTTAAAATGTGCCCTATATCCTACCTCAGGCTCTAGACTAAATATTGGTAAGGGTAATAGCAAAACATATTAAAGAAAATATTCAACAAAACCTCACATATTGCCAAACAAATTTTCATCCCCTACTGTTATTTTGCACCCTTAGGGCTAAAATTTTTACAAAAATTTAATTTCGTATTTACGTATATCTAATTAGCAGTCTTGAAAATAATTTTCAAGCTTCTATCTGGTAAAATAACGATAATTCCATACAAAATTTCACCCCCACTTTCAACCCCTTTATCGCGTTAAAATGTAGCCTACGTCTTTCCTTAGGCTCTAGACTAAATATTGGTAAGGGTAACAGCAAAGCATATTAAACAAAACATTCACCAAAACCGAATTTATTGACAAACAAAATTTCATCCCCTATTGTTATTTAGCACCCTTGGGGGTAAATTTTTTACAAAAATTTAATTTCATATTTATCTTTATCAAATTAGCAGCCTTGAAAATAAGTTTCAATCTTCTACCTGTAAAAATGACGATAATTCCATACAAACTTTCACCCCCACTTTCAACCCCTTTTTCGCGTTAAAAAGTAGCCTATGTCCATCCTCAGGCTCTAGACTATCTGTGTACAAAATTTCATTTAAATTGGTTCAGTAGTTTTTGCGTGAAAGCGAGACAGACAGACAGAGTTACTTTCGCATTTATAATATTAGTAAGGATTAGTAAGGATAAGGATAGTAAGGAAGTAAGGATTAGTAAGTAATGTACAAATATCAGAGCAATCTAGTAAGAGGAAGTGGGTCTCATTTTGATAACTAGATTTGAAACACGCAACAAACAAAGCAAGTCAAATAAAACCATTTAAAAATTAGGGAATAAACCATTTGTTTTATGATCTAATTTTGATAGCAAAAGGTACCAAAAAAGCAAACAACCATCAGAAATTGCTGAAATAGTAAAGAGAGCACTGTCCATATCCATGAAAAAAAAAGTAGAAATTATTGTCCAAGCCCCAATATAACTGAACATATACATACTTCATTGAAATCCAATAAACAGTGACCAAGTCAGGTCACATCTAACATGCACAGAGCTGACTGCTGATGACAGGCTTGTTGACTCCGCTTCTCTGCAACTGCTGCGATACGACTGCAAAACACTGGATTGACCTCCAACCACATATCACCCATGACTCCAATCTGAAACTAACATTATCAATTATTAATATTTTATTCATTCATTAAACTGCAACAAAATTTGTTGACGAAAACATTTCTAGTGCGTACTATGGTACAAAAACATGTCATCAATTACATTATTTTAGGAAAAAAAACATGCAAAATTCTTCCTCGGAATATTGAGTATAAGTAAACATTGTTAACTCAATTTAAGAACCTGCAGATGAGCTCAGTGCTCAAATGAAGCAGATCAGTTGTCTCGCAGTTTAGCTCAATTTGTATCTGCATGAGTTATAATTTGCTTTAATATACGAACTGTGCATCACGAGCTTGCTGCTCATTGACTCACATAGTTATAGTACATTGTGATGAGCTGTGAACTGCCAATTTATTTGTTGAACCGCAGCTCATCTGTTTCAAGTTCATGTGAGCGGAACTGATTCAGAGCCTATTTATATATGGCTTAATCATTAGACCAAGATACTAAAAGAGATAATGGTTTGAATGGATGCAGCTTTGCCTTTTGTTGTTGACATTTTTTTCTATGGAAAATTGTTTGTATTGATTTATAGAATAATTTTATTTATTTATTCCTTTATTAACATAGTAGGCTAAAAGTAACAATAATAAAAAACAATATACACATATTATACTATGGATCAATATATATAGAATCCACAAGTTATTACCTACAAATAATTGAAACTGAATCATGATTTACATCATTTTCGTTATATACAAATTTTGTCTAATAATAACTAAACACTAAAAGTTATATTTCATGTAATTATCAACAAAAAAAAATAATAACCACGTGGGTAAACAATGTTTTAAAAGTCGCGAATGTTCTAGCATTTTGTACTTACCTACATTTTAAATATATTAAAGTTAAGAAAACACGCCATGCTGAAGAAATTAAATTAAACCCGAGGAATGCTAGTATATATAAAGAAAACGTATACATGATAAATGCCTTAGTACTTTAATATAATTGCCAATTTTATTTTCGTTTGGCCGCCATTTTCATAACAATGCGAGGTTATCCAACGTAAAATTTACCAAAAAAAAAATAGCAAAACGTTAAAAATAAACGTAATAAGCTTTATAATTTCCACCAACAATAATAAATAAAGAAAGAAAGAAAAATAACATACAATGTAAGTATTCCAAACAAAGCGGAGAAGAGATACAAATCCCAAAATGTTAATCACACCTGGTTCAAAATCGAAAATAAATAAATTGATGTAAAGGGAATACATTATTATATAATAATTATTTTTGCACTTACAGTTTAGCAGCTGTAAAGAGTTGCACCACTCTTGTAGATTCATAAACCCGACTGACAGACCGCTCTGCACTGCACGACATATGCCAAGACGACTAAACGAAAAAACGAATATTTTGTACTGTTTAACTGAACCGGAAATAGGGTAAAAAAAACAACAATGCCAAAGTTATCGGTACATTGAGTCAATTGAGAATTTAAAGTTAAACGCTTTTGATAAATTTACCTAAATACTAATATTAAAATAAATTGTGTTAATTTATACACTAAATCGTGATGTTTTTAAATAACTCGGTGTAAAACTAGAATGAGGAAATAGAAGCCATGTTTTTTTTTGGCCTAATTATATTTTAGTGCAAACTGCAAACATCGTGCTTTAAACTAGTCAAAAACGATTATTTTTACATTGATTACATTTAACAATAATAAAATATCGAAAAACCTACACCTTATTATAAGTCAATTTAAAATAATTCTAAAATATTTCTGCTAGAGTTTGGCAAAAGCGTCATCTAGTATAAATATTATGTATCAGTACATTTATCTCATTTTGTAAAAACGCTAAAGTATTAAATAATGCACAAACTTTTCCAGTATCAGAATGTCGATGACTTTTAGACAAATGTATCAAGAAACCAATCTGCCTACACTTGGGATAAAAATTTAACATAATTATTTCATATTACTATGTCGTTAATTTCCCTTTGACATAGCTTACTATTTTAGCGCCATCTAGTAGCGAATATTAAAGAGTATTGAACTTCACTTTATGTGTTGAAATAAATACCAACAGATGGCGGTACGTGTCCCAAAAATTTAAAGCTTTGACAAATACGTGATAACCTGACTCAAAAGGTATTCTACACCTGAGTGTAATTTTTTTTTTGGCCATGATGATAATCTAGCAAAATGACCGGTCGCGGCAAGGGAGGTAAAGGCTTGGGAAAAGGCGGAGCGAAGCGTCACAGGAAAGTACTTCGTGATAACATCCAGGGTATTACGAAGCCCGCCATCCGACGTCTCGCTCGAAGAGGCGGCGTGAAGCGTATCTCCGGTCTGATTTACGAGGAGACTCGCGGCGTGTTGAAGGTGTTCCTCGAGAACGTGATCCGCGACGCCGTCACTTACACCGAGCACGCGAAAAGGAAGACCGTCACCGCTATGGACGTCGTATACGCCCTAAAACGTCAAGGACGTACCCTGTACGGTTTCGGCGGTTAAAGGCGAGCAGCAGCAAGCGAAATCTTGCCGGCTCGCGGCTCTTAGTAGCCACGAGACGAGCGTTATTATATTTCTGTCCATTTATAATATCAATGGTCGGATAATAATTATTTCGGCACTGTCAAAAGGCCCTTTTCAGGGCCGCATATATATCTATACACGTTTGATAAAGTTTCTATGGTGTATGACATGGACGTATCGTCTTAATTAAAACTCTTCAATTTGTGATTTTTTTTTCACACAGAAATATGTATTATTATTCTGTTGTTGGTTGTTTGTACTGGTGTACACCACCATGATTGTATAAAATTGTTTCGAACTTCGACTTCGAGAGGAGAATAATTCACGTTGCGATGATTCTTTCTATTTTTTTTATTTTACACAAACGATTCGATTCGAATACGTATTTTATTTAAAAAAGAAAAGGAAAATAGATTTTTCTTTTGAAGAAGTAAACAAAATTTTATAAATTATTTTAATGACATTACACTACACTATATACAGCAGATGTTATGTTTTTTTTTTTTTTTTTACTAGCGAGCGAAAATACTTTAACAACATTTAATAGTTATTAACAACTTGTATCGCCGGTGGTTAATTTGGTTCTAGAGTTTCATTTTCTTATCGATACAGCATAATATATAATACATCTTACTCGTCGGGGCTCTCTAAGGGCAGTGATAAATATGAGCTATGAAATAGGTTTTATTTACTATTAATACATTTGTGACATAATAATAATCTTTTATTTAATTTAAATTATAAACAAAGTGGTAAAAAGAAAGAAAGAAAGTAAGAAAACTAAACGAGAAACTCGATGGCGATGATATAGTGCTACGATACGATCGTACGACTCGCTGCGTTCGTTGGTCGCGTTGGTATAGTTTTAATCATCGTCGTAGCTGTACAAATTTGATGATGATCAATGCGATGATGACGAGGGGATCGTAGCTTATTTATATCAAATCAAACGATTAATTTTTAAAGGTCGCACCATCCATACGAAGACTCGAGTTAGTGATACGTGCGGGCCGTTTGTGTTTTACGACCTTCGATGTATAATCGGTCGTTGCTTAAAGAATAATGCATATCCGGAGTGACCTAAGCTCCCTGTTCATCCTCAGGATCTTAACTTTCGTCGGGCGAAAGAAAATTTTACTCCCCGATCGATTAAATAGAGAAAAATCATTTTTAAACACGAGTCGCAGTACGCTCAGAAAACGGCGGGCAAAATAAACATCAATCACGTCGTTTCTCTACGGCTAATCGTTAAACATTTCATTTCTGTATGAAAACAATCTCAAAAATATTATATATCTAACGTTTCGATCTAAATATTTTTACGTTTAATATTTTAAAATCAATTAAATTTAAAACTATCTAGTGAAAAGTTATAAGTGTTGATACGAGAAAACGTCTTGCGGCATCGCGGTTCTCCTTATGGTAAAGCATGCGAGTTTACTTCGTAGCTCGGAAAGGTATCGTACAACGTTACAACTTCTATATCGTACGTTTACTAATATATTTATTCTCTCTTTGAAGAATTATAACATAGCAACGACACCTAAATACATCATCATCATCTACAATGGCCGACACCGCAGTTGCATCGGAAACCCCCGCACCCGCGACCCCAGCGAAGAAACCAAAGGCGACCGCGGCCTCTGCCGGCGGTGTTAAGAAGCCGAAGGCGAAGCCCACTCATCCGAAAACATCGGAGATGGTCACCAGTGCTATCAAGGAGCTGAAGGAACGAAGCGGATCCTCTCTGCAGGCTATTAAGAAATATATCGCAGCACAATACAAAGTCGACGCAGAGAAACTGGCTCCGTTTATCAGGAAATACTTGAAGAGCGCAGTCGAATCCGGTGCTCTCATTCAGACCAAAGGCAAAGGAGCATCCGGTTCGTTCAAACTCGAATCTAAATCGGCCGCCTCCAAGAAACCGGCGGTGGCGAGCAAGAGCGGCGCTGCCAAGAGCACCGCCCCATCAGCCGCCGGATCTGCAGCTGCGAAAACGAAGAAGGGCGCTGCTGCGACCGCCGCCGGCGCAGGGAAAGCTAAGAAGGCCGCTTCCGCTGCTGCCTCATCGCCGTCCAAAGCGAAACCATCCGCCGCAATCAAGGACAAGAAAGCGGCTGCCGCTAAAAAGAAGCCCGCCGCCGCCAGAAAGACCGCCGGAGTGCAGAGCGGAGGTGTCTCCAAAGCTAAAAATGCTGCGCCGAAAGCTAAAAAGAGCGCCAAGCCACCGACGAAGAAACCTAAAGCACCAAAACCGAAAAAGGCGACGACCCCAAAGTCTAAGCCCGCAGCTGCAGCGTCCAAGAAGGCTTCCGCCGCCAAAAAATAAAGAAAGAAGCGTAAGATATCTTACGCTGTCCAACGCCGCAACGCGCCGCCCCCCGCCTACCGCCGCGCCGGTCGTTCCGCCGCCGTCTCCGGCTAGTGGTGGTGCTGTGGTGTTGTTCACCTGGATTAAAGGTTAATGCAAATTGACTCATCTCGAGCGAGTGCCGTCGGGAGTGTCAAAATGCGCCCTTTATAAAAAGCCCTTTTCAGGGCTAACATAAGATTCCAATAAGGTATAAAGTTTCTATAAGGTATAAAGCGAACGAACGTCGTCATCATCATCATCGAACTCTCTATTTATATTCTTTGTATATTACAACAACATATTGCCGTTGTACGATACCTAATCAATTTATTAATTAATTAGTCTGATTAACGCGTACATTTTCATTAATTTATTTATTCTTCGACAAGAACATTACTACTAAGTAAGTGTCCTAATTACTTATCCTAATCGTCATGGATCAATAAACCGAACGAAAAACACAAAAACACATATTTTATCAATTAAGCATTATTATTGATTTTTTTTTTTCAACTCCTTATTATGTATTACGTATACACACACACACACACACACACACACACACACACGCAAGCGCGCGCCCAACATCCCGATTCTACGTATAATTGATCCAATTCATACGGCGTGTGCTGCTTAAACCCCCCTTCGCTTTGGTACGTCTCGTCGGATATAAGAGTAAAATTTTCTAAAATTTCGCGTGCACTTCGTACAATCGTACGACGACGTTTAATAGTTGTTTTCATTGACGGTTATTATCAAAAAAATATAATGTCTGGACGCGGCAAAGGTGGCAAAGTTAAGGGGAAGGCAAAGTCTCGTTCGAATCGTGCCGGTCTCCAGTTCCCGGTAGGTCGTATACACAGATTGCTGCGTAAGGGCAATTACGCGGAGCGTGTCGGTGCCGGTGCTCCCGTCTATCTCGCTGCGGTTATGGAATATCTCGCTGCTGAAGTTCTCGAGTTGGCCGGCAATGCGGCTCGCGACAACAAGAAGACAAGAATCATTCCCCGACATCTGCAGCTCGCCATCCGCAACGACGAAGAATTGAACAAACTTCTATCCGGAGTGACCATCGCGCAGGGCGGTGTGCTACCTAATATTCAGGCAGTCCTCTTGCCCAAGAAGACCGAGAAGAAGGCTTAAGATGGTGAACAAAGAAAACTAGCGGCGGCGCGACCTATTATACCACCAATGAAGAAAGGAAGAAAGATTATGCGTGATGTGTGTTTTCTACGCACACGTATCATATCTATGCTTTCCTTTTATTTAATTGATGACTAAAAGGCCCTTTTGAGGGCCGCAAATATATTCGATGCAACGCTAATTGCAGTTTCTTGTTACGATGGATTAATGAACGTCTTATAAATTGATAATACATAATTATAATATTTCATATCAAGGCAAAAACTTATTCATTGGTCGTCGTATAATAAGTACTTCGGTGAATTTACAATTAAAAAAAATTAATGATACTCGAGCAATATTTGCGCTTAAATCGGATATCTATTTTTTTTTTTTTTTTTTTTAATACAATCAATATTTCGTAATACAATCCTATGGAATTCGTGTATGTATATCAAAATAAGATGAAATTTTTCAGTTTATCAGCTAATTCCATCATTTTTTTTTATTCATTTCACTTACTAAAACCAATCAAAAATACGTTCTATAAATATTAATATTATAATCGAGTCTAATTCGATCGATCAAATAATTTGACATAATATAACTAACAAGAAGTAATAGGAAAAAATTGATTAAAAAATGTTACATAGAATTAAGAACTAAATTGCCTCCCCCTTCCGCCCTGGGCCCCGCTAACGCTCCGCGTTATTGTTTACTAACGACCTCGCATGTCACGTGATACATCGCCGTGGGACGTTTCGCTGTTTAAGCCCCCCTTGATCTTTTACGCTCTCCAGTCGACAAAAGGCAAAAAACATCTGGGCTTCAAAATATCTCGCTCCTATTCACCGCGTGAACAGTTGTAAGTTGCGCTGTGAGTGATTTAGTACACAATTGTTTGTTTATAACCGACAAACATGCCGCCGAAAACAAGTGGAAAAGCCGCCAAGAAATCGGGCAAGGCCCAAAAGAACATCTCCAAGTCTGATAAGAAAAAGAAGAAGCACAAGAGGAAGGAGAGCTACGCCATCTACATTTACAAAGTGCTCAAACAAGTGCACCCCGACACCGGTATATCGAGCAAGGCCATGTCTATCATGAATTCGTTCGTCAACGACATCTTCGAACGTATCGCGGCTGAGGCCTCCCGTCTCGCCCACTACAACAAGCGCTCTACCATAACATCAAGGGAGGTGCAGACATCCGTGAGACTGCTACTGCCCGGTGAATTAGCCAAGCACGCCGTCAGTGAAGGCACAAAGGCCGTCACCAAATACACCAGCTCGAAGTGAGCTGACTGAAGCCCATCGGTTGTGCAGAATATACAACAACCACAAATATATTTGACAATATGTATATTATGTTACATTGAGTACATAATTTACATTTCAAAGGCCCTTTTCAGGGCCACAAAACGCATCGAATTTAATTTCTGTTTCTAAGATATATGCATAGAACGTCTTCGTCGTAATCGTCTTACTTAAATTCTTACATTTTGAAAGTTAAATATAATATGTTGTTGTTAAAAAAAAAAAAAAAAAAAAAAACCTGACAAACGTTACGAATTGAATAATAATTTATTTACCACAATATCCTTGGTGTGAAGTAGTAAATAGAGAGAATATACACAAATGAGGCTTTTTATTGCCGTCTATTGCGCGCGCACACAACACCGTACAATAATAAATTTAGACGTATTGCAAAGATCGAAGCGCCGTTTAAATATATGCAACAAGAACTTGAAATGATAAAAATAATAAGATTTTTTTATCTGTAGACGTTAAAATAGAATTATCTAATTTTATAATTAAATCTTAGAACCAATGCTGGTATAGTTTAATTTTTTTTTAACTCATAATATTCATATTAAGTAAATAACAAGATTATTATTTAGGGTATATATTTTAATAACCATACCAGAACAAAACATATATTCTTTTTGTTATATACAAATAACAAAGATTTACAATAATTGTTAATAGCGAAGAAAAAAAAAATAAAAAAAAAAAATACGTTCTCGATGTATGCGTGTGTGGTGAGTGAGAAAGAGACAGTGAAGTTGTGGTGAGAGAGGCAATGCGGTCCCCGATGTGCTTAGATATAAAAAGGCGGGCCACCACGGCGAACTTTTTAATAAACTCCTAACCGTCGACTGTTAAGGACATCACAGTGTGTATCGTAACGCGTGTCTTATTAGTGTTCAATAATGGCTCGTACTAAGCAAACGGCTCGCAAATCCGCCGGTGGAAAGGCGCCTCGTAAACAGCTCGCAACGAAAGCGGCACGTAAGAGCGCACCAGCCACCGGCGGAGTGAAGAAACCTCATCGCTACAGGCCCGGAACTGTCGCTCTCCGTGAGATTCGCCGTTACCAAAAGAGCACCGAGCTTCTTATTCGCAAGTTGCCATTCCAACGTTTAGTTCGTGAGATCGCGCAAGATTTCAAGACTGATCTGCGTTTCCAGAGCTCTGCTGTGATGGCTCTTCAGGAAGCAAGCGAGGCCTATCTCGTTGGTCTTTTCGAAGACACGAACTTGTGCGCTATTCACGCCAAACGTGTCACCATCATGCCTAAAGACATTCAGCTCGCACGTAGAATTCGCGGCGAGCGCGCCTAAGAAGATTATTTTATATTTTTTATCTTCATATTTGAAATGAAAAAAGGCCCTTTTCAGGGCCGCATATATATCTAGACAAAAATTCAAGTTTCTACGATATGACTGAGAACGTCATTTATATTATAAAATATATAATACAATAAGAATATTTTTAAATTAATAAAAATGAGTACGTCGTTACTAAAAGAATAATTAATTCAAGTTTTGTAATGGAAATGTTCCATAATATGTCGTTTTATATTAATACACATGATTTATGTGAGTTTCGGTTCGGTTTTTGTTACTGTAAGAGTAGTTCTAACTATGAATATCGAACGAAACCGTCGTCATAAATTTTAAACGTTTTATCTAAACTCAAAACAGATGAAAGAGAAATATCAAAATTGAATAAAATTGCAAACAATCAAAAATGTATACGTACATTACATATCTATTAATTGGATTATGTTTTATGTTGTTCGCGAGGTAAATTCATATTCACATTTACATAATATTTACTATTAGTATTGGTTAAAATTTCATTCATGATAATGGTTAAAATTTATATTATTTGTCTCTTTCGTTTCTGGTCGAGGCTATAAGGCTACCTCGCCCCCCGCCTCAACTCCCCGTATGCCCCAATGGGAGGCGGAGCGAACGATTATAAAAAGCGGCGTGGTGGGCGAAAAATTTTATTCCGCTTCAGGACTCGCATCGTGTTGCAAGTGTTGTACATTAGTGCGTTTTTAAACTGTTAAACTAGCAAAATGACCGGTCGCGGCAAGGGAGGTAAAGGCTTGGGAAAAGGCGGAGCGAAGCGTCACAGGAAAGTACTTCGTGATAACATCCAGGGTATTACGAAGCCCGCCATCCGACGTCTCGCTCGAAGAGGCGGCGTGAAGCGTATCTCCGGTCTGATTTACGAGGAGACTCGCGGCGTGTTGAAGGTGTTCCTCGAGAACGTGATCCGCGACGCCGTCACTTACACCGAGCACGCGAAGAGGAAGACCGTCACCGCTATGGACGTCGTATACGCCCTAAAACGTCAAGGACGTACCCTGTACGGTTTCGGCGGTTAAAGGCGAGCAGCAGCAGCAAGCGAAATCTTGCCGGCTCTCGGCTCTTAGCCACGAGACGAGCGTTATTATATTTCTGTCCATTTATAATATCAATGGTCGGATAATAATTATTTCGGCACTGTCAAAAGGCCCTTTTCAGGGCCGCATATATATCTATACACGTTTGATAAAGTTTCTATGGTGTATGACATGGACGTATCGTCTTAATTAAAACGCTTCAATTTGTGATTTTTTTTTTTCACACACAAATATGTATTATCATTCTGTTGTTGGTTGTTTGTACTGGTGTACACCGCCATGATTGTATAAAATTGTTTCGAACTTCGACTTCGAGAGGAGAATAATTCATGATGCGATGATTCTTTCTATTTTTTTTTTTATTTTACACAAACGATTCGATTCGAATACGTATTTTATTTTTAAAAAAAAAAGAAAAGGAGAATAGATTTTTCTTTTGAAGAAGTAAACAAAGTTTTATAAATTATTTTAATGACATTACACTATATACAGCGGATGTTATGTTTTTTTTTTTTTTTTTACTAGCGAAAAAACTTTAACATGGACATGGAAACGTAATGCATACTGCAACAACATTTAATGGTTATTAACAACTTGTATCGCCGGTGATTAATTTGGTTCTAGAGTTTCATTTTCTTATCGATACAGCATAATATATAATACATCTTACTCGTCGGGGCTCTCTAAGGGCAGTGATAAATATGAGCTATGAAATAGGTTTTATTTACTATAATTACATTTGTGACATAATAATAATCTTTTATTAAATTTAAATTATAAACAAAATGGTAAAAAGAAAGAAAGTAAGAAAACTAAACGAGAAACTCGATGGCGATTATAGTGCTACGATACGATCGTACGACTCGCGGCGTTGGTCGCGTTGGTATAGTTTTAATCATCGTCGTAGCTGTACAAATTTGATGATGATCAATGCGATGATGACGAGGGGATCGTAGCTTATTTATATCAAATCAAACGATTAATTTTTAAAGGTCGCACCATCCATACGAAGACTCGAGTTAGTGATACGTGCGGGCCGTTTGTGTTTTACGACCTTCGATGTATAATCGGTCGTTGCTTAAAGAATAATGCATATCCGGAGTGACCTAAGCTCCCTGTTCATCCTCAGGATCTTAACTTTCGTCGGGCGAAAGAAAATTTTACTCCCCGATCGATTAAATAGAGAAAAATCATTTTTAAACACGAGTCGCAGTACGCTCAGAAAACGGCGGGCAAAATAAACATCAATCACGTCGTTTCTCTACGGCTAATCGTTAAACATTTCATTTCTGTATGAAAACAATCTCAAAAATATTATATATCTAACGTTTCGATCTAAATATTTTTACGTTTAATATTTTAAAATCAATTAAATTTAAAACTATCTAGTGAAAAGTTATAAGTGTTGATACGAGAAAACGTCTTGCGGCATCGCGGTTCTCCTTATGGTAAAGCATGCGAGTTTACTTCGTAGCTCGGAAAGGTATCGTACAACGTTACAACTTCTATATCGTACGTTTACTAATATATTTATTCTCTCTTTGAAGAATTATAACATAGCAACGACACCTAAATACATCATCATCATCTACAATGGCCGACACCGCAGTTGCATCGGAAACCCCCGCACCCGCGACCCCAGCGAAGAAACCAAAGGCGACCGCGGCCTCTGCCGGCGGTGTTAAGAAGCCGAAGGCGAAGCCCACTCATCCGAAAACATCGGAGATGGTCACCAGTGCTATCAAGGAGCTGAAGGAACGAAGCGGATCCTCTCTGCAGGCTATTAAGAAATATATCGCAGCACAATACAAAGTCGACGCAGAGAAACTGGCTCCGTTTATCAGGAAATACTTGAAGAGCGCAGTCGAATCCGGTGCTCTCATTCAGACCAAAGGCAAAGGAGCATCCGGTTCGTTCAAACTCGAATCTAAATCGGCCGCCTCCAAGAAACCGGCGGTGGCGAGCAAGAGCGGCGCTGCCAAGAGCACCGCCCCATCAGCCGCCGGATCTGCAGCTGCGAAAACGAAGAAGGGCGCTGCTGCGACCGCCGCCGGCGCAGGGAAAGCTAAGAAGGCCGCTTCCGCTGCTGCCTCATCGCCGTCCAAAGCGAAACCATCCGCCGCAATCAAGGACAAGAAAGCGGCTGCCGCTAAAAAGAAGCCCGCCGCCGCCAGAAAGACCGCCGGAGTGCAGAGCGGAGGTGTCTCCAAAGCTAAAAATGCTGCGCCGAAAGCTAAAAAGAGCGCCAAGCCACCGACGAAGAAACCTAAAGCACCAAAACCGAAAAAGGCGACGACCCCAAAGTCTAAGCCCGCAGCTGCAGCGTCCAAGAAGGCTTCCGCCGCCAAAAAATAAAGAAAGAAGCGTAAGATATCTTACGCTGTCCAACGCCGCAACGCGCCGCCCCCCGCCTACCGCCGCGCCGGTCGTTCCGCCGCCGTCTCCGGCTAGTGGTGGTGCTGTGGTGTTGTTCACCTGGATTAAAGGTTAATGCAAATTGACTCATCTCGAGCGAGTGCCGTCGGGAGTGTCAAAATGCGCCCTTTATAAAAAGCCCTTTTCAGGGCTAACATAAGATTCCAATAAGGTATAAAGTTTCTATAAGGTATAAAGCGAACGAACGTCGTCATCATCATCATCGAACTCTCTATTTATATTCTTTGTATATTACAACAACATATTGCCGTTGTACGATACCTAATCAATTTATTAATTAATTAGTCTGATTAACGCGTACATTTTCATTAATTTATTTATTCTTCGACAAGAACATTACTACTAAGTAAGTGTCCTAATTACTTATCCTAATCGTCATGGATCAATAAACCGAACGAAAAACACAAAAACACATATTTTATCAATTAAGCATTATTATTGATTTTTTTTTTTCAACTCCTTATTATGTATTACGTATACACACACACACACACACACACACACGCAAGCGCGCGCCCAACATCCCGATTCTACGTATAATTGATCCAATTCATACGGCGTGTGCTGCTTAAACCCCCCTTCGCTTTGGTACGTCTCGTCGGATATAAGAGTAAAATTTTCTAAAATTTCGCGTGCACTTCGTACAATCGTACGACGACGTTTAATAGTTGTTTTCATTGACGGTTATTATCAAAAAAATATAATGTCTGGACGCGGCAAAGGTGGCAAAGTTAAGGGGAAGGCAAAGTCTCGTTCGAATCGTGCCGGTCTCCAGTTCCCGGTAGGTCGTATACACAGATTGCTGCGTAAGGGCAATTACGCGGAGCGTGTCGGTGCCGGTGCTCCCGTCTATCTCGCTGCGGTTATGGAATATCTCGCTGCTGAAGTTCTCGAGTTGGCCGGCAATGCGGCTCGCGACAACAAGAAGACAAGAATCATTCCCCGACATCTGCAGCTCGCCATCCGCAACGACGAAGAATTGAACAAACTTCTATCCGGAGTGACCATCGCGCAGGGCGGTGTGCTACCTAATATTCAGGCAGTCCTCTTGCCCAAGAAGACCGAGAAGAAGGCTTAAGATGGTGAACAAAGAAAACTAGCGGCGGCGCGACCTATTATACCACCAATGAAGAAAGGAAGAAAGATTATGCGTGATGTGTGTTTTCTACGCACACGTATCATATCTATGCTTTCCTTTTATTTAATTGATGACTAAAAGGCCCTTTTGAGGGCCGCAAATATATTCGATGCAACGCTAATTGCAGTTTCTTGTTACGATGGATTAATGAACGTCTTATAAATTGATAATACATAATTATAATATTTCATATCAAGGCAAAAACTTATTCATTGGTCGTCGTATAATAAGTACTTCGGTGAATTTACAATTAAAAAAAATTAATGATACTCGAGCAATATTTGCGCTTAAATCGGATATCTATTTTTTTTTTTTTTTTTTTTAATACAATCAATATTTCGTAATACAATCCTATGGAATTCGTGTATGTATATCAAAATAAGATGAAATTTTTCAGTTTATCAGCTAATTCCATCATTTTTTTTTATTCATTTCACTTACTAAAACCAATCAAAAATACGTTCTATAAATATTAATATTATAATCGAGTCTAATTCGATCGATCAAATAATTTGACATAATATAACTAACAAGAAGTAATAGGAAAAAATTGATTAAAAAATGTTACATAGAATTAAGAACTAAATTGCCTCCCCCTTCCGCCCTGGGCCCCGCTAACGCTCCGCGTTATTGTTTACTAACGACCTCGCATGTCACGTGATACATCGCCGTGGGACGTTTCGCTGTTTAAGCCCCCCTTGATCTTTTACGCTCTCCAGTCGACAAAAGGCAAAAAACATCTGGGCTTCAAAATATCTCGCTCCTATTCACCGCGTGAACAGTTGTAAGTTGCGCTGTGAGTGATTTAGTACACAATTGTTTGTTTATAACCGACAAACATGCCGCCGAAAACAAGTGGAAAAGCCGCCAAGAAATCGGGCAAGGCCCAAAAGAACATCTCCAAGTCTGATAAGAAAAAGAAGAAGCACAAGAGGAAGGAGAGCTACGCCATCTACATTTACAAAGTGCTCAAACAAGTGCACCCCGACACCGGTATATCGAGCAAGGCCATGTCTATCATGAATTCGTTCGTCAACGACATCTTCGAACGTATCGCGGCTGAGGCCTCCCGTCTCGCCCACTACAACAAGCGCTCTACCATAACATCAAGGGAGGTGCAGACATCCGTGAGACTGCTACTGCCCGGTGAATTAGCCAAGCACGCCGTCAGTGAAGGCACAAAGGCCGTCACCAAATACACCAGCTCGAAGTGAGCTGACTGAAGCCCATCGGTTGTGCAGAATATACAACAACCACAAATATATTTGACAATATGTATATTATGTTACATTGAGTACATAATTTACATTTCAAAGGCCCTTTTCAGGGCCACAAAACGCATCGAATTTAATTTCTGTTTCTAAGATATATGCATAGAACGTCTTCGTCGTAATCGTCTTACTTAAATTCTTACATTTTGAAAGTTAAATATAATATGTTGTTGTTAAAAAAAAAAAAAAAAAAAAAAACCTGACAAACGTTACGAATTGAATAATAATTTATTTACCACAATATCCTTGGTGTGAAGTAGTAAATAGAGAGAATATACACAAATGAGGCTTTTTATTGCCGTCTATTGCGCGCGCACACAACACCGTACAATAATAAATTTAGACGTATTGCAAAGATCGAAGCGCCGTTTAAATATATGCAACAAGAACTTGAAATGATAAAAATAATAAGATTTTTTTATCTGTAGACGTTAAAATAGAATTATCTAATTTTATAATTAAATCTTAGAACCAATGCTGGTATAGTTTAATTTTTTTTTAACTCATAATATTCATATTAAGTAAATAACAAGATTATTATTTAGGGTATATATTTTAATAACCATACCAGAACAAAACATATATTCTTTTTGTTATATACAAATAACAAAGATTTACAATAATTGTTAATAGCGAAGAAAAAAAAAATAAAAAAAAAAAATACGTTCTCGATGTATGCGTGTGTGGTGAGTGAGAAAGAGACAGTGAAGTTGTGGTGAGAGAGGCAATGCGGTCCCCGATGTGCTTAGATATAAAAAGGCGGGCCACCACGGCGAACTTTTTAATAAACTCCTAACCGTCGACTGGTAAGGACATCACAGTGTGTATCGTAACGCGTGTCTTATTAGTGTTCAATAATGGCTCGTACTAAGCAAACGGCTCGCAAATCCACCGGTGGAAAGGCGCCTCGTAAACAGCTCGCAACGAAAGCGGCACGTAAGAGCGCACCAGCCACCGGCGGAGTGAAGAAACCTCATCGCTACAGGCCCGGAACTGTCGCTCTCCGTGAGATTCGCCGTTACCAAAAGAGCACCGAGCTTCTTATTCGCAAGTTGCCATTCCAACGTTTAGTTCGTGAGATCGCGCAAGATTTCAAGACTGATCTGCGTTTCCAGAGCTCTGCTGTGATGGCTCTTCAGGAAGCAAGCGAGGCCTATCTCGTTGGTCTTTTCGAAGACACGAACTTGTGCGCTATTCACGCCAAACGTGTCACCATCATGCCTAAAGACATTCAGCTCGCACGTAGAATTCGCGGCGAGCGCGCCTAAGAAGATTATTTTATATTTTTTATCTTCATATTTGAAATGAAAAAAGGCCCTTTTCAGGGCCGCATATATATCTAGACAAAAATTCAAGTTTCTACGATATGACTGAGAACGTCATTTATATTATAAAATATATAATACAATAAGAATATTTTTAAATTAATAAAAATGAGTACGTCGTTACTAAAAGAATAATTAATTCAAGTTTTGTAATGGAAATGTTCCATAATATGTCGTTTTATATTAATACACATGATTTATGTGAGTTTCGGTTCGGTTTTTGTTACTGTAAGAGTAGTTCTAACTATGAATATCGAACGAAACCGTCGTCATAAATTTTAAACGTTTTATCTAAACTCAAAACAGATGAAAGAGAAATATCAAAATTGAATAAAATTGCAAACAATCAAAAATGTATACGTACATTACATATCTATTAATTGGATTATGTTTTATGTTGTTCGCGAGGTAAATTCATATTCACATTTACATAATATTTACTATTAGTATTGGTTAAAATTTCATTCATGATAATGGTTAAAATTTATATTATTTGTCTCTTTCGTTTCTGGTCGAGGCTATAAGGCTACCTCGCCCCCCGCCTCAACTCCCCGTATGCCCCAATGGGAGGCGGAGCGAACGATTATAAAAAGCGGCGTGGTGGGCGAAAAATTTTATTCCGCTTCAGGACTCGCATCGTGTTGCAAGTGTTGTACATTAGTGCGTTTTTAAACTGTTAAACTAGCAAAATGACCGGTCGCGGCAAGGGAGGTAAAGGCTTGGGAAAAGGCGGAGCGAAGCGTCACAGGAAAGTACTTCGTGATAACATCCAGGGTATTACGAAGCCCGCCATCCGACGTCTCGCTCGAAGAGGCGGCGTGAAGCGTATCTCCGGTCTGATTTACGAGGAGACTCGCGGCGTGTTGAAGGTGTTCCTCGAGAACGTGATCCGCGACGCCGTCACTTACACCGAGCACGCGAAGAGGAAGACCGTCACCGCTATGGACGTCGTATACGCCCTAAAACGTCAAGGACGTACCCTGTACGGTTTCGGCGGTTAAAGGCGAGCAGCAGCAGCAAGCGAAATCTTGCCGGCTCTCGGCTCTTAGCCACGAGACGAGCGTTATTATATTTCTGTCCATTTATAATATCAATGGTCGGATAATAATTATTTCGGCACTGTCAAAAGGCCCTTTTCAGGGCCGCATATATATCTATACACGTTTGATAAAGTTTCTATGGTGTATGACATGGACGTATCGTCTTAATTAAAACGCTTCAATTTGTGATTTTTTTTTTTCACACACAAATATGTATTATCATTCTGTTGTTGGTTGTTTGTACTGGTGTACACCGCCATGATTGTATAAAATTGTTTCGAACTTCGACTTCGAGAGGAGAATAATTCATGATGCGATGATTCTTTCTATTTTTTTTTTTATTTTACACAAACGATTCGATTCGAATACGTATTTTATTTTTAAAAAAAAAAGAAAAGGAGAATAGATTTTTCTTTTGAAGAAGTAAACAAAGTTTTATAAATTATTTTAATGACATTACACTATATACAGCGGATGTTATGTTTTTTTTTTTTTTTTTACTAGCGAAAAAACTTTAACATGGACATGGAAACGTAATGCATACTGCAACAACATTTAATGGTTATTAACAACTTGTATCGCCGGTGATTAATTTGGTTCTAGAGTTTCATTTTCTTATCGATACAGCATAATATATAATACATCTTACTCGTCGGGGCTCTCTAAGGGCAGTGATAAATATGAGCTATGAAATAGGTTTTATTTACTATAATTACATTTGTGACATAATAATAATCTTTTATTAAATTTAAATTATAAACAAAATGGTAAAAAGAAAGAAAGTAAGAAAACTAAACGAGAAACTCGATGGCGATTATAGTGCTACGATACGATCGTACGACTCGCGGCGTTGGTCGCGTTGGTATAGTTTTAATCATCGTCGTAGCTGTACAAATTTGATGATGATCAATGCGATGATGACGAGGGGATCGTAGCTTATTTATATCAAATCAAACGATTAATTTTTAAAGGTCGCACCATCCATACGAAGACTCGAGTTAGTGATACGTGCGGGCCGTTTGTGTTTTACGACCTTCGATGTATAATCGGTCGTTGCTTAAAGAATAATGCATATCCGGAGTGACCTAAGCTCCCTGTTCATCCTCAGGATCTTAACTTTCGTCGGGCGAAAGAAAATTTTACTCCCCGATCGATTAAATAGAGAAAAATCATTTTTAAACACGAGTCGCAGTACGCTCAGAAAACGGCGGGCAAAATAAACATCAATCACGTCGTTTCTCTACGGCTAATCGTTAAACATTTCATTTCTGTATGAAAACAATCTCAAAAATATTATATATCTAACGTTTCGATCTAAATATTTTTACGTTTAATATTTTAAAATCAATTAAATTTAAAACTATCTAGTGAAAAGTTATAAGTGTTGATACGAGAAAACGTCTTGCGGCATCGCGGTTCTCCTTATGGTAAAGCATGCGAGTTTACTTCGTAGCTCGGAAAGGTATCGTACAACGTTACAACTTCTATATCGTACGTTTACTAATATATTTATTCTCTCTTTGAAGAATTATAACATAGCAACGACACCTAAATACATCATCATCATCTACAATGGCCGACACCGCAGTTGCATCGGAAACCCCCGCACCCGCGACCCCAGCGAAGAAACCAAAGGCGACCGCGGCCTCTGCCGGCGGTGTTAAGAAGCCGAAGGCGAAGCCCACTCATCCGAAAACATCGGAGATGGTCACCAGTGCTATCAAGGAGCTGAAGGAACGAAGCGGATCCTCTCTGCAGGCTATTAAGAAATATATCGCAGCACAATACAAAGTCGACGCAGAGAAACTGGCTCCGTTTATCAGGAAATACTTGAAGAGCGCAGTCGAATCCGGTGCTCTCATTCAGACCAAAGGCAAAGGAGCATCCGGTTCGTTCAAACTCGAATCTAAATCGGCCGCCTCCAAGAAACCGGCGGTGGCGAGCAAGAGCGGCGCTGCCAAGAGCACCGCCCCATCAGCCGCCGGATCTGCAGCTGCGAAAACGAAGAAGGGCGCTGCTGCGACCGCCGCCGGCGCAGGGAAAGCTAAGAAGGCCGCTTCCGCTGCTGCCTCATCGCCGTCCAAAGCGAAACCATCCGCCGCAATCAAGGACAAGAAAGCGGCTGCCGCTAAAAAGAAGCCCGCCGCCGCCAGAAAGACCGCCGGAGTGCAGAGCGGAGGTGTCTCCAAAGCTAAAAATGCTGCGCCGAAAGCTAAAAAGAGCGCCAAGCCACCGACGAAGAAACCTAAAGCACCAAAACCGAAAAAGGCGACGACCCCAAAGTCTAAGCCCGCAGCTGCAGCGTCCAAGAAGGCTTCCGCCGCCAAAAAATAAAGAAAGAAGCGTAAGATATCTTACGCTGTCCAACGCCGCAACGCGCCGCCCCCCGCCTACCGCCGCGCCGGTCGTTCCGCCGCCGTCTCCGGCTAGTGGTGGTGCTGTGGTGTTGTTCACCTGGATTAAAGGTTAATGCAAATTGACTCATCTCGAGCGAGTGCCGTCGGGAGTGTCAAAATGCGCCCTTTATAAAAAGCCCTTTTCAGGGCTAACATAAGATTCCAATAAGGTATAAAGTTTCTATAAGGTATAAAGCGAACGAACGTCGTCATCATCATCATCGAACTCTCTATTTATATTCTTTGTATATTACAACAACATATTGCCGTTGTACGATACCTAATCAATTTATTAATTAATTAGTCTGATTAACGCGTACATTTTCATTAATTTATTTATTCTTCGACAAGAACATTACTACTAAGTAAGTGTCCTAATTACTTATCCTAATCGTCATGGATCAATAAACCGAACGAAAAACACAAAAACACATATTTTATCAATTAAGCATTATTATTGATTTTTTTTTTTCAACTCCTTATTATGTATTACGTATACACACACACACACACACACACACACACACACACACGCAAGCGCGCGCCCAACATCCCGATTCTACGTATAATTGATCCAATTCATACGGCGTGTGCTGCTTAAACCCCCCTTCGCTTTGGTACGTCTCGTCGGATATAAGAGTAAAATTTTCTAAAATTTCGCGTGCACTTCGTACAATCGTACGACGACGTTTAATAGTTGTTTTCATTGACGGTTATTATCAAAAAAATATAATGTCTGGACGCGGCAAAGGTGGCAAAGTTAAGGGGAAGGCAAAGTCTCGTTCGAATCGTGCCGGTCTCCAGTTCCCGGTAGGTCGTATACACAGATTGCTGCGTAAGGGCAATTACGCGGAGCGTGTCGGTGCCGGTGCTCCCGTCTATCTCGCTGCGGTTATGGAATATCTCGCTGCTGAAGTTCTCGAGTTGGCCGGCAATGCGGCTCGCGACAACAAGAAGACAAGAATCATTCCCCGACATCTGCAGCTCGCCATCCGCAACGACGAAGAATTGAACAAACTTCTATCCGGAGTGACCATCGCGCAGGGCGGTGTGCTACCTAATATTCAGGCAGTCCTCTTGCCCAAGAAGACCGAGAAGAAGGCTTAAGATGGTGAACAAAGAAAACTAGCGGCGGCGCGACCTATTATACCACCAATGAAGAAAGGAAGAAAGATTATGCGTGATGTGTGTTTTCTACGCACACGTATCATATCTATGCTTTCCTTTTATTTAATTGATGACTAAAAGGCCCTTTTGAGGGCCGCAAATATATTCGATGCAACGCTAATTGCAGTTTCTTGTTACGATGGATTAATGAACGTCTTATAAATTGATAATACATAATTATAATATTTCATATCAAGGCAAAAACTTATTCATTGGTCGTCGTATAATAAGTACTTCGGTGAATTTACAATTAAAAAAAATTAATGATACTCGAGCAATATTTGCGCTTAAATCGGATATCTATTTTTTTTTTTTTTTTTTTTAATACAATCAATATTTCGTAATACAATCCTATGGAATTCGTGTATGTATATCAAAATAAGATGAAATTTTTCAGTTTATCAGCTAATTCCATCATTTTTTTTTATTCATTTCACTTACTAAAACCAATCAAAAATACGTTCTATAAATATTAATATTATAATCGAGTCTAATTCGATCGATCAAATAATTTGACATAATATAACTAACAAGAAGTAATAGGAAAAAATTGATTAAAAAATGTTACATAGAATTAAGAACTAAATTGCCTCCCCCTTCCGCCCTGGGCCCCGCTAACGCTCCGCGTTATTGTTTACTAACGACCTCGCATGTCACGTGATACATCGCCGTGGGACGTTTCGCTGTTTAAGCCCCCCTTGATCTTTTACGCTCTCCAGTCGACAAAAGGCAAAAAACATCTGGGCTTCAAAATATCTCGCTCCTATTCACCGCGTGAACAGTTGTAAGTTGCGCTGTGAGTGATTTAGTACACAATTGTTTGTTTATAACCGACAAACATGCCGCCGAAAACAAGTGGAAAAGCCGCCAAGAAATCGGGCAAGGCCCAAAAGAACATCTCCAAGTCTGATAAGAAAAAGAAGAAGCACAAGAGGAAGGAGAGCTACGCCATCTACATTTACAAAGTGCTCAAACAAGTGCACCCCGACACCGGTATATCGAGCAAGGCCATGTCTATCATGAATTCGTTCGTCAACGACATCTTCGAACGTATCGCGGCTGAGGCCTCCCGTCTCGCCCACTACAACAAGCGCTCTACCATAACATCAAGGGAGGTGCAGACATCCGTGAGACTGCTACTGCCCGGTGAATTAGCCAAGCACGCCGTCAGTGAAGGCACAAAGGCCGTCACCAAATACACCAGCTCGAAGTGAGCTGACTGAAGCCCATCGGTTGTGCAGAATATACAACAACCACAAATATATTTGACAATATGTATATTATGTTACATTGAGTACATAATTTACATTTCAAAGGCCCTTTTCAGGGCCACAAAACGCATCGAATTTAATTTCTGTTTCTAAGATATATGCATAGAACGTCTTCGTCGTAATCGTCTTACTTAAATTCTTACATTTTGAAAGTTAAATATAATATGTTGTTGTTAAAAAAAAAAAAAAAAAAAAAAACCTGACAAACGTTACGAATTGAATAATAATTTATTTACCACAATATCCTTGGTGTGAAGTAGTAAATAGAGAGAATATACACAAATGAGGCTTTTTATTGCCGTCTATTGCGCGCGCACACAACACCGTACAATAATAAATTTAGACGTATTGCAAAGATCGAAGCGCCGTTTAAATATATGCAACAAGAACTTGAAATGATAAAAATAATAAGATTTTTTTATCTGTAGACGTTAAAATAGAATTATCTAATTTTATAATTAAATCTTAGAACCAATGCTGGTATAGTTTAATTTTTTTTTAACTCATAATATTCATATTAAGTAAATAACAAGATTATTATTTAGGGTATATATTTTAATAACCATACCAGAACAAAACATATATTCTTTTTGTTATATACAAATAACAAAGATTTACAATAATTGTTAATAGCGAAGAAAAAAAAAATAAAAAAAAAAAATACGTTCTCGATGTATGCGTGTGTGGTGAGTGAGAAAGAGACAGTGAAGTTGTGGTGAGAGAGGCAATGCGGTCCCCGATGTGCTTAGATATAAAAAGGCGGGCCACCACGGCGAACTTTTTAATAAACTCCTAACCGTCGACTGGTAAGGACATCACAGTGTGTATCGTAACGCGTGTCTTATTAGTGTTCAATAATGGCTCGTACTAAGCAAACGGCTCGCAAATCCACCGGTGGAAAGGCGCCTCGTAAACAGCTCGCAACGAAAGCGGCACGTAAGAGCGCACCAGCCACCGGCGGAGTGAAGAAACCTCATCGCTACAGGCCCGGAACTGTCGCTCTCCGTGAGATTCGCCGTTACCAAAAGAGCACCGAGCTTCTTATTCGCAAGTTGCCATTCCAACGTTTAGTTCGTGAGATCGCGCAAGATTTCAAGACTGATCTGCGTTTCCAGAGCTCTGCTGTGATGGCTCTTCAGGAAGCAAGCGAGGCCTATCTCGTTGGTCTTTTCGAAGACACGAACTTGTGCGCTATTCACGCCAAACGTGTCACCATCATGCCTAAAGACATTCAGCTCGCACGTAGAATTCGCGGCGAGCGCGCCTAAGAAGATTATTTTATATTTTTTATCTTCATATTTGAAATGAAAAAAGGCCCTTTTCAGGGCCGCATATATATCTAGACAAAAATTCAAGTTTCTACGATATGACTGAGAACGTCATTTATATTATAAAATATATAATACAATAAGAATATTTTTAAATTAATAAAAATGAGTACGTCGTTACTAAAAGAATAATTAATTCAAGTTTTGTAATGGAAATGTTCCATAATATGTCGTTTTATATTAATACACATGATTTATGTGAGTTTCGGTTCGGTTTTTGTTACTGTAAGAGTAGTTCTAACTATGAATATCGAACGAAACCGTCGTCATAAATTTTAAACGTTTTATCTAAACTCAAAACAGATGAAAGAGAAATATCAAAATTGAATAAAATTGCAAACAATCAAAAATGTATACGTACATTACATATCTATTAATTGGATTATGTTTTATGTTGTTCGCGAGGTAAATTCATATTCACATTTACATAATATTTACTATTAGTATTGGTTAAAATTTCATTCATGATAATGGTTAAAATTTATATTATTTGTCTCTTTCGTTTCTGGTCGAGGCTATAAGGCTACCTCGCCCCCCGCCTCAACTCCCCGTATGCCCCAATGGGAGGCGGAGCGAACGATTATAAAAAGCGGCGTGGTGGGCGAAAAATTTTATTCCGCTTCAGGACTCGCATCGTGTTGCAAGTGTTGTACATTAGTGCGTTTTTAAACTGTTAAACTAGCAAAATGACCGGTCGCGGCAAGGGAGGTAAAGGCTTGGGAAAAGGCGGAGCGAAGCGTCACAGGAAAGTACTTCGTGATAACATCCAGGGTATTACGAAGCCCGCCATCCGACGTCTCGCTCGAAGAGGCGGCGTGAAGCGTATCTCCGGTCTGATTTACGAGGAGACTCGCGGCGTGTTGAAGGTGTTCCTCGAGAACGTGATCCGCGACGCCGTCACTTACACCGAGCACGCGAAGAGGAAGACCGTCACCGCTATGGACGTCGTATACGCCCTAAAACGTCAAGGACGTACCCTGTACGGTTTCGGCGGTTAAAGGCGAGCAGCAGCAGCAAGCGAAATCTTGCCGGCTCTCGGCTCTTAGCCACGAGACGAGCGTTATTATATTTCTGTCCATTTATAATATCAATGGTCGGATAATAATTATTTCGGCACTGTCAAAAGGCCCTTTTCAGGGCCGCATATATATCTATACACGTTTGATAAAGTTTCTATGGTGTATGACATGGACGTATCGTCTTAATTAAAACGCTTCAATTTGTGATTTTTTTTTTTCACACACAAATATGTATTATCATTCTGTTGTTGGTTGTTTGTACTGGTGTACACCGCCATGATTGTATAAAATTGTTTCGAACTTCGACTTCGAGAGGAGAATAATTCATGATGCGATGATTCTTTCTATTTTTTTTTTTATTTTACACAAACGATTCGATTCGAATACGTATTTTATTTTTAAAAAAAAAAGAAAAGGAGAATAGATTTTTCTTTTGAAGAAGTAAACAAAGTTTTATAAATTATTTTAATGACATTACACTATATACAGCGGATGTTATGTTTTTTTTTTTTTTTTTACTAGCGAAAAAACTTTAACATGGACATGGAAACGTAATGCATACTGCAACAACATTTAATGGTTATTAACAACTTGTATCGCCGGTGATTAATTTGGTTCTAGAGTTTCATTTTCTTATCGATACAGCATAATATATAATACATCTTACTCGTCGGGGCTCTCTAAGGGCAGTGATAAATATGAGCTATGAAATAGGTTTTATTTACTATAATTACATTTGTGACATAATAATAATCTTTTATTAAATTTAAATTATAAACAAAATGGTAAAAAGAAAGAAAGTAAGAAAACTAAACGAGAAACTCGATGGCGATTATAGTGCTACGATACGATCGTACGACTCGCGGCGTTGGTCGCGTTGGTATAGTTTTAATCATCGTCGTAGCTGTACAAATTTGATGATGATCAATGCGATGATGACGAGGGGATCGTAGCTTATTTATATCAAATCAAACGATTAATTTTTAAAGGTCGCACCATCCATACGAAGACTCGAGTTAGTGATACGTGCGGGCCGTTTGTGTTTTACGACCTTCGATGTATAATCGGTCGTTGCTTAAAGAATAATGCATATCCGGAGTGACCTAAGCTCCCTGTTCATCCTCAGGATCTTAACTTTCGTCGGGCGAAAGAAAATTTTACTCCCCGATCGATTAAATAGAGAAAAATCATTTTTAAACACGAGTCGCAGTACGCTCAGAAAACGGCGGGCAAAATAAACATCAATCACGTCGTTTCTCTACGGCTAATCGTTAAACATTTCATTTCTGTATGAAAACAATCTCAAAAATATTATATATCTAACGTTTCGATCTAAATATTTTTACGTTTAATATTTTAAAATCAATTAAATTTAAAACTATCTAGTGAAAAGTTATAAGTGTTGATACGAGAAAACGTCTTGCGGCATCGCGGTTCTCCTTATGGTAAAGCATGCGAGTTTACTTCGTAGCTCGGAAAGGTATCGTACAACGTTACAACTTCTATATCGTACGTTTACTAATATATTTATTCTCTCTTTGAAGAATTATAACATAGCAACGACACCTAAATACATCATCATCATCTACAATGGCCGACACCGCAGTTGCATCGGAAACCCCCGCACCCGCGACCCCAGCGAAGAAACCAAAGGCGACCGCGGCCTCTGCCGGCGGTGTTAAGAAGCCGAAGGCGAAGCCCACTCATCCGAAAACATCGGAGATGGTCACCAGTGCTATCAAGGAGCTGAAGGAACGAAGCGGATCCTCTCTGCAGGCTATTAAGAAATATATCGCAGCACAATACAAAGTCGACGCAGAGAAACTGGCTCCGTTTATCAGGAAATACTTGAAGAGCGCAGTCGAATCCGGTGCTCTCATTCAGACCAAAGGCAAAGGAGCATCCGGTTCGTTCAAACTCGAATCTAAATCGGCCGCCTCCAAGAAACCGGCGGTGGCGAGCAAGAGCGGCGCTGCCAAGAGCACCGCCCCATCAGCCGCCGGATCTGCAGCTGCGAAAACGAAGAAGGGCGCTGCTGCGACCGCCGCCGGCGCAGGGAAAGCTAAGAAGGCCGCTTCCGCTGCTGCCTCATCGCCGTCCAAAGCGAAACCATCCGCCGCAATCAAGGACAAGAAAGCGGCTGCCGCTAAAAAGAAGCCCGCCGCCGCCAGAAAGACCGCCGGAGTGCAGAGCGGAGGTGTCTCCAAAGCTAAAAATGCTGCGCCGAAAGCTAAAAAGAGCGCCAAGCCACCGACGAAGAAACCTAAAGCACCAAAACCGAAAAAGGCGACGACCCCAAAGTCTAAGCCCGCAGCTGCAGCGTCCAAGAAGGCTTCCGCCGCCAAAAAATAAAGAAAGAAGCGTAAGATATCTTACGCTGTCCAACGCCGCAACGCGCCGCCCCCCGCCTACCGCCGCGCCGGTCGTTCCGCCGCCGTCTCCGGCTAGTGGTGGTGCTGTGGTGTTGTTCACCTGGATTAAAGGTTAATGCAAATTGACTCATCTCGAGCGAGTGCCGTCGGGAGTGTCAAAATGCGCCCTTTATAAAAAGCCCTTTTCAGGGCTAACATAAGATTCCAATAAGGTATAAAGTTTCTATAAGGTATAAAGCGAACGAACGTCGTCATCATCATCATCGAACTCTCTATTTATATTCTTTGTATATTACAACAACATATTGCCGTTGTACGATACCTAATCAATTTATTAATTAATTAGTCTGATTAACGCGTACATTTTCATTAATTTATTTATTCTTCGACAAGAACATTACTACTAAGTAAGTGTCCTAATTACTTATCCTAATCGTCATGGATCAATAAACCGAACGAAAAACACAAAAACACATATTTTATCAATTAAGCATTATTATTGATTTTTTTTTTTCAACTCCTTATTATGTATTACGTATACACACACACACACACACACACACACACACACACACGCAAGCGCGCGCCCAACATCCCGATTCTACGTATAATTGATCCAATTCATACGGCGTGTGCTGCTTAAACCCCCCTTCGCTTTGGTACGTCTCGTCGGATATAAGAGTAAAATTTTCTAAAATTTCGCGTGCACTTCGTACAATCGTACGACGACGTTTAATAGTTGTTTTCATTGACGGTTATTATCAAAAAAATATAATGTCTGGACGCGGCAAAGGTGGCAAAGTTAAGGGGAAGGCAAAGTCTCGTTCGAATCGTGCCGGTCTCCAGTTCCCGGTAGGTCGTATACACAGATTGCTGCGTAAGGGCAATTACGCGGAGCGTGTCGGTGCCGGTGCTCCCGTCTATCTCGCTGCGGTTATGGAATATCTCGCTGCTGAAGTTCTCGAGTTGGCCGGCAATGCGGCTCGCGACAACAAGAAGACAAGAATCATTCCCCGACATCTGCAGCTCGCCATCCGCAACGACGAAGAATTGAACAAACTTCTATCCGGAGTGACCATCGCGCAGGGCGGTGTGCTACCTAATATTCAGGCAGTCCTCTTGCCCAAGAAGACCGAGAAGAAGGCTTAAGATGGTGAACAAAGAAAACTAGCGGCGGCGCGACCTATTATACCACCAATGAAGAAAGGAAGAAAGATTATGCGTGATGTGTGTTTTCTACGCACACGTATCATATCTATGCTTTCCTTTTATTTAATTGATGACTAAAAGGCCCTTTTGAGGGCCGCAAATATATTCGATGCAACGCTAATTGCAGTTTCTTGTTACGATGGATTAATGAACGTCTTATAAATTGATAATACATAATTATAATATTTCATATCAAGGCAAAAACTTATTCATTGGTCGTCGTATAATAAGTACTTCGGTGAATTTACAATTAAAAAAAATTAATGATACTCGAGCAATATTTGCGCTTAAATCGGATATCTATTTTTTTTTTTTTTTTTTTTAATACAATCAATATTTCGTAATACAATCCTATGGAATTCGTGTATGTATATCAAAATAAGATGAAATTTTTCAGTTTATCAGCTAATTCCATCATTTTTTTTTATTCATTTCACTTACTAAAACCAATCAAAAATACGTTCTATAAATATTAATATTATAATCGAGTCTAATTCGATCGATCAAATAATTTGACATAATATAACTAACAAGAAGTAATAGGAAAAAATTGATTAAAAAATGTTACATAGAATTAAGAACTAAATTGCCTCCCCCTTCCGCCCTGGGCCCCGCTAACGCTCCGCGTTATTGTTTACTAACGACCTCGCATGTCACGTGATACATCGCCGTGGGACGTTTCGCTGTTTAAGCCCCCCTTGATCTTTTACGCTCTCCAGTCGACAAAAGGCAAAAAACATCTGGGCTTCAAAATATCTCGCTCCTATTCACCGCGTGAACAGTTGTAAGTTGCGCTGTGAGTGATTTAGTACACAATTGTTTGTTTATAACCGACAAACATGCCGCCGAAAACAAGTGGAAAAGCCGCCAAGAAATCGGGCAAGGCCCAAAAGAACATCTCCAAGTCTGATAAGAAAAAGAAGAAGCACAAGAGGAAGGAGAGCTACGCCATCTACATTTACAAAGTGCTCAAACAAGTGCACCCCGACACCGGTATATCGAGCAAGGCCATGTCTATCATGAATTCGTTCGTCAACGACATCTTCGAACGTATCGCGGCTGAGGCCTCCCGTCTCGCCCACTACAACAAGCGCTCTACCATAACATCAAGGGAGGTGCAGACATCCGTGAGACTGCTACTGCCCGGTGAATTAGCCAAGCACGCCGTCAGTGAAGGCACAAAGGCCGTCACCAAATACACCAGCTCGAAGTGAGCTGACTGAAGCCCATCGGTTGTGCAGAATATACAACAACCACAAATATATTTGACAATATGTATATTATGTTACATTGAGTACATAATTTACATTTCAAAGGCCCTTTTCAGGGCCACAAAACGCATCGAATTTAATTTCTGTTTCTAAGATATATGCATAGAACGTCTTCGTCGTAATCGTCTTACTTAAATTCTTACATTTTGAAAGTTAAATATAATATGTTGTTGTTAAAAAAAAAAAAAAAAAAAAAAACCTGACAAACGTTACGAATTGAATAATAATTTATTTACCACAATATCCTTGGTGTGAAGTAGTAAATAGAGAGAATATACACAAATGAGGCTTTTTATTGCCGTCTATTGCGCGCGCACACAACACCGTACAATAATAAATTTAGACGTATTGCAAAGATCGAAGCGCCGTTTAAATATATGCAACAAGAACTTGAAATGATAAAAATAATAAGATTTTTTTATCTGTAGACGTTAAAATAGAATTATCTAATTTTATAATTAAATCTTAGAACCAATGCTGGTATAGTTTAATTTTTTTTTAACTCATAATATTCATATTAAGTAAATAACAAGATTATTATTTAGGGTATATATTTTAATAACCATACCAGAACAAAACATATATTCTTTTTGTTATATACAAATAACAAAGATTTACAATAATTGTTAATAGCGAAGAAAAAAAAAATAAAAAAAAAAAATACGTTCTCGATGTATGCGTGTGTGGTGAGTGAGAAAGAGACAGTGAAGTTGTGGTGAGAGAGGCAATGCGGTCCCTGTCGGTATTGTTTATAAGGGTAGTTATAAATAAAGTATAAATAAATCAGTACGCATCTGAAAGTCGCAGCTTTATTACGTCTCCCTTGTCGACATGGCGCAGTCGGTAGGATTATCGATTTAAAGTTTAAAAGTAAAAGTGGACAAAATATTGTGCAGTTATAGTGAGAAATTAGCGACAAATAAAATATAGGAACATTAAATAACAATCGTGTAACAAAAAAATGGAAGCCGTACTCCCTCCACCGTCGCCATTTTGTTATACTAATAATTTGGACAATTTAACATCAGGAAACTTATCGGAAGAGTGGAAAAAATGGAAAAGTGCATTCCTTATTTATTACGAAGCCTGTGAATTAGCGAAGAAGAGTGAAAAAGTTCAAATTAATATATTTTTGCATTTGGTTGGCGAACAGTGTAGGGAAGTGTACAACCAATTTAACGAGTCTTTTTCAAATTTAGGGAGACTAATAGAAAAATTTGATAACTTTTTCAAGGCCAAAAAGAATATTACAGTGCTCAGACATCAATTTTTTACCCAAGAACAACAAGATAATGAGTCTGTCGAACAATATGCTTTTCAACTAAAGAAAATGGCGGCAAATTGTGAGTTTGCGAACTTGTGCGACGACCTCATAAGGGACCGTATAATTTGTGGGATTACGGATAATTCATTAAGAGAACGTTTGTTAAGAGAACCGGATTTAACTCTTCAAAAAACATTAGATATATGTAATCTTGCCCAAATATCAAAAGTGCAAGCTGGAACAATTAAATGTAAAACCGAAGAAAATAATGCATACGAAGTAAACAAACGTAATGAAAATAAAGACATCTGTTATGAAAACTACGAGTGTGACGCAATGTGGAGATTTCAGCGTGCAGGCGCAGCGGAAGCAGGGCGTGCGCGCGGGCGCGGTGTTCGCGGCGTGCCATGGCGCGGCGGTACATCGCGGCGTTGCCAGCCCGCACGCCCCGGCGGCGTTTACGGCATGCATTCTGCGTCAAACAATTTTCGTACTACGTCTTCGACGTTTAATAACGAAAATGTAAATTCGAACAATAAGTATGTGAGACGTGATAACAGTTCAAAGTGCATGAAGTGCGGCATAACTCATGGTTATAATCAGTGTCCAGCGTACGGAAGGAGATGCCTTAATTGTAACAATTTAAATCATTTTTCGCGAGTATGCAACAATGTGTACGAGGTGCAGTCGGAGTTCCCACAGGCTGACCAGTCCCCTGACCAGGTAATTTATTATTTTCATGAACCCAATAGCAAATGGTGTGTAGATTTATTAATAAACGGGAATAAAATTCAATTTAAATTAGACACAGGGGCTGATGTGAATGTGCTGCCTAGAAGATATTTACAAAAGATAGGTATGACAAGTGACAGTCTAATGAAAAGTGCAGTTAAATTACGCGGATATTCCGGCGGGGACATTAAAGTTGTAGGTCGGTGTAACATAAAAGTCAAGTACAAGGATGTTAATTACATCTTAGATTTTATTATAGCCGATGTAGATTCGCCACCAATTTTAGGTTGTCAATCCTGTCAGGAATTAAATTTAATAAAACTGACATTAGCAATAAGTAAACAAAGTAATGATAATTTTAAGGAGAAAATTCTGCACGAATATAAAGACGTATTTGAAGGTTTAGGATGTATGCCAGGTGAATACAAAATAGCTATAGATAAATCCGTCCGTCCGGTTGTTCACGCACCGCGAAAGTTGCCTGTGGCCATTAAAGAAAAGGTAAAAAATAAATTAAATGAGATGGAAATGCAAAAAATTATAAGTAAAGTAGAAGGGCCGAGTAATTGGGTGAGTAGTATGACTGTCGTACGGAAACCAAACGGTGATTTACGTATTTGCTTAGATCCTAAGGATCTTAACAAAGCAATTAAAAGGGAACACTTTCACTTACCCACGCTAGACGAAATCACGACAAATTTGGCAGGTTCAAAATTTTACAGCACATTAGACGCCAAAAATGGGTTCTGGCAATTAAAATTAAATGAAAAAAGCGCTGATTTATGCACGTTCAATACAGCTTTTGGTAGATATAAATTTTTACGTTTACCATACGGGATTTCGTCAGCGTCAGAAGTATTTCATAAAAAGATGTACGAAAATTTTGATGACATTGAAGGTGTGTGTTTGTTTGTCGATGATTTATTAATATATGGTAAAACCCAGTATGAACACGATGAACGGTTAAAGCGAGTGCTAGATAGATGTAGATTAATTAATTTGAAGTTGAACAAAGAAAAATGTAAATTTGCATTAACGGAAATTAAGTATTTAGGTCATAGAATCACTCAAAATGGGATTCATCCCGACGAGTCACATACTTCCGCGATAAAAAAAATGATGGTTCCAAAAAATAAAAAAGATGTCGAAAGGTTTCTTGGTTTGGTTAATTACGTCGGTAGCTTTATTGCAAACTTGTCAGATAAAACACATTTACTACGACAGTTGTTAAAAAAGGATATAGAATGGCACTGGACGCCAGATCATGCCAGGTCATTTAATGTTCTAAAAGAGTGTCTTACCAAACCACCTGTGTTACAATATTACGATGTCAATAAGCCAGTAGTGTTATCGGTGGACGCGAGTAAAAACGGTCTGGGTGCTTGTTTATTACAAAATAATTTACCGGTTAGTTATGCATCTCGTACGCTTACTAAAGCCGAACAAAATTATGCTCAAATTGAAAAAGAATTGTTAGCCTGTGTGTTTGCATGTGAAAAGTTTTATTCTTACATTTTTGGTAAATGTGACGTTACGATTGAGACAGATCACAAGCCCTTAGTGCACATTATAGTGAAACCCATAGCTGAGGCACCCCCCAGGCTACAAAGAATGTTGTTACGTCTTCAACGATACACATTCACATTAAAATATAAGCCCGGTAAATATTTGTTCATAGCCGATGCATTGTCGCGCGACGCGGAGCCGGTGAGTCATGCGCAATTGAGTAATTACTTGGACACCGAAGCGCACGTCTCTGCGGTCATAGCTTCGAATCCACTCACAGATTCTCATTTTGTAAAATTACAGTATTGCACACAAAACGATAATGAATTGCAGACATTAATAGAACTTATTAAAAATGGTTGGCCCGAGCATAAACAAAAATTAAATAATATTGTTTCTCCTTACTGGTGTTATAGGGATGAGTTATCAACTGCACACGGTTTAGTTTGGAAAGGCGACAGAGTCGTCATACCAAAAGTCATGAGAGATGAGATGCTAAAAAAAATACACACAGGGCATTTAGGTTTAGAAAAATGTAAATTAATAATGAGAGAGAGCATGTTTTGGCCGAACATAAATAGTCAATTAGAAGATTACATAAGTAAATGTCAAGCGTGTCTTACTTTTAAAAACGAAAATCAAAAAGAAACTTTAATACCGCATGAGGTACCAAATAGGGCTTGGCTGAAGATAGGGGCGGACTCGTTTCATTTTCAGGGCGAAAAATATTTAATCGTCGTTGATTATTATAGTAAATTTGTTGAGGTAGTTCAAGTGGAATCGCTCAGAAGTGATGTTATAGTAAATCATTTAAAAAATATATTTTCTAGGTTTGGAATTCCTGAAACAGTAATGTCAGACAATGGCCCTGAATTCAATTCTAAAGAATTTCGACTTTTCGCACGCGAATGGAACTTTAAGCATATAACATCATCCCCTCGATATCCACAATCGAATGGGCAAGTTGAAAGAACAATTCAAACTATAAAAAACATTATGAAAAAGACCCGTTTAGATAAGACTGATTTTAGACTTGCGTTACTACATTATATAAATACACCTATAAGTACAACATTACCATCTCCGTCTGAGCTTTTATTCAGTAGGAAGTTAAGAACAACAATTCCTTACCAGCCTCGTCTACTTCGCCCTGTCATCTACAGGAACGTAAGAAATAATTTAGTTGATAGACAATTAAAACAAAAATATTATTACGATAAAAGAGCTAAGGACATGTGTGACCTAGTTGTAGGTCAAAAGGTTAAAGTGCGTTTCAATAAGCAATGGGTAAGCGGGGTCGTACAGGCAATCTTAAGTAAGAGGTCTTATCTCATAAAATTGAACAATGGTACGACATTAATTCGCAACCGTAGACATTTAAATCTTAATACAAGTTTAAAAAATTATGAATCATTAAACGACTCAAATAGCGACACTTACGACGACATAACAGTTAACAATAGTTGTCAGCCGGCATATTCACATCAGCCTAACCAAATCACAACTCGTTCTGGCAGGACCGTGAGGCAGCCTGAGCGGTGGGGATACTCCGCGCCCGGCACAGCATCAATGTAATTGGAATATACTCGTACATAAAAATTATTTTGTATTAACTTTATATTATTGTAATTGAAGCCGATATAATAGTTTAATATGGCTAAGAAGGCATATTCACAGTATATAGCTTCTCTGTAGATTATGTATAATTGTTCTCGTTTTCTTTTTCCATTTATTATAATTTTACATCATTAAAGTTTTATAGTTAACTGTTAACAGCTTAAAAACGTAAATTTTTATTTTAATATATATAATTTTTGTGATAAGTATTAGTAAGTATTAGTTAGTTATTATTAGTGTTATTAGTTAGTTAGTAAGTATTAGATAGTTTATTTCATATTATATCGAAAGTAGTAAAATAAATAATGTTATAACAAAATATTCAATGGAAGTAATGAACAAATAAATAATATACATATATAAATGTAAAGAATAGTAGTGTGCACTTTAATACAGTTAAAGTCTAACCGAAACTGCTATTGATTACCTATATATTTTACATGTTACAAACAAAATATTTCTTTAAAAAACAAAGAGGTTTTCATTGTTTTAATTCATACCCCAAGAGTATTGTTACAAAAATTACCTACAATGTTTTATAAGGCATGTGTTAGTCTAATTTAAATAATATATAATGTTTTTTTTTCCTGTTTTTCTATATTGTTGTACTTTTTTTTTTGTTTTTGTTTAAAAGGGGGTTGTCGGTATTGTTTATAAGGGTAGTTATAAATAAAGTATAAATAAATCAGTACGCATCTGAAAGTCGCAGCTTTATTACGTCTCCCTTGTCGACAGTCCCCGATGTGCTTAGATATAAAAAGGCGGGCCACCACGGCGAACTTTTTAATAAACTCCTAACCGTCGACTGGTAAGGACATCACAGTGTGTATCGTAACGCGTGTCTTATTAGTGTTCAATAATGGCTCGTACTAAGCAAACGGCTCGCAAATCCACCGGTGGAAAGGCGCCTCGTAAACAGCTCGCAACGAAAGCGGCACGTAAGAGCGCACCAGCCACCGGCGGAGTGAAGAAACCTCATCGCTACAGGCCCGGAACTGTCGCTCTCCGTGAGATTCGCCGTTACCAAAAGAGCACCGAGCTTCTTATTCGCAAGTTGCCATTCCAACGTTTAGTTCGTGAGATCGCGCAAGATTTCAAGACTGATCTGCGTTTCCAGAGCTCTGCTGTGATGGCTCTTCAGGAAGCAAGCGAGGCCTATCTCGTTGGTCTTTTCGAAGACACGAACTTGTGCGCTATTCACGCCAAACGTGTCACCATCATGCCTAAAGACATTCAGCTCGCACGTAGAATTCGCGGCGAGCGCGCCTAAGAAGATTATTTTATATTTTTTATCTTCATATTTGAAATGAAAAAAGGCCCTTTTCAGGGCCGCATATATATCTAGACAAAAATTCAAGTTTCTACGATATGACTGAGAACGTCATTTATATTATAAAATATATAATACAATAAGAATATTTTTAAATTAATAAAAATGAGTACGTCGTTACTAAAAGAATAATTAATTCAAGTTTTGTAATGGAAATGTTCCATAATATGTCGTTTTATATTAATACACATGATTTATGTGAGTTTCGGTTCGGTTTTTGTTACTGTAAGAGTAGTTCTAACTATGAATATCGAACGAAACCGTCGTCATAAATTTTAAACGTTTTATCTAAACTCAAAACAGATGAAAGAGAAATATCAAAATTGAATAAAATTGCAAACAATCAAAAATGTATACGTACATTACATATCTATTAATTGGATTATGTTTTATGTTGTTCGCGAGGTAAATTCATATTCACATTTACATAATATTTACTATTAGTATTGGTTAAAATTTCATTCATGATAATGGTTAAAATTTATATTATTTGTCTCTTTCGTTTCTGGTCGAGGCTATAAGGCTACCTCGCCCCCCGCCTCAACTCCCCGTATGCCCCAATGGGAGGCGGAGCGAACGATTATAAAAAGCGGCGTGGTGGGCGAAAAATTTTATTCCGCTTCAGGACTCGCATCGTGTTGCAAGTGTTGTACATTAGTGCGTTTTTAAACTGTTAAACTAGCAAAATGACCGGTCGCGGCAAGGGAGGTAAAGGCTTGGGAAAAGGCGGAGCGAAGCGTCACAGGAAAGTACTTCGTGATAACATCCAGGGTATTACGAAGCCCGCCATCCGACGTCTCGCTCGAAGAGGCGGCGTGAAGCGTATCTCCGGTCTGATTTACGAGGAGACTCGCGGCGTGTTGAAGGTGTTCCTCGAGAACGTGATCCGCGACGCCGTCACTTACACCGAGCACGCGAAGAGGAAGACCGTCACCGCTATGGACGTCGTATACGCCCTAAAACGTCAAGGACGTACCCTGTACGGTTTCGGCGGTTAAAGGCGAGCAGCAGCAGCAAGCGAAATCTTGCCGGCTCTCGGCTCTTAGCCACGAGACGAGCGTTATTATATTTCTGTCCATTTATAATATCAATGGTCGGATAATAATTATTTCGGCACTGTCAAAAGGCCCTTTTCAGGGCCGCATATATATCTATACACGTTTGATAAAGTTTCTATGGTGTATGACATGGACGTATCGTCTTAATTAAAACGCTTCAATTTGTGATTTTTTTTTTTCACACACAAATATGTATTATCATTCTGTTGTTGGTTGTTTGTACTGGTGTACACCGCCATGATTGTATAAAATTGTTTCGAACTTCGACTTCGAGAGGAGAATAATTCATGATGCGATGATTCTTTCTATTTTTTTTTTTATTTTACACAAACGATTCGATTCGAATACGTATTTTATTTTTAAAAAAAAAAGAAAAGGAGAATAGATTTTTCTTTTGAAGAAGTAAACAAAGTTTTATAAATTATTTTAATGACATTACACTATATACAGCGGATGTTATGTTTTTTTTTTTTTTTTTACTAGCGAAAAAACTTTAACATGGACATGGAAACGTAATGCATACTGCAACAACATTTAATGGTTATTAACAACTTGTATCGCCGGTGATTAATTTGGTTCTAGAGTTTCATTTTCTTATCGATACAGCATAATATATAATACATCTTACTCGTCGGGGCTCTCTAAGGGCAGTGATAAATATGAGCTATGAAATAGGTTTTATTTACTATAATTACATTTGTGACATAATAATAATCTTTTATTAAATTTAAATTATAAACAAAATGGTAAAAAGAAAGAAAGTAAGAAAACTAAACGAGAAACTCGATGGCGATTATAGTGCTACGATACGATCGTACGACTCGCGGCGTTGGTCGCGTTGGTATAGTTTTAATCATCGTCGTAGCTGTACAAATTTGATGATGATCAATGCGATGATGACGAGGGGATCGTAGCTTATTTATATCAAATCAAACGATTAATTTTTAAAGGTCGCACCATCCATACGAAGACTCGAGTTAGTGATACGTGCGGGCCGTTTGTGTTTTACGACCTTCGATGTATAATCGGTCGTTGCTTAAAGAATAATGCATATCCGGAGTGACCTAAGCTCCCTGTTCATCCTCAGGATCTTAACTTTCGTCGGGCGAAAGAAAATTTTACTCCCCGATCGATTAAATAGAGAAAAATCATTTTTAAACACGAGTCGCAGTACGCTCAGAAAACGGCGGGCAAAATAAACATCAATCACGTCGTTTCTCTACGGCTAATCGTTAAACATTTCATTTCTGTATGAAAACAATCTCAAAAATATTATATATCTAACGTTTCGATCTAAATATTTTTACGTTTAATATTTTAAAATCAATTAAATTTAAAACTATCTAGTGAAAAGTTATAAGTGTTGATACGAGAAAACGTCTTGCGGCATCGCGGTTCTCCTTATGGTAAAGCATGCGAGTTTACTTCGTAGCTCGGAAAGGTATCGTACAACGTTACAACTTCTATATCGTACGTTTACTAATATATTTATTCTCTCTTTGAAGAATTATAACATAGCAACGACACCTAAATACATCATCATCATCTACAATGGCCGACACCGCAGTTGCATCGGAAACCCCCGCACCCGCGACCCCAGCGAAGAAACCAAAGGCGACCGCGGCCTCTGCCGGCGGTGTTAAGAAGCCGAAGGCGAAGCCCACTCATCCGAAAACATCGGAGATGGTCACCAGTGCTATCAAGGAGCTGAAGGAACGAAGCGGATCCTCTCTGCAGGCTATTAAGAAATATATCGCAGCACAATACAAAGTCGACGCAGAGAAACTGGCTCCGTTTATCAGGAAATACTTGAAGAGCGCAGTCGAATCCGGTGCTCTCATTCAGACCAAAGGCAAAGGAGCATCCGGTTCGTTCAAACTCGAATCTAAATCGGCCGCCTCCAAGAAACCGGCGGTGGCGAGCAAGAGCGGCGCTGCCAAGAGCACCGCCCCATCAGCCGCCGGATCTGCAGCTGCGAAAACGAAGAAGGGCGCTGCTGCGACCGCCGCCGGCGCAGGGAAAGCTAAGAAGGCCGCTTCCGCTGCTGCCTCATCGCCGTCCAAAGCGAAACCATCCGCCGCAATCAAGGACAAGAAAGCGGCTGCCGCTAAAAAGAAGCCCGCCGCCGCCAGAAAGACCGCCGGAGTGCAGAGCGGAGGTGTCTCCAAAGCTAAAAATGCTGCGCCGAAAGCTAAAAAGAGCGCCAAGCCACCGACGAAGAAACCTAAAGCACCAAAACCGAAAAAGGCGACGACCCCAAAGTCTAAGCCCGCAGCTGCAGCGTCCAAGAAGGCTTCCGCCGCCAAAAAATAAAGAAAGAAGCGTAAGATATCTTACGCTGTCCAACGCCGCAACGCGCCGCCCCCCGCCTACCGCCGCGCCGGTCGTTCCGCCGCCGTCTCCGGCTAGTGGTGGTGCTGTGGTGTTGTTCACCTGGATTAAAGGTTAATGCAAATTGACTCATCTCGAGCGAGTGCCGTCGGGAGTGTCAAAATGCGCCCTTTATAAAAAGCCCTTTTCAGGGCTAACATAAGATTCCAATAAGGTATAAAGTTTCTATAAGGTATAAAGCGAACGAACGTCGTCATCATCATCATCGAACTCTCTATTTATATTCTTTGTATATTACAACAACATATTGCCGTTGTACGATACCTAATCAATTTATTAATTAATTAGTCTGATTAACGCGTACATTTTCATTAATTTATTTATTCTTCGACAAGAACATTACTACTAAGTAAGTGTCCTAATTACTTATCCTAATCGTCATGGATCAATAAACCGAACGAAAAACACAAAAACACATATTTTATCAATTAAGCATTATTATTGATTTTTTTTTTTCAACTCCTTATTATGTATTACGTATACACACACACACACACACACACACACACACACACACGCAAGCGCGCGCCCAACATCCCGATTCTACGTATAATTGATCCAATTCATACGGCGTGTGCTGCTTAAACCCCCCTTCGCTTTGGTACGTCTCGTCGGATATAAGAGTAAAATTTTCTAAAATTTCGCGTGCACTTCGTACAATCGTACGACGACGTTTAATAGTTGTTTTCATTGACGGTTATTATCAAAAAAATATAATGTCTGGACGCGGCAAAGGTGGCAAAGTTAAGGGGAAGGCAAAGTCTCGTTCGAATCGTGCCGGTCTCCAGTTCCCGGTAGGTCGTATACACAGATTGCTGCGTAAGGGCAATTACGCGGAGCGTGTCGGTGCCGGTGCTCCCGTCTATCTCGCTGCGGTTATGGAATATCTCGCTGCTGAAGTTCTCGAGTTGGCCGGCAATGCGGCTCGCGACAACAAGAAGACAAGAATCATTCCCCGACATCTGCAGCTCGCCATCCGCAACGACGAAGAATTGAACAAACTTCTATCCGGAGTGACCATCGCGCAGGGCGGTGTGCTACCTAATATTCAGGCAGTCCTCTTGCCCAAGAAGACCGAGAAGAAGGCTTAAGATGGTGAACAAAGAAAACTAGCGGCGGCGCGACCTATTATACCACCAATGAAGAAAGGAAGAAAGATTATGCGTGATGTGTGTTTTCTACGCACACGTATCATATCTATGCTTTCCTTTTATTTAATTGATGACTAAAAGGCCCTTTTGAGGGCCGCAAATATATTCGATGCAACGCTAATTGCAGTTTCTTGTTACGATGGATTAATGAACGTCTTATAAATTGATAATACATAATTATAATATTTCATATCAAGGCAAAAACTTATTCATTGGTCGTCGTATAATAAGTACTTCGGTGAATTTACAATTAAAAAAAATTAATGATACTCGAGCAATATTTGCGCTTAAATCGGATATCTATTTTTTTTTTTTTTTTTTTTAATACAATCAATATTTCGTAATACAATCCTATGGAATTCGTGTATGTATATCAAAATAAGATGAAATTTTTCAGTTTATCAGCTAATTCCATCATTTTTTTTTATTCATTTCACTTACTAAAACCAATCAAAAATACGTTCTATAAATATTAATATTATAATCGAGTCTAATTCGATCGATCAAATAATTTGACATAATATAACTAACAAGAAGTAATAGGAAAAAATTGATTAAAAAATGTTACATAGAATTAAGAACTAAATTGCCTCCCCCTTCCGCCCTGGGCCCCGCTAACGCTCCGCGTTATTGTTTACTAACGACCTCGCATGTCACGTGATACATCGCCGTGGGACGTTTCGCTGTTTAAGCCCCCCTTGATCTTTTACGCTCTCCAGTCGACAAAAGGCAAAAAACATCTGGGCTTCAAAATATCTCGCTCCTATTCACCGCGTGAACAGTTGTAAGTTGCGCTGTGAGTGATTTAGTACACAATTGTTTGTTTATAACCGACAAACATGCCGCCGAAAACAAGTGGAAAAGCCGCCAAGAAATCGGGCAAGGCCCAAAAGAACATCTCCAAGTCTGATAAGAAAAAGAAGAAGCACAAGAGGAAGGAGAGCTACGCCATCTACATTTACAAAGTGCTCAAACAAGTGCACCCCGACACCGGTATATCGAGCAAGGCCATGTCTATCATGAATTCGTTCGTCAACGACATCTTCGAACGTATCGCGGCTGAGGCCTCCCGTCTCGCCCACTACAACAAGCGCTCTACCATAACATCAAGGGAGGTGCAGACATCCGTGAGACTGCTACTGCCCGGTGAATTAGCCAAGCACGCCGTCAGTGAAGGCACAAAGGCCGTCACCAAATACACCAGCTCGAAGTGAGCTGACTGAAGCCCATCGGTTGTGCAGAATATACAACAACCACAAATATATTTGACAATATGTATATTATGTTACATTGAGTACATAATTTACATTTCAAAGGCCCTTTTCAGGGCCACAAAACGCATCGAATTTAATTTCTGTTTCTAAGATATATGCATAGAACGTCTTCGTCGTAATCGTCTTACTTAAATTCTTACATTTTGAAAGTTAAATATAATATGTTGTTGTTAAAAAAAAAAAAAAAAAAAAAAACCTGACAAACGTTACGAATTGAATAATAATTTATTTACCACAATATCCTTGGTGTGAAGTAGTAAATAGAGAGAATATACACAAATGAGGCTTTTTATTGCCGTCTATTGCGCGCGCACACAACACCGTACAATAATAAATTTAGACGTATTGCAAAGATCGAAGCGCCGTTTAAATATATGCAACAAGAACTTGAAATGATAAAAATAATAAGATTTTTTTATCTGTAGACGTTAAAATAGAATTATCTAATTTTATAATTAAATCTTAGAACCAATGCTGGTATAGTTTAATTTTTTTTTAACTCATAATATTCATATTAAGTAAATAACAAGATTATTATTTAGGGTATATATTTTAATAACCATACCAGAACAAAACATATATTCTTTTTGTTATATACAAATAACAAAGATTTACAATAATTGTTAATAGCGAAGAAAAAAAAAATAAAAAAAAAAAATACGTTCTCGATGTATGCGTGTGTGGTGAGTGAGAAAGAGACAGTGAAGTTGTGGTGAGAGAGGCAATGCGGTCCCCGATGTGCTTAGATATAAAAAGGCGGGCCACCACGGCGAACTTTTTAATAAACTCCTAACCGTCGACTGGTAAGGACATCACAGTGTGTATCGTAACGCGTGTCTTATTAGTGTTCAATAATGGCTCGTACTAAGCAAACGGCTCGCAAATCCACCGGTGGAAAGGCGCCTCGTAAACAGCTCGCAACGAAAGCGGCACGTAAGAGCGCACCAGCCACCGGCGGAGTGAAGAAACCTCATCGCTACAGGCCCGGAACTGTCGCTCTCCGTGAGATTCGCCGTTACCAAAAGAGCACCGAGCTTCTTATTCGCAAGTTGCCATTCCAACGTTTAGTTCGTGAGATCGCGCAAGATTTCAAGACTGATCTGCGTTTCCAGAGCTCTGCTGTGATGGCTCTTCAGGAAGCAAGCGAGGCCTATCTCGTTGGTCTTTTCGAAGACACGAACTTGTGCGCTATTCACGCCAAACGTGTCACCATCATGCCTAAAGACATTCAGCTCGCACGTAGAATTCGCGGCGAGCGCGCCTAAGAAGATTATTTTATATTTTTTATCTTCATATTTGAAATGAAAAAAGGCCCTTTTCAGGGCCGCATATATATCTAGACAAAAATTCAAGTTTCTACGATATGACTGAGAACGTCATTTATATTATAAAATATATAATACAATAAGAATATTTTTAAATTAATAAAAATGAGTACGTCGTTACTAAAAGAATAATTAATTCAAGTTTTGTAATGGAAATGTTCCATAATATGTCGTTTTATATTAATACACATGATTTATGTGAGTTTCGGTTCGGTTTTTGTTACTGTAAGAGTAGTTCTAACTATGAATATCGAACGAAACCGTCGTCATAAATTTTAAACGTTTTATCTAAACTCAAAACAGATGAAAGAGAAATATCAAAATTGAATAAAATTGCAAACAATCAAAAATGTATACGTACATTACATATCTATTAATTGGATTATGTTTTATGTTGTTCGCGAGGTAAATTCATATTCACATTTACATAATATTTACTATTAGTATTGGTTAAAATTTCATTCATGATAATGGTTAAAATTTATATTATTTGTCTCTTTCGTTTCTGGTCGAGGCTATAAGGCTACCTCGCCCCCCGCCTCAACTCCCCGTATGCCCCAATGGGAGGCGGAGCGAACGATTATAAAAAGCGGCGTGGTGGGCGAAAAATTTTATTCCGCTTCAGGACTCGCATCGTGTTGCAAGTGTTGTACATTAGTGCGTTTTTAAACTGTTAAACTAGCAAAATGACCGGTCGCGGCAAGGGAGGTAAAGGCTTGGGAAAAGGCGGAGCGAAGCGTCACAGGAAAGTACTTCGTGATAACATCCAGGGTATTACGAAGCCCGCCATCCGACGTCTCGCTCGAAGAGGCGGCGTGAAGCGTATCTCCGGTCTGATTTACGAGGAGACTCGCGGCGTGTTGAAGGTGTTCCTCGAGAACGTGATCCGCGACGCCGTCACTTACACCGAGCACGCGAAGAGGAAGACCGTCACCGCTATGGACGTCGTATACGCCCTAAAACGTCAAGGACGTACCCTGTACGGTTTCGGCGGTTAAAGGCGAGCAGCAGCAGCAAGCGAAATCTTGCCGGCTCTCGGCTCTTAGCCACGAGACGAGCGTTATTATATTTCTGTCCATTTATAATATCAATGGTCGGATAATAATTATTTCGGCACTGTCAAAAGGCCCTTTTCAGGGCCGCATATATATCTATACACGTTTGATAAAGTTTCTATGGTGTATGACATGGACGTATCGTCTTAATTAAAACGCTTCAATTTGTGATTTTTTTTTTTCACACACAAATATGTATTATCATTCTGTTGTTGGTTGTTTGTACTGGTGTACACCGCCATGATTGTATAAAATTGTTTCGAACTTCGACTTCGAGAGGAGAATAATTCATGATGCGATGATTCTTTCTATTTTTTTTTTTATTTTACACAAACGATTCGATTCGAATACGTATTTTATTTTTAAAAAAAAAAGAAAAGGAGAATAGATTTTTCTTTTGAAGAAGTAAACAAAGTTTTATAAATTATTTTAATGACATTACACTATATACAGCGGATGTTATGTTTTTTTTTTTTTTTTTACTAGCGAAAAAACTTTAACATGGACATGGAAACGTAATGCATACTGCAACAACATTTAATGGTTATTAACAACTTGTATCGCCGGTGATTAATTTGGTTCTAGAGTTTCATTTTCTTATCGATACAGCATAATATATAATACATCTTACTCGTCGGGGCTCTCTAAGGGCAGTGATAAATATGAGCTATGAAATAGGTTTTATTTACTATAATTACATTTGTGACATAATAATAATCTTTTATTAAATTTAAATTATAAACAAAATGGTAAAAAGAAAGAAAGTAAGAAAACTAAACGAGAAACTCGATGGCGATTATAGTGCTACGATACGATCGTACGACTCGCGGCGTTGGTCGCGTTGGTATAGTTTTAATCATCGTCGTAGCTGTACAAATTTGATGATGATCAATGCGATGATGACGAGGGGATCGTAGCTTATTTATATCAAATCAAACGATTAATTTTTAAAGGTCGCACCATCCATACGAAGACTCGAGTTAGTGATACGTGCGGGCCGTTTGTGTTTTACGACCTTCGATGTATAATCGGTCGTTGCTTAAAGAATAATGCATATCCGGAGTGACCTAAGCTCCCTGTTCATCCTCAGGATCTTAACTTTCGTCGGGCGAAAGAAAATTTTACTCCCCGATCGATTAAATAGAGAAAAATCATTTTTAAACACGAGTCGCAGTACGCTCAGAAAACGGCGGGCAAAATAAACATCAATCACGTCGTTTCTCTACGGCTAATCGTTAAACATTTCATTTCTGTATGAAAACAATCTCAAAAATATTATATATCTAACGTTTCGATCTAAATATTTTTACGTTTAATATTTTAAAATCAATTAAATTTAAAACTATCTAGTGAAAAGTTATAAGTGTTGATACGAGAAAACGTCTTGCGGCATCGCGGTTCTCCTTATGGTAAAGCATGCGAGTTTACTTCGTAGCTCGGAAAGGTATCGTACAACGTTACAACTTCTATATCGTACGTTTACTAATATATTTATTCTCTCTTTGAAGAATTATAACATAGCAACGACACCTAAATACATCATCATCATCTACAATGGCCGACACCGCAGTTGCATCGGAAACCCCCGCACCCGCGACCCCAGCGAAGAAACCAAAGGCGACCGCGGCCTCTGCCGGCGGTGTTAAGAAGCCGAAGGCGAAGCCCACTCATCCGAAAACATCGGAGATGGTCACCAGTGCTATCAAGGAGCTGAAGGAACGAAGCGGATCCTCTCTGCAGGCTATTAAGAAATATATCGCAGCACAATACAAAGTCGACGCAGAGAAACTGGCTCCGTTTATCAGGAAATACTTGAAGAGCGCAGTCGAATCCGGTGCTCTCATTCAGACCAAAGGCAAAGGAGCATCCGGTTCGTTCAAACTCGAATCTAAATCGGCCGCCTCCAAGAAACCGGCGGTGGCGAGCAAGAGCGGCGCTGCCAAGAGCACCGCCCCATCAGCCGCCGGATCTGCAGCTGCGAAAACGAAGAAGGGCGCTGCTGCGACCGCCGCCGGCGCAGGGAAAGCTAAGAAGGCCGCTTCCGCTGCTGCCTCATCGCCGTCCAAAGCGAAACCATCCGCCGCAATCAAGGACAAGAAAGCGGCTGCCGCTAAAAAGAAGCCCGCCGCCGCCAGAAAGACCGCCGGAGTGCAGAGCGGAGGTGTCTCCAAAGCTAAAAATGCTGCGCCGAAAGCTAAAAAGAGCGCCAAGCCACCGACGAAGAAACCTAAAGCACCAAAACCGAAAAAGGCGACGACCCCAAAGTCTAAGCCCGCAGCTGCAGCGTCCAAGAAGGCTTCCGCCGCCAAAAAATAAAGAAAGAAGCGTAAGATATCTTACGCTGTCCAACGCCGCAACGCGCCGCCCCCCGCCTACCGCCGCGCCGGTCGTTCCGCCGCCGTCTCCGGCTAGTGGTGGTGCTGTGGTGTTGTTCACCTGGATTAAAGGTTAATGCAAATTGACTCATCTCGAGCGAGTGCCGTCGGGAGTGTCAAAATGCGCCCTTTATAAAAAGCCCTTTTCAGGGCTAACATAAGATTCCAATAAGGTATAAAGTTTCTATAAGGTATAAAGCGAACGAACGTCGTCATCATCATCATCGAACTCTCTATTTATATTCTTTGTATATTACAACAACATATTGCCGTTGTACGATACCTAATCAATTTATTAATTAATTAGTCTGATTAACGCGTACATTTTCATTAATTTATTTATTCTTCGACAAGAACATTACTACTAAGTAAGTGTCCTAATTACTTATCCTAATCGTCATGGATCAATAAACCGAACGAAAAACACAAAAACACATATTTTATCAATTAAGCATTATTATTGATTTTTTTTTTTCAACTCCTTATTATGTATTACGTATACACACACACACACACACACACACACACACACACACGCAAGCGCGCGCCCAACATCCCGATTCTACGTATAATTGATCCAATTCATACGGCGTGTGCTGCTTAAACCCCCCTTCGCTTTGGTACGTCTCGTCGGATATAAGAGTAAAATTTTCTAAAATTTCGCGTGCACTTCGTACAATCGTACGACGACGTTTAATAGTTGTTTTCATTGACGGTTATTATCAAAAAAATATAATGTCTGGACGCGGCAAAGGTGGCAAAGTTAAGGGGAAGGCAAAGTCTCGTTCGAATCGTGCCGGTCTCCAGTTCCCGGTAGGTCGTATACACAGATTGCTGCGTAAGGGCAATTACGCGGAGCGTGTCGGTGCCGGTGCTCCCGTCTATCTCGCTGCGGTTATGGAATATCTCGCTGCTGAAGTTCTCGAGTTGGCCGGCAATGCGGCTCGCGACAACAAGAAGACAAGAATCATTCCCCGACATCTGCAGCTCGCCATCCGCAACGACGAAGAATTGAACAAACTTCTATCCGGAGTGACCATCGCGCAGGGCGGTGTGCTACCTAATATTCAGGCAGTCCTCTTGCCCAAGAAGACCGAGAAGAAGGCTTAAGATGGTGAACAAAGAAAACTAGCGGCGGCGCGACCTATTATACCACCAATGAAGAAAGGAAGAAAGATTATGCGTGATGTGTGTTTTCTACGCACACGTATCATATCTATGCTTTCCTTTTATTTAATTGATGACTAAAAGGCCCTTTTGAGGGCCGCAAATATATTCGATGCAACGCTAATTGCAGTTTCTTGTTACGATGGATTAATGAACGTCTTATAAATTGATAATACATAATTATAATATTTCATATCAAGGCAAAAACTTATTCATTGGTCGTCGTATAATAAGTACTTCGGTGAATTTACAATTAAAAAAAATTAATGATACTCGAGCAATATTTGCGCTTAAATCGGATATCTATTTTTTTTTTTTTTTTTTTTAATACAATCAATATTTCGTAATACAATCCTATGGAATTCGTGTATGTATATCAAAATAAGATGAAATTTTTCAGTTTATCAGCTAATTCCATCATTTTTTTTTATTCATTTCACTTACTAAAACCAATCAAAAATACGTTCTATAAATATTAATATTATAATCGAGTCTAATTCGATCGATCAAATAATTTGACATAATATAACTAACAAGAAGTAATAGGAAAAAATTGATTAAAAAATGTTACATAGAATTAAGAACTAAATTGCCTCCCCCTTCCGCCCTGGGCCCCGCTAACGCTCCGCGTTATTGTTTACTAACGACCTCGCATGTCACGTGATACATCGCCGTGGGACGTTTCGCTGTTTAAGCCCCCCTTGATCTTTTACGCTCTCCAGTCGACAAAAGGCAAAAAACATCTGGGCTTCAAAATATCTCGCTCCTATTCACCGCGTGAACAGTTGTAAGTTGCGCTGTGAGTGATTTAGTACACAATTGTTTGTTTATAACCGACAAACATGCCGCCGAAAACAAGTGGAAAAGCCGCCAAGAAATCGGGCAAGGCCCAAAAGAACATCTCCAAGTCTGATAAGAAAAAGAAGAAGCACAAGAGGAAGGAGAGCTACGCCATCTACATTTACAAAGTGCTCAAACAAGTGCACCCCGACACCGGTATATCGAGCAAGGCCATGTCTATCATGAATTCGTTCGTCAACGACATCTTCGAACGTATCGCGGCTGAGGCCTCCCGTCTCGCCCACTACAACAAGCGCTCTACCATAACATCAAGGGAGGTGCAGACATCCGTGAGACTGCTACTGCCCGGTGAATTAGCCAAGCACGCCGTCAGTGAAGGCACAAAGGCCGTCACCAAATACACCAGCTCGAAGTGAGCTGACTGAAGCCCATCGGTTGTGCAGAATATACAACAACCACAAATATATTTGACAATATGTATATTATGTTACATTGAGTACATAATTTACATTTCAAAGGCCCTTTTCAGGGCCACAAAACGCATCGAATTTAATTTCTGTTTCTAAGATATATGCATAGAACGTCTTCGTCGTAATCGTCTTACTTAAATTCTTACATTTTGAAAGTTAAATATAATATGTTGTTGTTAAAAAAAAAAAAAAAAAAAAAAACCTGACAAACGTTACGAATTGAATAATAATTTATTTACCACAATATCCTTGGTGTGAAGTAGTAAATAGAGAGAATATACACAAATGAGGCTTTTTATTGCCGTCTATTGCGCGCGCACACAACACCGTACAATAATAAATTTAGACGTATTGCAAAGATCGAAGCGCCGTTTAAATATATGCAACAAGAACTTGAAATGATAAAAATAATAAGATTTTTTTATCTGTAGACGTTAAAATAGAATTATCTAATTTTATAATTAAATCTTAGAACCAATGCTGGTATAGTTTAATTTTTTTTTAACTCATAATATTCATATTAAGTAAATAACAAGATTATTATTTAGGGTATATATTTTAATAACCATACCAGAACAAAACATATATTCTTTTTGTTATATACAAATAACAAAGATTTACAATAATTGTTAATAGCGAAGAAAAAAAAAATAAAAAAAAAAAATACGTTCTCGATGTATGCGTGTGTGGTGAGTGAGAAAGAGACAGTGAAGTTGTGGTGAGAGAGGCAATGCGGTCCCCGATGTGCTTAGATATAAAAAGGCGGGCCACCACGGCGAACTTTTTAATAAACTCCTAACCGTCGACTGGTAAGGACATCACAGTGTGTATCGTAACGCGTGTCTTATTAGTGTTCAATAATGGCTCGTACTAAGCAAACGGCTCGCAAATCCACCGGTGGAAAGGCGCCTCGTAAACAGCTCGCAACGAAAGCGGCACGTAAGAGCGCACCAGCCACCGGCGGAGTGAAGAAACCTCATCGCTACAGGCCCGGAACTGTCGCTCTCCGTGAGATTCGCCGTTACCAAAAGAGCACCGAGCTTCTTATTCGCAAGTTGCCATTCCAACGTTTAGTTCGTGAGATCGCGCAAGATTTCAAGACTGATCTGCGTTTCCAGAGCTCTGCTGTGATGGCTCTTCAGGAAGCAAGCGAGGCCTATCTCGTTGGTCTTTTCGAAGACACGAACTTGTGCGCTATTCACGCCAAACGTGTCACCATCATGCCTAAAGACATTCAGCTCGCACGTAGAATTCGCGGCGAGCGCGCCTAAGAAGATTATTTTATATTTTTTATCTTCATATTTGAAATGAAAAAAGGCCCTTTTCAGGGCCGCATATATATCTAGACAAAAATTCAAGTTTCTACGATATGACTGAGAACGTCATTTATATTATAAAATATATAATACAATAAGAATATTTTTAAATTAATAAAAATGAGTACGTCGTTACTAAAAGAATAATTAATTCAAGTTTTGTAATGGAAATGTTCCATAATATGTCGTTTTATATTAATACACATGATTTATGTGAGTTTCGGTTCGGTTTTTGTTACTGTAAGAGTAGTTCTAACTATGAATATCGAACGAAACCGTCGTCATAAATTTTAAACGTTTTATCTAAACTCAAAACAGATGAAAGAGAAATATCAAAATTGAATAAAATTGCAAACAATCAAAAATGTATACGTACATTACATATCTATTAATTGGATTATGTTTTATGTTGTTCGCGAGGTAAATTCATATTCACATTTACATAATATTTACTATTAGTATTGGTTAAAATTTCATTCATGATAATGGTTAAAATTTATATTATTTGTCTCTTTCGTTTCTGGTCGAGGCTATAAGGCTACCTCGCCCCCCGCCTCAACTCCCCGTATGCCCCAATGGGAGGCGGAGCGAACGATTATAAAAAGCGGCGTGGTGGGCGAAAAATTTTATTCCGCTTCAGGACTCGCATCGTGTTGCAAGTGTTGTACATTAGTGCGTTTTTAAACTGTTAAACTAGCAAAATGACCGGTCGCGGCAAGGGAGGTAAAGGCTTGGGAAAAGGCGGAGCGAAGCGTCACAGGAAAGTACTTCGTGATAACATCCAGGGTATTACGAAGCCCGCCATCCGACGTCTCGCTCGAAGAGGCGGCGTGAAGCGTATCTCCGGTCTGATTTACGAGGAGACTCGCGGCGTGTTGAAGGTGTTCCTCGAGAACGTGATCCGCGACGCCGTCACTTACACCGAGCACGCGAAGAGGAAGACCGTCACCGCTATGGACGTCGTATACGCCCTAAAACGTCAAGGACGTACCCTGTACGGTTTCGGCGGTTAAAGGCGAGCAGCAGCAGCAAGCGAAATCTTGCCGGCTCTCGGCTCTTAGCCACGAGACGAGCGTTATTATATTTCTGTCCATTTATAATATCAATGGTCGGATAATAATTATTTCGGCACTGTCAAAAGGCCCTTTTCAGGGCCGCATATATATCTATACACGTTTGATAAAGTTTCTATGGTGTATGACATGGACGTATCGTCTTAATTAAAACGCTTCAATTTGTGATTTTTTTTTTTCACACACAAATATGTATTATCATTCTGTTGTTGGTTGTTTGTACTGGTGTACACCGCCATGATTGTATAAAATTGTTTCGAACTTCGACTTCGAGAGGAGAATAATTCATGATGCGATGATTCTTTCTATTTTTTTTTTTATTTTACACAAACGATTCGATTCGAATACGTATTTTATTTTTAAAAAAAAAAGAAAAGGAGAATAGATTTTTCTTTTGAAGAAGTAAACAAAGTTTTATAAATTATTTTAATGACATTACACTATATACAGCGGATGTTATGTTTTTTTTTTTTTTTTTACTAGCGAAAAAACTTTAACATGGACATGGAAACGTAATGCATACTGCAACAACATTTAATGGTTATTAACAACTTGTATCGCCGGTGATTAATTTGGTTCTAGAGTTTCATTTTCTTATCGATACAGCATAATATATAATACATCTTACTCGTCGGGGCTCTCTAAGGGCAGTGATAAATATGAGCTATGAAATAGGTTTTATTTACTATAATTACATTTGTGACATAATAATAATCTTTTATTAAATTTAAATTATAAACAAAATGGTAAAAAGAAAGAAAGTAAGAAAACTAAACGAGAAACTCGATGGCGATTATAGTGCTACGATACGATCGTACGACTCGCGGCGTTGGTCGCGTTGGTATAGTTTTAATCATCGTCGTAGCTGTACAAATTTGATGATGATCAATGCGATGATGACGAGGGGATCGTAGCTTATTTATATCAAATCAAACGATTAATTTTTAAAGGTCGCACCATCCATACGAAGACTCGAGTTAGTGATACGTGCGGGCCGTTTGTGTTTTACGACCTTCGATGTATAATCGGTCGTTGCTTAAAGAATAATGCATATCCGGAGTGACCTAAGCTCCCTGTTCATCCTCAGGATCTTAACTTTCGTCGGGCGAAAGAAAATTTTACTCCCCGATCGATTAAATAGAGAAAAATCATTTTTAAACACGAGTCGCAGTACGCTCAGAAAACGGCGGGCAAAATAAACATCAATCACGTCGTTTCTCTACGGCTAATCGTTAAACATTTCATTTCTGTATGAAAACAATCTCAAAAATATTATATATCTAACGTTTCGATCTAAATATTTTTACGTTTAATATTTTAAAATCAATTAAATTTAAAACTATCTAGTGAAAAGTTATAAGTGTTGATACGAGAAAACGTCTTGCGGCATCGCGGTTCTCCTTATGGTAAAGCATGCGAGTTTACTTCGTAGCTCGGAAAGGTATCGTACAACGTTACAACTTCTATATCGTACGTTTACTAATATATTTATTCTCTCTTTGAAGAATTATAACATAGCAACGACACCTAAATACATCATCATCATCTACAATGGCCGACACCGCAGTTGCATCGGAAACCCCCGCACCCGCGACCCCAGCGAAGAAACCAAAGGCGACCGCGGCCTCTGCCGGCGGTGTTAAGAAGCCGAAGGCGAAGCCCACTCATCCGAAAACATCGGAGATGGTCACCAGTGCTATCAAGGAGCTGAAGGAACGAAGCGGATCCTCTCTGCAGGCTATTAAGAAATATATCGCAGCACAATACAAAGTCGACGCAGAGAAACTGGCTCCGTTTATCAGGAAATACTTGAAGAGCGCAGTCGAATCCGGTGCTCTCATTCAGACCAAAGGCAAAGGAGCATCCGGTTCGTTCAAACTCGAATCTAAATCGGCCGCCTCCAAGAAACCGGCGGTGGCGAGCAAGAGCGGCGCTGCCAAGAGCACCGCCCCATCAGCCGCCGGATCTGCAGCTGCGAAAACGAAGAAGGGCGCTGCTGCGACCGCCGCCGGCGCAGGGAAAGCTAAGAAGGCCGCTTCCGCTGCTGCCTCATCGCCGTCCAAAGCGAAACCATCCGCCGCAATCAAGGACAAGAAAGCGGCTGCCGCTAAAAAGAAGCCCGCCGCCGCCAGAAAGACCGCCGGAGTGCAGAGCGGAGGTGTCTCCAAAGCTAAAAATGCTGCGCCGAAAGCTAAAAAGAGCGCCAAGCCACCGACGAAGAAACCTAAAGCACCAAAACCGAAAAAGGCGACGACCCCAAAGTCTAAGCCCGCAGCTGCAGCGTCCAAGAAGGCTTCCGCCGCCAAAAAATAAAGAAAGAAGCGTAAGATATCTTACGCTGTCCAACGCCGCAACGCGCCGCCCCCCGCCTACCGCCGCGCCGGTCGTTCCGCCGCCGTCTCCGGCTAGTGGTGGTGCTGTGGTGTTGTTCACCTGGATTAAAGGTTAATGCAAATTGACTCATCTCGAGCGAGTGCCGTCGGGAGTGTCAAAATGCGCCCTTTATAAAAAGCCCTTTTCAGGGCTAACATAAGATTCCAATAAGGTATAAAGTTTCTATAAGGTATAAAGCGAACGAACGTCGTCATCATCATCATCGAACTCTCTATTTATATTCTTTGTATATTACAACAACATATTGCCGTTGTACGATACCTAATCAATTTATTAATTAATTAGTCTGATTAACGCGTACATTTTCATTAATTTATTTATTCTTCGACAAGAACATTACTACTAAGTAAGTGTCCTAATTACTTATCCTAATCGTCATGGATCAATAAACCGAACGAAAAACACAAAAACACATATTTTATCAATTAAGCATTATTATTGATTTTTTTTTTTCAACTCCTTATTATGTATTACGTATACACACACACACACACACACACACACACACACACACGCAAGCGCGCGCCCAACATCCCGATTCTACGTATAATTGATCCAATTCATACGGCGTGTGCTGCTTAAACCCCCCTTCGCTTTGGTACGTCTCGTCGGATATAAGAGTAAAATTTTCTAAAATTTCGCGTGCACTTCGTACAATCGTACGACGACGTTTAATAGTTGTTTTCATTGACGGTTATTATCAAAAAAATATAATGTCTGGACGCGGCAAAGGTGGCAAAGTTAAGGGGAAGGCAAAGTCTCGTTCGAATCGTGCCGGTCTCCAGTTCCCGGTAGGTCGTATACACAGATTGCTGCGTAAGGGCAATTACGCGGAGCGTGTCGGTGCCGGTGCTCCCGTCTATCTCGCTGCGGTTATGGAATATCTCGCTGCTGAAGTTCTCGAGTTGGCCGGCAATGCGGCTCGCGACAACAAGAAGACAAGAATCATTCCCCGACATCTGCAGCTCGCCATCCGCAACGACGAAGAATTGAACAAACTTCTATCCGGAGTGACCATCGCGCAGGGCGGTGTGCTACCTAATATTCAGGCAGTCCTCTTGCCCAAGAAGACCGAGAAGAAGGCTTAAGATGGTGAACAAAGAAAACTAGCGGCGGCGCGACCTATTATACCACCAATGAAGAAAGGAAGAAAGATTATGCGTGATGTGTGTTTTCTACGCACACGTATCATATCTATGCTTTCCTTTTATTTAATTGATGACTAAAAGGCCCTTTTGAGGGCCGCAAATATATTCGATGCAACGCTAATTGCAGTTTCTTGTTACGATGGATTAATGAACGTCTTATAAATTGATAATACATAATTATAATATTTCATATCAAGGCAAAAACTTATTCATTGGTCGTCGTATAATAAGTACTTCGGTGAATTTACAATTAAAAAAAATTAATGATACTCGAGCAATATTTGCGCTTAAATCGGATATCTATTTTTTTTTTTTTTTTTTTTAATACAATCAATATTTCGTAATACAATCCTATGGAATTCGTGTATGTATATCAAAATAAGATGAAATTTTTCAGTTTATCAGCTAATTCCATCATTTTTTTTTATTCATTTCACTTACTAAAACCAATCAAAAATACGTTCTATAAATATTAATATTATAATCGAGTCTAATTCGATCGATCAAATAATTTGACATAATATAACTAACAAGAAGTAATAGGAAAAAATTGATTAAAAAATGTTACATAGAATTAAGAACTAAATTGCCTCCCCCTTCCGCCCTGGGCCCCGCTAACGCTCCGCGTTATTGTTTACTAACGACCTCGCATGTCACGTGATACATCGCCGTGGGACGTTTCGCTGTTTAAGCCCCCCTTGATCTTTTACGCTCTCCAGTCGACAAAAGGCAAAAAACATCTGGGCTTCAAAATATCTCGCTCCTATTCACCGCGTGAACAGTTGTAAGTTGCGCTGTGAGTGATTTAGTACACAATTGTTTGTTTATAACCGACAAACATGCCGCCGAAAACAAGTGGAAAAGCCGCCAAGAAATCGGGCAAGGCCCAAAAGAACATCTCCAAGTCTGATAAGAAAAAGAAGAAGCACAAGAGGAAGGAGAGCTACGCCATCTACATTTACAAAGTGCTCAAACAAGTGCACCCCGACACCGGTATATCGAGCAAGGCCATGTCTATCATGAATTCGTTCGTCAACGACATCTTCGAACGTATCGCGGCTGAGGCCTCCCGTCTCGCCCACTACAACAAGCGCTCTACCATAACATCAAGGGAGGTGCAGACATCCGTGAGACTGCTACTGCCCGGTGAATTAGCCAAGCACGCCGTCAGTGAAGGCACAAAGGCCGTCACCAAATACACCAGCTCGAAGTGAGCTGACTGAAGCCCATCGGTTGTGCAGAATATACAACAACCACAAATATATTTGACAATATGTATATTATGTTACATTGAGTACATAATTTACATTTCAAAGGCCCTTTTCAGGGCCACAAAACGCATCGAATTTAATTTCTGTTTCTAAGATATATGCATAGAACGTCTTCGTCGTAATCGTCTTACTTAAATTCTTACATTTTGAAAGTTAAATATAATATGTTGTTGTTAAAAAAAAAAAAAAAAAAAAAAACCTGACAAACGTTACGAATTGAATAATAATTTATTTACCACAATATCCTTGGTGTGAAGTAGTAAATAGAGAGAATATACACAAATGAGGCTTTTTATTGCCGTCTATTGCGCGCGCACACAACACCGTACAATAATAAATTTAGACGTATTGCAAAGATCGAAGCGCCGTTTAAATATATGCAACAAGAACTTGAAATGATAAAAATAATAAGATTTTTTTATCTGTAGACGTTAAAATAGAATTATCTAATTTTATAATTAAATCTTAGAACCAATGCTGGTATAGTTTAATTTTTTTTTAACTCATAATATTCATATTAAGTAAATAACAAGATTATTATTTAGGGTATATATTTTAATAACCATACCAGAACAAAACATATATTCTTTTTGTTATATACAAATAACAAAGATTTACAATAATTGTTAATAGCGAAGAAAAAAAAAATAAAAAAAAAAAATACGTTCTCGATGTATGCGTGTGTGGTGAGTGAGAAAGAGACAGTGAAGTTGTGGTGAGAGAGGCAATGCGGTCCCCGATGTGCTTAGATATAAAAAGGCGGGCCACCACGGCGAACTTTTTAATAAACTCCTAACCGTCGACTGGTAAGGACATCACAGTGTGTATCGTAACGCGTGTCTTATTAGTGTTCAATAATGGCTCGTACTAAGCAAACGGCTCGCAAATCCACCGGTGGAAAGGCGCCTCGTAAACAGCTCGCAACGAAAGCGGCACGTAAGAGCGCACCAGCCACCGGCGGAGTGAAGAAACCTCATCGCTACAGGCCCGGAACTGTCGCTCTCCGTGAGATTCGCCGTTACCAAAAGAGCACCGAGCTTCTTATTCGCAAGTTGCCATTCCAACGTTTAGTTCGTGAGATCGCGCAAGATTTCAAGACTGATCTGCGTTTCCAGAGCTCTGCTGTGATGGCTCTTCAGGAAGCAAGCGAGGCCTATCTCGTTGGTCTTTTCGAAGACACGAACTTGTGCGCTATTCACGCCAAACGTGTCACCATCATGCCTAAAGACATTCAGCTCGCACGTAGAATTCGCGGCGAGCGCGCCTAAGAAGATTATTTTATATTTTTTATCTTCATATTTGAAATGAAAAAAGGCCCTTTTCAGGGCCGCATATATATCTAGACAAAAATTCAAGTTTCTACGATATGACTGAGAACGTCATTTATATTATAAAATATATAATACAATAAGAATATTTTTAAATTAATAAAAATGAGTACGTCGTTACTAAAAGAATAATTAATTCAAGTTTTGTAATGGAAATGTTCCATAATATGTCGTTTTATATTAATACACATGATTTATGTGAGTTTCGGTTCGGTTTTTGTTACTGTAAGAGTAGTTCTAACTATGAATATCGAACGAAACCGTCGTCATAAATTTTAAACGTTTTATCTAAACTCAAAACAGATGAAAGAGAAATATCAAAATTGAATAAAATTGCAAACAATCAAAAATGTATACGTACATTACATATCTATTAATTGGATTATGTTTTATGTTGTTCGCGAGGTAAATTCATATTCACATTTACATAATATTTACTATTAGTATTGGTTAAAATTTCATTCATGATAATGGTTAAAATTTATATTATTTGTCTCTTTCGTTTCTGGTCGAGGCTATAAGGCTACCTCGCCCCCCGCCTCAACTCCCCGTATGCCCCAATGGGAGGCGGAGCGAACGATTATAAAAAGCGGCGTGGTGGGCGAAAAATTTTATTCCGCTTCAGGACTCGCATCGTGTTGCAAGTGTTGTACATTAGTGCGTTTTTAAACTGTTAAACTAGCAAAATGACCGGTCGCGGCAAGGGAGGTAAAGGCTTGGGAAAAGGCGGAGCGAAGCGTCACAGGAAAGTACTTCGTGATAACATCCAGGGTATTACGAAGCCCGCCATCCGACGTCTCGCTCGAAGAGGCGGCGTGAAGCGTATCTCCGGTCTGATTTACGAGGAGACTCGCGGCGTGTTGAAGGTGTTCCTCGAGAACGTGATCCGCGACGCCGTCACTTACACCGAGCACGCGAAGAGGAAGACCGTCACCGCTATGGACGTCGTATACGCCCTAAAACGTCAAGGACGTACCCTGTACGGTTTCGGCGGTTAAAGGCGAGCAGCAGCAGCAAGCGAAATCTTGCCGGCTCTCGGCTCTTAGCCACGAGACGAGCGTTATTATATTTCTGTCCATTTATAATATCAATGGTCGGATAATAATTATTTCGGCACTGTCAAAAGGCCCTTTTCAGGGCCGCATATATATCTATACACGTTTGATAAAGTTTCTATGGTGTATGACATGGACGTATCGTCTTAATTAAAACGCTTCAATTTGTGATTTTTTTTTTTCACACACAAATATGTATTATCATTCTGTTGTTGGTTGTTTGTACTGGTGTACACCGCCATGATTGTATAAAATTGTTTCGAACTTCGACTTCGAGAGGAGAATAATTCATGATGCGATGATTCTTTCTATTTTTTTTTTTATTTTACACAAACGATTCGATTCGAATACGTATTTTATTTTTAAAAAAAAAAGAAAAGGAGAATAGATTTTTCTTTTGAAGAAGTAAACAAAGTTTTATAAATTATTTTAATGACATTACACTATATACAGCGGATGTTATGTTTTTTTTTTTTTTTTTACTAGCGAAAAAACTTTAACATGGACATGGAAACGTAATGCATACTGCAACAACATTTAATGGTTATTAACAACTTGTATCGCCGGTGATTAATTTGGTTCTAGAGTTTCATTTTCTTATCGATACAGCATAATATATAATACATCTTACTCGTCGGGGCTCTCTAAGGGCAGTGATAAATATGAGCTATGAAATAGGTTTTATTTACTATAATTACATTTGTGACATAATAATAATCTTTTATTAAATTTAAATTATAAACAAAATGGTAAAAAGAAAGAAAGTAAGAAAACTAAACGAGAAACTCGATGGCGATTATAGTGCTACGATACGATCGTACGACTCGCGGCGTTGGTCGCGTTGGTATAGTTTTAATCATCGTCGTAGCTGTACAAATTTGATGATGATCAATGCGATGATGACGAGGGGATCGTAGCTTATTTATATCAAATCAAACGATTAATTTTTAAAGGTCGCACCATCCATACGAAGACTCGAGTTAGTGATACGTGCGGGCCGTTTGTGTTTTACGACCTTCGATGTATAATCGGTCGTTGCTTAAAGAATAATGCATATCCGGAGTGACCTAAGCTCCCTGTTCATCCTCAGGATCTTAACTTTCGTCGGGCGAAAGAAAATTTTACTCCCCGATCGATTAAATAGAGAAAAATCATTTTTAAACACGAGTCGCAGTACGCTCAGAAAACGGCGGGCAAAATAAACATCAATCACGTCGTTTCTCTACGGCTAATCGTTAAACATTTCATTTCTGTATGAAAACAATCTCAAAAATATTATATATCTAACGTTTCGATCTAAATATTTTTACGTTTAATATTTTAAAATCAATTAAATTTAAAACTATCTAGTGAAAAGTTATAAGTGTTGATACGAGAAAACGTCTTGCGGCATCGCGGTTCTCCTTATGGTAAAGCATGCGAGTTTACTTCGTAGCTCGGAAAGGTATCGTACAACGTTACAACTTCTATATCGTACGTTTACTAATATATTTATTCTCTCTTTGAAGAATTATAACATAGCAACGACACCTAAATACATCATCATCATCTACAATGGCCGACACCGCAGTTGCATCGGAAACCCCCGCACCCGCGACCCCAGCGAAGAAACCAAAGGCGACCGCGGCCTCTGCCGGCGGTGTTAAGAAGCCGAAGGCGAAGCCCACTCATCCGAAAACATCGGAGATGGTCACCAGTGCTATCAAGGAGCTGAAGGAACGAAGCGGATCCTCTCTGCAGGCTATTAAGAAATATATCGCAGCACAATACAAAGTCGACGCAGAGAAACTGGCTCCGTTTATCAGGAAATACTTGAAGAGCGCAGTCGAATCCGGTGCTCTCATTCAGACCAAAGGCAAAGGAGCATCCGGTTCGTTCAAACTCGAATCTAAATCGGCCGCCTCCAAGAAACCGGCGGTGGCGAGCAAGAGCGGCGCTGCCAAGAGCACCGCCCCATCAGCCGCCGGATCTGCAGCTGCGAAAACGAAGAAGGGCGCTGCTGCGACCGCCGCCGGCGCAGGGAAAGCTAAGAAGGCCGCTTCCGCTGCTGCCTCATCGCCGTCCAAAGCGAAACCATCCGCCGCAATCAAGGACAAGAAAGCGGCTGCCGCTAAAAAGAAGCCCGCCGCCGCCAGAAAGACCGCCGGAGTGCAGAGCGGAGGTGTCTCCAAAGCTAAAAATGCTGCGCCGAAAGCTAAAAAGAGCGCCAAGCCACCGACGAAGAAACCTAAAGCACCAAAACCGAAAAAGGCGACGACCCCAAAGTCTAAGCCCGCAGCTGCAGCGTCCAAGAAGGCTTCCGCCGCCAAAAAATAAAGAAAGAAGCGTAAGATATCTTACGCTGTCCAACGCCGCAACGCGCCGCCCCCCGCCTACCGCCGCGCCGGTCGTTCCGCCGCCGTCTCCGGCTAGTGGTGGTGCTGTGGTGTTGTTCACCTGGATTAAAGGTTAATGCAAATTGACTCATCTCGAGCGAGTGCCGTCGGGAGTGTCAAAATGCGCCCTTTATAAAAAGCCCTTTTCAGGGCTAACATAAGATTCCAATAAGGTATAAAGTTTCTATAAGGTATAAAGCGAACGAACGTCGTCATCATCATCATCGAACTCTCTATTTATATTCTTTGTATATTACAACAACATATTGCCGTTGTACGATACCTAATCAATTTATTAATTAATTAGTCTGATTAACGCGTACATTTTCATTAATTTATTTATTCTTCGACAAGAACATTACTACTAAGTAAGTGTCCTAATTACTTATCCTAATCGTCATGGATCAATAAACCGAACGAAAAACACAAAAACACATATTTTATCAATTAAGCATTATTATTGATTTTTTTTTTTCAACTCCTTATTATGTATTACGTATACACACACACACACACACACACACACACACACACACGCAAGCGCGCGCCCAACATCCCGATTCTACGTATAATTGATCCAATTCATACGGCGTGTGCTGCTTAAACCCCCCTTCGCTTTGGTACGTCTCGTCGGATATAAGAGTAAAATTTTCTAAAATTTCGCGTGCACTTCGTACAATCGTACGACGACGTTTAATAGTTGTTTTCATTGACGGTTATTATCAAAAAAATATAATGTCTGGACGCGGCAAAGGTGGCAAAGTTAAGGGGAAGGCAAAGTCTCGTTCGAATCGTGCCGGTCTCCAGTTCCCGGTAGGTCGTATACACAGATTGCTGCGTAAGGGCAATTACGCGGAGCGTGTCGGTGCCGGTGCTCCCGTCTATCTCGCTGCGGTTATGGAATATCTCGCTGCTGAAGTTCTCGAGTTGGCCGGCAATGCGGCTCGCGACAACAAGAAGACAAGAATCATTCCCCGACATCTGCAGCTCGCCATCCGCAACGACGAAGAATTGAACAAACTTCTATCCGGAGTGACCATCGCGCAGGGCGGTGTGCTACCTAATATTCAGGCAGTCCTCTTGCCCAAGAAGACCGAGAAGAAGGCTTAAGATGGTGAACAAAGAAAACTAGCGGCGGCGCGACCTATTATACCACCAATGAAGAAAGGAAGAAAGATTATGCGTGATGTGTGTTTTCTACGCACACGTATCATATCTATGCTTTCCTTTTATTTAATTGATGACTAAAAGGCCCTTTTGAGGGCCGCAAATATATTCGATGCAACGCTAATTGCAGTTTCTTGTTACGATGGATTAATGAACGTCTTATAAATTGATAATACATAATTATAATATTTCATATCAAGGCAAAAACTTATTCATTGGTCGTCGTATAATAAGTACTTCGGTGAATTTACAATTAAAAAAAATTAATGATACTCGAGCAATATTTGCGCTTAAATCGGATATCTATTTTTTTTTTTTTTTTTTTTAATACAATCAATATTTCGTAATACAATCCTATGGAATTCGTGTATGTATATCAAAATAAGATGAAATTTTTCAGTTTATCAGCTAATTCCATCATTTTTTTTTATTCATTTCACTTACTAAAACCAATCAAAAATACGTTCTATAAATATTAATATTATAATCGAGTCTAATTCGATCGATCAAATAATTTGACATAATATAACTAACAAGAAGTAATAGGAAAAAATTGATTAAAAAATGTTACATAGAATTAAGAACTAAATTGCCTCCCCCTTCCGCCCTGGGCCCCGCTAACGCTCCGCGTTATTGTTTACTAACGACCTCGCATGTCACGTGATACATCGCCGTGGGACGTTTCGCTGTTTAAGCCCCCCTTGATCTTTTACGCTCTCCAGTCGACAAAAGGCAAAAAACATCTGGGCTTCAAAATATCTCGCTCCTATTCACCGCGTGAACAGTTGTAAGTTGCGCTGTGAGTGATTTAGTACACAATTGTTTGTTTATAACCGACAAACATGCCGCCGAAAACAAGTGGAAAAGCCGCCAAGAAATCGGGCAAGGCCCAAAAGAACATCTCCAAGTCTGATAAGAAAAAGAAGAAGCACAAGAGGAAGGAGAGCTACGCCATCTACATTTACAAAGTGCTCAAACAAGTGCACCCCGACACCGGTATATCGAGCAAGGCCATGTCTATCATGAATTCGTTCGTCAACGACATCTTCGAACGTATCGCGGCTGAGGCCTCCCGTCTCGCCCACTACAACAAGCGCTCTACCATAACATCAAGGGAGGTGCAGACATCCGTGAGACTGCTACTGCCCGGTGAATTAGCCAAGCACGCCGTCAGTGAAGGCACAAAGGCCGTCACCAAATACACCAGCTCGAAGTGAGCTGACTGAAGCCCATCGGTTGTGCAGAATATACAACAACCACAAATATATTTGACAATATGTATATTATGTTACATTGAGTACATAATTTACATTTCAAAGGCCCTTTTCAGGGCCACAAAACGCATCGAATTTAATTTCTGTTTCTAAGATATATGCATAGAACGTCTTCGTCGTAATCGTCTTACTTAAATTCTTACATTTTGAAAGTTAAATATAATATGTTGTTGTTAAAAAAAAAAAAAAAAAAAAAAACCTGACAAACGTTACGAATTGAATAATAATTTATTTACCACAATATCCTTGGTGTGAAGTAGTAAATAGAGAGAATATACACAAATGAGGCTTTTTATTGCCGTCTATTGCGCGCGCACACAACACCGTACAATAATAAATTTAGACGTATTGCAAAGATCGAAGCGCCGTTTAAATATATGCAACAAGAACTTGAAATGATAAAAATAATAAGATTTTTTTATCTGTAGACGTTAAAATAGAATTATCTAATTTTATAATTAAATCTTAGAACCAATGCTGGTATAGTTTAATTTTTTTTTAACTCATAATATTCATATTAAGTAAATAACAAGATTATTATTTAGGGTATATATTTTAATAACCATACCAGAACAAAACATATATTCTTTTTGTTATATACAAATAACAAAGATTTACAATAATTGTTAATAGCGAAGAAAAAAAAAATAAAAAAAAAAAATACGTTCTCGATGTATGCGTGTGTGGTGAGTGAGAAAGAGACAGTGAAGTTGTGGTGAGAGAGGCAATGCGGTCCCCGATGTGCTTAGATATAAAAAGGCGGGCCACCACGGCGAACTTTTTAATAAACTCCTAACCGTCGACTGGTAAGGACATCACAGTGTGTATCGTAACGCGTGTCTTATTAGTGTTCAATAATGGCTCGTACTAAGCAAACGGCTCGCAAATCCACCGGTGGAAAGGCGCCTCGTAAACAGCTCGCAACGAAAGCGGCACGTAAGAGCGCACCAGCCACCGGCGGAGTGAAGAAACCTCATCGCTACAGGCCCGGAACTGTCGCTCTCCGTGAGATTCGCCGTTACCAAAAGAGCACCGAGCTTCTTATTCGCAAGTTGCCATTCCAACGTTTAGTTCGTGAGATCGCGCAAGATTTCAAGACTGATCTGCGTTTCCAGAGCTCTGCTGTGATGGCTCTTCAGGAAGCAAGCGAGGCCTATCTCGTTGGTCTTTTCGAAGACACGAACTTGTGCGCTATTCACGCCAAACGTGTCACCATCATGCCTAAAGACATTCAGCTCGCACGTAGAATTCGCGGCGAGCGCGCCTAAGAAGATTATTTTATATTTTTTATCTTCATATTTGAAATGAAAAAAGGCCCTTTTCAGGGCCGCATATATATCTAGACAAAAATTCAAGTTTCTACGATATGACTGAGAACGTCATTTATATTATAAAATATATAATACAATAAGAATATTTTTAAATTAATAAAAATGAGTACGTCGTTACTAAAAGAATAATTAATTCAAGTTTTGTAATGGAAATGTTCCATAATATGTCGTTTTATATTAATACACATGATTTATGTGAGTTTCGGTTCGGTTTTTGTTACTGTAAGAGTAGTTCTAACTATGAATATCGAACGAAACCGTCGTCATAAATTTTAAACGTTTTATCTAAACTCAAAACAGATGAAAGAGAAATATCAAAATTGAATAAAATTGCAAACAATCAAAAATGTATACGTACATTACATATCTATTAATTGGATTATGTTTTATGTTGTTCGCGAGGTAAATTCATATTCACATTTACATAATATTTACTATTAGTATTGGTTAAAATTTCATTCATGATAATGGTTAAAATTTATATTATTTGTCTCTTTCGTTTCTGGTCGAGGCTATAAGGCTACCTCGCCCCCCGCCTCAACTCCCCGTATGCCCCAATGGGAGGCGGAGCGAACGATTATAAAAAGCGGCGTGGTGGGCGAAAAATTTTATTCCGCTTCAGGACTCGCATCGTGTTGCAAGTGTTGTACATTAGTGCGTTTTTAAACTGTTAAACTAGCAAAATGACCGGTCGCGGCAAGGGAGGTAAAGGCTTGGGAAAAGGCGGAGCGAAGCGTCACAGGAAAGTACTTCGTGATAACATCCAGGGTATTACGAAGCCCGCCATCCGACGTCTCGCTCGAAGAGGCGGCGTGAAGCGTATCTCCGGTCTGATTTACGAGGAGACTCGCGGCGTGTTGAAGGTGTTCCTCGAGAACGTGATCCGCGACGCCGTCACTTACACCGAGCACGCGAAGAGGAAGACCGTCACCGCTATGGACGTCGTATACGCCCTAAAACGTCAAGGACGTACCCTGTACGGTTTCGGCGGTTAAAGGCGAGCAGCAGCAGCAAGCGAAATCTTGCCGGCTCTCGGCTCTTAGCCACGAGACGAGCGTTATTATATTTCTGTCCATTTATAATATCAATGGTCGGATAATAATTATTTCGGCACTGTCAAAAGGCCCTTTTCAGGGCCGCATATATATCTATACACGTTTGATAAAGTTTCTATGGTGTATGACATGGACGTATCGTCTTAATTAAAACGCTTCAATTTGTGATTTTTTTTTTTCACACACAAATATGTATTATCATTCTGTTGTTGGTTGTTTGTACTGGTGTACACCGCCATGATTGTATAAAATTGTTTCGAACTTCGACTTCGAGAGGAGAATAATTCATGATGCGATGATTCTTTCTATTTTTTTTTTTATTTTACACAAACGATTCGATTCGAATACGTATTTTATTTTTAAAAAAAAAAGAAAAGGAGAATAGATTTTTCTTTTGAAGAAGTAAACAAAGTTTTATAAATTATTTTAATGACATTACACTATATACAGCGGATGTTATGTTTTTTTTTTTTTTTTTACTAGCGAAAAAACTTTAACATGGACATGGAAACGTAATGCATACTGCAACAACATTTAATGGTTATTAACAACTTGTATCGCCGGTGATTAATTTGGTTCTAGAGTTTCATTTTCTTATCGATACAGCATAATATATAATACATCTTACTCGTCGGGGCTCTCTAAGGGCAGTGATAAATATGAGCTATGAAATAGGTTTTATTTACTATAATTACATTTGTGACATAATAATAATCTTTTATTAAATTTAAATTATAAACAAAATGGTAAAAAGAAAGAAAGTAAGAAAACTAAACGAGAAACTCGATGGCGATTATAGTGCTACGATACGATCGTACGACTCGCGGCGTTGGTCGCGTTGGTATAGTTTTAATCATCGTCGTAGCTGTACAAATTTGATGATGATCAATGCGATGATGACGAGGGGATCGTAGCTTATTTATATCAAATCAAACGATTAATTTTTAAAGGTCGCACCATCCATACGAAGACTCGAGTTAGTGATACGTGCGGGCCGTTTGTGTTTTACGACCTTCGATGTATAATCGGTCGTTGCTTAAAGAATAATGCATATCCGGAGTGACCTAAGCTCCCTGTTCATCCTCAGGATCTTAACTTTCGTCGGGCGAAAGAAAATTTTACTCCCCGATCGATTAAATAGAGAAAAATCATTTTTAAACACGAGTCGCAGTACGCTCAGAAAACGGCGGGCAAAATAAACATCAATCACGTCGTTTCTCTACGGCTAATCGTTAAACATTTCATTTCTGTATGAAAACAATCTCAAAAATATTATATATCTAACGTTTCGATCTAAATATTTTTACGTTTAATATTTTAAAATCAATTAAATTTAAAACTATCTAGTGAAAAGTTATAAGTGTTGATACGAGAAAACGTCTTGCGGCATCGCGGTTCTCCTTATGGTAAAGCATGCGAGTTTACTTCGTAGCTCGGAAAGGTATCGTACAACGTTACAACTTCTATATCGTACGTTTACTAATATATTTATTCTCTCTTTGAAGAATTATAACATAGCAACGACACCTAAATACATCATCATCATCTACAATGGCCGACACCGCAGTTGCATCGGAAACCCCCGCACCCGCGACCCCAGCGAAGAAACCAAAGGCGACCGCGGCCTCTGCCGGCGGTGTTAAGAAGCCGAAGGCGAAGCCCACTCATCCGAAAACATCGGAGATGGTCACCAGTGCTATCAAGGAGCTGAAGGAACGAAGCGGATCCTCTCTGCAGGCTATTAAGAAATATATCGCAGCACAATACAAAGTCGACGCAGAGAAACTGGCTCCGTTTATCAGGAAATACTTGAAGAGCGCAGTCGAATCCGGTGCTCTCATTCAGACCAAAGGCAAAGGAGCATCCGGTTCGTTCAAACTCGAATCTAAATCGGCCGCCTCCAAGAAACCGGCGGTGGCGAGCAAGAGCGGCGCTGCCAAGAGCACCGCCCCATCAGCCGCCGGATCTGCAGCTGCGAAAACGAAGAAGGGCGCTGCTGCGACCGCCGCCGGCGCAGGGAAAGCTAAGAAGGCCGCTTCCGCTGCTGCCTCATCGCCGTCCAAAGCGAAACCATCCGCCGCAATCAAGGACAAGAAAGCGGCTGCCGCTAAAAAGAAGCCCGCCGCCGCCAGAAAGACCGCCGGAGTGCAGAGCGGAGGTGTCTCCAAAGCTAAAAATGCTGCGCCGAAAGCTAAAAAGAGCGCCAAGCCACCGACGAAGAAACCTAAAGCACCAAAACCGAAAAAGGCGACGACCCCAAAGTCTAAGCCCGCAGCTGCAGCGTCCAAGAAGGCTTCCGCCGCCAAAAAATAAAGAAAGAAGCGTAAGATATCTTACGCTGTCCAACGCCGCAACGCGCCGCCCCCCGCCTACCGCCGCGCCGGTCGTTCCGCCGCCGTCTCCGGCTAGTGGTGGTGCTGTGGTGTTGTTCACCTGGATTAAAGGTTAATGCAAATTGACTCATCTCGAGCGAGTGCCGTCGGGAGTGTCAAAATGCGCCCTTTATAAAAAGCCCTTTTCAGGGCTAACATAAGATTCCAATAAGGTATAAAGTTTCTATAAGGTATAAAGCGAACGAACGTCGTCATCATCATCATCGAACTCTCTATTTATATTCTTTGTATATTACAACAACATATTGCCGTTGTACGATACCTAATCAATTTATTAATTAATTAGTCTGATTAACGCGTACATTTTCATTAATTTATTTATTCTTCGACAAGAACATTACTACTAAGTAAGTGTCCTAATTACTTATCCTAATCGTCATGGATCAATAAACCGAACGAAAAACACAAAAACACATATTTTATCAATTAAGCATTATTATTGATTTTTTTTTTTCAACTCCTTATTATGTATTACGTATACACACACACACACACACACACACACACACACACACGCAAGCGCGCGCCCAACATCCCGATTCTACGTATAATTGATCCAATTCATACGGCGTGTGCTGCTTAAACCCCCCTTCGCTTTGGTACGTCTCGTCGGATATAAGAGTAAAATTTTCTAAAATTTCGCGTGCACTTCGTACAATCGTACGACGACGTTTAATAGTTGTTTTCATTGACGGTTATTATCAAAAAAATATAATGTCTGGACGCGGCAAAGGTGGCAAAGTTAAGGGGAAGGCAAAGTCTCGTTCGAATCGTGCCGGTCTCCAGTTCCCGGTAGGTCGTATACACAGATTGCTGCGTAAGGGCAATTACGCGGAGCGTGTCGGTGCCGGTGCTCCCGTCTATCTCGCTGCGGTTATGGAATATCTCGCTGCTGAAGTTCTCGAGTTGGCCGGCAATGCGGCTCGCGACAACAAGAAGACAAGAATCATTCCCCGACATCTGCAGCTCGCCATCCGCAACGACGAAGAATTGAACAAACTTCTATCCGGAGTGACCATCGCGCAGGGCGGTGTGCTACCTAATATTCAGGCAGTCCTCTTGCCCAAGAAGACCGAGAAGAAGGCTTAAGATGGTGAACAAAGAAAACTAGCGGCGGCGCGACCTATTATACCACCAATGAAGAAAGGAAGAAAGATTATGCGTGATGTGTGTTTTCTACGCACACGTATCATATCTATGCTTTCCTTTTATTTAATTGATGACTAAAAGGCCCTTTTGAGGGCCGCAAATATATTCGATGCAACGCTAATTGCAGTTTCTTGTTACGATGGATTAATGAACGTCTTATAAATTGATAATACATAATTATAATATTTCATATCAAGGCAAAAACTTATTCATTGGTCGTCGTATAATAAGTACTTCGGTGAATTTACAATTAAAAAAAATTAATGATACTCGAGCAATATTTGCGCTTAAATCGGATATCTATTTTTTTTTTTTTTTTTTTTAATACAATCAATATTTCGTAATACAATCCTATGGAATTCGTGTATGTATATCAAAATAAGATGAAATTTTTCAGTTTATCAGCTAATTCCATCATTTTTTTTTATTCATTTCACTTACTAAAACCAATCAAAAATACGTTCTATAAATATTAATATTATAATCGAGTCTAATTCGATCGATCAAATAATTTGACATAATATAACTAACAAGAAGTAATAGGAAAAAATTGATTAAAAAATGTTACATAGAATTAAGAACTAAATTGCCTCCCCCTTCCGCCCTGGGCCCCGCTAACGCTCCGCGTTATTGTTTACTAACGACCTCGCATGTCACGTGATACATCGCCGTGGGACGTTTCGCTGTTTAAGCCCCCCTTGATCTTTTACGCTCTCCAGTCGACAAAAGGCAAAAAACATCTGGGCTTCAAAATATCTCGCTCCTATTCACCGCGTGAACAGTTGTAAGTTGCGCTGTGAGTGATTTAGTACACAATTGTTTGTTTATAACCGACAAACATGCCGCCGAAAACAAGTGGAAAAGCCGCCAAGAAATCGGGCAAGGCCCAAAAGAACATCTCCAAGTCTGATAAGAAAAAGAAGAAGCACAAGAGGAAGGAGAGCTACGCCATCTACATTTACAAAGTGCTCAAACAAGTGCACCCCGACACCGGTATATCGAGCAAGGCCATGTCTATCATGAATTCGTTCGTCAACGACATCTTCGAACGTATCGCGGCTGAGGCCTCCCGTCTCGCCCACTACAACAAGCGCTCTACCATAACATCAAGGGAGGTGCAGACATCCGTGAGACTGCTACTGCCCGGTGAATTAGCCAAGCACGCCGTCAGTGAAGGCACAAAGGCCGTCACCAAATACACCAGCTCGAAGTGAGCTGACTGAAGCCCATCGGTTGTGCAGAATATACAACAACCACAAATATATTTGACAATATGTATATTATGTTACATTGAGTACATAATTTACATTTCAAAGGCCCTTTTCAGGGCCACAAAACGCATCGAATTTAATTTCTGTTTCTAAGATATATGCATAGAACGTCTTCGTCGTAATCGTCTTACTTAAATTCTTACATTTTGAAAGTTAAATATAATATGTTGTTGTTAAAAAAAAAAAAAAAAAAAAAAACCTGACAAACGTTACGAATTGAATAATAATTTATTTACCACAATATCCTTGGTGTGAAGTAGTAAATAGAGAGAATATACACAAATGAGGCTTTTTATTGCCGTCTATTGCGCGCGCACACAACACCGTACAATAATAAATTTAGACGTATTGCAAAGATCGAAGCGCCGTTTAAATATATGCAACAAGAACTTGAAATGATAAAAATAATAAGATTTTTTTATCTGTAGACGTTAAAATAGAATTATCTAATTTTATAATTAAATCTTAGAACCAATGCTGGTATAGTTTAATTTTTTTTTAACTCATAATATTCATATTAAGTAAATAACAAGATTATTATTTAGGGTATATATTTTAATAACCATACCAGAACAAAACATATATTCTTTTTGTTATATACAAATAACAAAGATTTACAATAATTGTTAATAGCGAAGAAAAAAAAAATAAAAAAAAAAAATACGTTCTCGATGTATGCGTGTGTGGTGAGTGAGAAAGAGACAGTGAAGTTGTGGTGAGAGAGGCAATGCGGTCCCCGATGTGCTTAGATATAAAAAGGCGGGCCACCACGGCGAACTTTTTAATAAACTCCTAACCGTCGACTGGTAAGGACATCACAGTGTGTATCGTAACGCGTGTCTTATTAGTGTTCAATAATGGCTCGTACTAAGCAAACGGCTCGCAAATCCACCGGTGGAAAGGCGCCTCGTAAACAGCTCGCAACGAAAGCGGCACGTAAGAGCGCACCAGCCACCGGCGGAGTGAAGAAACCTCATCGCTACAGGCCCGGAACTGTCGCTCTCCGTGAGATTCGCCGTTACCAAAAGAGCACCGAGCTTCTTATTCGCAAGTTGCCATTCCAACGTTTAGTTCGTGAGATCGCGCAAGATTTCAAGACTGATCTGCGTTTCCAGAGCTCTGCTGTGATGGCTCTTCAGGAAGCAAGCGAGGCCTATCTCGTTGGTCTTTTCGAAGACACGAACTTGTGCGCTATTCACGCCAAACGTGTCACCATCATGCCTAAAGACATTCAGCTCGCACGTAGAATTCGCGGCGAGCGCGCCTAAGAAGATTATTTTATATTTTTTATCTTCATATTTGAAATGAAAAAAGGCCCTTTTCAGGGCCGCATATATATCTAGACAAAAATTCAAGTTTCTACGATATGACTGAGAACGTCATTTATATTATAAAATATATAATACAATAAGAATATTTTTAAATTAATAAAAATGAGTACGTCGTTACTAAAAGAATAATTAATTCAAGTTTTGTAATGGAAATGTTCCATAATATGTCGTTTTATATTAATACACATGATTTATGTGAGTTTCGGTTCGGTTTTTGTTACTGTAAGAGTAGTTCTAACTATGAATATCGAACGAAACCGTCGTCATAAATTTTAAACGTTTTATCTAAACTCAAAACAGATGAAAGAGAAATATCAAAATTGAATAAAATTGCAAACAATCAAAAATGTATACGTACATTACATATCTATTAATTGGATTATGTTTTATGTTGTTCGCGAGGTAAATTCATATTCACATTTACATAATATTTACTATTAGTATTGGTTAAAATTTCATTCATGATAATGGTTAAAATTTATATTATTTGTCTCTTTCGTTTCTGGTCGAGGCTATAAGGCTACCTCGCCCCCCGCCTCAACTCCCCGTATGCCCCAATGGGAGGCGGAGCGAACGATTATAAAAAGCGGCGTGGTGGGCGAAAAATTTTATTCCGCTTCAGGACTCGCATCGTGTTGCAAGTGTTGTACATTAGTGCGTTTTTAAACTGTTAAACTAGCAAAATGACCGGTCGCGGCAAGGGAGGTAAAGGCTTGGGAAAAGGCGGAGCGAAGCGTCACAGGAAAGTACTTCGTGATAACATCCAGGGTATTACGAAGCCCGCCATCCGACGTCTCGCTCGAAGAGGCGGCGTGAAGCGTATCTCCGGTCTGATTTACGAGGAGACTCGCGGCGTGTTGAAGGTGTTCCTCGAGAACGTGATCCGCGACGCCGTCACTTACACCGAGCACGCGAAGAGGAAGACCGTCACCGCTATGGACGTCGTATACGCCCTAAAACGTCAAGGACGTACCCTGTACGGTTTCGGCGGTTAAAGGCGAGCAGCAGCAGCAAGCGAAATCTTGCCGGCTCTCGGCTCTTAGCCACGAGACGAGCGTTATTATATTTCTGTCCATTTATAATATCAATGGTCGGATAATAATTATTTCGGCACTGTCAAAAGGCCCTTTTCAGGGCCGCATATATATCTATACACGTTTGATAAAGTTTCTATGGTGTATGACATGGACGTATCGTCTTAATTAAAACGCTTCAATTTGTGATTTTTTTTTTTCACACACAAATATGTATTATCATTCTGTTGTTGGTTGTTTGTACTGGTGTACACCGCCATGATTGTATAAAATTGTTTCGAACTTCGACTTCGAGAGGAGAATAATTCATGATGCGATGATTCTTTCTATTTTTTTTTTTATTTTACACAAACGATTCGATTCGAATACGTATTTTATTTTTAAAAAAAAAAGAAAAGGAGAATAGATTTTTCTTTTGAAGAAGTAAACAAAGTTTTATAAATTATTTTAATGACATTACACTATATACAGCGGATGTTATGTTTTTTTTTTTTTTTTTACTAGCGAAAAAACTTTAACATGGACATGGAAACGTAATGCATACTGCAACAACATTTAATGGTTATTAACAACTTGTATCGCCGGTGATTAATTTGGTTCTAGAGTTTCATTTTCTTATCGATACAGCATAATATATAATACATCTTACTCGTCGGGGCTCTCTAAGGGCAGTGATAAATATGAGCTATGAAATAGGTTTTATTTACTATAATTACATTTGTGACATAATAATAATCTTTTATTAAATTTAAATTATAAACAAAATGGTAAAAAGAAAGAAAGTAAGAAAACTAAACGAGAAACTCGATGGCGATTATAGTGCTACGATACGATCGTACGACTCGCGGCGTTGGTCGCGTTGGTATAGTTTTAATCATCGTCGTAGCTGTACAAATTTGATGATGATCAATGCGATGATGACGAGGGGATCGTAGCTTATTTATATCAAATCAAACGATTAATTTTTAAAGGTCGCACCATCCATACGAAGACTCGAGTTAGTGATACGTGCGGGCCGTTTGTGTTTTACGACCTTCGATGTATAATCGGTCGTTGCTTAAAGAATAATGCATATCCGGAGTGACCTAAGCTCCCTGTTCATCCTCAGGATCTTAACTTTCGTCGGGCGAAAGAAAATTTTACTCCCCGATCGATTAAATAGAGAAAAATCATTTTTAAACACGAGTCGCAGTACGCTCAGAAAACGGCGGGCAAAATAAACATCAATCACGTCGTTTCTCTACGGCTAATCGTTAAACATTTCATTTCTGTATGAAAACAATCTCAAAAATATTATATATCTAACGTTTCGATCTAAATATTTTTACGTTTAATATTTTAAAATCAATTAAATTTAAAACTATCTAGTGAAAAGTTATAAGTGTTGATACGAGAAAACGTCTTGCGGCATCGCGGTTCTCCTTATGGTAAAGCATGCGAGTTTACTTCGTAGCTCGGAAAGGTATCGTACAACGTTACAACTTCTATATCGTACGTTTACTAATATATTTATTCTCTCTTTGAAGAATTATAACATAGCAACGACACCTAAATACATCATCATCATCTACAATGGCCGACACCGCAGTTGCATCGGAAACCCCCGCACCCGCGACCCCAGCGAAGAAACCAAAGGCGACCGCGGCCTCTGCCGGCGGTGTTAAGAAGCCGAAGGCGAAGCCCACTCATCCGAAAACATCGGAGATGGTCACCAGTGCTATCAAGGAGCTGAAGGAACGAAGCGGATCCTCTCTGCAGGCTATTAAGAAATATATCGCAGCACAATACAAAGTCGACGCAGAGAAACTGGCTCCGTTTATCAGGAAATACTTGAAGAGCGCAGTCGAATCCGGTGCTCTCATTCAGACCAAAGGCAAAGGAGCATCCGGTTCGTTCAAACTCGAATCTAAATCGGCCGCCTCCAAGAAACCGGCGGTGGCGAGCAAGAGCGGCGCTGCCAAGAGCACCGCCCCATCAGCCGCCGGATCTGCAGCTGCGAAAACGAAGAAGGGCGCTGCTGCGACCGCCGCCGGCGCAGGGAAAGCTAAGAAGGCCGCTTCCGCTGCTGCCTCATCGCCGTCCAAAGCGAAACCATCCGCCGCAATCAAGGACAAGAAAGCGGCTGCCGCTAAAAAGAAGCCCGCCGCCGCCAGAAAGACCGCCGGAGTGCAGAGCGGAGGTGTCTCCAAAGCTAAAAATGCTGCGCCGAAAGCTAAAAAGAGCGCCAAGCCACCGACGAAGAAACCTAAAGCACCAAAACCGAAAAAGGCGACGACCCCAAAGTCTAAGCCCGCAGCTGCAGCGTCCAAGAAGGCTTCCGCCGCCAAAAAATAAAGAAAGAAGCGTAAGATATCTTACGCTGTCCAACGCCGCAACGCGCCGCCCCCCGCCTACCGCCGCGCCGGTCGTTCCGCCGCCGTCTCCGGCTAGTGGTGGTGCTGTGGTGTTGTTCACCTGGATTAAAGGTTAATGCAAATTGACTCATCTCGAGCGAGTGCCGTCGGGAGTGTCAAAATGCGCCCTTTATAAAAAGCCCTTTTCAGGGCTAACATAAGATTCCAATAAGGTATAAAGTTTCTATAAGGTATAAAGCGAACGAACGTCGTCATCATCATCATCGAACTCTCTATTTATATTCTTTGTATATTACAACAACATATTGCCGTTGTACGATACCTAATCAATTTATTAATTAATTAGTCTGATTAACGCGTACATTTTCATTAATTTATTTATTCTTCGACAAGAACATTACTACTAAGTAAGTGTCCTAATTACTTATCCTAATCGTCATGGATCAATAAACCGAACGAAAAACACAAAAACACATATTTTATCAATTAAGCATTATTATTGATTTTTTTTTTTCAACTCCTTATTATGTATTACGTATACACACACACACACACACACACACACACACACACACGCAAGCGCGCGCCCAACATCCCGATTCTACGTATAATTGATCCAATTCATACGGCGTGTGCTGCTTAAACCCCCCTTCGCTTTGGTACGTCTCGTCGGATATAAGAGTAAAATTTTCTAAAATTTCGCGTGCACTTCGTACAATCGTACGACGACGTTTAATAGTTGTTTTCATTGACGGTTATTATCAAAAAAATATAATGTCTGGACGCGGCAAAGGTGGCAAAGTTAAGGGGAAGGCAAAGTCTCGTTCGAATCGTGCCGGTCTCCAGTTCCCGGTAGGTCGTATACACAGATTGCTGCGTAAGGGCAATTACGCGGAGCGTGTCGGTGCCGGTGCTCCCGTCTATCTCGCTGCGGTTATGGAATATCTCGCTGCTGAAGTTCTCGAGTTGGCCGGCAATGCGGCTCGCGACAACAAGAAGACAAGAATCATTCCCCGACATCTGCAGCTCGCCATCCGCAACGACGAAGAATTGAACAAACTTCTATCCGGAGTGACCATCGCGCAGGGCGGTGTGCTACCTAATATTCAGGCAGTCCTCTTGCCCAAGAAGACCGAGAAGAAGGCTTAAGATGGTGAACAAAGAAAACTAGCGGCGGCGCGACCTATTATACCACCAATGAAGAAAGGAAGAAAGATTATGCGTGATGTGTGTTTTCTACGCACACGTATCATATCTATGCTTTCCTTTTATTTAATTGATGACTAAAAGGCCCTTTTGAGGGCCGCAAATATATTCGATGCAACGCTAATTGCAGTTTCTTGTTACGATGGATTAATGAACGTCTTATAAATTGATAATACATAATTATAATATTTCATATCAAGGCAAAAACTTATTCATTGGTCGTCGTATAATAAGTACTTCGGTGAATTTACAATTAAAAAAAATTAATGATACTCGAGCAATATTTGCGCTTAAATCGGATATCTATTTTTTTTTTTTTTTTTTTTAATACAATCAATATTTCGTAATACAATCCTATGGAATTCGTGTATGTATATCAAAATAAGATGAAATTTTTCAGTTTATCAGCTAATTCCATCATTTTTTTTTATTCATTTCACTTACTAAAACCAATCAAAAATACGTTCTATAAATATTAATATTATAATCGAGTCTAATTCGATCGATCAAATAATTTGACATAATATAACTAACAAGAAGTAATAGGAAAAAATTGATTAAAAAATGTTACATAGAATTAAGAACTAAATTGCCTCCCCCTTCCGCCCTGGGCCCCGCTAACGCTCCGCGTTATTGTTTACTAACGACCTCGCATGTCACGTGATACATCGCCGTGGGACGTTTCGCTGTTTAAGCCCCCCTTGATCTTTTACGCTCTCCAGTCGACAAAAGGCAAAAAACATCTGGGCTTCAAAATATCTCGCTCCTATTCACCGCGTGAACAGTTGTAAGTTGCGCTGTGAGTGATTTAGTACACAATTGTTTGTTTATAACCGACAAACATGCCGCCGAAAACAAGTGGAAAAGCCGCCAAGAAATCGGGCAAGGCCCAAAAGAACATCTCCAAGTCTGATAAGAAAAAGAAGAAGCACAAGAGGAAGGAGAGCTACGCCATCTACATTTACAAAGTGCTCAAACAAGTGCACCCCGACACCGGTATATCGAGCAAGGCCATGTCTATCATGAATTCGTTCGTCAACGACATCTTCGAACGTATCGCGGCTGAGGCCTCCCGTCTCGCCCACTACAACAAGCGCTCTACCATAACATCAAGGGAGGTGCAGACATCCGTGAGACTGCTACTGCCCGGTGAATTAGCCAAGCACGCCGTCAGTGAAGGCACAAAGGCCGTCACCAAATACACCAGCTCGAAGTGAGCTGACTGAAGCCCATCGGTTGTGCAGAATATACAACAACCACAAATATATTTGACAATATGTATATTATGTTACATTGAGTACATAATTTACATTTCAAAGGCCCTTTTCAGGGCCACAAAACGCATCGAATTTAATTTCTGTTTCTAAGATATATGCATAGAACGTCTTCGTCGTAATCGTCTTACTTAAATTCTTACATTTTGAAAGTTAAATATAATATGTTGTTGTTAAAAAAAAAAAAAAAAAAAAAAACCTGACAAACGTTACGAATTGAATAATAATTTATTTACCACAATATCCTTGGTGTGAAGTAGTAAATAGAGAGAATATACACAAATGAGGCTTTTTATTGCCGTCTATTGCGCGCGCACACAACACCGTACAATAATAAATTTAGACGTATTGCAAAGATCGAAGCGCCGTTTAAATATATGCAACAAGAACTTGAAATGATAAAAATAATAAGATTTTTTTATCTGTAGACGTTAAAATAGAATTATCTAATTTTATAATTAAATCTTAGAACCAATGCTGGTATAGTTTAATTTTTTTTTAACTCATAATATTCATATTAAGTAAATAACAAGATTATTATTTAGGGTATATATTTTAATAACCATACCAGAACAAAACATATATTCTTTTTGTTATATACAAATAACAAAGATTTACAATAATTGTTAATAGCGAAGAAAAAAAAAATAAAAAAAAAAAATACGTTCTCGATGTATGCGTGTGTGGTGAGTGAGAAAGAGACAGTGAAGTTGTGGTGAGAGAGGCAATGCGGTCCCCGATGTGCTTAGATATAAAAAGGCGGGCCACCACGGCGAACTTTTTAATAAACTCCTAACCGTCGACTGGTAAGGACATCACAGTGTGTATCGTAACGCGTGTCTTATTAGTGTTCAATAATGGCTCGTACTAAGCAAACGGCTCGCAAATCCACCGGTGGAAAGGCGCCTCGTAAACAGCTCGCAACGAAAGCGGCACGTAAGAGCGCACCAGCCACCGGCGGAGTGAAGAAACCTCATCGCTACAGGCCCGGAACTGTCGCTCTCCGTGAGATTCGCCGTTACCAAAAGAGCACCGAGCTTCTTATTCGCAAGTTGCCATTCCAACGTTTAGTTCGTGAGATCGCGCAAGATTTCAAGACTGATCTGCGTTTCCAGAGCTCTGCTGTGATGGCTCTTCAGGAAGCAAGCGAGGCCTATCTCGTTGGTCTTTTCGAAGACACGAACTTGTGCGCTATTCACGCCAAACGTGTCACCATCATGCCTAAAGACATTCAGCTCGCACGTAGAATTCGCGGCGAGCGCGCCTAAGAAGATTATTTTATATTTTTTATCTTCATATTTGAAATGAAAAAAGGCCCTTTTCAGGGCCGCATATATATCTAGACAAAAATTCAAGTTTCTACGATATGACTGAGAACGTCATTTATATTATAAAATATATAATACAATAAGAATATTTTTAAATTAATAAAAATGAGTACGTCGTTACTAAAAGAATAATTAATTCAAGTTTTGTAATGGAAATGTTCCATAATATGTCGTTTTATATTAATACACATGATTTATGTGAGTTTCGGTTCGGTTTTTGTTACTGTAAGAGTAGTTCTAACTATGAATATCGAACGAAACCGTCGTCATAAATTTTAAACGTTTTATCTAAACTCAAAACAGATGAAAGAGAAATATCAAAATTGAATAAAATTGCAAACAATCAAAAATGTATACGTACATTACATATCTATTAATTGGATTATGTTTTATGTTGTTCGCGAGGTAAATTCATATTCACATTTACATAATATTTACTATTAGTATTGGTTAAAATTTCATTCATGATAATGGTTAAAATTTATATTATTTGTCTCTTTCGTTTCTGGTCGAGGCTATAAGGCTACCTCGCCCCCCGCCTCAACTCCCCGTATGCCCCAATGGGAGGCGGAGCGAACGATTATAAAAAGCGGCGTGGTGGGCGAAAAATTTTATTCCGCTTCAGGACTCGCATCGTGTTGCAAGTGTTGTACATTAGTGCGTTTTTAAACTGTTAAACTAGCAAAATGACCGGTCGCGGCAAGGGAGGTAAAGGCTTGGGAAAAGGCGGAGCGAAGCGTCACAGGAAAGTACTTCGTGATAACATCCAGGGTATTACGAAGCCCGCCATCCGACGTCTCGCTCGAAGAGGCGGCGTGAAGCGTATCTCCGGTCTGATTTACGAGGAGACTCGCGGCGTGTTGAAGGTGTTCCTCGAGAACGTGATCCGCGACGCCGTCACTTACACCGAGCACGCGAAGAGGAAGACCGTCACCGCTATGGACGTCGTATACGCCCTAAAACGTCAAGGACGTACCCTGTACGGTTTCGGCGGTTAAAGGCGAGCAGCAGCAGCAAGCGAAATCTTGCCGGCTCTCGGCTCTTAGCCACGAGACGAGCGTTATTATATTTCTGTCCATTTATAATATCAATGGTCGGATAATAATTATTTCGGCACTGTCAAAAGGCCCTTTTCAGGGCCGCATATATATCTATACACGTTTGATAAAGTTTCTATGGTGTATGACATGGACGTATCGTCTTAATTAAAACGCTTCAATTTGTGATTTTTTTTTTTCACACACAAATATGTATTATCATTCTGTTGTTGGTTGTTTGTACTGGTGTACACCGCCATGATTGTATAAAATTGTTTCGAACTTCGACTTCGAGAGGAGAATAATTCATGATGCGATGATTCTTTCTATTTTTTTTTTTATTTTACACAAACGATTCGATTCGAATACGTATTTTATTTTTAAAAAAAAAAGAAAAGGAGAATAGATTTTTCTTTTGAAGAAGTAAACAAAGTTTTATAAATTATTTTAATGACATTACACTATATACAGCGGATGTTATGTTTTTTTTTTTTTTTTTACTAGCGAAAAAACTTTAACATGGACATGGAAACGTAATGCATACTGCAACAACATTTAATGGTTATTAACAACTTGTATCGCCGGTGATTAATTTGGTTCTAGAGTTTCATTTTCTTATCGATACAGCATAATATATAATACATCTTACTCGTCGGGGCTCTCTAAGGGCAGTGATAAATATGAGCTATGAAATAGGTTTTATTTACTATAATTACATTTGTGACATAATAATAATCTTTTATTAAATTTAAATTATAAACAAAATGGTAAAAAGAAAGAAAGTAAGAAAACTAAACGAGAAACTCGATGGCGATTATAGTGCTACGATACGATCGTACGACTCGCGGCGTTGGTCGCGTTGGTATAGTTTTAATCATCGTCGTAGCTGTACAAATTTGATGATGATCAATGCGATGATGACGAGGGGATCGTAGCTTATTTATATCAAATCAAACGATTAATTTTTAAAGGTCGCACCATCCATACGAAGACTCGAGTTAGTGATACGTGCGGGCCGTTTGTGTTTTACGACCTTCGATGTATAATCGGTCGTTGCTTAAAGAATAATGCATATCCGGAGTGACCTAAGCTCCCTGTTCATCCTCAGGATCTTAACTTTCGTCGGGCGAAAGAAAATTTTACTCCCCGATCGATTAAATAGAGAAAAATCATTTTTAAACACGAGTCGCAGTACGCTCAGAAAACGGCGGGCAAAATAAACATCAATCACGTCGTTTCTCTACGGCTAATCGTTAAACATTTCATTTCTGTATGAAAACAATCTCAAAAATATTATATATCTAACGTTTCGATCTAAATATTTTTACGTTTAATATTTTAAAATCAATTAAATTTAAAACTATCTAGTGAAAAGTTATAAGTGTTGATACGAGAAAACGTCTTGCGGCATCGCGGTTCTCCTTATGGTAAAGCATGCGAGTTTACTTCGTAGCTCGGAAAGGTATCGTACAACGTTACAACTTCTATATCGTACGTTTACTAATATATTTATTCTCTCTTTGAAGAATTATAACATAGCAACGACACCTAAATACATCATCATCATCTACAATGGCCGACACCGCAGTTGCATCGGAAACCCCCGCACCCGCGACCCCAGCGAAGAAACCAAAGGCGACCGCGGCCTCTGCCGGCGGTGTTAAGAAGCCGAAGGCGAAGCCCACTCATCCGAAAACATCGGAGATGGTCACCAGTGCTATCAAGGAGCTGAAGGAACGAAGCGGATCCTCTCTGCAGGCTATTAAGAAATATATCGCAGCACAATACAAAGTCGACGCAGAGAAACTGGCTCCGTTTATCAGGAAATACTTGAAGAGCGCAGTCGAATCCGGTGCTCTCATTCAGACCAAAGGCAAAGGAGCATCCGGTTCGTTCAAACTCGAATCTAAATCGGCCGCCTCCAAGAAACCGGCGGTGGCGAGCAAGAGCGGCGCTGCCAAGAGCACCGCCCCATCAGCCGCCGGATCTGCAGCTGCGAAAACGAAGAAGGGCGCTGCTGCGACCGCCGCCGGCGCAGGGAAAGCTAAGAAGGCCGCTTCCGCTGCTGCCTCATCGCCGTCCAAAGCGAAACCATCCGCCGCAATCAAGGACAAGAAAGCGGCTGCCGCTAAAAAGAAGCCCGCCGCCGCCAGAAAGACCGCCGGAGTGCAGAGCGGAGGTGTCTCCAAAGCTAAAAATGCTGCGCCGAAAGCTAAAAAGAGCGCCAAGCCACCGACGAAGAAACCTAAAGCACCAAAACCGAAAAAGGCGACGACCCCAAAGTCTAAGCCCGCAGCTGCAGCGTCCAAGAAGGCTTCCGCCGCCAAAAAATAAAGAAAGAAGCGTAAGATATCTTACGCTGTCCAACGCCGCAACGCGCCGCCCCCCGCCTACCGCCGCGCCGGTCGTTCCGCCGCCGTCTCCGGCTAGTGGTGGTGCTGTGGTGTTGTTCACCTGGATTAAAGGTTAATGCAAATTGACTCATCTCGAGCGAGTGCCGTCGGGAGTGTCAAAATGCGCCCTTTATAAAAAGCCCTTTTCAGGGCTAACATAAGATTCCAATAAGGTATAAAGTTTCTATAAGGTATAAAGCGAACGAACGTCGTCATCATCATCATCGAACTCTCTATTTATATTCTTTGTATATTACAACAACATATTGCCGTTGTACGATACCTAATCAATTTATTAATTAATTAGTCTGATTAACGCGTACATTTTCATTAATTTATTTATTCTTCGACAAGAACATTACTACTAAGTAAGTGTCCTAATTACTTATCCTAATCGTCATGGATCAATAAACCGAACGAAAAACACAAAAACACATATTTTATCAATTAAGCATTATTATTGATTTTTTTTTTTCAACTCCTTATTATGTATTACGTATACACACACACACACACACACACACACACACACACACGCAAGCGCGCGCCCAACATCCCGATTCTACGTATAATTGATCCAATTCATACGGCGTGTGCTGCTTAAACCCCCCTTCGCTTTGGTACGTCTCGTCGGATATAAGAGTAAAATTTTCTAAAATTTCGCGTGCACTTCGTACAATCGTACGACGACGTTTAATAGTTGTTTTCATTGACGGTTATTATCAAAAAAATATAATGTCTGGACGCGGCAAAGGTGGCAAAGTTAAGGGGAAGGCAAAGTCTCGTTCGAATCGTGCCGGTCTCCAGTTCCCGGTAGGTCGTATACACAGATTGCTGCGTAAGGGCAATTACGCGGAGCGTGTCGGTGCCGGTGCTCCCGTCTATCTCGCTGCGGTTATGGAATATCTCGCTGCTGAAGTTCTCGAGTTGGCCGGCAATGCGGCTCGCGACAACAAGAAGACAAGAATCATTCCCCGACATCTGCAGCTCGCCATCCGCAACGACGAAGAATTGAACAAACTTCTATCCGGAGTGACCATCGCGCAGGGCGGTGTGCTACCTAATATTCAGGCAGTCCTCTTGCCCAAGAAGACCGAGAAGAAGGCTTAAGATGGTGAACAAAGAAAACTAGCGGCGGCGCGACCTATTATACCACCAATGAAGAAAGGAAGAAAGATTATGCGTGATGTGTGTTTTCTACGCACACGTATCATATCTATGCTTTCCTTTTATTTAATTGATGACTAAAAGGCCCTTTTGAGGGCCGCAAATATATTCGATGCAACGCTAATTGCAGTTTCTTGTTACGATGGATTAATGAACGTCTTATAAATTGATAATACATAATTATAATATTTCATATCAAGGCAAAAACTTATTCATTGGTCGTCGTATAATAAGTACTTCGGTGAATTTACAATTAAAAAAAATTAATGATACTCGAGCAATATTTGCGCTTAAATCGGATATCTATTTTTTTTTTTTTTTTTTTTAATACAATCAATATTTCGTAATACAATCCTATGGAATTCGTGTATGTATATCAAAATAAGATGAAATTTTTCAGTTTATCAGCTAATTCCATCATTTTTTTTTATTCATTTCACTTACTAAAACCAATCAAAAATACGTTCTATAAATATTAATATTATAATCGAGTCTAATTCGATCGATCAAATAATTTGACATAATATAACTAACAAGAAGTAATAGGAAAAAATTGATTAAAAAATGTTACATAGAATTAAGAACTAAATTGCCTCCCCCTTCCGCCCTGGGCCCCGCTAACGCTCCGCGTTATTGTTTACTAACGACCTCGCATGTCACGTGATACATCGCCGTGGGACGTTTCGCTGTTTAAGCCCCCCTTGATCTTTTACGCTCTCCAGTCGACAAAAGGCAAAAAACATCTGGGCTTCAAAATATCTCGCTCCTATTCACCGCGTGAACAGTTGTAAGTTGCGCTGTGAGTGATTTAGTACACAATTGTTTGTTTATAACCGACAAACATGCCGCCGAAAACAAGTGGAAAAGCCGCCAAGAAATCGGGCAAGGCCCAAAAGAACATCTCCAAGTCTGATAAGAAAAAGAAGAAGCACAAGAGGAAGGAGAGCTACGCCATCTACATTTACAAAGTGCTCAAACAAGTGCACCCCGACACCGGTATATCGAGCAAGGCCATGTCTATCATGAATTCGTTCGTCAACGACATCTTCGAACGTATCGCGGCTGAGGCCTCCCGTCTCGCCCACTACAACAAGCGCTCTACCATAACATCAAGGGAGGTGCAGACATCCGTGAGACTGCTACTGCCCGGTGAATTAGCCAAGCACGCCGTCAGTGAAGGCACAAAGGCCGTCACCAAATACACCAGCTCGAAGTGAGCTGACTGAAGCCCATCGGTTGTGCAGAATATACAACAACCACAAATATATTTGACAATATGTATATTATGTTACATTGAGTACATAATTTACATTTCAAAGGCCCTTTTCAGGGCCACAAAACGCATCGAATTTAATTTCTGTTTCTAAGATATATGCATAGAACGTCTTCGTCGTAATCGTCTTACTTAAATTCTTACATTTTGAAAGTTAAATATAATATGTTGTTGTTAAAAAAAAAAAAAAAAAAAAAAACCTGACAAACGTTACGAATTGAATAATAATTTATTTACCACAATATCCTTGGTGTGAAGTAGTAAATAGAGAGAATATACACAAATGAGGCTTTTTATTGCCGTCTATTGCGCGCGCACACAACACCGTACAATAATAAATTTAGACGTATTGCAAAGATCGAAGCGCCGTTTAAATATATGCAACAAGAACTTGAAATGATAAAAATAATAAGATTTTTTTATCTGTAGACGTTAAAATAGAATTATCTAATTTTATAATTAAATCTTAGAACCAATGCTGGTATAGTTTAATTTTTTTTTAACTCATAATATTCATATTAAGTAAATAACAAGATTATTATTTAGGGTATATATTTTAATAACCATACCAGAACAAAACATATATTCTTTTTGTTATATACAAATAACAAAGATTTACAATAATTGTTAATAGCGAAGAAAAAAAAAATAAAAAAAAAAAATACGTTCTCGATGTATGCGTGTGTGGTGAGTGAGAAAGAGACAGTGAAGTTGTGGTGAGAGAGGCAATGCGGTCCCCGATGTGCTTAGATATAAAAAGGCGGGCCACCACGGCGAACTTTTTAATAAACTCCTAACCGTCGACTGGTAAGGACATCACAGTGTGTATCGTAACGCGTGTCTTATTAGTGTTCAATAATGGCTCGTACTAAGCAAACGGCTCGCAAATCCACCGGTGGAAAGGCGCCTCGTAAACAGCTCGCAACGAAAGCGGCACGTAAGAGCGCACCAGCCACCGGCGGAGTGAAGAAACCTCATCGCTACAGGCCCGGAACTGTCGCTCTCCGTGAGATTCGCCGTTACCAAAAGAGCACCGAGCTTCTTATTCGCAAGTTGCCATTCCAACGTTTAGTTCGTGAGATCGCGCAAGATTTCAAGACTGATCTGCGTTTCCAGAGCTCTGCTGTGATGGCTCTTCAGGAAGCAAGCGAGGCCTATCTCGTTGGTCTTTTCGAAGACACGAACTTGTGCGCTATTCACGCCAAACGTGTCACCATCATGCCTAAAGACATTCAGCTCGCACGTAGAATTCGCGGCGAGCGCGCCTAAGAAGATTATTTTATATTTTTTATCTTCATATTTGAAATGAAAAAAGGCCCTTTTCAGGGCCGCATATATATCTAGACAAAAATTCAAGTTTCTACGATATGACTGAGAACGTCATTTATATTATAAAATATATAATACAATAAGAATATTTTTAAATTAATAAAAATGAGTACGTCGTTACTAAAAGAATAATTAATTCAAGTTTTGTAATGGAAATGTTCCATAATATGTCGTTTTATATTAATACACATGATTTATGTGAGTTTCGGTTCGGTTTTTGTTACTGTAAGAGTAGTTCTAACTATGAATATCGAACGAAACCGTCGTCATAAATTTTAAACGTTTTATCTAAACTCAAAACAGATGAAAGAGAAATATCAAAATTGAATAAAATTGCAAACAATCAAAAATGTATACGTACATTACATATCTATTAATTGGATTATGTTTTATGTTGTTCGCGAGGTAAATTCATATTCACATTTACATAATATTTACTATTAGTATTGGTTAAAATTTCATTCATGATAATGGTTAAAATTTATATTATTTGTCTCTTTCGTTTCTGGTCGAGGCTATAAGGCTACCTCGCCCCCCGCCTCAACTCCCCGTATGCCCCAATGGGAGGCGGAGCGAACGATTATAAAAAGCGGCGTGGTGGGCGAAAAATTTTATTCCGCTTCAGGACTCGCATCGTGTTGCAAGTGTTGTACATTAGTGCGTTTTTAAACTGTTAAACTAGCAAAATGACCGGTCGCGGCAAGGGAGGTAAAGGCTTGGGAAAAGGCGGAGCGAAGCGTCACAGGAAAGTACTTCGTGATAACATCCAGGGTATTACGAAGCCCGCCATCCGACGTCTCGCTCGAAGAGGCGGCGTGAAGCGTATCTCCGGTCTGATTTACGAGGAGACTCGCGGCGTGTTGAAGGTGTTCCTCGAGAACGTGATCCGCGACGCCGTCACTTACACCGAGCACGCGAAGAGGAAGACCGTCACCGCTATGGACGTCGTATACGCCCTAAAACGTCAAGGACGTACCCTGTACGGTTTCGGCGGTTAAAGGCGAGCAGCAGCAGCAAGCGAAATCTTGCCGGCTCTCGGCTCTTAGCCACGAGACGAGCGTTATTATATTTCTGTCCATTTATAATATCAATGGTCGGATAATAATTATTTCGGCACTGTCAAAAGGCCCTTTTCAGGGCCGCATATATATCTATACACGTTTGATAAAGTTTCTATGGTGTATGACATGGACGTATCGTCTTAATTAAAACGCTTCAATTTGTGATTTTTTTTTTTCACACACAAATATGTATTATCATTCTGTTGTTGGTTGTTTGTACTGGTGTACACCGCCATGATTGTATAAAATTGTTTCGAACTTCGACTTCGAGAGGAGAATAATTCATGATGCGATGATTCTTTCTATTTTTTTTTTTATTTTACACAAACGATTCGATTCGAATACGTATTTTATTTTTAAAAAAAAAAGAAAAGGAGAATAGATTTTTCTTTTGAAGAAGTAAACAAAGTTTTATAAATTATTTTAATGACATTACACTATATACAGCGGATGTTATGTTTTTTTTTTTTTTTTTACTAGCGAAAAAACTTTAACATGGACATGGAAACGTAATGCATACTGCAACAACATTTAATGGTTATTAACAACTTGTATCGCCGGTGATTAATTTGGTTCTAGAGTTTCATTTTCTTATCGATACAGCATAATATATAATACATCTTACTCGTCGGGGCTCTCTAAGGGCAGTGATAAATATGAGCTATGAAATAGGTTTTATTTACTATAATTACATTTGTGACATAATAATAATCTTTTATTAAATTTAAATTATAAACAAAATGGTAAAAAGAAAGAAAGTAAGAAAACTAAACGAGAAACTCGATGGCGATTATAGTGCTACGATACGATCGTACGACTCGCGGCGTTGGTCGCGTTGGTATAGTTTTAATCATCGTCGTAGCTGTACAAATTTGATGATGATCAATGCGATGATGACGAGGGGATCGTAGCTTATTTATATCAAATCAAACGATTAATTTTTAAAGGTCGCACCATCCATACGAAGACTCGAGTTAGTGATACGTGCGGGCCGTTTGTGTTTTACGACCTTCGATGTATAATCGGTCGTTGCTTAAAGAATAATGCATATCCGGAGTGACCTAAGCTCCCTGTTCATCCTCAGGATCTTAACTTTCGTCGGGCGAAAGAAAATTTTACTCCCCGATCGATTAAATAGAGAAAAATCATTTTTAAACACGAGTCGCAGTACGCTCAGAAAACGGCGGGCAAAATAAACATCAATCACGTCGTTTCTCTACGGCTAATCGTTAAACATTTCATTTCTGTATGAAAACAATCTCAAAAATATTATATATCTAACGTTTCGATCTTTTTCCCGACTTCCCGACTCCCGACTTCCCGACTCCCGACTCCGACTCCGACTTAATATAATATACATAAAATTGGCGTACCCATATTTATATGAAAAAATTAAATATTTTTCAACGATTTTCATTGGTCTGTATTTCAACCAATCAAATTCTTTAATTTTTCATCAATCATTTTTTTGCACAGAATTGACAGTTATATTCGATTGGTTGGTTTAGTAAATTTAAAATAAAATATATACACAGGTTATTAAAAAAAACGTTTAGTATCTTTCTTGGTTTGTGATGTGCAGTGTTTGTGTTTTTTCTGTGATATAAATAGTTTAGTGCAACATTAAAAAAAACTTGAAATAATGAATGGAACAGCAAGCACAAAAGGCAAGAATATATAACAATATACTTACTCGCTGCTCGCCGGCTACACTAACATATAGGTTAGCGCTTTTTGACATCGCTATGTCGCCATTAATTTTTTCTACAACTTTATTATATTTTAACCAATTAACCATAAAATATACATCTTTGTTACCTTCAATAAATTAAATTAATATTAATTATTAATATTATATAAAACTTGAATGACTTGAAATGACTATACCAAATAAATCCATCATCATGCGTAAGTTTTATTAAAATTTTCGATACGTACCTAATAAATACGTACGTAACATTATGTAATTATCGTAGTTAAGATTTATAACTTTATACTTTATTTCTTATGAAAATAATTTCGAACGTTATAAAATTATCCTTAAAGTTTTGTTCTATTTATAATGTTTAATTACTCATGTTTATTGTGATTTATATATGGTTTATTTTTACAAGTAATTATGAAGTATTGAACTAAAATTATTTTATTTATTATTATATTGAACTTTAAATTTATATCCCTATCAAATATCAATTAAGCCAAAACATTGAGGTTTATAAAAACCTTGTGTGGTTAAAAAATGGTTAAAAAAACTAACATATGCAAAAATGAAATATATTAGTAAATAGCGCATTATGAGGAGGTCTCATTCTCTGCAGCCGTGAACACTGGTTACTTAGCTAGTGGTGCATCACTTCTTTGGTGCATCTTTATTTACTTGGTTATTTTTTTATTAAATGCATTATATATATAGGTAATATGTTCTAGTAATAAATGACTGAAGAAGCGGGGAACTTAATAATAAAAATGTCTTTAAAAATGTTCTAACATAATTGTATGCTATCTGTCTACTTTGCATTTTTTGTGACACCATTTAAATGTTATCTACCTAGATGCCAGACGCGACAAGCTGAAAGCCCGACCACCTGCGGCTATCAGCTATAATTACGTGAACGGTGTGCTCTCATGTCCGCAATGTGCGAGGATTTTCGCAAACAAAATTGGCTACATAAGCCACATGCGAGCACACCAACGTCAAAACCGGAGCTGAAGACAGTCGCCGTGGCCGATATCGGCCGGGATTACATCATAAATATTATTTTTTCATCTATGGAAAATAGCAACGATTAAATAGTTATGTTGTTATAAACAGAATACATAATTGCTTCAGTATCACAGGTTCACAGGCAATTTTTTTACCGCGCCTGCCAAATAAAAATAGCACCGCACGAGTACTGTAAATTCAGTCAGTTGACAATTTAAGGCGCTAGCCGTTTGTACCGCGCCTGTGAAATTATAGTAGCAACAAACACGAATTGTTTATCTTTGGCACCTCTCCTTACCGCTCCTGCCAAATAAAATTAGCGTGAAGGTGAAAATAAACGGAGTGTGAATTGTAAATATAAATTCAATGATCCGGGATATTTGGTACCTGTTCCGCTATCAATATTTGAACATTTTAGATAAGTGTAATATTTATTATTTTTAAACCAATCAACATAACTAGAAATCATCTAGAAATGTTGCTGCCTAATTAACTCGACACACTATTACGTTATTTACACACCGTTAGCCACGAAATAGTCTGCACGGAATTAAAAAAAAATCTAGTAATAAATAATAGCATATTTTATTCAGTGATAATTTACACAAAAATACAAACCTTTCCTCTTTATAATATAACTACAGATATAGTTTTCACAGGTTTATTTACTGTTTATTAAGTAAAATGGTTATGAAATAAATCTAGTCTTAACTTTAAATGGTCAATTATTACTTCGTTTAATTAATCAATCGTTTATTCGAAAAAAATATATTATATATAACTAATAACAGAACAATACAAAAGTAGAACGATATAAAACTGATAACTGAGATAACATTTTGTTTTTTATGTTTTCTGAATGCCGAAGCACATGAACAAAACAAATTCATTCTAAAATTCTTTATGAAAACAGTAATTCATCGAGTTGTCTAAGAACGATTTATAACGCATTTACAAAAAATCGTATTTTTCACAATATTATGATTGCGTTTACATTACAAAAAAGATAACAACAGATGTTATTAAAATTTATTTTATTAAGAATTTTATATTATTTTAAACACTATACTATGTGAACTCAAAAAACTCCTTTAAACTAAAATAGCTTTTGCCCGCTTGGAATTAAAAAGAATAAACATAATCAGCTGTTCTGGGTATACGTAACCAAACCAATAACCAACAACCATTCATCTTAATTATCGCATTTATAATATATGTAAGATTGCATCTAAATTGCATTATTAGGTTAAAGTTAATCTCGGTTTTGAAACGCCATCTTTTTTCGCTTTGAAAACTATCCGATCGCAGTTTAGTTGTTAAATCCGAACGACAGATGGCGCTAGTAGTGTATTATTTTCTCCGCTCAAAGAAAAGATAAGGCCAGCGAAACGATATACGTACTATTAATAATTTTAAAGAACTTTATTTTCATTAAAAAAAAAAAACAATAAAGCAACGCGATTTACTAAAATAAGATTTTATTACTTTTGTAGTAACGTAAAAAGGCTATTCAGTAATTATCCATACCAGTGGCTGTCTACTGTTCTATATTCGACTGTAATTAATTTAAGCTATTAGAGGTTTTATTAAAAGTCGAAATAAAAAAAAATTAATACTTATCCATACTAAAAATTATCAAGAGGATAGATTTGTTTGTTTGCATTAAATAGACTCCGAAACTACTAAACCGATTTGAAAAAATCTATGACTTTTGGGAAGCTAAGCCGATGTAACATGGGCTATACCTATTTATTACGATATTTTTTTTATTCCGCACGGACGAAGTCGCTGCTAGTTGGTTATATAGGCATCGAAGGGTCGTAATCAATATGTGGTTTTAAACAGTATCTAGTGAATTGTTGTTATGTCGTATTTTAATTGTTAACTATAACAAAGGAGGTCGCTCGAAAATTATTATAAAAAAAAAATACTATAGACCCTTACAAATATTAACATGTTAATAATTTTCGAATAAATCGGATTTTGTTTTCTTTAATTATTTCTATATATCTTTTAGATGTAAACAAAAGCGTAAAAGTATATTTCCAAAATGTCTACAATGTAAAATGGCGGTTAAGGCACGATGAGCATTTTGTTTATCACAATTTCGTTTATAATTTGTAACGTTCGTTATATAGATACGTTGCGTATCTAAGAAATAAAGCTGCATAGGCAAATACATAGAAACTCATTTCGTTTATTTATAAAAAAAAATCTTTAATTATTTCAAATGAAGCAATAAACTTTTTCGCAATTCTTCCGAGATCCTTTTGCAGGGTTCGAATTAACTGAAATAAAGCTATTCCAAATTTTAAGACCAGCGTCAACGGTATTTTGTTTAAATATTTTTTGAAATTCGAACGGTCCAAAGTCGAATGTAAAACGTTGAGACGGTCAAAGTGGCGCTGCAATCGCGGTTAGTTTTAACAAAATATAGAAAACCTACTCAAGGATAGATAAATGGCAAAAAAGAAATAACAAATCATATTTTTTCTTTTATGCCAGTTTCACTACGACGAGGATCTTATATTTTGACGATCTATTGCTTTTTATGTCTGGTTTACGTAATGCCAGTTCGTAGAAAAGTATCGTCCAAAATCAGCGCTGACATACAAATGGCATAATATAAAACCAACTGGCGCCACTGTGCTAAAAGAGTTTAAGTTAGGCCAGCGCTACTGTCTTACTGTACTGGAGTAATGTAATACCAGACAAAAAAAAATTGAGAACAAATGACATTTCAGCATTTAATTTTAAAAGTTTTTGAAATTCGAATGGTCCGGAATGTAAAACATTGAAAGTACCTTTCAGCTTTTTTTTATTAATAAACCGTAATATAAAAAGTAAAAAAAAAACTCACCAAGTTTCTTCAAAACTAAAAGTCATATATTTAAGAAAAGAAAGTTTTTAAATTACTGTAAAGCACTTAAAATAATCACGAGTAAGTAATTAAAAAAAATGGCGTTTAAAAATCTAGCCGTTACAAAAATCTAAAATGGCCGCGACGGTAAAAATGAAGTCAGTAAAATCGTTTATTTCATCAATCTTCATATTAATTCTATTTTACACAGAAAAATACTAATTGCTAAACTATAACGATTCGGAAAAAGAAATGTCTAAAAAATATTAGTAAACCTTTCAACACATATTAATAAAATGAAATAAAAAATTATAAATACAAAATAAATTAAGTAGAATCAGAGTTTAAAATAAAGTAACAATATAAAGTAATAAAGAAATTTCAAAATAACTTACCGAATATCCGCCATTTTTCATCTCGTTCAAGAATATAAAAATTAAATTAAAAAGTGTCTCAAAAAGTAAACAGGCAAAAATAACAAATCAAAATAAAAATAAAACATATTCAGACAAAATAAATTAAGTTCAATTTAAAATAGAATTAATTAAAAAAATAAAAAAGACATCAGTAAAAAACGTCTTGTCGCGGGGGTGTAAGAAATTTGACTAAATTATTTTTTTGGTACAAAGAAAGTGCGCAGGCGACGGCGGAGTAACTCGAGGGAGGGAAAGGGGGGGAGGGTATGTCTTTGCTTCAACGCAACGCCACAGCTGCAAGCAATAAAACTATTGTTTCTCAAATAACAATACAAAAATTCCACTGAAAATTTAAAAATGTCTAATATTTTTGGTAACTATCGACTCCTTTGACGGCTTGTCGGCGTAAATCAAATGTTGTTTACGGTTTTTTCTAAAAAAAAAAATCAAACGTTGTAAATTTTAACAGCAGTTAAAATGTGAAACAAAAAAAAACGAGTAATGAGTTAAGGTATGATTTGCTAAAGTTGAGTTTTTTTTTCGTTTACATTGCAAAGTTTGAAAGCTTGAATTTTCAAAAAATAATCAAAGCAATCTATTTGATATTTATAAAGTTTACGGATTTTTGAATCAAAATTGAGTAAAACTAGTAGTTACCTGCGATATCGTCCACGCGGAATTAATACAAAAAAAATATAGTAATAAATATAGCCCTAATATATCCCGGGATAGTGTAACTTACAAACCATCTAAAGAATTTTTCCAAATACTTTCAGAGCATATTCAATGCAAACAAACAGTCAAATCGTATCTCTTTATATATATAACTAGCTTTTATCCGCGACTTCGTCCGCGCGGAATAAAAAAAAATGCACACAAGATAAAAAAGTTCCTATGTCCGTCTCCTAGTTCTAAGCTACCTCCCCATCAATTTTCAACTAAATCAGTTCGACCTATCTTGAGTTATAAATAGTGTAACTAACACGACTTTCTTTTATATATATAAAGATGAAGGAATTGTAATATAATTAAACAAATATTTCTGAACTATTCGCGATTTTATTTCACCTATTTAAAAAAAACACTTTGGTTACAGTTGGCATATTAAAACATGTACTTAAGTGTGTTATAAATGAAAATAATAGATACATACGAAAAAAAAATATTTATTCGAGTAATAATTTAACATAATTCCTTAAATACAATAATCACATGAACCTATATATATATATATATATATATACTGTGTGGTACACTACGAAAACAGTCTAACTTCTTAATTCAGATAATTCTTAGAGTTTAAAAAAAAACCATGCACAGGTAGAAAAAATTTTATTTAATTTGCGGAAAAAAAAATATGTTGAAGTACAGTGACCCCATCGACCCTACAATGTATCGTGACCCCTTCTGTCGAAGTATCGTGACCCCATGTCTTTTTAAATGACAACACTCTCGCTGGTAACTTAATCACTACACTAAAAAAAAAAACTAAAAAAGATAAATAACATTACGAAAAAAAGGTCCTCTTACAAATACTCGCATCATCTCACAGCATAGAACATAAGTCGAAATTTATATCAAAATAATTATTAATAAATAAATAAATTATTATAAAAATAAATAAAATACATAATATATGAGATTACGTTAAAAAAAAAGAGACAAAATGTATTAATACAATAATTACAGTGGAATTGTCTATTTCAAGGGTCGTGTTTCAATTTATCTAAGTTAGGTTCAATGTATTTAGTTATGTTTTTATGTGCATGGTGTGTATGGGCTAGATGTTTGTATGAGCTAGATGTTTGTATGTTCACTTTGATTTCGCAGCCTCCTCCGCTTCGAGACGTTTGCGCATAGATTCCGGCATCTCAGCTGGCGGTGGTCGCGGCATACGCAGCCACACCTAATACATACATATATTTTAGTGAAAAATTTTTTTTTTTTAAATATTGTCATCAGAACTTAAAATGTTTAAAAGATTTGTTAATTAAAAAAAATAGGTATAATTTTAAAACCACAACTGTTGTAAAACGTAATGCAACCCTTTGAAAAAAAAGTAGATGTATGCCTAATTTATATTATTCCAGTACAGTAGTACAGTAACGCTGGCCTGGCATGAATAGTATTTTTATTGGTGCTAGTTAGTGCTTACATACCAGTTGTATACAAGCGCTGAATTTGAGACTTAATATCATACTGTACAGATTTATGTAAGGTAGGTCTAAAGAAAAAAAAAATGTAAGCAAAAAAGGAAACACAGATATTTAAGATGTTTTTCAACAAGTATTACGTCAATGAAAACACACGATAATCAACTGAATTATTGAATGAATTTTCAAATAAGGTTATAATTTTGAAACAATTTTATCAATAACAATTCTAAAATAAAAATTGTCCAATTTATAATATAAATGTTTAAGAGCAATTAAATTTTAATAGATGGCGCCACTAATAACATATACAATAATACATAGAACTGGCACATTTTGGCACCATTACTTATTTATGAAAAAACTAGCTTTTACCCGCGACTCCGTTCGCGCGGAATAAAAAAATAGAAAACGGGGTAAAAATTATCCTATGTCCGTTTCCTGGTTCTAAGCTACCTGCCCACCAATTTTCAGTCAAATCGATTCAGCCGTTCTTGAGTTATAAATAGTGTAACTAACACGACTTTCTTTTATATATATAAGATGTAGCAAATAATTTTTTGTTTATTTTCATTAAACCTTAGTGTGTGTATTTTTCTTCGTTTTTAACAAATTTCTTTTGTATTTAATTTTTTTTACGTTTCCTAGTGTATTATTATGTATTAAATAGTTGTATATAAAAAATAAACAATCTCTTATCAAAGTGTCGTGTTTCATTGAAAAAATACAAAAGAGAATTTCACCATTGTGTCAGAAATAAATTTATTCGATTGTTCAACCGTTATAACAAAGTAAATTACCTTAACAGCATCGTAGATGAACCATTGGAGTGCGGTGAGTGTACCAATCATGATGATCCTGGGACCAAGTCCCTTCCATACACCGCCCCAACCCAGCTTGCCCATGATGGAGCCAACAGTCGCTGTCTTATCCTGGAATATATACATCATCAGCTCACTATACGTCCCCACTGAGGAGCTCAGAGCCTACACTAAATTAGGTGTGACTAGGCCATAGTCAACCACAGCCAAGTGTGGGTTGACTTCACACATATCATTGAATTTCTTCTCAGATATGTGCAGCATCCGTATTCCTTCACCGTAAGAATGTCAGATAAATGTACATATGTAAATCGTAAAAACACATTGGTACATGAGCGGGATTTGAACCCAGGACCTGCAGATTGCAAGTCAAGTGCTTAACCCATAAGCCACGGACGCTCCCATACATTACATTACATTAAAAATAAAACTGTTTTTTAATTCATTAAAAAGGTATTAAGAGCATTAGAAATAGATGTGTTTGTATAACTAACCTGGTTAAGTTTGGAGACGACTGTGTCAGCCGGATGTGACACAATGGCGCAGAACACACCCGCGATGTAACCAGCAGCGAATGTCACCACCAGCTGCTCACCCTTAGTGCACTGCTCACGCGGCTTTGGCACCACGTACTGCGACATGACATCACATGACACCACAATATAATACATAAATGTTTGATCACATATTTGTTGTTTTTTTTATATAACACAAGGTGGTAAATGAACATTTCGCTAAAACAGTAAAGTGACCGCTGCACATAGACATCAGCAAAGTTGCTAAATGTGTTACCTTGAACTAAAAAAAAGTATTTTCCCCTTCCTATGTCCTCTGTTCCGCCAAATTATTATTATTATTTATTTATTTATTTACAATACAATAAAAACCTAAAATAGAACTATGTCCCACAAAATTATATAACATAATTTGTCTGTGGGATCAAAAAATTTAATTTAAATTTAAATTGATATAAAATAAAATTAGGTAAGTATGATAATTAAAATTAAAATAAATTAAATTTAAATTTAAATTGATATAAAATAAAATTAGGTAAGTATGATAATTAAAATTAAAATAAATTAAATTTAAATTTAAATTAATATAAAATAAAATTAGATAAGTATGATAATTAAAATTAAAATAAATTTAAAGAAAGTATAATGAAATCAGTAATGAGAAATGAAGTTATGGCAATGAATGTAATAAATATTTTTTGAGCTTTTTTTAAATTTCCCTTTGATAATTTCATCCGTAATGAAATATTATATATATTAAATATTATATAATATAATATCCCATATTACTTAGAAAAGAGTGGAAAAGGGAACTATTCACTCTACTATTGAAGGAAGAAAAAAAGATAAGAAAATTCCATTTTTTTTACCTTATAAAGGAGCTCCAATGTCTTCTCGAAGCACGCGAACTTCATCATGGTGTAAGGTATCTGGCGACCCCACAGCGGCACCAGACCCTTGTAGAAGGTGCCGTAGCCCTCGTTCTGCACCATCTTAGGCCAAGCCTCTCGCAGCGTCGACGCGAAACCAGGCATCGTTTGGATACGGACCTGGAATTGAGACCATTTTACTACAGATTTCAACAATAAATCGTCGAAAAAAAAAACAACGATTTTTTTCTTTATATTGTGTATTGTCAACAGAACTTAATATGTGTAACAAAAGATCCATCAGTCAAAAGGAAGTAGATGTATTTTTAATTGCTTCAAATATGTTTAAAGCCATTTAAAAATACAAACCTAAATATGTAAAAAAATGTATGTAATTTGTAATTCTAAGACTAGCGGTTGCTCGTGACTTCGTCATCGCGGAATAAAAAAAAATTACCTTCGTTACGGGAGTAAAGCAAGTGAGCTATATTTTTGTATAAGCAATACAAATACATCATGTTTAACAAATATAATTTTTTTATATATTGTTATATTAAAAATTAAACAATTTGTAAAAAACATCAAGTAAAATTGAAGTCTGCTATATTTTTAGCATAAAGAAAAATCAGGTCAAAAAGCCCTCAGCTCTCATAATCTTTGGGTCATTGGGCACCTCTGCGGCAATGGTGAGACTCGAACACGCAGCCCACAGGGCAGAGTGACCTCGTGAAGTCACTGAACAATCCCACCACACCACAGCTCCCCTCCGGCATGAGTTGTCATCATTGGGCAAAATTCAAAATTAAAGGAGATATGCAAAACTTCATTACAGTCAAACCTGGATAAGCGAGAGTCTAAAGGAACGCGATATTTTTCTCGCTCGTAGAGGTTTCTCTCTTACCAGAGTTTCTCGCTTTGGAATTCCACCTTCGAGACTGGATATCCCTTATACAGGTCGAACTCTATATAAGTTTTTTTTAATATAAAGCCTAAATTAATCACAAAGTTTTCCTTTTATACTTAAAGTACTGTCTAGATAGAAAAAAAAACCTACCTTAGCAGCCTCTAGCGGAGAGAGTGCGATGTCTGCAAAGAATTCCGCAGAAGCGGAGGCTGCGAGGTACACGAATGTTCGGTAGGTGTAAGCTGTCTCTTCATCCAGCATTCCGGAGTATGTCACCTTGAACACCTCGTACAGACCGAACTTGCACAGACCCTGGAATAATACACTAATTACAACCTTATTGTAATCACATAAAGTCTATTTTAGATTGTAAGTTTCATCTCATACAGTATATCGTCTTCAATTTCCAATCAGAAGGAACAATTGGATATTTATTTGTTTAATCATTGAAAATATTCAATAATAGTTTTTTTTTATTATTAAAAAGAAGTAGAGTGTAAACTCTTTATAACATTATCCTTTATATAAACTCCCTGTAACGTTGAAGTGAGCAAACTTGGTTGGTTTGCGTTAAAACCCACATATTGAAACACTCTTTATAGCGATACGCCATTCTCTATTACGAAGAAATGTGTTCATATTTGTACACAGTAAATATTTATTATCGGTATTATTGTTTATGTTATCTTGTTAATTTGGGGGATTTTTTGTTCACTCCATATAACGATAACTCTATATAACGACAAAAATGCTCCGTCCTTTGAGTTTCGTTATAAAGAGTTTACACTGTAATTTAATACAATGGAAACATGTCACAGACAAATTGTAGTCATTCTCAGTTTGTGATTTAACTAATGATATTATAAAATTACGGAAAATTTTGAATACGTTCTTAATTTGACATATCAGGACAAAATTACAATTATCTTAAATTAATAATTACTAATTTATTATTTTTATTTTTCTTCAATATTAATTAAAAAAAAATTCACTCATATAACAAAATAGTTTCTTAATACTCTTTACTTTTCCAATAACATTAAATCTTTGACTATAAAAAAAAGGACTAGGTAGTCATTGACCTAAAAAAATGTATCACTTTTCACAGTGAGGTAAATTAACTGTTTCAAATTTCACATTCGAACTATTTCCTTAAAAATTGGGTACAAATTATTCACTTCATGTATAATAATATAACCTGTAGGGAATATCCAATGAAGGTTGGTGCCCAGCCTTTAGCGAGTCCACGCATACCTTCCTCCCGCACTGACACCTTGAAGCCAGTCAACACATTCTTGTACTTATCAGGGTCCACCTGCAGCCGGCACTTCACCAGATCCAAGGGGACAACAGCGGTGTGAGTTATACCTAAATGGAAATGAGAAATTATATGAAAACTATCTAAACATTTTTATCTTTATAAGGCTGTGAACATAGACTTACTAAAAACAGACATGTCTGTATGATTAATTGAACATTAAAACATTCCAAAACAAATTTAATATTATCAGTTAGTACTTGTATTTATATTTTCTCATTTCAAATGAAATCAACTAAAGAAAACATTTATATATTTATGATTTACTAGCTGTCGCCCGCGACTACGTCCGCGCAGGATAAAAAAAATAATTAGTAGCCTGTGTTCTTACAGATTATGTTCTACATCTATGCCAAATTTCAACGAAATCCGTTGAGCCGTACTCTACATACTTACTAACAAACATCCATCCATACATTTGTGTGAAGAAAAACTATTCTATTTTAATTCTAATAAGAGTATATAAGAAGGTAAATATTGATTAACGATACTAAATAGAACACATTATTTATTGTCATTTAAGCAATTCATCAGCCGTTGTTCCCTTCATCATCAGCTTACGTCCTCATTGAGTCGCTCGAAGCCTACCCTTAGTTAGAAGTGACTATCACTACCACACTGGCCCAGTGCAGGTTGACTTCACACATGTCTTTAAATTTATTCTTTTTTATGTGCAGGTTGTATCACAATGTTTTCTTTCACCGTAAGAACTTTGGTTAAATGTACATATATAAATCGTAAAACACATTGGTAAATGGCGAGATTTGAATCCAAGACTTGCAGATTACAAGTCAAATGGTCAAATGCCTAACCCCTGAGCCAACGACGCTCTTCTTCTTACTTTAACAATGTTTTAACTCCCATTTAAAATCCGCTGCACAATTGTAACATCTTTGTTTATAATCTGTTTCAATCCAAAGCGAAATTAAAAGAGCCATCTAATTTCATACATGTTTGACTTTCGTTTGGTTTGGTGAATTTTCCAAACTTAATGGAAAGTGCAATTTGTTTATGTTGAAGGGATTGAATTGGAACCAAGTAAACATATTGGTACTAATATATATAGTACAGCATGTGACTGATGTACAAGGTCTGGAGCGGTGCCAAGGTTAACTCTAAACATGTACCATTGATACATCTATCTTACGCAGCCGGCGTTAGGGTAAGGCTCGGTTGTGCTATCGCCCAGAGCATTAGACAGTAAGGGGCCACAGCTATGCAAATTTCTCAGTCTTACATAACCATTTTGACCCCCAAGGCAGGGTAAAAAAAAAATAAAGCGCCGTGTTAATGTCGCCCAGAGCGCTGGTAGAGCTAGCACCGTTACCGATCTTATTGCCACTTAAGTATTAATCTTACCGACATTATCTCTTACGCCTATTCCTAAGGATATATCCCACTAGTCATGTTTAAATGTCTTTTATTCTATACCATTCGAGCCATACGACGAAAAGAATTACATCTAGTTACCCATAACAGATGTAGCTCTTTTCATCGAATGAATTGATATGAATGATTTCTCACACTATCTAATCAATATAATGTAGACACATTTGAGAGTAATTTGACGTGATTGCGCAATTCAAGTGTTTACTTATCATAAACACTTGCAGTAATCACTGGAGCTCTTCAAACATACGCAGCCTTATCATAACTACAGTCGAAAGAGTAACTAACTTATTGGTCATTATGACTGAATAATAAAAGTTCTAATGCTGTTATTGGAACGAAGTTCCTTATCGCGCGTTATGAAAGGGGGCTAGACGGAAAAAATACTTACGAAAAGTTGTCACAATACTTTTTGCTAAGTTGCTAAGCTTTTGTAAGTATGTTAACGACGAATGAGCGCTACTTCACCATGGCAACGACGTGACAATATATAACAAAAATTCATAGAAATAAAATGTACTTCTTGTGAAGACTTAAGTTTTTTATTCATAGAATAAACATTGGTTCCTTCACTAATTAATAGAAAGGAACTTCGTTCCATCCGGGTGTCCCTTGACACCTCTCAAGTTTTTTTTATTTATTTTATGTAACTCTGTTATATCAGGTCAAAAAGCCCTCAGCTCTCATAATCTTTTGGTCATTGGGCACCTCTGCGGCAATGGTGAGACTCGAACACGCAGCCCATTGGGCAGAGTTACCTCGTGAAGTCACTGAACAATCCCACCACACCGCAGCCCCCCTCCGGCATGAGTTGTCATCATTGGGCAATCGTACAATAACAATGTGAATTTTGAATAATTAAAGAGTGTGATGTAGGTAAATGAAAGTGTGTAAACAAGGTGTCTTTGCTTCAAATAAAAGTATGAAAAGTTAAGGAAGGTACATACCACAAGAGAGGATGCCTCCCAGACCGCAAAGGGCGAAGTACTTGGGTGAGGCGAACTCGCACGAGTCTCCTTGCACCGCCGTCGCTGCAGCCATGCCGCTCTGATGTAACACATGACAAGTCATGACACATTTATACATAAATTTAATATGGAATAAATACATCCCATCAAAATTGCTGTTTTAAATGTCTGGTATCAAAGAAATGCCATAAGCCTAATTGTTAAGAGTATGGATATCCAAACTCCATGGATTCCAAATACGCCGATGGACCCATTTTTTTTAAATACAACTCACAAATCAAAAGATTATTCTTTTTAGCCTACCTAAGGCTTGTGGGAATTAAACTATTTAGCCCTCAGCTCTCATAATCCATTGGTCATTGGGCACCTCTGCAGTGAGTTGCGGGTACTGAACACGCTACCAAAAAGACAGAGTGACGTGATGACGTCACTGTACCAGCTCCCCCCCACACTGCAGCACCCCTCCGGCATGAGTTGTCATCATCGGGCAAAAATTGTTTAATTTATGTGTTTTTCAACTAAATTAATTTATTGTGTATTTCTGGTCAATCTTTATAGATTATGTCCACTTCAATTGTTACAGGAAAATAGTTCAATTTCAATTTAAATTTTTAAATTTGACTAAAATAACAGAATAAGTAAAATATAATTATTGCCTAGTTTATAACTTTTATTATTTTAGGTTTCTGAGATTAAAATTCCGTGAAAAAAACATATTGTTATCCCCATATGTTTTGTAAAGGGATATGCCTATCTTTCGGTCTCAGAAACCAATGATTACATAACCTCTAAAGGATATCAGTGACCTAAGGTTAGATCTTTTGTACTAGATAGGTTGAGGTTACCTGTGCAGCTTGTGGTGCAGCGATGGGCTCGCATTGCGCGGGGGAGAGCGGGCCGCGGAAGGGCGAGTTCCGCGCCGCGTCCAACAGGGATGAGAACATTTTACTGAAATAACAAGACTTCATTAGGAACAATACATATATCTTAAAAAATAAATTATATCCAGTAAATATTTCTTCTTTTCTACTGTTTTCTATGAACAATTTTGCCATTTGTCCCAAAAGTGAACTAGTTAGTTAAATCTGAGGCATCGAAGGTTTTAATTTTTTTTTGTTCAAGTAAAATAAGTTTAAAAAGAATAGATGATTTATTTTGAAGTAAGTAAATAGCTGGTGTTGAACTGGTTGTTAATAATGAAATAAAACTGTGTTGGACTTGGTCAAAATTATATGGCTTTTATACCACCAAGTGCATTCTGTCTAGTTAAAGAAAAACCATTGTAAGAATCGAAATTCTTTCAAACATTGCAATAGCAATAAGTGTGAAAGTTAGTTTAACAAAATTAACTTTTTGATATACATTAAATAATTTTAATTTAAGACAGAGATCAAAAATTCATGGTATTTTTCTGTAATACAAAGAATCTTACACATTTCAGGTTTCTTTTGATCCTTGTAAAAGGGTGTAAATATTGACATGCCATGTGTTAATTCTTTTAAAACTCACACATTTAAGAAGAAATAATAGAAATATAGAATAAGAGAACCACATAGCTTCAATTTATCCCTACAGGAATCCATGTTTCAATTAAAAAAAGTATAAATAAATATAAAACATTGCTTAACATCTAAAATTAATTAAAATAGAAGTTTATTTCATATTTCAAAATAGAAATAAAACATTTTTTCTTTTCGTCATTATTTGATGTCCTCAATGAGGTTATAAATGTCATTGCCAGTGTCACATATTTCTTTGTTACAATGTTAGGTAATGATATAAAGTTGCTATATGTTTTTCTATTAATTTTATCACATATAAGCTGCTGAATAATCTCTAATCATCACATTAAAGTTTGTATTCATGTTAACAACCAATCAATACCCGCTACATGTAATCGATCAAACGTCAATGCGGCCGTCTAGATAATCGTCTTTTGGAATCATCAATGGACTTATAATAATCCCATGTTGATATATTATTAACTATAATTTAACAAAATGGGGAATCTCAAATAGAGCAAGGTCACGTGCAAATAATGTTCTAATACGTTACGTAAGGTAAAAAAATTACATTAAACCCCAATAAGTGCACTTTTTGACTGTAATTTGTAATATATAATGCTATAAATATTGATTCGGATTAGTTTTTATATAGAAAAGGGAAATTATAAGTACTTACATGTCTTAAATCCGATGGAAATGTAGAACACACCGCACCGCGCTTTTTGCACAGTGCTAAAGGAACTAAGCTGACGACGCAAGCGCCATGGCCATGTCAGATTGTCAGATGTTACATAATCACGTGAAACTTTTGACAGGAATTGGGATACCATATCAAAAAGTCTTCGTTAACAAAGTTTTTAAAGAATGGTAATTTAAAGGAACATTTTAAAACTTTAAAGAGTATCAACAATTGCATTACTTATGGAATAGAAAAGGTAATTAAGAATAAGTTTATAAAGTAATTTTTATAGACTACGATATCATAATAACCAACGATGTCTCATAATTTCTTGACAGAGCAGAGGGTTGCAACTTGCAACAAGGAAGCGTGCCGGCAGACTCTGGCCCGAGTATCCGGGAAACCATACACTAAAAAATTTATTCGCAATGGGTCGCAATATAAATAAATAAATTACTGATGAGTAATTCGTCTTTTAACAACCGATGCATTACAGGTTTCTAAATTGTGGGAGAATTTTCGGTTTTTGTAATTAGTTATCTTTGGAGCCGATAGATGGCGTTACGAGAAGTTTTGTACGAAACATTAAGGAATCAAAATTCATCAATTTATGAATTAGAAAAGCAAAAAGGATAAAATTTAAGTAAATTTAGTATTACTTATAACCAAAAATAAAAACTAACACTATAAAACACTCAAGAATTCATAATTATCAATTTTTATTTTCTTATATTAAAACATTTTATCAATTTTTCAGATACTCTCAAGGTTCGTACTACTCGACACTAGATGGCGCATGTAATCATATCACAATTCTCTTTGAATCTTATATTTGAAAGTTGCTTTTTTTTCTCAACCCCACAAAATTTGCCCCTTTTGACTTACGCTGACTAAACAATTTGACCTATATAAAAATGATTTATGCGAGAATTGTAGATCTGAAAAATTCTACAAAAAAGTCAGCTAAATGCTGTCGAATCTTTTACGGTTTTGTCACAAAACCGCATTAGAAAAAGCAATTAAAATATAAAAGTATGTTATTTGCGGCGCTATTTAGTCAGTTTTAATGTTAACCCTCAAATCAAAATAAATGTGTTCCTTATCAGGGAAATTTTATGTAGATTAAAATTGCTTCTTTACAGTATACAACTCTGACGAGTGACGAGTAGTTTAGAAGATAACGCGAACACAAACAACAACCGTTAACGAAAATCCAACTCGAGGGGCCGGGTACGCCCGTATTTACAAGGTTTTTACAGGACGGACCGTAACCGGAAAGGGTACTACTGATACGACAGAAAAAAGATCACATATATATTTTTGCCACCCGTGCGAAGGCGGGGTGGGTCGATAGTAACTAAGAAGGAGACGTAGATAAAATAAAGTAAAATGAAAATGAAAATGAAAAATTATTTATCGACATCCAAAAATACAGTGAATTATCCAGGATCCTCGCACTAGGCGCAGTCTGTATCGCGAGGACCCAGCTCAGTGATTTAACAAGAAACATCGTTAGATGGCAACACATGGGCATTAAACAATATTAGAATAGTTAGGAGTTAAGTAAACTACAAAAGAAAACAAAGTATACTCATTACAACTCAATCCATAAATAATCACTTAATTGTTCTTATTTAATGTACTATTTTAATGATTTTCTCAGTTTCCGCATATGATAGTTTCCATAACCACGACTTCAATTTTAATTTAGCACTGTAAAGTGAGTCTTGTTTAATGTCGCATTTACTTAAAATATTATTATACATTAAATATTATTGTACATTTATTCTTTTCCCCTGTGGGCACGGGACTGGTGCCAGAAAGGTCTTTCAGAGTTCTACATCTATACCATATATCGTCCATCAAGATCCATGCAGCAGTTCTAAAGATACCTTTGACGGGTTGTGTCATTTTTTAATTTATTTATTTTATTTATTTTAATGATAAAAATATTAAAAAGACATAGAACATTATAAAAGACGTATGCAACATTAAACCTAAAGATGAATCACCCCTTGAACTACTTACTATTTAAAGAACACTAAAGAGTCATTCAACAATGTTAATGCGTATTTCACAAGTATTGGGGAGAGTCTGTCATCTTAAATAAACTCGATAAAACAGAGTGTGAGTTAGAAAAACAAGTAGCTGCATAGCTAAATTCTAATCTTCATTCCATGTCATTTGCACCTACCGATCCCTATGAAATAAATAAAATTATAAATGATTTAAAATTAGACAGTTCACCTGGTTACGATGGTATTACTAGTAAATTTCTCAAAATAACGAAAGATTTTCTTGTCCATCTAATAGCACATTTCTGTAACCTCAGCCTTGAACAAGGTGAATTTCCGGATTTGTTAAAAACTGCAATCGATTCTCCTATTTTTAAATTAGGTAACAAGCATGAGGTTTCCAATTATATACCCATATCCCTGCTTTCTACCATGTCCAAGATTCTAGAAGGACTGGTCAATACGAGGTTGACTAACTATCTCGAAAAAAATCAGTTGCTAGCAGACAATCAGCATGGTTTTCGCAAGGGAAGATCAACGGATAATGCCGTGTTGGAACTAACATCTATGATTAACCAATACGTCGACAGTGGAGAGAAAGTAATTTATGTATTCCTAGACCTAAAAAAAGCCTTTGATACAGTTTCTAGACCAATTCTATTATCGAAACTAGAAGCTCTAGGAATCCACGGTCATATCCTCAAGTGGTTCCAGCGTTACCTATAAGGAAGACAACAATATATCAGAGTTAATAATGTGCTCAGTGATGCTTTGACGTGCAGTCTCGGAATTGTACAAGGAAGTACCAACCCTTTTCTTACCCTATATTAACAATCTCCCAAAAGTGCTAACGTCCAATGCCCTCTTTTGTTTGCCGACGACACAGTCCTTTTGTTTCATGGCCAAGACTGGCATAAGGTGCATAAAAGTGCAGAAACTGAACTCCAGAGTGTGACAGCCTGGCTAGAGAACAACTTACTAACCTTGAATGCTTCTAAATCCAAATACTTATGCTTCACTAAGTCTGATAATTATTTCCAAGATCTAGGCCAAACTATCACGTTACATACCTATTCATGCAATAATGAGCATCCAGGTCAATGTACTTGCAACGTGCTTACAAGAGCTAAAAGCTTTCGATATCTCGGCGTACAGGTCGACGACACTCTAAGCTGGAAGTAGCGCATTGCACACATTTGCACACGGGTCAGAAGGCTCATTTATATATTTAAGCAACTGCGTACAGTCGCAAATAAAAAGACTCTCATCCTAACTTACAAAGAGCTCTGTCAAAGTGTTATTTACTATTGTGTGACGGTATGGGGTGGAGTACCGAAAACAAAGCTGATTGACCTAAAAAGGGCACAGAGAGCAGTACTGAAGGTACTAATGCTCCTTCCGTACCGACATCCTACCAATGCATGAGGAGGAGTCTCAAGTGCTCTCAGTTAGGAAGCTCTTCATACTCTAATCCCTGCTAAGATACCACCGCACTTCAGCTAAACTGCTGCTACACTCGTCAAAAAAAAAACTACGCTGCCCTATTCCTCTTATCAAAACTAGTTTTGCGCAAAGGCACTACAACTTTCTTGGGCCTTTAATATATAACCAAATATTAGCTCAGTGCGACATCAACCTAGGAGCTCTAAATTACTTTAGATTCAAAAAATATGTAACGCAATGGCTAATGACACTCAAGTACGACCAATCTGAAAATCTTTTACAAATGAAACAATAAAAAGTGAAAAAAACATCAACATAACAATAAATTCACATTCATGACTATACACACACACACACCCTCGCACATACACATACACACTCCCCAAATACACATACATATTATCACCATCTCGATGGCTGGCAATCCACAACCGTGCAGTTTTCGCGTAGCTTTCAACCGCGTACCGCCGCGTTGTGGAATGGTCTGACCTCGGCGGTAATTCCAAACCGCTACGACTTAGGGTTCTTCAAGAAACGAGCGTATCACCTTCTCAAAGACCGGAAACGCACCTGTGATTCCTCTGGTATTGCAGATGTCCATGGGCGTCGATGAACACCTTGGTGTTCCCGCTGCTCATTTGCCCCTTTCTCTTATAAAAAAAAACAGATTTTTGTACTGTAGCACATACTGTAATAACGTAAGATCGTAAATAAGAGAACAGGTGAAAGAGCTCTATTAAATTTGTAAAAATATATTTACTTCAATAAAGAATTTTTAATTATTTTATTTTTATTTTATATTATAGATATATACTTATTATGTAGTCTTGTTGTGGTTTCAAATAAATAAAAAAACTCACATCGCCATCCTGGAATCGTGAGGATTATTCACTGGTGCCTTATTCAGTGGAAGATATAAAAACAATGACGAAATCTTGTAGAGTTTTTGTTGAGATAAAACTAAGCTACTGTAAGACAAACGGACAATTAGTAAAGGCACCTTTTTGGAAGGATAAGCGTGGATTTCAAAGGACCTCTGCCTGATCGGATTAATCTCCTGACTATTATCGACCAATGTAGTCGATTTCCATTTGCATACGCATGTAAGGATATGACTGCAAGTGTAATTAAATGCTTAAACTATTTATTTTACCATTTTGGTACACCGCTGTACCTTCATAGCGACCGAGGGACATCCTTTATGTCGGAAGAATTACGGGTGTTTCTCAGGTCCACAGGAGTTGCTGTGAGTCATACGAAACCATATAACCCACGAGGGAACGGACAAGTCGAACGTTTGAATGGAACGCTTTGGAAAACCATGCAACTGTCCCTCCGTTGTAGAGAAATGAACCCCTTTATTTGGGAACAAGTTTTACCAGTAGCATTGCATTCTATCGCTCACTACTCTGCACCAGTACAAACGCTACTCCTCACGAAAGATTTTTTAATTTTCCGTGAAGATCAGTAAATGGAAGCTTTATTCCTTCTTGGCTAGTTCCAGGACCAGTACTGTGCAAAAGAAATATCCGCAGTAAAAACGATCCGTTTGTTGATGAGGTTATACTGGTAATTAGCAATCCTTTCGGACGGGAATCGGAATGACGGTCGAGAATCGACCGTCAATAATAGGCACCTCGCACCTTTACCGACATCTAGCCTTTCTAGTGAATTTCCAGAAAGAGAAGCAGAAGTTTCTGTAACAACGCAGAACCCAGCGCATATCGTAGAGCCAGAGTTAAGAAGGTCTGCTAGAGACAGAAGGCCACCACTGTATCTTCAAGATTATACTACCTAGTCAAAAGACTGGAGGAGGAGAATGAGGTGTTGTGTCATTCTATTCTATCATTTAATTTTACTTGTCATTTTAGTCGAATAAAGCCTAAATAAATGGGTATTATCTTTTCTTATAACAAACTTCTAACAATGTTTAATCCATCCAAACAATATTCGTAAGATGATATGTGTATAAAATACAATTATTGATGCACTTATAGTGTTCATTTATAATCTATGATATTAAAAAGAAGAAAAGACAGAATGACAGATGATTCAATCAAATCATCAAATCAAAAGACATCGCAAACAAATCACCTAAAACTTATAGTCCAAAAAATGACAGATAAATAAAATAGAAACATGGCTAACAAATTATTCAGATTAACCAATAAAAGAATAGTGTAAGTAAATCTCGTGGTATACCAGTAGCGTGCGGACAAAGTCGCGCGGCTAGTCACATAGTGGAAAAGGGGTTTTACGTCTCCTCTTATGTCATAGGCAGAGATTTTTTTTGATAGTATCCTGAAGCATTTTCCACTCTACTTTTCTTTTACATCCATGAATCTGCTTATTGTATTAAGGAGGTTTAGTAGTCTCTCCCACAATGGGGTCAACCTCTCTTAAGCTCATTTAAAAGAGTACAGAGGACGTTTCTTCTGTATAATTATTATAATATAAATTTTAATTGTTATAGATATATAGCGGCCTAATCATATCGTCCAGCTCGCGGAAATGCCTCAGCAAAAGCACAGGCGACGATGGCGCAGGAAGGGCATGTGCTGCATGTCGGCGCCCCGGCCCTGCATCGACAGCATGCCACGCCGCTGCATGCCACACTGCGCCGTCTGCCCGCCCTGCCCCTCCGCCCAGCACATCGCCGCCTCCAGCTCCAGCCACTCCGAATGCTCCTGCGAGGAGGAGAAATTCTGCACCGTAGACAGCTGCAAGAACGCGCCACAGTGCATCAGCGCGAAATCACGGTACTGCCCTTATGGCTTCAGAGATAAATCCGGTTCCGATCTGAAACCAGATCAAGCACACAGTAGAGAGATGCTCGAATATCAGCCGCCTCAAGAGCAATACCCACAAGCCGCTTCCACGCCCTATATGCAAGCGCAACCAGGAGCACAACTGACGTCGGAATTCGCACCAAGCGGGTATCCATCAGTTCCCACAATATCGTCAATACATAGTAGAGCTCCGGATCAGTTCGATCAATCCATGCCGCAATACGCGCAGCAACTTCCCATGGATGCTGCGCAGGCGCCAATAATGCAACAAGATTTTGGTCCAACCGAATCTCAAGCTCAAATGCAAGGCAGAATGATGTCTATATCTCCGGAATCCCAACCTCAAATGCAAGGGAGAATAATGCCGATATCTCCTGAATATCAGGCACCAATGCAAGGAAGAATGATGCCAATGTCTTCCGAATCCCAACTTCAAATGCAACAGAGAATGATACCAAGACCCGACACTCTGCCCTCACCGGTGTCTGTTACAAGTGGACCGAGTATTCAAATCAGGCAAACGGCAGATCAGTTTCAACCATACTACAGCCAACCGCAGGACACGATGCCGAGTTATGACTACTCCGCTACGAGACGGCCTATCCCCGTTTCACAAGAGGAGGGCTACATTAATATTCCGCGAGCTGAGAAACAAGTAGGTGGGTATTCGCCTGCGCAATACAGCTTGGGGCCAGCTCCTGAAGATTCGATTTATCCTAGCGGTCTACCGCCGCCACAATTTGATCATGGCCAAAAGTATTCTTTGTCCGCAGTATCATCGGTGGATAGGATAAAACCACGACCTATCATCATACATGATGAACCCAGAAGAATGCCGCAATTTACATCAGCCACAGAATATGTTCCCTCCGACAGGCCACCTACACCATCGTCGAGGGGAAAACATGGTTTAATTCATGACACTAGAGTGCAACAACCCGTTTCTGAAACTTCTTATGTCAGATACGTTTCAGAACCACCGACTTCGCCAGCGCCATCGGAGAGAATACCGACCTCACGGCCCGTGTCGACAGAGGGACTCGCGAGGACCGTGTACCGACCTCCATTCCAGGCCGATACCAGTAGGGGGGTTCCGTACCAGGCTGATACCATTATGAGGGTTCCGTACCAGGCTGATACCATTATGGGGGTTCCATACCAAACAGATACTAGTAGGGGCGTTCCATATCAGGCCGACACCAGTAGGGGCGTTCCGTACCAGGCTGATACTCGTAGGGGAGTACCATACCAGACAGACACCAGTAGGGGGGTACCGTACCAGACCGATATCAATATAGGGACTCCATATCAGGTCGATGCCCGTGTGGGAGCTCCACAGCAAGGTGGTACTCGTACTGGAACTCCATACCAGGCTGATCCCCGTATGGCAGCTCCATATCAGGCCGATACACGCACGGGGTATCAACCTGGTATTGTAGCGGAGCCTGTTCCAAAAAAATCAGTGCATCACGCAATTCCCGGCACTACTTACGATACATCGCTGCCTCTGTCACCTACAGCGCCAGAAATGGACGACACGCGCTCTGTTACGATGGACAGACCTAGAAAAGTGCATCAGCCGATGCCCAGTGGGTATGAGTCTATGATGGAATCACCACCCACAATGGGTCAATCCTTCCCTTCGCGATACCCCGTTGGTCGACCACTGGCCGAAAGTACATCCATAGGGAGCGGCAGAAACATTCCTATGGACTACAGTGCAGGTCCACCGCTGTCCCCAGCTACGTCGGTGCAGACTAGCGAGCAGCGGTCGACTGCGACGGACGGCTTGCACAAAATCTCTTACCGCGCTCCATCGACTGGATACAACAAGTTCTGTAAAGAACCCCCGCAGCCGGAGTACGTCGACAAATCCATCGGCTTTGAATATCCAGTACCACAAACTGAATTAGGTGCGTCTGACGAGACACCTCCAAAGTGTTCGTGTCGCTACCCCCCAGCGTTCAAACATCTGGAGTGTGCCGGCCTCATGAGTGGCACTTGCGAGTGCAATGAAAATGATTTGTAAGCATACTAAATAAAAATTTAATTGCAATAACTGAAGTCATAATTGTCTAAAAATTCTGTAAAATTCATTACTTTAATGGTAATAAAAATATTTAATCAAAAGTCTTTTATTCTATTCAGGGTTGCATTATTATTTGACTCTCTCACAAGATACACTTGAAGTACCTACTTCCTTTTCCTAAAGTGTATCCTCATATGTACTTTAAGGTGGCATTGATCATTTTTTAATTTTAACCTGGATATAAAAAAGTGCATTTTTCGCTTTGAAGAAAGCATACTGATATACTATGGGTATGTTCCGATTTGCACTGCGACCACTGTAAAGTGTGACGTCAGTGCAGTATACTGTGAAGCCATTCCTTTATAGCCAGTTATACTGGTTACGATTTAAAACGGAACGCAATCCCGTATACTGTCAGTCGCATTTTTTGACGCAGCATTCAAATGAGTGTATTCAAGTTTTCTAGTTCATTAAAAAAACTGTCTTGGAGTACTGTCAAATTAAAAATATTTTAATTAATATTAATTGTAAATTGAATTTATAATATAATAAAAGTAAGTAATTTTTCATAAAAAGAATATGTTTTTCATTATCAACACAGTCTAATAAGGTTAATTTTTGCAATTCTTCCATTGTTTTATTTATTAATCCAAACTAATTACAGAACTTTAACATTTTCTGATTAAACTGTAGCTTTGTTTATAAGATGTCAGGCACTCGGGTGGTTTTGACTGATCACGTGATCAAACTACTGCGAGTACCTTACCTCGAAAACGCCAGTGCTCACAGTAGAATATGGCGACGATTTATGACGTCATATATTTCCCTAGGGTACTGCGGCAGTTTACTGGCAGTCCATAACGGAACGAATTTTTCTACAGTGATAGCACTGTGCAGTGCTCGCAGTGTATATCGGAACATACCCTATGTATGATACTGTTAAACTGTGATGAAAAAAAAATCTATCAACTTTTGACATTGACAGTTGATTGACAGTCATACAGTCAAATTGAGATTTTTTAATCTCTAACAATATTAATCTTTAATTGTCTAAGTTTCTGATATTTTAAACTGTAGGTAGTTTACTAACTCTTGTGTTGTCCTTTTCAGTGTCCCAACTGAAGTCATCAGCTACCGGTCACTTGTCAAAGCATACTGTTATTCGTATTTCTGGACTGCCATTAGCTATTACAGTTTTTTTTGTTTTTTTATTATTTATTAACATCTTTCATTATCAATTATCTTCAACCTTGACGTTGGCAAAATCATCGAAGTTACGATGGAGTCCAGTATTAATTAAAAGAAGAAGAAGAAGAAATTGAGATTTTAAAATTTGATTTTATCAGTTTGTCGTACAAGTACCCATATATTTATTTCAGTATTTTTTATTTATCGTAATGGAAGCGGACTATATACACGAGGCTCTTAAGCCGATCTCGTGGCTCGCCGGCCGCTGGTACACTGCTAATGGCCGCGGTTCTTATCCAAGTGTACGGGAATTCGGATACCATGAAGAGTTAGAATTTATTTGCCTTGGTATGTTTATGAAATAATCAGATAATAACAAACTTTCTTAAAGTATTTCAAACATAACTGCACAATTTTTTAACATTACTTGCATTTACTGTGTGACACGATACTGGCACATCTTTGTCGCTTCTCCTAGATTTTTCAAACATAAATGACATTAATAAATAAATAATTACATCTGTTCCTTTTGTAATAAGCATAAATATCTACAGCGTGCTGCTGGTGTTTTAATACCATAGCATTATAATTTGAAATACTGTCATTTTTTAAGTTAATATATTTTTTTAAATTATACATTTGTATTTCAGGTCAACCAATGTTCAACTTTCTATCAATATCCCATCATCCCGAGAAAGGCACAGCGATGCATCAAGAAAGAGGTTTCCTACGTATACTACCCGAAAAAGAGAAAGTCGCCCTCGTAGTGAGTCACAATATTGGTCTTACAACCATTGAAGAGGGTCACTATGACTGTAATTTGAAGGAGATAAAGTTAGCCTCAGTCAGCATAGCCCGGACATCATTTTCTAAGCCTCCACATGTTACAAATTTATTAAGAGAATTTATTTTACTGTCACCTGACACATTACAAGTAACTGTATTTATGACGACTGATCAAAAACCTCTAAGTCAACATTTAAAGGCTGTTTATAAGAAAGTAGAATAAGTATTGCAACATTACTCTATGAGTACTGTCAGGATGTTTCTCACAAATGTATATATTCTACAACTGACATTTATACTACAGTTATGTATATAGTTGTATACAGTCACTTGTATATTGTATACAGTTAATAAAATTAGAGCATTGTATATAATATGAAAAGAAAATTTTCATATTTCATGCACATAATGTATTTACGTTATTTAAAACAAAAAAATCTGTCTGCAAATCCGCTATTGTTTTGGATAATCTCTAACGGCTGGACCGATTTTGGCAGAATTTTTAATGGATAGTAGTATAACCATAGATTTCTGATATCAAAATCTCTGTATAATCTCGTCATCCGTATCATTATCTTTGACAAAACAGAGATAACAATATGTTTTAAACAGACATTTTGATCTCAGAAACCCACAGTAAGTTATGTATGCAAGAGTGATATAGTCTTACTTTTATTTTATAATTTCAAGCTGACAAAGGTACAGCTAGTTCATTATATTTACTTTTGGCAAATGGTTTATTTTAGAACTTCCTTACAACTTGATATTTGAAGGCATTTAAAATATCAGCTTATGTTAGGAGATCAAACAAGTTGTTAGTTTATAAACTTACTAGGCATGTTACTGACTGAATAAGTAATTTCAGTATGTGAATCTGTAAAAGTCATTTGTAGTTTCTTTTTTAAAACATGTTTAATATCTAGAAATAGTAATCAAGAAATGATTTACCTTGAATGTTAAAAAGGTAGATTTTTTACCTACAAAAATTATATATAGATTTTAATGGTAATTAATATCTTTTATTTCAATTCAAAATTAAGTACAGTCCAACCTGGATAATCATTATCTGTTCCTGATGGATGACTGCCTTAAGCAAGAAACTCGAGTCAGAGAAACCTCTATAAAGAAGAAAAATATCGCGGTTATTTTACTTTATATAAAGTTGAACCTCAATAACTGAAAGTCTTAACTGGCTTAACAGCTATATATAGATCATTACAATATTTGAATTTTTTTACTTGTAAAAATGTTGAGAAAAAGTAACTTTTTAGTTTGTGTAAAAAAGAATGTTTGAAAAAAGATGTTTCATAAAAACTGTTAATAACTTCAACTTATATATTCACTAGCTTTTACCCGCGACTCCGTCCGCGCGGAATAAAAAATAGAAAACGGGGTAAAAATTATCCTATGTCCGTTTCCTGGTTCTAAGCTACCTGCCCACCAATTTTCAGTCAAATCGATTCAGCCGTTCTTGAGTTATAAATGGTGTAACTAACACAACTTTCTTTTATATATATAGATAATCAGTGGTCCTAGTATGAATAATTGTGACAAAAATATCATACTAATATTGACAGAATTGAGGATGACAATATGAAGACGATTGTCACAAATATTTGTACTAGACTCACTGTATCCATAACCCAATCCAGCTTCTATTAGGTTGATAGATGACCTAAGTACTTACAAATCACGTGAGAGGTATGATTAAAAATTTCTGTGATGGAATATTTTTTTATTACAAAAAACATAACACGGGCACTAAGTTACAATGGTGACCTAAACTTAAATTATTATTACAAATAATATATTAAGTATATAAAATAATATGATACATACTATATTCCAAACCAAAATCTATATACACACATCAAAAAAGTCTAAGCAACACATACTATTTCAAGTTATTAATCAATTATTTTATCATTTTTTTACTAAGTAGGTAATACTTATGTAAACTTTTTTGATCTATAGGACATACTGGCTGGTTGTGAAAAAAAAAATCGAGTATCATCTGTTTTTTTTTTCACAAATTCAAAAGCGAATGCATTTGTTCGAATTTTACAGCGTTTTCTTTGCTTGTTAAAATTTAGTATTCGGTATCAATTTTAAGATTCAAACAATAATTAAAAAAGTTTTGAACAAATTTGAATTTTGAGACATTTTTTACGTTATGGAGCGACGTCATTTGAACGCAGATGAAATGCAGAGAGCTGTAGGGATGTTACAAGCAGGAAGAACTTAATCTCAGGTATCTCGGTATTTTGGTATCAACAGAAGCGTTATTTGCCGTGTTCATCAGCGTTAAACTAACACGGGCGATCCTGCTGAGCAGCACCCAGGTCGAGGAAGGTGTACAACAACACGGCAAGATCGATACATACAACTGACTGAAAGACGCCAGCCGATGTTAACCGCCCGAGAGATAGGTTTGAGGCTACAAAATTCAAGTAGTGTTGTTGTTAGCTGCCAAACTGTGTGAAATCGATTGCATGAGTATGGCCTACGAGCACGACGGCCAATTAGGTGCCTACCGATACGTCACGGGAATCGCGCTCGTCGAAATGAATGATTTAGGGAACACATTATGTGGACCCGGAAACAATGGGATAAAATTTTATTTTGCGATGAGTCTCGATTTGGGTTCTAGTCTGATACTAGAAGGGTAAGAGTGTACCGTTGTCCTGGAAATACTGAAAGACTGAGGTGGCTTCAGGAAGTGGATCCATACAACGACTTAACAGTTATGGTATGGGCGGGTATTATGAAGAACCGAAGAACAGAGCTCGTTTTTGTAAATGGTAACATGAACGCTGTAAATTACGTTGAGGATGTTCTAAGACCTTATGTCCGTCCATTCGCACAAGCGCTTGGCTTCGATTTCACCTTGATGCATGACAATGCGCGTTCGCATACAGCTTTGCACACACGGGAGTACTTGGCACGGGAAAACTTCCTGGTATTGCCTTGGCCTGCACAATCGCCAGACCTCAACCCCATCGAGCATGCACGGGACATGCTCCAGAGACGTGTTTTAAATGACTTGGATGGAGTGACAACAACCCAACAACTGATGGACTTACTAAAATTTCATTGGGAGCAATTACCGTAGGATCACATTAACAGTCTCATCGATTCTATGAATAATCAGTGCCAGCAAGTTCTCCTTAACAGAGGAGACCACACTTTGTATTAATTTATGCAATTTTTGTACAACCATTAAATTTTACTTTAAGTTTAGTTGATTAGGGCACCTTACTTTGTACTACGTACAAACATTCCTAACTCGTATTTATTGGTAATTAAGATTATTAAAAAGTAAATAAAAAAAACAATTGTTGTTTAATATCAAAAAAGCATTAATAAATAATAAAAGTACGAAAATACTAAGGATTTAATCCGAAAACACATTGTAAAATTGAAATTTATATGTGTTGCTTAGACTTTTTTGATGTGTATATTAACCAAAAAATATTTGAGAAAACCAACTTTTTTTTCTATAAATCTTTTAACAATGTAATTGTTGGACATCTCATGTTATTTTGCATGCATAGTACATGAAAACTTTTTTGTTTCCCATTGTTATGAAATAATCATAAATTTAGAAATTATCTTGTTCAAATGTTTTAAAGAAATCTCTTACATAATATTGTGGTAAGCATAATTCTAAATAACTTGTATCTTTATTATTTTTATAATTATTGGGTTATTTAATATGAAAGTGTAAAGGCACATGTTACAAAAAGAATAATAAAAATTGTATTTGGTACGTTGAAAGAATACATTTCTGTTCAACGTGCCAACTCTAGCGTCGCATACTACTTGTTTTCTATACTAATATAATAAAACACACTTTATAACACAGAATCTTAGCTAAGCAGCATATTTTTAATTAATTATTTCTGTAATAATAAGCCCCATACTTACGACACGCTTTAGACTATATTTTCATATCAAGCTTAGGGGATGAGCAAATTGAAAAATTAATATGCGAGAAAGGGACAAAAATTACAAGCCAATAGCAGGAAAGATTGATGGTTGCCATGGTAACGGTAAATCTCAGCCAATGAAAAAGGCGTTCCATTTCATTTGAGCATTTGTAATTGAAAGTTTTGAGTGGCAAACAAGTAGTTATGGAACACTAAAATACAATGAGCTATCAATGCCCATGGCATCGGAACCACAGATGGATTTTTCATGAATAATTAATGAATTTAGACAATTTTTTTATTAAGTTGGTATTATTAAAATAATTGAGAATTATAGTCGGGACCAATATCACAACCTTAGGGAATGGGACAAACTTGGAAGTAATTTTAATAAAAAAAAATATGATTGAAGTAAGACTTATATTAGTAAGTATATAACAAAAATAAAACAATAATTTTACTTTTACAATAATTGCTATTTATAATTATTGAAGTCCCTTTACTTTTTAAAAATAACGTTAAATAAAATATAGTTCTACTGTAAAAACTGTTGCTCTATACTGTACTCAGTAACCATAGATTTTCACTGTCATTTTTTAAAATTAAAATAGCAGACTTGTGAATGATGGAATTCGAACCCATGACTACACGAACAGATATCCGTACCCTTAATCAATTAAGCTATTGGTGCTTCAAACTTACTTGGAAGAAAATTGTAATCACATTTAACAAGTTCAGAAAGAGAGTTTTATTGTTAATAGAAGTTTTTCGTCAGTGTAAACCCACAACAAACAAACACAGAGCAAGCAGGATCTTAGGGATCCGATAATCATGTGAGGTTTGAAAGGAGTCTAAAATAAGATATCACATCTATTAATTTTCTGTATTTAATGAATAATTTGGTTATATTTTTAAAATGACTATAAAAAATGTGATTTTTAGGTATACCAGTAGTGTCATATGTAGTATCACATAACATCAGAGGAGGTTGGGTGTTCAAAAAAATGCTAAAAACATCACATAATTAATAGACCTCATGATATTTATCTGTCAGACTGTAAACATTGGAATTGTAACTTTTCAGCAAATTTTCTAACTTAATTTATAGCATTGTCACTATTTAAACAGCTTATAATTAATTTTTGCCTAACTATATAACAGTAGAAACTCTTATATTTAAACTTCAGTTTAGCCAAATTTAAACTTATTTTTAGATTAAAATTACAGTAAACTAAGAGTCTTTTTGTATCGTAAAATTTGATTTGATTTCTTTAGCTGTACTAAAATGGATTCTAGGGACATTTCAAAGTAATTTTGATTGACATAACTAAGATCAATAGGTTGAAGTTACAATTAACAAGTAAAGTCCTATCTTTGGAAATAGTCCGGTCAATTTAGACATTCGAAGTTACATAAAGTCCCAACAAGCTGAACTTCAGTGAAATTGTTCAAAACATAATTATAAACACAACTTCTATAACTTTTTGAATCGTATCTCAGAAACGGTGGCTCGTAAGAAAAAAAGTATTTACCTTGGATAATTTTTTTTTCCATACACGGGAATGATCGGGAACTTCTAGACATTGTTTATAATTATGTTTTGAACAATTTCCCTGAAATTCAGCTTGTTGGGACTTAATGTAACTTCACTCTCATTTTTTGGTCTAAATTGACCGGACTAAAAGGGACAAAGCTTATTTTTGAGTTCTCAAGACGTGAAAGTTCGAAATATAGAAATTCTACTGTTTGACTTATATAACTCACACACATGTGTGACAACAAATAAAATTAAACAAAATAATGCGGCTTCTTAGCTGTAATGCCATACTCTTGGAGTGCAGGCACCAGGTCATCCATGGTCATAACATACTTCTTCTCTTTGGGTCCCCCCTTCTGGTTCTTAGAGCTCTGTGTTACTTGACTGTTGGTGCGCATCTTACAATGCTGCAGTGCATCATTGGCTATATCCGAAAGGTACTTTTGTGCTGCTAGTGCAATAAGTCTTATTAGTCTGAAATTTTAAAAATTAAATATATGTTTTAAATATTTAAATGTGTTAATCAAAATGTTATTAATATATTGTGTGTAAGATGATACTTGTAAGGGAGTAAATTCAGATATGACGGCTGATAGAGATGTATGGTCTGGCTCATGTGGTGTCAGTCCATAAGGTATAAAGTTTTAGCTTATTTTTTTATGGTGGGTCTGTCCGTCGCCAACCCTACTAGGGAGGAATACTTTAAAAAATAATTATAACTAAACATATTAAAAATTACTTCAAAAATACATGACAGCTAAAACAACATAAAAGAGGACAAATCTCTTCTATGTCACTGACAGTAATCAATTTCTCACACTTTTCCTGTTGCCCACAAAAGATTCTTCAATTCATCAATGGAAAAGACCAATTGTTGGCTGGGTTGAGGAAAGCAGCAACATTAGTAGCATCAAAAGGCAAGTTAATACAAAGAAATATTAATACATTTAAATTGTACATTTTTTCAACTTAAAAATCATTTAAAAATTTGGTTTTTCTTGACATGACATTAAATGATTTTATCATGAAAGTTTATTTTGATTTGATGAATATGGTAAGAATGTTAACCCAAAAAACGTGTCAAGACATGTAAAATCTTACAAATTATCCAACACTTATGTAAAAATATAATAATGCTGTGAGTTGCTATTTAAATTTATATATGACAAAATAAATATATAACCATTGTACCCAGATAGCTCATCAATTAATTTTGTTACATGATTAAGAAATAATTAAGCTTGTTTAATGTTATTGCAATATCTAGTTCTTTCCTTTTCCTCCTTTTTGAGAAATATAGATTGACCAGGAATATAAAAAAAACCTCACCATATTGCACGAAAATATGGAACTAATTCCTTTACACTCTACTACTACTGTTAATAAGTAATAAAAAGACGATTGAAGCGCCCCCAGACCATGCTTTTTGTATTCTTGATTGTGTTTATATGGTTAGAGTAATAAAGAGAAAAAGGCAGAGGTCATCATTGTTTAACAGTAAAGATTTTCTTATACAGTGGTTAGCTTGAAAACATATGAAATGATCTTCACCTTTGATCTTGTGATTCAAAACCAGATGCATTCAGATAATATGCAACAACAAATTCTGGTATTGAAGAATTGTAGTTTTCCAGTTGCATGAGAAAATCACTCAAGGCATGGCCGGCACCGTTGTCTTGCTCCATTGCGACGGACGGCGATACCATAATAGTTACCTATGAATTTAAACTTTCTTTTAGTACCTTTAATTAAATAAAAACAATTATTTCAATAATTTACCCACTTCTAACAGTTGACTTATTATTGTCAAAGATTATATCAGATTCAGAATCTGCTTATTGTTTTCCACAGAATAAAAATTGTTGGAGACGATTTCCTTTTGGTTTTGATATACAGCTTATAAGTCAGATTCAATTTTATAGAAGTGCCTACTCTATTGGCTTTACGATGATGCGGCAGTTTCTCCGACTCCGTTGGCACATGTGGCAACACTGCAAATGAGCGTTTCTAAACTACTCAAAATCTTATCTCAATTTCCTAATAATTGAAAAACCATCTTTGTTAAATGTAAAACTGTCGCTAAATTATTTTTTATATATATTTTTTTGATTCAAAACCCAAAAAATTAAACTTATTAATTTTGAGACAATTGTCAAATAATTGAAAATCGGTAATATCAAAAAATAACGTTATTAGAAAAATAATGTGATGTTCTATTTTCAAAATTTTACCATTATCAAAACGCAAATTCTGATCACCATTCTTTTATTGCTATAATTTCAAGGATGCCTAATTTTTGTGAATATCTTCAAAATATTTCTTAAAATCCAGTTACTTTGATGAACATTTTTTGCAGATGGTATTAAGATTAAAAATAAATTTATTGCACAGAAACAGTTTTGTTGTACACGCAAATTTTTAAATTTGCCTTTTAATTTTTCATTTAAATTGCCAAAAAGAACTGATTTTTTGTAGTTTAAAAATTTATTAAATGTTAAAACCAACAAGTACATGAGATGAAAATGTCGGGTGAGATAATAAATTTAACAGCCACACTGACCTCGTGGTACTTTGCGTTAAGTTGGCAACACCGACCCCTTCCTTCCTTCTTTTGCGCCGCTCCTCAAGCCAGAACAGCGAGAGAACGTGATCGATCGAATTTCAAAAAAGGCACACACCTACCCCTGTGCTCCCGAGATCACGAAATTACTCTATATCTCCTGATTACATAAATCGGGAGTTGGTGTTTCGTGGTTTTGCTATTCCGTGTGTGTACCGTAAAACCTTCACTTCGACGCTCGCAATTACTGCGTGAAGAGCCCATCACATTCAACAAAATGTCGAACCTCGCCGATCCGGTTGCGTTCGCGAAGGACTTCCTCGCCGGTGGTATCTCAGCTGCCGTCTCCAAGACCGCGGTGGCGCCCATCGAGCGTGTAAAACTGCTTTTGCAGGTACAGCACGTCAGCAAGCAAATAGCCGCGGACCAGCGCTACAAAGGTATCGTCGACGCCTTCGTCCGCATTCCCAAGGAGCAGGGATTGCTCTCATTCTGGCGTGGTAACCTCGCCAACGTCATCAGGTATTTCCCCACACAAGCCCTTAACTTCGCCTTCAAAGACAAGTACAAGCAGGTGTTCCTCGGAGGCGTAGACAAGCACACCCAGTTCTGGCGTTACTTCGCTGGTAACCTGGCGTCCGGTGGTGCTGCCGGAGCCACCTCTTTGTGCTTCGTGTACCCACTCGACTTCGCCCGAACACGTCTCGCCGCCGATGTCGGCAAGGGCGATGGGCAGCGTGAGTTCACTGGTCTCGGCAACTGCATCACCAAGATCTTCAAGTCCGATGGCCTGACCGGTCTCTACAGAGGCTTCGGTGTGTCCGTGCAGGGTATCATCATCTACCGTGCTTCATACTTCGGTTTCTACGACACCGCTCGCGGCATGTTGCCCGACCCCAAGAACACCCCCATCGTCATCAGCTGGGCGATCGCGCAGACTGTCACCACCGTAGCTGGTATCATCTCGTATCCCTTCGACACGGTCCGTAGGCGCATGATGATGCAGTCGGGACGCGCCAAGGCCGACATCCTGTACAAGAACACTCTGCACTGCTGGGCGACCATCGCCAAGACCGAGGGTGGCTCCGCCTTCTTCAAGGGCGCCTTCTCGAACGTCCTCAGAGGCACCGGTGGCGCCTTCGTGCTCGTCTTATATGATGAGATCAAGAAGCTCCTCTAAACATAGTGTAAGAATTGTTACCATTATTACAATTGTGATTCCGAATCACCTATGATAGCCACACCTTTGAAATCATGTATTATTAGAAGCGAAAAAACAACTCTTAGTAACTTATTTCTAGTTAAATAAAAGTGTTATACACTGATTCCAACTTATTTTGTTTTATTAAAAAATTGAAGTTACATAATTGCTTGCAATAATTAAAAGCATATTTGGAATATGGAATTTGTTCCAAATTCAAATATTTTTTTCTGTGATCACTATTGCTGCCAGTGATAGTTATGTAACCTCCATACATCTATTTGAGGATGAGGTTATATTTTTTCCATCTAAACCATCCTCTTGTGATACTATAGAATTCATGAATGTTATTTTCTTTTAAATTATTGGTAATTTAGGTAACCATTCTAACCTTGGTGTTATGTAACAGTCCATAGAGTATGCTGTGAATTGTCTAAATCATGTGATTATGTTATGCAACATGCCGACTTAGAATATTTCTTGTGCTATGCAGTGTGAGTGGTTCTATGTAGTAAATTGTAATCACTTTGTAAGTGTTTCACTGTAGTTGACAAACATGTGGGCTATTGTAACCAGGTAACTTTCAGTGCATATAAACTAAGTAGGAAGTGGATTGCAAATGTGAAATCATCAATTGTATCCTCGGTGTGAGTTTTTTGTAATGAAAAATTCATGCATTACGAGTGACTATTAAATAGAAATGTTGATAAATATGATATTGTTTCTTTTCTCTGTCCTATTCTGCGCATCACATTAACCATAATCCAATGCATGGTGTTTTATGTTAAAACTAAAACCTTGCTCCAGTTACATATTAGTTAATTCAATAAGTTAGAGGATAATGGAGCAAACAGATCAGCATGTTAAGTATGTAACTACTATCATTACATATAAACAGATAAAGCGCAGAGTTAATACTTTGCAAGAGAATTGTAAATGTACTAATTAGAAAAGAGGAATCTAAAAGACATCACTGCGGACCATAACTAATTTTTCCTTCATTATACATAATTGATCAATTACATCTAAAATTACAATAGGAACAACTAAAACGGCTGAGTATACAAAAAAAAAGTTACATAACCTACTTTGACAAAGCAATTAAAAAGTATTTAATCTTATAGAATTTCCAATTCAAAGAGTATATATAGAGAGAGATATAGGTATAAAATTAAGTCATTGGAGCAGTACCGCAGTGCGCAACTCGGCAGCCCGATGACGTCACCAGACCGTCTATCAATGGCGGGACGTCTCACTTTGGTATTACGTCACTTTATTTACTATATCCTGAATAAATTGCAGATAACGGGTTACGTAAGTTATTATGCTACTGAAAATTAGGTCTGGGTTTAGATTCTCAAATAAAGTTCTTTCGTATTTCAACAAAACCTAAATCTGTTTTCGGATATGCTTGGTTTATTTATAACCGAAACCTTGACGATTTCTTATTCTTCGATGAAATAGCAACACTATTTAAGCTCGTAACCCAGAGGGGTAGAGAGAAACCACGGACCTCGATTTGGGGCAATGAAATGGTTCGTAATAAAGGTTGCTAATCCACTCTGTTACGGTAACTTATGACTTGTTATGTTCATATCGTCATCAATTTATAAATATCAGTTCTCGAGGTTTTACGAAATTCAAAAAATCTTTTTGTATAACTTAAAAGAATCTAAATTAAAATAACCAAACTACAATTACAATTACCAGCAAAGTTTGACCTTTCAATTTCTTTATAAAAGACCTCATAGATAGAACACGTTGAATATGCCTCATTGTGCATGAAAACAGACTGCTTTCTTGACAAAGTCGGTGTAATCCAGTTGCCCATGCGTCAACCATGCTCGGAGCAATAACCTCAACCTAATTGATTCATTCTTTGGCTTTGCACAAACTCCGTTATTGTGGATATCGACTCAAATAATAAAATGTTTGTCGTAAAAATATAACGGAAAATGTCAATAATTATTGTTTTGTTGTCTAAAGTTTTCTTCTTTCTATAGCACAAAGTAGGTTATACATCTTTATAATCTTTGTGCTGAATTTGTTAGATAATATACATACTGTGTATGTGTATACTGAACTTACTGTTACCCTGCCCCCTTACCTTATGGAGGTTCTGCACAATATGTACTCTTTCATACATCTATATCAGCCGTCATAATATTTAGTGTTATATTTTTTTGTTTATAATTTTAAGTATGAATTTGCGAGTATAATATTTAGGAGTATATCGGTATGGGTAGGCCAAGGAAAAGATGTATTGCGTGGAAGGTGACATGATTATGAAGGGAGTGACAACTTAAATGATTTATATATCGATCTGGAGCACGATAACCTGGTGCGCCCCAACATAAAGTGGGATAAGGCTGTCCATTTCCCTGTGGATTTTTTTTTTTTTTTTGTTATGCTTTGAAAATAATTTTCAGTATGCAGACGCACATGACGACTTATCATTCAACCAGTTAAAATTGGCTGATACTGGTCTTAACAAATCGACTAAATCTGGTTATCTAATCCGGTCGAGATAAGTGTGCAGAATGCGGGTTTGAATATAGAAATTCAGCTGTGGTTTTCTGAATAAAATACTTAAACAAATAAGAACTACAGAAAAAGAAATATATTAAAAAAAAAAAAAACAAGAAACGACGGAATACGTAACACTTCACTACACAAAATCGGATCAGTTACTTATCTACAAGGAGGTCACAATGGAATTAACAACATACAAACCATATGCTGGCAAAAACATCCTCACATACGCGCGAAAAAACCTTGTCAGACGGGTAATAAAATTGAATACGATAAAATGGCTACCTTATAATTAAGAAATTGCTGCTTTGAAATTAATGCAGTAGTTAGAAATAATGACATTGATTTTGAGGACCATGTCTATGTTACGTGAAACTGCAGGAGAACGTCTAGACGCCAGTCACCTGGCAGGTTTCCAGGACGCAAGTCGACAGTACTTGAAAAACTTTAAAATTGTTTTACGCGATCGAGGAAATGGCTTGTGCCTTTTTGGCACCAACCCTCTATGTGCTTACTTACTGCTTTGTCACCTGAGCCAATTTATATTATTCGAATATAATTAATTTGTAAAATAAATAAGTGTAATCTCTTAACCTATCAGTAACTTAACAAGGATCATCCAGAGCATCAGCTTGGATCGTTAGAACTATATTGTAGGCAAGAATAATATGCGATAGGTAAAATATGATAATTAAATAAGGTATTTTACAAAAACCTTAGTTAACAAACAGTAGTTTCGAGAAAAATTAAATTCTATTATCAATATAATAATCCAGGTCGCGACCTCTGCCGTCTGGCATCGATTGAGCAGGGCTGCCAACCACACGGCGCCGGACAATGCTGCCCGACAATTACATAACCTAACTGATACTATTATCTTTTATAGGTAGATATTTATAATAGCGTAACGTATAGAATCTGTCATGTCATAAATAGTTTCGAATTCGTAATATTCTTCACAGTATCCTAAAAGGATATACCATATTTGCTAGTGAAAGATCTTTGATTTCATATAAGTACCTAAAAAATAAGGTTAGAAAATTAATATGACATAAATGTATTCGAAATTAATGACACGTAAATGATGCTCAAAATATATTAGAACCAATTTCAATTTACATGATCTACATCATTAAATTGAACAATAAGTATCGTGTTATGTAACAGTCGCAGAGAGCCGAAACCCGCAAGTCCGGAATACGTAACGAATCCGCTGTATTGATCCACTGAAGGAAACAGCTCCGCACATTTTCCGTGCCACGCAAAGATTTACGTAACGATGACGTGCGATAAAATTTTACTATGGCGCTTAATTTATATAATCGCTTTGTACTTCCATAATGTTAACATTTTTTCCTTAGATAATTACTAGCTTTTACCCTCGACCCCGTCCGCGCGGGTAAAAAATAGAAAACGGGATAAAAACTATCCTATGTCCGTTTCCTGGTTCTAAGCTACCTGCCCACCAATTTTCAGTCAAATCAATTCAGCCGTTCTTGAGTTATAAATAGTGTAACTAACACGACTTTCTTTTATATATATAGATTAAACTTATAATGGCGCCATGCACTTATTTTAGTGCCAATGGAATCTAAGTTTTCTGTTGCTTTTGGTTGAGTGACCTTTGTGCCAGAAGCTTTGGGCAGTCTCTGGTAGGATCTGGTCTTCACTAGACGTAGCTGCCTCGGCGTCTGCTTCTATCACGTATTGTTGATTGAAATCGGCTGTCGCACATGGGGCTACGGATGTATATGAAAGATTTCTCAGATCATCCCTAACATGCATAGGTGGAACACAGTTAAGGTTTTAGCCACACTTGCCTCCGCGAGGACGTATATGTGTGGACATTTTCCACACGTAAAAAAATATTTCTATGCTGCACATGAAAACCATCAACTTCATTTGTTTTCGTAAGGAATACAATGTTAGTTATTCAAATTGCTTTCATTATTACATTTCATTATTGCTAATAATAAATCACAAGTAGCAGGTGTGAAACCCAATAAAAAAATAATGACGGCTGAACAGCGGTGTTTACACTTTCAATTGTAGGAAACCATAATCGTTACCAACTGACACTCAGTAACGACACACCGTTTCACGTGACACGTGGGCCTTGTAGATTGTAAGTAGTCTAAACAATGCTTTATATTATATCTCGATACATTACATACTTCGTGTTACAATAATCGTTTTTTATAATAAACGGTGACAAAGCTGATTTCGCTAAAATGTCGAAGAGACCGCTGCCCATAGACATCTGCAAGAAGTACCTACTTCGATTAATCTGAAATTGAAGTTACAATGCTTTTTTTTTCGATTAAATGTCGTTATTTAACATAAGTTTAAATAGCACGTAGTCAAAGTAAAATAATAATGATACTGAAGTTATTTATACATAGCAGGCAGCAGCAGGGTTAAACAAGCCACGGCCCGCAAGTTACATAAGAACAACTTCCATACAAGGAAACAGTTTCATGTGTACCTAACGATTGCTGTTTTTTCAGTTTGCTTTTTTTAGAGCTGTTTAATTAAATCTCCAGTATTTGACGTAGTAGTCAGCAGTCACTACTTCAAATAACTAATCAATTTTGCAAGAAGCCATTAGATTAAGAAGACATATGTAAAGACAGTTTTAGTCAAGAAATAAAGCGACTCTCGAATCAAATAACTTGGTGTTCCCTGGTGTTTAAATTATTAAAACTCCAACAATAGTTGTAATTGACCTTGTTGCCTAATGCCGTTATCATGAAGTTTTTCCAACACGTCTCAGATAGCGTCTTATCAGGTGCCATATATTACATATTCCATAATACATACGATACCGGACAGCGGCCCGCTTACTTATAATGCCTCCGTCTGTATAAATTTAAAAATTCTAGTGTAATTAAAAAGTCAAAGATTAAATAAATAAAAAGAAAAATATAAAACATATATAAAGCAAGATCCGATGAATCGTTCTGGAGATACCTTGTAACAAATATCCATACATCTGTCGAGTATAAAGACATATTCCTAAATAACAATGTAATAATTAGTTACAATGAATTAATCTAGCCTCAAGCAACAATGGACTTTTAAAATAGTACGTACATTGACTTATATAAGAAAGGACGGGAGTTGGATCGCGTGCCCATACGCGCGCCCTCTGGCGTCGCTCCAACAATTCCACTCATCACGCATTGGATGCGAGCGCGCAAGGTCGCAGCACCAGTGTAGGTCAAACATTTTCAAAGCTTGCGTAACAAACTAAATAAAAATACATAACCAAATGACTTACATTTGACAAGCTGTCAAATGTGTCGAAATAACCTGGTGTGGAAGTATAGCTGTTGTATTCTAACATCCAGCTACTTCTGTGGGCCTAGTACGAATATTTATGATGGCCATCTTCATCGACAAAATTTTGACATAATTGATGATAGCCCACTGTAGTGTGTCGATCAGATATATTGCGGACGCCCGTTACTTAACAGATAATTTGACTGGTCTGACCACTACTGTCTTTAGATCCTTACAGTAAAAAAAGTTACACATGTTTTGTCGCCGTTTTGAGCAAAAGAGGATGATGGAAAAGGAAGGTGAAGCGGCATGTTGTTTGGGAACCCTATTTTATCATTAGTTGGGATATTTTTTAGTTTTCTTAAAAGGCACAAAATGTTTCGCACCTCTGCCTAGGCGTTATCCGTAAACGTCATTCTTGACGTAAACAACGTTTTTGATTTTTCTCAGACATGGAACAAAATAAGAAAAAAACAACATGTGGTAATGACTATTATTTTATTCAAGCAAATTATCTAAAATTCAATACAGTTTACACAGATAATAAATAATTACACTTAATGTAAAAACGCTTTGTAACTCGAATAAATATTCGTACTGTATGGAATGATTAACTTTTAAAGTTTAAACATTTTATATGTGTTAAATGTTTTTTTTAATAAACGCTTACAAGTCCAATTATTAAAAACAAAATTAGCACCTTAAAAAGAAAAATACATATTATACGAACTAAAGTGGATTAACTCGGCGATATTTTGTGGCTGTACAAAGAAGTGTGCCTTTGTCCCTGCTAATAAAACATTATCATTTCATATTGTAGTCCAATGACCTCTATATTACACTGAATAGGCTATAAGGCATGACATTTTGTACCTAATTGATTTTCGCCATTTTGGTGCCGATTGTAGCGATTGGTGGTGATGATGGAAACTAATAAACCGATAGTAGCTTCAACTGGCAGTTTAAGTTACGAAGCAAGAACTGTCATTTTCGAGCAGTGACCTAACCAGCATATATTTATAGAGGTCAATGATATAGTCTTAACATTAAAATTTATATTTAACAACATTCATGTTAGAAACATTTAAATTTTATTGGGTTTTTCAACTCTACCACTTCTTCCTTACTTGGTGCCAGCTTCTAACGGGTTGCCCTGAAAAAAAAAGTCACATAAGTCAATGGATTGTTTGGTCAAAGATTTATCTTACACTAGCTTTTACCCGCGACTCCGTCCGCGCGGAATAAAAAATAGAAAACAGGGTAAAAATTATCCTATGTCCGTTTCCTGGTTCTAAGCTACCTGCCCACCAATTTTCAGTGAAATCGATTCAGCCGTTCTTGAGTTATAAATAGTGTAACTAACACGACTTTCTTTTATATATATAGACATAGATTCTTTGTAATAACTTGGGTAAACCTATGAGCATATACAATATTAATTGTCGTCCACGATTTCTTCAACATAAAATTAAAAAAAAAACCGCCTCATAGTCTGCTTTTATATAATTTATTTCCGCGTGCAACTACCTTTCCGTCAAAGTCTAGTGGTAAGTAGTTCAGCCGTTCCAAGGATATCCGGAACAGACGCGGTCTTGCGGACACATATTTTACTTATATGTATAAATGCCAAATATTCTATCATAATATTATTCTAATATTAATATTATAAATGCGAATGTTTAGATAGATGTTAGAAGGTATCTCTAGAACGACTAAACGTCTCTCGATGATACTTGAACAAAGTGGTAACTTAATAAGATTTTTTTTTTTAATTCCGCGAGGTCGAAATCGCGGGTAAAAGCCAGTAATCAAATAAATATTATCATTTGTATATATAAGTAGTTTGGCACATACATAGCGAGCGATTCTCGCGCCAACGTAGTTACAATTTAGAGAGAGCTAATAGATTAAATATAGCGCGGGGCTCGCGAGGATCAAGGTAGCCGTGTCAAGGATACGCACTGAAGATACTAACGTCCTAATACTGTTGTAATAAGAGTTATTCATATCCACATTTGTTTCAGGTAATCTCGGAACGACTGGACATATTTTGACGGGACTTTTAATGGAAATATAATTATTCGGCTATTTTTTTCTGTCCTTTTTATTAATTCCACGCTGGCAAAGTTAATAAATAAAGCCAAAGCCGACACCTCATTGTTTTATAAAAATCGTGATATAAAAAAAACATTATCCTAGACGAAACAAAATCATGGTGACTCACAAAACGAATGGTCACATGAAAGTGGTACAAAAATAGACGGCACGTGTTGGCAGAAATGATTATTTAGTCCTCAGACGCCACGGCTGGTGTAGCCTTGGATACTAGTGCAGTATTAAACTTCACGTATTTCTTATAATTATTGTTCCTTCAGTGTTAAAAGTATCATAAATACATATTTATATATTACTTCAGTCCATTTGGAACGAAGTTCCTTATCGCGCGTTGTGAAAGGGGGCTAGTCGGAAAAAATTCTTACGAAAAGTTGTCACGACACTTTTTGCTATAGTAAGTATGTTAACGACGAATGAGCGCTACTTCACCATGGCAACGACGTGACAATATATAACGAAAATTCATAGAAATAAAGTGTACTTCTTGTGAAGACTTAAGTTTTTTATTCATAGAATAAACATTGGTTCCTTCATTAATTAATTGAAAGGAACTTCATTCCATCCGGGTGTCCCAACACACCTCTCAAGTTTTTATATTTTGTTACACAGAAACATTTTGTTTTATTATTTACATTGGTACAACTTTCAATTGCTAATGTCAAAATTCAAATGCTCATATGAGAACGAAGGTCTTCGCCATTGGCTGAGAATTACCGTTACCATGGCAACGATTCATCTTTGCTGCTATTGGTTTGCAATTTTTGTCCCTTTCGCGCATAACAATTTTTTCAATTTCCTCACTCCCCTCCCTAAGGTTAATGGCGTAAAAATATATAGTGATAAGCGTGTCGTAGGTAAAGGACGTTTTATTAAAAAAAAAAAATATTCAAAATTATGCCACGATTGCTATGATCCTTCGTTATAAAGAAGTATATATTTACGCTTTATTGTATTAGTATAGATTTTACCCGACTGCCAGAGGGTAATGTTTTTCGAGCTTAAGTAAGTTTGATTTTCATGTATGTTGGTTTGTATGTAAATTCCATTGTAATGGCCTAGAGCCTAAACGAATGAACTGATTACGAGTAAGGTGTCATTTGCTTCTTCTTCTCCGGAGTGTCAAAGGGTATAACCCATTGACACAAAACACTTATAGTGGCCGTGAGAGATAAAATTAAAAAAAAGTGAAAGCAAAGAGTTCTAATATCATTCGCCATAACTTTTTTTTGCTGAATCTTTTTTTTTATTGTTTTTGAATTTATATTCTAAAATAAGCAAGTGTTACATATAACATGACAGTCTATTCAGTTTGAATTAAAAACTTTAAAATCTTTGTTTTAAAACGCAGACAATAGATGGCGCTATTTCACTTAATAGAGCCTCAGCCAGTCGCGGTTTTTTTTTTTAATTAAGCGGAGGTTATTTGTTTAATTTTTTCCTTGTTACAACTACGTCTTGTTAATTTTTATTAAATCAGGTGTTTATTAGTTTTTGAAATTATTTTTGTTGCTAGTTCATTGTTTTAACTTAAGAACCATCAACTTTATGTAAAATTTAAATTGTATTATTGTTAATTAATATTCACAGTTAAATTTAATTTCATATCAGCAAAAAACCTGATAAACTAATATTAAAGCTATTATTTAAAAAAAATGTATATTTTTCATGGCAATATTATCAACAGATGGCGTTGATAAGAGCAAAGAAAATATTCAACTTAAATATGCAAGAGAAGCAATCTATTAAGAATCTCAAATACTTTTAAGATATTTGGTATAGTATAAGGTGGCAAACTATGTGCGGTTTTTGCTAACATGGTATAGTGATCTGTGTCTATAAACATCTCCAAACACTTTAACAGTAGAGGATATCTCCCCTGCTTCCTCAGCTGAATCTGCTGAAAAAGGGCTGGACGAAGAACAGTAGTATAATTTAGCCTCAGGCACACACACATCAAATGAATTAAGGAATTAAAATAAAATCGTAATACTAGCTGTCGCCCGCGACTCTGTCCTTGCGGAATCAAGTAAAAACTTAGTTAAACTATATCAATAGAAAATTCCAGTGAGATCCGTGCAGCTGTACTGCAAATTTAACAAACATACATCCATCCAACATTTTTAATATAAGTATTATAAGAAGTAACATTCATTCATTCATTCATAAGAATTAACAGGGAAGGTATTTCAGATGGTTTTTTGTTGAAAATTCCCTTAAAAAAACAAGACAAGGTTTGTTTCATGTGGATTACAGTTCAAATGTAAAACAAGTTAGCGGATGAAATCTTACTTATATTATAAATGCAAATGTTTAAATGGATGGATGGATGTTTGTTTGAAGGTAACTCCGGAACGGGTCAACATATCTTGATGAAATTTAGCACAGGTGTATGACTTAGCCTGTAAGTCCACATAGGCTACTTGCTAGGTGCTTACGCAGCTCATGTGGTGTTCCGACCCACCAAACTTTTTCATTTTTCTTACTCTAGTTAAGGTCAAGTATGGTTTAACTTACCCAGGTGTGAGCGATCCAGATCAATGTGTCATTGGTTAGTCTAGGCCCAATGAGGGGGTTCATCTGTGCCATGTACGCACACAGCCAGCTGGAAATACAGAGACACATCTTAAAGCACATTTCTAAATGATCCAATTAACATAATTCTCCAGTAGATTGACAAAGGTAGAATGGCAATAAATATTAACAATGACAAAACAATCTTTTTGTCAAACGTGTTAAATATTTGCTTACTGGCCTTGCATATATTTTTTTATGAAAACCTGGTGTACTGACATCACAGATTGGGATAAGGACATTCTTTTAAGAGTAGTATAAAGTATAAAAGCTATCATGTCGCCAAATGTCGTTTCATTGATTGACACTTTGTTGGGAAAACACTATGAGATCACAACCCAACTTGCAATCACTGATTAGTAACTTCATAGGTGATTAATGTGAAAATATGCAATTGATAAGTTATACTTACAACAACCAACACGATGCAGCTGTTAACATTAACACCACTTGGATGATTCTGGAATTTAGAAACATTAAATTAAGGAAAAACTACAAGAAAATAATTCATTGTCAGGAGTCAAGAACTACTTACCCTCTATTAGGCCCTTTGGGGGCGAAAATAGGACACACGATACCCACTATGCCCCACAAAACGGTGAAAATGGTGATGGGAAGAAAAGAAGCACCCATTTTGGAACAGTTATCGAATAAAATTTGTAAGAACAAACTTTAAAACAAATATCAGCTGCCTCAAAAAATGGAGGACTTGTTTATAATGTTGGTAGCTCAGTACGTCTTCAGTCATATGACAATTACGTTCGGTTATTTCCAAATTTCTTAAAACGTAGAGACAAGTCTTTAATGTATTTTCAAAAATGTAAAATGTATTAAAACTTATAACGTATTAATAATTATATGAAGCAAAAAAATACTTGCATAAACTAACATCCATTAATCCAAAAAAGAGGAAAAAACTTTAACGTAGGTAGGTCTAAAATATTACAATGTTCAAATTCATACATACGTACTCTTTTATATTTGTGGTGTTATTATTTTATATTAGTTAAATAAAAATGAATAAATGTTACTCTAAAAATAACTCTGAAAGAGACGGTACATTAAAGCTTATTGTAATTTTTTAAGTAATATTAGAATTTCTATAAGGTGATCAAAATGTTCCTTTGGCCCAGTTATATAAGTCAGACATTATTCTCTGTGACATTGTGTCATTATATTTGACTAGAAGTAATGTCGCAGACCAAATCATGAAACGTAAAAATTCATAAAAATCGAACATTTAGTTCTACTTTCATCTTTTCTCATATGCAGCTTTTTAGGCAATTGAAAAGTCGTAGATATAAAAAAATCAACAGTAAAATACGAAAAAGTAAACAGGTTAATAATGGTTCATTTCATATACATCACACTGTTTATGCTATCTAAATATTTTTTGGCCTGTGATGTAATAACAGAAAAAAATAATTAAGTAAATCGTTTCGCAATGTCTACATGTAATGCACAATGAAATGAATTTTTCAGAAATGCCAACTTACTAAAAACAGAAATGTATGGAGGGTGACCCCCAAAGACTCGCGCGACATCTATAGACAACGTCTTCAACGCCGACTTGAAGAGAAAGATTATGATAAAGAAGAATGTATGTGTAATGGAGCCAATAAAGAATATAAGCGATGTCGTAGAGGAAAGAAGAGGCACGTAACATATTCGAGGAGCAAATGTTGCAAAAGGTTATGGAGCTTACAATCCTAAGGATATTTATTCGTATCGAATAACTTGTAGATATGAGAATGCATTAGTATCGCTTGAATGGAGAATAATGTCTATGGTAAATTAATGTGGCACTAATTTAAATCAACTGCTATCAGTTTTAACTACTTTATTTTAAACAAAAATATCCATTCCAAAATTAAGTAACTTCTAGAAAAGCACGAACTCGTTGCAGGGAATATGGGGATTACCCCATGGGGATGGGATTAATGGAGATCGTCGGTGGCTCAGGGGTTAAGCACTTGACTTGTAATCTGCAGGTCCTGGGTTCGAATCCCGCCATGTACCAATGTGATTTTCGATTTACATATGTACATTTATCCGACTGTGCAACCAGCACACCTATCTGAGAAGAAATTTAATGATATGTGTGAAGTCAACCAACCCGCACTGTGCCATCGTGGTTAACTATGGCCTAGTCACCCCTAACTTGGGGTATGCTCCGAGCCCCTCGGCGGGGAGATATAGTGAGCTGACGATGATGAGAGATTAGAGATAATTGTACTCTTGTGTTTCGTCGGGGGAAACGTACAATTTCCAAAATCTCTATTTTTTATGTTAACTTCTCATTTTTACGATCATTCTAGTAAAGGGCTTATAATTCCGCTTTCTTCTCTTAAAAGTTTTCTATATCGTTTTCATTGCAGACAATGTAGCCACGCTTCGGATACAACCGTATCGAGCTATACTCGCTCCTCAAACTCTGACGTCACCAGCACATGTGAAATGGACACCAAATAATTTCATTCCGTTTTTGTTATAATTTTTAATTAATTTTCTTGTACGAGTATTTTAACATAATAAAAATAATTGATCAATCGACTGAGTTATTATTTTTTTACCCGCTGGCCTCAAAGGCGGGTAATGATATTCGTGCTTTTGTTTCTAAGCTTTTACGTTAGGTTCCAGATCGTATACACACGTATTCTTGCTTATTATAATAATTTATGATATTTAATTATGGTTAAAACTTAAACTTATGCTTGGATTTTGTAATCATCAGAATCTGGTAATGTTACACGCTGAAGAGACTCCCCAAATGATGGTTAAGCAGACGATCATTTTGAACAGATAGTAGTTAAATTAATTTCATTTCTACAACAAGTTATTGTGCATATATCAGCCGAGTCTTTTGATATTTTTAAATTACCAACTTGTTTGGAATTAAACTGTAAATAAAAACACTCACTGGCCGTATGAAACATCTTTTTCTTCTGCCAAAGTGGCATTAGTGACAATGCAAAACGATCAGTGATAAATTACAGTGATAAACAATAAAAATGATAGAAAAATTATAAGTTTTATATTAAATTTCAGAGATGTAGGCTTGCACGGAGCCCACGTGGTTCAGCTACCAATGACTGGACCACCAGACGTATGCTGTGCCATCACTAACAGCTGGATCGGAGTATGTACTATACTCTTGCTCACCACTACAACTGTTATCACCGGATATGTTCTGTAAGTTGCCTTAACATACAAAAATAGAACAAAAGTTCACTGAGGGGTCTCACTTCAAAACGTACACAATAATCAAAGCTTTTTTTTAATAAGAGAAGGGGACAAACGGGCGGCAGGATCACAAAGGTGATCAACGACGTGCAGGGACATCCGCAATATGAAGATAGGCTTATGGAAATATCAAATGTAACACATAGATACAGTACAGAAAAAATAGAATTGTTGGTCACATTTATAGTCCAATGGCTAAGTGGCAAACATCAATGGTAATCTTGCTATAAATAACAAATTTCTGTGGTCCGTAATGAACATTATAAACATAGTTAACAATCTGAAGAAATAAATTTATGTATTTTCTTACAATTTCACTAATTATTGAGGCTTTTGTGCTCCCTTATTGAATTTCTAATCCCTCTGTTCTGAGTTTATGAAAAAGCCTTGTTAAGATACAATTTACTTTAACTACTGGCAGTAAATCTCTTTATTTATATTTGATAACGTAATTACATGATACATTGTAAATGGGGATAGTAATTGTTGAACTCGTTAGAAGTCTCTGTTAAATTAAACTGAATAATATTTTTTGGTTTGCTCTTATTTTTATTATTTACAACCAAAGTAAAATAATAAAATGCCTTAAAAATACAATTTAAAAAAAAACCGAATCATAGACAAATCTAATGGCAACATTGATTTGCGTCAAAAATAAACAAATGTCAAGTCAATTCAAAAAATAATTCGTTAATCTTCAACTTGTTTGTTTCCTTTTCCTTACCCTAACAATTTATTGTTATGATGGTTTAGTGTTTATTATTTGTGTCGATTGAATTTTCTTATTTGAGAGAGATAAACTAATGGTCACTTGAAGTGAATGAAACGAGAAAATTAAAAATAAACCGTAATCATGGATGATACCCACGGCAACGGATTAGATGCCACGGCCTCGTAAGTTTTTATTTCATAATTATAATAAAATTAAAGACATCCCTCAGTCAAATACTTCACTTTTAATAACTGCCTTCCAAAATTTCCGACGTTTTTCATACAATTATTTTAACTTTTACACTCTTTTGTTATGACTTCACACACAACTATTGTTTCGTTACATATTTTTCTTAATTTCTCTTGTCCATTGGTCCAATGATTGTAGAACGAAGCTGACAAAACTCAAAGTTGTTGTGCAATTTTTTTTATTAATTTGAGACAGCTCAAGCCGGTGCCATGTTTAACTACTTGGTACTACTATCATTTTAAAAAAATGTGTATGAAATTGTAATTGATTTTTTTTATTTATTTGTTTATTGATTGTTATGTGTACAGAGAATGTTGTAGTAGTCAATATCTGCTGGATTTATTGCTTATATTTTACATGAAATAAATAAATAAATAAATCATAATATTTAAATGGAAACATCTGAGGGGTTCATATTTTTAAAGAAATTGCACAAATGGATTGAACATGAAATTTGTCATGTATAAAGTTAATTTGAAGAGCGGCTAAAATCTATCTTACTAATATTATAAATGAGAATGTTTCTAGATGGAAAGACTGTTATTGTGTATCTCCAGAACATTTCAATGGATCATTGAAATATGGCGTAAATACACATAATCCATTAAGTTTTTCCTACTTCTTTAGATAGGCTACAGATTCTGTGAAGACTGAGTGGCGGGTTGCAACTAGTTTTTATAAAAAATGCTTTGATTATGAATTATGGTTGAATTTCAACCAATGGGTGGGTCACCACTAATAAGTATGGAAACTGATCTTTCATTTAAAATGTTGTTTTTTTATTCATTATTTTATTATTTAATTTCAGTAGAAAGCGAAGATCTTCCATACTGAAGAGCCAACGAGCACCGCGCACTCCACTGACAGAGCTGGAGCTCAATGTGGCCACGCCTCCCGACACCACCAAGAGCCGACGCGTCAGCTTTTCGCGTCGCACCGGAGTAGCGTGCGTATTTTTTTAATTTAAAAAAATATCTTAATTTTTTACCCGAATGTAACAAAATTTTTACATTGGTTTATGTAAAATGTCGTGGTATTTCACCTGGCGAGTCGACCAATTCATGCAACTGATGTTGTTGCTGGCGTCTACCACTGTTAAATAACTAAACCAATTTTAGCAAATGAGGTGTCATTTGATTAGTATTTTAACCCCAAGTGTTAAAGGTTGAAGTCAGATTTTTTAGTTTTATTAAATTAAAATTGTTTACCATTTATATAGATACTGTTACATAGATATATAAAAATAGGATATTATTCTTTCAGAGAATTTATAACTGATGAAGCAACAAACACATGGAAGACTATTTACGTAGAGCAAAATAAATCAATGGAGTCATCATTTAATGACTCTGCAAAGAATCCACCAAAACAAACGGTAGGACATTTGGGCAAGAGGATATTTGATCAGCAATTCCAAGAAGAAGAATTTTATAATTTTGGTAGCGTTATAACATCAAACAATCCTATAGCACAGGAATTGAACATGTCTTTACGAGGAAATTTAACTCAACAGTTTGCAGCACTTGAAAGAGACTTTGATGAGAAAAAACTTGCAGCTCCACAAACTAATTTTGAATTAAGTTCCCTTACAGATCACAAGAGTAAGATCTTTGTAGATGATCTCACAAATCCAACGCTGGGCGAGATGTCCAATAAGATTAATATTAATTTCTCATCTCTAGAGCCGGTTGGCGCAGCACAAAATAAATGTTACGATTTAGATGAAATAGAAAAGGATCTGTTAATACCTCGAACCAATTCAAATCGACCTTTTGGTACAATGACCGATGTTTCGGAACAGATTGAATTTGATATTAATACGAATCCGATTGGGTTGAGGAGCGAAGAGTTTGACATGTCAATAACAGATACTGTACACAATCCGCAAGTCGAAGAAGTATTGCACAATTACAAATCAACAAAAAACGATAGGAAATCTAATATGGACGACGATTGGACATTAGATAAAGAGAACATAGTTGTTAATCCTTATGTAGCTCCTAAAGAAAGTGTTAATTTTGCTATAAATGAAGTACCCGATCAAGTATTAGTGTTTGATGGGAAAAGATTAACCATTCAATCGGAACATAAAAATCCTTTTGACCATAATCGAGAAGAAAATGATTTTAACAAAACTTTATTGCCTAATGAGATATCCGAACGACCTCCACAAAGAAAAACGATTGATCTTAATTTAAATGATGATCTGCCTAATTTTATTGATGTACCCGCAGCATCCGGTGTGACCTCAGTTGGGAACAATATTACAACGAGTAATGAACAGCAACAAAGACATAACGAAATCAATTTTCAAACCAACAAAAGTGATTTGTCAAATTTACGTAAAACCATAATTTATGATAGCAGTGATATTGCTAATATTTCTGTAACGCAAGCTATTATTACAAACATCCTTTTAGAAAAAGAAAAAAGAAAAACGATTGTCTTTGAAAATGATAATGGAGATTTATCTATGACTCAAGCGTTGCCCTCTAATGTTCTAGCGGCAAGTAAAATTGTCCCACAAAATAAAACTGTTCTTTACGATGTAGATAATATTTCAATAACCCAAGCTGTGCCCACGAACTTATTATTGCTTAATAAATCTATCGCTACTAGCAAATCTGTAGCAACATCTCAAAGTGATTTCGACTTATCTTTTACACAAGCTATTCCACACAATATTCTGTTACCAAATAAATCGAACAGATCTAATAAAAGGAATACAATCGTTTTTGACAATGATAAAGCTGACATTTCAATAACTAGAGTTTTACCATCAAATATACTTATTTCTGACATAATTAAAAATAATATTCCAAATGAAAATGCAGATGTACAAAATGTATCAGAAATTATCAGCGCTACTAAAGAAAATGTAAAATTACAAAGTAACACAATATTAGGTGACAAAAAAGGTTTTCAAGATCATTCTAACATGTCCGAAACTTTAATGTTATCTTTAAATGTTATACCAAACAATGATACCAACGGTGATAACACGCAAAAAAGAGTTGGAAGACTATCATGTAAAAGTGATAACTTTATCACCAATATGTCAATAACTGAATCAGTTCCCAATGATATTTTACTTGTCGATAATCCTGTCACCGAAACACAAATATGTGACGATGTCATTAATTCCGATATATCAATGACACAAGCTCTACCATCAAAGATAATTTTACAACAGAAAGAAATTTTAGCACAAAAAGAAATAGTTTCTACACACGAACCTGCTGAGGTGGTGCCAAACAATATAAATAAGATCAACAGCACTAACGATCTCAAAAATATAACAACATCTGAACAAATATCCAGAAAGAGTCTTTGTCAGTATTCAGACAGACATGACATAGTTCAGGAACCTTCAGTAAGAGTGGAACAATCCAAAAGTTATGCTGATATGTCCATGACTCAAGTATTACAACCTGGTGAAGTTACACGTAAAAGTATTTGTAGAAGGGGCACTATAGTTTTCGATAACGATGAAATGGGTGACATATCTGTCACTCGTGTTATTCCAACAAATATTTTATTAAATGAAATAAAATCTAATAGAGACAATACATTACTAATATATGAAAACGTAAACAGTGATGCATTGTCGTCTGTATCAGCGAGCGAAGGTATGCTGACAAAATCTGAAGAAAATGTGCCGTCAAACATCTCATATGCGGATATCCCAGCGCCAACAGAAACTACTCTTAGTAATAAAAATCAAATTGACGATAGAAGGATATACAGAAATTCAATAGCATCAAGAACAATACAACAAGCTAAGGAGGAATTACAGAAAAGTATAGTCGAAACCAATAACGTGAACAAAGATATGTCCATCGATAACATGTACCACGACCACACAAAGCCTCTTTCCGAACAAGATGAGACTTTACTTAAATCTATGAATTACATTGATTCCGTTGATCAAAAAATAGAAACGCATAGTCTCAAATCAATCCCAGAGCATAAACATAAAGACGTGTTCGTATATCAAGCTGCAACAACACATAATGTTTCTAAGCAACAAGGATTAAAAACCGAACAGGGTGATGTCAATAACGATAGAACTATGAATACATATGAAGAAAATACATCGAGAAAGTCAAACGCGGGCAAAGAAAGCGAAGTAAGTTTGTTGATACACGATGTGTCACATTATAGAGATGACACAAAAACGACAGATGTCCCGCCATCAAAACAAAACCATAAAACATCAATACTAGCTGAACTATTGAACATGTCAGGTGAATCTTTAAACATGTCAGTCGATGGGATGGATGATAAAAATGTAATGGTAGGTCTAGAATCTGAACTCGCCTTAGAAAAACTCGCCCAAGATCGTATTACAGACGAACCAAAAGTAGAGTTGACAAAATCGATCGAGTGCACATCAGAGGAAGCAGAGAAGACTCCTGCTTTAAAGGAAGACCTGACCAAGCAACCGAGTTATGATGCAAATCAGAAAGAAATTCGAAGCTGCATAATACAAGCAGAAAATATTCATCGACCGCCATTAAGTTTGACTTATGAACAAGAGAATGAACCACAAAATAAAGAGAAGATTGTAAGTTCTAATTCTGATAACAAAAGTGATGAAAATAGTATGAAAGAAGTCAACAACGAAATCGATGCCGAGGACAAGTGGCTAAAAGAGGCCGATGATACTAAAGAACTTCTAGAAATGTTGACGGATTTCACAGATAAAACTATAACCAACCAACCGGAGCTTGATTCAAGTAAATCATCAAAAGAAATTATCGATGTTCCCTTTGAAACGCAAGAAAAAACTGACATAGTAACTAGCGACAGTAAAGAAAGTTGTGATAAACTGCAGAATGATATTGAAGTACCGAAGTCGTCGCAAGAAGCGATGGAAGGCATCGAGAGTGAAGAATTTTACACTAAAGATGTGACAGACGAAGACACAGATGAGGTTATGTATAAAGAGGCTAATCTGCGTCGCAAGTCAGGTCACGTGAGCAGGGAAGTCGTGAAGACATTGCAGTTCGACGAATCTAATGATGAAATAAAATGCAACTCAAACTCAAGTCCCTTAAAAAAGACTGCTCCTGTCGATATCTCTGCATCGAAGGATAGCAAAGCGAAAGTCATCCCGACTTTCTTGAATGATGTCCCTGATAGTCTCAAGTCCCTGATGCAGGATCTGGTGAAGCCGTCCGCGGATCTGATGCCCTTCCACGTGCCCGGAGTTGAGAAGATAAATAGAAAATCTACCACGTCCGTTAACAAAGAATTGCAGGCGAACATAATTACATCTAGTCAAATAGATATTATTGACATTAATTCATGTCCCGTATCGGAATCCAACATAATTCTAGCTCGCCGACACGAGGACGAAGATGTTGAACTTACTGCTACCGACGTCGCCACGTCAGTCGATTCCGATGTCGACTGCCATGTGCACATCGGCGAGAAAAAACCTAAACAGGTTTTAGTATTTGACCACAAGAATCCTTTAAATAATGTAATTTTATGTCCATCGGGTAAGACAGATATACACAAATATTCCCCTACAAAATCAGAGCCACTCAAATCCGGACATGGAAAAGACAACTTGAAAACATCGCCACGGACCTCCTTTTTAGAAGAGACATTAAAAGAAGCCATGGAAATTCAAAGAGTTTCCACTCATTACAATATCGAGACGAATAATGTTCATGTAGATAAACAATATAATAATACAATACTTGAACATTTGGATGAATCCTTGGATAACATCGGGGGTACAGAAATTTTCTTAGACACGCAGAATGATCGACATCCCATCACAACTACAGAGGTTAACACTTTGATATCCATGAAATGCAACAAAGACCTCCTGCAAGCGAGCTCATCTCTGACGCTAGTAGACGAGGAAACTGACAGTGGAAAGAAAAATAAATCACCCGTCAAGTCGCCGAGGACTTCGCCCGTCAAAGTTATATTCAAACTGAACGATGCCGAGAACGATAACGTTGAATCGAGTTTCGAATTGAGCGACGTGGATTCCAACAGAGCCCAGAAGAGGAACTACCACCGCGCCAAGTACGACCAGTACAAGGTGTGCACCGACGTCACACCCAAACCACTCAGCAAGATGCAAAAGTTGTCCTCGAGTCCGAGACGGGTCGTAGAAAATTATAAGACGGAAGCAAATAAATCCTTCAATAAGACGTTTAAGAATGAGTCGCCAAAGAGATGTGTTAAATCGAACATTCTGAACAATACCAAACCTAAAGTGCGGACTACGACAATAGTACAGCACGTCACGGTATGCAAAATTAACGAGGAAGAGAAAGGAAAACTTCTACACCGAGTTGACGATTTAGAATCGAGTTCCGGTAGTACGCTGAAGACCGAGACGATATCGCGTAAGGATCTGAAGGATTGCACCAGCACGGAGCTGACGTCTTTTACTAGCAGTAACGGGATGAAGGAGATGGAGTACATGCCGAGCCTGGTGACGGTGTCGGGCTCGCAGGAGACTGTCGGCGCGCGCAGCGACCACACCGACACCGACGACTGCAGCGAAGTTATGAGCCAGATTGAATCTCTCTCCTTCATGGGGTAAGTGAGATATGCTACAATTGTGGCACATTTTATGCTGGGTATTGTAAATTTTCTCGTTGCTTTTATGAACCATAGCTTGGCAAAGCTTAATTATGTTGGCTTTTATTCAGCAGTAAGGAGTGCGAGTGTGAGGGGTGCGAGCCGGACGCGTGGCGTTTCCTGCTGTTGCGCCGGCGGCTGCGACTGACGGTGCGCGTGGCGCGTGACGTCACAGACTTGTCGCCCCCCGCGCCCCCCACACGCCCCGACGCACCCCTTATCAGCATCACCATAGAGCCAGTATATCAAGGTAACACATATTCTACCCATACAAAAATTACGCAGTTTTAAAAATTACATTGATTAGTTGTGCGATGAAATTTGTAAAAATAAAATTGAAAGGTTTCGCTACATAATAATTTCCGTATTTCCAGAGTCGGATCCGGTGGCGTGCGCTAGTGTGCGGCTGGCGAGCGAGGCGATGCGGTACGAGTGTGTGCGGTGCGGCGGCGGCGGGGGGCGCGGCGTGGGCGCGCTGCTGCGTCGATGCGTGGGCGTGGGGCGCGCCGCCGCACGCTGGGCGCGACTCATGGCCGATGCCCGCGCCCACCTCGCCTTCACGCTTACACACTGCGGCAAGATACTACTCAACGTGAGTGACTTAAGTCATGAATAGCCAGAATGATCACTGTCACCATGTTCTTTGTTTTGTTAATACATTGTCATAAGTAACGTTTAATGTAATGCAGGTGGCGAACTTCCACATGCGGCGCGTGTGGCAAGTGACGCTGCGCATCGAGCTGGTTGTAGAGGACGCTCGAGAGCTGGCGTGGCCGCGTGCTTGTCACGTCACGGTGCGCGACGTGACACCGGGTGCGGGGGGTACGACAGGCGCGGGGGGCTCGCCCGCCGGTGATGACACGGTTGCGCCCCCCGCACCCGACGTGCGCCGCGTGCTGGCTCGCGTGCCGCACGACTGGGGACACGTGCCGAGGACGATATGGTGAGATTGAACTACACGACACATTATAATGTTCGTAAGAAACGGGATTCTTACCACGATTAGGCTGTTTGAGCTCCCGATATTTCGGTAAGAATCCCGTTTCTTACGAACATTATATGTATTAGTAAAAACCACGAAAGTTTGAAGTTATATACACGACACATTGACTAAATTTTACGGCTGGCCACAGATTTGCTGGTTTTTTTTAAGAGTGAGATTTTCTTAGAACCTTTTGCTCCTCCGAATTACAAAAATATATAATTTAAATTTGTAGTAAATAATGTTTATATGATAATTATTTTTAATTGCAGGAAAGTCTTCAGACATCTTAAGAACAAAACAGAGGATGATGAACATTTTTGGCCTCCGCAAAGTCGATGACATTACACGATAACATTCAAATTGTTGGACTGATTTTAATTAAGACGTGTTTTATTTCCAATAATGTTTTGGGTAGCATTAAAAAAATGTCATTTTTGTACGTAAATAGAAAATACATTTTTGAAATATCCATTAAATATATAAAAATAAGGATCAAGTGTAGTTTTTATTAATAATTTAGCTTTAAGATAATAAAACTTTTAACTAATTTAAAAAATGCGGATTTATGAAACCACCTAATGCTGGTTAATAACGAATGCTTTATTGTTAGAGATGTCTCGCGTAATCCTTCTTACCGCTGGTTTCTGTGACCAAAATTTCTGTATAAAACTTCTCATGCCCGAGGTATCACATTATCTTAGTACAGAGATAACAAAATGTTTTAAACAGAATTTTGGAACGAAGTTCCTTATCGCGCGTTGTGAAAGGGGGCTAGACGGAAAAAATTCTTACGAAAAGTTGTCACGACACTTTTTGCTATAGTAAGTATGTTAACGACGAATGAGCGCTACTTCATCATGACAACGACGTGACAATATATAACGAAAATTCATAGAAATAAAATGTACTTCTTGTGAAGACTTAAGTTTTTTATGCATAGAATAAACATTGGTTCCTTCACTAATTAATAGAAAGGAACTTCGTTCCATCCGGGTGTCCCTTGACACCTCTCAAGTTTTCAGCTTTTTTGTAAACTTCAGCTTTTTAACAATAGATGGCGCTGCATCCTCCAAATTGCCATCTGTTGACAAAAAGTTGGACTTGTAGTATCGCTTTAGAATAACAGATGGCATTATACACTAAAATTCTGTTATAAGTCATACGATGGCAATATGTTAAAATATATTAATATAAATTTACGAAAGGAAAAACTAAGTTACTTTCCGCACAATCTAATTATACGTGTTGACTGAGAATACGTCAAAAACAGTTGAATCACACCGACATTATAAGAATAATATAAAATTACTTCTATTTATTAATAACTAAAATAAGTAGGTTTGTAAAAAAAACAATAAAAAGTACATTTTAATAAATACGTTTATTTGTATTTAAAACAACTAATTTTGTATTATTTGCACCGCTCCTCCATTTTTTATTGACGAAGCGCCTTGACGACGCTATCTCCACAACGGGCTGAGTGCTCAGTGCGTCGCCCAAACCGCGAATTGCTTCGTACACCTTGCACGGGCGAACAATCTGCAAAAAAAATATTTTCTCAGTTACTTAGTTGCAGAAACTATGTAAAAAAACACGATTTCAAAAGGTTAATAAAAAAACATTTAAATCGATTGTTTACACTGACAGCTGTCACAAAATTCTTTAACATTTTCCCTCCAAAAGTCTTTAGCGCGATAACTCTGCTCATTTACATACAAAACGACGGCGATATTAATGGTGACGTGAGAAATATAATAGAAGAGGGATGGACGAAATGGCGATTTTATTTTATCGGCCATTCACAAAATTCCATTAAAAAAGAAGGTGAAAATTTACAAATCTATGTAAGACCTGTTATGATTTAAAGATACGAATTTTGTACAGTTATAGAGACGGATGAAAATATTAGGTCCTTACATATGAAATTGGCGTTTTGTATGGGAGGAACAAAAAGTCGAATATTTTTTAATATAATATATTTAATTAATCAAAGTATGAACCATTATTTTCTATGCACTTTTGCCATCTCATAGGTAGTTCATTGATCCCTTTACTAAAAAAACCAGTCGGACGGGAATCAATAAAATCTTTGAAGGCGATTTGGACTGCCCCATCGGAGTTGAATTTTTCCCTTGCAAGAAGTTATCCAAATTTCGAAAAAAATGGTAATCTGTTGGAGCAAGGTCCGGGGAGTACGGAGGATGTCTTAGACTTTCCAATTGAAGCTCTTCTAATTTAGTAGCCGTCTGTTGCGCAGTGTGTGGTCTAGCGTTGTCGTGAAGCAGCAGTGGCGTGGAGCGATTGACCAGCCTAGGTTGTTTAGCCGCTAGCTTTTCCATCATGGTTTGCAATTGCTGACAATAGACATCAGCCGTAATAGTCTGGCCAGATTTGAGAAAACTGTAATGAACAATACCGGCACTAGTCCACCAAACGCTTACAAGTAACTTTTTTGGGGTTAATTTTCGCTTGGGGCAGGATTTGGCTGGCTGGCCAGGATCCAACCATTGCGCTGAGCGCTTCCGATTATCGTAAAGAACCCATTTTTCATCACAGGTAATGATTCGGTTTAAAATACCTTCATTATTGTGCCGGTTTAGTAATGTAACGCAACAGTCGACGCGTGTTTGCCGGTTTGCTTCAGTCAATTCGTCAGGTACCCACCTTTCAAGCTTTTTAATCTTCCCAATTTGCTTCAAGTGAATTAAAACAGTTTTATCACTAACATCGCAGCCTGCAGCTAACTCGGACGTGGTTTGCGATGGATCCGCTTCCACAATAGCCTTCAACTCTTCATTATCAACTTGAGTCTCAGGCCGTCCACGGGGCTTGTTCTGCAGATCGAAATTTCCTGAACGAAAACGTTGGAACCAAAAACGAACTGTGTTTTCTTTTGCAACACGACCGCCATACACATCATTCACCCTTCGAGTCGTTTCCGCAGCACTAGTGCCACGGCGGAACTCGTACTCGTAAATAATGCGATATTTTAAGTTTTCCATTTTGTAAAATGAGTGACGCAAACAGAAAAAAACAGAAGAAAAAAAACAAATGAATGACGGTCATCGAACCACAAATACATGAGTCTATAGCTGTACAAATTTGAATTTGGAATTCCTTACCAAAGAGGAGAAATTCGTGATTAAAGTGGCCAGTACGAAAAACGCCAATTTCATATGTAAGGACCTAATAGTTTAGATGAATGTTTACTGTTACTGTTTGTAACACAAATGGATAAAATACGAAATGCCTATAATAGACAAAATCTGAAACTAGCATCAATGGTAGAGAAATTAAGAAGCAAAAGATTAGCATGGTCATGATATGAGGAGGGAAGAATCGCATGTTACAAAGAGGACTTCATTTGTGAATGTGAAGGGATACAATGGTAGGAGTAGGTCTAGAAAGATGACGTGACGAAAGTGATAGGATTTCGAAAGAAGTCATGACTGAGATGACGAAAGATAGATCGATCTGAAAGAAGAAAACTTGGTGCTGATCCTACATGAGTGGAAAAGGACAGGGAGATGATGATCATGAGTATAACTTGTCTTACCATTGAACGAGTTAATGTGTACTCACTCTACCAAAAACGACGTTGTTCAAGTCGAACTGTGGCAAAGGTTTGAAAGTGATGTTGAATATCCCGCAAACCTCATTGTTGCGCGTCACACACATCGACAGCAAACCTGACGAACACAACAACACTTTTTTGCAATAAAGTTCAAAAAAGTCATAAAACAAATGTATGGTTTTCGATTTTTATTGATATGACGCCGTATTTAAATAGACGTATCATTGTTTCGACTTAAACGCGCCTGTTTATGTTCCTGATAGTAAGTCAGTCAAATAAAGTAGTAAGTCAAGTAAGTCATAGATAAACCAGTGTTATCAATACGTTAGTTTACTAAATGCTAAAATCAAATAGGCACAAAAAAAACGGCTTATAGCCAGTCCATGTATAGAGGTCAGTGACTCTCAAGAACATAACAGGCGCGTTTAAGTTGGAACGAAGCAAAACTGTCATTTCCTTACGTATCCGAACTTAACCTATCTATTTATTGAGATCAGTAGTTGTACTTGATTATTGGTCATTGTAGTATAACAGTACCAGGCATGGAGTGCGGGAAGTGATAGTTCTCTGCGGGCAGCGGGGTATGCCGGCCGCGCTGTAGGTAGCAACCGCCGCCGCAGTCGCGCGCCACATCCCCGCCTCGCCAAAACAGGCCTGGCACCTTCCTGCTCAAACACACATATTATTGCTGAAACCAACTTTTGGAAACTACATAATTAATAAATTTTTAGAGCTGTCCGCAAATCCGTGTTTGTTCCGGGTATTCTCCGAAACGGCTAAACGAATTTTGACGGGATTTTCACTGGAAGGTATGCGTGAATATTATAGGCTAGTTTTTTTTCTCCGAAGATGAAGTATCGGGTGACCGCTAGACTAAGAAGGGGAAGCAAAAATAAATCACAAAAATTAAAACAAGAAAATTTATTACACAAAAGATAAAGAAAATATTTTAAAAATGCAATCAACGCCTTTGCCGGGAGGTGGAGGGCGCTGCTGGCTGCGGCGGTCGCTCGTTGGAGAACTGGTTGACGGCGAGACAATATTTCTCCGAGTGGTAGGTGCGCGAGATCTGTGACAAGAGCGGGCTGCCATGTGGCGAGTTGAGCCAGAGTGCGGCGCTGCCCGTTTGGCCGACCATCGCAATGAAGGCGATTAGCATGCGCGTATTGAGCAGCCCTCGCTGGATCTGCGGCTGCTTGAGCAGTGTCTGCAGGATGAGGCCGTCGGGTAGCCCGCTCACCAACTCAAACACGCTCGAGCCGCGCTCGCCGATGAGCCAGGAGGCGGCGGCGGGCACGTTGCACCCGGTGCAGCGCAGCGCTTCGTCCGCCTCTTCCGGCGTAAAGCCAAGGTCATTGAGCGCCGCGAGCGCCTCCGCGTTGGGCGGCTCCGCTATCTTTAGCCTCCAAGCGCGGAACTTCTCGAGGAAGCGCTGGAGATGTGCGGCGCGCCGGAAGGGTCCCTCCGCTTCGCCGGCGGCGGGCGGGAGCACGTCCTGCTGCGGCACGTTGAAGCGCGCTGCGATCTCCTGCGGCGTGATTACCTGAGCGTCCAGCTCGCGAGTGCGCTGCGGCTCATCGAGCGCGGCCGACAATTGCGCTAGCGTCAGCTCGTAATTCCTGCCGGCGGCGGCGAGCCGGGCGCCTGCCTCAATCAGCGAGATGAGGATTTTACGCAGCTCGTAGGTAAGCTCGTTAGTGGAGAGTAGCGCCTGAAGGTTGGGCTGGCGCACGGTACTGTGCGGCGGCGGCAGCGAGGCGGTGGCGGCGGCAATAGCGGTCTGCTGCGGCGCGCGCACGGCACCAAGGTCCCAAAGGTTACCGGCTTCGGGCACGCGCCGCTCCACCAGAAGCAGCTCTTCCTGCATGGCCACCTGCTCCTGCGCGAGCGTCAGAAAGTCATGCAGCGTGGTGGTGTCATACACTCGGATCAGCTTGTACCGGCTTGCACCGTGCTCGCCATTCGGGTAAAAGTAGTCAATGGCTCGATTCTTGACATCTTCGATGAGCGTCTCATCGACGAACGACGCACTAAATGTATGGCCCTCCGGACTTATTATCTTTAGAAGGATTTCGGTCCCGAGTATAGTGGTTCCAGACACCAACATTGTGTTCTATGTTTCCTCTCCTCTAACGTCAATCACGCCCGTGTACATCAATAAAAGAAATAAAATAATACTCGTAAAAAACGCTGTGAGACACCAAACAAGCTTTACCATTATTTCACTACATTTTTGTATATGGACTCGGTGTCAAACATTTGTCAAAACATTTTTCAACACAAAGAGGTTTAATTCGCTTTTAACAAAAAGGTATTAGTTATTTAATAACAGATAAAGAAAAGTTTAATTATGTTAAAAAAATATTTATTTTTCATCCTGTCTCGTAATTATGTCCTATCTCTATAGTATGCAGGTAGTACAAGATATATTTTCAATTTAATTGTCATTTGGCCCGTCAGTTAACTACGACTGTAAATGGATGTATAAGCATTGTTATTACCTGAAGAAGCAAGTCCCAATGTACCCATAGCCAGTGTCGCCGTCCAGTAACTCGAGGAATAGTCTGCAGGTTTCGGGACACACCTCCTCGAACAGTTCCACTTTCAGCTCGCCGATCACAGCACCGCCTCGAAATCGTACACTTAGATATACCCTAATTCAGTAAAAAAGATAGTTGCAATTGATTTAGTTTTTAGGAATTCAAATAATCTGCTTTTTACTGCCGCCATGCTATAGATTGAAATATAAATTTCATATGTCTATGGTTCAATGATTTTGGAACAGAGAATAGAGTTCATTTTTGGCTAATGCACAAACTGAGCCAAAGCCAAAAATAAAAAGAAGAAGAAGAAGAGTTCATTTTGACAGCTCACCATGGTCTTAGGAATGTGAATAAAAAATCGATAATTACATATATTGTTTTTTAAATCGATTTTTTTTATTATTACTAATGTAATTATGATAAACTTTTTATATTTTTTAACGTCGAGCCGAGTTTGTGCATTACCTTTGTCGTTTTACACCTGGTGGTTTTAAAAAGGCGGCGTCTTCGATTGTCTCTTGCGGTATTGGAGGAAAGAGAACAAACTTTTTGACCGCTTTATAAAGTATTTCTCGGCGGTTCCGCTGCCAGTCGCGTTCTAACTCCGCTGTTGTTGCTATCCGAGGAATCTTTGAGAAGTAAATAAATATATACGAAACGCGTTACTTTAGCTTTAGCTGGAATATTCTACATTTCTTAAATTGGATATTTATGTCAATACTGTTGTAAACTATAGTCTTTATTGAGATTTGTCTTTGATGATTTTCGAACGTTCAGTCTAGATTCTAAAGTGTTCTTAAACATTTGAATACGTAGTTTTCAACTTACAGCATTGAGTAAACGCGTGTACAAAGCCTTATTGTCCCTTTGTACACGCTTGAGGAAGTTCACCCGGTTATTGTAGTAAATGTTGGTGTGATGAAGGCGTTTTGTCCAATAATTGTCCACTCTACCCTATAAGGAAATAATTACGTCCGTACGTATGATGAAATCCTTGATGATAAATCTATTTTTAGTATAGTTATTTACTCCTTAGTTATGTATCGCTAAGATGAAGAATAAAATGTAAGATTGTATTATTTTATTTTATTTTATTTGTAGCCTTTGGCCGCGACTCTGTCCGCGCGGAATTAAAACAAACCATGATTAGTAGATAGTAGCCTATTTTTCTTCCAGACTATGGTCTACGTCTATGCCTATGCCAAATTTCAGCGAGATCCGTTTAGCTATTCGGGAGATACGTAATGACAAACAAACATCCAATTAAAATTCGCATTTATAATATTAGTAAGATTTCTTTGAAACAAGGAAACAATTAAATTTTCATTCAGTTTCAGAGTTTATCTATTAAAAATAAATCTTTTTACTTTATTAATAAATAAAATAAACTAACACGATTGAAATGCGTCATTTTTATAGCCATCACTAGCCGCGTGTTTTCCAGCATCACATCGCGGATGTTCCGCCGCCATTTTGGCAGATTTCGCGCCAAAATCTGAGCATCATAGCGCGGCGGCGAGCTGTCCACAACTGCTTTGACATGTTTGTACTGGAACGTTATTTTTTATGCCAGTACAGTAGGACAGTAGCTGTTTTGGTTCACTGGCGCCAGTTAGTGTTAATATTATGTCAGTTGTATGTTTTGAGCGCTAATGTCATACTGTGCGGGCATAATATGAGCCAGGCTAAAAAACATCTACTACTAACTTATTCAAATGTATGTATCGTTAAAAACATTTCTAACTACTTCTTCCACAATTTTTAATTACATAGTTTTTATATGAATAATTAAAGAATAAGAATATTAATTAAGCAATTATAATTACAAAAAATAAATTAATTAAGAACGGCTTAACTCACGTGTAACCGTGACTGGTGCGAGACGCGACGTGACCGCGAGTTCCTCAAAATAAAAACTCGCCCTGAAGATGGACCCCCGACGGGACCGAAACTAGTTGGTGCCGTCACAGGACGATCACACGTGAGTTAAGCCGTTCTTAATTAATTTATTATTATGTTTCACAAAAGTTTAAAATTTAATTATAATTATAATTACAACAAAATACTTTTATCACTCACCTTGTCAATGACCTTCTTTCTCTTGCGTTTTGGAATATTATCTATTTCAGGTGGCGGGGACGAGTACTTTTTCGACACAGATTCTACGGACTTTGCTTTATTCAGAATAGCACCAATAAGCGTCATATTACACAGTAATATAGGAAATAAAATTAAACAAATTATTAGAAAAATATAAAAAAGATAATTTTAATCTATGTGGTCTTGAATCTATTTTGACATATTGATCGTAATTACAATAGACTTTGTTAAAAATCACACAAATAAAAGAAAGGATAGTGGGTAATATATAATGTTAACAAATAATTATGTTTGGGAACAGCTTACTTAGAAATAAAACTCAAAGTCACACAAAATAATAATATTTATTTTAGCAATACTGCATTAAAACTAAATATCACAAGAGTATTAAATAAATAAAAAAAGTAATTTAGATAAAATATAAACATAAAATCTAAAAATGGTAACAAGTAAAAAAGTCACTAGCGTTTCGAAAAAAAAAAAGTTATTTATTAATACTGACAGTTACAAACATTTAGTAATACCAGGTTTACATAATTCCAGTCCAGAGATCAAAATCAGCACTGGATTACAACAGGAAAAATGTAAACCAAAACTAGAAACCCGCATAATGCATTCCAGTATGGATTAAAATTATCCAGTAGTAAACCAGCACAGATTTTGATCACTGCACTGGAATAGTGTAAACAGAGCATAAAATATATCACTGGAATGTGACTAGTACAATATCAAATGAGAATCATTTTGCCGCCAACTCTAGAAGCCATTTTATTTGAGAAATTGTAAAATACATTGCTTTTAATATTAAAATTTAATGAAATTGTAATACACTACAGACAGTATTCTAGTAGTTGTAGTTCTAGTAGAAGCACTAATAAAATGAATTCCTAAAATTTATTTTGTTATTGATGACGTGGAAATTTAACTGCAATGATTCAAAATTTACGATTTGATTTTGACACCGTTATTAGTTTTAATGACAAGTAAAATACAAATCTAAAATCGATGAAAACACGAACTGTCAAAATAATGAAAAAAAAAAAAAACTTTAATAAAACCACAAGTCAAAGGTACTACAAATCAGCCACGATTCAGCATAAATACTTTTTTGTTAAATAATTTACCAACTTTTACTTAAAGTTGGTAGTAATTAAGCTTGTTTGATTAAATATGGAAAAACGAATTACCAAAGATTAGCGAATGAAGCTGGCATGAGTACATCATAGAGTAAGTAACGTTTATTGTCGCTGGCGCAGTGCCACAGAGTTGGGTCTGGGGACCGCGGACTGGGGACGCGCCAGTCTTGTACCGGGTCGGGTACCCCCCACAGATGAGTACGACAGGTACCGATCCGATAGATCTGGGGGTTCCACCTGCTACGAAAAGAAATTCAAGTTTTTTTAAAAATTATAATCCTGCACTAAAAAGTACATTATAGTCAAACAATGATATCTAGTCTGATGAGAGAAATATATATGGGCATATAATATGACAGAAAAAACATTATTTCGTGACACTTTTTAAACACCGACAGGAGGGCGCTAGTGAGCTATCATGATTTAGTTTGACTTATGTCCACCGAATTAGATATCATTCGGTCTGTACGTCACATATTCATGTTGTGTCTTGTGTACAGTCGCGAACAGTGCCATTATGAGATACGTTCAAGTGTGTTTGTGTGTACAGACACGCACAGTGAATAACGTTGAAATTAAAGTTACATTTAGAAACTCACGTGTATTATGTGTGCAGTCGCTTATATAGTCACATTAAGTCTTTATGTGTACAGTCGCGCACAGTGCATATGCACACGCATGTTGTGTGTTGTGCTCAGTGTTTTGCTCACGTGTATTATGTGTACTTATGTTACGTGTTGTGTACAATCGCGCAGAGTAAATACACAGGTGTTTTATGTTGAGCACAGTGTTTTGCTCACGCGTATGATGTGTACAGTCACGCACAATGTTTACGTCTTGTGTATAATCGCGCACAGTGTATGGTGACATATGTTGTGTACAGTCACGCTCAATGTTTACATGTTGTGTACAATCGCGCACAGTGTATGGTTACATATGGTGTGTACAGTCACGCTCAATGTTTACTCACGTGCTTGTGGGTCCGCTGGGGGCGCTGGTGCGGCGCGTTCATATTGTTCCCGGTGTACGCGACACACTTCACCTGCCATTCACCGAGCTGCTCGTTCCAGTGCACGTATTTGTCGATCAACGCCTGAAAATAGTAGATTAGATTTTTTTTTATTCATCATTTATGGTGTTTGATTATCTAAGTGTATATGTATAGTCGAACCTAGAATATAGAAATCTTACCTTGGGAGCGGTTTAAATTACTTTAAAATGTCCACAAAGAAGTAAGTTACATTTTTTCCGCATAATTTTGAAAACTAAGGACTTTTTTTTTTAATTTGCTTTCCAGAGTCATAATTGAGGCTGGTGTTAATTTACCAAAAAATAAACCTAGATGGCGTTTCTTGTCTGTCTACGCATCACTCGTGACTAGCTTCAGGGATCGTATACGGACATCCTATTCGCCGGCGCGCAACGATGTTTATGCATTAACACCACTACGGGGCGCCACTACTTCTAACACTTAACGATTACCATTCTAAATACTTAACGTTGTTCGACATTACAAAAATTGTAAAAATTTAATTACACGAAAATAAGCTATCCGAAGAAGTTTCATTTTAAATCCAAACATTATAATTGAAGTTACGTCAACTTGATGTTACCTGATACTCCTTGGGTATGTATGAGTCAAGTACGAGGTCTGCGAGCTGTATCTCGCGGCGCAGAGCTCGCACACCGTCCAGGATGCCCTCCATCTCACGCTGCTGCTCTCGCTGCTGGTCAGCCAGCTCAGCCTGAGGATACAATACCAGGTAGACCAGTGATTGTCAAACTTATTTCTTTCATCGCCCCCTTTGAAAATCAATTATATTTCACTATAATTATTATAATGAAACAGTTTACATGTATGGATGGATAGATTTGTTAAAAGGTATCTACAGAACGGCTCAATGGATCTCGACAAAAGTTGCAAAAAAGCATGTAGAACATAGTCTGGAAGAACATATAGACTACTATAGACTACTAGAACATATAGATAACTAGACTACTAAGAACATATAACATATAAACTATATAGAATTAAGTTTTTTTAACAGTATTTAATAATTTAACAGAGTACTATACCTTAGCAGAGTTAAGTAATTGTACAGCGCGTTTAAGTTTTTTCGTCTTAGCAGCATTTTCCTCCTGCAGGCTGGAGTACCGCTCCTCCAGGTCTAGACGCTCAGCCTGTCACAGCGATATACATCCTTGTCACACGTATGGTACAATATACATGTTAGTAAGTGACAACTGTATGTCGGATCAGTCTGTCGTGTAAATTATATCTGTTCTTGTCACTTATATAATTATATATATGTTTGTAAAAGACAGCTGTTAGTAGTTAGTTATGAATAACTTGAACTATCTCGATTGCAAAATATTACTAATATTATAAATGTGAATGTTTTGATGTATGTTTGTTTGATGTATGATGTATCTCCGGAACGACTCAATGGACTTTGATGAAATTTGACACAGATATATAGGTAGAACAGTTTGGAAGAACACATATGCTACTTATTACGTTTAGTTTTAATACCGCGCGGACAGAGTCGTGGGCGACAGCTTGTATTCCATAACTTAAATAAAAACAGATATTTTTGTCTTAATAAAGTTAGATAAAGATATAAAAAAAAAGAAATCTTCAAATGAAAATAATACGACCACCAGCTGTCAACAGATATTTTTATAGCAATCTAGAATACAAAAATCTACTAGTCTTCTAGTTATTAAAAAAATACAGTAGAATTGATAATCTCCTTCTTTTTGAAATCTGCTAAAAATGACGACTAGTTGGAAGCGTATCTAAAATCTCTAAGCTGTATACATCATTTCAAATATCTTGTCAGCTCAAGAACATGATTGATGACATTGTGTTCTGTGAACACGGGCAATGTTCAGAGTCGACAACATATTTGAAAACTTCTATACCATTAATCAGGAGTTAGTTTACCTCTTTCTTCTGCAAGTCCTCCTGAAGCCTGAGCTCGTTGAGGGTTCTTAGCTCCAGTTCTTTAGCAGCCTGTTCCAGCAGCCGGCGCTGAGCATCCGCCTTGTCCAGTAAGTTCTCACCTCCCACCAGCACTTTTGACTCCAACCTTTGTAATTTCTCTTTTAATTCTTCTTGCTGCTTCCTAAACACCAACATCAGTTGTTAATCACACTCAGAGTCATTTGGCTATGAGTCGTCCATTAATTTATTTTGTTTCTTACTATCTTACTAATAACTAGCTTTTACCCGCGACTTCGTCCGCGCGGAATAAAAAAAATGCACACAAGATAAAAAAGTTCCTATGTCCGTCTACTAGTTCTAAGCTACCTCCCCATCAATTTTCAGCTAAATCAGTTCGACCGATCTTGTGTTATAAATAGTGTAACTAACACGACTTTCTTTTATATATTAAGATGCCAAAGTCTAGACCAAGGATTCCCAAACTATTTTGGACAAGTGACCCCCTTTTCCAAAATGAACTGTTCCCTAAGACCCCCCTTAGCCAAATTATCTACTTTTAAAATCAGTTATTATTATAATTAATTCTGATTTAGGTCAATAGAAGACAGAGTGAGAATTAGCAATACTTTAAGTTCTATATTCACTTTAGGAATCCCTGGTCTAGACGAATGTATGGATGGATATTTGCTCCTACGTATCTTCAGAACAGCTAAAGGGATCACGATGAAATTTGGCACAGATATAGAACATAATCTAGAATGGCTACATTGGCTAATTACTAAGTTTTTTTTTATTTCGCGCTAACGAAGACGCGGGCAAAAGCTGGTATATAAAAATATATCCTTATTTCTCTTGATCACTGCACCACAAGTAAACTAATGCACCAATTTCTACGATTATTTTTTGGTTGTGTATGTTATTGTTCGAAGGTTATGTGAAAGAAAAAAAATTAAAAAAATAGAATCTAGATTAAATTTAGCATAGATGTAGAACATAGTCTTTAAGGCTATTTGTTTTAGTTTATTTTTTTATTTCCGAACGGACGAAGTCGCGGGCAAAAGCTAATCAAGTGATGTTTTTAGCAAGTTTTTAATTACTCCCCTTTCTGGTATTTACGATACTTACTTAGTCTTTTGTAATTCAGCTTTCTTTTCTTCCAGAGCTTTCCTTGCCTGGTGAGCTTTCTCTCTATTTAATTTGGCCTGTAATATAAAAAAAAATTATCTTTTAATTAATTTAAATTTCACAAAAAAGCAATCCAATTTAATGTCATCTCTGTTTTGTCTAAGATTATAAAATGGGATAACATTAATAAAGACTTCTACAAAAACACACTAGCGCCCTCCTGTCAATGTCAAAAAGTGGTACAAAATCATTATTTTGGTGTAAATTATCAAATATTTCTGATAAAACACTTTTTCACATATAAATATAAAACATTAGCTACCCTTATTTCAAAATATCACTTCATTTTATCATTCAATTTTGACAAAATAACTAATAAAAAAGTCCTATATCATAGTATGGAATTCTTGATCAAGTTTATTTCTTTAGTCTTTCAATTTCAGATTCAAACAAACCTTCTCCTCCTTCCTGATCTTGCGTCGTATCTTCCTCTCCTCAGGGTCGAGGCAGTCCAGCTCTGGGTCAGTGAGGGTGTCCTCGCTCAGCTCCTCCTCACTGCATTCACCTTCTTCTTCTCCTTCTTCGATTTCTATTAAAAAATATACTTTAAATATACTATTTGTTGTCGTATGAAATATAAGCAGATTTATCTTACACTAGCTATCGCTCACGACTCCGTCTGTGCAGAATTAGAAAAAAAACTTAATAGCTTATGTGTCCTTCCAGACTATGTTCTACATCTGTGTCAAATATCATCAAAATACATTCCACCAAACATCCATCCATCTTATGAATATTATAATTTGGTCTCAGAAACCTACGGTTAGTGAAGTATTTGACAAAAAAAAAATTAAAGCAAATAATACGAAATCTTACCATTGGCGGTTTCTTCTAGTTGTTTTTTCAATTGATCAATCTCTTGTTGGAATCTGAAATTATTTTTTAATATATAAATATATATATAACTAGCTTTTACCCGCGACTCCGTCCACGCGGAATAAAAAATAGAAAACGGGGTAAAAATTATCCTATGTCCGTTTCCTGGTTCTAAGCTACCTGCCCACAAATTTTCAGTCAAATCGATTCAGCCGCTCTTGAGTTATAAATAGTGTAACTAACACGACTTTCTTTTATATATATAGATTAGGGTGTTTCAATAATAAGACTTTTTTTTTTTTTTAAATGGTGTCGAAAAGTTGAAAGTACACATAAAAACAAAATTTTTAGCGCCTAGTAGAGCCCTTAATATTAATATTAAGGTTTGCCTCTATTCATTCGTAATTTTTCTATTTAAATAACACGGGAAAACCTTTTTTTTATTTTAAAATTTTAATTACTTTGGATTGGCTTGTTTGCGCTACATCTCAAAGCAAGGGTCTATAGGAAATTTCACGCTCTACAAAAAACGTCTGATGGTCAAAGTTCCTCAGATCAACCGTTTCAAAGATATCTGCGATCAAAAATAACACTAATCAAAAATTTCAAATATTTTCCAATAAAACTGCAAAAAAATATCATACCCTATATTTATCTTATTTTTTTCTGTAAAATCACTTGAATTTTGTTTGCTTGAGACGGTTAATTTTTTTTTTTGCTTATTTACTCAATACGTAACTCACAAAAAGCACAAATACATATAAATATAAAGGTTAAAAATATCAAATAAATGATTTTTGGGTTTATTTTATGACAAATTTATTTAATTTTCCACCGAATACTAATAAATTTTATTGAACAATCAATTTTTTATAACAAAAAACAATATTCAACAACAAGTAATAAAATTTATATCTAATATATTTACGCAAATTAAATTAATAATATAACGGATTTAAAAAACAATCAGTATCAATGAAGAAAGACAATGACGAGAAGATATAATAAAGCGTTAAAAGCAGAGCAACAAAGTGAAGTTGGTACCGAACGGCCAGTCTTACCAACACAGAGCTTATTAGCTACACTACTCAGATCAAACGATTATACTAGTTTTGTCGACAGAGCTAAATAAAGCTCTGTCGAATTTTTTGAATGGAAAAATTGATCAAATTTTATAGTTGATTCAATTGATTTAAAATATTTACATAATTTTTTTATTATTTTGAATAAAATGCAATGATGAGTGCTTGGTTAGTTAATGTAATGAGGAACTTTACATTTTCTTCTTACAAAAATTTATGAAGTTTATGACACATAAAATAAATTTGCTATAAAATAAACCCAAAAATCATTTATTTGATATTTTTAACCTTTATATTTATGTATTTGTGCTTTTTGTGAGTTACGTATTGAGTAAATGAGCAAAAATAAAAATTCAAGTGATTTTACAGAAAAAAATAAGATAAATATAGGGTATGATATTTTTTTGCAGTTTTATTGGAAAATATTTGAAATTTTTGATTAGTGTTATTTTTGATCGCAGATATCTTTGAAACGGTTGATCTGAGGAACTTTGACCATCAGACGTTTTTTGTAGAGCGTGAAATTTCCTATAGACCCTTGCTTTGAGATGTAGCGCAAACAAGCCAATCCAAAGTAATTAAAATTTTAAAATAAAAAAAAGGTTTTCCCGTGTTATTTAAATAGAAAAATTACGAATGAATAGAGGCAAACCTTAATATTAATATTAAGGGCTCTACTAGGAGCTAAAATTTTTGTTTTTATGTGTACTTTCAACTTTTCGACACCATTAAAAAAAAAAAAAAAAGTTTTTTTATTGAAACACCCTAATATAGATAGATGTATAGAATTTGAGGTTCATCCGTTTGTCACTGTCACAGACTGGTCGTGAATGTCGTTTATAATTTGCCTAGGTAAATTTGTAAATAGACATGGTCATGACAAAATTCAAGCTGAATTTAATAAATATACGTTCCTTTTCTATCATTTTCTTAAAATAATAGAAAAGGGAAGTGGATTTGGCAGAAGAAACTTATAGGAAGGGAAAATGTCCTCTTTCTGGGATTAAAGGTCTGCAATTGAAAATATCTATGTACAGTGTTCGTTTCGCTATTTGGGCGAATTTAGATGACCGCTTGTTCTTTTGCCATCCTTTAATATAAAAAAATATATATATTACTAAGGTTTTCAAATATTTTGTCAGTTCGGAACATCGCATAAGTTTACACATAACAAAATACGCATATGACCTGGAGCTGACAAGATATTTGGAACATCTTATACTTGGAGAGCTAAAAGAGCGTCAGAGGCTCAGGGGTTAAGTACTTGACTTGTAATCTGCAGATCCTAGGTTCGAAAGCCATGTACCACATGTATTTTTTCGATTTTCGATTTACATATGTACATTTATTCAACGCAACGTTCTTACGGTGAAGGAAAACATCGCGATGCTGCACATATCTGAGAAGAAATTCAATGATATGTGTGAAGTCAACCCGCACTGTGCCAGCGTGGTTGACTATGTCCTAGTCACCCCTAACTTAGAATAGGCTCCGAGCTCATCAGTGGGGACGTATAGTGAACTGATGATGATGAATACCTGGTGAGCAATGCGTCTCCTGGTTCACTGTTGACGTGGGTCTTGTTCTCAATGTTCTTGGCGCGGTTCGCATATCTCAATGTGCTTATTGTTTCAACATAGTTTGATTCCGCGGGACCGATTGTTGCTATCTGAATATACAAACATACAAACATACAAACAAAACTATACTTAAACTAGCTGTCGCCCGCGACTCCGTCCGCGCGCAGTTAAAAAAAATGAAAAATAGATGTTGGCCGATTCTCAGACCTACTGAATCGGTCAAGCCGTTTCGAAGGAGTTCAAGTTCGAACCCCGTGTCACGAGAATTTTATATATTAGATTTAGAAATTACTGAAACCGTATACAAAAATACATTACTTAATATCTTATACCAACAGTAATTTAATGAAAAAAAAATCCTAGCTATTATTATTGTTATTTTTGACGGATAATAGATTGATTCCAGTTCAGATATTAAAATCAGTGCTGGATAACAACTAAACAATGTATAAATACACTGCATCACAGTCAGATAATTCCAGTGAGGGATTTAGAATATTTCATTTGTAAGCCAGCACTGATTTCAAGCATTGGACTGGAGTAATATAAACTCAGACTGTGCATTCCAGTGTCAATTTGAATTATAACTGTTGTAATCCAACGTCGACTTTGATCACTGGACTGAAACAGTGTAAACAAATATTCTATTGTGGATTTACATTATTCCAGTTGTAATCCAGCGTTGATTTACATCGCTGGACTGGAATAATATAAACAGATACAGTGTTCATTTCCATTATTTCACTTGTATTTCAGCGCTGATACAGATGCACTGGAAAAATGTAAACACACATTTCATTCTTAGCTTAACATAACAAAGTTTCTTAGCTTAACTGTTCAATGTAAACTTAAACTTAATTTTTTGGATTGTAATAAAGTATTCTTCATTTTCATTCTAATGTTGATTTAAATTATTCCAGTTCTAAGCCAAAACTGAATTCAATCTCTGGACTGGAATAATGTAAACACACACAGCATTCCATTGTGTATTTACATTATTCCATCAATCCAGCATTACACCGATCGCTGGATTGGAATAATATAAACCGGCCACGAGATACACTCACCATAACAGTCTTGGAGTTCCCCCCGAGTGAGTCCTGCAGTAGACGAGTCAACTTGGAGTTCCGGTAAGGTATATGAGTAGACTTGCCGTCTACTAGCGCTGATATAACATTGCCCAGAACAGACAGCGACTGGTTGATCTTACTGGCTTCTTTCAAACGTGTTCCTGTCGCTTGAGTCTTACTTTGACGTTCTGAACCCTGATAGATAAATATTACGTCAAATTAAAACACAGACGTGTAAAGGCTAGCGATTTTTTTAAAGGCAAATTTTGGATGTATGGATGGATTTGTGTTATCATTTAACACCAGAATAGAACAGTCTAGAATACTTCATTATCTCGTAATACGTACTATGTTGTTTTTTGCATATTGTGAGAGGTCTAATTTTAATTCACCCTTCCCACCAATCATAGGGAAATAACTGGGAAAGGAAGTGGATTTGACGAAAGAGTGGACGCATAGGAAGGAGAAATAATCCCTTTCTCTGTATCCCCTCCTCCGTCGTTTAAAGGTAGACAATGCATCTGCAATAACAGATGTCTATGAGCAAGCTTCATAGCGTCTCGTTTGCAATAAAAAAATAATTTGTTTTAATTTTACGCACATGATTAAACAGACAGCTAAATTTAGTTTTTATATTTATTTTGTGGTATAAATAATACAAACAGATATTCATACCGCTAGATCGACAAGATGCAGCTTCCCCATCTTAACATGCGTCTTTCCATCGTTACCCTTCTTACTGCTCTCCACAGTAATTGAAAATATTGCGTGAGAACGAGAACTCTCAATGTTCATGGCGGTCGCACCAATGTGTCTATTCTTGTTACCAACTGACATTATCTTCTCTAACTCGTCAGCATTGTGTACCACATAGCCTGGATATAGTTGAAGAATTTAATTTGTTTACCACATATTTAAAACTAACTGTCTAATTAAACTTAATTATTAGTCTGTGTTCTTCCAGACTATGTTCTACATCTGTGCCAAATTTCAACGACATCCTTTTACAGAAGAGATACCTTTTAACAATAATTCAACCATTCATTAATCCATATGTATGGATAAATGAATGAAACTTTCGCATTTGTAATATTAAGTAAGATTTCAAATTGTTTGTTTGTTTATCGCACAGAGTTTAGTCATTAAACAGATCTCTGGTCTAATGAAGTTAGTCACTGCCATAGACAAACTACAATTTACATTAAAAAAATCATAAATTACAAAATATTTCTGACAAAACACTACATCTCTAATAAAAATATAACATTAGCTATCCTTATTTCAAAACATCACTTCACTTTATCTCAAAAATTTAACAAAATAACTCTAAATGTCAAATATAATAATGGCCGTCATGTAATTTGAGGTACCTCTTTGAATTTATACTAAGGATAATTACCAGTTAGGTCTTTAACGAATACGCCAATGTCAGGTCGCTCTTTAACTTCTAGACTCTGGTGCGGATTGTTCCCGAGTAAGTCACGAACTTCTTCGTTGTAGATCTCCAGATATGTCACGCATACCAGGAACCTGGAATATACAATACACAAACAATAAATCCGAGATTTTTTATTCTGTCGTAGGTAGGTATACTGCTTTCAAAATATTTCTGGTTGCGCTGAACATTTCTTACTTGTGAACCCAAGACACCCCTCGCCGGACCGTGGATCCCAGGGATTTCTCGGATCTCTTTGGGATCCATTACATGAAATAGTATGCTATTAGACGCTTATTTATATAGTACTTAATAAGTAGCCAATATGTTCTTCTAGACCAGGGATCCAAAAACTATTTTGGACAAGTGACCCCCTTTTCCAAAATGAACTGTTACCACAGACCCTCATGGTCAAATTACCTACTTTTAAGATCAATTATTATTATTAATTCTGACTTAGGTCAATAGAAGACAGAGTGAGAATTAGCAATGCTTTATGTTGCCCCCAAGGAGCCGATATCGACCACTTTGGGTATCCCTGTTTTAGACTATGTTCTACATCTATGCCAAATTTCATCGAGATCCGTTGAGCCGTTTTGAAGATACCTCGTAAACAATCTGAGCATACGCATTTATAACATTAGTATAAGATAAGCTGTAGTCTAAATTAAATTATTTTACTCAAGTAAGGAAAAAACTTTATATTCTATACTAATGATATAGAAATATTTGACTGTTTGTTTGTCTAGATTTGATTGTAAGTAAGTAAATGAAACGGTTGACTGTGAAACCTCATATTAGGTGAATGACAATCGTCGGCCATTTTGTAACCGCGGCCATCTTGGATTAATAATGTTATTAATTGATGTCATGAGAAGTATCAAGATGGTTGTCTTTTATTATGCAAGTAAAAAGTTATTACCACGGTAATAAGTCATGGATAACGTTCGTGCTTAGATAGTTGTTAGGCGACGTTAATTATTAAAACTACCATCGCATGATTGCGCGACGAGAATCGCGTAGCGCACGCTCCATACACACGACGTTGAATCGTCGACGCAAATCGTCTATTCAAACAGTAAAGGCGTTGCGACTACATGTCAACTGTATACATTGAATCCGCCATCTTGATGGCAGCGACTTTTCTCAAGACAATTTTGACAATCAGTTTACGAGCGACTGTCTTTAGCGATGACAGATAGAAATATTACTTAAGTAGCTTAGCGACTAAAATCGCTGGGTTTCAAAAAATTATATTGCCTTGTGTACGAAGGGTTTGTGCTCTGAAACTTACTTCTCATCGTCCTTCGCTTTGGCGATATGACTGAAGATATGTGCGAATGAGTTGGGTATGATGCCTCGTAGCTCGGGTGCTGTGTTGGAACCTGCCATTGTATATGTCTTGCCCGTGCCAGTCTGCCCGTACGCGAAGATAGTACCGTTGTAACCGCGAACCACTTGTTCCACGATAGGACTCGCTGTCTGCACGTAGATGTCCATCTGGGGAAGATTAAGCCGTTTCAGCTTATGACTGGGTAGAAATATTATAGAATAAATTAATATTATAAATGCGAATATTTGAATGGATGTGTGTTAGAAGGTATCTACTGAACTGATCAACGGATCTCGTTAAAATTTGGCATGGATGTAGAACATAGGCTACTAATTAATTTTTTTTTTAATTCCGTGCAGACGGAGTCGTTTCGTGTGTAATGTATAATTTGAATAATAGAAGTCTGTCTAGAAATCATAATATTATGTTGAATACATCAACTACCTTCCAGTAAAAGTCCCGCCAAAATAGGTCCAACCGTTTCGGGGCTTACCCAGACCTAGCGTTGCCAGGCGTCCGGATAAAACCAGATATAGGTAGGCTTTTTGATTACGTGTCCAGCCAAAATAAACGGTTTTCCGGCTTTTGTTAGGCTTTTTACATTTCCCAAATGAGAGTGTACCTATTAATACTGAGACAAAATCCTAAATAATATAGGGTGTCCGATCTTTCTACCCAAATGTCCGGTCAAACTGGCTGGTCTGTCCGCCTAGTAGGTTTGGCGAACTCTACGCGGACCAAACGCAGACTTGCAGACGGACAAAAATTTAAAAAAAAAACGCAACGCAAGTATATCATGAGTACGAAAAATGATTTATTTTTAACATTACATACAGACAGTTTAATTTTATTAATTGTAATAACGTAACAAAGATGACCAATAAATTTATAGCTGTTCAAATAAATTCATGGACGAATACAAGCATAGATAAAAAAGATTACGCTCACAGCAGTTACCATCGGAGCCCTATATAGGGCAGTGGGGCAGGGCTATTGATTGCCTGCCTCGTCCCTCCCCACACCGACCCCGCCCGGTTCCACGTTAAATATAGCACCGCCTATGTGCCTTATAAATTCTAACTTGCTATGTCATGTGCTACCAAATACTCGTAGTTTAACTATGTACATTAATAAGGCCTTTTATCAGGGTTAATATAGACTTCGTCAAGTGCTAACCGCGTGTTTTCATTGCAATACAAGTACAAAAACATGTATCGCATAATCGTAGACGAAAAGATAATACGTTTTTGAGTACATTTAATATAATTACTAGAAAAAACTATAAAGCTTTCTTCCGTTTTCAACGTATGCATTATTTCGCGTAAAGAAATTTCGGATGTTTGTTAACACGTATCTCCAAAACGTCGCTACGAATCTTGCTGATTTTTTTTTATTCCGTGTGGCTAAAAGCTACTTACAATAGATATTGAATAGTATAACGCCATCTAGTTAAATTTTAACAACAATTTGCATTTTTAAAACAACGGCAGTCAACAATAGATGGCGCTATTTGTTCTTTCAAAAGGCCTTTTCACGATTATAATTTTTTTGCAATACATGTTTTTGTTCGTAAAACATCTGCATAAATAACGATAACAACATTTTATCATTACAAAGTTATTGGTTTTTTTAGGCTAACGCCATTTTAGTATACATGAAATAGAATTTTAAAGTTATCTATTTTATTTTATTATTGGTTTGCATCAGTCATTACATTTAGAAAACTTATAACATTTGTTTAGTAACGTTGACAAATAAAAAAAATACCTATGAATACATCTAATATATAAAATTCTCGTGTCACAGTTTTCGTTCCCGTACTCCTCCGAAACGGCTTGACCGATTCTCATGAAATTTTGTGAGCATATTCAGTAGGTCTGAGAATCGGCCAACATCTATTTTTCATAACCCCCCCCCCCCCATTTTTAACTACGCGCGGACGGAGTCGCGGGCGACAGCTAGTAAACTATAAAGAAATGACATCAAATTACAAGTAATTCTTTCAATTCGCCGTCATTTCATAGCAGGTCTAGTGCGATTAGGAACTGATGAACTGCTGTATCGATCGGAAAGTAATACACAATCAAAGTAATAGAACAAAAGCTACAATATAATAGGTTATTGCAAATGACGTATCAACGTAATATCAATCGACGTTAATTGTTCACTTTGTTGTTCCAGTCTTTGGCCTATAAAGTACTTCGAATGATACAGATAATATTAGCTAACTAAACCCTAGTTTCCTATCCTTAGATGTACCTATATAGTACAGGTAGCAGCAAAAAGGTTAGTTGACATCACAGGAGACCGAAGAGCTGGCAGCTACCTCGAACAAAGAATTAGTCTAGCCATTCAAAGGGGGAACGCTGCCAGTATCTTCGGAACCTTGCCTAAAGGGACACATTTTAATGACATATTTTAGTTTTTATGTATTATATTTAAAATCCATGTTTAGATTTTAACTGTATTACTAAGGTACAGGTGTACTGTGTGCAATATTGAATTCACTATGTACTCGTACATAATACGGTCGAGATGTGCGCATGTGCAGATGCATTGGCGCAGTCAGACAAAGACATCGGCCATCTTGATTTCCTTTAAAATATATGCATATAGTACTAAATATTAACAATCGCACATGACTTTGTCAACTCAAACAAAAAGTAATCTATCATTTTCCCGCATGCATTAACTACCTTCTCATCAAAATCTGATTAAAATCGATCCAGCTGTTCCGGAGGTTATCCGGAACAAACCGGGCCTGGCAAACAGATATTTCGTTAACATCAACGCAGAGACATAATGAGTACAAAATATGAGTTTCGTTCAATATTACGTACACACTCCAATTTTAATAATATGTATGGAGTAGACATCGAAAAAAAAATAGTTCTAATTTTTGTGTATCTCTAACTTAAACACTCAAGTGGTTTATTTACTTTAGTCTCTTAATGCATATTTAACTCTCAAAATTGGCACAAAGGAAGGCTTAAGTAACCTTGGAAGTGGTTGTTACGTATATGACACATAGAAAACAAAGTGATTATTTAATTTTTATAAGTTAAATGTTCATACATTCCAATATGAATGTTATTCTATGGCTTCAAATGGTGTCATGTACAATTCTTTACATTATTTGTAACTGTGACAAGAATATTGGATTTGTCATAAATGTGACCACTTTGAATGGTGTCTGGTAACTGGTAACAAAACATAATTAGTGATGTGAAAAAACAAATTATTTCCCAGAATTACATATAAAAATTCGTAATAAATATCGAGACTGCTAATTTTAAATATTGTGGTCGTAATCTTAATTCGCACAAAATAATTAAACAATATTATATGCTGTTGATTGTCTTCGATATCTATATATATAAAAGAAAGTCATGTTAGTTACACTATTTATAACTCAAGAACGGCTGAATCGATTTGACTGAAAATTGGTGGGCAGGTAGCTTAGAACCAGGAATAGGACATAGGATAATTTTTACCCCGTTTTCTATTTTTTATTCCGCGCGGACTGAGTCGCGGGTAAAAGCTAGTCAAAGAATGAAAAAAATATTTTTGGTGATGAAAATATTGACAATACTTTTTTTGTTAATAGAAAAAATTAATAATGACAAGAAGAAAAAAAAAAGAAAAATATGACATGTTGCTATCCCTCTCATTCTTATTTGAGAAAACAGAGATAGAAATATATTTTTTACACATGTTAAAATATAACCACACCCTCTCTGAGTACACATAAGTTACAAGGAAGTTATAAGGCTTTTCGTGACCCAATTCGCGGGTACACGCGTGACCCCACACCGGAAGTATATCGCCGCAGTGTCTCCAAGGGCTCGGTCCACCCGATTTCTGATAGTACACAAAGACCCTTTGTATACCGCTATTTTGTAATTTACCTAGGCAAATTGTAAATCATAGCATTTGAAACGAATTCAATCACAAAGTGACATGTTGAACTTCGACAATTTGTAAAAGAGGCGTTTCATTGGACTATTATCAGTGATCAGCAAGAATTTTTACAAATTATCGTAATGTAATACGTCAGTTTGTCAATTCAATCGATATGCAAGTTAACCAGTCTTTACGATTTGCCTAGGCAAATTACAAACGGATGATGTTTATGGTTCGCCGATAAGATATAAAGAACGGAGTCTTGTGTCGACTACATAAAGGTGTTAAATTTCCTAACTCGATAAAATGTTACAATTTTACATATTAAAAACGTGCAAGTCTTTTAATGTGTTTATATCAGTGTAGTATTTCAAGTAGTGTTGCACCTGATATCGATATAAAGACATTTTGTCGTACATCGAAGCAGCAATAATACCGCAAAATGTAATAATACGGAATAATATTTTTAAAACTAAAACGGAAACAAAACAATTAACTCGTATTGTTTAATAATTTTTACTTATTTTAATAAAAAAAAGGTCTTTCACCTAGTTCACTATTTTGAAATAAGGCTAGCTTATGTTATATAATTATTTGAGAAAAAGTATTTTACTAACCATTTTACACGAGTTTTGTTGTAAAATAAGTAATAATAGTTTCTAGGAAAAATATTTTTATGAAATTAACTAAATAGTTAAGCTATCGACGTCGTCTATCGACAAAGACTGGAAGATACATCTCTAATTACACGTGGCATCAAATAAAGCACACGTCGACGGAACACAAAGACTGAAACAAAGGTACTGCAAAAGCGGCTCTATTTCTGTAATCCTAAGGTGTGAATTAGAACTACGCTAGCATTGCTGACTTCGCATAGGTCAGCAAACAGCATTCAATTCTAAAAACACGTAGTGACGTTCGAGCACTTTGCAATATGAAACCGTACCGCGCAATACTTGGTAATAACATGTTACATATTTAACTGTTAAATCTAAGTGCACATAAACACACACACACACACACACAAATATATACATATATTAGCTGTCGCCCGCGACTCCGGCCGCGCGCAGTTAAAAAAAAAAATTAAAAATAGATGTTGGCCGATTCTCAGACCTACTGAATATGCTCACAAAATTTCATGAGAATCGGTCAAGCCGTTTCAGAGGAGTACGGTGACGAAAACTGTGACACGAGAATTTTATATATTAGATATAAAATAATACGAGAAGCGAAACCTTCGTGTTCCTTTTTTAAAAAAAAAGCAACTAATGTGACGAAGCGCAGAAAGCCATTTTTTATTTAAAAAAAAATGTGTTCGAATTTAAACCAATAGTGACCAATACTATACTGTAATTTGTCGATCATTTAATACAACACTGGTATTAAGAGCAGTTGAAACAGACGAACACGTATTCGTATTTGTATGTAGAAGCGAGAGTTCTATTTGGACCGTGCTTAATGGAAGTACGTAATAACTGCTTACTATTCTGAGATACGGGCGAACTTTGTAAATACTAAGTAAAGGCGATTTTAACCTTTTTCGAGGCTTAAGGTCATACGCCTCACCCTTTACGCCCCGCTACATATAAAATTCGTTGCATCGATTCTTGCGAAGATAAATTTTAGCAAAGATATTTGCTAAAATTTCAATCCCCAGTCTCATTTTTTATAATAAGTAGAACAGTGAAACTAAGTTGAAGTTGACAGCAGATTTTTAATATCTAAACAGCAATACAAAACATTTTTTTTTTTAATGAAAGGCATTATTTTTTTACACAAATTGTTCATTTGTGCATTAGAAATCTACACTTAAATTTTCGTTTAATTATCAATGATATAAAAAAATATTTTTAGATGGATATTATTGTACAAACTGTCGCGCGCGACTCCGTCTGCGCGGAATTAAATAAAAACGTAATAAGTAGACTATGTTCTATATCTGTGCCAAATTTCATCAAGATGCGTTAAGACGTTCCAGAGATACCTTCAAACAAACATCCATCCATGTAAACATTCTCATTTATAATATTAAGATTGCGTGAAAGGAGACATGACTAAGATGGGTGAGATATATTGATCTGGAATACAAAAATTTCTATCCTCACGTAAATTAGGCTAAAGAATAGAAGATAATCAAAATACTCTTCGAATAATCCAGATATACAAGTCAATAAATATATGTATTAGTACAACACTAGCATATCTGCCTATTATCGATAAAATCTACACGTAGACGAGAGGCGCGCGCAACCCCCCCTTCCCATTTCGACCTCAGTCAACGCCCCGGTCGATACGAAGATACTCTTGTACTTAACAAACGCAATTATACATTTTACTAGAAAATGCTCAAGTAATATAATCATGTCTAGAACAAAAAAAAACCTTAAAGTACATCACTATTAGTGTAACAAAGGATTTTATATCACAAAGTTATCTTAAATTGTATTACTAGAATCCCTTTGTTTGAGAACAATTATATTGTAGAAAGACTGTTGGGAATTTTCCATTTTGAAAAGGCAAAAAGGTCAATCGATTTATGTTAAAAATAAAGATAAAAATAAAAATAAAGGTTGTATTACTTAGTAATCCTAAACTAAATATTATATTTAATCATATTATAAAATGCTAATGTTTAAATGGATGGATGGATGGATGTTTGTTACGAGGTAGCTCCAGAAGCCGTTCTGCACAGATCTCGCATAAATTTGGTATAGGTAGATGGAGAACATAATCTGAAAGATCACATAGGTTGCTGATTTTTTTTTTAATTCCGCGTAGACGTATCGCGGGCGACAGCTATTGGTATATATAGATAGAAGAGTTGAAATGAAAAGCTATAGCTAGCTTAGGTGTTTTTTCCAGACTATGTTCTACATCTGTGCCAAATTTCATTAAGATCTGTTGAGCCGTCCCGGAGATACCTTCAAACACAACAATACAATACATCCACCCATCCATATAAACTTACGCATTTATATTATTAGTAAATAGTAAGATAAGTAATATTGGAATGGTTTTTTCAATGGAAAACTCTTGTATTACTGATGATTATCTTAGGATATATTTTCATTCCATCTAAAGCCTAAGAACAAAGGATTTTTAAATGAAACAAATGGCCGCCATTACGGTATTTACATTTTCATTTGTTTTCGATATCGTATTATAAGGGTCACAAATTTTATATGACTTTGCAAAAAAAACTATCGAGGGGTGAAAGGCTATTTGTTTTAAGCTACATTTTTTTGCGATATTGACTTATATATATATATATTTATATATATTCGGAATCAGGGAATTTTTCTGATTCTGAATATATATATATAAGTCAATATCGCAAAAAATGTCGCTTAAAACAAATAGCCTTTCACCCCTCGATATTACTGAAAAATAATTGGAGAAAAGACATACAGAAATTATAATTTACAACAAAACTCGTGTAAAATATTTAGTGAAATACTTTTTCTGAAATAATTATATAACATAAGCTAGCCTAGTTTCAAAATATAACTTCACTTTATCTTACAATTTTGACAAAATAACTCTAAATGTCAAATATCGTAATGTTCGCCATGTATGAAAATTTACGTGTATTTGTATTACTTAATTAATACTTTCAATTGAAACAAAGGATTGGTATAACATCAAACACAAAGGAACCAGTTATAATTAAAACGTTATAGCGTATAAGGGCGGGGTCTGAGTGCGCTTGTGCATACCCTGACAACACTGCAAGAGCTGACTCCCCGGGGTCCATCGATCGACCCATTTTCTAACCTAACTAGGTTACATAGCCCTGCCCAACGACCTCAATTTGCCTTCTACATAAACGTATTTGGTATAAATTGTATGTAGGACAGACCCGCAGCTAGAAATAGGGCACTGCAGTCCCAGCTAAAGCTTCCATATAAATCCCTTTGTTAATGTTCGAAGGAAATAAAATGTTTACCGAAGTTACCAGTATAATGCAAGTACTCAGTCAGAGGTTAAACGCTCTTAAATATACATTAAGGGTCTTATTTAATGATCAATTAACTACTTAAGTGTGGCAATTAACATGAACTCATAGGTATTATAGGCGTCCCAAAATTGGCAATGCAATTGCTAAATTTTTGGAACACAAAATTTTCATACCTTTGATTTTTTTTAGATTGTGGAAAACGTATTATTAATGATTTTTTCACTCCGGGAGATTCGGTGTAGAGTGAGCCATTAGGAAACAATAATTACGACACGCCGAGTCCGGCCTTGGCACGCTTACGAAACGATACGACGAAAATTTTCAGCCGCCCGTTGCTCTCCAACTACGGCGGCCATTTTGATTCGAGGCTAATGGAAAATCGAATAATTTTCTAGAAGTGTTCTTAAACACCGTGAAGGTTTCACTAAAAAGTTTGAATGGACATACATATTTATAAAAAAATATTCAAAAATAATTCTGGCTAGAAAATATAGTAAGTAGTATGATGGATAGACTAGATAGTACTACAGTGGGACTAGCACGAATATTTGTGAAAATCGCCTTCGTGTCGTTATTGTCAATGGTGTCAAAATTAGGATGAAATTTTTTGTGTACTTTACGCCCCATACTCAAATGACACGATGGTGATAAATTAGTTCTAGAATCAGGGTCCAAATTATATGATTCGTGTTCTACTTTGCTGAAAGATATTTGTCATACTAATATATAATTAGAACAGTGATCAAGCCGTTTAGTAAAATAATTAAATTCATTTCAATATAGTACGTATATGATTTGGCACGTCACTAACTAGAGTACTGTTTTGCTCGACGTGCCAACTCAAGCGCAGGGCTCTTTAACATTGCACTCTAGTCAGATGACGTAATAGGTACATCTGTGGCATTAAACTTCCTACATTAGAAGGTCTCCGCCATACTTTTTTTAATATAATTGTTAAATCGACTAGCTATAGCCCGCAACTTCGTCCACGTAGTAATTTAAAAACTCAGTAGCCTATAGGCTATTCCAGAATATAATTTATTTATGATTCAAATTTATACAGCCGTTCTAGAGCTAAGACGTAACAAACATACATACATCCATCCATCCAAACATTCGAATATACATTGTTACATACTTAGTTATTTAGTAGACGAAAGATAAAAATGCCTTTGCTTTGCAGTAGGAAGACGTAGGCTAATAAAAAAATATAGTTAGAAATGTGTTTCCGTAACTAGCACAAGACTTGGGCGTCCGCGCCGCTGACGTCATTTGTATGGGTATTTTAGAGGTTGCATATTTGATCTATATGTGCTATCTGTTTGGAGGCCAAGAGCTTATTTTGGCTCATTCTAAAGACGTAGGGCTGACACTTTTTTCAAATTTAATCCCAATATTAAACGCTTTTTTTCTCAGGCGCCGCTGTTCGAGACTCGTATCTATTTTTAAAAGGTGGCAACCCTATAGTCATTTCTAAATAGGGGAAATCAAGGATTGTATGAAATCTCAGTCAACCTTATCAGAATGGTTCCAAATGATATGAAACTTTTTACATCGTGACTCGATAATTGAGTGTATATTTCAAGTTAGCGCCATTTCGTTACAAGAGTGAGAAACAAGATATTGCTCCTCTCTTCTAAGTGATCAAATAAATTTAATCCTAATAAATCAAATCTAAGTACTAGGTGTCGCCCCCGACTCCGTCCGCGCGGAATTAAAATAAAACAGAACTAGCCTATGTGTTCTTCCAGATTATGACCTAAAACTAAAACTATGCCAAATTTCATCGTGATAGGTTGAGCCGTTCTGAAGATACCTTCAAATAAACATCCATCCATACAAAGATTCGCATTTATAATGTTAGCAAGATTATATTTATACTAACCAGTGGTTCCCCATTAGTCGAAATTCAAACTTAATTCATGATATTTTTTTATTATAGCGTTATGTATTTCTTTTCCACATTACCCGTGTTATTTTTCACGTTCTTCCGTTCTGACAATTTCCTTAAAAAAAGGTACAACGTTTTCGCTTCATGTATTAATAAAGTTACTAGTGATGTGCCCTGGTTTTTTTTCCGTCAATACTTCAACTTTCAGTAGTTCTGTATTCATGAATTCTGAGTAATACTTTTTTTGAGGTTATCGCGGTCATGCGGCCAGACGAGATTACAATTTTATAATATTATCGTGTAATATTTTTATTACAAAGAGGAAGTATTTGCTCATTTATACAAAAACTAGCTGTCGCCCGCGACTCCGTCCGCGCGGAATTTAAAAAAAAAACGTAAAAGTAGCCTATGTATTCTTCCAGAATATGTTCTACGTCTATGCCAAATTTCATCGAGATCCGATCAACATCTATCCATCCATCCATCTAAACATGAAGTAAGATTTTATATAAATACACTTGCATTCAATTAAAGATTTTTATTTCTCTAAGTCTGCATTGCAGCATGACATAATGGATCCCGCCATTTTATTCATAAACTACTCTATTAGTCTTTTACTGTTTTCAGTAGTATTCTTTGCCAATATTCTAAATGTGTTATTAAGCGAAATTAATTGGACTATCTTAGTTTCCATGGACAATGTATTAGTAGTTTTAATGCACCGTAGATAACAACCGATGAAATGTTTTCGTATAAATTTTTTAAATGTCCTTTTATGTTGTAAATTGCAACACTGAGGGGATTTTATGTGAATTAAAGGACTCCAGGAGGGTTTTTTTGCCTCACTTTTTTGTAAGTAAGTAGTTATAGTTATTGTGTAAAATCGCAAAATATTATTGCATATTCATTTTATGTAATATGTAAAGTCTATTTATACCTTTTATATACAACGGGTCTGTACTAATTCCCATAGAATAAAAGACAAATTGTGTTATATACTTATAATTTCAAATTAAACATATATGTTTACAAATTGTACATAAGAAATAATCAAATACATATATAAAATATTTACAAAATACAATAAATTACATTCATATTTAATTTCAAATACAATAATAAACTTATCTATCCTAATTTATTTGTGAACATTGTTACAACAGATTGCCAACTGTTAAAATTTAAAAAAAGTGAGTTTTTATGTCATGTACATACAGCCAGTGTTGCAAAATAAAAAAATTATATTATTTATGGTTTCTTCAATTTTTCTCCAGCGGTCTTCGGCGTCGGTTTAGAGCACAACATTCCCGATGCATTAAGCGGTCAGCCTCTTAATGCCCTGCATCAGCGAACCCGAGATCCCGGAGGATCTCAACGTACGGCAAGATGCATTAGGAACGTTATGTCAATATTTCTTCACTTCTTCCATATCGTTAATATTTCTGAATAACGTACTCAGTCATTAAATAGCCGAAATACAGCTTCAAAGTGTAGATTCTTTTTAGATACGACTGTCGCTTCAGATATCAGTAGAAAGGTTATTATTATAAACATTACAATTTCACACTAAAATAAACTCTACTTCAGAGAATTTTGTGTATAGAAAGTTTACAAATATATTTTTTTTAATTATTTGAAGCAAATGTAAAATCAACAAAAGATATATGACATTTGTTTAAACTTCATTTTTATTACATAAGCAAATATTATAAACTCATAAAAGAATTATAAAAATATTTAATAATTAAAAATAATATTTAACATTTCATTCAACGAAGTATAAACTGAAAGACTAGCACAAATATGTTCCCGCCATTTCATAACGGCCGCCATGTTGTTTTCAGTTAAGCTTACTACCACGCCCGAAACGTAATGGCGGGTTTAAAATCGATATTTGCACGCTACAGACGTTTTAAATTGGACAATAGATAATTAAATATTTTCGATAAAGTGGTCAGATAATATCATACTTTTAAGATAAAGAAATAGATTATAAAATACGGAATAAAATAAATCATTTTATGTTCGTCGTTTTCTCTGATGTTTGTACACAACGCCCACCCACCATTCGACAAGACTGATGCTTATGGAAACAGCGTTAGTCGAGACGAAGGGCGGAAGGGAGTAGCGTATTGTTCCAATGTCTTCTTTCTTCATTTTCTTCAGGAAATGTTGTCAACACCTCATTAAAACAGGCAATGTCATGCATGTATCATAAAGCCAGACCCCATAAAGAACTGTTTTTTTTTTTAATTTTCAAATAAAGAACAACAGCAAAAAGTTTTTATTGTTTAGTTTTCAAGTTTCCCCAATTTGTTTCTTTGGAGTCTGGCATACCCTTTAATACAGAATGATCTCGAGATTCAAAGCTATATTGAAATACAGGTTTTATATAGTCTAGAATTTTATATACAAAGACTTGTAACAAAGGAAAAAAAGCTGTTCAATTTTATTCCTATGGGAAATAGACAGACCCGTTGTGTGAATAAAAATGTCTTTTATTAGAGTTGAATGATTGCAATTTTGTATAAAAATAAATACCCTAGTATCTTTTTAAAATTTTACGTTTGTTCCTAGTGAATGAATGTATGAATTTCTTAAATTAAATGTGTAAGTAGCATGTTTCTTTACTACCCACATTTTCTTGTATTGATTTCTATTTATTAAAGCATATAAAAATATTGTTTTTATGTCTGCAGTATATTGCAATTTAAATTGTTCATATATGGAATTTTTTACTACATAAAAATGCAAATGTATTTCTTGTGGCCGTAGAATGGTGGCCGCTCAGATCTTTATCCAAGGAAAGAAAATGGTAATTTTGCGACTGGAATTTGCATTGTCTGAGTAAACAAGGATAAAATATTCTGTATTAGTCAACGGTTGGCTGAAAGTTCTTCAAGGTGTTTTTTCCTTTATCATTGGTTTAAAAAAACAATGGTATTTTTTTTGCAATACAGTCCATTGTTTGAACTAAATAATATTTGAATTAAAACTAAAAGTATTTATGGCAGAAAAAAGATCAAAAGACTAATTATAAAAATAAAAGTGGTAGATATTAAGTACCTGGCTAGTATTGGTGTCGAAAACTGCATCGTAAGCGTAGATCCTTGGCGGCTCGGGCGGCGAGGCGTTGCTCCTAGTCACGGCGATGGTGTTGTTCACGGAGTCCACAGACACGCAGTTGTAGGAGCCTTCCATCTTCTCGCGCTGGTCCATGGGCCGCACCCGCACCACCACACGGACATTTTCAACCGTAGAACCCACCGACTCCGCATCCTTGGAACAGAAAATTCGAACAGATAGTGACGCTTCGATGTCGCAGACTCAAATGCGTAGTTACGACGGAGCATGTCGCAGTACTCGTCAAATGACCCTGACACGGATTATGACTCACACAAGCGAAAAAATTTCAACGTGTGCTTATTAATCCGATATTAATTTCAAATAGCAAAAGACCAATTGAAAATACAGTTTCCTATTGGAATCCCGTATATTTCCAAATTCCTAAAGAGAACGCAAATGAGTTTGCACAAAAAGAAAATGATGGGTTATGAAATCATGCACGATTTCCGGAAACCATGCGATAAGATGAAGGAACAAACACTTACAGGCATCTTGCACGTTCAACTTCCACGGAAACACTGCGACGTATATTCTGCTCCCCACTATCCAAGTTAGGTCTTTGTTTGTCGAATATCAGGTAAAAATCAATACTGGCGACCTACTTTTCCCTGGGCTTCTGATTCCCTCTTTTACAAAATTGAAGTGACGTATTCGTTCATGTTGCCAGAAAGTAACAAAAGAGTTGCCAGCACAATATATTGTTTTTGAGATTGAATTTTAATTGAAATAATCTTAAAATAATATTTTTTTCAGTATATATATATTTTCAGCACCTTTTTAATTTATTGATTTTTTATTGTTCAAATGTTCACCACAAAACTTTATCAACTTAACTAAAGAAAGGAACGTAACGATTTAGATATTTGAAGGAAACGTCAAAAGCGAATGTTTATTTTTATTGCATAAAAAATATAAAATTAGTAAATTATATTCTAATGGCTGTTTTGAAAACCACAAAAAAATATATTTCTTAGGAAACATTATTCATGTAAATGACAGCAATGTCCAAAGAAAACGACCAAAATTCTGAACATATCGATAGTGTCGACGTCGACGGATTAGAAAAGGAGTGCGTTACAAAAAGTGATCAAAACAGCGATTCTGGTGTCGATACTGGAGAACTGAGTTCCGCTACGGCAAATGCGTCTTCTGATTCGGATGTCTCTCCCCTTAAAAATTCAGATAAACCCCTATCTGAAGACGAAATTAGCAAAAATGAGGACTCTATCGAAAATGAAAGTTCCCTCACTCCAGCCTCTATATCTCCTATCGAACCAATTGAAAACGTGAGTTCAGATGATCCGTTAGCCAATGAAACTGCCGAAAATATTCTCATAACAAATAAAAATGATTTTGAAAGAGATGAACAGAAATCTAGCAATCATTCAGAAATAGGTACTTCACATATTCCTGAACATGATCAACTAGAAGTTTCTATGTATACGCAAACAGATTTAGATAATGTCAATAGAAATTTAACAATGTCAACTGTTAGCTTAAATGAGCCTATTAAAAACTTAGAAAATAGTATAATATGTAAATCACCTTATAGTAAAAGTGCAGAAAATATATCCAATTTAGAAGAACCACAGGCTAACAGTTTAAATTCCAGTACAAACACTATAAACACTGATGAAATTTTATCCGAATTTGCTAATCAAAAATCTAAAATTAGCGCCACACAAAAGATAATACCTGAAAATCAACAAGACACAAAACATAGTCGACTACCAAAGGAAATTTTATCCCAAGATTTGGGTAGTATTGTTAAAAATGTCCATGGAATCTTTTGGTCAGTTGGTGGCAACATAAAAAATGCGTACACTCAAAGAGTGTCTGCCCAGAAGGTTCCCGTTAAGAATTTAAAACCAATACTAAACGGTAAAGTTATGAATGACATATTTGAAAATACAATTGACAATCAAATACCAAATTCTGACAAAAATATAGTCACAAAAGAGATCAAATCAACTCCAGAGCCAAAAGTTGATGTGAATGGAGACTGTGATGACATGAAAAAAGATGTATTAAAGCTGCAAATTGAATCTTTGGAAAGAATGCTTTCGGAACAGCGTAAAGAAAATGTGATGCTGAGGGAGAGAGTTAAACAGCATGTTGATGAACTGAATATAAAAGATCAGACATTTAAAGAATTAGAAGCTAAACTTGATGTGGTATGTTAACTCTTCCATTACTATACCGTATACCCTTTTCTAGACAATTTATTTTATGCACTCGAATATGCAATGGAACTCTCGTTTTTCTTCTTACTACCAATATTAGTATTTAATCCTTCAATTTGATTCCAAAATGTGGTTACCTGTCTGATACCTTTCCCATTTATGGTTTTTTTTATATTACAAGGTGGCAAACAAGCAAGCAGCCTCCTTAATTCGCCAAAAGGTCTTAGCAACTGCTGACATAATGGCACATGCATTGCCTACCCTCAATCAACAGAGGAGGAGATGCACAAAAAGAGAATATTTCTCCTTCCTATGCATCTCCTCCATGAAATTCTCCTCCCCTTCCCACCCTTTTCTTATAAGGAAAGGATGGGAAGGAAAAGAGGACTAAAATTAGGCACCCGGGCCAGTCTGTCCAATGCCCTGTTTATTAAGTATTTTACCTTAAAAACACATCCAAGTTTGTCCTGGCTGATTTTGTAGTTATGGTTATGCTGTTTAGGCCTTTATTTATCATAGTTTAACACGTGGTCTTTTAAGTCTCATCTCACAGTAATTACTTTCCAGATGGGTAAGAAAGTGGAACAGGCTCAGCGGGACGCGGATGCTGCAGTGATGAAGTACGCGGGAGCGGAGTGCGCAGCTATTGAGGGTCGTCGTGCAGCTGAGGCGGCTAAACGAGCTCAGCAAGCAGCGGTGACCGAGTGCGAACTGCTCGCCGGCAAACTGAAGAGTGCGCATTCTGAGAAGCAAAGGATATGTCAGTTGTATGATGATAAGGTATGGGTTCAATATCAAATATTATGTTTAGACTAACTGTCGACATCGACACCATCCCGACAGAATTTAAAAAAACTTAATAAGTAGCCTATGTGTTCTTCCAGACTATGTTCTACATCTGTACTAAATTTCACCGAGATCCATTGAACCATTCCGGAGATACCTTCAAACAAACATACAGCTAAACTTTCGCATTTATAATATTAGTAAGCATTTGTAACAAGAGTGTTGGTGCCTGAACAGATAAGTACTTTACATGGTTTGAGGCCCAATATATGCTAATATGGTTTTCGAATTTCATATCTACATCTGAAGTTCTTTACAAAACATTGTGATGCCAACACAACGTACCTGAAAAGAAATTCAAAGATATATATGAATTCAACCTGTACTAGACCATAATCTAAGTTAGGGTAGCTTTAAGACCCTTGAACAATTTTTTTCCAGTGCCATGAACTACAAAACAGTGAAAGAGAGACGGCAAAATTACGTGAAGATATAAAAGAGTTGGAAGGCAGATTGAAATGGACACAGAGCAAACTGCGCATGGAAATGGACGCTTATAAGGTAGCTGTGTTATTATAGAAAAATCTAGAAAACTGAGCGTGAATTAAGGTTTAGCAAATTTAAAGACTATAGATTTCTGTTTTCTGTTGTTTTTGTTATGATTACTTTCTGTATCACTCATTATCTATAAAAAGACAGGGAGAGAAATATGTTTTTATACAAAACCACTCTTCTATACCTAATTCTACACGAATCCTTGAAGTTATTAACAACTAGCTGTCGCCCGCGACTCTGTCCGCGCGGTATTAAAAAAAATTATAAGTAGCCTATGTGTTCTTCCAGACTATGTTCTACATCTGTGACAAATTTCATCAAGATTTGTTTAGTCGTTCCGGAGATACCTTCAAACAAACATCCATCTATCCATCCATCCATCTAAATATTTGCATTTATAATATTAGTAAGATTTTTTTTTAGTGCCAAAGTAAGATTTAAAATATACACTTTAAAAAAATGTTATATTTAAAGGAGAGTTCGGAGCGCGCAGAGAAACTGTCTCAGCAGGTGACAGAGTTAGAAGCGGCTAAAGAGGCGGCTGCAGCCGGCGCTACTGACTCCGCCAGGGCTAAAGTATTAGGTATACTTCTATTCAAATATCTTATTAGCTCAAAGTCACTACTCCACTACACCTAACATTGTGTTTTGCAAACTCTTGCGATGTTTCGAGCCGACAACATATATGAAAAATACCATAACGATTTTTTTTGTCATTTAAATGCAGTAAACATAGCTTTATATTACATGTTACCAATTGATTATGAATTTAATTAGTTTATAAACTGATTAGACTATATAAACCATTACGTATATTTCGTTCTTTGATGAATATCTTGAGAGTTTATACAGTTGAAGTTAATTTATAAATTATTTTAGACATATATTTTGTCAAAAGTACATTGAATTTATTCAAAATACTAGTTGTGTCCGCGACTTTGTCCGTGTGAAATATTATTTTTGGGTAGCATTTAAAATGTCTTAGGCTAATTATTTTACTTAAATTATAAAACATTACAACAAAAAAATATTTAACTTACAAAACATTCAAATAAAGCTAACAAATTCCCATACAAACTTTCATCCTATATTTTTATTTTAGTACCTTGAGAGTAAAACATTAATAACAGCCTAAAAAATAAATTTCAACTTTCTAACTGTATAAAATGACGATATTTTCACACAAACTTCCACCCCCACTTTCAAACCCTTACAACCCCTTTTTTCGCATTAAAAAGTAGGCTGTCCTTTCTCATACTCTAGATTATTTTGTGTACCAAATTTCATTTAAATCGGTTCAGTAATTCTGCGTAAAACTAGACTGAGTTACTTTCGAATTTATAATATTAGTAAGGATTAACTTGTCTGATAAAATTACTTGGATGATTATAAACCCCCTCTCAGAGGGTTGACTTTTTCTGAACCATCCCCACTTCTTTGTCATCTCACTTGATAAATGTACGATTTCTTTTTAATCTCAGAATGTGAACTAAAGGAAAGTCAGGCCGCGTTAATATTGTGCCGACACGAGCGAGATGAACTTGAGAGGAAGTTGACTGCAGTCACACAGCAGCTGGACACGTGTAAGAGAGATAGAGACGACGCGACTGCAGCTCTCTCTATTGCTACCGATGAAGTGAGTCATACAACTTTCGCTTAGCAACAAAAATATCGCTTATAGCAGTGATTGTCAAACTTATTTCTTTCATCACCCCCTTTGAAAATTAATTATATTTCAGAGCGCCCCTAATTTTTATTCAGCCCTAAAACTTAAAAACCACAATTTCATTACTTTAATTAATTTCAATGCCCCCCATTTTTTGGGCCTCTTATCGCCCCCTCCTAGGTTTCAAACGCCTCCAAGGGGGCGCCTCCTTGTAGTGACATTGAAGGCATAATTTAGTCGTAATAATTGATATGTAAAATGAGATATTGTTTTCTTTGTTTGTAAAATTATATGTAATTATTATTGGAACTATAAAATACAGATTTCAAAATAAAGTGGAACCTAGATAAGTGAGAAACTTTTATAAGCGAGAGTAATTGTCCCGTCACAACAGACGATCAGAATCGAGAACATCGGATAAGAGAGAACAAATTGATTTATTATCTCGCTTTTACTGGTTTAACTGTATTTGATTTACTTCAGTTCATAGTTACGAGTAATAAAATAATATTATATATATATCGACTTCTGCCAAAATAACGAAGTGACTTTAATCGATAGAGAAGGGATCTCACAGAATTATTTCCCCTTCCTATGCATCCCCTTCTCTGACAGATCGATCTCTTTTTATAAGAAATAGATGAGATTTTTTAATTTTAGTTTTATACTAATTACTTGATAGCTATGACTAAATAATACGGAGTTTCTGTAATTTTTTGTGAATTTTTTCACTACTTTGACATCGGAATGCCAAAAAAACAAGACAAAACATAGAAAAAGTACTTTTAGTTACCTTCTCTAGTTATCTTCTCTGGTTATATAGGTGGATCGTCTCCGAGTGCACAATGCTCGGCTGGAGCAGGAGGCGGCCGAGCTGGCGGCGCTGAGGGCGCAGGCCGCGCTGGCTGACACGCTCAGCTCGCAGCTGCAGAGGTATACAAGCTGCCATATATCTTGTCCGCTCTGAACTTAGCACGAGTCGCTGAGCGGAACACAATGTTAGGTGTAGTGGAGTGATCTTGAGCTGACGTGATATTTGAAAAGAAGTATACCTGGATTTCAGATGTGTAACAAACTATAGTTGATTTGATTGATCTGATAGCATCTAGATGGCGCTGACACTAAAAATAAAGTTGACTACAAATCTAGCTAGGGGGCTCTGTTCCAGTAGATGGTGTCTTTTTCATTACTTACTTATTACATTTTTAAGTACCAAATCTTTAATATATCCATTGTCTTTCTCATTCAATTAAAAACACATTTTACTGTAAGAAATATGCACTAAAAGATTTGCATTTTAATAATTACACGACTTTTTTTTAACAAAATAATGTCATTCAATTGATCTAGTTGTCTTTCACAGGGAAACAGAACGCGCGTCACAAGCCGAAGAGGCGTTAAGTCGTGAGCGCGCACGCGCAGAGACGTGCGCGCGACGCGAGGCGGCCGCGCTCGAGCACGCCGCGCGCCTCACTGCGCAGCACGTCGCGCAACGCGCGCGCACCTCCGAACACGAGGCCAAGGTAAACCAACTCTCACTATTATATTAAACGCTACTTTAAGATCACTCTCCCTACCTTAATCACCTCCCTTATTTGTCACTTCCCCCACTTAAGTAACTTCCTGTCGCCTAAGTAACTTTCCCTACTTAAGTCCACTCCCACTATCTAATTTACTTCCCTCACTTAGGTCACTTCCCGCTATCTAAGTAATTTCCCCCACTTAGGTCACTTCACGCTATCTAAGTAATTTCCTCCACTTAGGTCACTTCACGCTATCTAAGTCACTTCACCCACTTAGGTCACTTCCCGCTATTTAAGTAATTTCCCCCACTTAGGTCACTTCACGCTATTTAAGTAATTTCCCCCACTTAGGTCACTTCACGCTATCTAAGTCACTTCCCCCACTTAAGTCACTTCACGCTATCTAAGTCACTTCCCCCACTTAGGTCACTTCACGCTATCTAAGTCACTTCCCCCACTTAGGTAACTTCCCGCTATCTAAGTCACTTCCCCTCACTTAGGTCACTTCCCGCTATCTAAGTCACTTCCCCTCACTTAGGTCACTTCCCGCTATCTAAGTCACTACCCCTCACTTAGGTCACTTCCTGCCACCTAAGTCACTTTCTCTATTCTCGAAATACACTTAATTATGACTTAATATATAACATTTTAGGCTCAGGCGTTGTCCGCTGACAATGTGTCATTACGCGAACGCGCTGAAGCTTTAGAGGCGGAGGTGGAGAAACTTCGCAGTGCATTATCTGAGGAGGAAGAGAGAAGACAGCGGGAGAATAGAGTGCTGGCGAGGAAGGTGGGTCAAAATACTGACCCTGGGTTTCTCAGACCATAACCTCCGATTAAAACATATTGTTATCTCTGTCATAGACAATGAGAGGGATGAAGATATGTTTTACAGACATTTTGGTATCAAAAACCCACGGTTAGACAATTTTATAGACAAAGCTATTTAACCTGATGGGTATAAATGACATTTAATTCTAATAGCTCTCGAACGCCCCCTATCTGTCAAAAAAGTGTCATAAGATCCTTGTAGCACTATTTTTGTCTTGTTTATAATTCTATGACTATAGACTGACAAATTTATATGACCCTATGACTTAAACTAAAATATTACAGCACACTAGCGCCCTCCTGTCAATGTTAAATAAGTGTCACGGTCCTTGTACTGTAACTGTCTTTTTCTATGGTCATATAGGTTTTATATATTTTCTGCCAGAATTAACTGCGATAGCAGCGCCTCACCGGGTCAGATATGTTTTGCGGACTATACAAAAATTTTTTTTCAAAAAGACTTTCACTAGGTGTGTTTTCACACATGTTTAGTCAATGTAAACTGAAAATAATTAGGTGGCGGAGTTGACGGAGGAAGTGGCAGATGTGAGCAAGAGACTTGAGTGGGAGAAGGGAGAGAACGGCGTGTTAAAGAAGAAACATTCCAGTGCCATAAAGGTAATCCCATATACCGTCGTTTAGTAAGTTTATAAACTGACTACCTGAATATCTCTTATAGCATTCCAACTGCACTAGTTTTGTAATAATGGAATTCGAACCCACGACCAATTGAACGGATGTACGTACAATTAACCATTAAGTTATTGGCGCTACATTATTTTACAATTTATTGATTTATAATCTGACAGTTTTAAACTAAGATGAAGCAGTAACTTGTTAAATTATAAATGTGAATGTTTGGATGGATGGATGTTTGAAGGTATCTCCAGTACGGGTCAACGGATCTCGAAGTAGAAAATAGTCTGGAAGAACACATAGTCTACTTATTAAGTTTTTTTTTAAATTCCGTGCGGACGGAGTCGCGGGTGACAGCTAGTATTTTTTTATAAATGTTAATTGCCTAGGAATTGAATCGTGAACTGCAAAGAGCATTGAAACGCAGCGAGCAACTTGAAGCCAGATTGCAGAACGACGCCGCCTCCAACAGAACTGGTACGTAATGTTCATTCATTTATCAATTATCCCATTCCTTCATTTAATTTGTGTTCTTTCATTTATTATTCAACAATTTCATTCCATTCATTTATTCTTTCATCCATTTATCATACAAAAAAGCTACTTCAAATGCAATTTAAATTGTCTATTTATTCTATTTCGCCAAAATAGCGAAACCGTTGCCCATAGACATCTGTAAATGTTTGAAAATCTGTAAATCTGTAAAAGGGCAACGATCTTTAATCGTACCGAATGAGGATATGTCCCCTTCTCTGTCAAATTCATCTCCCTTTTCTTATAATAATAATGGATGGGAAGTGGACTAAAATAGTTTTTAACTTTACTTAATTTTACTTTTACAACTACGTTATAAAATTTCGGAGCGTCGGTGGCTCAAGGGTTAAGCACTTGGGTTCGAATCCCGCTCATGTACTAATGTGTTTTTTGATTTTCGATTTACATATGTACACTAACTTTCGCCCGCGACTCCGTCCGCGCGCAGTTAAAAAAAAATGAAAAATAGATGTTGTCCGATTCTCCTACAGACCTACTGAATATGCTCACAAAATTTCATGAGAATCGGTCAAGCCGTTTCGGAGGAGTACGGTGACGAAAACTGTGACACGAGAATTTTATATATTAGATTTATCCGACTTACTTACGGTAAAGGAATACATCTCTGATATCTGCACATATCTGAGAAGAAATTCAAAGATATGTGTGAAGTCAAGGTCTAGTCACCCCTAACTTGGGGTAGGTTCCGAGCTCCTCAGTGGTGACGTCACATAACTATAGTGAGCTGATGATATAAAATTTCAGGTTCCGTAACTTCATTAAGCAGCGGTGAAGGTGCGCAAAGTGAAGAGCGCACGCAAAATGGTTTGCCTGAATCTATTCCTGATGTACAGGTCAGTTTAAACTTATTTTTTCTTTAGCTTTTAACTATCTGTTACTGTAAAAAAAATAATTAAAAAATAATCTAAATAGGCATGTATAATTTTTTTCACAGATAAAGTATCCAAGTCTTTTTGAAAAATTATTCGTCAAGGTTCGATTTAAAATTGTCTTGTAGTTGAAATGTATATTTTGTGTAATTTAGATTTTCGTATTGTATTGTTTAAAATTTCAGTGGGTTATTATAAAGTAATTAAATATTTTGTATTTACGTAGAGTAAATCAACTTTGTATATAGTTACGTCTGATTTGTGCGGAGCGAAGGCCTAATTTTACTCCTAATTCCCTTTTATTATAAGGTATGGGAAGGGGAAATTGAATTAACAGGGGAGGGGACGCATTGAAAGAGGAAATATTCTTTAATAATGTAGGCAACGCATCTGCAATCGCTTGTGTCTGTAAACAGAGGTCTCTTCGCTATTTCAGGTGGCAGCTTGTTTGCCATCTTAAACCATTGAAATGCAGTTTTACAGATGTGTATCATTTACATAGATATTTGGATATAAAAATAACTTGCGTAGATATAACTTAATTCAATAATAAAAGTATATAAGTTGTCTTGTATATGTATATGTTAAAGACACGAGAGCCGGAACGTCAAGCGCTGATAGAGCGCATAGTGTCGCTGCAGCGCGCGGCCGCGAGACGCGCCGAGCGCTGCGACTTCCTGGAGGAGCACTCGCGACAGCTCACAGCTGAGCTGCGCGGCAAGGCGCGTCTGCTGCGACATCTGCTGGCTGCGCAGCCTGCTGGAGCAGTCGCCACCAGCGCCAGTGACACCAACAAGGTATACCCGGATACCGGGGAGGGCACATGTACACTGGAGGAGCACTCGCGACAGCTCACAGCTGAGCTGCGCGGCAAGGCGCGTCTGCTGCGACATCTGCTGGCTGCGCAGCCTGCTGGAGCAGTCGCCACCAGCGCCAGTGACACCAACAAGGTATACCCGGATACCGGGGAGGGCACATGTACACTGGAGGAGCACTCGCGACAGCTCACAGCTGAGCTGCGCGGCAAGGCGCGTCTGCTGCGACATCTGCTGGCTGCGCAGCCTGCTGGAGCAGTCGCCACCAGCGCCAGTGACACCAACAAGGTATACCCGGATACCGGGGAGGGCACATGTACACTGGAGGAGCACTCGCGACAGCTCACAGCTGAGCTGCGCGGCAAGGCGCGTCTGCTGCGACATCTGCTGGCTGCGCAGCCTGCTGGAGCAGTCGCCACCAGCGCCAGTGACACCAACAAGGTATACCCGGATACCGGGGAGGGCACATGTACACTGGAGGAGCACTCGCGACAGCTCACAGCTGAGCTGCGCGGCAAGGCGCGTCTGCTGCGACATCTGCTGGCTGCGCAGCCTGCTGGAGCAGTCGCCACCAGCGCCAGTGACACCAACAAGGTATACCCGGCTACCGGGGAGGGCACATGTACACTGGAGGAGCACTCGCGACAGCTCACAGCTGAGCTGCGCGGCAAGGCGCGTCTGCTGCGACATCTGCTGGCTGCGCAGCCTGCTGGAGCAGTCGCCACCAGCGCCAGTGACACCAACAAGGTATACCCGGATACCGGGGAGGGCACATGTATAGGAGGGTGGGACACGTAAATGGGAGAAAAGGAAAAGGAAGAAATTAATTTATACATTAAATATACCCATTTAATGTATAAATTAATTTCTTTCATACCTTTACGGTCCCAGCACATTGCCGTAAAAACAAACCAGAACCTAAACTAAACCAATTCAATTTTGATATCACTTTTTCTTTGGAAGAATTACAGTTTTTTTTACTCATTCATACATTTTGCATTAGTTTTTGTACTAAATGCTAACAGCTAGAATCATTTGAATAGGAGCTAATAAAAATATTTTATGTATCATTGCTGCTAGCCGAAGAGGAGGTTAACAAAGGTAATAACTTAATTATTTTTTGCTCGTTTCAATTCAAAGCAGAAGTTAAGTAAATAAGAGACACGTCATACATGGCGGCCATTACTATGTTTCACTTATTCTGTTTTTTTTTTGTTGAAAATTGTGTCATAGTTATGAGATATCTTACGAATATAAATGCGAATATTTAGATGTATGGATGGATGGATGTTTTTTTAGAAAGTATCTACAGAACGGCTTACGATGTAATCTGGCATAGAAGATGAACATAATTTGGAAGATCTTATAGACTACTAATTAAGTTTTTTTTTTTAATTTCTCGCGGACGATATCGCTGGCGACAGCTAGTTGTAAAATAATTATAGCTTATATTTAATTAATTTAATTACAAAAGAAAAATTTTACCAGAATTATTTTCCAATTTTCAAATTTTCTACTTTTATTTCTTCATCCAAAATAAGCCTATAGACAATAAAAAAACAATGTCAGCTAATGAAATGTGTAAATATAATATGTGATTTATATAAAATTGTACTATATATAGAAGGAGATAGCGATGCTGGGTGGGGGGGCGATGGCGGCGCTGTGGGGCGGAGACCCCGCGGGTCTGACGCCGCAACTCTCGCTGGAGATGAACCGACGTCTGCAGGCGCTGCTGGAGGACACACTGCTCAAGAACATCACTCTCAAGGTACATGACAAGGATGGGAGAGGGAGTGACATAGAATGACAAAGATATAGGATCATCAGGTTTATGGTGACGTGGAAGAGATGGAGTGAGGTGATTATAATGAGAGGGAGCGACATAGATACAAGATAATAAGTGATAGAGACAGAGATAATTGTCTTAAGAATATTATATTTTTAGCAACTAAAATTAAACTTTATTTAAAAAAAAAAGAATCACAAGGTGGGTATTAGGTTTATTATTTTACTAAATGAAAACTTATTTTAATAACATTTACAACATTGAAGGGGAAAACAATCAGCCGTTAATCGACACAATTCTATTGGCACAATGGACTTGACACGACCTGTCTTTTTTTTGTTTTTTTGTTGACGCGGGGAATGCATTTACGCACTTCGCCGTCCGTGCTGCGGGGGCAGCAGGGACGGTTTCGTGTGGGACTCGCCGGCCGCAGAAGGCGACCGGAATACCCACTAAACCCCGCGGTGTTCTCCTTCGCCTGACCGGGCCGTGGCATCTACGTTAGTTTATCCACGACCCGGCTAGGGGAGCCCCTTGGTAGGGGCTCGACACGTGTATGGGAGGGGCTGTTTTAACACCCCCTCCCATCACCCTATGATGCCCTCCCTCGGAACACAGGAGAGAGGGCATCCGCCACATTCGGCGCAGCAGGCCCCCCGGCCTGCCGCGCGTGGCCACCTAAAGTTGGTTGAAGGGCCGCGGCGTACCTCGTACGCCGGCGGCCCCTCGCTGGGGCCCTGCGGGGCGGCAGCGTTTCGCTGGCGCGTTCCCGTTCCCGCAGGGCTTCTCTCTTGGCCGCCATCACCTCGCGTGCAAACGAGGCGATGGCGGCCCAGCTCTGCTCGCTGTCGGCCATCGATCTAACAACGGCCGGCAGCGACAGATCGCGTCCTATTGCGCCAGTGAGTGTGGCGCGTTGAGCGTCCCAGGCCGTGCACACGGCGAGCGTATGCTCGGCCGTGTCCACGGCGCCGGTCGCGCAATGTCGGAAACCGGGATCCGACTCAATTCCCACAACTTCACACAGGTAACGGCCAAAACAGCCGTGCCCTGTGAGAAGCTGCGTCAGGAAGTAAGTCGGCTCCCGGTGCTTCGCCTCCACCCACTGGCGCAGGACGGGGCGGACAGCCTCGACGAGTCGCCTGCTCAACGAGGTGTCCGCCAACCTCTCCTCCCATCGCCGGAAGAGATCGTCACGTCCTTCCTTCCTCCAGCGTACGATCTCTTCCGGAAGGGGTTCTTCACCTCTGTGCCGCATCAGGGCCCTTCTCCGGTAAACCTCCGCCAGGACCCCGGCTTCGAGGTCCCAAGGGAGGCTCCCGGAGATGAGGCACGCCGCCTCGTACGAGACGGTGCGATACGCTCTGGAGGCCCGCTGAGCCATGGTCCGCTGTGCACGTCGCAACAGGACCATGTTATCCTTGCTCAGGGGCCTCGACGCCCAAATGGGCGCTCCGTAGAGCGCCTTAGAGCGCACCACACCGTCGTATAGGCGGCGGCATACACCGCCCGCCCCCCCACAGTTGGGGAGCAGCCTGGTGAGCATTCCCGCATACTTCACCAGCTTTGGTGCAAGTATCCGGAAATGCTCACCGAACCCCCTTCGGCTGTCGAGGACGAGACCAAGATATTTCATAGTCCCCCCGACAGCAATGGGGGTGCCGCTCACAACGATGGAATAGCCGCGGGAGGGCTTAGTCCGAGGCCCATGGAAGAACATGGCCTCGGACTTCTCGAGGGCCACGTTGAGGCCCAGGGCCCTGATGCGGCGCACCACGTGGGCCGTGCCCGCAGTTGCGAGCAAGCCCGCGTCCCGGAACGTTGGGCCCCGCGCGGTGACCAGGGTGTCGTCGGCATAACAAAGAACTTCGACACCCCGGAGATTGGCACCGCGCAGAACCCAATCGTATCCGATGTTCCACAGGAGCGGCCCGAGGACCGACCCCTGTGGAACACCGCACGTCATGTCCCTGCGGACTACCTGGTCTCGAGCCGGATAAAATATGGCCCGGTCGACGAAGTAGTCCGCAAGGACTCGCCTGAGGTACCCCGGGACGCGGTGGTAACTCAGCGCCTCCGCGATTGTCGGCCAGGGGATCGTGTTGAAGGCGTTCGCGATGTCCAGCGACACCGCCAACAACACTCCCCCGTGGCCGACAACCTCCTCGACCCTGTCCCTGAGTCGGGTGATGGCGTCAATGGTGGACCGCCCGCGACGGAAGCCGAACTGGCCGCCGCTCAAATTGGGCCCAACCGCCTCCATGTGCGCGACGAGACGCGCAGCGAGCACTCGCTCGAACAGCTTGCACGCCTCGTCGAGCAACACGATGGGGCGGTAGGCCGACGGCGAGGCGCCCGGGCTTCCGGAGAAGCACGAGCTTACCCGTCTTCCACCGCCGCGGGACTCTTCCGGACGCCAAGCACTCCGACAACAGGGACAGCGTCTCCTCCTGAAGGACCGGCACGACTTGGGCGAGGGCGCGCCCAGGGACGCCGTCTGGGCCCGGAGCGCGGTTCCTCAGCCTTAGCTTCAGAATCGCGGCTCCGAGTTCGGCCTCAGATACGGGCGGGATTTCCTCGCCCGTTACGGCCGGTCCCTCAGGATCCGGCGCCGCCATCCTCGGCGGCACCCACTCCTCCCTTGCCGGAAAGAGGGAGCTGACCACCTGCTCTGTGAGGAGCGGGTCGAGAGACCTGGTTAGCGGGGAGGCCCATGGTCGGAGCTTTTGGCTCACGATCTTATATGGGCGCCCCCACGGATCACGGTTCAGGCTCTCGAGCCACTCCTTCCAGGCTTCCTCCTTGGCGGCCTTTATGGCCGAGGTCAGCGCCGCACGAGCGGCCCGGTACGCGGCGAGCAGCAGCGCCTCTTGGTCCAGGTCCCTCCTGTGACACGACCTGTCACTTCGAAAGCCAACGAGCAAATGATCGCTCTCTGAAGTTAGCTGCCTTTAAATCAGGTGTCAAATGTGACGTCATATTTTTTTATTTATTGATTTATGTGATCCTTATAATATTGTTACGTGCTAGGGTTCGAAGGATTTGGAGAGAAAAACCTGCTGACTCTTTTGAAGACTTTATTTACTAACACTAGGTCCAACACAAAATACTAGGTCCAAACACTAAGCACTAACGATGTCCTAGGTCGTAGCCAAGTAGTAGGTTTCCCTTGTATCGCTGGTTGTCGCTTCGAAGTCGCCTCGAAGGTAGCTCAAACTGAACTGACTCGCTCGCCTCCCTGCGGCTATTTATATAGGCCGAGTCGAGCCCCAGACCATTCCAGAAAGTTCCTTTCTGGAACGTTACCAAAAGGCGCGAACGTCATCGACCGGTTTGGACGCTTCCCGAAAGATGAGTCATTTCTCACGCTCGCGCGCCGCCGGTTTTCGAGATACTTCCAGTTTTATAATTTCACAACAGTACCTCTAACGCCATCTAGTGTTGAGTAAAGGGTTTCACGTGACTTTGTACGTTCGTAACAGTATCATTAAATATCGTTATAAAGAAAGAATTTTACAATTTAATAATTGAAAATGAAATAATCCATCCATACAAATTCAGTATATATAATATTAGTAATATTTTATATGATTCCAGGAGAACATTGACACATTGGGGGAGGAGATAGCTAGATTAAAAGCTGAGAAGCAGGCCGAACATTGATTGTAACTTCTGTACACATGTTGTCTCTTTCCTATCAAAGAAGTATGAAAGGGATACGTAATATAAATGTCACTGCAGCCAAGTTTAAAAAAAAAGTGTTCAATGACATAACGTTGTAACAACAAGAAAAACACATGGTACAGTCAGCTTCATAAATATAGTGGCAGTCAAGATATCCAAATATATAGGAACACCTAAAGTGATCAATTATATAAGTACAGCCAAAGTTATCAAATTAATTGAAGCATCCACTCTGCTCAAAAACACCGGAGCGTTCACATCGTCATATATATGAGTACATTCAAAGTGCCCATAATTATAGTAACAGACAGAGCGTCAATAGTAACGAAGCATCGAAAGTATGCAAAAATATCGTAACATTTGACAAAATTGAACTCTATCTCTATTCACTTAAGATACACTTTGAAATATACTACTTCTGTTAAATTCATTTGACGCTTTGTATCAACATAATAGGTTGTCCAATAAGTTCGTTCCGATTTTCAATAGGTATCTTAGAATAGACCCGAATATATTATAGGTACAATTATTGAAAACATAGGACATGTTTACATAACACATACATACTGAAAAGCTTAACTTCAGCCATATTTTGACAAATGGTAGGACACGATTCGTTCTTTTCTATCAGTTTTATAAAAACTGATTGACTTAATTTTTGCCGAAATACATAAGACGTTTTGCTATAAAATCGAACAAATATAATTTAAAAGACGTATGCCAAAACTTAAGGGCCTTTAAAATTTCCATTAAAAATGGGCACGAACTTATTGGACAACCCAACATTTTTCTTCTTATTATTATAACGTTTAAAATTTATAAATTGACGATACATGACAGATACCTAATCTACCTATCTATATATATAAAAGAAAGTCGTGTTAGTTACACTGTTTATAACTCAAGTTCGGTCGAACTGATTTAGTTGAAAATTGATGGGGAGGTAGCTTAGAACTAGGAGACGGACATAGGAACTTTTTATCTTGTGAGCATTTTTTTTATTCCGCGCGGACGAAGTCGCGGGTAAAAGCTAGTAAGTAATATCAAATTTTATTCTGTCACAATATGTGCTAGTTTCAGTGTTTTACTATTTTCGCCGCAGTACTTAAGTTTAATGGTTCGAATCCCAGACTTACAAGGTTTTTATTTTTCAATATTATCAATATATGTATAGAGCTTGATTTATTTTTAATGAAAAGGAAAAATCTAGTAATTTACTTAGAATATGTTTTTTACTTAACAAAAACAATTTAAATTTTTATTTTTGGGGTATTAAATATTTAAATAAAATTAATAACGATTAGGTTCGGCCATCTATACAACTTCTGTTAAATTAATTGACAATTTGTATCAAAATATTTTTCTCTTCCTGTTAGGTATCTTCAGTCCGGTTGCAGTATAATTTTCCAAGCATAGATTTATTACACGTATTCGATGTCGCCAGTGACAGTCCGCGCGGAATTTAATGACGAAACTTACAATAATAAACGTGAACAATAAAAAAACATGGAACAAGGAATATTGTGGTTCCTTAATTTTTAAAGATGTCGAATAGTAACCAATAATTGTTGCGATAAAGTTCAATTTTATATAATGCTTTGATAATAAAATTAAAAACCTTAAAAATGTAAAAATAAGTTTGGGATTCGAATCGCCAAAACTGCGTATTACAGCGAACAGTTAAGCCGTAAGGCTAAACTGGCATATATGGTGACAAATTAAAATTTGATATTGCTTATCTATCTCGTATCTATCTGTCATGCGGGACGTAAACTTGAAGTAAATAGCAAAAAAATGTTTTGATTAAAATGTCAAATGAATTTAACAGAAGTAGTATATTTCAAAGTGTATCTTAAGTGAATAGAGATAGAGTTCAATTTTGTCAAATGTTACGATATTTTTGCATACTTTCGATGCTTCGTTACTATTGACGCTCTGTCTGTTACTATAATTATGGGCACTTTGAATGTACTCATATATATGACGATGTGAACGCTCCGGTGTTTTTGAGCAGAGTGGATGCTTCAATTAATTTGATAACTTTGGTTGTACTTATATAATTGATCACTTTAGGTGTTCCTATATATTTGGATATCTTGACTGCCACTATATTTATGAAGCTGACTGTACAAGGCGGGGATCGAACCTAGGAACTGCAGATTACAAGTTAGGTGCTTAACCCCATGAGCCACCGCCGCTCATATAATAAAATTAAAACTACCCACATTGTGTCATTTAATATTCAGTCGTCTGCGAGTACTGACGTGTTTTGAGCTACGTTCTTGTAAATATTTTTTTTAATAGCTCTCTTGATTTATATAATTAATTTAAATTATCTTTGTTTATATTTTATCTAAAAAAAATATTTAAAATAATTCTGAACAAATCAATTTAAAATTATAGTTAAAAATAAAATGCATTCAATTGCAAAAAATGTATACTTCTGTTAATTCAAATATAGTAAGGAAGATAATTATCAGTATTTTTATGTTAAAAAAAAGTCTTCTTCAGTCGCTTTTTAAGCTATCTTCTATATATATAAAAGAAAGTCGTGTTAGTTACACTATTTATAACTCAAGATCGGTCGAACTGATTTAGCTGAAAATTGATGGGGAGGTAGCTTAGAACTAGGAATAGGACATAGGATAATTTTTACCCCGTTTTCTTTTTTTATTCCGCGCGGACGGAGTCGCGGGTAAAAGCTAGTAATTCATAAAATTCAAAATATTTTCAAATTAATTTACTTTTGTTATATAAAATTTCTAATTTAGAGAAAATTTGCTTGAAATTATTAAATACCATACTATTATGTTTAGATAGATAAATAAAATAAATTAATAATAAAAAATATAAGTAAAAACATGTTTATCTAATCGTGCATTTCCACTGCGAAAACAAATGTAAAAAAAAACTGACAAAGTTAAACAAGCTCTTCAAAATATTAAAAATGTGTCACAACATCCTTGTCGTATTGTAAAGTCTTATGTCTGTAGGTTTTATATATTTTATGTCAGAACTAAACAGCGATAATAAAGCCTCATTATTTTTTTTTAATAATAATTATTTCTGCAAATAAAAATGGCGAATAACAAAATATAATTAAATTAAAATTCTATATTAATATTTATTTCTCGTAATAAACCTATGTACCTTATTTAATTTAGGATAGTTATATATTTATATATTAAATTGTTGTTAATTTGTAATAATAACGGACATGAATATATGAGTGTTGTTAATAAATGTTTGGAGCAATTGATAATTATTTTTTATTTATTATTTATATAAATATATAAAGCCGATATACACGGACTGTTTATAATCGGCTTACTTTTTTAATTACGACTTTTTTTTAAAACATATAAGGTGGCAAACGGATGGTCATCTGAATTCGCCAAAATAGCGAAGGGACCGCTGCCCATAGACAACAATTTCAGATGCGTTGTCTACCTTTTAATCAACAGAGAAGGCACAGAAAAAGGATATTTACTCTTCCTATAATCTCCTCCTCCGTCTAATCCACATCTTCGAATGACAATGAATCATAATTTTAATATTAAATTTTAAAAAAACCTATATTTACTTATATAAAATACATAATATTGTTGTCAACGACCCTTCAGCACCATCATAGGTCTTTCGATCCTGAACGCGTCCACCAGCTCCTAAAGAAAAAAAAATATGCTTATATAACCATATGTCTAAAATAATCTAAATACATAAATCGATACTGAAGACTCCTTTAGTGTTCAATTAACTATGACTATAGCAGTACAGTCGAACCTGGATAGACGAAAATTCAAGGAATCGTGATATTTTTCTCGCTTCTTGAGATGACTCTTACTCTTCTCGTTTATAGAGGTTTCTTCTTTATCTAGGTTCGACTGTAAATGACCTAATTTCGTTCTTTTTCAAACAAAAATATTTTTATAAAACTCTTGAGAATGCCATTATGAATGGACATTAGAAACATTTTATTTGAGAAAACAGGCACAATATGTATCAAAACAAGTGTCACAACAGTGGGAACACAATTTTTATAGTTTACCTTCCATGTATGCATGTCTATAGAGACAATGAACTGATTGGCTGAGCCTGCGCCGCGCTCGCGATCTCCCGAAGACACAGTCTTTATGAATGGAAGACCTGACTCCTCATCTATATATATAAAAGAAAGTCGTGTTAGTTACACTATTTATAACTCAAGAACGGCTGAATCAATTTGACTGAAAATTGGTGGGCAGATAGCTTAGAACCAGGAAAAGGACATAAGATAATTTTTACCCCGTTTTCTATTTATTATTCCGCGCGGACGGAGTCGCGGATAAAAGCTAGTCTATACATAAACCCATTAATATGTTACCTTCCACTACGTAATTAAATTTAAAAAAAAATGCCTTAATAACTTGGTAAACTATCTATGTCGGTTCAATAGTTTCGGTGTCTATTCAATGCATAAAATCAAATCATTCTTTATCATAATATAAGCTGTCTCCCGCGTCTCCGTCTAAGCGGAATTAAAAAAAATCATAATAAGTAGCCTATGTGTTCTTCCAGACTATGTTCTACATCTGTGTCAAATTTCATCAAGACCCGTTAAACAGTGCCGAAGATTCTTTCAAACAAACATCCATCCAAACATTCGCATTTATAATATTAGAAAGATTAGTATAGACAAATACCTATTCCGTAACACTTAAGACGAAAAAAAAACTCCGTGAGGCTTTTTCTTAAGGTTAATTTTCTCAGTGTTGTCATTTGTAATACAAAATACCATTTGGAAAATAGACTATCAATTAGACGTCAAACTTATATGAAACAACATCTATAGTTTATATATATTCATTAGAGAAGAATATTACAGTAAGTCTCTGCTGTCCTAAAACCTGTATTACTACAACATTCCAATTCCTCTCATTTAACTTGAAAAAAAAAAAAAAACAATTATCCTGCGCGATTTTGAAATTTTTCATCTAACTTAAATAAAGAAAAAACTTTGCCAGTGGCCAGTAATTTGATTCAAACTCTTTAACTACCAAGGAGTACGAATATGTAAACATTTCATTTAAAATGTGTCAAATTATATTAAAAGATACCAACTTACCGATATCAATGCTAATAATGCCGTCTCTGGCGAGGAAAGAGATATAGTATATATTCTCTATGGTGCGGGCGAAGCTGTGCGGGTCCAGTACAGCGCGCCAGTAACACAGCGGCGCGGCGCGGCACGCCTTGCTGACAAAGCGCTGCGCCCGACCCACCATTTCACTACCCTCCTCTGTACGATCCAATCTAAATGAAAAGTTATAATATACAAGCGGCCGCCCTCGATTTCGTCAGCACAGAAAAGAAGTAGCCTATAACATGCCCGTACGCATCAGCTACCTTCCCGTCAAAGTCCGGTAATAATCGGGCCAGTCGTTTCGATGATTACCCGAAATTATAAAAATTAGTTTTTCGTTAAAAGCAATGTAAATACATATTGTGTACGAAATAAGAACCAATTTTTATAGCAGTTGATAAACAAAGCCACTTAATATGCTAAACACTGAATTAAAAGGTTGGAAATATGTCACCTACTTTGGATTGACAGTGGGACACACAGAAAGATATTTTCCCTTACGCGTTCTCTCTTTAGCCAATTCTAACTCTTTCCCATTCTTTCCTAAAGAAGGAAAAGGGTGGAAGTGGAAGAGGACTAAATTTGGCCTCAACACACAAAAATACTTTTACGTTTATCTTCTATATCTACTTAACTTTATCTCACAAAATAACTGAATGAATATAGCATAATGGCCGCCATGTATGGGACTTGACTTTATTTAATTTCGACGATGGATGAATACTGATCATCATCAGCTCACTATAGATTGCCACAGAGGGACTCGGAGCCTACACTAAGTTAGGGGTAACTAGATAATAATCAACCACGGCCCGGGTTGACTTCACACATATCATTGAATTTCTTCTCAGATATGTGCAAGTTGTATCATTTTCCTTCATCGTAAGAATGAGGGATAAAACACCTTGGAACAGGATCTGCAGATTACAAGTCAAGTGCTTAACCCCTGAGTCACCAACACTCTAAATCAAAAGGTCAAAATTTTCTAAAAATTTATGATAGATCAGAGGTCATTTTTCGGACATTGGTATTTGAAATGTACTATATCTAACAGCTAACAGTATACAAACTTGTCAACAGTCTCCGGTGCCTTGACCGCAGCTGCTTGTTGTCGTTCAACACGTCTGCGCGGTGCTCGCGGTCGCTGCTCCGCCGGAGTGGGGGCGAAGGTACCAAATAACGAAGCTACCACTGGTACTTCTCGTGGGAATGTGAACTCCCAGAACTCCGGATTCTCTCGCTGAAAATGATATTAATAGAAAATAAAATATTGGAAATAGGAACCTAAAACTAAAAACCTTAAAAAATATAACTATATAAAGGAGGAGTCCCTTTAGGCAAGGTTCCGAAGATACTGGCAAAAGTGAAAAAGTTTTGTCTTTATAAAGCAACAGCATGTGCCCGCGACTTCGTACGAATAAAAAAAAACTAGTAATCAGTCATCCGGGAATAGTGTAGCTTCCCAACAAGAATATATATAGTTTACAAACCTATTCAATGCAACAATCAAATCATTTCTCTTTAAAATAATGACAAAAGTCTAAAAAAAATATTAAAAACTTTTATCACAATCTTCGGTGCAACCGAACAAACCGATGCAACCTGCACATGTCTCGCAAAAAATTCAAAGATATGTGTGAAGCCAATCCGCACTGGGCCAGTGTGGTTGACTATGGCCTAGTCACACCTAACTTAGGGTAGGCTCAGAGCCTCTGAGTGGGGACATATAGTTAACTGATAATGAGAGGTTTGTTTAATTTTATTTTGTTGTTAACTTTGTATCAATTTATTTGAAATGCATGAAAATTATATCAATGTAATTTGAAAAAAAACTTTAACTTATTACCTACAATACAGAACCTAACTTTATTATGTACCAATAGATGGCGCTGAACACACTACTCTGTATAAAAGTATTCAAACTTACAATATGTTGTGCCAACTGGTGTTTGTCATATGTGTTCATGTTCCCACTAACTGCCTCGGAGCAGCGCAGTGCGTGGTCACTGCTCGCGCACAGCACGCGCGAATCTAAATAGTTCTCACCTGGAAATTATACATACAGTGGTACCTCTATTACTTGAACATTGTTAAGTCAAAAACAACTCAGTAAGTCGAAAAAAAAGATTCATTTCCCTCAGCCTTTCAAATACTATGTATGTCAAATTATTTTGACTTTTTAACCAAAACAAAATTTTATTTCCCTACATAGGCATATTAGGATATAAACTCTATAGGTCATATTTTAAAAATCAGACTCTGTAAGTCGAAATCATTGTTTAGATGGATGGATGGGTGTATAGATTGGTGGTTGTTTTTTTTAAAAGGAATCTCCAAAATGACTCAGTAGATCTTGATGAAATATGACAAAGATATCAAACATAGTCTGGAAGATCACATAGGCTATTTAATATGTATTTTTAATTAGATTTTTAGAAGTCAGGGGGCAAAATCTAGTATACCATACTTCACTGCTCAATAGCAGTTACATTGCTACGAGGTGAAAAGAGGTCTCATGCGTCTTGTATAGCTCTTCAGCATGTTTTAAAAATCTAGTTTAATAATTATTGCTTTATGTAAATTAGTTTATCTAAAATTTATGGGCAACTCTCACCATTTGTTCAGTAGAAAAGAAAAGTTCTTCTAAACCTTTAAAATCAACTGAAACTTTAGTGGTTTTTTAAAATTGAAAAAGGATCTGATAAAATGAAATAAAAACCTGACAAAAATCATTTTTTGTTCTTAAAATTGTGACTGTATATTATATTTGATTCCCTTATTGTTCCAGTACTTTTTTCACTATTTAGAAATCAATTAATTTATAAATAATACCAGGATGCTTGGCGCGCTCTTCAATGCCTCCGGTAGCCAAAAGGTTATGCGCCTCACTGACCACCTCTGCTGTTCTCTCCATTTGACGTACATTGTCTGCATCATCTTCTGAAAAGTTCAATAATCTATATATATAAAAGAAAGTCGTGTTAATTACACTATTTATAACTCAAGAACGGCTGAATCGATTTGACTGAAAATTAGTGGGCAGGTAGCTTAGAACCAGGAAACGGACATAGGATAATTTTTACCCCGTTTTCTATTTTTTTTTTTTATTCAACGCGGACGGAGTCGCGGGTAAAAGCTAGTTTGATATATACTTAAGATTTAATAACAAATTAGTCTTGAAATTATTATTTTCAGATAAAACGATAATGTAGAAACTGTACAGGATCATTTTTAAACACATAAAATTCAATAAGATTCAAAGTTTCTACCTATAGTTGATAAATCTTCCAGTAATTCTCGATAGCGAAGCTTTCTCTCGTAACTACTGGTTCTTGATAGGTCAGAGCAATTCATTGAAGACATTTTTACTCTTAATACCATGAAACAATAATTTAAATTTTTTGAATGGTTTTTACCGCAAAAGTCCACAAAAATTAATAATTTTTTGAATCGTTTTGAATCATTTGAAAGTTGAAAGGTGAACAAAATGAGGCTGACAGGTTTTAGTGTTGCCAAATAAATATGATGTGGTAGTGTGGTAGATTTACCTTTCCCACGTCAAGAATCGATTGTAAAAATTTACATTTTAAGAAAACTGAAAATTATTAACATCGTATTAATTCGATGTATCTGTGTATATCGTGAGAAAATATTACCCTATAACATAACACCCATATTTTAAAAAATAAAGTAAGAAATATTGTATTATTGGACACTAAGTTTGTTAGAAACTATGAAAATCTTAAAGCGCATATTTGTATATTTTGAATATAGTTTCCTAATCATGGATAACTTTCTTGATTTAATGGTGTTTTTTTTTTTTAATTTTTAACAACCATCATCATCGAAATCGAAAACCAAATGACATGGTATTGCTTGTGGGGCATCATTAGCATCCCTAATTATAAAATTTCTGACAATTGGTGATGGAGTGCGCGGCATTCAGTTGATACGTTTTTTTTATTAAAATTTAGATATATTGTAGATAAAAAAATACATATGATACAAATGTATATAATAAGTTACATAAAATTAATATCCGTCAGTACACCATCTAAAGAGTCACTGTGTGCCGATTTGTAAAATATAAGTGACAGTTGTTTTGATCTAGTGAGGTTATATTTCAATGTTGTAAAAAATATTATAGTGAATGTTTTTATAATGGATTCAGCACCAGCACAAGAAGTTACTGAACTGCTAAGACAGTGGGAAGAGCAACATGCGACTCCTAACTATGACCCCATACCAACACTCACCAGGTGAGATGTTTATACTTAAATGTCAAAAGTAGCACATTGTAAACTTTCGTAGCATGCTATCGAATTGTAGCCGGTGTAATAATACTGCGTGTAAACTATGGAAAATTACTAAAATAAAACAAAGGGCTTAAAATTAAAATTTTACATAAATTCAAAAATGCTACAAGGAATATCAAGCTAAATGACTTTCTAAAATAATGTATAAAAGATTTGAAACTTGTCCAAACTGCTTAAATCTTGAATTTTTTTAGTTTCACAACATTTCACAATTTCAATTTCAACAAGACTAGCTGTGGGTTTCTGAGACTAAAATCTCCGTTTAAAAAATGTTGTTATCTTTGTACTGTCAAAGATAACGACGTATGACAATATGTTTTATAGAGAAATTTTTGCCTCAGAAATCAACGATAAATGGTTAAACTTAACAAGTAACTTAATCATTTTAAATTAATCAATTTATGATTTATATATTAGAAAAAGACATGTGACTAGTAATAATGAGTTATAAACTTATTCAATTGACAGAATACATGTCAACGCATGTAGCATTTGCTGTTGGTATCTCATCTTAAAAACAATGATAGTCATAAAACTTCTTATTAGCTTTTGCTTAAAAAAAACTTAGTAAGTAAATATTCTATGTGCTATAGCAAACAGTAATCTATCTGTGTGAAATTTCATCCAAATCAGTTAATGCGTTCTAGACTTACATGCTTACAAACATCTATCTATCCAAACATTCACATTTATAATTTTAGTAATATGTGCCTTGAAATAGAGAGAGCTTGAGTCCAAATATAATTTGTAAAATGGTGAAATTTATATTTAAAAGTCTAAATCTGAGATAAATAACTTATATTTTACTAATATTATAAATGCAAATGTTTAGATTTATGGACTATGAATGGCTGATTGTTAGAGAGATGGAGTCTCCGGAATGGTGAAATTTGGCTCAGATGTAGAATATAGTCTGGTAGAACACATAGGTTACTTATTAAGTTTTGTTTTGTTACATTCGAGTCCTGAAAATATTCTATTTGTTATAACAGGATAGCAGAGATTATAGAAGCGGAAACAGAGAATTTTATGAAGAAAGATCCGGACCCATTTGATGAGCGTCCACCGTCCCGTACAGATCCGGAGTGCGCGCTGGGCCAGGCGCTTAAAGTTATGTTTAAGAAAGATAATTTTATGACTAAGGTAATAATCCACATGTCAATATTTTATATGATAATTTCTAGTTTACCGTGATAATCTCAAAAACTATTAAACTATTATTAGAAAATAAAATAGTCTACTACATTTATATTATGGCATAATTTCGATTGAATGTAGTTTTGCATGTCTTGCTGCAGTGGAAACCGACAAGATTGTAAACATGTTATGTTTTATGACTTCTTTTTGTTGACATTCTAAAATCTTATCTTTCCTTGCTATAGTCATGGATGTTTATTTCCTACCCATTGTGATATCTCATTTGGAGATCACAGTGCTAGGTCAAAACTTATAGTTTATAGTAATTAAAGTCCGACAAACCTGTGTGACTCAGTGGGTAGTAATTAAACTAAATTATGACAACTCTCTAGCGCCCCCCAGTCAATGTCAAAAAATGTTACAAGATTATTTTTGTACCATAGGTGTCATGTCATTAATCTACGTCATTTTCTAAGTAGTGTTGTGTAGTCTGACAAAACCAACTGCATTAGCAGACCCTCTCTCACACAGTCAAGTCTGTTAGTTTGATTGTTTGACTACTTAAGAACATCATCAATCCAAGCCAATGTCAAAAAAGTGCCAATTGCTCGGACTGTAGCTTTCATGTCTCGTCTAATTTTATATACATATTTATTGTCAAAACCAGCTGCAATAACAACACTTTACTGACTTAATTTCATTCCATTCAAAACATATCGTCTCAGAAGCCCATAGTAAAATACATTTGTGCTGAATAATACCTCTTATGGTGGTTTGAATATATAATAATCAACTCAATTTAAATTAAAATCGATACTGAATTAAACTTGCTTTGTAAATTTATTAATAAATTTTTTTTCTTTTCCACAGCTAGTAAATGATTATGTCCGAGACACGTATTACTCGAGGCAGAACATCACGGGCCGGGATGTGTACAAACTGAATGTAGCTGCGTGTCGACTTACACTTGATCTGATGCCGGGATTAGAAATGAGTGTTGTATTTCAGGTTAGTTGTTATCATACTTCTTACTAATAATATAAATGCGAGAGTTTAGATGGATGGATGTTTGAAGGTATTTCCGGAACCGCTGAATCTTGATGAAATTTGGCACAGTTATAGAACATAGTCTGGAAGAACACATAGCCAACTTGTTACCTTTTTTTAAAATTCCGACTGAACGCAGTCGCGTGTAAAAGCTAGTGATATAATAATTTAACGTAGCAATTGTAATAAGGCTATGCTGATGCATTTTTTTTAAACTAAACAGGTATTTCTCGTTGGGCTGATTGAGTCCCTACAATCAAATATTCCCATTCAATCTACCGATGGTCTAATAACCAAGTTAAAAAGACGAGACCCAAACATAATCATTTATTACTAAATTAGTGAAATTAAGAAGGTTTTTATTAATGATGCTTGTTTTAGGATAATGAAGCGTTAATACAGCGGCTAGTGAGTTGGGCGACCAAGTCTCCGGAGCCGCTGCAGTGTTATGCTACCGGCCTTGTCGCAGCCGCTATGGAAGTGCAGGAAATTGCTACTAATTTTAGGTAATAAATAAAAAAAAATCTATAAAAAAAATGTCGATTCTCTATTAAAATAATAGAATTACTTTCAGTTGTTTGATATGATTTTTTCTTGTACATAAAATGTTAAACTAAATTAAGTATTTTTTAAGCTCTTAGAAGTTCAATTTTTTTTTAAATACTGTCTAACCTTGATAAGCGAGAGTCATTGCCCAGTCTCGACGGACAACCTCCATAAGCGAGAAATTCGGGTTAGAGAGAAACCTCTATAAGCGAGAAAAATATCGCGGTCTCTTGAACTCCCGCTTGTCCAGGTTCGACTGTATCTAGAAGTTTATTGTTTATGTTACAGGGATTTAAATGCAATGCTAGTACCACTAATGCTAAGGAGGCTACACGAATTAAGAAATAAGACTCAAGAGGATAAGGTAAGGAATTACTCATAATTATTTACCATTAATAATTATTATCCTTACTTCCTTATCTCTATTATATAAAATTCTCGTGTCACGGGGTTCGACTAGGTTAAAAAGGACATTTAGTACAAAAAAATGATTTTAGTTTAGAACAGTGATTTTCAATGTGGTCTGAGACCCATTGAGTAGCAACTTGTAGGAATGTATAGTCGAATCCAATGCTTCAAGATATGTTTGTAGAATCAATTTAAGTACTATACAGTCGAACCTGGATAAGGGAGAATACAAGGAACCGCGATTTTTTTTCGTTTATAAAACTTTTTCTCTTGCCTGAGTTTCTCGCTTATGTAGGTCGTCCGTAGGAACCTGACTATGAATCTCGCTTATAGAGGTTTCTCACTTATCTAGGTTCGAATATATATAATTATGAAAGGGGTCTCTGAGTAAAAATTTTGGGAAATATATTATCTTTGTCACGTCATGCTGCATATATCCATGTCGCTCATTCAATGTAACAGTCAACGCTATAGCTGACAATGTAATATGTACTCTATGTTTTACAGCAGACGAATCAAAATGCGGTGACACCGCCGAACCAGACGCGTCACTTCGCCAGGTTCGACAAGAAGAGGAATAATGATATCAAAAGCAATGGACCAATCGTCGATAAAAAAGGTTTAATAAACACTGAATGTATTAACAACATTGGTAGAAGCCAACAACATCAGTTGCACGAATGGACCTCGCTCAGTGAAATACCACGAACACACAGAAGACAGGCGTCAAGTGAAAGTAATTACAACTACAGTCTAATAAGTGTGGTGTCGGAGGACTAATTTTAGTCCTCTTTCCCTTCCCATTCTTATAAGGAAAGGATGGGAAGGGGATGTGGATTTGATAGAGGAGGAGATGCATAGGAAGGTTAAATCTTTTTGTGCGTCTCCTCTTTCGTCGATTGAGGGTAGGCAATGTGATTGCGAATGTCTTTGGACAGCGGTCGCTTCGCCATTTTGGCGAATTCATGTGGCCGCTTACTCGTTTGCCACCTTGTAATATAATACAAAAAAAAAAACAAACTATATATATGAAAAATTGGAGTTTCTGTATGTAATATCGAGGAACAAATCATATTTCGTATGTCGTCACTTAGCTTACAACACCGCTTAAGTCGATAATTGACGGTTTTCACATTTTAATGCCATTAGATGGAGCTCATTCCGCGTCTAAACATTGCTCATATGATAATTGAAAGATAAAGAAATGTAGTACTGTAGACAAAAATTAAAGAAATATTTCTTAAACGTTAAATAGCGTATTTATTAAGAAATTACTAAAAAAAACACCGTTTTTTTTTAAATGGACAGTTTTTTTCGTCTCATGTAAAGTTGATATAAATGACTTATGCGGTGTTGTTAACTAAGGGACGATGTTTCTTTTGTGTCATAAATGACTGAACAGAGGTTGGAGAGGTGTCATTTTAAGCCTATTCTTCCTTTTAGTGTCATACGAATATAGTAAGTCATTTTTTTTTTCAGATCGAGAGAAAGATGATGGAGGAGGGAGTGAAATGCTGATTGATGAGACACCTCCACAAGCCAGCAAAGATCCTGAAACACCAATTAAAAATTATATTTGTAAGTATAAAACTGATGATGGGCTCCTATGTAAATAATTGTAACTCAAATTTTTTTTTTTTTTTTAATCCTATCTCGATTATTTTAAAATACAAGAATTATTATAGATTTCAGTTGCCTCTTACGTTTTATAATGTCGGAAAATTGTACGGTTTCGGATAGATTTTTTCATTTTCAAATAATAGCAAAATACTATTTTATTTTATTTCCAAGTAAAAAATAGACCCGGATAATAACTAGAACAGGAATGACGAAACAATGGCACGAGAAATAATATATTGGTCATGTCATTAATCAAATTGCCACTTAAAAATTGTGCACAACGAAAAAAAAGTGACATGAATACCTAACAATATGGAATTTTCCCAATTTACAAATTATTTGCTGAGCCGTTTATGACCTCATTAAATATCAAATAATATAATGTTTCCAGCGAGCGCGAGATCTCCGGAGCAGTACGCGCTGATGTCGCCACCGGCGCGCCCGCCACTGCCTGTGCCTGCCCAGCCACCACTCACGCATGACCCCTCCTCTAACTCCAGCTGGGCCGAGATGGAGACCTACGTCATTGGTCTGTCCTCTATATGTCTATATCATTAATAAAATTGCAGTGACTGTATAAAATATATAAAAAAGTGCAAGTGTACAGTCTGATGATTGTGATAGCTTAATTTTACTCCTTCCTACCCTTTTCTTATTAGGAAAAGATGGGAACGGGATGTGCATTTGATGGAAGAGGGGTCGCACAGAAAGAGGAAATGTTCTTCTGAGCGTCCTCCTTCTCCGTTGATTAAAGGTAGACAACGCATGCATTAGCGGATGTCTATGGACAGCGGTCGTTTCGCTATTTCGGCGAATTCAGGTGGCCACTTGCTCGTTTATAACTTATGACAAGAAGGTAGTTGATGCATGCGGGCATAGTGTTATGATTAAACTATGTTTATCTCTCTTCCTCTCACTCTGTCATATATCTGTCATATATACGTTAAATCTATTAATGACTGTTATGTTTTTAGGTAACATACAAATTCATCCGCCGACGGACGCAACCAAACAGATGTTGATACTGCGATACCTCACACCAATGGGGGAGTACCAAGAGGTAATGTTTTATATATACATACGAACCTGGATAAGCGAGAGTTCAAACGACGATGATATTCTCGCTTATAAAGGTTTCTCTCTCATCCGAGTTTCTCTCATATAGAGGTTTCTCTCTCACCCAAGTTTCTCTTATATAGAGGTTTCTCTCTCACCCAAGTTTCTCTCATATAGAGGTTTCTCTCTCACCCAAGTTTCTCTCATATAGAGGTTTCTCTCTCACCCAAGTTTCTCTCATATAGAGGTTTCTCTCTCACCCAAGTTTCTCTCATATAGAGGTTTCTCTCTCACCCAAGTTTCTCTCATATAGAGGTTTCTCTCTCACCCGAGTTTCTCGCTTATCCAGGTTTCTCTTTCACCCAAGTTTCACGCTTATCCAGGTTCAACTGTATATACAGTCGAGGATGTATATTTCCTACCCATTTCAATGATATCATTTTACGTTCACAGTTTAAGAATATGGAATACTAGTAATGACCTAGTCACCCCTTACTTAGACTAGGTTTTTTTAGTATAGTTGATAAAAAACTATTATGTATTTATTCGCAGTTCCTATCGCATGTGTTCGAGCAGAATGCCCTAGGTCTGATCCTAGGATATCTGAACGTCCGTGAATCTCGCGACTCCCGTCTCGCCTTCGAAGCTCTAAAGTATCTCGCTGCGCTGCTCTGCCATAAGAAGTTCTCTATTGACTTCATAAATATGGGCGGATTACAGGTTAGAGGCAACATTATAGTAGGTTTACACTGCACAAAAATGTATCAAAAGAATCATATCATATCCTTTTTCTATGTATCCTTTGACGATTAAAGGATGGCAAAGGTTTTTATAATATAAAGTAACAAACAAGTAAACGGCCACTTGAATTCGCCAAAATGGCGAAATACCGTTGCCAATATACATCTGCATTTATATGCGTCCCCCTCCTCTGACGATTAAAGATAGACAACGCATATGCAAACGCAGATGTCTATTGACAACTGTCACTTCGCCATTTCGGCGAATTCAAGTGGCCGTTTACTTGTTTGTTACTTTATATAATAATAATAAAAAAAACTTGAGAGGTGTCAAGGGACACCCGGATGGAACGAAGTTCCTTTCAATTAATTTGTGAAGGAACCAATGTTTATTCTATGAATAAAAAACTTAAGTCTTCACAAGAAGTACATTTTATTTCTATGAATTTTCGTTATAATATATTGTCACGTCGTTGCCATGGTGAAGTAGCGCTCATTCGTCGTTAACATACATACTATAGCAAAAAGTGTCGTGACAACTTTTCGTAAGAATTTTTTCCGTCTAGCCCCCTTTCACAACGCGCGATAAGGAACTTCGTTCCAAAAAAACTTGTATTGATACATACTGTTGTCTTTGCCTTGTCAAAGAGAAATTAAGGAATGACAATAAATGTCAATTAAAGAATCACTGTAATGTAAATTCGTTGTAACATTGATATATATATTTGCAGAAGTTTCTAGAAGTGCCCAGACCATCGGTAGCGGCGACCGGTGTGTCCATCTGTTTATATTACCTGGCGTACTGCGAGGATGCTATGGAGCGCGTCTGTCTTCTGCCAAGAGCTACACTAGCTGACCTCGTCAAGTTAGTATTAATGTGCTATAATTGTGACGTCATAGCTTTTTTTTTTTGTTAGGATAGAAATCCTCCAAAGATATGTCTTTATGCGGAAGACAATGTATGACTCTTTGAAATCCTCTTGGTACTAACTTCAAGTACAAAAGTATCTTATAGCATTATGTCAATAAAAAAAACTTGTGAGCCGTCATGGGACGCCTGGCAGATGTGAAACATCGTGTGTGTACAAGTGATATGCATAAAATATTAAATATTATAATTAAATAAATAAATAAATAGTAATAATAATAATGATAATAATAATAATAATAAATAATAAAAAATATTATTAAAATAAAATAAAAATATATATATATATACCTCAGTATAGCGTGGCGACCCGTCGCCACGGCAAGCGTCGCCACGCCAACAATTCGGTTTACAAGTGAGCCTATAGATGTTTCACATCAAAAAATAAAAAATGGGTGGTTTGTAAAAAAAAGTGCTACATTATCAAGTATATTACACAGAAGAGATTTCCGTTTTTTTTTCGTAGAACTCTTTGTATCTCAACTTGGTGTAATAAAAGGATATTAAATAAAATAAAAAAATGTTTTTTTTTTTGTATAGATACGCGCTATGGCTACTAGAATGTTCTCACGACTCTGGTCGTTGTCATGCGACCATGTTCTTTGGTCTCTCATTCCAGTTCCGTGTTATCTTAGAGGAGTTTGATAACCAGGTTAGTATCTAATACATATTCTTACTAAAGTCAAACATATTATAAAGTGTCTTTTATAAGATTTTTTGTTAGATTTTTATATCTTAATTAGTAATTGTGTTCTTCCAGATTATGTTCTATATCTATGTCAAATTTTAGTAGAACCATAAAAAAGAAAGGAATTCTCCGGAAGTCTTTTTTGATGTAAATTACTTCAGTGTTGTCATTAACAATACAAAATGACAGTTCGAAAATGGACTTTCGGTTAGATGTCAAAATTATATGAAACACTCCATCCATCTTACTAATATTATAAATGCGAAAATTTTGATGGATGGATGTTTGCTTAATAAAGGAAAGGCTCAACAGATCTTGATGAAACACACAGATGTAGAACATAGTCTGGAAGAACACATAGACTTATTAATTTTATTTTTAATACAGCGCGGACACGCGGGTGACAGCTAGTATTAATTTGAAAATTAACACTTTCAATGCTACTAAAATTTTATTGTATTTTAAAATAGCTCAAAATCAGTGAACGTGTTGAAATAAAAATGTATTTTTTTAATGTTTAGGATGGCTTACGTAAATTATACAACGTGATATCAACTTTACCCATACTTGGGTCTGATGAGGAGGAGTCTCGCGTCTCCGAGGACGAGACTTGCGCCGCGCGACAGATCGTGCGACATGTTTGCGTCGCATTGAGAAGGTTAAACTATACACTAATAATATTGACAGAGAATGTACTGTCAGCTACATAAATGTATACGTTTACAAAATTATACAAACTTGTATTTGCCTTCTGTATCAAAAATAAGTCTTACCGAGATCGTCGATGGCTCAAGGCTAAGCACTGGACTTGTAATTTGCAAGTCCTGGACTCGTATCTCACCATGTACCAGTGTGTTTTTCGATTATAAGAAATAAACATGGATTTAATTTAAATATAATACGATGAATAATGAGAAGAAATTCAAAGATATATGTGAAGTCAACCCGCACTGGGATATGGTTGATTATGACCTAGTCACCCCTAACTTGGGGTAGGTTACGAGCCCCTCAGTGGGGACGTATAGTGAGCTGATGATGATGATCGAAATTATGTATGCACTTATCCTTTAATAATATGATGTATTTACGGTCGGATATGTTCATTTAACTTTAATGCAAGTCTCATGTTATTGTGGTCATATTGTACTAGTTAATTGTATATATGTTTTTATTTCTGCAGGTATTTAGAGGCACATTTAAGACTGCGCGCTGCACAGGTTGCGAGACAGCAAGGTGATAATATACCAGAACCGCCACCTTATAAGGTAAGAGTGAGCGAGAGATATGAAAAGAAAGATGCCAAACATATAAATCTATTTGTTTATTATAAAAAAGCTATAAAACCCGACTGACTAAACCTGTGACACTCAGTCGAAGAAAACGGATCGAATAACACCACATTCGTCAAAATAGGTTCAGTCATACGAGCTAAAAAAAAATTTGATGACGTAATCAACTTACTTAGAGCGTCGCGTCGGTGGCTCAGAGGTTAAGCACTTGACTTGTAATCTGCAGATCCTGGGTTCGAATCCCACCATGTACTAATGTGTTTTTCGATTCTCGATTTATATATATACATTTATTCAACGTTCTTACGGTGAAGGAAAAACATCGTGATGCTGCACATATCTGAGAAGAAATTCAATGATATGTGTGAAGTCAACCCACACTTGGCTGTGGTTGACTATGGCCTAGTCACCCCTAACTTGGGATAGGCTCCGAGCCCTTCAGTGAGGATGTATAGTGAGCTGACGACGTAATCAACTTACTCAGGAGGGTCTTTACCCTGATCGGATCAAGGAAAACTTTACATAGATTCATCTTATCTATATATATAAAAGAAAGTTGTGTTAGTTACACCATTTATAACTCAAGAACGGCTGAATCGATTTGACTGAAAATTGGTGGGCAGGTAGCTTAGAACCAGGAAAAGGACATAGGATAAGTTTTACCCCGTTTTCTATTTTTTTTATTCCGCGCGGACGGAGTCGCGGGTAAAAGCTAGTATAATGTAATTGTTATTTCAGGCATCGAAGTCGTCACCGGAAGAGATCCAGGAGCAGATCGAGCTGCTGCAGAGCGTGGCGTGGTCGCGCTGGCCTCCGGTAGATGAGCTGCTGGAGCTGGGCGGAGTCGCCTTACTGCTGCAGGTCGTCGGCTACGCTTATGAGTGGAACTTTAACGGCAGGTATTGTATATGCTCGATAACACTGCTTACGAGTTTGGTCTGTGGTAGCGGTCACGTTAACTGTGACGGTGTTAGGGAATCACTCGACTTGTGACTGTTGTAATGGTCACGCAACTTGACATAATGGGAGGAGATCACGTGACTTGTGACTGTAGTAGGGGTCACGTGACTTGTGACTGGTAATGGTCACGTGACTTGTGATAATAGAAGAGATCATTCGACTTTACTGGTAGGGGTCACGTGACTTGTGACTGTAGTAGGGGTCACGTGACTTGTGACTGGTAATGGTCACGTGACTTGTGATAATAGAAGAGATCATTCGACTTTACTGGTAGGGGTCACGTGACTTGTGACTGTAGTAGGGGTCACGTGACTTGTGACTGGTAATGGTCACGTGACTTGTGATAATAGAAGAGGTCATTCGACTTTACTGGTAGGGGTCACGTGACTAGTGACTGTAGTAGGGGTCACGTGACTTGTGACTGGTAATGGTCACGTGACTTGTGATAATAGAAGAGGTCATTCGACTTTACTGGTAGGGGTCACGTGACTAGTGACTGTAGTAGGGGTCACGTGACTTGTGACTGGTAATGGTCACGTGACTTGTGATAATAGAAGAGGTCATTCGACTTTACTGGTAGGGGTCACGTGACTAGTGACTGTAGTAGGGGTCACGTGACTTGTGACTGGTAATGGTCACGTGACTTGTGATAATAGAAGAGGTCATTCGACTTTACTGGTAGGGGTCACGTGACTAGTGACTGTAGTAGGGGTCACGTGACTTGTGACTGGTAATGGTCACTTGACTGGTAGAAGATCTTGTGACTGTGGTAGAACATCACGTGACTTGTGACTGGTAATGGTCACGTGACTTGTGACTGTAGTAGTGATCACATAACTTGTAGCCCTTACTTTGTCGACGTTGTAGGTCAAAATACCTTGCAAAGAAATTATTTCCATACGTTGTCGATATGACCATTTTTTTTATTACACCGTGTGCAGGGCGGAGACTGTGCGGTCAGCTCTGGATGTGATCTCTGTGTGCTGTGTAGCTCCGCGAGTGCAGCTTCTGCTCACAGAGAAGATAGACATGAGAGACGCTGATCTCACCACTGGAGTTAACATTGTGCTCGGTAAATAACACTCATAGTTGTTAATAGCTCACTAAAGAAGTTTAGTTTTAGTAGAAGAGATTTATTACTTTTAATTTTTCTTTTATTTAAGTTAGCTTGCAATATCTATATATATAAAAGAAAGTCGTGTTAGTTACAATATTTATAACTCAAGAACGGCTGAATCGATTTGACTGAAAATTGGTGGGCAGGTAGCTTAGAACCAGGAAACGGACATAGGATAATTTTTACCTCGTTTTCTATTTTTTATTCCGCGCGGACGGAGTCGCAGGTAAAAGCTAGTCTATATCTATATATATAAAAGAAAGTCGTGTTAGTTACACTATTTATAACTCAAGATAGGTCGAACTGATTTAGCTGAAAATTGATGGGGAGGTAGCTTAGAACTAGGAGACGGACATAGGAAATTTTTTATCTTGTGTGCAATTTTTTTAAATCCGCGCGGACGGAGTCACGGGTAAAGGCTAGTTAAATATATTTATTAGTCAATTGATTTTAATTGTAATATTTTCAGGTGCTGCTGATGGTGAGATAGTACCAGATCCAGAAGTGCAGAAGGCAGCTCTAAATGTACTGGTCAACTGCGTCTGCGCACCGGTACATAGGGTATGTATATTACAATGTTATCTTCAACAGTGAGAACAGTGCATTCAACATGTTATGAAACATAGCTTTAAGTTAATGTCAATCTGCGCATTTTACTATAAAAACTAATAATTTTTTATATAGCAAACAAAATTGATCTTTCAGTGAATGTAATAAGGTTTATTTTAACTTTGCCTGTCTTTTTTATCAAAAGCAAGAGTAAAAAACGATATGAAATATTTAAAATTAGACCTTATTTCCATCGTATAAAGCTTAATTTTGTTTTCTCTGTCTCTATGTATAACCGGTTTTTGTTTGTAATTGCAGGCCGGTACATCGACGACTCGTTTCTCTATCACTGGCTCCAGTAAGAAGAAGACTGCCCTTAAATCCTACGAGGATCTCATACAGAAGGTGTGGGAGAGTGTACGGACAAACAACGGCATCATGGTAATGTCTCTGACTCTTTATTACTACATGTATTTTGTATACATATATATATCTTTCTAATATGTGTTTTTTGGAATAAGTTTTAGTTACTTATTCCATAAAAAAAAATTTGGATTTTATATTAGAATTGATACTAGCGCCATTTAACTAAAAATCATCAAAAAAACATAATAGATTATCTAATTTTTTTTTCTTTTCACTCAGTAGCTATTAATTTTTGACAATATGTTTCCTTTGTCTCAAATAACTTGTAAAAAAAATATAACCCACTTTTACTAAAAAAATCAGATACAACATGTTTTAATACTAATGTAGTGGAGATTTGTTTTTATTTTTAAATATCAGGAATTTTTTATTAATTCACATTAAAATTCCAACTAAATCTTGAGATTCAAACCCAGGACCGGAATAATCCATACCTTTAACAATTAATCTATTAGCACTTTAACCTGAGTGTTAACTTAATAAAAAAATTGACCATAGACCAATATAAGAATGTTATTTCAGGTGTTATTATCTCTGATGTTGGTGAAAGCTCCGATCACGGACGCGGACAGACTGCGCGGGCTGGCTTGTCGTGCGCTCGCTGGACTTGCGCGCTGCCCCACAGTGCGACAGATCATATCCAAGCTACCGCTGTTCACTACCTCACAGATACAGTGTTAGAAATCACATAACAATGTGCAATTTTACTCCCCTACCCCTAAACCCCCCCTCCCTCTCTTTCTCACTCTCTCTTTCCCCCTATCTCTCTTTCTCTCTCTCTTTCCCCCCATCTCTCTTTCTCTTTCCCCCTATCTCTCTTTCTCTCTCTCTCTCTCTCTCTCTAGGTATCTCTCCATTAATGGAGGTTGGCCGTCAGCTCAGTGAAATAAATGTTCAACGCTGGCAATATTCGTCCACTCCTTGATATTACGCAGCCACGATTTCTTTCTTCGTCCAGTGCGTCTTTTGCCTGCAATTTTGTCCATCACCGTATTCCTTGACCCCTGACCCTATCCACCATTTTCTTATAAGGGATGGAAGAGGGAAGGATTATACTGGTAGACATCTGATGGATGAAAATGCCAACTCGACTGGTGAAATACCACAACCACAGAGAAGAACACACCACAAGTTGCAGCCATTCCAAGTATTTTGATGAGTATGCATGCTGAAGTACTAATTTTAGTCTTCTTTAAATTCCCACCCTTTTCTTGGGAGGTGGATTTGAGAAGGGGACTCACATTAACCTCTTTCTATGAGTAACGCCAATACAAATGCAGATGTCTATTAGCAGTCTCTTCGCTATTTCGGCGAAATCAAGTAGTCGTATGCTCTTTTGCCACTCTTTGCTATTAAAAAAGATTATAGCACATTTATAAAATCGTCCTCCAACAACGCGTCTCCGAATGAATTGGATAAAGGTATTATTTTTTAAGCAAAACGATACGTCATTCTCTCTTATACGGTAGGGCGTTGAGTTTATAAATGCGCTATAACCTTTAAACGTTGAATTCCATTGTTCTGAGACTTGTATTTAATATGTATTACTATTATTTTTGTATTTCTAAACATGTTGTGTTTTGCAGCGTTGATGCGGGACCCTATCCTGCAGGAGAAGCGGCAGGAGCATGTGATGTTCCAGAAGTACGCGCTGGAACTGCTGGAGCGAGTCTCCGGCAAGAGCAAGCATATGGGCGCAGAGTTTGAGACCTCGCTTGCTAATATACATAGGGTGAGTGAACATTACACATTTCGAGTGAATATTACACAATTCTAGTGAACATTACACTATTTTAGTAAACATTACATATTTCGAGTGAAGATTACACAATTCTAGTGAACATTACACATTTCGAGTTAACATTACACAATCCTAGTGAACATTGCACATTTCGAGTGAACATTACACATTTCGAGTGAACATTACACAATTCTAGTTAACATTACACACTTCGAGTGAACATTACATATTCCGAGTGAACATTACACAATTCTAGTTTACATTACACATTACGAGTGAACATTACACATTTCGAGAGAACATTACACAGCATGGGGACATTTAGTCTATTATGTCCCTGTTTTGTCCAAGATAATGTAAGGGATGACAAGATGTATCCCACGAGCATAGTGTAGCTTCCCAACAGTGAGAGAATTTTTCAAATCGATTCAGTATTTTCAATGCAAACAAACAAATACACAATCAACTCTTCCTTCTTTATAATATAAGTATACCTATACATTACACAGGATGAGTGTGCGTAACGTTATATGGAGTTTACTAATGTACAGAAAACAAATTAAACAAAAGTAAAAAAGTCGACGTCTTAATGAGTTTGACGTTAAATGGAGTGACGTTATATGGAGTGTATATATATCATCAGGCGAACGTAGTAGCACAGACTCGTATCAACTACAACGAGCGCCAGCTGCTGCAGCTGGTGGCGGCGCACTTGGCGGCGCGCGGGCTGCGGGAGAGTGCGGCGGCGCTGCAGCGAGAGGCCCGTCTCCCTCCCCCAGCCACCGCCGCACCAGCACCACCCCCACCACCTGTATACACACCCTCCACACCTGTCAGGGTGAGTGGATACGTAAAGCATTCATTGTCACAACACACTCACTGGACCAGTATTGACTATGACCTAATCACCCCTAACTTGGGGTAGACTTCTAGCTCTTCAGTTGGGACGTATAGTGAAATTACTGTGTTTTTTCCAGCCTCGTCTGTCAGTATCCAGGTCTAGTAGTGTGGGGTCTGCAGCTGGGGCGCTGCTGCATCGCGACAGTTTGGATCACAATCACATGCATGTTGACAGTGACAGCCCACTGCCGCCTGTCATCAAACTCAGGTCAGTTATTATCGTGGTTTTACACTGTACTGTAAAATATCTGTCTCATTCAAGAATTTTTTTTTCTAGCAATATTCAACTCTATTTGCTTTGTAGGAAAGTTCAAAATAGTCTAGCATGCAAATCAAGAGTAACACAAGCTGTTTCAAACGATATTGAACTCTATTGTCTTTGTAGGAAAGTTCAAAATAGTCTAGCATTCTATTCAATAAAATTACAAGTGTTTTCTAATGATATTGAACTCTATTATCTTTACGGGAAGGTATAAAACATGCGTACCAGTCAATAGTAACACGAGTGCTTTCAAACGATATTGAACTCTATTTTGTTTACAGGAAGGTTCAAAATAGTCCGGCATGCCAGCCATCAGAACACAAACGTTCGCTACAGAAGCAGCTGAGCGCCGCCGGTGAGCGAGCGCTCTCACCACCTCGTGTCACTTTACACTCAATCATCACTGAATACTTGTACAATCAGCACGCGCTCTGCAAGAACCCAGTCGTCACATGCCCACAGTTTAACTTGTTTGAGTGAGTTTATAAAGTTAATTCTCACTTTTGAACCCCCCAATTATTCAGAAGTAGCTTTTACCCGCGACTTCGTCCGCGCGGAATAAAAAAAAATGCACACAAGATAAAAAAGTTCCTATGTCCGTCTCCTAGTTCTAAGCTACCTCTCCATCAATTTTCAGCTAAATCAGTTCGACCGATCTTGAGTTATAAATAGTGTAACTAACACGACTTTCTTTTATATATATAGATTACAGTATAACCCATTATTATACCATTACGAGACTAGGCTTAAAATTTGTGTTTTGAAGAGTAGAATTTTTGAGAATTTTTTAAAAAAATTTGAAGGATACAAACAATCTTAAAATTCGTTTTTTAACTTCGGAATGAAAAAAAAAACAATCAAATTTATGATGAATAATTTTTTGCATAAATTTTTCAAAAAGTTCATCAAAAAACACAAAATTTAAAAAAAAAAATCCCAAATCGGACAATTTTTCACCAAGTTTGGCTATTTAAAATAAAAATAGCCGAAATTTTCTAAAATTGATATCTCTCGATTGGCTGAATGAAAAAAATTGAAAAAATCATAGAAACTTTTTTCGAAGGGTATAAAAAGATGCCCAAATTTCAGAGAAATCAGAGATGCAAATCCAAGATAAAAGAAAAGTTATAAATATATATATATATATATATATTTTAGATTAAAATATAAAAATATATAATATATATTTTTTTTTGTTCTAGACCGCACAAGTGCCCGGAGCCAGCACGAGTGAGTACGTTAGCGGCGCTGGCGGCGCGCGGTGCTGAGGCAGCCAACGTGTGCGCGCGCGTCGTGCGCCGGGAGCTGGGCGCGCCCGCACTCAAGCGCGCGCACAGCCGTCTCGTGCACGCGCACTTCGCGCCAGTCCGCACGCTCAGGCTGCAAGATGATGATGCATTCTTCACACATACTATATTCCATGTAAGGTTTTTTTTTATATCATAATATGCCTATAAAGTGATGTGATCTCTGCCCATAGATATTTGCAATTGCAGATGCGTTGCCTACCTTAAATCGACGGAGGAGGGGACGCAATCCTCTTTCTGTGTGTCCCCTCTTCCATCAAATCCACTTCCTCTTCCCATTATTTCCTAATAAGAAAAGGACGGGAAGGGAAAGAGGAGTCTTCCGGCACCACACTCATCAGACTGTACTTGGAATTACTTCCACTTGACGTCTGTCTTCTGTATGATCGTGGTATTTCACTGAGCGAGGTCCATTAAACCCAAAAAAAATTGTAGTTGTGAGAACTACCTCTGATAAAATGTACAGTCAGGGCTTTTCGCGGTGCTCACTTTCTGTCTGTCCCCTACACCGTAGATTAAAAATAGGTATCACTATTGCGGATGTCTATGGGTAGTAGTCGCTTTGCTATTGCATCATTTAATTTAAAAAAAAATTTTTTTTTGAATCTAAGGTATTAAGTTATTTTTTTCCAGCCGACGCAACAACAGCTGTTAGCAGCGACGTCATCAGGGGACATTCGGATATTCAACTTATTTACCGGCGTAGAAGAGAATTCTTATCAAGTTCATGAATCTTACATATATCATATGCAGGTCAGTAACAACTTTATAAAGAATACTGTCGGTTTGTGTTCCTCAACGCAGAATTTAAAAAAAAAAATAGCCTATAATACGCTCATATAATATATGAGCGTATTATAGGCTATTTTTTTTAAAGTAGCTCATATATTATATGAGCTACTTTCCCGTCTAAGTCTAGTCAAAATCGGTCCAGCTGTTCTAGAGATTACTCTACTCTAATATTTTAAAAAATGGTTTTTCTTTTCCAACAATGTTAATAAAATTATTGTATTATATATGTATAGATAATGTTGGTTTATAAAGATTATCGGTTATTGCGAATAAATATTTCTAGTCCTTTTGATGTCTTAATAACCGGTTTTTTATATTATCTGTGAAAGTCTTACGATAAAATTCTAAAAAATCATACTCTGAAAACTGATAAATTTTGACACCTAAAATAATAAGACGGACCAATTTCAGTTTATTTATTTGTGCAATTTTAAGATCTGAAATAACAATATTTACAGTTTGTTAACTGTAAAGTGATTCAAAGACCTGGAAAACTTGTGTCCAGTATAACAGAACTAAAGACCTGGATTAAGAATTGTTGTGTTGCAGGCGAGTCGCGACGGCTTACTGCTGCTGGCGTCTGCCACCACCACCTGGAGACCACTCTCAGCATTATGGAACATGAAGGAGTTCGAACAGCTGTTAGTACAACACTATCAGATACTTGTATTAACAATATTGACGTTCCTTTCATTTCCATTGAAAAAATAGAAACCACATACATTTGCTCATTTATCCTGCTTCTACCAGGAGTACTACTAGTCTACTAGTCAATTCTATATTTATACCCCTATTCTACCCTTAGTTTTCTCCCCTTTTCGTCTACGTCAGTGTTTCCCAAAGTGGGCGATAATGCTTGGGGACGTCTGAAACCTAGGAGGGGGCGATAAGGGGCCCAAAAAATGGGGGGCATTGCAATTAATTAAAGTAATGAAATATAATTGATTTTCAAAGGGGGCGGTGAAAGAAATTAAGTTTGACAATCACTGGTCTACGTTATCTCCTTTTTACTTCAAAAAAGATAAAATTACAGTACACATGACACTTGCTCATTTACCCGCTTCTACTCTAAAAGAGCAAAATGACAGACCTTAACCTCTTGGCAGCAGATTTCAACTAGACAATGAAGAGTACGTGGAGTTCTCCAAGATGTCTGACGAGCGCATCATCGGCACCAAGGGGGAGACGGCCACCGTGTTCGACACGCGCACCGGCCGCGAGCTGATGACCCTCGCGCCAGCCATCAGCAACCAGTACGCCAAGAACCGGGCTACCTTCAATCCCACTGATGAACTGGTACTATCAGGTCAGCACTACTTATACTAGTTCAATTTCTCAAGGAGTCTAATGAAACTACTCTCCTTTAACAGTTATTCTGTTAAAATTGTGTTGTAAAATCATATTGTATAACTATCAATTGCCCGCTACTTAGAAAAAATCTAGTAATATATATAATCTTTGTCACCAGAGTATAGTGTAGCTTCTTAAAGGTAAAAAAAATTATAATTGTAAAGCGGTTCGGTAGTTTCGGAGCACATTTTTAGAGTTATAGCTTTTCTTATATATGTTACTTATTTACATACAGATGGAGTACTTTGGGACGTGAACACGGGCAAAGAAATCCACAAGTTTGACAAACTGAACCAGACGCACAGCGGAGTCTTCCATCCAAACGGCCTCGAGGTACAGTCAGGGCACTTCACAGTGTTCCACTTACAGAAAAATTGTCTTGTTCTTTGCTACTTCTTAACATAATTACGGAAAATTAAGCGTATTAGAATTAAATATATAATATACTATATTATTTATTGTAATGTTTATATTTGTTAATTTTATTATTTATATAAAATAATTTAAACCCAAAGATATCTATATATATAAAAGAAAGTCGTGTTAGTTACACTATTTATAACTCAAGAACGGCTGAATCGATTTGACTGAAAATTGGTGGGCAGGTAGCTTAGAACCAGGAAGCGGACATAGGATAATTTTTATCCCGTTTTCTATTTTTTTTTATTCCGCGCGGACGGAGTCGCGGGAAAAAGCTAGTTTCTAATAAAAACAGCTTTAAAAATGTCACAACATTATTGTAAAAATAAATATAAAAAAAAAATTAAAGTTCTATTTGATTTATTTGTTATGTAAATATTGTGAATAACAACACTTAGGGAAATTTACCACAAAAAAGACCTTTGGAGTCCTTTTAACTTCTATCTTTTGTGTCTATATTGTCTATATTTATATATCTATGGTTATATAATTTAAAGAGGTTGTATTATGTTATATTTTCAGGTGATATCAAACACAGAAGTATGGGACTTACGAACTTTCCATCTATTAAGGACAGTACCTACACTAGACAAGTCTGAGGTTAGTCTTTACTATTATTTATATAGAAATAAACATTTGAAACCGGTTATAACGACATCGGTCAATAGTCAATCGTATTTTTTTTATCGTGTAAGATGAAGATGGAGCAAGGATCCATTAGAATTCGCTAAAATAGCGAAGTGAAATCCCTGACGTCGGTCAGAAATCGGTGACGAAATCGAAATCGAAAATCGAAAGAAATCGGTGACGCTAGCGGCTGTTGCTACTCGGCTGTTATATGACAAAGTTTTTATACGTAATTCTAGTATTTTTTTATAAAAAAATTAATACGTATTGTCTATGCCGGTATTAAAAAAAAGAGGTCTTAAGTAAAAATTCATCCACAGTTGAAAAAATTTTTTTTTTACTCTGAGTGATATTTGACAGAAGTGGTTACTATGACAACAGTCCACAGAGTATATTTAGTGCTACTGTCACTTGATAATGCTGACTATAGTTAGCAAAAGGCATTATTTCTTCGTATTGTAGATTCCTTGCCTCGATTTTTAATGGACAAAGGAGAGAAAGTGGTATTTTGTACCCTAATAAAGAAATTTATAATTATTAAGCTTTTTAGCCGACTTCAAAAAGAAGGAGGTTATTAATTAGACTGTATTTTTTTTAATGTGTGTTACCGCGATGCTCCGCCCCTGGTGGTCCGATTTTGATAAAAAATTATTTTAATCGAAAGGAAATGCTTGCAGATGGGTCCCATTTTTTTGATTTTTTTTAAATAACTAGAAGACTAGTAGATTTTGAATTAAGCTTCAAAATGTGTTGCGAAAATTAGGGACATTTTTGCTTTCAGCGCTTACGTAGGCTAAACTATAGGATCTACATAAAAATGATGTATGGACGAATTGTAGCTCTTTAAATGTGCTAAATAAAAGTCCGCGATAGCATATATCTATATTTTATAGTTTTCTCACTATAACCATTTTTATGAAAAAAAAAAACTTGAGAGATGTCAAGGGACACCCGGATGGAACGAAGTTCCTTTCTATTAATTAGTGAAGGAACCAATGTTTATTCTATGCATAAAAAACTTAAGTCTTCACAAGAAGTACATTTTATTTCTATGAATTTTTACGTTATTTATAGTCACGTCGTTGCCATGGTTACTATAGCAAAGTGTCGTGACAACTTTTCGTAAGAATTTTTTCCGTCTAGCCCCCTTTCACAACGCGCGATGAGGAACTTCGTTCCAAAATGAAAAAAATTGAGTTCGAATTTCGACCAATGGGCGACCACAAATATAAATTAACGTATTTTATTTATAATTCCAGGTGATATTCAATCCGACATGCAGTGCGCTGTACGCGGTGTGCTCAGACCAGGACTCTGAGGAGAGAAGTCAGTTTGACACCAGCTTCAAGACATTGGACCCTTATGATTACTCCAGTATAGGTGAGATGAGTTCCTAAAGTCTAAGAAAATACCTCTTAATTTCAATCAAAAATTAATAATTTATCCATACATAAAATTACAATAGCTCAGTAGCGCCCTCTTTTCAATGTCACAAGTCTTGTATAGTTCGACATACTTATCTGGAGTGGTAAGAGGCGCTGCTGTCGCAGTAACTTCTGTCTTACAATATATAAAACCTATATGGACATCAAAAATGCCGTAAGAAAAGGATCTTGGGACAGTTTTTTGCCATTTACAAGATGACGCTAGTGAGAGATAAATTAGTTTGATTTATTCTCAACGGTCTTTATATAGAAAGAAAACAAATCATTAAATTTACATTTAGAGACGAAAATGAAATTCATTCATTCATTCAATCTGTATCACTGAATGACTTTACAGCGACCATAGACGTGAAACGTAACATCTACTCTCTGGGTGTGTCACGTTACGGCACTCAGATATCTCTGGTCGAGAACATGGGAGACTTCGAGCAGGTGCAAGAGTCATGTGTCAAGTTATACGATGTCGGACGTAAACGGGACCACGACGATGACGCGGTCAGTACAAACAAACACACATACAATTACACTACAGTCGAACCAGGATAAGGGAGAGTCTAAGGGGCCACATACCACAGTTTCTCGCTTATGAAGGTTTCTCTTTTACGAGAGTTTCTCGCTTATGGACGTTTCTCTCTGACGAGAATTTCTCGCTTATGGACGTTTCTCTCTTACGAGAATTTCTCGCTTATGGACGTTTCTCTCTTACGAGAATTTCTCGCTTATGGACGTTTCTCTCTTACGAGAATTTCTCGCTTATGGACGTTTCTCTCTGACGAGAATTTCTCGCTTATGGACGTTTCTCTCTTACGAGAGTTTCTCGCTTATGGAGGTTTCCTTCTTACGAGAGTTTCTCGCTTATGGAGGTCTCCCGCTTAGGAGTTTCTCGCTTATGGAGGTTTCTCTCTTACGAGAGTTTCTCGCTTATGGACGTTTCTCTCTGACGAGAATTTCTCGCTTATGGACGTTTCTCTCTTACGAGAATTTCTCGCTTATGGACGTTTCTCTCTTACGAGAGTTTCTCGCTTATGGAGGTTTCTCTCTTATAGAAGTTTCTCGCTTATCCAGTTCTCGCATTGAAACTAAATCAGATAACTTTAATTTTTTTGTTTTAAATTTACCTCAATTATCTTTTTTTTTCCAAGGAGGAGGACGAAGAGGAAGACATGGCGGGCGGGTCCGACAATGACGACGGCTCAGACTCCGGCTCCGACAACGAGGACGACTGTTAGTATTTGTACATACCATAGACAATGTGATACCAGTGGTCGTACATTGTTATTAATCTAACTAATATTATAAATGCGAATGTATGGATGGATGGATGTTTGTTTGTTTGAAGTTATCTCCAGAACTGGTTAACGAATCTTGATGATATTTAGCACAGATGTAGAATATATTGTAAGATCTTATAGGCTACTTATTAAGTTTTTTTTTAATTCCGCGCCGACGGAGTCGCGGGCAAAAGCTAGTCTAACCAAAAGAATAGGTGCTTTTTAATTTACAAAAGAGGTTATTTTACTTATTTTATTGTATATTTCAGTAGCGACAAGTTTGTTGAGGAATGCAGTGATGGGACTGGCTGAGGGTGGCAGCAGCGGAGATGACTCCGGAGATGATGCAGATGAAGTGCGCCCCAGACGACACATGCGCACACGCAGACGGGTAACTATATATATATATCTAATATATAAAATTCTCGTGTCACAGTTTTCGTTCCCGTACTCCTCCGAAACGGCTTGACCGATTCTCATGAAATTTTGTGAGCATATTCAGTAGGTCTTAGAATCGGACAACATCTATTTTTCATTTTGTTTTTTTTTTTTAACTGCGCGCGGACGGAGTCGCGGGCGACAGCTAGTTATATATATATATATATAAAATTTCCATGTCACAATGTTACCATACTCCTACGAAACGGCTTTACCGATTTTTATGAAATTTTATATACATCTTCAGTAGGTCTGAGAATCGGCTACTATCTATTTTTCATACCCCTATCAAGTTTTTTTTAACTACACGAGGAAGGAGTCGTGTGTGACAACTAGTATATATGTAATAATGATAAATACCAGCAACATATTGATGGCTCATACAAATAAGAACCAATGTACAAATTGACAATTACAAGAGAGACTCTCAAAGTTTTACCCTTTTTTTAGTAAAAAAAAAAAACATTTACACTTTTAAATTTGTATATTGTTCAGTGTATTTGTTAATTAAACTAAGTGGTAACTTTTAACATATAAAAGTAAAAATCAACCAATTTGTTACTTTAGCCCTTACATATAGGACCCATAGATATGTTGCACGAATGTATCACATGGTCTGGTGAAATACCACAACCATACAGAAGGGGAGTGTGAGGGGAAAGTGAATTTTAGGAAGGGACGCATATGAAGGGGAAATATCCTCTTTCTATGCTCTGACGAGTGTGCGTGTTGAAGGGCGAATTTAAGTCTTTTTTCTTGCCCTACTCTTTTCTTAGTCTGGGAAGGGGTAGTGGAAATATCCTTTTTCTAACCGTTTCTCTCAATTGTGAATGTCTATGGTCACTTCGCTATTTTAGCGAAATATTTTGCTACAATGTTATGTTTGCCACCTTATATTATAAGAAATTTTTTTTAATTGAGTGGTTTTCACTTTATTAATATATGTTATTTTTTGTTTCCAGGCCGCGGAGAACAACATGAGCGATAGTGAAGGAGACCTGGATATTATTGAGTTTGACCTCGACTAGAGAACAATAAATGCCTTTAAAGTTATTATTTGTTTTTGTTTCACTTACCGTTCCCATTTACGATAAACTTGTTATCATCATACTCCCTCTTAGAAAAAAATAACGTAATAATGTTTTTGTTATAAATAAAGATAGAAACATTTTAAACAAAAGTTACATCTAATTAGAGTAACCTTCACAATTATAGTACAACCATATTTTTTTCTATTTCTATTAAAAATATTAATTAGTGTGTCTAATCTATACCAATATAATAAAAACAAAGTTTTTTGTAACACAGACTCTATCAATCGAGGCACATTTTTGAATAATTCTTTTTGTAGTAAAAAGCCCTTTACTTACAACATGCTTAAGGCAAAATTCCACACTATTAGGCTTAAGTGACAAATAAATAAAAAAAAATATTGTGCGATAAAGGGACAAAAATTGCAAACTAATAGCAGCAAAGATAATAGTTGCCATTGTAACAGTAACTTTCAGCCAATTGCCTTCGTTATCATTTGACCATTTGAATTTTTTAAACAATTCAAAGTTTTACAGAATGTAAATAATAAAGTTTTTCTGTATAAAAAAATGAATGGAATTTGGTTCAGATAAAGCCGCACAGGAACAGCTAGTTTAGTAAAACCTTTCATAATTACCTTGTAGCTTGTTCAAGTGTTCAGTTAACAAACTTAATATGGACAATATAAATATTAAAACAATAAGATAAATAAATATTATTTTAATAAAACATTAATGTTTAAAAATAATAAAAGAGTAATAAAACAATCATAAAATCAACAAATTTATTTTAATCCATAATATCTATAAAGATATTACAGATTAAAAATATATCAAAATTAATAGATTAATTGTACATCTTAATGCACTCAATCTGCATTATTAATTTAATAATAGACTTGTAATTAAAAATATAAAATTAAAATAATTTTATTTCTTAATCACTTCTTTATAACTTTATGACAAGTTGTGAACTTAACAAATTGTCATATTAAATATTATTTAAAAAAAAAGTTACATAAAAACTTTGACTTCTTAAATTTTTAATATTTAGTGCTGTTTTATATTTTAAAACTCAAACTTGTACAATAATTTTCCTTTGTATTTACAACAATTGGAAATGTTTGATTAAAAAAAGAATAGAAATAGATGCTTTACACCTAATAGTCTAAATTAAAAATAATTGGTTACATTAAAGTAAAAAGACTGTGTACATAATATATAATTAATTAATTAAAAATCAGTCCTTATTGTTCAATGCTTTAGCATTAGGCTTTAAAAACAAATGCACTATCACATGATAGAATTTAAAATTACAATTTAATATTTTGTAAAACATCAAGAATTTCTTTCATCTTATTAAAACGATCATTACCTTTTATATTAGAAATCTCACAAGCAACAATTTTACCAAACAATTCATTGCACTGTTTTTCTAATTCCGTGTCTCTGACGTCTTCTGTCATGGTGCCCATGTCTCTTGTTCCACATTCTTGGGAGTAATCTTCATATTTCTGACCCAAATGCAATTCAGATGATTGAGATAAAGGTATGTCATCATACCAATGCTGTGATAAATTTGAACTATTCGGCGACTTTATTTTATTTGGTTCTAAATATAAATCTGGCTTTATAGAAACATTAAGAGTGCCGGAATATTGTGATGTTTTAATAACATCTTTTTTATGATTTTCTGATCTTTTATAATGTTTTCTCTTATAGTAAGTAACTTTAGAATTAATGCTATCGTTTGGAGTGGAATAATTTTTTTGTTTACTAATAATTTGAACATCTGAAAATAAAATTTAGAAAAATAAATTAATTAATTCTTTGTGGCGTGTGTATTTTTATAAAACGATATTAAAATGGTGGCGTTTTTTGAGACTAAAATCTCTGTATAAAACATATCATCCCTGTCATTATCTTTAGACAAAACAGCGATAACAATGTTTTAAACGAATATTTTGTCAACAGAAACCCACGGTAAGTGCCGATGTATTTGCAATTATTATTCTAATTTAGAATCAGCAAGAAAATGCTATACGTCTCTGGCCATTAATATAAATCATTAACTTATAAAAAAATGTTTCGTAAGCACTAATAATACAAAGAAGGTAGTAGCAAAATGTTACTAGTGGATAAGTGTAATAAATGAGGAAAATACGTACTGTTCGCCATTGCGCCGATGTCGAGAATATTCTCCAAGTGCAGACAAACTGGGGAACTACACCGTCTTCTAAATAATATTATTACTTAAGTAATAGGAAATTTAACTGAACAAAAACAGTCACAATCACAACGAGCACCGTCTTAAAATTTGAATTTTGAATGGATGCCGTTCTACATTGAGAAATGTGTAGTTGTAGGTTACAAACATTTAATATAGGTGGCGCCTTTATATATTTCAACAAAAGTAAAAATGAAAATAAGTGCCATCTAACGTGAAGTAGCAAAAATTCTAGAGGTTGGGAATTTTGATTGTACTGTATTTACACCACTGAAGTCTTTGACGAGGCTCCTTAGCAATTGCGATGATATTGTGAATTGTAAGTTAAATAAAAAAAAAAAAATAGTGAACATAACGTTTACGTTAAAAAAGACAACAGTTAGATTTTTCAATGCATTTAATCGTTTCGTATTTTTAAATAATATGTTTGGGATATCACAATTTGTTTGTTCAAAACGCGCCGAATGATCATTACATAGTTTTAGTTTCTACATCAAAATAACACACAAGAAGTCTTAATAATAATAATAACCTTTATAGATGACAAAAACAAAGATCTGTTGTTCCTTTTCAAGCAAATGGAATATATAGTTTTGGCAGAAAAGGATAGCATTTTAGAACAAACTGTCACTTTTCAATTTTTTAATACATATTTTGACAAATAGGCAAAGACAAATTGTTTTTTCTGCCATAAATATTAGCAAATGAAAAAAAACCTAATCATCTTAATATATGCGCTTTGGTTGATACTTTAGGCCTTAAATTATAAAAAAGATTTAAAATTAAGTACATAAACGCTATATATATTTAAGTCTATGAGATTTTTCCATTATATAGTAAGTTACATAATATAGTTTTTTCACTATGTAGTATTGGTTTATATAATAAGTATTAATATTATATATTTATTATATACAGACTAGTACATTCCGATACAATGGCACATAGTGAAATTCATACTTTTTTTTAACCGTAGGATTTGACAGCCGTGACACTTGTCACAAATGTCACTGTCTTGGAGTTCTAAGGTTAAATTAATATTTGTCAATAAATGAATTCCAAATAAAGTTTTAAAATTATTGTTTGTTTTTTTTATAAGCGAATGAAATATTGAAAGTCCAATGTATCAGTTTACTAGATCATATTTACATATTTATTAACTCTATTATTGTCTATGCTTGATATTTTGGTCTATGCCAAACTAAATATCCATAAATTCGATAAATATACTTAAAATATTTGTCGCCTTAATTTTTTTAAACGAATATACGAGCGAATTATTTCAAATGTTAAAAATATTAAATCGAGCCAATTTATTTAAGGCGACGTTTTTTTTATTATGAATAGAAATTAAACAATAACGTATTTGTAATAAAATCTAAGATTTAATAATTTACGTATTATATTTACAAAATTATTTACATTTGGCAAGAAATGAATACTTTTGGTACAAACAAACGAATTGTCTTTTACATTTTCATTATTTTTTTTATCACATATTTTAGAACAATTTTTATATAAAATTTTGCGTCCACACAAATTTTAAAGAATATTTACAATGTATTTATTGAAGAATTTTTTTACATTGTCAGATTTAGTACCCGGGATTGAGTTGGCACGTCGGAACCAAGAGTACTTATCTGTACAACGTGCCAACTTTCTTTCCTATTACTTTGACTAAAGTCGAATCATGTTCAAATTTACTGCATTATTAAAAAAAAAAGTTTCTTTATAACTTTCCGTATAGTTGTATTTAAAATTAATTTTACCTAAAGGAATATTATCTTTTAATAAAATTTAAATTCTATTGGCAAGAAATGCTTTGATCAATTAATAAATAAGTTTATGTAACTCGGCGTGTAAGTTGGCACGTAGGGTAATAGACTATTATTGTTACCCATGTGCCAACTCAATTAAACCGAACATACACACATTTTGATCTTTTACCATATTTATCAGTGTACAAATTCATTAACAGCACCACTATGATGATGAAACTGTTGCGTATTGTCGACTATCACGCTTGTATATCCGCCATCTTGTACAGTAGGGCTGGGCGCCATTTTAGAGAAATTCCCCCCAAAATTACCCTGTAACGGTCGGCCATTTTGATTCTGACTATTATGACCGTAGAATGATATTAGATTTGTATAATTATATTGTTGATTTACTTCTGAACTCTCAATTGAACTGCAACTTGAAGAACTAGCTGAAAATGGTCGTTGATTTTGTGGATATACGTAATTATTTGGTAATATTTCTGGTTCTGTGTAATTTTCGTTATAGAATAATTCGTATGGGCCATTCTGTGTTTGGTACTCGTCGTGTGTTTCGTAAGGTACTACTGGTAGAGTATACTCAGGATAATTGTACCCTCCGCTTGAATCTGTACTGAAGTCACTTTCGTTGAGTTGTATATGATTGATTTTGTCTGTTCTCGCGTGTATGTGTGGTGATGTGCTTGTTGGTATGTGTGTAGGTGTTTGTACATCTGTATTGAGTTTTGGTGGACCTTGATCGATGTTGAGTATTAGATGTTTTTCTTCGATATCACTGTAACAAGATTAATTATGTTAACACTGATATAATAATATAGTTTTTTATAAGGAGCGTCGTTTGTAGGGGTTAAGCACTTGACTTGTAGTCTGCAGGACTTGGGTTCGAATCCCGGTATATACCAATGTGTTTTTCGATTTATATGTACATTTATCCAACGATCTTACGGTGAAAAAAAAACATCTTGATGCAACCCGCTCTTATCAGCAAAAAAGAAATTTCAAAGTGGATTGCGAACATTCGTTTGACCACGCCAAATAGAGGTTCGTGATCTCTGCCTACCTCTCTCTAGGTTAAAAGCGTGAGTTGAGTCGTTGAATTATTATGTCTTAAACTACGATCAAGGTTTTGAGGAAAATTCTCTGTCTTACATCGTCCTTAGTTTTAGAAAAGGAAAGCTTTTTATTCTAAAGGGGTCAAATGACCTTATTAAAGTTTCGGTCAACTGAGGATGCTCAAGTGAAGAGAAAGACCAGAAAGTGGTTAGTGTTTTTTAGTTAGTATTTCGTAAAGATAATGTCTAAGAACTAAGTTGAGTGATAGAGACATATGAAAGAGACATACGTATTTTATATAAGAGGGAAAAGGATAGATAGATATTTCTATATTCACCTGAGTACGTAGTTAACGGAGACGATGCAGTGAGGTCTTGAAGAGCGGGAGTTATGGACAATGGTGGCGTAGCTCTGCATCCAAACCCAGCCTCCTGACTTGGTCAGGAAGCGGTAGTACCGTGACGTCACCTGACCTTTCGCCAGTACTGATACGAAGAAAATATATTATATTAACATTTCGTTTTTATGCCAAAATAACTCAAAGTAAAGTTATAGTTTAGTCAAGATCTACTATTAAAAATAAGTTTTGTATTAGTATCAGCTTTTGACTACGACTTCGTCTGCGCAGAACAGACTGCGATAGTGGCGCCTCTCTCATCGGTTAACGTGACTTGTCTACTTACATGTGCAGTGAGAGTATCGCATGTGCAAAACATCGGTGCCATGTATGAAGTGGTAGAGCGTCTTCTCTATCAGATCCTGAGGCTCGTAGCCGGTCAGTGTTGCCACTCTGAGAATAAAATACAATTGTTAGTATGTTTGGAAAAAAGACAATTTTAATACATTGTACTGGATTAAAGACGTAGAAACGATAATAGCTTATGTTTAGGGTACGAACATCCGATCACGTTTGTTACTTCGAAACCCTACATTCGACTTTAATGAAACATTTCCTAGATCAAGTCTAGAGCGTAGTAAGAACTGTTAAAATATATAGTCATCTCTATGTATCCATTCAAAATCATGTAGGACGTTCCTGATATTTGTCCTATATATCAACCTATCTTCCGTCACCTCAGTTGTCACTCTCTTCATTATTATGTCCAGAGCTGGGCATTAACTCGTTAATCCGTTAATCGTTAATTAACGAAGTTAACATTTTGCTTAACGGATTAACTTTTAAGTTAACTTCAAAAAGTGTTAACGCTTTTGTTAACTTCCGTTAAACTCAACTTCCGTTAATAAAAGTCCGTTAATCGTTAAATTAGAAACTTGGGGACGTGCTGTCATTTTGTTTAAAGTACGTGCCACGCCACGCTCGTAAGTTCAGCTATGCGATTGCGATTGCGGGCGACTGTCGGCGACTTGAATGGTAAACGAACAGGTTGATAATTTATATATGTGAAGTTCACGTGCAAGTGTGATGCATCAGAGCGTCCGGGAAAGACGTGAACAACAGGACAAAATCAATAGAAGGTTCGAAATAGTATATTTCATTACGAGTATAAAAAAGCAAGAGTATATAATAGCCCACATTCCGAACGCTCTTCGTACCTGCAATACCCTCCAATCCCTTTTTTTTTTATTTATTTATTTTATTTTTGAGCAACTGTATTAAAAAAATTTTTTACTCGTGCTTTTTCTTTAGCTTTTCCAAACTCGTGCGTTCTCTTTCCCAACTGTCAAAATAATTTCTATTAAAAAGAAAAAACCAACCACGAAGTTTTTACAAAAATAATCATTGAAGTTTTCATGATTCATGCAAATATTGCTTATAAGAAGCTCCTAATTTATTACAATATCAGATTTAATGATTTTATTCAATGAATTAGGTTAGGTTTCATTTTATTTAATCTCATTAAATTTCATTTTCATTTCATATCAATAAAAATAATCTACTGAAAACTTGGCCGTTGGGCATAGTTCACTTTGCCTACCCAGAAGTAGGTAGGTGAAGAAAACAAAAAAAATCTCTGTTTGTATTCTTTTACGGTTGGCGCCATTTTTCAAACATTTTAGTTATTTGAGTTTATTGTGTTTTTATTATTCTATTAAATTGCTTCATTTTTTCACAACTGTATTAAAAATAGTTGTTCAGTGCATGTGCGGAACTGTCATTAGACCTTGTTCCAACTGTCAACCCTCACCTTCGGCTGCGCCTCGGCTCGGGTAGACATTTGTCGGAACTCTTTGCAATGACAGGCTTTCCGCACTCGTAATGAAATATACTATAATGCATTCATATTTGTCTTTAATATTAATGTGTTATAGAATATATAGTCAAATTACTATTTTAAACAAGTGTCGCCACAAAAGTGTGAAATTAGTATGTAAAATTTTGGTATGGTTAACTGTTAACGATTAACTTTAACTTGCGTTAAATTTTCGAGAATTTAACGCTTTAACGATTAACGAAGTTAATTTTTTAATTAACGAATTAACGATTAACGAAGTTAACTTTTCGATTAACTGTGCCCACCTGTGATTATGTCACCTTTCTAGCAATTCATCTCTTCCTAGGCTCTCGCTATTTCTCACTCTCTCTAATTCTCTCTACCGGTGTACTCCTTCACATTCATAAATAAAGTTCTCCTTCTCTCTTGCGATTCTAACCTCATATAAAAAATAAAGTTATATATTTTTTTTAAAACAATTTACTATTTAATTGTACCCCATGACAACTAAGTAGTAAATAAAAAACTAAGATGATATAACAAAAGTTTTTATTAGAACATATCATACGCAAAATTACGCGCGAAATCATTTGACAGGCGAGAAGTACCATAGAGTAAAAAAAATCACCCTCGCAATACAATGTTCTGTCAACCGAAAAAACTGTTGACTCTTAGAAAAAAAAAGAATCTAAACTTCCGCCAATTAACCGGTGAAATTCATCGCATATTGTTTTTTGATGGGGAACCCTCGTTACGTCCCGCACTTAAGTCTATTATGTTAGCAGGGGTAAGTGTTTTGTCAAAGCTGAACGGTTCTGTGCATAGATTTAAAAGTAATTGGATAAAGATGTAAGCATATTTTATGGGTAAAAATAATAGATAAGTAACTTTACATATTAAAACAGAAAATATATCACTACTTACATAAATTGTCATTTCAATTCAATGAATAAAAAAAATTAAAGAAATGTCAAATTCCAAACATGGCGGCCATAGCGTATAATTAATTTCTTCAGTAATTTTGTAAAATCTTATTTCTAACTTAATATTATAAATGTGAACATTTGTTACCATCACAGGTGGGCACAGTTAATCGAAAAGTTAACTTCGTTAATCGTTAATTCGTTAATTAAAAAATTAACTTCGTTAATCTTTAAAGCGTTAAATTCTCGAAAATTTAACGCAAGTTAAAGTTAATCGTTAACAGTTAACCATACCAAAATTATACATACTAATTTCACATTTATTGTGGCGACACTTGTTTAAAATAGTAATTTGACTATACATTCTATAACAAATTAGTATTGGAGACAAGTATGAATGCATTATAGTATATTTCATTACGAGTGCGGAAAGCCTGTCATTGCAGAGTTCCGACAAATGTCTACACGAGCCGAGGCGCAGCCGAAGGTGAGGGTTGACAGTTGGAACAAGTTGTAATGACAGTTTCGCACGTGTACTAAACAACTATTTTAATACAGTTGCGAAAAACTAAAGCAATTTAATAGAATAATAAAAACACAAAAAACTCGACTAACTAAAATGTTTGAAAAATGGCGCCAACTGTAAAAGAATACAAACAGAGATTTTTTTTGTTTTCTTCACCCATTCTGGGTAGGCAAAGGGAACTATGCGCAAACGGCCAAGTCATCAGTAGTGATGCAACGGAAGTGTCTTACCGGAACCAGAAACGGAAACAGATGTCAAAAATAAATTTTAGCAGAAACGGAAACAGAAACGGAAGCGGAAACAGAAGTGTAAATATTTAAAAAAAAAACATATTTACAAAATTTTTTTTTGGTAAGAACAGTTTGTATTCGTTTTTAATTTATTAGGGCATTGGATATCGGTGTCCTTTAGCCTTCAATATATGTATTTTTACTGTGCTGCAATAAGTTAAAATACGTTTTTTTTAATTTATTTTCAGGAAACAAAATTACACTATTTACAAATTAATGTTCGCCAAACCACTCGTGTTGATAAACGACAAATATATTTATTTATTAATACATTCACTGCTGACCACTCGGATCCGAGTGGGCTGAGCTATTAGTAGCGGCGCCTCCCCTCGGATCCGAGGGGCCCGTTCACTTTATAGTAGCCAGTAAGCCGCCGGCGTTTGAAACAAGTCCATGTTGCTTTGTGTGGCCACTCTGGCAATATACAACTAACGAAAAAGAGTATTAGTTTAATTCTTACAATGTTGTAGTGATTAGTACCACGTTCGTACGGAGGCAAACATACAAATATCTTGTATCACATGAAGCTAAGGCTGAACTTTATGTTATGTATGTATATTATTTAAACATATGTATGTTCTGTATGTGTGTGCATATGAGTGTGTGTATGTTACAAATCTTGAACCGAGAAGATAAAAGCTGGTTTTGATTAGTATCCTTACATGTTTTACTCAATATTCTGGAATTTGATGAAAAACTTGACTTTGTCAAAATCTTGTAACATATTAGTACACAGAAATGCGATCGTGGAAAAAATATCTACATATTAGTGAACTAAACCATTGCCATCACTAGCGCTCAAATGCAAAAAACATTATTAATTTAACACTCCCAGATATCTTCTATATATCTATAAAAGAAAGTCGTGTTAGTTACACTATTTATAACTCAAGAACGGCTGAATCGATTTGACTGAAAATTGGTGGGCAGGTAGCTTAGAATCAGGAAACGGACATAGGATAATTTTTAACCCGTTTTCTAGTTTTTATTCCGCACAGACGGAGTCGCGGGTAAAAGCTAGTACTACATAAAAATTCACCATAAAAAGTTTTGGCTCCCAGCTGTTACCTTTTCTTATTTTGTAAACAGTGAATGTGTTAAGTATCAAAAACACCAAATCTAGATTAGAAAAAGATATAATTATTAAGCACTTGACTTGCAATCTGCAGGGCCTGGGTTCGAATCCCGCTATGTACCAATGTGTTTTTCGATTTAGATATGTACATTTATCCGACGTTCCTACGGTGAAGGAAAACATAGTGATGCTGCCTGCACATATCTGAGAAAAAATTTAATGATATGTGTGAAGTCAACCCTCTCTGGGCCAGCGTGGTTGACTATGGCCTAGTCACCCCTAATTTGGGGTAGGCTCCGAGCTCCTCAGTGGGGATGTATAGTGAGCTGATGATAATAATGATGATGATATATTACATGGTTATCACTTATTCAAAAGTACATTTAATAACTCGTAAGTATGAAATAGTCACATTTTGCCAGTTGTCAAATTTTATATGGACTACAACTAGACAGTTTACTCCAGCAAGAGAAACTGATTGTTTCAAACAGCAGCAGAGAATATTACGCGCTTAAATTCACGAAAAAGTACGTAAACAAACAAATGCGACAAGTGCCGAAAGGCCGCGCACGGACTGCGCGTCTCGCGCCGCGCATTTGGATCTCTCAGCCGTCGTAAAGTTCCGTTTTATCTCCGTTATAAAAGTTGCGGAAACAGAAGCAGAAACGGATGTTGAAAAGCATGCGGAACTTCCGCACTTGCGGAAACGGAAACAGACATCCGTTGCATCACTAGTCATCAGTAGATTATTTTTATTGAAATGAAAATGAAATTTAATGAGATGAAATAAAAGGAAAACTAACCTAATTCATTGAATCAAATCATTAAATCTGATATTGTAACAAATTAGGAACTTTTTTTTAGAAATATTTGCATGAATCATAAAAACTTCAATGATTTTTTTTGTAAAAACTTCGTGGTTGGTTTTTTCTTTTTAATAGACATTATTTTGACACTTGGGAAAAAGAACGCACGAGTTTGGAAAAGCTAAAGAAAAAGCACGAGTAAAAAATTGTTTTAATGCAGTTGCCCAAAAAAGGGATTGAAGGGTATTGCAGGGACGAAGAGCGTTCGGAATGTGGGCTATAACATACTCTTGTTTTATATACTCGTAATGAAATATACTATTTCGAACCTTCTTTTGATTTTGTCCTGTTGGTCACGTCTTTCCCGGACGCTCTGATGCATCACACTCGCACGCGAACTTCACATATATCAATTATCAAATCGTTCGTTCACCATTCGAGTCGCCCAACATAGATGAACTTATGAGCGTGGCGTGGCACGTATTTTAAACAAAATGACAGTACGTCTCCAAGTTTCTAATTTAACGATTAACGGACTTTTTTTAACGGAAGTTGAATTTAACGGAAGTTAACAAAAGCGTTAACACTTTTTGAAGTTAACTTAAAAGTTAATCCGTTAAGCAAAATGTTAACTTCGTTAATTAACGATTAACGGATTAACGAGTTAATGCCCAGCTCTGGTTACCATGTATCTCCAGAATATCTAAACAGACCTAGCTGAAATTTGGCATAGATTAGAGCATAATCTGGAGGACCACATAGACTACTAATTAAGTTTTTTTTTTTAAATTCCGAGCGGGCGAAATTTAAAACGTGAGATAAATCGTTTTATAAAAAATACAACGAGTAGGTACAAAGCTGGCCACTAATTATTAAAAAAAAACTTTTTTTTTTATAAAACAGCACAAGGATATCCGATACTAGTGAGGAGCGAGTGGCAATTACCAGACGCCCGCTCCCCGTTACGCCCTTTGTTTCTGTCACCCCAGCGTTTTGGGGACAAAGAGATGTGTAGAATCGTATTAGAAATTTTGACTAAATCTTTTATTTTTCGTTTTTGTTTATAATTGAGAAAGATTGCAAATAAGCTGGAGCTCAAGAATGTAAAAATAACTTAAATTTTTTTATAAGCAACATTAGCTTATAGAAACCATACAAGAAGTTAAGTGAAGTTAAGTTATATTTGAGTTTTATTTTTGGAGATATTTACCTACTGTGAATAGCGTTGCCAGGCGTCCGTATAAAGCCGGACATAGGTAGGCTTTTTGATTGCGTGTCCGGCCAAAATAAACGGTTGTCCGGCTTTTGTTAGGCTTTTTACATTTCCCAAACGAGTGTACCTATTAATACTGAGACAAAATTCTAAATAATACCGGGTGTCCGACCTTTCTACCCAAATATCCGACCAAACTGGCTGGTCTGTCTGGCTAGTAGGCTTGGCGACCTGGCAACCCTAACTGTGAAGTATTCGATATTATTTGTCTTATTATAGGACAATGTAAAATATTTTGCTTTAAAATATTTACGCGGTTTTAGTAACTATAGTTTTAAGAATTTAAAAAGATTTTTTTTTATAAGAGAAGGGGGCAAACGAGCAGCGGGAACACCAAGGTGTTCATCGACGTCCATGGACATCTGCAATGCCAGAGGAATAATATAATTGATAACTACTTACTTTTTGATATATGACACTGATTAATTAATAAGCCACTTCATTTATAACAAGAAATTGCACTGCGAAGTATTACTTTGCATGTGATTTTCAAAGATAATTAAACATATAATATTGTAATAATTTCACGGAATTCTATCAAACAGATTATACGTATGTTACTTCAACATAATAAAATATATATTAGAACCAAATTTAATTAAATGGATTCAATCATCATGCCATATAAAGGACATGGATATAAATTCCAGATGATATGCTATGTACATAGTTGATTGTTTACATATAAAAACACGTACTGGCCATGTATTTGACTACCATATGTTGGGCGTGGTTCCAACTATGATGTACTAGTAATGATTCGTAGAATTAAAATGCTAATATGAAGTGTATAATTATAAGTAGCGGTTAGTAATAAAAATAAAATATGATAGAATAAATTTAATAGTAACACGAATATCCACTCAAATTTATTAATAATTTCCATATAATTATGAAAATTATGACATTGTCTGCCTCACTCGCCAGTCTGGACGTAGTGCCAACGCAACAGTGCATATAGTTCCAACCGTTACTGTTACCAACTGTCAACGGCGAAAGACTGCTCACCTCAAGCGAAGTATACCATGCGTCTTCATAAATGCACAATGCTGTATATTTTCTCGGCATATAATATAGGTTCTATTGTTATGTAAAACCGTCATATTATCTTGTCATAGTTAAGTTTAACTTTTTTTTGTTATGATTGTTTGTACAATCGAATTTATTAATTTTAATAAAAGTTACCACAAAGCAGTGACAGTAAAAGTATAAATTTTTAATTACAATTGATGAGTAATCATAATATTTGCATGGAAAGCGACTCCAAGGCCGTCGCTGTGCTGACGCCGCGGAAGTGATTCTCGCTGAGCGCACTCCGTCACGTAGAAACAGAAGCATGCCTTTGACACGATCGACAAGACAAAATGAATCTTATTTTAAGTAGTTTAAGATTGGTTATGTTTTAATATAAATTGCTTTGCTAAACTTTTAAGACACCTTGATACTTTAAATATATATATTTTTTTTAAATAATGCACGTGTTATAAAAAAAAGTAATATTAAAACGTTTAAACGTATTAGTAAGTAAAAATCTATTGTTTCTTCATTAGTTCATGGATTTAAATAAATATAATAAAAATTACAGTCGAATTGATAACCTCCTTCTTTTTGAAGTCGGCTAAAAAGAGTACGTAAAATTGAAAAATCTTAAAAAAAATTAAACTAGAAATCCTAGAGAAAAAATCTCTTCACACTAAACCAGAGAAGAGCAGAAAAATAAATATTTTTAAGCTTTAAAACCTTTGCCTCTAAATTAAAAATCATGTTACACATAGATAACTAAAAATGATTACTTCATTAGATTTAAATTTTAAAGTGTGTTAATACAATATTAATTTAGAAAAATAACTATAAATAACAGAAAATTTTAAAAGTGCCTATGCTCTATTTCAGACAGTAATCTATGTGCCAAATTTCATATAGATCCGTTCAATATTTATCAAAACTTCCAGTTGCTAAGTCGCCAAACCTACTAGCCGGACAGACCAGACAGTTTGGCCGGACATTTGGGTAGAAAGGTCGGACACCCTATCTTATTTAGGATTTTATCTCAGTATTAATAAGGAATGTAAAAAGTTTGGGAAATGTAAAAAGCCTAACAAAACCATTTATTTTGACCGGACACACAATCAAAAAGCCTACCTATGTCCGGCTTTATCCGGACGCCTGGCAACGCTAGTCGTACGCAAGTCCGTCTTCGATGTGTAAAAAAACATAGAAAGTATACTATGTGTTCCCTCAGACAATGTCCTATATCTAAGCAAAATTACATTATGATCCGGTCAGCCGTTTTGGAGATATTTTCTAACAAAAATCCATCCATTCATCTGAACGTTCGCATTTAGAATATTAATAAGAAACTAGCGATTGCCGGCGACTTCATGAGAGCGGAATAAAAAATTAATAGCACAAGTTAATCCCGTACACGTCAGCTAACTTCCAGCAAAAGTCCCGACAAAATCGTTTAGCTGAATAAATGCAGAGTTGAGGCTAGACAGACAGACAAATAAGAAAGAAAGAAAAAACATTTATTGCCACACACAAAAAAAAAAAATGGTTGGTCATTATAAGTAACGCATCATCTACATATATAAAAGAAAGTCGTGTTAGTTACACTATTTATAACTCAAGAACGGCTGAATCGATTTGATTGAAAATTGATGGGGAGGTAGCTTAGAACCAGGAAACGGACATAGGATAATTTTTACCCCGTTTTTTATTTTTTATTCCGCGCGGACAGAGTCGCGAGTAAAAGCTAGTTATGTATATAATACAATTTTTTTCGAAATTATTTAAGTACAGGACGAATAATAACAGGATTACTAAGATGTATACTGTTGAGCATGACGTTTGGTCGCCATTTTGTTTTCAGGTGTTCAAAACGCATACATGGCGATGTAACTTAATATTCGAACGATAAGTTCTCAGTAACTGCTTGATATTAATTACCAATTTATCTTTAGACCTCCTGTGAACATCTTATACAAATTAGTAGTTATACGTTTCTTATTGCTAGGATCATGTCACTGTAAAACTATGACCATGTCTGAGAGGTTATAACTAGCTGTCGCCCGCGATACCTTCCGCGCGGGATTAAAAATAAGCTTTATTAGTAGCAGATGTATTCTTCCCGACTATGTTCTACATCTATGTCAAATTTCCTTCAAAATTCCGTTGAGATATTCTGCAGATACTTTCAAAAAAACATCCATCCATTCATCCAAACATATGCATTTATATTATTATTTAGACGTGAACCTTGAGTATTGAAATTACTGATAAAAAATTATTACACGGGTCACACCTTTGTCACACGTTTACTGTCTTTCTTATTAGTTCTACGTATGGCTACAGGCAGAAACAAAATGGCGGAAATCTACTGGCGGCTGTTCAACGGAATACAGAGGTCGTCAAACGGAGTTCAGTGTATTTACTCTGCTTACATGTTAATGTCAATTAGTTGTTGGCAATATTTTAATTCAAAAACGAACATATTTAATTATTCCTCAAATTTCATCTGAACAAAATACAATAACTTTAATAATCATTCCCTTTGTTAGGAAAATAGATCGATTACTGTCTGGAATAGCATTTGGCCACAGGTGGGCACAGTTAATCGAAAAGTTAACTTCGTTAATCGTTAATTCGTTAATTAAAAAATTAACTTCGTTAATCGTTAAAGCGTTAAATTCTCGAGAATTTAACGCAAGTTAAAGTTAATCGTTAACAGTTAACCATACCAAAATTATACATACTAATTTTACACTTAAGTGGCGACACTTGTTTAAAATAGTAATTTGACTATACATTATATAACACATTAGTTTTAGAGACAAGTATGAATGCATTATAGTATATTCATAGTAGTTCATTACTAGTGCGGAACGCCTGTCATTGCAAAGAGTTCCGACAAATGTCTACAAGTTGACAGTTGGAACAAGTTGTAATGACAGTTTCGCACGTGTACTAAACAACTATTTTTGATACAGTTTCGGAAAAATGAAGCAATTTAATAGAATAGTAAAAACACAATAAACTCAACTAACTAAAATGTTTGGAAAATGGCGCCAACCGTAAAAGAATACAAACAGAGATTTTTTTGGTTTTTTCACCCATTCTGGGTAGGCAAAGGGAACTATGCTCAAACAGCCAAGTCTTCAGTAGATTATTTTTATTGATATGAAATGAAAATTAAATTTAATGAGATGAAATAAAATGAAACCTAACCTAATTCATTGAATCAAATCATTAAATCTGATATTGTAACAAATAAGGGGCTTCTTTTAAACAATATTTGAATGAATCATAAAAACTTCAATGATTTTTTTTTTGTAAAAACTTCGTGGTTGGTTTTTCTTTTTAATAGACATTATTTTGACAGCTGGGAAAGAGAACGCACGAGTTTGGAAAAGCTAAAGAAAATGCACGAGTAAAAAAGTGTTTTTAATACAGTTGCTCAAAAAGTGGCGTATTGCAGTGGCGTTCGGAATGTGGGCTATTACATACTCGTGCTTTTATATACTCTTAATGAAATATACTATTTCGAACCTTCTTTTGATTTTGTCCTGTTGGTCACGTCTTTCCCGGACGCTCTGATGCATCACACTTGCACGCGAACTTCACATTTATCAATTATCAACTCTTTCGTTCACCATTCGAGTCGCCGACAGTCGCCCAACATAGTTGAACTTACGAGCGTGGCGTGGCGCGTAATTTAAACAAAATGACAGCACGTCTCCCAGTTTCTAATTTAACGATTAACGGACTTTTATTAACGGAAGTTGAGTTTAACGGAAGTTAACAAAAGCGTTAACACTTTTTGAAGTTAACTTAAAAGTTAATCCGTTAAGCAAAATGTTAACTTCGTTAATTAACGATTAACGGATTAACGAGTTAATGCCCAGCTCTGCATTTGGCTTATATATTTTTGGAACGAAGTTCCTTATCGCGCGTTGTGAAAGGGGGCTAGACGGAAAACTTTCTTACGAAAAGTTGTCACGACACTTTTTGCTATAGTAAGTATGTTAACGACGAATGAGCGCTACTTCACCATGGCAACGACGTGACAATATATAACGAAAATTCATAGAAATAAAATGTACTTCTTGAGAAGACTTAAGTTTTTTATTCATAGAATAAACATTGGTTCCTTCCCTAATTAATCGAAAGGAACTTCGTTCCATCCGGGTGTCCCAACACACCTCTCAAGTTTTTTTTATTCCACACGGACAAATTCCCGAGCGATTTCTAGTTATGACATATTATACCAGGTCTATAGTATTATATGTCACCCTAGTCACTACAGTCCTCAGATTCTTCGAATGCGAGGCATTGTGAGGGCCTGGGCGGTTTACGCGCGTCTGATTGCCGTGAACCTATAAACGTGGTCCGCTCGTGTCCATTGCCGTCGACACGTTCGTTATCGACACAATTCTTGTCGGATGCGATAGAGATAGTTTAACGGCGAAATTCCAATGCCGAACCATTATTAAAAAAAATACTAGACAAATTATGAATAATGAACACATAAACAAGAAAGTAATGGCTAATAAAAATGTGGCTAAAAAGGTTGCAGAAAATATGGATGGATTGTGTGAAAGAGGGTACCTTTGTAAGAAAGAAGTGAATTCAGATATGACGGCTGATAAAGATGTATGGAAGGGTCACATACTGTGCCGAAGAGAAAGGGGAATTATGTTATTTTTCTTTCTTTAAAGAATACATGTCTAATGTAATATTAACCAATAGTTTATTGTACGTCTGTAATTCGATCCAAATTCTTCTGTCTATGGGTCTTATATATAAAGGCCAAAGGAACAAATTGATGATTTTTACTTTTTTTGTGTTAAAAGCTACCTCTTAGTTTAGGTAACAACATGCACTAAACCTATTTTTCTATATGGTTGATAATTTGAACGCCTTTCCTGAACAGTTGATAATTTGCACATTGGCCTTTATTCATAGGAGCAATCGATGTATTACTATAGTTTCAAGAATCCATTGGTGTTGTGTCGTGAGCAGTGGAAAAGCGCCACAGGACTTGTATTGTTCGTAGCAAGTTCCGCGGAATGCAATATAAAATATTATCGCATAATGTCAATAGTGACGAGCCACGACTTCATTTGATAGTTTATAATTTAATTGTTAATAACTTTTTTATTAAAAATAATTAATTTAAAGTTTAGTATATTTGCATAAGCGAGAAACTTGGGTAAGTGAGAGGAAAAATGTCGCGATTCCTTGAATTCTCTGTTATCCAGGTTCGACTGTAATAGCGTAATTTTTTGATTAAAAAACTTACTACTCAAACTCTTGGACAAATCAGAAATGTTATGTATACATTGTTAATATTTACGTCATATTTACTAATGTAGATTGTTTTTATTACAAACTAGCTTTTACCCGCGACTCCGTCCGCGCGGAATAAAAAATAGAATAAAAACGGGGTAAAAATTATCCTATGTCCGTTTCCTGGTTCTAAGCTACCTGCCCACCAATTTTCAGTCAAATCGATTCAGTCGTTCTTGAGTTATAAATAGTGTAACTAACACGACTTATATATATAGATATTATTGTCTATTTGGAATAAACTGAAGAACTACTAAACGGGTTTTTAAAAGAACAAAAATCTAGAATATATATAATTATTTATTTCTTGTATTTGTTTGTATATTTTTTATTTATATTGTATTGTATCTGTCTGTCTACAAAATCATTTTTGTACTTAGAATTGTTAATCATTTAATAGCTGTCGCCTGCGACTCCGAAAAGAACCTTAATTAGTAGCCTATGTGTTCTTCCAGAACGGATACGCATACGGAGCCGCTGGCGACAGCTAGTTTATAATACTAGTGTAAGATTTGTATTTGTAATGTACTTATTAGAGTTTTTAAAGGTCGATATCAAATGTTCGTACGTGACTTATTAATAATTTTTACTCGGGGGTTTTGTCACTGGCTGCAACATTATTGTAACTATTGCCGTTTTGCAGATTGGGAAATTAAAAAAAATACATTGTGCTATAGGTGTCCCAATTTATCTATATTTTTTTATATCTTATAATAATATTTCATTATGGAAATAAAGATAAAATAAATATAAAAACTTTGAGAAATCGAATTTGTGTTTTTTAAATTCTTGATTTAAATGGCGGCATCCAATCATGTATTCTAAATTCAAATTTCAACATACGAAAAAGGAATTATCGATATTGTATCGATATCGATAAATCCATAGGAATAATATCGATGTATCGATATATTGTCGATGGTATACGAGCCGTGACGCGGTGTGAAATTGTTTCGTAGCGCGCGTTCCGGTGTCGGCGGCGGACAGTTTTAATAAGTTTTAAATTCATTACCGTTTCGCGCGCCATTTGTAATTTAAAATTCAAATTCTGTAAAAATGTTTTCGTTTTTCAACTATTTGAGTAATATTAATATTATTTGTTGGTTGGACAGTTTAAAAGAATTTATTTTTTATTAGCTGTCGTCCGCGAATTCCATTCTGGAGATATCTACTAAAAGACACCCATCCATCATTTATATATAATACTAGCTGTCGCCCGTGACTCCGCCCGCGCGGATTAAAAAATCTTAATATGTATAGCCTATGTGTTCCTCCAGACTATGTTCTACATCTGTGCCAAATTTCATCAAGATCCATTGACCCATTCCGGAGATATCTTCAAACAAACATCCATTCATCCACTCAACTAAACATTAGCATTTATAATATTAGTAAGATTGTTAAGATTCCATTAAAAAAAAGAATATGTTTGTAACCTTATGAGCAGTTTTAATTTTTACTTTAAAGATTTTTTTTTAGTCAATGATATAAATTATTCCATAGATTTTAGAAAATATTGTTGTGATATTATTTTATGAAAAAGATTAACGTACATCCACACATAAAAATAAGTTTGTGAATGCATAAGTTGATAATGTTTATAAAACGTATATGTATCAAGTACAATATTTTATACTTAGTAATTCAATGAAAAAGTAAAATAGAAAAACATAAAATTTTGCTAGTGATTTCATACTTTTTGTGATGTGTGGTCACAATATTAATTATGAATTTGCGTAAATTGAAACGGAGGAAACTTTTAATTGAGTCACAATTCAAGTTTTAATTTTTTTCTTGTTCTTGGCATTATCGAAACTTGGCATCACTGAACCATCTTGACACATTAAACACGTCTTCTGGCCGACAACATCAACTTGACATACTCGTATTTCCATTTTTTTTTTGACACTTCTAATAAAATATTTTGCTAACAATTTATCGTAATAGGTTAAATAAATTATAGCAGTTGTCTTTATAAATATTTAGACGTCTGAAGGTCATTGGCGCACTGCGCATTGTCCTCCCCCCGCGTCCCGCTACGCCCCGTTATACCTAAAATTGTGTATTGTGCTTGCGCAGCGACTAGCGCCAAATTAAAACCCGCCAAAATATTTCTACAAGATTCCATTAAAGTTAACAGTGAGAAAGTTAACAGCATGTTGCTACGAATATCACTCGACCGTTGCGAAATGGAAAACATTTCCATTTCGCAAATGGTATAAATGACCATAGAAATCTCCCATAAGATCTTAGTAGTGTGCAGCGCTTACCTGGCATCGAGGAATATGAGCCTCATGTCGAGAGAAGCTCGGAACATGAACATGTTGGAGTGCAACTTGAGTTCAGTGACGGCTGAAGGCGGCAGAGAGTGACCCACAGCCACTAGACCCAGCGGCGCTGTCGCTTCACCGAAACGACGCGCGCGCAAGTACCCCGAGCAGTGGATTACCTGGTAAACACAGTCGAAGACGTTAATTTCATACCCACTTCGATTAAGTGGCATATGAAAGAAATTCATAAAACATTTATTAACACATAAACACATACAAGGCCCAATCTTATTTCTTACTTATATTAGGTCCTTACATATGAAATTGGCGTTTTTCGTACTGGCCACTTTAATCACGAATTTCTCCTCTTTGGTAAGGAATTCCAAATTCAAATTTGTACAGCTATAGACTCATGTATTTGTGGTTCGATGACCGTCATTCATTTGTTTTTTTCTTCTGTTTTTTTCTGTTTGCGTCACTCATTTTACAAAATGGAAAACTTAAAATATCGCATTATTTACGAGTACGAGTTCCACCGTGGCACTAGTGCTGCGGAAACGACTCGAAGGGTGAATGATGTGTATGGCGGTCGTGTTGCAAAAGAAAACACAGTTCGTTTTTGGTTCCAACGTTTTCGTTCTGGAAATTTCGATCTGCAGAACAAGCCCCGTGGACGGCCTGAGACTCAAGTTGATAATGAAGAGTTGAAGGCTATTGTGGAAGCGGATCCATCGCAAACCACGTCCGAGTTAGCTGCAGGCTGCGATGTTAGTGATAAAACTGTTTTAATTCACTTGAAGCAAATTGGGAAGATTAAAAAGCTTGAAAGGTGGGTACCTCACGAATTGACTGAAGCAATCCGGCAAACGCGCGTCGACTGTTGCGTTACATTACTAAACCGGTACAATAATGAAGGTATTTTAAACCGAATCATTACCTGTGATGAAAAATGGGTTCTTTACGATAATCGGAAGCGCTCAGCGCAATGGTTGGATCCTGGCCAGCCAGCCAAATCCTGCCCCGAGCGAAAATTAACCCCAAAAAAGTTACTTGTAAGCGTTTGGTGGACTAGTGCCGGTATTGTTCATTACAGTTTTCTCAAATCTGGCCAGACTATTACGGCTGATGTCTATTGTCAGCAATTGCAAACCATGATGGAAAAGCTAGCGGCTAAACAACCTAGGCTGGTCAATCGCTCCACGCCACTGCTGCTTCACGACAACGCTAGACCACACACTGCGCAACAGACGGCTACTAAATTAGAAGAGCTTCAATTGGAAAGTCTAAGACATCCTCCGTACTCCCCGGACCTTGCTCTAACAGATTACCATTTTTTTCGAAATTTGGATAACTTCTTGCAAGGGAAAAAATTCAACTCCGATGGGGCAGTCCAAATCGCCTTCAAAGATTTTATTGATTCCCGTCCGACTGGTTTTTTTAGTAAAGGGATCAATGAACTACCTATGAGATGGCAAAAGTGCATAGAAAATAATGGTTCATACTTTGATTAATTAAATATATTATATTAAAAAATATTCGACTTTTTGTTCCTCCCATACAAAACGCCAATTTCATATGTAAGGACCTAATATTATAAATGCGATTGTTTAGATGGCTTCATGAATCTCGCTGAAATTTGGTATAGATGGACAATGATGGTAACATAGTCTGAAAGAACACATAGGCTTATTGTAAGTTTTTTAATTCCGAGCAGACGGAGTCACGGGCGATAGCTAGTCTTGATATAAAAACGTGGCAAAAGAATAGTGTGTTTGTCGCTTTCAATGAAATTATAGTACGGACAAGCTTATCTGGGCTGGTAAGAGGCGCTGCTATCGCGGTTAGTTCTGTATTTTCGAACAACGTAAAACTTACTTAAGCTTAAAAAATAAGGTAAAAGAAAAGGACAGAGAGGCGCTAGTGAGTTATCATAATTTAGTTTGACTTATGTCCACCGGGTCAGATAACTTTGTTGATCTATGTCGAAAGCTTTAAAGGCAATTCAACTTAGCACATAACACTGCGTACAAGCCAAAGTAAAAATAAAGCGTTGATGAATCTTTGTTCTAAACCAGTTTCAAAAAAATACTTCATAGTTTCTGTCTTTCTAAGCTTCGATTATTTATTTCCGAGACCTTTATTTGTTACTTTTCCACCTGTTTACTTCTGTATAATGCCATCCTCATCATCTGGATGTTATTATGCATTCCTGCACAATGCCAATTCAGGACATATAATGATAATATGGATTTTACATTACATAGAAATTACAACTTTTCTTTGTTCCAACTTGAACGTTAATTACATGTCTATTATTAGTTCGAGTCCTCACCACCGCTATCAACCGCAACCATCAGCGCCAAAATGGCGATAAACAATTAGACACAAAATACTACGGCTTATAGCCTGTCCATTTAATATAGGTCAGTATTTATTACATTACCTTGTAACCAGATGTAGTGAGTCCGGCGTTTCTCTTCGCTAGTACACACTTCATCCGTATAAAGAACGCACGCTCACATTCCACGTCCACTGTTGGGCCCCACGTGCCACCCACTGGATAACTATAGGCAAAGTTTTAAATTATAAATTTAAAAAAAAAATGATCTACAAATCGTAAGTGTGAACAAACCAATATTATAATTAAGTTTCGGAATATTTATTGCAACCTAAAATGGTAGAACCCAAGCCAAGAGTAGGGTTACCAGGTCGCCAAACTTCTAGCCGGACAGAAGAGCCAGTTTGGCCGGACATTTGTGTAGAAAGGTCGGACACCCTATATTATTTAGGATATTGTCTCAGTATTAATAGGTACACTCTCGTTTGGGAAATGTAAAAAGCCAAACAAAAGCTCGGAAACCGTTTATTTTAGTCGGACACGCAATCGAAAAGCCTTCCTATGTCCGGCTTTATCTAGACGCCTGGCAACACTAGCCAAGAGTGAGGTTTCATTCAATTCATATTATACCCCTTAGTGTAATAATAAAAAAAAGTAAAAAAGGAGGAGGTTAAAAACTGTAACTTAGTCTATAAGATAATTTTAAAATTAATATCTACTAAAGTTGTAATTTATATTTTACCCTAAGCTTGGCATCTGATGTCCTAGATACGAATGCGGATGCTGCAGACTGAGCACCGCGCTCATCTCCTCGTGATCCTGCTGATGAATGTACTCGTATATCGAGTTGCCTGTCAGCTCCACCTGGTGGTAGAATTGTTTAACAATACTGGTTTAGTTCAGTTTGAAAACAAAGATGGCGGATGGCGGGCACACCTAAAGGTTCTTTGTAAATTCGTTTAGCTTTTTAAATATAAACTGTTAGTCCAAGAGAAATTATCTTATAGTCCAACATAGAACAAGGCAATAAATTAATAAATTCGATTGAAATGCAATTTTTCCTGGAAAATTACAAACTGGCCGCACAATTTTCCGGTGACATTACCTGACTTAATCCAAGATGTACGGACGCTGTCTCGCTGATATACATAATCTTGCCGTCGGGAGCCACCACGAAGATGAAGCCATCCAATGTTTGGAGTAAGTGGGAACCTAGTTCCCGTATGGAGAGTTCACGTGGCTGTAATGGCGGCGGTGCTGCGCCCCACGCGTCACCAAGACCTATATGAAATTAATACTTTTAAATTAGTTTTTCGGAATACGAAATTCAATTTAGGAATTTTGAAAATCGAATCCGGGATTTTGAAAATAGAATTCGGAATTAAAAAAATCGAATTATAAAATGAAATTGTTTTTTTTTATGAAATTCTTCAGTTTTAAATTGTGGTACTGCTTTTCAGTATGCTCTCTACTGCTCTATATTACATATAAAGTCTACTAGGACTTCACATCACTCACCGTCAGGAAAGACTTGTCTCATCTTCAAATAACTCGTTGTCAATCGTATTACTGACGCCTTGTCGAGTTGCGAGGTGATAGCGGAAGGTAACGGCAGGAGTTTGGCCAGCTCAAGGAACTCAGAGTTCTCTTTCTCCCGGCGGGAGCGAGCCGCGTTTTTACTCTTCTCTTTCATGATGGCCGTCGCGTCGATTGACAGCGGCCGCTGCTCCCTGCGGCAGGCTGCAAAAAATGCTAAATAAATAACTAACTTTCTAGTACACTCTCTCTCACTCAGTCACTCCATGGAGCGTCCACCGAAGCGACCTAAGAGCTCGGTGACCTCCCAATCCGGTAATAATAACGAAGTAACAGCCCGAGCCGAGGTTCCTGAGGGAGCCCTCGAGCCTAGTTACTCTTAAACGAGGTTTAGGCTAAGCGCCATCTGCGCCCGGCCACCTCAAGCCCGATGAAACTGTAAATGCCTCTTCAAGGCAAACAGTGACTACTCAATCACAAAAAAAGTACACACTCTATATGCTTACCATTAAAGTTACTATTGACTAAACGAGACGTCGAATTCGTCTCTGTATTATTATTACTTTCCTATATAATTCTTTAGTAGGTATTGCAAGTATTTTCACGTTAAGAGTATACTTTATTGACATGTTTAATTCTACGAATAATTAAGGGTGCAATGCAACCTACTCCAAGGAGAATATTGTGTTAAAAATTATACATTCCAAAAATTTCCATTAACAGCACTAAAGATGCGCCGTGCATAAAACGGAACGCAAAGTAGGCCCTCAACATCGCAGCGCCTTTGCCTCATGAATTAAAAAAAAAAATCGCGTCAACTCCTGGCGGGAAAACAACAGCGCCATAATGAATTATTCAACCTTAATACTTACAAATGACGTCGGCAGCTTACAGAAATGTACGAGACTCGCCCCCTGCTATCGGCTAAAACCGCGCGACAATAAACAAAACATATGGCTTCCATTTATAGTTGTAACTGGCAATGCTCGCAATAAACTATCGTATAAACGCTCGCCTTCGATTGGTTACGATCGATTTTTGAATTTCGAATGACTTTGACATCTTATTAATACTGATCATTAGAAGATTTTCATTAGAAGCCAATTGTTTTTTTTAATTTTATGACCTGGTATCTAGTTAATTGCTTTATGACGTAGAGCCTTATATTACCGGCTGAATAAGATGACAAATTACAATTTGTATTTTTTATATAAAAAAAAATCACTAAAATTAACGATTTTTCTTCAGAAATGTTGTTTCAGAAAACTTCTCTATGTTTTTACCTATTAATCAGATTCTTATCTGGGCTTGCTAGCTTAAAAAACGTTTAAAAACTGATCAGAAATTATATTATTGTACTCACGGAAATCCATTTCAAAATCTGTATATTCATTGATTGTTCTCTTGCACGGATATTTCATTTTAAATTTAAATAAAAAAAATAACTAAAACATCACCCAAACACTTTAGCCGTGGAATATACTTAAGAAAAAAAAACGAAGTTGGTTACACCTTACACTAACAGGTTCAAATAGTTACTGGCTTAAATCACCTTCGTTTCCTGATGTCCGTTTCCGAAAAAAAAAAACAACTAGTGACAGGTACATAACAATAGAGATCTTGGGTAAGGGATGTACGATTCAAGTATCGATAATAAACAGTGAAAAGATATTGCACAATGAACTAAAACAGATACAGAATATATGGAACGATAATAGATAAATTTATTACTTATTCCATTGGAACATTGATAAACTAAACTTAAAAATAATTTAGATTTCCTGTACTAAAATGCAAATTACTTACTTACATTCTAGGTGATTACTTCAAATGACATGACAGTGGAAAACTTATTTATCGTAATTATTTTTTGAATTTATCGATATGTAATTCCCTTGAAATTCATTTGATATAAGCTCTGCGTTTGTTGTAAAAGTTTATGAATGATGTCTCATAACTCCCAATATGTATGAATTACAATCAACTTGAAGTTAGATCTTAAATTGAGCTCGTTGAGTCTGGAAGAACACTACGCCTAATCGTAAAGTTTTTTTAATTCCACTCAGACGAAGTCACAGACAAAAGCCAGTATTTCATAAATGTATCGACAAAACTTTTACGACTATCATTGTTACATCCCTATCTAGTGAAGATAACAGGGATGTAAATGCACGAGAATAGAGCCCGTATGTTTGACATTCGATTCGATTGATTCTTATTGTCACGTGATAATCGCATAACGGTCTTTACGTTATTGTTAATGACAAGTATATTTGGAGATTAATAGATTGAGTTGTTTGTTATGTTATATGAGATGTTATTATTTCTTTTTAAGGCCTTTTGTACAAGGCAAAGTAAACCTTCGAACCGCAGCGATTCTACATGCTAAGCGATTACGCAATATTATAGAGCTTCGTACACAGGCACATGTCGCTCACAGTTCTTTCGCCGTCAAAGTTAGTCGCTCTAAACCTGTTTTTTAAGATAGTCGCGAGGAAAGTCGCTGCGATTTTCAAAACGGCGGAGAAAATCTATATATCGACGCTGGAAAGCATAAATGCTGTAACCCTTGAAATCGCGAATATGTTTTCCACACGTTAATAATTTCAACCATTATCAAAGGATAATGATTTTATTATAGGTTAGCACAAACTACACAACATTGCTAAATACCGCATGCTTGTAGACGTATCAGCTCACGAGTTATCATTTTTTGGCTCTCCTGTAAAGTTCATACTTTCGGGGTTACAGCGTTTACGCTTTCCAGCGTCGATATGTAGTTGACGTGTAGTAGCTACTGGCCGAATAGTCGCATCGACCATATAACGTTGTGTGTACGGAGCGCGCACAACGCTATACTAGCGACGCAAGGATACAATATTAATTTTGAAGATTTATGTTGCCTTTTTTATGTTTATTAATTCAAGTGTTACTTAATCTAAGTAATTGTCAGTGTTATCGATGTGTTTTTCAATTTTGACTTTTTCAGACCCAACTCTAACAAGAGTACTATGTATCTATAACTGTAAAATATTATTTAAAGCATTAAATACCTTGTAATTTAAGATGCATAATAAAGAGCGATAATATGATCGTAACATAAAAACCTCTTTTGTATTTCCCCGTTCAGAAACTCATCAAAGAATGATTATCAACGTTCGAGACATCATAAAATAAAATCATTATGCGTGGTCACACATCTTAATGTTATTATTACAACAAAAGACCAAAGTCAATAAAACCACAAGCGTCAAATCGTATTTGCATATCAGCCATCTTGGCTGAATGTCAAAAGAACAGTTGCAATTTGAGAGGCGAAAAAAAAATTACAATTCGAAATTCGAATCTCGACAGTCCTTAAGGTTTGTTATCTTTTGCGATCTTTTGAATGGATTTGGTGTTTTTTTTTATAACACGTGTCCGTAAAAAGATTTGTTAGTTGAATCACCATTTATATTTTACTTAGGTTATTTTGAATTAGATACAACTGAATTATGCTTTTATGAAACTTGAATACTGTTCTTTAATTGTATTATAAACCTATTAGAAGTTTTTTTAATCAATTATTTCGTTTATGTAGTTATTTCGATAAATCCGAATACGTTCTTTTCATCAGGGAGTATGCTTGTCTTTCTTTTGAATTACTTAAGATAATTATTTCTTGTGAATCCACCAGAATAAATCATTATCAGCTTAATTTCACTGACCTCTATAAATAGACAGGCCATAAAACGTGTTTTTTGTTCCTTTTTTAATTTCGCCATCTTGGCACTGACGGGCGCGGTTGATAGCGGTGGTGAAAATTCGAACTAATAATAGAGATAGAATTAAATGTCATTAACGTCCTCTGGTGCGTCCAAATTATTGTAAAAGTGACACCTTGACACTGTCGGACTACTACTGTTGCGTTATATTATAAAAAAATCTCGCTAGAATAGTCCCAGAGAGCGCAAACAAAGACCGGAGGATGTTCCTAGTGCTTGAATGACATAGATTATGTTCCCCATCGAACAAAAACAAGACACACGTGCGTTCTAATCCGACGGATCCGGGTTCGGAACCCGGTGGCCCCATACTTCATAGCCATGCTGAATAGGTGGGCGTATGCGCTTATTGTTTTAGAGGGTACGAACGTAATAGCGTATTATATTTTGTATAACACTTGAATATTTGGTAATTATTAAGTTGTATTTGTAAAGAAAATAAGATTAGCAATATTCAGAGTATTGTGGTGGTTCAAGAGCACGGATTTAAAATTCTAGATTGCGTTATATCCCACGAAATAAAAAATATTAGTAATAATTACTTTTTTACTGCAAATTTCTGGCCATATCCGTGCAAATTAAAACAAAATTTGAAACTAGTTACTTCCGCAAATGTAAAACTACTTTAAAGCTCGTTTTGTTATCTATTTTTCTTATCCACTTCCTTAATCTCCATTTTTATGAAAGGCCTTTACGCATTTGTAATTTTTTTAAATTTAACGGATATATCGGTGATTTCCTTAGAATAGATAAGTAATTTGTCTTCTATGATAAAAATAATTATATTTACGTATATTAGAATTTCACAGGTTGTCGACAATGTTCTAAAATTATTCACAAAACGCGTGGGAACGGGTAACAGGATTGTAAATTTTGGTGTCCAAAGTCAATATCTATGGTATTGTTTCGTTTTTTTTCGGGATGGGCAAAGGCTCGGTGCGATAATGCCATTGTCTCTGGCCGCAAGAAGGACGCACGTGTCTCCGACAGGTTTCACTACGTTTTGTTTATTAGTAATTTTTTTTCACAACGTAGTGGACACCTGTAGTGTCATTCATGACTTGCGATGTAATCGTTCAACAATTTGCGTGGGAAAGTTAGAGGTGAATCACTGCCGGTGACATTTTTTTACCTACCAAATGAGCAAATGCCGAATAAGAATTACTAATTATTTTATTTTTTATATGTGTCAATGTTGTATTTTTAAGTACTAACTAAACAGATGACAACAATTTTTTTTACCTGAGAAATATGAAATGTAGAGCTTTTAATGTACGATTTTAACGTACGGGGGAAAACTATGTTTATAGGCTTTGGACTACATCCAACAAGATTAAAAACTCCATTGAAACATCTTAATAACGGTATTTCACTGTAGTCTTTCAATTTCATATTTATTTTTTCACTTATACCGTAATTTCACGTTTACATAAACAAATTTCAATCAACTACCTGTCGCTAGTAATTCATAGTAATTGTAAAATATTATTCCCACGCTTGCTATACCAAAGAAAACAAACAACAGGACAATTTTTTTTTGCATACTACATCAATTTGTTAAAATTTTTACAATATTCTTACTGTAACATTAAATTTTAAGTCTTATTGTGTTAATTATAGAGTCAATTATCCAACAAAAGCTTTGACAGATTTGTCAATGACATTGTCTTTGGCGCTATGAATGACAGGACCTCGGTGGATGCTTTTGTTTGAGCGGGAAAATGTGACAACAATGGTGATTACTCAATAGATGCAAATTACAACACATTTGTCTATTACATTTGTGCAAGATTATTTCAATTTTGTTTTAATTCTATATAGGTCTTTTTTAATTATTACTAAGTTACGTCCGAGAAGAAGTAAGAGCGTACTAAGTTTTGGACTCGGAATTGACAAGAGAAATAGTAATAAATGTAGCTTAAGTCACTCACTTGTATGAATATTACGACATATAAACATCATAGTGAATATCTTTGCAAACAAAAAATTATTTTAAACTAGTTGTCGTCCACTTCTTCGTTCGCGTGGAACTAAAAAAACTGTGGTAGCCTATGCGCTATTCCAAATTTTACCTGTTCGATCCTTGTGACATAATGTTTTACTATATTGTTACTTGTTACATTCATCCATCCATCCAAAATATCGCATTTATAACATTACCTACTAGCTTTTGCCCTCGACTACGTCTACGCAGATTTAAAAAAAAAAGGTGAAAAGTATCTCATGTGTTACTCGAATCTATGTTCTATATCTGTGCCAAATTTCAGTAACTTGTGTTGAACTGTTGCAGAAATGTTGAATATATATGACGACTTGTACACACATATAGTTATTACCTACTAAACATTCTCTCTTTATGTTGTGGTCAGCTGTAAGAGAACTCTTTTAGAGTTAAGCTCACCAGTACGTCACCGCATTTCTAATGTAATATTACAAAAATTATATTGTGTACAAAGCCTAAATAAATAAAAACATGTGAATTAAACGAATCCCACGGGGACCGTTTACATTTCCGGGATCATAGGTAGCCTATGTGTTCTTTCGAACTATGTTTTACATCCCTAATTTCAAAGAGATCCATGCAAGAAACATCCATTCATACATTCAAACATTCTCATTTAGTTATAGTAAGGTTCGAATTTAAGGTAAATAGTTTTTTGATAAAAACTATCTTTAAAAATGTTCTAAATAAGATAAAGATTGAGATGCTTACTTGTAAATGTCAAATAATTCTTCCATAGACAATATATTTTGACAACTGTCATTAGAGCAAAGGTGTACAAACAGAAAGTAATTTACGGGAAGAGGCAATTTATCAAATGGCTAGTTTTTTGTTGTAATTCTACGTCGGGTTCCGTTCCAGCGGGATTAAAGGATTACGACCCAGTTTAGTTCGCGAACAAGAATTATTGCGTCGAGGGAGGCGGTAATCCACGCACTGAACATCTGGCTGATTGCGTGAGATTTGTGTAATTGTTAAATACTGGCTGGTTATGAAGAAATCGACTTTATTTTTAATCACCTGAAGTTTTTATTTTTATTTAAAAATATGCTTGGATGGAGTGAATTTAGAATACCACGACTGATAGAGATGTATGGAAGGAGTACTATGACAACACTAGATAAGGAAAAGAGCAGGCTTTATCATTATTTTATTTTCTTATTTACACTTGTACCTTTTTATACGAAGAAATCCGCAATATTTATAAATATACGTACGTCATCTTGTAAGTGTATCATCTGTGCTAAAAACAACGGAATATAAAATTAATACAGATTGAAATGTGCCATAAAATTATTAGAAACAAAAGCGTTCACGGATCATAATTTAATACACCAACAATGTGGTAAGTGACCGTGCTGTCAACTTTGTAGCGTAATCGATATTGGCGCGAAAACCGTCCGCCATTACGTGCTCCCGCGCGTAAACAGGGAGATGGCGCGCGCACGCCGAGCACGTTCCGTTGCAAGCGTTCGCGATTTTCCTTCACTAATGGCAACTAAACTGTTACTTTGTTGAGATGTTTAACTATTCATCTTGTACTTAAACAGTTGTTTTACAAAAAGGTTTGACTAACAAGGCAAACAAGTTTCAGACCACCAGTAATAGATTTTGCAATATAGGGTTGTCTATCACGGGCTTAAAAACAAAAATAGATATTTTTTCAGTGGCAGAGACCTCTAATTTCTCATATTCAAATTTTATTATATTACTGCTTATAATGTTGTCTCATTAACAGTCTTCTACTAAATTAAAACCCGAGCGTTGTTGTTGCACATGACTTGTAATTTGAAGGTCCTGGATTCGAATACCGCCATGTACCAATGTGTTATTCAATTTTCGATTTACATATGTACCTTTTTATAAACACTTCGAATAACCAGATCAACCTCACGTCCTATAGTGAATAAAGATTTAACCAATTTAAGAATATAGAGGTGATAAAATATAACAATATCACTGAATGGATTTACATAAGACGATCTCTATCAAGCGACAAGGGCTTAAAGTTTTGTTCTATATATAATGTTTAATTACTCTATTCGAACTAATACGTTTGTAATGAAATAATTATTACTTATATACTAATTATTCTATTAGAGTTGGCAAGAAGCAGGTCGGTCGTACAAAATTAAGCCAAAACATTAAGGTTAATAAAACTTTATGCGCCGACCCTGCGTGAGTGGGATAAGTCATTGAGATGATACCTACACTATGTATGTTTATCAAAAACTAATAAATAGAACTAGACGAAAAATAAAAAGTCAAAGATTACAAAATACCTAGTTATTATATTATTAAAACGACGATCACACCTGTTGTTATTTTGTTTATTTTTTATTCCACCCTTTCTGGGTTTGTCTATATATAAAAAAAGGTTTACTTCTGGCTGATCGTTGATCATCATTTGTCTAAATCATCCAAAAAAAAAACCCGCCAACCTTCGAAAAAATGCAGCCAACATCACGCACGAAAACGATCTATAAAGATTTAGTGTGTCTATACGTGCGCGCGCGCCGTCACGCGTTAAACAAAATGGCGGCGCTTTTTCACATTTTTTCCATTTTATTTGTTGCTCGTAGTTTCTATATTTGTTTTTATTGCGACGCAATGCATTTTGGTAGTCACGAATCGACCATTAGAGGGGATTGAACGGTTGCCAGCTAGGTTTATTAGTGAATTGCCGAAATTTTACCGACCTACGTGATTTTATGGTAAAATTTTTATGTGAACGTGTAAACTATTGTATCGGATTTGTACAATAGGTAAAGAATATTCAAGCACATTGCTGTATGGGATTACTAATTACTATTAACTTCTTACTAATATGTATTACAAATGACAGATGGAAACATGTTTCTAAAACATGTTGCTTAACGCATCCGGATGAAATTTAGCTGTAGATGTTAGATCTAGTAAGGTGTTTTGAAGAACGCGGAGGCTATACTTTTGATTAATTTTTCTAATTTCGCGCAATTATGAATTATCATACTATGAATACAGTCCTGGTGACATTGGTCCTAAATTACTCTTTTTTTACTCCTATCAGAATAAAAAATCATAAAATGAAATCAAATATGATTTTAAAATTAGCACAGATTCTCAAGTCACAGTCATTTGTTTCGTGATTGTTAATTGGCATTTCACTGATTGTCCGTCACGTACAGCCTGGTTTACATTATGCCAGTACAGTAGGACAGTAGCGCTGGCTTGGTATAAACTGATATGACAGACTGGCTCCAGTAGGTATACGTTTATATTACGCCACTTGTTTGCGAGAGCTGATTTAGAGCATAATGTAAACAAGACATTTGACTTTAAAAAAAAATAAAAAAAAAACGTGCATTATACATAGTCAATGCACTGGTAGCAGGTTTCTTCCATTTATTAAAATCGATGCTTGACGCCACGTGCACGACATATCCAAATAAATATTTGGTCACCGATAAAGCAATTTTATCCATATATTCTAAATAAAAAAAAAAAAACATCGTCCAAGTTCTTAGGAAACAGGTCTATAGAGTCGGCCATTTTATTTCACATTTACTCACAATATGGCTACCGACCGCGCGACCATGTTTGACGAGTCAATATATTATTTTTTTTATATCCTCGACAGGTTTTCGAGTTGCTTTATACAATATGTAGGGTTCAGTAATATTACGTTTAGAAGTTGCGCCCGTGATGGAGAAATTGTGAAGCAAATGGTTAGCGTTGTATGGATATATTATAACTCATGATTACATAAACAAAGGGAATATAATAAGGGAATTAATTCAGATAAGGTGACTGAAGTGCGTAGGGGAAAGGGCTGGTGATAATTAATATTACGTTACTTCTTATCACAACGCTTACAAACTGTAATATTAATTTGCATAATTAATTATCAAATACAATTATCTGTCATGTTTTGACATAATATATGATTGACATTATAAAGTGTCGAAAAATATTGCCTAGAAATAGGTAACTGTGACGTCATCTGATTGTAGTAATGATAGGCATAAGTAATACTAAGGGAAAATAATCACAACTGTAAGAGATGTTTCTTCCACGTCATAATAGTACAATAGAGATTTTAGTTGGCGATACCCATGGTTAGTTCAGAAATCAGCTATGAAACGGTTCAAAAGTTCAGCTCACATAAATCTGAACCGTTGAGCTGCGGTTCACTAATTAAATTGGCTGCTCACAGCTCATCGCTATGACTATGTAAGTCAACGAGTTGAGAGCTGTCTGGTGACTAGCAGATCGCAACTTGAAATGCAAATATTAGGTCCTTACATATGAAATTGGCGTTTTGTATGGGAGGAACAAAAAGTCGAATATTTTTTAATATAATATATTTAATTAATCAAAGTATGAACCATTATTTTCTATGCACTTTTGCCATCTCATAGGTAGTTCATTGATCCCTTTACTAAAAAAAACAGTCGGACGGGAATCAATAAAATCTTTGAAGGCGATTTGGACTGCCCCATCGGAGTTGAATTTTTTCCCTTGCAAGAAGTTATCCAAATTTCGAAAAAAATGGTAATCTGTTGGAGCAAGGTCCGGGGAGTACGGAGGATGTCTTAGACTTTCCAATTGAAGCTCTTCTAATTTAGTAGCCGTCTGTTGCGCAGTGTGTGGTCTAGCGTTGTCGTGAAGCAGCAGTGGCGTGGAGCGATTGACCAGCCTAGGTTGTTTAGCCGCTAGCTTTTCCATCATGGTTTGCAATTGCTGACAATAGACATCAGCCGTAATAGTCTGGCCAGATTTGAGAAAACTGTAATGCACAATAACGGCACTAGTCCACCAAACGCTTACAAGTAACTTTTTTGGGGTTAATTTTCGCTTGGGGCAGGATTTGGCTGGCTGGCCAGGATCCAACCATTGCGCTGAGCGCTTCCGATTATCGTAAAGAACCCATTTTTCATCACAGGTAATGATTCGGTTTAAAATACCTTCATTATTGTGCCGGTTTAGTAATGTAACGCAACAGTCGACGCGCGTTTGCCGGTTTGCTTCAGTCAATTCGTGAGGTACCCACCTTTCAAGCTTTTTAATCTTCCCAATTTGCTTCAAGTGAATTAAAACAGTTTTATCACTAACATAGCAGCCTGCAGCTAACTCGGACGTGGTTTGCGATGGATCCGCTTCCACAATAGCCTTCAACTCTTCATTATCATCTTGAGTCTCAGGCCGTCCACGGAGCTTGTTCTGCAGATCGAAATTTCCAGAACGAAAACGTTGGAACCAAAAACGAACTGTGTTTTCTTTTGCAACACGACCGCCATACACATCATTCACCCTTCGAGTCGTTTCCGCAGCACTAGTGTCACGGCGGAACTCGTACTCGTAAATAATGCGATATTTTAAGTTTTCCATTTTGTAAAATGAGTGACGTAAACAGAAAAAAACAGAAGAAAAAAAACAAATGAATGACGGTCATCGAACCACAAATACATGAGTCTATAGCTGTACAAATTTGAATTTGGAATTCCTTACCAAAGAGGAGAAATTCGTGATTAAAGTGGCCAGTACGAAAAACGCCAATTTCATATGTAAGGACCTAATATAAGAATAAATAACTAAGCAGATACAAATTGAGTTGAGCTGCGAGCCGGTTCACTGATCTGTTAAACACTTGTGATCCGTGAGCTGATCTGCAAGTCATCAATCTATTTGAGTTACCCATGTCTACTCGTGGATGAAAAATACAAGTTACAACGATATACAGTCGAACCTGGACAAGTGAGAAACTTCTTTAAGCGAGAGTTAATATTCAATCCCAATGAACGATCTCGAGAAAATTATCGCTGTGCCTTCAACTCTCGCTTATCCTGGTTCGATTTTATTTACATAAAGAAAGATATAATTGACTGAAAGGTACATTATCTATGCACAACCCTCAATTACTGTGCCGTCATACTTGGAATATTATTTATAAAGATGTTGCTGTTGTTACATAATTGAGATCCAAATCGTCTCCTAAATCTTTTAACTTCAGAGCGTGGGGTTGACTTTTTTTTAATATTCCCTTCAGCAGAATTATCTAAAAATTGACTAAAATTTCTTAAGGTACTCTAAATTAGTGTTATTACTATGACCCGACCCTTCTTGCTAATGGAGTGAAATGGTTTGTAAACTCAAAAGCTAGTGGGAGTACGGCAAACTCTCAAACACCTTCTTGCAAACAAACAAATTTAAACCTAATTTACTAATCCTTAGCTTATAATTTTCAATGTAACTAATCTCGTAAAACATACTCTTGTACATTTTACAAGAAATGTTTAATATAAGCATCATATTCTGTTATAGACGAGGAAAAAGTTTAAATAAAATGTAAAACCTTCAAAAATCCACAGTCACCCACGTTTGTGTACGTGTGGAATTAAAAAAGTAGTAGTTAGTAGTTAATTTATATTTAAAATAATAATATTTAAAATATAAATTTGACGTTCCTTTTTTTACTTAATTTGGATCAAAAAGAAGGATGAGCGATGTCATAATCATTTTTAAAACTAAATTCTGGGCCGCGTTCTAAATTCAAATTTTCACCATAAAGCCGGTAAAGCCTCTATTGTATGCGATGCGCGGAGGGAAGGGCGGGAAGGCGGAGTCTCTATGGATCGATGACCCGGCGAAGGTCGCTCTTTACCTAACCTATATGAATATAATGGATAGATTTAAACATGGATATGTTAAGTATCCAGTATAATCTTGTGTAGAAAAACGTATAAACTGGCCTATTATTTTATATAAAAAAATAATCGAAAAAGTAATGTTTCAAACGCGTTATTAATTCTCCTTGCAACATCATAACCAATATGTAATTGTATTTCAAAACATTTCATTTACAAAACTTTTTATAACCGCATATTTAAGACATATCTCTAAAAGGACTCTATTCTCAGAAAGCATATGACGTCATTTAACACCTGTTAAATATTAAACGCTAAGACACAAGCTAACAATTAAATTTAAAAAAATACTACGAATGTAATTCGAGATAACAAAACACTTCGTTGCGATTTAACAACGAAATTAAGTGAAAAAAGGAACAACAATTTCGAAACATTGCCGCCATTATGCTATTTCACTTTTTTAATTATCTTATGGAAAAAGCTAATGTGACATAAATTATGTGAAAAAAGTTTTTTACCTGAAATATTGGAATTTATGAATATTAGCGTGATGTATGCCTATGGTTAAGTGTTTTGATTGAGATGTATACGTGAAACGAAAATTTGTATAGCTATTTTCATATAATTTGGCGGCTCAGTCATCGGCGCTGCGCAGTGCCCGACCCCATTACGCTAAATTAAGAGCCACCAAGATGTTTGAAAACTACAATATTCCTTTTAAAGAAAATTGTTAAAATAAAATAGAAGAAGCGTGAAAGGTAGGGTCTCTGCCTACACCTTTGGGTTACGAACGTGAGTTATTAGTCGTTGAGAAATCTTTAAATTAAAGTCGAATTCCGATCTATGGGCAACAATTATAACTACTAAATCAGGGATGGCAAACCTTTGTCACTCGTGTCATAACTTCGAAAGTACATAAAGAAATTAAAATGTCACGGGCGACAGCTTGTAGAATATAAACTAAATAATTGTAGGTAAATAATTCAAAATTACTTCTATAAATAAACCAACAATAAAAATGTATAATAAAACATTATAAATAGAACAAAACTTTAAGCTCTTTAATCACATTAAATATACATCTTTAGAAAAATGGCACGTTGATACGTAAATGTTTGTCATCCCTGTATTTAAAAACGTATTAGGAAATAATTAGTTTGATATATTGATACTCCATCATTTTGTTTTGCTTCTGTGGTGGTCCGGAGTACGAAATGTTATCGCGTCTTTGCTGTAGGTAGCTTCGACAGTATAAACAAGATGAAAGTTACTGTACCTATTAATAAGTGTAGCAAAAATATAGTCTATATTTTTAAATAACTAGCTGTCGCTCGCGCCTCCGTCGGCACAGAATTTAATTTTTTTTAATAAGTAGCCAAACAATGTTCTACATCTGTGCCATTTCGTCTAGATCCATTGAGCCGTTCCGGAGATACCTTCTAACAAAGATCCATCCAACTAAACTTTCGCATTTATGATGCGTGCGACACTGTGTGTGAAACAGTAGGTAAATTTAATATAGCAAACAATCGTAACAAGATTTCCGTGGAATTAGAAAAAGCATACTGTTTTCCCTTTTTTTCACAGAAAGAAAGAGCGGGATGACAGTATTTTTTTGTACGCACAGAGTTAAAATGGTTTTTGTTGGTTCAATTCAAAAGTTTAGCATTTAGCAAAGAATTTTTATTTAGAAATACACTTTTATACTTACCCAACTTATGTGTTATTTTCATTTTCAGTTAAGTCTCCAAATAAAAATTAGCAAAATCAAACTAGTTCACTAATAAAAAAATAATTATCACTTTAAAAAATCACAGCATTTTAATTCGAACTCATAAAATGGAGCGCGTTTGAATAACGCGCGTGAAAGCGCGCGGACCTTCTATAGCGCGTAAACGTCAACTGTCAACTTTTTTCTTTTTAATTTATCGAAATGAGTTCACATATTCAGGCTGCGGCCACTTCCTCGTTACATCAATGTCAAAGCAATACAACGTCAGCGCTGTCATCTGGCAAGTGAAGGTGGAACTGCTGATGCGGCGCAACTGGCCAGTGTGACGTTATTGAAAATATAAAACCTCCTTAGAAGAAACTCATTTTGCTATTATATTTCTTTGTTCTTGCCAGTTCTAATACAAAATATGTGGATTACGTCACTCTTTATCAATAAATGCACTTTGAAATATTAGCCAATAATACTTTGTTTAACGTTTAATAATTGTTTTACGTTTTCTTAGTATTGGTTAATAATGTTCAAGTTATCATTTATTAATTTACTGGTTTTTTATGATTAAAAAAAATATGAGCAGATGATTGAGCAATTAATTATTATTTCTTGCAATCATAAACAATGAAGCTGCTTTTTACTACGGGATTTGAATTTTTGAACCTACGACCAAGAAAAATTAGAACCACTAGAACATTATAAAAACACAAATGATATCAATAAAACTTATTCTCACCTATCTTCATAACATAAGCTACCATTTTTTTAAAGGTGGGAAGGGGAAGTGGATTTGATGGAGGAGGAGATTCATAGGAAGGGTAAACATTCTCTTTTTGAGCGTCTCCTCCTCGGTGGATTAAATGTAAGCAACGCATCTACAATTGCGGACGTCTATGGTCAGGGGTCGTTTCTCCATTTCGGCGAATTCAGATGGCCGCTTGTTAGTTTGCCACCTTGTAATATAAAAAAAATCTATTTTTTTTTTAAATGACAGAAAATGTGAAATTATGTAACGAGCGTTATATAGCCATTAATTCACTTAACTTTATCATTGAATTGAAATTATATATCAATCCTATCTGATTTTATTTATAACTTTAAATATTATAATTAGAAAGAAAACTTTTTTACGCATTGACTCATCGCTCATCGCCAGTGACTTGGGAAGTGCGAACTAATCACTACACGAAATTGTACCGCGCTGACCCAATGAACTGGCATTGAAAATAAACAGGTCAATATTTTTATTAAGAATGATTGAGTAATAATGTAAAAGGTAAATCGAAAAATATACTATATCTTGTGATTGTTAAAATTTTATTTATTAAACTAGAGGTTACTCGTTACTTTTTTTGAATTTATTAAATTTTCTGTTTCAATCAAATTACAGTGCTAAAAATTATATTACGTTTAGAATCAAACATAATAGAATTATTGCGATGACTCCTATGAATAAGGGCCAATGTGCAAATTGATAAATTTACAGAAGAGGCTCACGAACTTTCAACCATATAGGAAAATAAGCCGCATAGGCCCTTTTACTTCAGCAAAAAAATAACATTTACACCTGTAAATGTGTATTTTATTTAGTGCATAAACTAAACTAAAAGGTAGCTTTTAACAAAAAAAAAGTAAAAATAATCAATTTGTTATTTGGCCCTTATACATAGGACTCATCGATTAATTGTTATTTTACGAAATGGTATTGATTTGATTATTTAAAAAGTTATAATAATTTCAAAATGGCGATGAAAATATCTATATTAGTTATTGTAGATGACATTTTATAAGCTTAATCGTAGACTTTAATAAGAAAATAATCGTTTATTAATCGTTAACCAGAGATAAAAGCACAATGGCGTCGACCCTCGCGTGGACGTGCGGTGGAATAACTTGTCTTTGTCTATGCGCCGATGACAAAATTATAGCACTCGAGCTTTTGACGTATCTTCGCCATCTCACGCGGGGTTCGCAGTGCAATGATCTTGATTTAAATAAAGAATTGCAACTGCAATAGTACGATCAGAATTTTAAAAAAATTAGTTAATAAACATAAAGTATTAGATTTTTATTTCTATTATTTCAATAAAATTGATTCAAGTTACTATTTTTAACTAGGTGATGCTTCGTCTGCGTGACTTAAAAAAAAAGATAATCTTAGTTCTCTCACATTTTCACCTGTACTTATAGTATGGAACTTCTCCTTGTAAATTATTGGTCCCAAATAAAAATCCTAAACCTAAAAAGGCTACAATTTATTTTGAAACGCGTAAATTCCGAGATATTTCTGGTTACTATTTCTCACATCACTTTATTTCAAAATTTATACAAAACTAGCTTTTACCCGCGACTCCGTCCGCGCGGAATAAAAAAAAAATAGAAAACGGGGTAAAAATTATCCTATGTCCGTTTCCTGGTTCTAAGCTACCTGCCCACCAATTTTCAGTCAAATCGATTCAGCCGTTCTTGAGTTATAAATAGTGTAACTAACATGACTTTCTTTTATATATATAGATAACTAAAAATGTCAATTATCGTAATGGCCGCCGTGTATGAAATTTGACTTGCCTCTTTACTTAATTTAGGTTTTCAATCGAAACGAAGGATAAAGTAGAAATTACACAAAAATCCTTTTAACATTTGTTCCAAGCGCTTATTCAATATACATCCGCTCTCGAACTATAAATAATACTTTTCAATACAACGACAATTATAATTGTACAACACAGATAAATCAGTATTGGAGACAAAAAATCCATGTAGCTCTACATCGACATTGTCTATGGTACGTGACGAGGAAAGCGACGCCCGCATTACGCGCCAATACCACCGCGCACAGTCACAGATTATCATAATGTTTTTTTTTGGTGACAAAGTAGGTGAGTAGGCTGAATCGATAGAAACATTCAATCTTTTTTAATTGTAACTTGGTTCTGCCTTTGTTAATGGCTAAAAAGCGAATTACCGCTGACCATAGACATCTGCAGTAAGTTAATAGCCAACAAATTGATTTGCTTACTGTTAATGAACGGAAGATGGGACATACAGAAAGAAGATATCGACGCTGGGAAGCGTAAACGCTGTAACCCCGAAAGTATGAACTTTACAGGAGAGCCAAAAAATGATAACTCGTGAGCTGATACGCCTACAAGCGTGCGGTATTTAGCAATGTTGTGTAGTTTGTGCTAACCTATAATAAAATCATTATCCTTTGATAATGGTTGAAATTATTAACGAGTGAAAAACATATTCGCGATTTCAATGGTTACAGCGTTTATGCTTTCCAGCGTCGATATTTGCCTTTTCCTAACTCACTCCATTCATTCCACGTTTCCGAACGTGACACACTAAATATTTATATTAAAACTGGCGAACTCCGGCCGCGCAAAAAAAAATTAAATAGCCTATTTGTACTTCCAGGCTATAGGCATCCGTACTAGAGATACCTTCAAACAAACATCCATCCATCTAAACATTCGCATTATTATATGAATACTATACAAAAAAAATTGAATAATTTGAATTTTCCCACAATATTGTATAGTTGGTAGCGTACAACGCCCACCTGAAGCGAAACTCCAATTGTCTGCAAATTCATTAGCAGCAAAGATTTAACGCCCCGTGGGAATAGGCCTATACTATGAACACTATGATAAATACATTTTTAGGACAGTCTCAAAATATGAAAAGTCAAGTATTATGTAGAGTGCGAGTGTTATTCTTTGATATATTACTTTTTATATTGTAAAAGAATAAAAGAATAACACTCGCACTCGTCATAGTATAATTGAGGATTTCAATGGTTGAAACACTTGAATAAACTTAATTTTTTTTTTTTTTTTTATGGCACAAGGTGGCAAACGAGCAAACGGCCACCTGGATTCGCCGCAATAGCGAGGCGACCGTTACCCATAGACATCCGCAAATGCAGATGTGTTGCCTACCTTTAATCAACGGAGAAGGGGACGCACAGAAAGAAGATATTTCTCCTTCCTATGCGTCCCCTCTTCCGCCAAATCCACTTTCCCTTCCCATCCTTTCCTAATAAGAAAAGGGTGGGAAGGGAAAGAGGACTAAAATTAGGCCTCCGGTACCACACTCATCAGACGAAACGCGGAATTGCTCCCACTTCACGCCTGTCTTCTGTGTGGTCGTGGTATTTCACTGAGCGAGGCCAATTCGTGCACCCAACAAATATTGTTGTTGCGGGATCTACCACTGTTAATGCATTCTTTTGCCTTATTGTCTATAATTTTAATAGTTTTGCATTATAATTTCCTTCTTGGTAGATAAAACTAATTAATATTTGTTTTTTCTACAAGGTAAATGGCAACTGAACAATCAGTTTCATCTTACTACTTTCATAGTCATTTTCGCAAATGAACATGTTATGTATTTCCAAACCGCTACGACTTAGGGTCCTTCAAGAAGCGAGCGTATCACCTTCTCAAAGGCCGGCAACGCATCTGCGATTCCTCTGGTATTGCAGATGTCCATGGGCGTCGATGAACACCTTGGTGTTCCCGCTGCTCGTTTGCCCCCTTCTCTTATATATAAAAAAAAAAAAAAAAAAACATCGAATTATATAACTACTAGATTTTGCTCAGGACACCATCAGCGCAGTATAAAAAAAAACTTTATAACCTATGTGTTCTTCCAGACTATGTTCTACATCTGTGCCGAATTTCATCAAGATCCGTTAAGCGGTTCCGGAGATATCTTCAAACATCCATCCATCCATCTAAACTTTTGCATTTATAATATTAGTAAGATTATAGTTATATTATTTTTTCAAACAGACCTACATTTTTTTCTATGTGTTTATTTGCCAGATTTATTGTTAAGTTAAATTGAATACAGTTTATGTCCACCAAATTTTTGGTCACCCTAATCTCAGGATATCCAACAGCGATGTAACAATCAATGTATTCCTATTGTTTCCACACGTACAACTATTGTATTATTTTTTAATTATGCCATCATACATATAGTATCCATCTTTTCAAATATCTTTACAGCTCAAGGTCAAGCTCAAGGCACGCTGCGCAGTGCCCTCCTCCGCATTCCTTTGCACTGAGTTACACTAACAATTGTAATATGTGCTGAGCAGCGACTTGTGCGATGTTCCGAGCTGTCAAGATATTATATATAACAACCTCAACCTTGTTGCTAGTATCTATGACATATGAAAAAAAAAGCATGGTCGATAAAGTATTTACCATTTGTATTAAAATATTGGTGTTCAATTTATCTTGTGTGTCCTGATTTATAAAAAATAAAGTGGCCCCAAGTCATCTTGTCTATATATAGCTATCTTAATAACTATTTTCATATTAAACGGCATCAAGAATCAAAAGTGGCCAGTGTCTGCTCATTTTTTTATGCTCAAATACTTAGTTCATTGATTAAATGAGTCTTAAGTATTTTTGTTTTTGTTTTATGTGATGTGTGCAGAATGTATGAAACTCTAAAAATAAAATAATCAAATAACGTAGGTACTAATTTTTTTGTAAAATTTTTGTCAAATAGCATTGACTAAAAATTGTCCGGTAATGTAATATTAATTACGATTATAGGTACTGGCAGTATAGAATGTGATGTTCAACAGACATTAAAACTGTTCTTTATAATATTTATAATCTGTATAAATTATCGGGGCGTGGTGCGCGCCGCGACGCCCCGCGTTCCCGCCTATAAATAACTGTCTCCCGCCATTTTACTATATCAAATCAATACTAACATAACGTAACATATTTATTCATTCATGCACCGTTCCATAAATAACTAGCTTTCGCTCGCGACTTTGTCCTTGTATAAAGTATTCATTAGTAAAGAAAAAACATAAATGAAAAAGATTCACATTAGGTTCAAAATATTTAGTTGAAAAAACTTTCGAAAAAAATATCCCTTCACCTCCCCCCCCCCCCCGTTTAGACATTCGGGAAATAAAATAAAAACTTTTTACAGTTATCATCTACTTAGTACCTACAAGCCTCTAGGTAAAAGTCTCTAGGCTCCGTATTTTACCAAATTTTAGTTAAGACAAGCTTTAGCCCACCACCAAGCTCTAACCTCCAAATTTAATATTGATTATATTCGCTTTAGACGTTACGAACTGAGAAATACTTTTAAAATATAGCTCCGCGATAGAATTAAAACCAGTTATTCAATTCAATTTATAAAACCATGTTAAACTATCGACCGTCGCCGTCGCAGTGCGTGCAATGGGAGCATATTTGAGTAAGGCACGCGCCGTCTCGAATGGTAAGGATTTCGTTTTCGTTTAAGCAAGCTAATCCACATCAGCTGACGGATTGCTTGAATATTCCAATACGATTAAAATAATTTTCACCCAAAAACAGAAGTGTAATGTTTTTCACGAGAAATTACTGGACCGATTTTGACGAGCAAGTTGTCAAGCGATTTTTGACATTTGTTATATAGATTTTTAATTTATAATATTAAAAAAAACAACGTCTTCGAGTAGGAGTTGTTTTGTAAACTGTATTCAGCCCATGGTGATAAGATTTAACATGAAATAAATAACCAAACGGTTGTACTTTTTAGGTTGTACCTTTCAAAACGTCGAAAAACCTTTTGAAGTGGGCTCGCTCGTTATAGCTAAGAGGTGGGCAAGCTGCGCCCTGATTGGTAGAGCGGGGGGTTGCAGAACAACCCCGTCCAATCACAATCAACCCCCGTACGTGCCCTATCTCGCTATACCACCCCTAGGGTTATGTTTACGTTGCATTTTAGTTGTTTGTCGATTTAATTGATGCTCGTTTTTTTTCAAAGGTGCTACTCGAGGGGTAGGTAGGGAGGGTGGGTTTTAGGGTCGTGTTTTTAGTGTTCACTAACAAAGGAATCTGAAGATTGTGTAAAATGTTTGATTCGCTTGATTGTTATGGCTACTTGACGTCCTGCTATAAATAAATCTTTATCGTTTTGACCCGCTCGTAGACGTAACAAACTCTAAAAACCTAATACTAACTGATTTTTAACTGCTCACATAGCTAAAAGTTATCGTAATATTGTTATAGGTTATGGAATTTTTTGTATTTATATTTCAGTTATAAAAGTCCTAACTGAAATATTCCAGTCCAATAAAAACTTATTTAAGAACATAAATCCATCAGAATCCTTCGATAATAAAAAATAAACTTTATTAACGGTCATATTTTTTATAACAAAGAACAAAAGCAATACGTCAAACTGGTCATGGCAAGCGCGGGAGACGCGAAAGCCGAAGAACAAAGCTTTTTGTTTTTAAAACTGTCGAAATTCGACACTGTTTTGACGTCGACCCCATTCAGCCAGTGCTGTATGACTTTTAAAAAAAATGTGTCACGTAGCAATAAAAAAATCGACACCGTCCAATATTTTAAACGAATAAAAAAAATATAAAAATGACCATCGATAAATTGCAACTGGCCAGTTTTAATACACCAAAACTCATTTTGAATAGGGAATTTTAAAACCGTACATTATCTGTTTTTGAAATACAAATTGCATTTCACGCCTTTATTTTGACAAATAGTACTGGCCGGCAAAGTATTTAAACATTATTATTTTTCTAGCTGACAATAGGGTCGTTTATTTACACCTTGCAGTTCTGAACCTTATCGACCTAGATAATAAAACCCGAAGTTAAAATACGTCGTTTCAAATCTTGTTACCAAACAAACAATAACTACTACTACTTTATCAAAGCTTATTGAAGGTCTGCTTATTATTGTTTTTTACCAGATGACTTTCTTGGAACTAAATTAAATTAAATGTACCGTTAATTATCCTTTGCTGTTATCAAATGGTGATTTAATACCTTTTTCATTACACAATACCTTTATGTAAAGTATATAATACGTATACAAGCGAAATTATTATAATATATTAACGTAGCGGGAGATAAAACGTAAAAATTTCCGATGCAGTAAGTCTAATACTTACGTAAATATTTTGGTACACTTTGATATTATTTAAATTTGCATTCATTTATAATCCATCCCTGTATAAATAAAATTATTCTACACAAAGTGGAATAAAATAGTACGTATTCAAAATTAGACGTGAGCAAGTCAGCTCTGAACCGGTGCAAAATTTCCGGTATCGTGAATTGGAACGTTGAGCTGCGACTCAACAACTAAACTGGCAGCTTACGGCTCTTCGCGATGAATTATTATGTGAGCCGACGAGCTGCAAGTTCCCTACTGACTCGCAGATCACAGCTTGAAACGCAAAAAACTCCACGAAGCTTCAAAGTAAGCTGAGCTGCGAGCCAGTTTACTAATTTTCTTAACACATGTGAACAGTGAGCTGATCTGCATGTCATCAATTTTAGTAGTATTACCTATGACTATTGAAAATCAATGTATTAAAAAGAAAAGCATAAATTTTGTATGGTACAAAGTTTTCAATTTAATTTTTGGATATTACGCGAACGAATGTACAAAAAAATTTAATATAAATTATGATCGAATTTAGATCAAATAGTTGCAATAACTGATAATGAAAGTCAATACAATTTTTATAGACATAATTTTTAATTAAGTATAACTTAAATTATAATATAACTAGTATTTATAATATTACGTACCTTATAAGAATCCAATAGGTACAAATTGTAATAAATATGCTTTTTCACCCAACATAATTCACCAAATAAAACAAAGAAGTTTTCATTGTTTTCTAAATCACTTGACACTAGCAACTAAGAATCACTTAAGACATAAAATTTAAAAAAGATTAAAAAACATTCATTTATAATCACTCATTGTTGCAGATTAATAAACGTAAATTAACATTAAAAAAAGTTTTTAATTGTAATAATAAAATGACATTTGATTGCACTTTCTAAAGCCTAAAATATAATCACATTTCTATAAGATTAAAAAAGATATTAAAATCATAGACAGCTTTTTTTTAATATGCGTTATGGCGTCGCGGACGTCGGCGCTTGACTGACAGCCATCGAGCTTTTGTCCCGTTCCCTCAGTATCCCGCCGGAGGGAATAGGGAGGGATGGGGGCATGAGGATTATCTCAAATGGTATAGCGCGTGATAATACCAAAATGACACGTCTGTTTTTCAGGTAATTTATCTTTATGAGGAAAGCTTTTAACGATTTTATATTCGCAAAACAAACTTTATTATGGTCAGCCAAAATGATTTTTATGTACGATTATTTTGACATGCGTCACGTATAAAAGAAAATAATATTTTTCGTAGTGACTTACGCCCTTACAGTGTATTAAAAAAGGGTTCTAAAAGCTTCTACTTGTGAAATAATACGCACACTGTTTCTATACAGAATTATGTTGAAATCAGGACGAATATATATTACTAATTTTACTATAGTTTTATAACTCTGTACCTATAAGATGGGAAACGAGTAAGCAGCTACCTGAATTCGCCGAAATAGTAAAGCGACCTTTACTCATAGACGTCCGACAACTGTAAATGCTTTGCCTAACTTTAACAGATGGGGGAGGCGAATTTTTCCGCACAGAAAGTTCTCATTCCTATGCGTTCATCCGTCAAATCCACTTCCCCTTCCCATCCTTCCCTTATAAGAAATGCATGGGAAGCGAAAGAAGAGTAAAATTAGGCCTCCGGCTTACACTTCGGTATAACTTAGTCAAGTATTTACTTCCTAGGACAATACTAGTGTAAGCACTAACACTTTTCCTAATATGGAAAAATATGTAATTCGTTATAAATTTCTTAAACTTCCGTTAATTCGATCTTCAATCAAGTCTTTAAATTTAAATTACGACATGCAAATTTTCAAAGCCAGCTTGCCTTCTAGATAAGCATAATGTTTATGTTTTTGATTTTAGAAATATGAAAATATCATCGCTTCAATATTCTTCGAATCATCGTAATAAAATTACCACGTCTGGCTGTAAACAAACAAAGCGCCGAGAAACGAGTTTGCTATAAAAAAAAAGTTAAGTACAAACGTCATTTGCATTTGACGTTTGCCTCTTCCCGCCTCCGACGAGTGAGAGGTCGCTATTGGCTGCGTGACGACCAATCGACTTCGGCGCGACCGGCTTTACAAATGATATGATTCCCTTTTCAAAAATTCAATAAATTTCTGATTGATAACATTCGATTGTTGCCAAGATATTTACGAAAATTTTGACTGCGAAATTAAAAAAAAAATAAGTAGCCTACTAGCTGTAATCTATAGTGGCTATGCCAAACTTCGTCCAGATCCGTTAGTACGTTTTAGAGTTGCCTGCGAATATATATCCATCCATCTAAATATTCTGATAAGCAGACATACCAAAAGTTTAAAAATTGATTTTTAGTTATAGGCTACACGAATACAGCATGTGTACGAACTAATTTTATATCCATATATGTTTTTCCGATCTCCATACAGACACTCCAATTTCATTTATATGTATAGACTATAGATGTGTAGATAAAGCAATAAGTATAGTTATATTTCTAAATTCCGTCCCGTAATTACGCAAGTTCCTCTCCTCCCTACCTTTTTTAACTATTCTTCTCTTCTGGCAATACTGGCACACTTTCCATAGTCACATAAGCAGTGGTGACTTTGAAATTTGAATTTGGAACGCTGTTGTAGTGTATGTGGAACTTTCTAGAAGTATAAGTTTTAAAAAGTAGGTACCTACTTACCAATTTCAAAAGTTACCTGTGACGTCAGTCGTTTCAAGATTTCGTCACGTTTGGAAGCTAACTTTTACCGGTTTTTATAAATTTATTGTAAAGTAATTTAAGTGAAATGTCTTTATTTGTCTATTGTAGTACTAGTAAATAAATATTGAAAAATTTAACTCATTGAAATTAGTTCAGTACGAGGAGGAACGCGACCGCGAATTTAGTACATTAATCAGTCACCCTTAAGTACTGATGACATTTCTGATACTAGTCAGTTGAGTCGTGATTTTAATTCGTTTAAAAAGTTTTATAGTGTTATTGTGTTTAGTTTTAGATTTATTTTGTATAATTGTAAGTGTACGAAATCTGTAATGTTCATTATAATAATTAAACAACTTTGTGCAGTAATAATTTTGAACCCAACAAAGTGAGCGTCAGAGTTCCTCTACTGCAGACATTTCCGAACAAATTTAACTAATTACGCTTCGCCCTCGCGCCAGTAAAAAGGTAAGTTCAGATAATAAAATATATTTCTTTTTAATCTTTTTAGGTATGACGTAATTTTTACGTATAAATTACAAGATGTGGAGTTATTTAAGATAGATTTTTTAAGAAACAAAATGATGCATTGGAAAATTATATTAATGAATTTAGACATTAAAAAATTTTTTTTAATTTTTTTTAATGAAATTCAAACATATATTTTCATTGGTTGTCTGGAATATATCTAGTTATATGAATCTAGATTATTTCCTAATAATAATATCTATTATAGTCTGTGTATTTTATAAATTAATAGAAACAAAGGCAATTATCAACGTCGCGCCGCTGACGACGCGGGCTCGTTAGCGCGGCACGTGGCGCCTCCTGGTGGCAGCGCGTTTACGCGTTGTTATTAGGAATTTGTCTTATTATTATTTCGTAATCACAAGAGTTGGCAGTTTAAGAATTTATTCTTTATTCTTTAAATCAACCTTCGAATCGAATAGAATCTTGGATAATTTTCGCATCTGACAAATATTCATAAATCTATCTACTTTCAAATCTATATAACTTTGCCAAGATAGCTTCTATTGAAAAAATTATTTTACCAATTTACTCGCCTTTGTTTAAATGTTTCTGACTTAGGTGAGTTTAAAATTACAGTTTATTTATGAACATAGAAATATTAATAAAAGGCAAAACTACTTTCCCAAGCCGCAGGGCGCGTTATAATTGTGTCGCGTGACATATTGTGTGTAATGAAGGGCGTTTGATGTGCACAGGACCACCGCGGCGATCACACACGGTCCCAAACATACAATTAGTGCTGTATTTTTTAATGTAAAATAAAAAAGTAAAAACAGTTAAAGAAATGATAAATAAGACTGTTTTCCGCATTAATAAAGTAACGAAAAACTGACCTAACACTTAAATCAGTGACTAATTTCTATTTATCAGTAATTTCTCAGGACATCGTGGTTTTTCATTTTTAATTCTATTCAACAATAGATGTCGCTAATAATTCTCTGCCATCTTTTGCCGAATAGAAAGACCAGGAGTTTAAATATTTTCTACTCACTCTCAGATGGCGCTACGCATTTCATCTTTTTTGACCAACAGATGGCATTAAATTAAATTTTTAGAATACACTTCAGCACTTATTTTCTCCAAGTCTCAAAATTATAAATTTTACCTAAAACAATTATCGTCATTGCTACGATTATTGCACTTTCTAATTTTTTAATATTTATTTATTTATAATACGTCATTAACCTTGGGATTTCAACTAATATACAAGTATAACTTTGGAAATAGGAAGAGTTCACTCCTAACTTTAGGTAGGCTCCGAGCCCATAAGTGGGACATATAATGATCTGGAGATAATAGGAAATGAAATCAATGAAAAGATCTTAAAAATATTTATTTAAACTCTTAATTCTTAACCTTACAACAAATTTTTATAATGAAATTAGAAAGCCAATCTCTTCATAAGTAGATACATGTGCTGGTCAACTTCGAAACCGTGCAAATTGTTAGCATCTCCCTGCAAACGCATCAGTAGACCTCCAAATGAGACATACGCAGCCAATCTTGATGCCGGCTCCATTGCTGCTTCATCACCTTCTATCCTGATGAAGGTATAATGTAAATTTTTAGTACATACATAAAAAAACAGGCACCTGCAACTTGGTCACTATGAAACTAAAAAAATGAAAACAGAGTTATTAGAAGCCTTATTCCAATCTTAGTTTGTTTTTTAACCAGATCTGTTCGGCCATGATGGAGGTAAAAGAAAACAAACATTGGTACATCCAAAGTTTACAGTATTACATTTATTTATAACAAGCTGTGGCCCGAAACTGTCCATATAGGATTTTACAAAAATTGTTAATAAGTAGTCTGTGTTCTATATCTGTGCCGAATTTCATCAAAATCCATTGAGCCGTTCTAGAGATATATTCAAACAAACATCCATCCATCCATCTATACATTCGCATTTATAATATTAGTAAGAAGTAAGATAGTACTGCACACATTAATGTAAGGTTTTAAATTATTCTATAACAACTCTATGTGATATGACAATAGTTTGAACTGAGTCCATATTTGGGTTTGAGGTGCTTTTTAATTCAAGTTTTTGGCAAATTATTACTTATGCATTGGCATAATTTACTAAAATGGGTTCTGGGAAAACTGGGAACAAAATCCCTGTTTAAAACATTTTGTTATCTCTGTTTTGCAAAAGATAACAACCAGGATGACAATATGTTTTACAGGAATTTTGGTCTCAGAAACCAACAGTTATACGTAAATAAGTATTAAAGAACATATTACAACAAAATTGGGTCTAAATGACAAATATCAACAGTAAACACTAACTAACCTATAAACTTTGCCCGACATAACATACTCGAAACTGTCAGCCCTGTTACCCTCCGTTTCTAAAGGATTCCATTCTCCTCCATCAGGGTAACCGTTCTCCCTTAATGTCGTAGCTAACACTAATCGAAACTTATCTCCCAATTCCATAGGATAAATCCACGAATTTATATCTAATATTAAATCCATTTTGAATGATTCAGACTCGCAATGTAATCGACTAACTCGATCGAATTTCTTTCCCTCTGGATCCATGTCTTTCACATTAAATATATCTTCAAATAATACGCCTGCCATAATCTTTTGTAAATTTTTATAGTACTGAGAGTTTAATTTAAATTATTTGAAACTATAATGACAAACAAAACAACACGCTTTTTCTTCTTTCTTATGACATTGACGATGACAGTGACATTAAGGGATTAACGTTATTGTTTTAGTTACCGCAAAATCTATGGTGTAATAAAAAGGGAATCGATTGTCACGTTCGATTGTCGAAAACTTCAAGTCTCCTTAAAGGTTTTTAGCGTATTGGTAAATTATAAAAGTGTGCAGCGTTAGCGTAAAAAAACTCTTGGTGTCATTTATTTTTGGTTCATTAATTCTGACGTGTTATTTTAACATCTATTTTCGCTTTGATTTCGATTTATAACCATAAACAAGACTCGATACTTCGGCAAAGTAATGTCAGCTCATCCCTTCAACAAAACCCAAACTTGACGCAAACGAGCATCGTGAATCTAACCTATTTAATCGGCACGTGTGTTGTATCATAAAGATAAATGTGTATTTAAAAGTAACTATTCTAGTTTCACATTAAATATTGTGTTATTTGAAAATTCTCAACAATGACGGAAGTTCTGCAACCGGGTACCGAAGTGTTTTCTGAGAAAAAGAAGAAGAAAAGCAAGGAGCAAGTGACGCTGGGCGCATTTCAAAAGTTAGGCGACTTTAAAATTGAACCTTCGGAATGTGTAAGCAAGTTAGATACGGCGTACTGGCCTCTATTATTGAAAAACTTCGACAGACTTAACGTACGTACTAACCATTACACACCTTTGCCTTTCGGTCATTCTCCTTTGAAGCGTCCTATTGCTGATTATGTCAAGTCTGGATTTATTAACGTTGACAAGCCGAGTAACCCGAGTTCTCATGAAGTTGTATCATGGATTAAACGCATTCTCAAAGTCGAGAAGACTGGACACAGCGGCACACTCGATCCTAAGGTAACTGGTTGCTTGATCGTGTGTGTAGACAAGGCCACGAGGTTGGTTAAATCTCAGCAGAACGCCGGTAAGGAGTATGTAGCCGTGTTCAGCCTACATTCCGCAGTAGAAAGCATTAAAAAAGTAACACAAGGCCTTGAGAAACTCCGTGGTGCTCTATTCCAGCGTCCTCCACTCATTTCAGCAGTTAAACGTCAACTCCGTGTTAGATCTGTGTATGACAGTAAACTTCTAGACTTTGATGAGGAGAAGAACATCGGGGTATTCTGGGTTAGTTGTGAAGCGGGCTCTTATATCCGTACAATGTGTGTTCACTTGGGTTTGATGCTTGGTGTTGGTGGACAAATGATTGAGCTTCGTAGAGTACGTTCCGGTATTCAAGGGGAAAAAGAAGGCATGGTAACAATGCATGATATATTAGACGCACAATGGGCATACGAGAATCATAAAGACGAAAGTTACCTGCGTCGAGTTATCAAACCTCTGGAAGGTTTGTTAGTTGCACATAAGAGGATATTCATTAAAGACAGTGCGGTTAATGCTGTATGCTACGGTGCTAAAGTCCTCCTACCTGGTGTATTGAGATATGAAGATGGAATAGAAATAGATCAAGAAATAGTTATTGTTACTACTAAAGGTGAAGCGGTGGCACTAGCTGTTGCTCTTATGACGACTGCAACTATGGCGTCTTGTGACCATGGAGTAGTTGCAAAACTAAAACGTGTAATCATGGAAAGAGATACTTATCCGAGAAAATGGGGATTAGGACCAAAAGCATCTCAGAAGAAGCAGTTAATCCAGCTGGGAAAACTGGATAAATATGGTAAACCGAATGAGAACACACCGGCAGAATGGCTCAACAGTTATGTAGACTTTAAAGGCAAGAAAGCAGCAGATAAAGAAGAAAATGGTGACAATGATATGGAAGTGGATAGCAGGAAACGAACAGCTAGTACAGCAAATGCTGATGATCCTGATAATTCAGTAGAAGTGAAGGCAGAGAAGAAGAAGAAAAAGAAAAAGCGCGATCAAGAAGAGAACGAGGCTGATACAACTGTAGAGGCAGCGGCAGAAGAACAAACGGCAGATGATTCAGTACGTAAAGAGAAGAAGAAGAAAAAGAAGAAGGATAAAGACAATGAAAGACAAGAAGAATAAATGAGTGACATGGACAATTTTTTAATTTGTAACGTAATAGTTTTTTAAGTGTCAAGAACCTTGATAGCTTATAATTTAGAGAGCATGGCTGTCATAAATGTGTTCGAGTAATAATGAAATATATATGTTGAAGGAGTGTTTATAAAAATTTCACATCAGATGTTGCAAACTTGTTATAAATATTAACTTCACAATTTGGAAAAAAAAACTCTACAAATTAGCATTAAATTATGTATTTCATACTTAATTTGGAATTGTAATAAAATCAATTCATTTACAATTATTTTGCACAACTTCTCAGTTTAACGATCACTTACTAACTGTAGCCAGATAGACTTTCCACACATACCAACATAGTTCTCTGCTATTATCCAGTAATTTTCAGCCATTCTCAAAATCATTTATAACATCCATGGTTGCTAAATGTTTTTGTATTTCAATGTCATTAACAATGTGCATTTTGATAACCAAATATTTGGTATCACTTGTCCAGAGTGTGTTTAAGTTTTTTTATGTATGCCCAATTTAAATGTTACGGGTTCCTACATTCAGCCACTTTCTAGTAATAAGCTTAGTTATAAATGGGAAGAATCAGCCCAATTTTTGTTTTTGAAATTAAGTATAAGTTAGGAAATAAGAGAATTTTATAGATATATAAATGTAAAATAATTGTAAGGAAATGTTTATTAACATTATAATTTCATGGAAAATAATAATTGTTTGATTTTGACCTCTTTCATATATCAAGAGTATGGTGACTAGACAGCTTTTTCCATGTCGGGGACGAATTAATCACACAATAGGATAAATGAAGCGACAATGTATAAAACGACATTCTTAACATTATAAACTAGCTGGCGCCTGCGACTTCGTCCGTGCGTAGTTAAAAAAGAAGCTTAATAAGTTGCTTAAGTGTTCTCCCAGATTATGTTCTACATTTGTGCCAAGTTATATCAAAATCCGTTGAGTCGTTCCGGAGATACTTTCAAACATCCATCCATCTAAACATTCGCATTTATAATATTAATTAGAATAAAATTACTCCTTGCTTAAATTATTTTGACATTAATTTTCTTTTTATATCAAACTAGCGACCCGCCCCGGCTTCGCACGGGTGCAATGCAAAATATACCTACTACAGAATGTCCTTATACACAACGTTCACAGCGTTCACATTAGAAACCTTTAAATTTATCAGTGTTTCTCTACTATATTATGCATTTATTATACATACAAACCTTCCTTAAGAATCACTCTATCTATTAAAAAAAACCGCGTCAAAATCCGTTGCGTAGTTTTAAAGATCTAAGCATACATACAGCGAAAGCGACTTTGTTTTATACTATGTATTGATGATTGATCTTAGAAGCTGGTAACCCTAATCAGACGTCATAGTGACGACATTGTTGTTGTCAAATGACAAAAAATTTGAAGATCTGTTATTATGGTTGTAACTTTAACTAAAAGATTCTAAATAAAAAATCCTATGATGTCTTTACATACCGCGGCAATTGATTCAAATTTATATACTTACGAATATTTTCAACAAGAAGATGTATGTAGGCTCTGTTTTAGCAAACACGCCGAAAGAGAAATTATTTCAAAAGATTCAGACGATATATCTTTTATTAAAAACCAGTTAATCGATAAAATACTTTATTGTTTAAATATAGATGTAACAGAACTGAACCATCCGAATAAAGTGTGTGAAAACTGTATCGATGTACTAGACAAATTTTACGAATACAAAATCTTTTGTAGCGAAAACGATGGAAAGCTTCGTGAAGTTTTAGCAGAAAAATCAAATGTCGATAAAACAGACGAAACTTGTGCAGTTAAAGTAGAAAACAATGATACATTTGAATTAGAAAACTCTGAATATTTCGATACTTATTTTCTCGATTTAAAAAACACAGATCTGAATTTAGCTTCAGAAACATTAACAACACAAGTGATGGACAAAAAAACCAAAATAAAATCAAATTATAAGCCTGTACGTACACTAACTTACTGCAATATCTGCAGAATTGACTATGAAACTGTAGAAAGTTTTACGGAACATAACTCTACATATCATGGAATTGAAAATGATCTTTACAAGTGTTTTGGCTGCGAAAAGAAATTTAAAAATAGAAAGACTAGATTAGGCCACGAGATAAATTTCTGTAAAGGTTTAAAAGATGGCTATCAATGTAATATTTGTAACAGATACCTACCAAAACGGAGAATTTATGAAAATCATATGCGGGCACATAGATACAATGTTGTTGAGGAGATATCGGATGATATTTTTAAATGTTTGAAATGCTACAAAGTGTTTAATACAAAAACAAATTTAAACAAACACATTGAAGAGCATAATGTAGAGAAGAAGAATTTTGTTTGTGAGGTAAGTTACACTTTATGATATATATTTGAACAAAAAGAAAAATTGTACAATGTAGTGAGAGCAGAGTGAAAATGCACCTACTAAAATGTGTACAATATTTTTACTAGATCACCTAGAGGTGGAATCATGGTAATTTATTATTATTTAATTATTTATTTATTTATTTACAATACAATAATAACCTAAAATAGAACTATGTCCCACAAAATTATATAAAATAATTTGACTGTGGGATCAAAAAATTTAATTTAAATTTTAATTGATATAAAGTAAAATTAGATAAGTATGATAATTAAAATTAAAGTAAATTTAATTTAAATTAATATAAAATAAAAATTAGATAAGTATGATCATTAAAATTAAAATAAATTTAATTTAAATTAATATAAAATAAAAATTAGATAAGTATGATAATTAAAATTAAAATAAATTACTTTATTGATAACTAGTTGCCACCCGCAACTCTGCCTGTGTGGGATTAAAAAAACCATAATAAGTAGCCTATATGTTCTTCCAGACTATGTACTACATCTGTGCCAAATTTCATCAAGGTCTGTTGAACTGTTCTGATGAAGAAGTTCATACATATTCAACAAACAATAATTGTGTTATAATATAATTCTCAATATAATGTTATCTTACTAATATTATAAACTAGCTTTTACCCGCGACTTCGTCCGAGCGGAATAAAAAAATGCACACAAGATAAAAAAGTTCCTATGTCCGTCTCCTAGTTCTAAGCTAACTCCCCATCAATTTTCAGCTAAATCAGTTCACCCGATCTTGAGTTATAAATAGTGAGGTATAAATACTTTTATATATATAGACAAGATGTCAATGTTTGCATGTATCTATGGATGGATGTTTTTTACAAGGTATCTCCGGATTGGCTCAACAGTTCTTGATAAAATTTGGCACAGATGTAGAACATAGTCTTGAAGAACACAGGCTATTAATTAAGTTTTTTTTAAATTCCGCGTAGACAGAGTCGCAGGCGACAGCTAGTTTTATGATAATTTTCAGAATTGTGGCCGTGTGTTTACTAGACAGGACTATCTATACAAACACAAATTGATACACACAGGAGTTAAACAGCATGTCTGTGCGCAGTGCGGCTTCGCAACTACTCAGAAGTCTTCCCTCACTGTACATATCAGGTATGAAATATAGGTTTTTTAATTATACAAGTTCTTTATCAGGTCAAATTCAACTTTTAAGAATTCAAAAATAATGGCTAAGTTGTATAGTATTTGTTAAAGTAGATTTTTTTTTTAAATATAAAGGTAAGTGGTCAAGTGGCCACCTAAAATCGCCAAAATAGCAAAGCATCCGCTCCCCATAGACATCCGTAATTGCAGTTATGTTGCCTACCTTTAATTACCTGACGGAGGAGGGGACGCACAGAATGCTTATGCGTACCCTCAGATGAAGAATTATATAGATATGGCATGCGCGTTCACCCGTAAGGGACAGATAGAGAGTACTATAGACTATACCTATATATAAGTGAGAGGATTGGGGTTACCAGTTATTTGTTTTGTCCCGAAAATGAATAATTACGATATAATTTAATATAGACCAATTTATAAATTCCCAATTAAATTGTAATTAATAAACGTAATAAATATAAAAAACAATGCGTAATTTTTGTTTATGTGACTAAGATTACATAAACAGATTTTTTTAGTAATACTTAGTCAGGTCATAAATTCTGTTACATGTTTAATATAAAATAATTGAAACAAGTTTATTCATTATGTGACCATTTATATACCAAAATGAACTTAACAAAACATAGATTCTTATGACACTAAAGTTTATTCAAAATGACATCCGTGATTTTGAATACAGGCCTTCAATCTGCTCGGCCAGTCGTCTATCACAGCACGAACGAGGTCCATGTCAATATCGGCGGCTGCCTTAATCAAGGATGTCTTGAGTGACTCCAAAAAAAGAATTTCCCGATATTTTTTTCCCGCGTACTGCTTCAACAAAGCGCGGCATCTCTTAAGTCTTAGGTCCATTAGACGAGCATTCAAATGATGTCCTATTTTTCTTCGATATGCACGAAGCCCTAAGTCTTCATAAAAAGCTACAAAAAACATACCAATATTATAGTCATATAATTTTAAATTACTCTGTATATCATTACAGTGAACACTACATGTAAAACTACTTAATATTAAACTATTTTGATTGTAATTTCTAAGAAACAAAATTTACATGGGACAAATTAAAAAGCATACTCTTTAAAATCAACGGGATAAGAAAGTATCAAATATTTAAAAACACAGCATATACCAGAATTAAAAACTCCTTTTGAAATCTGTTGAAAATAGTATAAAAAATGTGAATTGTTTCATTTATATACATTATACATACTATAATTTATTTCCCCTAAATTCAGGGTAATTTTTACAACAAGATGGTGGTATTATTTTTACGGGTAATAACCAACCAATTTGAAAAGAAGTTTAATATGGCCGCTTGTTTCCCAGATCTACAGTATATTATTTGACACAAATGACATCTGCGTTTGGGCGCATAATGTTCGAAAAATACTATTTTATTTTAGCTGATTTTACCCGTATTTTAACATATTAGTTATTACAAAGACTGTAAAGAACAACTAGTTTGTATTTTCTTCCTTATTTTGTATGAATACATGTGAATAAGTGCGTAGTTTCAGTACTTACGAGTGAAAGGTTATGTTTTTCTCTTTTCGCTCACTACGGCTTTTACAACCGACGATACAGCAGTATACCATGTTTTATAAACTTTACCTTACTAAAACTGTAATATCAAAATATTTTTGCACAATTACAGCCACTAAGTACTCACAATTTTCGAAAAATAGCACGAATGTCAAACTTTGTTAGGGACAACCTAGGTTGTTTGTAGGGGACAACCTTTGTTCCAAACAAAGCCCAAACCCTGGTACGCAGAAAGGGACGGAAGATAGTTATCCCTGTCTTTGTCACGTCACAGGAATTGTGTATAACTGTATCTCTCTCACTCACGGTATTATTATTACCGTGTCATAGACTTGTGCGTACCCTTCACTGTCAAATCCACTTACCCTTCCTTTCCTTGTAAGAAAAAGGTAGGAATGGAATGGGGACTAAAATGAAGTGTCAAAAATTACATTTTAAAGATGGGTAGGAAATAAACATCCTCAACATGTAAATGTCTTGTGCTTTGAAAAAAATAGCGGAATGACGATCTTTAATCTCTTCCTACCCTCATTAATGATGCATGAGCATGAGTATTATATTGTGATGTAGGAAGCATACAGGAGAGCGTCCATACGAGTGTGACTTGTGCCCTCAACGCTGCGTGTCCAGCTCTAATCTACGTGCCCATCGCAGGCGGCATCTCGGCCTCAAGAACTACGAGGTGATTACCCAACCATAGATTATATCGAACCATAGACACTTAAGAAAGTTAAATTCCATTGTGGCCGTTATGCTATTTAACTTTTTAGTTATTTAGATATGTGAGAGATAGTCTAGATATTTTTCAGGTTATATTTTGATATTTATAATAGTTTAATCTTAGCTATTAATTATGGTTAGTTTGTCTATGGTAAAGACTTTTCGGTTTCGATGATAATCTGTCACAATTTTTTAAATTTACTCTTAATTGTACCATTTCTTCTTATTGTGATAGTTGTACCGTTTTTTTACTGCAGTGTACAATATGCAGCAAGAAGTTTGGTTACAAGGTAAGTTTAGAAGAACACGTGGCGTCAACGCACGAACGTGCAAACAGCCACGCCTGTGGACAGTGCGGTGCTGCGTATACACGACCGCGCGGTTTGCGTCGCCATGTTCTCACTAAACATACTAAAGTCAATACAGATTTATACAAACTTAACGAGAAGGTTGAAGAAGAAGATGTAGATCCGGAATATGAAAATACTCAAGATGTGTTTATTGTATAAGACTTATTAAAAAAAAAAAATTGGTTTTTTTACCTATTAAAATTTTATTTATTCAAAATAGGATTGTCTTGTCATTTTGATGTCGCTGAATAAAATTTATATTAATCCAATGGAATCCATGAGAAAAATACTTAAATTCGTAAATTAACAATAAGTAAGAATAATTTTATTGATAAAGGTGATTTAAATTGCTTATTTATTGTTTAATAATATTTGACGATTAAATGGATTCCTTTGGTTTTTCAACTAAATATTGTAAAAGTAGATCCTTTTAACTTAATAAGAACTTACTTTGATAAATTATTTTAAGGCCGCCAAAAGCAGTAAAATAATATATTTGGAAGAAAATCATAGATACCATGACATTTTGTTAATTAATTTTATTAAAAAAAAACTTGAGCTTTACAATTATTTATAAAAGCAACTATGCTATGTTTTTTCGTTAGGTACTCCTGTTACTGTTACAATAATAATGAAAATAAAAATAAAAAATCAAAACCACTTGGAATTTAATTGTACAAAAGCACCTAAATAATCCAATCTCCCTGGCCTTATCCCACTCACGTGGAGTCACAAGGTTTTATAAACCTTAAAGATTTGGCTTCTTTTTTTACGGCCGGCCGCCTGCCTGTCACCAACTGCACTTAAGAATATCTTAACTTTAAATAAAATCTTCTTTAAGATCATCTCCATATTCTTGACTCTCTTCACTCCAATAGATGAGATCGATCTGGACATTCGAAGTGATGGTATATTATCAATTCTTAGATCTTTATTTTTCCATACCATATAATACATTTGATATTGACTATTCTGATGTTTCGAGAAGCTTTTGCTTGACACGATGAACAAAAGAGAAATCTGCCCATAATGTAAATAACCCCGAAAGTATGAACTTTACAGGAGAGCCAAAAAATGATAACTCGTGAGCTGATACGTCTACAAGCATGCGGTATTTAGCAATGTTGTGTAGTTTGTGCTAAACTATAATAAAATCATTATCGTTTGATAATGGTTGAAATTATTAACGTGTGAAAAACATATTCGCGATTTCAAGGGTTACAGCGTTTATGCTTTCCAGCGTCGATATGTTCCGTGTCACAACAATCCTAAATAATCCAAATAACTATGTCATATATCATATACCACAACCAAGTAATATATTTTTAACTAATTTTAATTCATATTATGTTAATCTATTTTTTTTTTCAAACATAAACTTATACAATAAGGCAAAGGTGATCGAAATCCTCACTTTCTGCAACAAATGTCAAAGTTTCGATTTGTTCTCCAATAGGAATTGAGAAATGTCATCCGCCATACATCCAGGGTCATTTAAATGTACAACGTGGCCTCCGGGTACTATTTTATATTTGAAGTTTTTATTAGGCCATGCGGAAGGATCTCTTAAAAACGGTACGTCATCGTATGTGCCCAAGTTGATCTCGTCCTCAGCTAATATTGCAAAAGTTGGCGTTGTGGGCGCTGTGTAGATTTTCTTTAAAAATTCACTGGGAAACGGTAAAAGGGTCACGTGCTTCATACGTTGATCGTAAGTGAATCTGAAATCAATGGGTTTATTGTTTTGATTTCTTAATAAAATACAAGGACTACAATAACATAGTCTAATTTTAATCATCTTTCCCTTCATTAGAAAAAAAGGATGGGATGGTGACGCATAGAAAGAGGAAATCTTTTTCTGTGCTTCCCCTCCTCAACGACACACAACAAGATAGACAACGCATATGCAATTGCGGATGTCTATAGGTAACGGTCGTTTCCCTATTTCGGCTAATTCAGATGATTGCTTGCTCGTTTGTCACCTTATAATTTTAAAAAATAGTGTTTATAACAAATACTCTTACTAATATTATAAACTAGCTTTTACCCGCGACTCCGTCCGCGCGGAATAAAAAATAGAAAACGGGGTAAAAATTATCCTATGTCTGTTTCCTGGTTCTAAGCTACCTGCCCACCAATTTTCAGTCAAATCGATTCAGCCGTTCTTTAGTTATAAATAGTGTAACTAACACGACTTTCTTTTATATATATAGAGATAGATGCGAATGTTTAGGTCGTTTTTAGAAGGTATCTCCAGAACGGCTGCATGCATCTCGCTGAAATTTGGCTTAGATGTTTGTTATTTTTTTTTTAATTCCGCGCGGACGGATTCGCCGGCGATAGCTTGTTTTTAGCCGACTTCAAAAAGAAGGAGGTTATCAATTCGAATGTATTTTTTTTTAATTCATAAGTCAACTAAATGTTGCTCATCTGAGAACTATAGTCATAATTAGGTCGTTAAAGTGTCTTAGTGGTTTTTAGATTTTCCATATTAAAATATTATTTACGCTATAAAAAGACGCCGTACCTATACAATCCATCTCCAGCTGGTTCAATTATTCTCTCTAGATGGTGTTTTAACGCTTCATCGGTCAAATCTTGAACATTTCTCAACAACTCTTTTATCTGTAATATTTAATAACAGGTATTATTTTTTATATTAAAAATGAATTCGCCTAAATCTTAAGGCCGAATATTTCTATGTTTCAATCAATTCAACGCGTAGTAGACGAACGTTAAATTGAATGCACATCTCAGTCATTACGTTATTTCTCTTTAAAGATAATAAAGTGTAAAACAATTTTTTTGGTTTATAACTCAAGATCTTAGCAATCACGCCATATTTTTGGAAAATTATTTTTGTAATGAAAGTCCTTATACTTTCGACACGCTTTAGGCTATATATTTTCACGCCATTAAGTTTAGGGGGCGAATAAATTGACAAAAATTGTTATCCGAGAAAGGGACAAAAAATTGCAAGCCAATATGGATGGAGCATTTGAATATTGACATTTGTAATTGAAAGTTTTACGCAATGTCGACAATAAAACAATGTAAAAAATAAAAAAATATAATTATAACATGTTGTATTTTAGTTGCGTCAAAATTGCTCCATTAGTTTTGTACATTATTTGGAACATATGCAAACTTACTAGATAAAAATTTTAAAAGCTTGTTTTTTTAAGTTTTTTTTTAAAGTTATTTGAAGTAAATAATGAAATACCTTCTCCAATGTATATTTGGGTGCAGTTTCAACACCATCATTGTGTTTCTTGTAACTATCCTCTTTGTAATAATTGCCGTAATAGTAATGGTACCAATCACCGATGGGCCTAGCTGCGTCCGTATTCTAAGCCGGTACAGGGTCTAATTCCACCATCTTAGATACACGTCCAGGATACGCGAGGTTGAAATATTTACCTACGAAAAACACGATTCGTTAATGTAACGAAACACCCGACTGACTGTACTCCCATGACATAGGAACATAGCGGGCCTAGCACGAATATTTGTGACAATTGCATAGTATCATAGTAGTCATATATCAAAAATAGTACGAGACATTTGGTGTACTTTACGTCCGATAGGTATCAATTTTAATACAACTTGTCGATAACGATAAGATGGTTCCTATTTAAACACGCCTGTTGATGTTGCCGAGTAGTGACAGTTTATCTATATTATTAGTTTGAATCTAAACCACTCAACCCCAACCACCTGAAAATGGCGAAAATCAAATAGGCACAACATAACGCGGTGTATAACCTATCCATGTATAAAGGTCAGTGTAGGGGAATAATACGAATTCGAATGACATCTTACTCGTAAATTGGGTTCAGTCGTCTAAGACGGTCACAACCTTTTTTTTTTTTTTTTTTAAGTCAGGAAATGTATTTACGCACCCCTACGCCGGGCTGTGCAATGGCGTAGGGAGTGAGGGACTCCGGCAAGACGGTCACAACCTAACTTACGTACAAACACACATATATAAAAACCTTTTCAATTACATACCCAGGAAAAAGATTATCCTGCGAAAATCTGGTAATAAACAATTGAAAAATTAAAAAACTACTTACCAATAGCTGATCCCAAAGAATGGCCGATATAAATGAAATTGTTCCACTTGTAATATTCAACAACAGTTAAGACTGACGGAACTAAGTCTTGGATAGAAAACCTCACTCCAAGCGGGAGAGTGTCCGATGATCCATTCCCTGGCAGATCCAAAGCTACGTAGAAAAAACTATTCGGTAACCTTAGCACTAGAGGTCTGAATATTGTACAAGGCTGCATTCTCCCAGGACAAAGTAATACTGGAGGATTTAACGCATCACCCCATGTTAATGCTGAAAAATAATTATTCTTAACACCTTAGCTGCGGCAAGTAAAATCTTAAACCTTCGTCTAGTGCGGCGGCGGGCCAAAGTGTGCCCCCAATGATTTTTCCGCCAGTGCGTGGCAGGCCTTTCTCGACCCACCAGCATAAGGTTAGATTAAATCGCTATATCTTTGCGAAAACATAATATAGGTGTGTACTTTTTGGACTATTAGAAAAACCTTGAACCCACCTTCTTTAGAGTTGATTCGCCCCGGGATCTGCCAAACAGGAAATGAGAAATGAACCAGGGAAAGTGGCGGGTCGATATCGACCAGCACCGCACTAGAAAGTATTTTTAGTAGTGATGGAAAGACAAAAATAAGGAGATATCGAAAATAAAATAGAATTGTAGAAAAGAAATGAAAAATAGTTTATTTAATTATTTATTTATGCTTGTCCTTAAAACATTTCGCACAAAGATTTTGTGTGCACATCCTATTTTTTATTTTTCTTGAAGGAAAATATCTATTTTTTTCTTGAAGGAAAATATCTATTTTTTTTCTTGAAGGAAAATATTTCCTCACTGCTGTCCCTATCACTTTTATCTGCCTCGCGAATTAGTTTATTTTCCAAAATTTGTATTTTTCTTTTGTTTCGTGCCATCGTGCGTCGTTAATTTTACGAAAAGAAAAAACGCGACGTACAGTTCAGTGAGATGGCTCAACACTAACTAGCGAAGCGGGGCGCTCCGTGCGGTATCGGGTCGCCAACCGCCTGTTGGGACGGCGGGCCGCGATAGACCCCTGCCGCACCGAGTTGATATTTTTCACCGTCAGTGCGTGGTAGGCCGATAAAGGCCTGCCGTGATTTTTTATGAGATAATCGTTCCGCACCAGTGAGAGGGACATAGTTTTCTTCGTCCGCACCAGCTGAAATTCCGCGGCAGGTCGATTTAGGCCTGATCCGCAGTGAACGTGTTAAGTTTACTAGGTTGACGGAAATGGTCAAATTGACCATACTAAATTATACTATAATGGATTTTATAAAAAAAAGTAACTGCCCGTAAATTCGCGCGGAATTAAAAAAAAAATCTAGTAATAAATATGGCCAATGTCACCGTGGAATAGTGTAACTTTCCAACAGTGTAGCAATATTTTTAAATCGATTTAGTAGTTTCGCAGGCAATGCAATCAAATCTTTATTCTTTATAATAGACAAAATGTAGAAAATGAAAACAGGCGTGAAGTGGAAGTAATTCCTCGTTTCGTCTGATGAGTGTGGTGCCGGAGGCCTAATTTTAGTCCTCTTTCCCTTCCCACCCTTTTCATATAAGGAAAGGATGGTGTCGTGAACTACATCTCTGTTACTATAGCCACGAAGTGTCTAATCTGAATATACGTGCATACACACGCATGTGCACACGTATCTGAATCGAAGCACCTACGTTCTTCGTCAATCTTAACTCTAAATCGGGCTGCACCCGTCACTTAATCGAGATACCTACGCATCTCGTCGATCTCTATGTAAGATGAACATTCTCAATCAAGGGTTTGCACCCCGCCAATGGCCTCCACCTCCCCTTACAGCCATCCCTGTCCACACGCTCTAAATATCTCTGATAAATATCAACAAACAACTCACCGCAGTGATACATATATGGTACAGTAACAAACAGCACTAAAAATATTAATGGAAATTGTATAATCGCTTACCAACTGCTTCTCTGGATCAACACTTAATCAGGATTTCTGTTTGCCTTGTTTATTCGCATCGCGCCAAAACATGCGTCCAAGCGTTACCTTCCATAATGCAAGAAAGTCTAAAAGTTGCCAGAGGAAAAAAGTTGCCAGTTCAAAAACTTAGTTTTTTACCAAACTAGTTCGCGTGCGTTCGCGACAGATGGGAAGGGGAGGTGGATTTGATGGAGAAGGAGATGCATAGGAAGGTTAAATATTCTCTTTTTGTGCGTCTCCTCCTTCGTCGATTGAGGGTAGGCAACGCATCTGCAATTGCGAATGTCTATGGACAGCGGTTGCTTCGCCATTTCGGCGAATTCATGTGGCCGCTTGCTCGTTTGCCACCTTGTAATATAAAAAAGTACCGATAACATAACGGTTAAGTGTGCGGACGATCACGTGGTCGTGGGTTCGAATCTTATCATTCGACTGTTGTGAACTATATACTAGTACAAGCCTGGAGGCTATTTATAATAGTCATAATACTAGTAAAATAACATAAATATTCTAATATTAATTACTATTAATATTACCGGTTAGATTACCCCATGGTGCCTTTATATTTACAGCCTTTTCCGTTGTCTCGAGTGATTTCATTGCACTAAAATAAATAAAAATAAATTATGTTATTAATCTTACTAATATTATAAATGCGACTTTAGATGGATGTTCGAAGGTATCTCGGGTACGGCTCAACGAATTTTGCTGAAATTTGACAGAAATGTACGAGTAGAACATTGTCTGGAAAAACACATAGGCTACTTATTAAGTTTTTTTTAATGCCGCGCGAACAGAGTCGCGAGCGACAGCTAGTTTGTCCATTAGCGCCGATGTTGGTATGGAACTGAATACTGGCCACCTTATTTATACACCACATTAAAAATATAATAAAAAAAAAACTTTATTACGTGATTACAAGGTTATGTTTTTTGTATTTTATTATAACGTCTGTAGCCTGAATATACATGATATAATTTATGATGCGCTGGTATCAAATGCAAATTTGTGTACGCCGTCTAAAATAGTGTGGTAAAAATAAAGGTTTACATATACTACATATTACATATTACATTCACAGCAAGTTTACACGAATGTGACTACATAAAAATGTTGTCAGGTATGTTTTGTGTGACCGAATATTTTTTGCCATTAGACAGGTTAGACATTATTTGTCAGCCCAGTGTATCGGGTTGACACGCTGCCTAAACTTCTAAAAAGACTGACGGGGTATTGGACTTGCCGGAAAAAGATGCCATCGAGATCTTATCTTATGCGGTTGAAGTACTCTTGACTTCGGCTGTCATGTTTTGCATTCCGAATCTAGGATAGCCAAAAAGCCCAAAAAGGTTTCCTTTTAAACAGCTGATTTTAAAATACACAGCTCCCTACACATAGACTATGTCACTATTTTATTATCTGTTATAACATTAATCGCTATAAACTATAAACACGAATGTCATTTGTTATCCACTAACTTTTTTACAAAAGACTATTAAAGTAAATTAAGTGTAAAGTTTAATTTGTTTTATTAAAAACTAGCTTTTACTCGCGACTACGTCCGCGCGGAATAAAAAATAGAAAACGGGGTAAAAATTATCAAATGTCCGTTTCCTGGTTCTACGCTACCTGCCCACCAATTTTCAGTCAAATCGATTCAGCCGTTCCTGAGTTATAAATAGTGTAACTAACACGACTTTCTTTTATATATATACTAGCTTTTACCCGCGACTCCGTCCGCGCGGAATAAAAAATAGAAAACGGGGTAAAAATTATCCTATGTCCGTTTTCTGGTTCTAAGCTACCTGCCCACCAATTTTCAGTCAAATCGATTCAGCCGTTCTTGAGTTATAAATAGTGTAACTAACACGACTTTCTTTTATATATAAGATATAGATAGATAGATTATTGGTAATTAATTATTCATTAACACTTAACACTTACATTTGTAACAATCTTGTTAACTTCATGACAATCACATTTAACAAAACACTGAATCATATATTTCTAGGTTACTCTCTCAGTACTAATTAAGATTTAAAGAAAAAACAAACACAACACATAATTAATTCATTAAAAAACGGCTTAACTCACGCGTGATCGTCCCATCGGGGGTCCGAAACTAGTCGGTGCCGTCACCGGACGACATACGTGAGTTAAGCCGTTTGTTAATGAATTAATTATTATATCTCACGAAAGTTTTAACAATTTAACAACACATAATATACTTAAGGATGTTATACAATACCTATTTGCGATTAATATCCGTAAACTAACAATTCTATACGAAAATTGACAAAGTATTTCTTATCTTAAAATAATAAATAAACCACCATTTCCCTCGCGTTCTTGCATATATCTAACTTCGGAGATTTGAAGTGCAACGACATAAAGTAGTTTTTTGTTTGAGGATGATTGATAAAATGATAAATAACATCAATAAAGAATGAAAATAAATTTTATATTCACATTATTAGCGATTGCCCGCGACTTCGTCACCGCGGACAAAGAATTAGCCTAAGTTACTCTCGCACACATTAGTTTTACGTATTTTATATCATATGTTCTGTTATTTTTTGATCGTACATACAGACACTCCAATTTTATTAATTGTATAAATACAGATGACCTTGAATTTCAACTGCAGTAGACGTATATCTTTTGTATTCTCTCTTTCTTTTAAATAATGAAAGGGATGGCAATATTATTGTGACAGTGGAGACTAACCGTTTAGCTAGATGACGATAGGCTAGCCGCACACACACAATAATATTGTCAATGCAAGATTGTCAAAAATCTTCATCAACATATGGTCCCGCATACTACGCAATATTATTGGCAATTTTTCATGGTACAATCTGACTTAGTCGCTCAGCAGCTAGATTCATGTGTGCACGTTTCATATAATGGATAGAAGGAAAAAAAGTGAGTGTGAGGAAGTGAGAGTACTATCATCAACAGTATCAACACTATTTTCGTTGTTTTCGTCCTACATTTTGAATAAAAAACGAACGTCCGTCTTTCTCGAAATCTTTTACTCAACTAAAATATTGCTGCGCGCCCGCAAACGACAATATTATTATTATTATATATTGACAATACCCCTGCCTCCCCCCAATATTGACGTGACAAAATCAGAATTTCTGGATATCCACAATAATATTGAACAATATCACCAATACAGGCCGCACGCGCATAATATTATTGACAATACGTACTTTATTGTCAATATTATTGTGTGTGTTGTCACTGCTTTCTCAAAGTGATTGTAAGGGATCACAATATGTTTCTTTGCAGTACGCACACTTACTACTTATATGTAAAAGTATGACTTGCGATTGTGTTCAAATATTTTTCACATTGTGACTTTGTTCCATAATAAGTTCGACACATCCAAAGTCCAACGAATTACGATAATTGCAACACGTCATTTCTGAATTCGTTATAAGACGAAATTTAATATTTTACGATTTACTTGGCCAGTGACATTTAGAGTGTGGCTTGGTCATGTTATTCGGAGAAATGAAGGTCATTCAAAGTAATAAAAAAGAATGATTTAATGAAATTATCATAGTAGACGAAAAGCAAATAAGATAAAGGCCGAAAGAGATATAAAACGAAAGATGCATAACTCACTTTCCATTACATGGATCGGTGTTTTGATATATTCACCAATAATGCGCAATGTTTGGTTTTGAATTTTATCTAATTTAGAAATATGACTATTAGGCACTTGAATCATATAGAAAACAGCCAAAATCTAATCTACTTATCACAAGTGCTAAGTACAATTTACGTAAATGTCGGGTGAATACCCCAACTCGATCCAGACAAAACTTTTAGTATATTAGTGTATTTTATTACCATTTCAATGTTCTATACGTCCACATGCCTAAATAATCCACAGCGGATATTCTATTTCCATTTACTTCTAACATAATTTCTTGTCGCCTTATCCCTCTGCTAAAGATCCATACATTTTGATTTTTCAACAGAAATTTCCAATCTTATTTTTTTAAGTGAATTTGCTAAGTTTTTCAAGGAATTTCGAATGTGTAATTGTATTTCTTGAAAATAAAATTGTCTTGCGATTTCAACGTCGCTGAAGACAATAATATTTAAATTAATTTAATTTAATGAAATCCATGAGACATGATTTTATTTATACAGGTAATTAAAATAGTTATTTTTTAATGATATTCGACGATTAAATGGATTTTTTTGGTTTTTCTAACTAAATATTGTACTCGTAGGTCCTTTAAACTTAATAAGAACCTACTTTGATAATTTATTTTAAGGCCACCAAAAGCTGTAAAAAATATTATAATTGGAAGAAAATCATAAATACCATGACATTTTGTAAATTAATTTTATTAAAATAAACTTGAGCTTTACAATTATTTATAAAAGTAACAAAGGGCTATGTTTTTTCTTTACTCCTATTATAATAAAAAAATATTTAAAACCACTTTGAATGTTATGGTGAGCACTTAAATAATCCAAATAACCATAGTAATATAAATTTTAACTTATTTTTATTCATATTATGTTAGTCTAGTTATTATTTTGTTCATACTTAATTGTACATTAGTTAGTCGTAGTCCAATTAAAAATAAGGCAAAGGTAATCGAAATGCACGCTTTCTGCCACAAATGTCAAAGTTTAGATTTGTTCTCCAATAGGAATTGAGAAATGTCATCCGCCATACATCCAGGGTCGTTTAAATGAACATCATGGCCTCCAGGTACTATTTTATATCTGAAATTTTTATTAGGCCATGCGGAAGGATCTCTTAAAAACGGTACGTCATCGTATGCGCCCAAGTCGACCATTTCCTCAGCTAATATAGCGAAAGTCGGCGTTGTGGGCGCTGTGTAGATTTTCTTTAAAAATTCACTAGGAAACGGTAAAAGGGTCACGTGCTTCATACGTTGATCGTAAGTGAATCTGAAATTAATGGGTTTATTATATTTACGTGGAATTAAAAAAAAACATTATAAGTAGCCTATGTGTTCTTCCAGACTATCATCTACATTTGTGCCAAATATCATCGAGATATGTTGAGTCGTTCTGGAGATACCTTCAAACAAACATCCATCCATCCATCTAAACATTCGCATTTATAATATTAGTAAGATGACAGAAAAATACATGGAGTTCAATAACATAATCCGGAGGCCTAATTTTACTCCTCTTTCCCTTCAGAAGGATGAGAAGGGGATGTGGATTTGGCGGAGGAGATGAAGCATAGAAATTTTTTTTCTCTGCGTCGTTCCTCCGTCAATAAAAGATAGTCAACGCTTCTATAATTGCCAATATATATGGGTAACTGACGAATGGAAGCTTGCTCGTTTGCCACCTTATTATATAAAAATAATGCTTATAACAGTCATTAAAGTGTCTTAGCTGTCTTTACTGTACATTTTAACATTGGTAGATTCCTTAACAACAATATTTGTTGTTGTTACGTTGTTTGTCTTAACACGAGCACAGAGAAGACAGACGTCAAGTGGAAGCAATTCTGCGTTTCGTCTGATGAGTGTGGTTCCCGAGACCTAATGGAATGGAAAAACTGGGGGCGCATAGGAAGGGCAAATATTCTCTTTCTGTGCGTTCCCTTCTCCGTTGATTGAAGGTAGGCAACGCATCCGCATTTGTGTCTATGGGCAACGGTCGCCTCACAATTTCGGCGAATTCAGGTGGCTGTTTGCCACCTTTTGATATAAAAAAATCATATTTAAATATTATTTAACGCTTTAAAAAGACGCCATACCTATACAATCCATCCCCAGCTGGTTCAATCATTCTCTCTAGCTGATGTTTCAATGCTTCATCGGTTAAACCTTGAACACTTTGCACCAATTCTTTTATCTGTAAAATTTTAAAAAAATTAAACAACAGGTAACGTATGACGCTTGTATTAATTTTACTTCTAACTAATATAGATGGATGGATGGATATTTGTTTGAACGGCCATCCAGACGGCTACATGGATCACAGATGACACAGTTGTAGAAGATAGCCTGGAAGAACATACTCGTATAGGCTTCTCAGTAAGATTTTTTATTCCGCGCGGACGAAGTCACGGGCGATAGCTAGTTTTCTATATTTCAATCAATCAAACGCATAATAGACGGAGGTCAAATTCCATATTTATCAACTCTTGTGTCTAAATCTATACTAACAATAAAGTGTAAACACACAATTTTTCTTTATAACGCAAAATCTTAGCAATCACGCCATATTCTTGAAAAAATATTTTTGTAATAAATATCCCTATAATTTTGATACGCTTATATTTTCACACCATTGATCTTAAAAGGCGAATAAATTGAAAAAAATGTTATCTGAGAAAGAGGCAAAAATTGCAAATCAATAGCAGCATATATGGATGGTTGCCAGGATAATGGTAGTTATCAGCCAATGGCAAAGGCCTTTCTTGTCAATTTTGACATTTGTAGTTGAAAGTTTTACGAAATGTGAACGATAAAAAAAACATAATACTTTTTATTATCTCGCGTCAAAATTAATCCGGTCGTTTTTGACATTATTTGGAACATATGCATACTTACTAATAGGTAAACATTTTAAAAGGTTATTTTTTTGTTATATATATATATACGACTATATCATTTGCATGAAATATTTTGATGATAAAAACAAAAACTCCAACATAATGTAGAAGTTTTATTAAGTAAATAATAAAATACCTTCTCCAATGTATATTTGGGTGCAGTTTCAATACCAGCATTGTGTTTCTTGTAACTATCCTCTTTGTAATAGTTGCCGTAATAGTAATGGTACCAGTCTTCGATGGGCATATCTACGTCCGTATTGTAAGCCGGTATAGGATCTAATTCCACCATCTTCGTCACACGTCCAGGGTACGCCAGGTTGAAATATTTACCTGCGCAATGGCAAAAATCAAATAGGCACAAAATAGCGCGGTGTATAGCCTATCCATGTATGTCAGTGCAGGGGAATAATATGAATTCAAATGACATCTCACTCGTAAATTGGGTTCAGTCGTCTAAGCTGCAGGCGATCACAACCTAACTTACGTACAACGTAACTTACCAAACACACGTATATATAAACATTTGCAATTACATATCAAGGAAAAAGATTATCCTGCGACAATCTAGTAATAAACAATTGAAAAATTAAAAAAAAAACTACTTGCCAATAGCTGCTCCCAAAGAATGGCCGATAAAAATGAAGTTTTTCCACTTGTAATATTCAACAACAGTTAAGACTGAGGGAACTAAGTCTTGAACAGAAAACCTCACTCCAAGCGGGAGAGTGTCCGATGATCCATTCCCTGGCAGATCCAAAGCCACGTAGAAAAAACTATTCGGTAACCTTAGTACTAGAGGTCTGAATGCTGTACAAGGCTCCATTCTCCCAGGACAGAGTAATACTGGAGGATTTAACGCATCACCCCATGTTAATGCTGAAAGAAATTTATTTTTAACTCTACTCTGTTGACGTAAATGGTCAAATTGGCCAAATGCCATACATCAAGTATACTATTATACCAATAACCTGGTGGTTAAGGGCGCGGACATATGATTACATGGTCGTGGATTAGAATCTCACCATGCAACTGTCCTAAACCATATCCTAGCACAAGCCAGGAGGTTAGTTAAAATGGTTACAACATTTATTGGTAAACTAACAAAAATCTGCTAATAGTACAAAAAAATAACATATTACCGGTTAGATTACCCCATGGTGCTTTTATATTTACAGCCGTTTCCGTTTTCTCGAGTGATTTCATTGCACTAAAATTAAAAATTATCTTATTACTTTAACCATAAGTATCGTGATTGTTGTGGAACTAAAGACTGGCCACTTTATTTATACACCAAATTAAAAATATAATAAAAAGACAACTTTATTACATCGTTTTATAGTTACGTGTTGTGTATTATAATTTTTGTGGCTTGAATATCGGTAATATAATTTAAGATGCGCTGGTGGAAAATTTAATATTACGTCATTAAAATATATAATTAGTTGTTTTTAGTTTAACTTCGTCTACCATCAATTAAAATGTGTGTTTAATTTAATAAAAAATTACATTTAAATAATATAATAATCATAACACATTTGTGTGGCATAAAAAAATTATGTTAGTACATAATATATTAAAAAAAAAAAATTGATGCGTGTTTTTTGTGACTGAATATTACTTTGATTTTTTTCTCATTTTCATTGTTTATCAGGAGCCCAGTGTATCGGGTCGGCACGTTGACCAAAAATTCTAAACAGGCTCTGATGGGACGTTGGACTTGTTTTCGCCCTAAACACTCCATCGAGGTCTAATGTGGCTGAAGGGCATATCTAATTCGGCTATCATATATGTTTTACATTCCGAATCTAGGATAGCCATCAAGCCCAAGAAAGGTTTCCCTTTAAAGAGCTGCTTAAAAAAATTCAACTCTCTACGCATAGACTATGCGTAGAGAGTTGTATTTATTATCTGTTAAAACATTAATCACCATAAACTATAAACACGAATGTCATTTGTTATCCACATAGCCACTAACTTTTTTACAAAAGACTATTAAAGTAAATTAAGTGAAAAGTTTATTTTGTTTTATGAAAAATTATTGGTAATTCACTTACATTTGTAATAATCTTGTTAACTTCATGACAATCACATTCAACAAAATACAACAAAACACTGATCCAAGTATTTCTAGGTTAATCTCTCAGTACTAATTAAGATTTAAGAAAAAAACACAAACACAACACATAATATACTCAAGGATGTTATACAATACCTATTTTTGACTTACATCCGTAAACTAAGAATTCTATACGAGAATCGACAAAGTATTTCTTATCTTAAAATGATAAACAAACAACCATTTCCCTCGCGTTCTGACATATATCTAACTTTGGATTAAAATGCAAAGACATAAAGTAGTTTTTTGTTTAAGGATGATTGATACAATGATAAATATTATCTATAAAGCATTTCATTTCAATGAAAATACATTTTGTATACGCAATATTAGCGGTTGCCCGCGACTTCGTCACCGCTGACCAAGAATTATATTATGTTATACCTCGTTCACACTAGGCCTGTCGCGTTGGCCTGTCGTAGACAGTTTTGTCCACATTATACCAATCCAGTCTGAGGCGTGGCTTATTAGACTACAGGGACAATGTCGTCAAGAAAAAATGGAATCCGCTACATAAGCAAGTCTTCAATTTATTACTACAGGAAATTGTCAAATAATTAATAATGAGATATAGAAAAAACCTTGGGTCAGAAAATGCATTAGTGTTCACTAATGCATTTTCTAGAAAAGAAGGAGGGTTTACTATTGATGCAGCTCAAGGCGGAAGATCCCGCAGAGTATAAATTAGCGACAAAAATACATTTTATAACCTCGAAAAGTAATTTTAGTTTGCCTTCTACGGGTGTCATTAGGTCAGTTGTATGCCAGCGCTGATTTCGAGCGCGACTGGCCTCGTGAAACGGGGTATTAGCTCAAGTTACTCCCGCTCACATTGACAAATGACAGACAGACAGATAGATTGACAGACAGACAGACAGACAGACAGACAAAGAATTCAAAAAATGGTTTCTCGTTATAAAAAACCACAAATACATCTTGTGTATTGGTTTTTTTTCGACATTACACACAGACACTCCAATTTTATTAATTGTATAAATATAGAGGACCTTGAATTTCAACTGCCGTAGTCGTATAGTATATCTTTTGTATTCTCTCTTTCTTTTAAATAATGAAAGGGATGGCAATATTATTGTGACTGTAGACTAACCGTTAAGCTAGATGACGATACATAAATTGTACGTCAAATGAAATAATCAATTATGTATAATTGTGGATTAAGATTGTAGCAACACTTGTCTATACTACACTATTGTAAGACATCACAATATGTTTCTTTGCAGTACGCACATTTACTACTTATGTGTAAAAGTATGGCTTGCTACTGTGTTGAAATATTTTTTTCATATTGTGACTTTGTTCCATAATAAGTTACGACACATCCAAAGTCCAACGAATTACGATAATTGAATCACGTCATTTCTGAATCTATATATATAAAAGAAAGTCGTGTTAGTTACACTATTTATAACTCAAGAAAGGCTGAATCGATTTGACTGAAAATTGGTGGGCAGGTAGCTTAGAACCAGGAAACGGACATAGGATAATTTTTACCCCGTTTTCTATTTTTTATTCCGCGCGGACGGAGTCGCGGGTAAAAGCTAGTCTATTATATATATAAAAGAAAGTCGTGTTAGTTACACTATTTATAACTCAAGAACGACTGAATCGATTTGACTGAAAATTGTTGGGCAGGTAGCTTAGAACGAGGAAACGGACATAGGATAATTTTTACCCCGTTTTCTATTTTTTATTCCGCGCGGACGGAGTCTCGGGTAAAAGCTAGTTCGTTATAAGACGAAATTTAATATTTTACGATTTACTTTGCCAGTGACATTGGGAATGTGGCTTGGTCATGTTATTCGTAGAAATAAAGGCATTCAAAGTAATAAGAAAGAATGAATGGTAACTGAAAAGCAAAGAAGATAAAGGCTGAAAGAGAGATATGGAAGAGTAGTACTTCATACTTTGCCGGTCTTGCAAAAGGACAGGAAAATGAGTATTGAACATTATAATGAAGTCCCTTATCCAGAATATGTATGTAAATATGGCACGAGTATATACTTTAAAAGATAATAATAATAAATATAAAAAATACGTAATCATATCAACTTTTAATTTTTATTCCAATCACGAACTAATTATTAGTCATTGGGTATTTAGTAAAAATTTTTGTATTGTGATCAGACGAACTTTGACTATTAATTATATTTTTTTTTAATCTACACAAGTAAATGAAATGGAGTGTCTGTATATCGAAAAAAAAACAAATTTCGTGAACATGATGACGTCATTTGATTTGCTTTATTTTTAACGAAAATCGGAATTTTTAACGGAAACGGCTGGGCCGATTTTGACGGGAGGTAGCTAATGTATGCTGGAATAATATAGGCTACTTTATTTTTTTTTAATTCAACAGTGATGAAGTCTCAGGAGACCGTTACCCTATAAATATTAATTTGCAGTGTCTGCAATATCGTAAAAAAATCACATCTTGATTGGGAATAATGGATTATATCATATGTCATTTTGACAACCAATTATAAGTTATCTGTCAAATATAAATGTCATGGACGTTATCACTTATCAATATTAACGTCATAGTCAATTGGTCGACACTCTTTGGTTAATTGTTATTAGTTGTTGTGTCAAGAGAATGTACTATGTAAATACGCGGAAAATAAATTAATACTTTATTTGTTATAGAAAACGATATTCAATAAAAACAAAACATATGTGTTTACGCCAAACTGTAAAATTATTTAATTAACTTTATTTCATGATAGTTTATTAAATACTGAAAACGGAATACAGATATTATGTCTTTATTAGAAAAGGAATGGTTTATACAAGCCCCATGGGGCAAAATATGCAGTGAGTATATATTCAAATTTAATAAACGTTAAAAACAAGTTTCTGACTTAAATTAATTATCTAGTCATGGTTGTGAGGTTCAAAGTACAAATAATACAAGGAAACAATAGTACATCTAATATAAAAACCTTGAAGAGATTATTTAAACCGAACTTAGAACTTGTCAGTGCTTAAAAGTAAAAAAAAAAAGATGAAACAATTGACTATCTAAATTATTTTAATAAAAATGTATAATTGATTCACATACTTTTCCAAACAGTAACAAATAAATTTTATAATTTTTATAAATTGCCAGTACTTTTTTTGGACGAAAGGAGGTTTAATAACTCAGTATATTATTTCAGTTGTTGCATGGGGTGACTGTTTGGATCCTCCCGTTCTTGTGTGCCACGGCAATATAGATTCCGCAGCCAGCTTCAGGCCTCTCATATCATTATTGCCAAAGAAGTTCTATTATGTAGGTCAGTATTTATAGTTACAATTGATGATTAGAGTATTATTCTAGTTATTAAGTGGACATTATGAGCACTTTTGTTTAAATTTTTAAATACACACATATATCAGTCCATCACAACTGTGAAACTAGACTGCGGAAACCTGATCTCTAAAATTGGATAAGCTATTACTTGGAAATGAAACCTTTTGGTGTGTTCCGACTTAAATGTGCCTGAGGAAGTTCATGTTAGTTAATTTTATCTCTATTATTCATTCCAATCCTCACCACCACAAAAAGAATAGGCCACAAAGCACCATGGTTTATAACCTGTCCATGCATAGGCAGTAGTACCAGTCAGTGGTCTATACTCTAGCAGTAGTAGAGTTTGGATCTTAACTCATCTATTATATGTTTAAATGCTTAATATATTTGTTAATGAATTTAACTTGAGCAAAAAGATAACTGAACAACTATACTAATGTTTGATATATTTCTGGTTGATTATGATGTACAATAAAAGTTGGCATACAGTTCTAATGCTTACTTCTTTAAAGCAAAAAAAAAAAAAAGAATTACTAAAGTGTATATTAATTGGTAAGACATTTGAATTATTTGTCAAGGTTTCATATGTTTTTGATACGAATGTTTTAGTATAGTAAAAATATATTGTGTTTGAAAATCATATATTTGTTACTTTGGACTTTAAACATTGATAATGTTGATATGAATTATTATCTGACTAAGGAATTATCTAAGATAAAAGAAGAATAATCAACAGACATTTTGGTGTAACTTTGGTATAATATTTTGGTATAATCTAATTTTGTGCAGTTGTTGCGGCTAAAATTTAGATTATTGACGGTCGAGTTGGCGATTGTAGCTTTTATGGCGAACACAATTATATCTAAGAACTTACTAGCCAAAGTTAAAAGTTGCGTAAGTTCGTAGATTTTTAATTATTGAATAAATATAATCGTATTTTAGGTTAGTTATTTCCACTACTTTTGACAGTTTTAGTTAAAGAATGGGCAAAGGCTTTTATTTTATACAGCCTTAAGTCATGTATGCTACTTAAATAAATAAAAAAATACTCTAATTTGATTAAAGTTTTTTAAACCAAATATATTAATTATTTTAGTTTTTATTGCGAAATGTTATCTTAAATTGATTAGAAATAATAAAAATCTGACATTTATATTGTTTAATTATTTCATAATTTTGAAGACACGGAACGCAAAACTACGAAGTAACAAAGAGTATGTAACTACTTCGTAGTATACTAGCGAAATAGTTACAAACTCTTTGGCATTATCTATCAACGGTTTTTCAGTTGCTTTCTGTAAATTCAGTTCTTTGCAATTTTGAATTGTAAGGTTGGATATGAGTCACAGAACCGAATCAGTCAACCCCGACACCACGTGATACTTTCTACCCTACTTCGCGAAGGGTGAGCAGTCCCCGCCTGATGTAACAAGGCGCGGGTGCCCGTGCGAGCCGAGGCTGGTCTGGACCTGGACCAAAAAGCCTCAGCTGCGGAGGCGAGTATAGGCGCCCGCACATTGGTACGCTAAGGCGGAGGGGCTGCTCATCCCATAGCGCCGGAGACGTTGCAAATTTATCTTGTTAGGGAACCAAATTCTGCCCATTTCATATGATTGTTTAAAATAAGTTTTTTTTTTTGTTATTATTTAATTTATTTAAGTAGCATACATGACTTAAAGCTGTATAAAATAACGCCTTTGGTCACTTATTAAAAAATACGTCAAAAGTAGTGGAAAAAAACTAACCTAAAATACGATTATTTATTCAATTCAATCTACGAGTTTCCGCAACTTTTAACTTTGGCTAGTAAGTCCTTAGATGTAACTGTGTTCGCCATAAAAGTTGCAATCGCTAACTCGACCGTCAATAATCTAAATTTTAACCAAAAACTGTACCGCGCTGACACTCGGGGTAATTTTACGTATCGATTGACACCTCATTCGTCAAAATCGGTTCTGTGGGCCTAGTACGAAAATTTGCGAGATTTGTAACGTCACGACAAAATTTGTATGTATGCAACTATCGTGCGTAAAGTACGAGTCTCATACAAATTTTGACATATTTTGACGATGACGTAACAAAAACGCCTATCACAAATTTTCGTGATACACTGTCAGTTAAGCCAATAGGCGATAACAACAGAACTTATATTCACGGGAAAAATATTACCTCTTTTATCAGTAGTCAGACGATTTTTTTTTTAATTTATTAATTAAGACGCTTGTATAAACTATATGCATATTATTTATTCAGGTATGGAGTTACCAGGGAATGGTAAATCGGATCCTTTTCCTCCTGGGGTGTTGTTCAGTTCACATGACCTTTTATATGCCATTGTAGTAGTCGTTAGACATTTTCGATGGGAAAAGTTTGTCTACCTCGCACATTCCTTCGGCAGTAACTTGGGTACGTTTCGACATAAAATTTATTTGTAACCAACTGTTTATTTGGCTTTAAAGAAGGAGGTTCGGCTGCAGCGAACCTTCATAGTGGTATAAGGACAGGGAGATGGTAAACCTAAAATATTCTCAATTCGACTGTCTTTTATTAGCCGACTTCAAAAGAAGGAGGTTATCATTTCGACTGAATTTTTTAGCTGTGTTCTGTATGTCCGTCTCTTTCTTGCTCTACATAAGTTATATCTTCCTTCTCTTTCATGTAACGAAATGGGAAGCTTCAAATGTTCCTTAACTTTCGATCTTATATCGAATCGCGCTTACAAAGTTTTTTTTTAAAAGTTAATATTTATTTTTTCAGGCAAAATGTACGCACTGACATTCCCAAATAAGTTAACGAAGATAATTGAATTGGATCCCATTACGGTAAACGGTGTTACGGATCATAAAAACTATACAAAATGGTAATTAATTTTTATTGAAAAAAATAGTTGTGTTTTTAACCAAACTTTATATCGTTTCAATTGAACAAATTTCTTACATGGCGACGATATTCCATATTCAAATATTTTGTGAAAAATTTGATTTTTTTTAATTTAATGACCTGGTAGCATAGACATGTCATGTCTTATTTGGTGAAAACTCTGAGATAGAATGAAGTCATAATGTAAAATAAGGGTAACTAATGTAACATTAGTTATGTGACAAGTTTTTAACTATGAAAATTATAGAATTTACGAGATTTTGACAGACATACAAACGAAAATTAAAAAAATTGGTTTTTCGAATTATATACATATATTCCAAATTTATTAATATGTATGGATGTAAAGGTATTTTTAAAAAATGTCAAAATATTGACGGTCTTTATTGAAAGAAGTAGGTAAACGGTTTCATCTTGAAGATTGAATAGTTAGGGATTTTTGTACCGTACAAAGTTATAGATATACAAAATGTCTTGTTTCTTTTCTAGGTACCAAAGATCTTATCACGAATATTGTAAAAACTATGAAAAGTATAACCTTCCTAAAGAGTTCGGACCTAAATACAAAAAGGAGGAGGTGAGATTAGACTTATTAAAAAGTTCCACAGATGTCCTACTTTCGTATGGTATAAAAATGTTCGCTTGTAATTTCAGGCTGTAGCTAAATTGATGAAAAATAGACATTTAACAAAAGAGACTGCGGAAGCCACACTCGAGAGATGGTCAGAACCAACTGGTGATGGTCATATCAGGTGAGTTAGACTTTCGTAACAATGTGGGTAGTTCTAAAACTACAGAGAAAGTACTTTGAAAAAAGGCAAACTAGTTTTTCATGTTATATTTTCAAAAAATCGAAGCCTTTAAAATTATTCAAAATTACTTTTATATTATTTTTAAATATTTAACCTCCAGATTGAGAATCAAAATAAATCAAAAGATATTTTTTTCCAGGTTCACATTTGATCAACGTTCAAAAATATTCGTCCATTATCAAATATCAGAGAAATTAGCTAAAGAATTGTACACAAATATTAAAATACCAACATTAGCTTTGGTCGCTGACGTATCTATTGACAGGGGCTTGTATAAAACGACGCCATTTTGTTTAGACGAGAAATCATATCCCGCGGGTAATTACAGAGTTAGATTTGTCTCTGGTTACCACGATGTTCACGTTGTAAAGCCAGAAGTTCTAGCGCCTTATATAAGTAACTTTTTATTATACGGACTTCAAGGTCTCGATAATACTGCCAAGTTGTAATTTAAATTTGGAACTATTTTTTTTTCGAAAACAGTGGTCTTCAACCTTTTTTAAAGTCTTGGGCAAAAGTTACTTTAGTTATAACGTTGAGTGTGATAGAAAAGATGAAAACATATTTTCAGGGGTACAAAACATTTTTTTTTATGATTTTATAATTTATAAATGTCAAGTAGCAATTATACTATTATTTTCTTATTCTATTAATTTGTGATGCTTATAGTTCCAGTCACACTGGATTTTACTTTTTTTTTATTTGCATTTATAAAAAATATTATCAGTTACAGAAATATTAAAAATATAACTTACTTGCTGTTGCTAATTATACATTCCTATGTATTAACAGAAGACTTAAAATAACTAAATAATAAAAAATTGACTCGTAAAATACAGAAATATTTTTTTATTATCGAGTCCAATATTTTTCGGTGATAACAGTCCAAATTATCCATTCATTTGTATACAAATGAGTGTTTAATGTACTTAATTATATACATTTTATCGTGTAAGGGTCATATTCAAGGTTAGGGTAGGATCAACTAAAATGGGCTTTAAGGTTTTTTGTTTTGACATTTTTTTTTATTTCGTTATTCTCAGTTAACATTATCGAAATAACGGATAAATACCATTATTTTTAATTAAAAATAAAAGCTGACATCTTACTCGTCAAAATGGGTACAGTCTTTTAGATTAAAAACGGTACAATGTAACTTACATTCAAACTATTATACATAAAAATTTACATACGCACAAAAAACATTACCCAAATAAGTCGAGTGAAGACATTTACTAATATTGTTTTTAAAACATAGAAAACATTAAGGTACAAATTTTTATTAGTGGCAACGTACGGTTGTTTTTGACGGGACCAGTTTAAATTTTTTAAGTTACGTATTAAGTTTTCATAGTAAATCAGGATTTGTAATGTTTTTTCTTCTGGTTTATATGGACAATAATTTTTACTGTAGACATATGCAATGTTTATTACCAGATTCTGTTGTTTTTTTTTTGTGAAAAATTACCATTTTTTTCTACTAATGTGATGTACTATGAATAAATATATAAAATATAGATGTTTTGTTTTATTTGTGTTAAAAAAAATATCAAAAATACTATTTAATAAAACCTTATTATATGGAATTGTATGGAAGAGGTTAATAAAAGACGTCAAATTAATAATAAAAATACACATTCTTTAATTATTATTACTTAAGTTGCTAGTGTTAACATAAAAAAATTACAATTATGTTTTAATTTATACATTTTTTTCAATTTTTTTTTATTAATAATACTCATTAAGCATTAACGACAATTTTTATTTCTTTGGCGATCGTAATTTTTGTTAATTTCAATCATTTTTAAATATTAATCTAAACTTGAAAAAGCTGAATTAAATGCAATGAATTTTTTTGCCAACCATCGTAGTGAAATGTTTTTGTTTTTTAAACATTGTTACATTTTCTCAAGACTGGGTGCCAGTGTCATTGTACTAAAAACATAAAAACAGTTTGGAAAAAAAAACAGAGACTATGTCACAGAACAAATATGTCTACAGTGGAATTTCACGAAAATTAATTTCTTCAACTGGCTAAAAAGCATGACATTTTATATATCTTTAAAATGTATGAGAAATTAATATTGATTTAATCATCGTTTCCACTATCATCTGACACCTCACCATCTCCAATAAACTCTTCTTCCGCCATATTAAGTCTATTCGCGAAGCTATTTATCTGTAACACCGATGCCATAGCCAATCCAGTACCTAAACTATACTCTATGGGCCGTAAACTCTCGTCAGCTGTGTCTATGATTGTGTTCTTTTTGTTTACTCTATGCCGTCGAATGTCTTTCAAAATTTCCCCTCGTCCTATTTGATCGAAGTCTGATTCACTTTCAGATGATGATAATTCTAAATCTTTCTTCGAAACTTTGAAATTTTCTTGTGAATTATTGTTTATTGATTCGCCAAGATGGTGTTCAAATTTATTATCTGTGATTGGTTTTGATTTTCTACACCATTTGGTTATTATAATAAAATTACTAAATACAGTGATCGTAATTAATTTGATCTTACATTTTAAACATGAATTCGCTTCATAAATATATCCCGAGATTTCTGTTTCGCTCATATAGAATTTATTTTTCAATCTACATCTTTGATTATTAAATACACCGCATGATTTTTTATTTCGTTTATTTAACAAATGTAACTTATTTATTTGTCTCAATTTAACTTTTTTCGTTTGTTTTTTTACTATTTTTGATATAAAACCTTTTCGGTCTAAAACCTCTTCGAGTTTTATTTGTCGAGAGAATTCTGGAACCACTTTTAGTTCTGGCATAGTTTTCGCCAACGCCTGTCTTTCTCTTTCCCGCATCACGTCTTCTCTTTTCACTAATTTCCTTTTCAATTCATTTAAAACAAATTTCGAAGTTTCCTTTTCTTTTTTCCCCGGCCCTGTTGTGACATCTTCGGCCGCTTGTGTGATACTATCGTCTTCTGTTTTAACAAAATAAAAAACTTCATCTTTTGTCTCTGGTTCTTTGTCTTCTATTTTCAAAATATTTTCTTCCTCGTCGTTTATTACATTACTGTCAACTATCGGATTATGATCATCTAACTTTCTATGCAATTTTTTTAATCTAATTTGTGAATTTTGTGCAGTCGCCAGACATTTTGTTATATTATCTATTAGATCTTCTATATCTTTATTAAGTATTACAACATTTAGTTCTTGTTTATTCATAGCACACGCATCTAGGAACATATCTATGCTGTTACACTTTGTTAGAGCTAATTTCAGTTCCAAAGAAGCTCTAGCTATGTCTGTGTGTACATCGGAGTACATCCAACTATCTTTAACAACTCGACCGGTTTTCGGTTCATCTTTAACACCATAGTTCTTAAGTAATCGATACATTCTTTCTAATGAATTATAATTCTCTCTGAATTCATTTATTAGATATTCTATGAGCGTTTTATGAATCCAGTAAATGAGTTCGTTATGATTTTTATACATTTTTCTAGCGTGTGTTGGAGGAATGAAGTGTACCATTGCTATATGTTTGAGTAACGTTGACTGTACAACTAGAAACACGTGATGAATTTTCTGTAATTTAAAAACATTTATATTACCAGAGATAAAATATGTTGAAAGCGTAATTTTACGCTGCGAAGTTAACTCTATAAAACATAGCACAGAGCATTCGACGTAGACAGTGGTCGTTAAATAAAGAGTCGTCAACTCAAATCCGTCCCTACCGAAAGGCTCGGACCCTACTCAAGTTAAAGGTGACTAAACTATAGTCAATTACGCTAGCCTAACCCTAAGTTTGACTTAACCCCATCTTTGAATTTCATAGTAAAGTGCAGGTTGAAACACAACAGGTTGGGTTTAATGAAGTATGCTCCCATTCGGGGAGAGAATCTCACATAACTATAGTCCAGTCGTGGAGCACTGTCACTCCCGCGTAAATACAATGAGTCTCGCTCGCACGGAAACAAAGGCCGCCGTCCTCAGGGATTGTAAACCTTTAATTGGAGACTATAAGTTTAATTTTTAAAAAGAGGAATCGAAATTAGCTAGACTACATGATAATGTTGACAAAACTGTTGATTTTTTTGTAATAAATGTGACAGGCGAGACGTCTTCGGAAAACAGTTACTCCGAAACAGAGGAATCGGATTCTGATTTTTGATTTTTTATTATTAGATACTTGTCTAGATTTGTATTACTTGTATTATTAAATGTAAATAAATAATTTATATAATAATAATAACTATATTTTATAAGTTGGTAAGTTTTCTTTCTCCTTCAAATAATTCATGTAAATCGCACTAAATACAAAAATGTTTGTAACCTCTGTCAGTAGGCAAAGAGGTCATTGTACGAAATTCTTCGTGCTCCGCGACCGGACTATACCTTGTAAGTTTTCCGTTAAGTATTCCTCCTAGGAAAAAAAAGGTTTAAGCACAATTATGTCTTGTTCCAATACTCACTAATAAGTTATCATTGTCGCGATTAGTGACCGCGTCCCAAGCGAGGTCGTCTCTGAGCCAGGATGCATTACCGAGCACGGCGGAGGAAGCGCGCGCAAGTAGCACAGAGAGACTGCTCTGTTGACGACACAGCATCACGTGTGTCGCCTCAATCACTGATGATAACGACTCCCTAACATGACAAATGTAAAAAAAAAAGCTTTATTTGTTTATTATAAAACTGTGTTTAAAAAAACTGTATATGTCGGTGGTCAAAAGTGGACTAACATTAAATTCCGCATATATAAAAATATACATACTCTTATTAAAAAATTCGTGTTAATGTTTATTAATCTACTATTGTCAAATAAAAATCAAAAATATACAATATTAGAAAACGTAAGCCTTAGATGATTTTATACTTTATACTAGCTGTCGACTGAGACTTCGTACGCGCGGCTTTAAAAAGACTTAATAAGTAGCCTATGTGTTCTTACAGACTATATTCTACATCTGTGACAAATTTTATCAAGATCCGTTGAGCCGTTCCGGAGATACATTAAAAACAAACATCCATCCATCCATCTAAATTCTAAACATTCACATTTATAATATTAGTAAGACTGTAGTAAAAACTAGCAAATGGATGCGTGTGTATTGTGTGTGTGTTTCAAGTAAAATAACATGTTTTTTATCTTAATGATATTATTTTTAAATTTAATTTTAAATCTTACTAATATAAATGCGAATGTTTAGATGGATGGATGTTTGTTTGAATGTATCTCCGGAACGGCTCAACAGATCTTGATGTAATTTGTTACAGATGTAGAACATAGTCTGGAAGAACACATAGATTACTTACTATATATTTTTTTAAAGCCTCACAAACAAAGTCTCTGAGAGACAGCTAGTAATAAACAATTTTATATTCTTTCATGTAATATAATAAATATTTTATACAAAAACTATACAATTTATCTATGGTAAAAATACACTACAAGTTATGGTTAGGTTAGTACTTACAATTTAGTATGTAGTGCAGTATATTCCCTGCAGAGTGCAGCAGCGCGACGAGCAAGAGCGAGATAGTCGCGCATTAAAGACAACAAATCTGGTAAACGACCCCGACATTGTCGTCTGTGTACCCATCTCACACATACTGGTAGTAACAGATACGATGCTGTACGCAGTAATGTAGACCGCTGTAAACTGAGTGTGTATAGTAGACATTTAATAATTGTTTCCCTTAAAAAAGTGAACTATAACTAGGATGTTTACCTGGTAATATACCTATAGGGTTCTTACGATGAAGGAAAACATCGAGATGCTGCACATATCTGAGAAGAAATTCAATGATATGTGTGAAGTCAACTTGCACTGGGTCAGCGTGGTTGACTATGGCCTAGGCAACCCTAATTTAAGATAGGCTCGGAGCCCCTCAGTGGGGACTTATAGTGAGCTGATGATGATGAATATATTTTTAAGCCTATCTAAGAGTTTGCACATACTATTAGTGTACAGAAAAAAAAATCATACTAATATTATAATGCGAATGTTTGTTTGAAGTTATCTCTGGAAAGGCTTAACGGATCTTGATAAAATTTTACACAGATGTAGAACATAGCCTCGAAGAACACATATTTATTATGTTTTCTTAAATCTGCGCGAACGAAGTCGCGGGCGACAGCTTGTAAATTATATTTCCTTTGCTACCCGTTACTTCTGCTGTCAAATCTTACTGTTTCCATCTTTTACATTTTAGAAAAGATTACTAGAATGAGGCTTGATGCCATTATCATCCAAAATACAAAAAATCTCTGTTTTACTTCTTTAATTGTTTTTTTAAATATTTTCTTTGACTCTGAGATTTGTATTTCCAACCAACTTAATTGTTGATGACTTCCAGAGTAGAGTAAAGTACCATGTGGGATGACAATCAAGTGCATATTAATTAAAAAAAAAAGAATAAAAACACAACTCACTTCCGAGGTGGACAAGCTACCATACAAGCTGCCACTAACGCAGCAGCTGTAACCTGTTCTCCAGTTGTCAACCAGCCACCAGCTTGCCGCACCACTACTGGTATCTCCTGTTCAACCTCTGCACAATCCTCTCTGAACAGTAACCCACTTTCCAAGATATATATGATGTTATCCCGACTGTACAGTAACTAGAAATGCAATATGATTAATTTAAAATTATGGCTAAAAGGTTAAAGACCCAAGAAAATACTGCTTAAATTGTGTACAAAAGGATATATGTAAGAAGCGAAACACTAATACTAAAAATATATTGTTGGAAAAATAAGTAATTCTTCCCACACCTTTGTAATTTAAGTTTAGTATAGTACAGTTTAGATTTAACTTAGGTATATGTAATCATTGTTTTTTAAATGTATGTTGATTTAGAAGGAAAGCTATATTATCACTGAGTAATATGGACTATATTCTTTAATAGATTTTTTAAATTCCGCGCAGAAAATTCAATATAATAATCAATTACCATATTCGGTCTTAACTTTATAGCAATCCATTTCCTAGAAAGCACAGGCGGATTGAAGTCTTGTTTCATAAATAATGCCATCTGTAATTAATATAATAATAGCTGGAATTATTAACACATACATAACACAGGCATTGGCACATAACAGTTATTAAAAAGTTTAAACTACGTAAATTTAACTAATGAATAACTTTTACAGTATTTCTAGTACTTTTATAGTGATATAAATTTAAGTATATGATTATTATAGTAATAAAATATGCTCCTTACTTTTATTATCTTTGTTTTTATTAGAAAATGTCATTTATTTCTTATTTATATATTTATGTATAACCTAGTTCTCTCTTATTTTTATAAACAGCTGATATTTGACACCGGCAACGGCAATGACAAACAACTTGAGTGACTTGACGCTTGACGCCAGTCATTTGTGACAGTTGATTTGTTTTTCACAGAGTAAATATTATTTTATTTACTAATAAAATATCCTTTAACAACGAAATCTCAAGAAACGGCTAGTAATCATTTTCATAAATACTTAATATACTAAATAATTATGAAAACTTATTGAAATTTTACTCCAGTTCGATTTTTTTTTAACAGGTAGGTGCCTACTTACAATTTTTAATGGATTTCTAACGAGATTAATGGACATATCAATTAACAAGACAAACCCATTAGAAGTATAACGATGTATAATAAATACATTATAGCTTAGCAGTAATATGAGAATATGAAAAAACTATATACTTTAATATTTTATTTTATGGATATTTGATTTGTACTAAAATAAATTTTTGTAAACCATTTTTAATGTTTTCGCGGGTTTATGAAAAACATTTTGACAATACAATCAACGTCAAAAAAATATTAGCGCCATCTGGCATCAGCAACGACTACAAAAAGTCTGGTCTTTAAAATATTTCTGTTAATTTACTAATTTTATTAAAGCAAAAGTTTATGTGGATGGATGGATCTTCGTCTCCGTAACGGATGTTGGTTAAATTTGGCACAGATGTAGGACATAGTCTGAAAGAACATATAGGTTACTTATAATTTTGTTTATTATGTCCTTCCGCCGTTATTCGAGGCCTTGTAAACAATATTGAGATGACATAGTCTGTCTTCCGGCCGCCATTTTAGTCGTTGTAGTCCTCTTTACCGCTGAAATATGTTTTACCGCCTTCCGCCAAGTTCACCAGGTGCCGAACGTTGGAGTTCGTTTCATTGGCGTCTTGACTTTCGTGCCGCGAAGACTACTAACGCTGCTAGCGTTCGTGTATATTTTCTAATTAAAGTTTTAAATAAGTCTTAGAAGTTGTAGTCCCGTTTTGATAGTCGTTCTTTTCAAGAAAGGAATTATGTCTGAAAGTGAAGAAAATGTGGGCCAGGCGTCTTCGTCCTCAACTACAAGCACCGACGAAGATCTGCGAAGGAGCCGTAAGAGGAAAGCGCCGCGCAGAGAGGGAAGAAAACACAAAAAGAGTAAGGTATTAGAACACCTTGCCGAACAAGTAAGTCAAATACAAAATTATTTATCATGCGGGGCGTTCCCTCCACGTAACTGGTACTCGTACGACCTACAGCAACAACCGCCAGTAGTTACGAACATCGATGACCCGTCTCTCGGTCAAGACATGTTTCAAAGTCAATCCATTACCGAGGCTCCTGCCGAGTCGCCCCTCGAATTCGAATTTAATTTAACGACTAACGTAAAAGAGTCTTCGATTCCTAAAACATCTATAGACCATTTAGAACTTTTAAATTCATTACAACATTTTAAATCGGAAATTTGGAATAATGTGCGGTACTCCGAAATACAGAAATCTTACATCTCTCGTCCAGGGTTCATTGAACTGGAAGTAAATGACGAGATTAAACAATTTGACAAAGTAAACTCATTAGCGGGAACAGATAGGTCATTCGGTGCGATTACTCATGCGATAATTATGCAAAGTGATGCTCTAAAAACAGGTGTTTCTCAATTGTTACAATGGGTAAACAATAGCGAGAGTATCGATAAAGAGACTTTACTTATGAAAATTAAAGACATTTTTTCGGGTGATTTCCAAAAGATTTCTCTCGACTGTTTACAATTACTTTGTGGTCGAAGAGCTGACGTAATCGAACAAAGGCGTGAATCAATTTTAAATTTAGTAAGAGATAAATTTTTAAAATCGTGTCTTAAAAAGATACCTCCGTCTAGCGACTTTTTGTTTAGTAAAGATGAATTCACAGAGTTTTTAAAGAACAATGGAGGTATTAATAAAATATTTTCACGTCCCTCTTTCTCTGCGCAAGAGAAGAGAGTTATATCTGGTCCCCGGGCTGCGCAACCTGGACCCAGCAACTATAAACAGACCGGTCGCCCCACGGCACCGTTTGCTCCACGCTCTCAACCTCCTCAGGGAGTTGAGCCATATATTCAAATGCACTCGTACGCTCCATCACAACCTTTTCCTTATAATTATCAGTTCCCAGGCTATGCTGGAACCCAAAGATTTTTTCGACCCCAATTTAAACAACAGCGTTTTACCTCAGTTCAAGCCACCCCTAATACGAGAAAGCCAGCTACTCAAACCAGTGCTCCCCGAAGCGGGGCAAAATTCAATAGGAGATTTTGACATAACCCAACCGTTTCAAGGGGGCAGATTGCAGACGTTTGTGGAAACTTGGGCGAAATTAGGCGCTCCAAGCCCCCTACTCAAAATAATAAAGGGATACAAAATTCCTTTCCAAGCACGTCCGCCTCTTGTGTTGCCGTGCCTCAACAAAGTTTCCTATCAAACTACCCCCTCTCGGGAAATGGATCGAACTATAAGAAACTTATTGATGGAAGGAATTTTAGAGTTTTGCCCCGAAACGCCCAGTTTTCTGTCTACCCTATTTTTAACCCCGAAAAACGACGGCACTATGCGCCCTATTTTCAACCTGAAAAGACTGAATCAGTTTCTAAAACTATCCAAATTCAGACTGATTTCAGTTCATCGAATCCCAGAGTTTTTACAACCGAACGACTGGTTAATAAAAATAGACTTGACACAAGCTTATTATCATGTACCTGTGGCACTCTCACATCGCCGTTTCCTAAGACTAGCTTACAGAGGACAATTGTTACAAATGACCTCTTTACCTTTCGGTCTGTCGACAGCACCCAAAGCGTTTGCGACTCTAACAAACTGGACTGCGGAAGTCTTACGACAGCACGGAATCCGGATAGTTGTATTCCTAGACGATTTCTTAGTCGCGAGTCAGGACAAGTTGAAACTCGAGAAACAAACTCTAGTTGTACTCGAGACCCTACGGGAGCTGGGCTGGGTAGTGAATACCGAAAAATCAATCCTAAGTCCTCAGAAGTCCATAGAATATTTAGGTCTAGAATGGGATACGTGGAAAAACACAAAACGCTTGCCACCAAAGAAAGTAGAAGGCATAAGAACTATGATTACAAAGTTGTTGAGGAAACAACACGCATCAATAAAGGACCTCCAGAAATTATTGGGGACCCTGAACTTTGCCAGACTAGCGGTACCCCTCGGAAGACTAAACTATCGTTGTCTTCTCACACATTGCAACGGCATGCTGCGAAGAATGTTAGAGGGAAGTGCTCCTCTCCCCAATCACGCAATAGAGGAGTTAAAGTGGTGGAATCAAAACTGCGACAAGTCTGCCCGCCTTCATCCACCGCTGTTGACCCATTTCCTGACAACCGACGCAGCGGACGTAGGCTGGGGAGCCGAACTGGATGGTGTACAAGTGCGAGGCGATTGGACAAACGAAGAAGAACCAGTTCATTCGAATTTGAAAGAGATGCTAACCATTCTAAGGTGTCTAGAGCGATTTGCCCTTTATCTGAGTCATTCATCAGTACTGCTGCAATGCGACAACAAATCCGTCGTAGCATATCTGAGGAACGAAGGGGGGTGTCGTTCAATGAAGCTGATGAGCTTAACCTACAAAATTTTCAAAATAGTTGCCAGATTCGACATTTACCTGATTCCGCATCACATCCCTGGAATGTACAACAATGTCGCCGATCGCCTCTCTCGAAAAGCTGTTCTACCCGAGTGGCATCTCCTTCCTCAACTAACGGAGATTGTGTTTCGGAAATGGGGCACTCCAGAAGTCGACCTGTTTGCATCACATCGAGCCCACGTCGTACCAAAATATGTGAGTTTGGACCAGAGGGATCACGAAGCTTGGGGGCACAACGCCTTTGCCTGGGAATGGAAATTCAAGCTGGCATGGGTCTTTCCCCCGCCGAATCTTATCCCGAAAGTGCTAATGCATCTCAATCGTGCGATAGGAACTTACATAATAGTAGCACCGAGATGGCCGCAAACGTTTTGGAGAGCCGACCTGAAGTCGCGTGCAATACCTCCCCCATTCACAGTGGACCGGCTAGAAACCAAGCTGATAGACATGTCAACAGGCCACCCCCCTCCAAAAGTGCAGAAGATGACGCTAGAGATATGGAAATGTGGGGGTGGTCTAAGGCAGTAGAGCTTTGGTCAGCGCAACAAAAGTCGTTATTGCGAGCAGGTTGGCGAAAATCAACGATAAATACTTACAAACCTGCGTGGACTCAGTGGCTCAGTTGGTGTCAAAACTCTAGTATTAATCCTACGAGTCCGACGGGTTCAGATTTAGCTCAATATCTGGCAGATCTCTACATTAAGAAGAAGTTAGCATATAGAACTATTTTGGTGCATAAGTCTGTTGTTTCGACGCTATGTAACACAGAAGACAGTAACCGTCTCAGTTCGAATGTTTTGGTTAGGCAGATATTGAAATCCATAGCCATAAATGATGCAAAGAATCGTTCCAGGCCAAACATTTGGGATGCAAATATCTTAACCACTTGGCTGTCGAATAATAATTCTAGCATCCAAAGATTGTGGGAAGTATCACGAAGATGTGCTATGTTATTGTTATTATGCTCAGGACGCAGAGTACACGACCTAACTCTCCTTAGTGTAGCAGATGGTAACTTTATAGATGACAAGGAGGCAGATTGTATAACATTCTGGCCTTTATACGGGTCTAAGACTGATTCTGTATCATTTTCCCAATCAGGTTGGAAACTGCACTCCAACAGAGATAACACAAATATAGATCCAGTGTTTTGGGTTAGAAAGTTAGTCCAAATTAGTACAGAACGACGTAAGGAGGCAAAAGTAAATAATTTATTTATAACAATTAGAGGTCCGCCCAGAGCGGCTTCTAGAACTATGATTTCAGGATGGGCAAAATCTATTTTATCCGAAGCCGGTATTGATGCAACCCCGGGGAGTGTAAGATCGGCTGTGGCTTCCAGAGGTTGGACAGATAGGGAACCAATAGACACAATATTAGCCAGAGCAAATTGGCGATCAGCAAACACCTTCTTAAAGTTTTACAATAAAGAGATAGATTCAATTACTTCTAATTGTAATGTTACATTAGGATCGCTATTTGAGCCGATTGTATAACACTTTTATCTGAAAAAAAAAAAAAAAAAGAAAAATGTATATATATATAGATAAAAAAAAAAAAAAAAAAAAATTAAAAAAAAAAAATAAAATAAAATAAAACAAAAAAAAAAAAAGGATAATAATAAAAAAAAAAAAGAGAAAAAAAAAAATTAAAAAAAAAAATAAATTAAAAAAAAAAAAAAAAAAATAAATCACATTGGCGTCTTGTTCACCAGGCGAAAACAAACAATGTCTCAATATTGTTTTACAAGGCCTCGAATAACGGCGGAAGGACATAATAGCAGAGTTTTACCTACCATTAAAACTCATATTATGTCCGGAGCCTTATTCGAGGCCTTGAGTAAATTCTGCCTGGTAGTTACTCTTTTACAGATTATTGAGACACCAATGAAACGAACTCCAACGTTCGGCACCTGGTGAACTTGGCGGAAGGCGGTAAAACATATTTCAGCGGTAAAGAGGACTACAACGACTAAAATGGCGGCCGGAAGACAGACTATGTCATCTCAATATTGTTTACAAGGCCTCGAATAAGGCTCCGGACATAATATGAGTTTTAATGGTAGGTAAAACTCTGCTATTTTCGCGCGGACGGAGTTGTGGGCGACATCTAGTATAATAATACATACTACAGCGAGAGCCTGATATCGCGAAAGGTATAAACATGAATTGACCTTTCTAATCTAGATAATTCTCAATAATTTAATAACCAAACATGTTTACTTTCCTACTGTAATTTATATTACTGTGGCAGTGACGATGTCAACTTAACCTTGGCCGAAACTTCGTAATATTTAGATGTATCCACGCTATATCTTTCAATACCAAACATCATATATAGAGCACAATATGAGTAGGAGGCAGTTTTAATTTTAGGGGAGGTGAATCGGGGATTTTGGGATTTATTCGAGCATGGCAGTTAAACATAAGGGAAGAACCTTCCATGCAATTCAGCCTCCTCAACACACACATACAACTGTCTAAATAGTACCGCGCGTTTAGGGAAGCCGATTAGAAAAATATAAAGCAAAAAAAATTATGGTTAAAAATGCTTTAGCGCGTCATTTTGAAGCAGTATGAGTGAATTACATACAGAAAAGTCTACTACTATCTAATATTTTCCACGCTACAAAAATAAATAGGAGAGTATCAAATTCGCATGAAAAAAGTCACCTTAATATTATCAAGAGTGATAAATGATTTGAAATGTAGATAATCTTGAATGTAATTAACTCATCCTTAATCAGACGCAGTTGAATATTTATATTAAGGTATTTTTTACTTAGTATTCTAACCGGCTGCATTAAAAGCACGGCCCTATATGGAGAGGTTTATATAGTTTTATATGTGGTGGGTAAGATAAAAGGTAACGGGTACCCCGTTTGGGTATAATTCTCCATCCTTATATTTAACTCCCACGCTCGAGTTAATTATAATAATTAATATAAACTATTATTTTGGCACATTAATTCACTGCAAAGAGTATATACTCTATTGATTCACTGTCGATAAAAAAAAAAAAAAACAGTGGCACGTCAAGTTCCAAATATGGCGGGAATATTGATATTTGACATTTTTGATGAATACAGTACCATAATATAAAGTGGTCTTGTAAATTAAGGTTATGTGAGAATTTTTTTTTTTTACTAGAAATAACTTGGAATTTACGAGTTTTAGTGTCTATGGATTAGGTTTTTGATTAGTATGAGTGGGCCTAGCACGAACATTTGTGACAATAGCCATCGACAAAATTTGTATTATTTATGCATTGTTTCGAGGGTAAATACACCAAAAATCTCATAATAATTTTGACTAGTTGACGATGACGATACGAAGTCGCTTGTCGAAAATTTTCCTGCTAGGCCCACTGATATAAACATGATAGGCATGCATATGTGACTTGTAATTAACAAGGATGTTATCATATTGTGAGTAAGATGTTAATTAACGTATAATGTAACAAGTAATAAATTGATGCGTTAAATGGCATTGTAATGTTGATCGTAATCAAATGGACAGTCGACTTCGCACAAGATGCGCGTAAACATCGCACTGTGAGTCAAATTAACTTCTTTATTAATTTATAAAAATCACTACCGTAAATAATTGGTTTGAATCACTTAATGTAATTTTTGAATACTAAACCTACACTAAGGAAGAACACTTAATTAATTCTTAAATAACCATTTTATATATGTAATCTACTAGTTGTCGCACGCGACTCCGTCCGCTCAGAATTAAAAAAAAAAACGTAATAAGTAGCCTGTCTTCTTCTAGACTGTGTTTTAAATCTGTGTCAAATATCATCAAGATCCGTTGAGCCGTTCTGGAGATACCTTCAAACGAACATTCATCCATCCATCCATCCAAACATTCGCATTTATAATATTAGTAAGAAGTAAGATAGATGGATTGTTTGGTACACGTTTGACATATAAGCGATTGTCAATTTTTCACATGTCGAAAATGGCGTCTGTGCCTCAGGGGTTAATCACTTGACTTGTAATCTGAATGTCCTTGTTTCGAATCCCGTGTATCAACGTGTTTTTCAATTTATATATCCGAAGTTATTAAGATAAAGGAAAACATCTTGATGTTTTATTGGAATCAGTGACACTACCTAGTACAAATATTTGTGCCAGTCGCCATCAACAAAATTTGTATTCCTCGTGCAGTGTATCGGACGTAAAGTAGAACAAACATCTCATACTAATTTCGACATTATTGACGATGACGATACGAAGGCGATTGTTACAAATATTCGTGCTAGACCCACTGGCCCAAACATTCGAATACTCGATGTCGTCTATTTAAAAAAAAAAATATTTAACTTATTTAAGGATGTATAAATGAACGTGGTTATAAACAACAAATATAATTTATAAAGTTTAATATGCAAAAATGATGTTAAAGATTTAAAAATAAAAAGTACAAAAATAACTACTGGCATTAAATAAATGAAAAAAACATTAATTTGAATAAAAAATAAAGAATCTCCAAGAATTAATTTTATGAAACTAAGTTTTTTAAATGATTATTATATTTACAGGGAATCAAATGCAGAAAAGGTGCTTTATCTTATGACTAGCTGTCGCTCGCGACTCTGTCCGTGCGGAATTAAAAAAAAACTTATATGTTCTTCCAGACTATGTTCTACATCTGTGCCGTACAAATTTCATCAAAATCCGTCGAGCCGTTCCGGAGACACATTCTAACAAACATCCATCTAAACATTCCCATTTATAATATTAGTGAGATATAAGTAGTAGGAATAAGATTAAACAAACATTTCTCTTATCCTATTTACGTTACTTATTTTTTACAGTTGTTTTCTGACGACTGGCTTGTTTATTGCAGTATCGGCTCAGAATCCTATCCTAGCGGAACAATCAACAACCGAAACAACCGGTAGGTATTTAAAAGAAATAATTTTCAACTTAATACAATAATTTTATGCCACTTGGCGCCATTACTCGCCCTTGATTCTGATTGGAAGAGCTATCGCAGTGTTGCCAATGAAAATTTTTGCCCCACTTTACGGCTTTTTACACAATGTAAAAAAGCTATATTAATATGGAAGAAAGAAAACATTTAACAACATTCGTCTAATGACACTGTTTTAAGTTTTTTTCAACATTATCTTCAAAATGTTTGCAAATTTTCTCTCTTTATCTTAGAAAAATCTTAACTTTTTAAGCATTAAAATTTTATATAAATTTAATTATTCCCGATACAAATCAATGCCGTTCAATGACTATTTCTCTTTTTATTAAATACTAACTTTTACCCGCGACTCCGTCCGCGCGGAATAAAAAAATGCATACAAGATAAAAAAGTTCCTATGTCTCCTAGTTCTAAGCTACCTCCCCATCAATTTTCAGCTAAATCAGTTCGAACGTTCTTGAATTATAAATAGTGTAACTAACACGACTTTCTTTTATATATATAAGATAGATATTTACGGAATTTTATTGACACTCCTAACGCTTTAAAAGTAAATTTCTAAAACAAAATCAATTAATTACTGTAGATTTAAAAAAAAATCGCAGATTTAGCTACGTTCATAGGGTTTTTTTATAGGGGGCAAACGAGCAACGGACCAAAGGGTTGAGGCAGTAGGCCGTATATTTTGTAATTTTTGGCCTGAACGTCATACCATTGGCAACACTGAGTCAACGCCAGCTGAAGCTTATGGCGCGTTCGTTCGCATAAACGTCAAAACCTCAAAACTTTCAATTATGATTCTAATCTAAAAATATAATTTTTAATTTCGTAGAAACGACATCAAAAAATTGTATTACGTCTAGGGGAGACGGCGGCAGCTGTGTGGGACGGAACCGCTGTGACTACGGTACTCAGTACATCGACTTCACACTCTACGTACCACATGGTTACATCAAGTAAGTACTAGTAATATTAGGTCGTTCGGAAAGTCATTTCGTTTTTTCCTGATTTAGGATTCGTGTATTTTCGAAGATGCACCACGTCCTGGAAGTTAGGTTGGAGCTGATAAAGGCATTATTAAACATAGAAAATAGAAACAAACATAGAAAAAAACTTGAGAGGTGTGTTGAGACACCCGGATGGAACGAAGTTCCTTTCGATTAATTAGTGAAGGAACCAATGTTTATTCTATGAATAAAAAACTTAAGTCATCACAAGAAGTACATTTTATTTCTATGAATTTTCGTTATATATTGCCACGTCGTTGCCATGGTTACTATAGCAAAAAGTGTCGTGACAACTTTTCGTAAGATTTTTTTCCGTCTAGCCCCCTTTCACAACGCGCGATAAGGAACTTCGTTCCATTAAAAACAAAATGACTTTCCGAACAACAAATATTTAAAAAAAAGATCCGAAACTGCCAGTAGGCAGTTTCCTGGAAGTACGAATCTATGACACCGCGCTGTTCAAAATTTGTCATAATATTTAGGCCACAAATGAATTGTTGTGTTGTGACGCGATATTAAAAACCAATGAAATCATTTATTTTTATAATAACCAGTGAAAACCTGCGCAATTTTAATATTTCTGTAGTTTGAAATACGATTAGAGTAATTAAAAACTAGTTTAAATCAGTGTTATAAAAGCCAGTGTTTTTCATTGTTATAAACGTTAAAACCTTCATGGTTAATAGTTATATTAACATTTTAAAAAAGGATTCCTTTGAGATAGATAAGAAAAAAAATGCATAAATACACGATTCTAAATATGAAAATTTATAATCTGGTATTATACCGAATTTAAAATTCAGATTAATTCGGCATTTCCTTCTCGGATTTAATAATAAATATTCTTACGATAAAGCTCATAGCGAAGTATAAAAATGTATGCAAAATATGGCATTGTAAACGATTAATTTCATTGCCGTAACATTCTTAATTCATATCATATGCATATGTGTAAAGAACATTACTGTTATCTTTAGATTTTATAATTTAATGAAAGGTATGGCAATATTGTTGTTATATATGTTTTGTCACCGTGGAAATCCGTTAAAATTCGAAGTATGATTTAAAATAGGGTTAAAATATTGATGTGTGATTGTTGCGTCAAAGCGCCTACTACTTTTTCATAGCAATTCCCCACATTAAATATTAAGCAATTAATAAACAAACAAAAAATACATTAGAAAAAAATATATTACTCGATTTTTGGTTTGAATATGTTCTTTGTATATAATCTCTTTGCTAATCTTTTACACAAAGGTCTACACAATCTGCATACTGCATCTGACTGTTCAAATGATTAGGAAGAATAAACCCATACTTACTAATCTTGATATTTTCCAGACAATGTCTCGAAGACGAAGTGTGCTGTCCGCCTAACTTCGTGACACCCGAACCTGAGCGATTGTTTACACCTTCTGACGATTACGATTTTGATGATGATGATTAATGATCTCAATAAATTGATAGACGATTGGTTGAAAATGACAACTTTTGTTTCGTTACGATATAAACGCGGCTGTTATTACGTGACTTAATTCTGTCTATATTATTACTTCGAATTCACACCACCGTTACCATCAGCGCCAAAAATGTCAAATTCAAATAGGCACAAAATGCGACGTCGTATAGCCAGTCTGTAGAGGTCAATGTGATTAATTTAAAATCGATTTTTTTTTAGTAACACTGGCCATAAATTCAACTTTGACTGTAGATGTCGAATGAAAGGAATATTAATGCCCCGTTTACATTATTTTAGTCAAGCTGCTGAATCCAACGCTGGATTAAAACGTCAAAATGAATTTTCACTACGGTGCTGGAATGCATTCCAGTGTGAATGTATCTTATTCAAGATATAATCCAATGTTGGATTATATAATTGAACTGGAATAATGTGAACTGGTCATTAATACAAGCGTCAGCGTAATGACGTCTGTAAATTTTGAGAATTTTTGATCTATGGTGAAGTTAGCTCCAGAAACACTATGTTGCTAACTTCACACAATTAAATTTCGACGTATAATTTTTACAAAGTTAACTTATAAGTACTACAAACAATTATTTAATTTAAGAGATTTTTTAATTAACAAGAAAATAAAATAAAACAAGCTGAAAAATATTTAACCCGTTTTATTTACAACTTAATGCTATTTATTTATTTAAAAAATCATTAAATAAATTCAACAATATCACAAGATAGATAAAAACAAATTATAAATTTGAATACAAAAAAAAATGATAAATTTTCTTTCAATCGATTATTTTAGAAGAAAATTCGTTAACTATGTACAAAATAGAAAATAAGTTTCATAAAGAGTTTATCAAAATTTTCCAACAATCAACCTAGATTGTTGGAAAATTTTAATAAAAGTATTTAAATGTAAGCCAAATATGTTATTTAAAGAAATCATTCCAGTCTTTAATCATTTTGAATATATAATAAATATAACCTAGACTAATATTTCAGTCAAATATTACTAATATTATTAAATAATAAAGTTTAGACGTATAAATGTTTGTTTTAGAACGTATTTCCAAACTGCTAAACGAATCTCACTAAAATTTTGCACTGATGTAGAACATTGGAAGAACATATAGGCTACTAACAAAGTTTTTTTTTAATTTCGCGCCAACGAAGATAAGAAAATATTTTTGGTAAAACTCTCTCATACAATATAACATCAGCTACTAAAAAAAAGTTTTTGGAACGAAGTTCCTTATCGCGCGTTGTGAAAGGGGGCTAGAGGGAAAAAAATCTTACGAAAAGTTGTCACGACACTTTTTGCTATAGTAATTATGTTAACGACGAATGAGCGCTACTTCACCATGGCAACGACGTGACAATATATAACGAAAATTCATAGAAATAAAATGTACTTCTTGTGAAGACTTAATTTTTTTATTCATAGAATAAACATTGGTTCCTTCACTAATTAATCGAAAGGAACTTCGTTCCATCCGGGTGTCCCTTGACACCTCTCAAGTTTTTTTGATTATATAACAATGGCCGAATTTTCTTTGTACGACCACTAGCACATTTTACATTTATGATACCAACCATAAGTTAATAATGACTGTACAGAACATACTTTTGTACAATTCATACAGATCCAATCAATATCTTCGTGATGTTTCTCTTTAAAATGTTTCAAAATTTCATAACCTCTAAATGTCAAATGACATTCCGTGCAAAATATTTCAATAGAATTTTCAAATGTACAAGAAACAGGCAAATCAGAAATACTTAAAGTAAATTCGCAAATAGGTGAAATCACTTCTTCTAATTGCAAGTCATATTTATCTGTTTTATTTTCTTTAGGTACATTACAATATAAATACCTTAAATAACTATATTTACTTACGTATCTTCTGTAACTGCAAGGAATATCTAAAATATTTGGCATTTTTTTTAAATCATCCTCTATAATACTATAAAATACAGCATTAAAATTTGTATTATCAAAATTTAATACATCAAAGTATCTTAATATTTCTGTTTTTGGTATTTTTGTGGAATTTTCCCCTAACTTTACAAATGTATTTTGTTCTAAAGCTATATTTTTATGTGTGTTTGAACCTAGTTTTTTATTTACCAATGTGTGTTTTAATTTGTGTGGATTACGATGTTCGTAAGTGATGTATTTGTCATCTACTCTTAGTTTTATTAATGTTTCTACTCCGTACAAATTTATGATAGATTTTAGAGTATGCCTTGTGATACTTAGACTCGGATTTTTAGCATTGGATGTATTGAAAATGTTTTTTTGTATGGGTGATTGGTAAAAAAGATTATTCAGTTGTTGTCTGGTCGCTTCTACTTCCATAACTATTTGTTCTTTTTTTGAATTTTCTTTTTCTTTCAATTCTATAACTTTATCGGCGGCCAGTTCTTGTGATAAATTAAATAGATTTTGAAAATACTCTTTGAATTTCACATATTCTTTTTTTAAAATCTTTGTAATCTCTTCTTTGTCTTTTGTAGTTTTTATTTTAATTATATTACGGTCAAAATGATCCCATCCCGGCCATGTTTTGAGATATTTTTTAAATACACTGATATATACATCCACTTCAAATGCGTGCAACTCTGTCGTTTCAATATGAAACTCTTTTTGTAATATTTCAATTAGTTTAGAATTCTTTAAGATGGTCATCTCTTTTGTGTTACTTGATGCAAGCTTTTTCAATAAGTCTATTATTGGGCCTTCTGTGAAAATTACAGTAGTAAAAAAAATAATCATTTTGTACTTAAGTGAATCCAATATATAAATATTGAGTTATATTTTATATTGAATTAATCCTACATAAACAGTAGATTCTCACTAATCTTAGGCACAATTATCGTCCATCACTAACTTGAAGCTTTGTAATGCTCAGTAATAAACAAGCTTCCTTTTCAACTAATCTTAAAAAATTACCATATTCGAATGTTAATTTTACATAAGGAAATCCTGTATTTTTTATTATGATTTTTCTAAATAATCCAGTACAATCTGGTTTTAGTTAGTGACAGATTACTGAGGTTCTACTGCAACAAAATAAAGGCAAAGCCATGATATTTAACATAAAAATATTGTAAACAATGTATATAAAGACATTTAAGTCCCTTATAGCAACTTAAATAATTCTAAATTATAGTTTGCTCGATGTATATATGGTCTGAAGTGGGAAGCTAATTAAATTCTTTGACTGCATTATAAATTAAATAATTTAATGTTTACCTGGCTCACAATAGTTATTGTTGGTTGCCATTCTTTTTTTCTTATTTAAATTATAATTATCTTAATACCATCCTCTTTGTCAGTATTTCCTGAAACATTAAATATTAGAATGCACAAATGTGTCGGCTTAACATTGAAGCACTAGATTTTTCAAATTTAAAAAAAAACTACCACCAAGTAGATGACAGGCATTAAATAAAAGTAATTACGTGTTTCGTCTGATGAGTTTACGTGTTGGAGGTCTAATTTTAGTCCTTTTACATTTTCAAGGAAAAGATGGTGAGGGAAAGTAGATTTGGCGAGGCAAATTATAAAGGGAAACTTCTCTTTGTGTGTGTTCCTTCCTCTGTTAATTAAAGGTAGGCAACGCATTGACAAATGCAGATGTTTATGGGCAGTAGTTACTTTACAATTTTTATTGAATTCAGGTAGATTTTAAATAATTTGCCACTTAATACTACTAAAAATGTTAATAATTTTAACGTATGTTTACTTTTTTACACAACTATAATAGAATCAGAGTAGCAAAAATAAAGGTGTTATTAACTTACACACTGTTTATTAGAAATTACTGTTATTTTGAAGCTTTAAAGCTTTATTACATAAATCATAATCATTTTGTTATTATTGTCAATCTATAGTTGTATTTGTATGCACAAACATAGATACTTACGTTTTTTATATATTTAAATTAATATTTTTCTACAAAGTAAAATAATAAAATTTATACTATAAATGAAAACAATGTTTTTATGAGAATATGATATGACATTGACACAAATAGACAATTTACTTTTTTTTTTTTTTTTAAGGAACCATAGACAACACTTACGTTGAGAAACCGATAATCCTATCAATGTGGTTTTTGTCAATCTCGTTTTAAATATATTTTTACGAATATCTACATATTAGTGAAAAAATTTCAAATATCAATCTCTTTTCAAATGGAGTACCGCAAAAAATATTATTTATAATACCCACTCGCCATAGTCGTTAGCCAGCTTTTTCTTATATAGAAAAAGAGCAAGAGCTAAAGGGTTATATAAAAATACTAAAGTAATTTATTTATTATTTTATTTAAAATTCAAAATAACATGCAGTTTTCTGGAATTGCTGTGTAGTTATATAAAATATTCCATTATAAACTTATTCTTAAACATTATAAAACGATTTAGAAAAAATTCAATCTGCAGTTAACCATACTTGTCATATTTTTATGTATATTAAATATTACCGTCAAATTTCACTACCAAAATATTCGTTTTGTCTTTCGATATAATACAAAATTATCTGAACTGGTGGATATATAGGTAACAGACTAAAAAATAAAAATTTTGACAAATTATACCTCACTGGCTCTTCAGCGCCACCCTCCTCTGTCAAAAAATGACATAAGATTCTCGTTTTGCTGTTACTATCTATCATTAACAATGTCTAAGTAGATGTAACATATTTTCTAACAAAATAAATCAAACAAGGATATTTGGCACGACCAGAGAGGCGTTGCAATCGCGGTTAGTTCTGACAGAAAACATGTAAAAACTACATGGGCATAGATAATGGGATGTAGAAAAAAAAATAACATGACTACAGTACAAAAAGGACAATGTGACACTTTTTGATTTTAACAGTAGCAAGCGAGCTGTAATAATTTAGTCTGACTTAGATCCACCAGGTCAGATATTATTAATCTATGACAACGGTAACCACATCTTTTACTGGGACAGATAAATTTGTCATTCTGTACAAGTATAAATTCTTTCTTTAGTCCATAAAAATCTATTTATATAGATTTTGCAACAAATTGTTACGATTTAACGGGCATGTGTGTTGCCAGTTCATATTTGCAAGTTCTCTAGCTGATATTGTTGTATTACAATTGACACATTGCCAGTCCGGTTCCACAATATGGTACATACTAAAGTGTTGATCGATAGCGCATTGTATGTCTTTACCTTTTAAATCCATTTTACATATATCGCATTCAAGTCTCAAATACTCCTTCTGATTACTAGTCTTATGAAGATCTATATTTAAATAACAAATCGGTGTTACCATTTCTTCTAATTGCAAATCGTAATTTTCACCATTTTCCGCAATCGATTCCGTCACATCTTTATACATATATCTAACATAACTATATTTACTTAAATGTTTTCTAAATTCAACTGGCAAGTTTATATAAGAAGGCATATCTTGAGTTAATATTTTTAAATCGTTATGTATAATTTTTAATATACTATGCCATGAAGAAGTTCCACGATTTGCATTACTTTGCATTACATTTAGAAGATCTTCAATAGACATGTTTATTTTGTTTTGATTTTTACATTTCATTTGCCATTTAGTTAAATGTTCAATCTTATTTGGTTGGATCGGAAGTTTTTTATTGACTAGAGTGTATTTTGATTTATGACGATTTTCATATTTAAATAATAACATTTCTGATTGTGACCATGCTAGTTTGGCTATTATGTTTATTCCCCCCCAGTGTAAAATCGCCTTTATTGGCAATACGAGGCAATTATCGTTTTGTGACTCTTCCCAATTGAAAATATAATTATTATGTTTCGGATGTCTTAATATTAGATTATTTAATTGGGCTTTCGTAGCGCACACTTCCATTACAATTTTCTCATCATCGGAACTTTTGTTTTCTAAATTTTTTTCGACTTTCTCTTTTTGTGGCATTTCACTTAGATAATAATTTGATGGCAATAATAATTTTACAATATCCAATTTACTTTGTAAATAATCTTTAATTGCTATATAGTTTATTTCTATGATATTTTTTATATCTTCCCTATTCTTTTGTGATTCCAAATTCATAACATCCTTTTCAAATTTATCCCATTCCGGCCAATCTTTGAGATACTTCTTTATGATGTTTGTGTATATCTCTATTTCTAATAGATTCACTTTACTGACGTCCACATCAAATTCCTTATTCAATATATTAACAATTTGTGCATTGGTCAATACTGTGTTTTGTTTCGTATCATTACCTATCAGTCTTTCAAATAGTTTTATTATTGGTCTGTCTGAAAAAAAGCATAGAATAATTAAAAAAAGAAACTGAAGTCTTCACAAGAAGTACATTTTATTTCTATGAATTTTCGTTATATATTGTCACGTCGTTGCCATGGTTACTATAGCAAAAAGTGTCGTGACAACGTTTCGTAAGAATTTTTCCGTCTAGCCCCCTTTCACAACGCGCGATAAGGAACTTCGTTCCAACAATCATATGATATTCTGGATTTAATAACAAGTGAAAGGTGATTCGAAATCACCAAAATAGCAAAGTGACCCCTGCCCATAGACATCAGAAAAATGTTAGAAGGTTGGAGATGAGTTGTCCACCTTAAATGGACAGAACAGATGATAAACTGAAACTTTATATTTCTCTGTCCCATGTATTCCTCATTACAAAAGGATAAGAAATAGACTAAATATGGACTCATCACACAAAACATAAATTGACTCCTTTACTTTTTAAAATAGGTCAAATACAAATACGCATATCAAAACAAAACGAAACATAACACTCTTTTCGTTGGCGCTTATGTTAAATTACAGACACCACCACAATTATTCTTAGTTATGTGCAGTATTTTTTTTTTTTAATTTTAACAAGTTTTACATACCAGGGTTTTCTACATATGTTTGAGATCCGTCAGATGAAACAAAAATAACATCGCACGAAGACTCGTCGTCGCCCATTTTTATTGAAATTAAATTGTAAAACCTCAATAGAACTTAAATTAATTATTTTCAAAATACGCTAGTACTGATTGTTGTTGTTTTAACTAAGTAAACAAAAAGAAATAAACAATAAAAAGCAACTTACATGCTTGAACACTTTTTTGGTATGTCTTGTGAAACATGACATTGACAAGTAGTGATGGTTAACTCGAGTACCTGACTCGAAACAACTCGAGTTAGGCGTAACTCGAATATCCACTCGAGTTAAATTCTCTCTAACTCGAGTTCGAAAAATGTTTTTGTCAATAACTGTTAGTTAATTGCCGGGAAAATATTTTTCTTTTTTTTTAAAAATCATTTGACATTTTTAATGGTGTGTCAGTTAGTGGCACACGAAGCAAAGATAAAAATACACAGTGGAAGTTAAGGAATTGTATATATAATAGGAACAAACATAATATTAAATAACATAAATTAGTTACACACATGACACGAAAATTATTTAAAGATAAGTGACATTCTCTGTCTAAATATTTTTCTCTAATATTTATTCAAACTTATGTCATACCATAAAAAGTCAAGTCAACTCAAGAGATTCCATCTCTTTAACAATTTTCTTTTGGGTAAATATATTATTTTATTATACTATTACCATTTCCTACCTACCAAATAAATTTGAAAGGTCTACTTGCATGATTACCATATTTAATTCGGAAAAAACGAAAATCGATTTGTTTCTTTCGATTCCGAAATTGAAATATTTATTTCAGGAAAAGTATCAACTCTCAAACGATTTCTCTTTTCCCTCAATCACTCTCTAACTCTCTAACCACTCTCCACCTACCAAATAAATTTGAAACGTCTACGTGCATGATTACCATATTTAATTCGGAAAAAAAGGAAAATCGATTTGTAACTTTCGATTCTCGACTTATTACAGAAAAAGTAAAAACTCTCAAACGGTATTTCTTTTCTCTCAATGTCTCTCAAACTACTCTCTAACGATTTGTTTTAAAAACAAAAGTTATAATGTTTATGGTATGGGCATAATCTTGTGAGAAATTCTTCTCATTTATTAAAAACAAAAATATGATGGATATCGATTTTATTTATTTTCGAAACATTATTTATAGACTATTAATTTAAAAATAAAAAACAAAACGATTCAATCATTATAATTATGGCCGCGTCTCTGAGACTTTCTGCCGCGGCGGGAATTTTTTGTGTCGTCCATTTTATAGTTTCTGTAACTACTTGTCGACCTGGGTCTGGACCTTGATCTTGAGTAAGATCTATAGAAGATAAAAATGATTAATGTAAGATGATTGTGATATTTTATTTGCTTATTTATCAGGAACTTTAGGAGCTTAGTTCTAGGTAAATTCTTGTCACAGAAAAATACAACTTGTCACATTTCAGATACCATTCTTATACCAATGTAGGATTATCACTTTCATTTTTATCATCAGCTCACTATATTATACGTTCCTTTAGGGACTAGGAGCCTATCCTAAGTTAGGGGTGACTAGGGTTGACTTCACATATATCTTTGAATTTCTTTTCAGACATGTAATAACGATGTTTTCCTTCACAGTAAGAACGTTCATTTGCCTGCTTCTAGTTTAAGGTAACGAAAGAACAATCACATGTGATAAGGAGAACTCTGATTATAAATGTGGAAGGGCTTGAGAGTATGGCCAAGGAAGATGATTGCGTGAAATTTGACATTTTTATGAAGGGAATGACGACTGAAATGTCGGAAGATAGATCGATACGGAGGACGAAAACCTAATTCGTAGGCTCCACATAGAGTGGGATAAAGACAGGGAGATCAAGAATTAATTAAAGTTGATATAAAAGTTTTAACAGGTGTAAACTCCTGCATGTGCTGGCTCGCTCCGTGTATTACCACGACCACACAGCAGACAGAGTTCAAATGGATGTCATTCCGCATTTCGTCTGATCAGTAGGTATTATTTCCCTTCCCTCCTTTTTCATATAAGTAAAGGATGGAAAACGAAAGTGGATTTGGCAGAGGAGGGAAGGCATAGAAGGAGAAATATCTTTTTTCTGTGCGTGTCTTCTTCTGTTTTTTAAAGATAGGCAACACATCTGCAATTGCAGTTGTCCATGGACAGCGGTCGGTTCGTTATTTCGGCGAATTCAGGTGGGTTTTAATATAAAATAAATTGCAACCTGGAGCGAGATCTTGAAAGCCGTGGTCTGTAGTCCCCGTATTCATCTTCATCACATCCGTCGTAATAACACTTGAAGATTAATCTTCTGTACTGGTACATCACGTACACAATACTTAGAAGTGCCACAATCTGAGGAATCAAAAATATGAAAATATTAATAACTAGAGGTCGCTTGCGACGAATTAAAATAAAACTTATTCAATAGCCTATGATGTTCTTACAGATTGTTTTCTACATCTTTTTCGTTCAATACAAAGCCAAAAATAAGTTATTAGAATAACATTATTATTTCACCAAAAGCACGGAGCCTACACTAAGTTAGGTGTGACTAGGCCATAGTCAACCACGCGGGCCCAGTCCGGGTTGACTTAACACATATCTTTGAATTTCTTCGCAAATATGTGCAGCATCACGATGTTTTCCTTCACCGTAAGAACGTCGGATAAATGTACATATGTAAATCGAAAAACACATTGGTATATGGCGGGATCGAACCCAGGTCCTGCAGATTACAAGTCAATAGATTAACCCCTGGGCTTCCGACACTGCTTATTATTTACACGCCTCAAAATTTCTAAATCAGTTCAGTCGTTTTGATTTAAAGAACATACCTATTTAAAAAAACTTAAATACCAACGCGCCTAACATAACTCTTATGAGGCAGACGGTTAAAAATATCAAGACTAGTCCTTGATATTGTCGCCTGCGACTCTGTCCGCGCGGAAACAAAAAAAACTTAATAAGTAGCCTATGTGTGGCAAATTTCATTATGATCCGTTGAACCGGTCTGAAGATACCTTCAAAAAACATCCATTCATGCATACAAAAATTCGTATTTATAATAATAATAACATTTTAAGTACCTACTTAATCCACTGTAGCTGAAATTAAGAAATATATATTTTTTTATATAGACAAAGTCGCGGTCAACATAAAGTTAAAACTGTAAGACCCATTAGATTTCACAATCAAATACGTTATACCCCAAATTATTTTCAATTAGTGAGACCAAAGTTAAATGAAACAATAATAATCAAACTAAAACGCTTTTAAATAACCATAATGGCGATATCAAAGTTAACTGTGTATCAACAATACTTTCTACGTCGTATTGTCAGTCGATTAAAAAGCAGTCCGTTATTAAAATACGATTAATTCTATAGTTAATGTATTCATTGAAAAAATAACATTTCAAAATGAAAATTACTTCTGTGGCATTTTTCTAAATATATTACGAAAACATTTCTTAAAGGTAAGGAAACTACATATTATTTCAATTTGACATTTGTAACATAAGTTTTTCTTCCATAGTGATAAATATCACTTAAATATACGCGGGAAAATTACCCTATGTCGGTAAAGCAAAAATTTATTAAAAAAAATAAAGAAACTAAACATTCAGCCATCAATAGCTCCAGTTTAAACTGCGTAAATAAGCGTAAGTATCGATAAAGGATATGTCAATGAAATCGAAAAAAAAAATCTAGAAAAAAATGTGGTCTAGACCATAAAACCTAGACCTAGACCATAGATTATCATAAAAATGGTGAGTGTCAACATACCTGTTACCTGTTAAATTACGACCCCTCAAAAAAAACCTTCAAAACAGTGTAAAAGAGATTTCCTAAAGTTTAAAATTAATTTTATGAAAATTCGACATGATTCGCTGTTGTAAATTACTATTATTACCATTTTATCAATAAATGCGATTGTCAGATGGACAGAAAGAAGAAGAAGAAGGTTACCACAATATTGAGCTGGCGAACTTTAACGAACTCGTATATAGAGTCGACTAGGTCGTCCATAGCGCCGGCCTACGCTGTCTATACTAAATTCAGCAAGGAGACCACCTTACACGGCCTCAAGCATACTGTCACACCGAATTTACACCCTTTAGAAAGGTTTGTCCAAAACAATTATCTTTTTTATTCTATTCACATAATTTTACAATAAATTTTTGACGTCTTCCTAATGTTTATTATTTTTCTTTTCTAATGAGTATTATTTGCAGCCAGTAAGTAACGTTTTTGTATGATTGGTAAATACTTTTTTGTTTTATATTCACTCTATAGTACGTAGCTAGTAACGTAAAATGGTTTTTGGTTTATGTTTTTTTTAATACTTAAGTCAGCCTGGAAAAACACGCAATTCAGACCCATTACCGACCACTGCAGTGCGTCGTGATCTAATGTAGCCTACATGCTTTGCCTGTTTTGACTAATTTTGAATTACTATTTTTAGTCATTCAATTATTTTTAATAATGAGGTTATTTTGCTTCCAATCTTTCTACAGTTAAATCAATTTCAGGGTACTCTGGTTCGTACTAACGCTGAGCGCATTCGCCGGCGCGGTCTATTGCGGTTTAAACCAGTTTTCGCGATATAGTTCGGAGCCCGTCGTTGTCTCACTGCAACGGGACTACCGCGACTGGTGGTCCACTTTCCCCGCTATCACTGTCTGCTTCCAGGAGCGAGTGAACTCGGACCTCGCGCGAATCGAGATAGAGAGGTAAAGAGTAACAATTGATTCGGTATGCCTGGTCAGCCAGGTAGAGTACTTGTTCTTTGCGTATCGAATCAAATAGTTTTGATAGCCCGATTATATGTGTACTTACTATAAAATGTAATTCATAATTCATCATAATATTCAAGTTTACTGTTAGGTTGATGTCACAAGATCGGCACAGCGCCGACATATCGGCGCTTTGTCATTCGTTACAAAACGATCGCGGCGAAAAATATGCTACCGACTTTGTCAATTATGCTTTGCAATGCAATGAAGTTTTTTTTTCATGCCTTTTATATTGTCCCAGTCTTCTTTTTCCAATATCTTACTAATACTATGAATATTTAGATGGATGAATGTTTGTTTGAAGGTATCTTCAAAATGACACAACAGATCTCGATAAAATTTGGCATATGCACATTGGCTACTTATTATGTTTTAATTCCGCGCGGACGTAATCGCTGGCAAAAGTTGGTTAAATTATATTTGCAGAATTTGGAACGTAACTGAAAATTCCGATACTGAACTCTTCCAATACTATTATGGTTTTATCGAGCAAGTGGCAGATGTTTCATTCAGAACTAATTTACAAAACTTCTGGAAATATCAAAGTGATGATACCGTGAGGGATGTGGATTTGTTGAAATTGGCGCGCGCTGTGTATCCGAACGTATCACTGGATGTCAACGTGTCACAGATTAACAAAAAGGTAAAACAGCTGCCGCCATTTTTAATATTAATTAAATAATTTAATATTAAAAACTAGCTTTTACACGCGACTCCGTCCGCGCGGAATAAAAAAAATGCACACAAGATAAAAAAAAGTTCCTATGTCCGTTTCCTGGTTCTAAGCTACCTGCCCACCAATTTTCAGTCAAATCGATTCAGCCGTTCTTGAGTTATAAATAGTGTAACTAACACGACTTTCTTTTATATATATAGATAGATACTGTTAGATACTGTCTTAAAACACGTGTTTTAACCCTTTAACCGAAGCTGGTTGATATTGACATCAACGTGGTTATATGTTTCACCATAAATAAATAAATATGTATCACCACAATCCTTTCAGTATTACTTCATTATTAATTGGTAAAGATCGCATTTTGCAAGCTTATGCATAATAGTCTTTCAATAACTATGATTGGTCAAAAATCTACGCCTGGTGATAGAGTCGCGGTATAAAAGGATTTACGTATTTTTAAGCTAAAATATATTTGAAAAACTTTCTAAGTTTTTTATAGTAAGGCCCTAAATTTATTGATCTGTTTTGTAACTACAGTCAGAAGCTCGTTAGTTTTTTTTGTCTCACGTATCGTGTCTAGTTCTATCGCTTAGTAAAACGAGTAAGATAAGAAAAGAAGATTATATTTATCAGTAGGTCATCATCATCAGCTCAGTATACGTCCCCACCGAGGGGCTCAGAGCCTTCCCGATTTAGGGGCGACTGGCCCTAGTCAACCATGCTGGCCCAGTGCGGGTTGGTTGACTTCACACATATCTTTGAATTTCTTCTCAAATATATGCAGATTGCATCACGATGTTTTCCTTCACCGTATGAACGTCAGATAATTGTATATATGTAAATCTAAAATCGAAAAACACATTGGTATATGTCGGGATTCGAACCCAGGACCTCAGATTGCAAGTCAAGTGCTTAACCGTAGCCACCGACGCTCATCAGTAGGTCTAAACAATTATTTCCAGCTCTATTGGACACCGGTCATGACTGAAGAAGGTATTTGTCACACGCTCAACTCTTTGTACGCGGAATATCAGTTTTTACGACAAGAAGATGAATGGAAAGAACAAGAATTGCTAAAATGTCACTATCATAGCGGCCAGTGTTATCTCATAATAAAAACTGGGACAAATGTGGCAAGAGTAAGTTATATTGTTATAATCTTTTGCCAAATAAATGTATGCATTCAAACTTTGAGTCTCCATTTGTGTTACATCAACTTTGCTATCTCTGTCTTTTAAAAAATCCGACATAACAATGTTATGATACATTACTGCGGTCGCCTGTGACTTTGTCAGCGCTGGGTTAAAAAAGGACGCTTTAATATTCCCTCCACAATCAGCTACCTTCCCGCCAAAGACCAGTCAAAATTGGTCCAGTCCTTCCGGAGATTATCTTGAATAAATATGACCTTGCGAACAGACAAAAATTTTAAAAATTACTTTTGGAACGAAGTTCCTTATCGCGCGTTGTGAAAGGGGGCTAGACGGAAAAAATTCTTACGAAAAGTTGTCACGACACTTTTTGCTATAGTAAGTATGGTAACGACGAATGAGCGCTACTTCACCATGGCAACAACGTGACAATATATAACGAAAATTCATAGAAATAAAATGTACTTCTTGTGAAGACTTAAGTTTTTTATTCATAGAATAAACATTGGTTCCTTCACCAATTAATAGAAAGGAACTTCGTTCCATCCGGGTGTCCCTTGACACCTCTCAAATTTTTTTTCTTCAGCAACGCAAATACATCATGGGTACGAAATACGAGATTCTTCTAGCTAGTCTACTTTCGACTATCTGTCGCCTGCGACACCGTCCGAGCGGAATTCAAAAAACTTAATAAGTAGCATATGTGTTCTTCCAGACTATGTTTTACATCTGTGCCAAATTTCATCGAGATCCGTTGAGCCGTTCCGGAGATACCTTTAAACAAACATCCATCCATCTTTATTTTTTAATGTATAATGAAACATAACTAGAAATTATAATTGTTTTTGAATTCACAGTACTTCGTGCATTCGCCGTTTGATATAGCTTCAGCTATATCTAATCCGACAGGTGAAGTGATGCCGAACGAGGAATTACGCATCGATTACAAAGTAAAAAACATCTTCAGATACTTTTCAGATAATAACTTCATATAAAATAACAACTTCTAACAGTGGTAGATCCCGCAACAACATTTTTGTTGGGTGCACGACCTCGCTCAGTGAAATACCACGACCACACAGAAGACAGGCGTCAAGTGAAAGCAATTTTGAGTACAGTCTGATGATTGTGCGTGCCTAATTTTAGTCCTGTTACACTACCCACCAATTTCTTATAAGGAAATTATGGGAAGGGGAAGTGAATTTAGCGGAGGAGGGATCGCATAGAAGGTAAAAATATCCTTTTTCTGTGCGTGTCTTCTTCTGTTCTTTAAAGGTAGGCAACACATCTGCAATTGCAGTTGCCCATGGGCAGCGTTTGCATCGCTATTACGATGAATTCAAGTGGTTTGCTTGTTTGCCTCTTTAAAATCATCTCCCTGGCTTAATCTGACTCACGTGGGGTCGGCACACAAGGTTTTATAAATCTTAAAGTTTTGGTTTAATTTTTTACGATCGGCCACTTGCCTGTCGCCAATATTTTCCACCTTGAAATATAAAAAAATCTTATGAAATAATCATAAGTTTAATGTGCTCAACAATTAATATAAATTTGATTTAATTTAGTTTTTATTTAATTGTATCTTAATCGTGGAGTGCAACGGAAAATCTTTTAATAACTTTGTGAAACTAGGTCTCTACCAAAAACACAACTCGCGCCTGTAACCCAGAGGGGTAGGCAGAAATCACGGAGCTCCATTTGGTGTGGCCAAATGAACCTCCGCAATACATTTCGTCATTTCGAGAGACGGAACGTAACATGTGGCGAGCCGCGTCGCCGTCCTTTTCTTCCGGGAATTCATACATATGTGCGGGTTACACCACGATTTTTTCCTTTACCGTACGAACGTCGGATAAATGAACATATATAAATCGAAAAACACATTGGTACATGGCGGGATTCGAATCCACGACCTGCATTGCAAGTCAAGTGCTTAACCCTTGAGCCACCGACGCTCAAGTAGTAGGTCTCTACCAAAGTAGCATTTAAAAAAATATATCAAACAAACTACTATGTTGTCAGGTCGTGGAAATTCAGGCTGCATCACGCGTGAAGACACTGACTCCGGAACAGAGACGATGTCGGTATCCTGATGAATGGCTTAGCAGCTCTATTAAGGTATACAGAATTATATAAAACAAGAAATCATAGATTACCGACCGATAGTGTGGCATCTCTCTTATGTAGAAACATAAGTTTGCGTCACTAACTGTTGGTTTCTGAGACCTAAAACATATTGTTTTTTCTGTTTTATCAAAGTTCAAAATTTAAACAAATCAAATTTTGGTTTCAGTACTAACGGTTACTGAATTTCTATCATAATTCGTACTAATATTATAAATGCGAATGTTTAGATGGATGGATGGATGTTTGTTTGAAGGTATTTTTATGCTCTTCATTAAGTTTTATTTTATTTCCTCGCGGACTGAGTTAGTTAGTTTTAGTTTTTAAATAAATAATTTAGGTTTTCTTTCACAGGCGTACAGTTTCGGTCTTTGTCAAATGCACTGTCGCAATCGTATGGCGATCATGTTTTGTGGATGTCGTCCGTACTTCAATATCAAAGGAGGTGATGTAGACGTTTCTTTATTACTAACTCTTAATCTGATATTCATTTAAAGTTTATGTAAAATTATAAAACTTCAAACTTTCGTAGTTTTTACTATTATACTGTTTGTACGATCACGGGTAAATGTGACAGGGGATCATGGCACACGCTACTATGCCGAAATATCAGATATTTAAGCGCTCAAAAAGCTTAATCGACGTAAGAATCCCGTTTCTTACCGAACAGTATATTCATGTAAAAGCTTGGTTGAAAACTGTTTTTTTTTTTCATTTGATACTGAATTAAAGATCACAGTATATAAAACATCTAGTATGATCCAATCTACTGATAAAGACGAAACGATCTAAAGAGTCAGATTGAACTGTATACAGCAAATAAACTTATAAACGCGGAATAATGTAATGTAAAATAATGTTACAACTATAGTTAAACTATTTCGATCCGTAACCTTCTTGAATTTTGAATCAATAAAAATTTGACACTTTGAAAAAATATATCAAACGTCATTTTGTCAAACTGTCCCACATATTTTTATTGTTATAATTATCAACCATAACTAAATTTAATTTGTAAAGAAAAATAAATTGCAATAGTTTTTTATTATTAAAATTTGAAATATTAAATATTAATTTCGTTTAACGGTCTTTTTGTGTTAAAACAAGATGGCGACGTGTGCGATGCGCACGGGATGGCTTGCATCGGTAGGAACGTCGAAATACTCATCAATCTGCCCAAAAATCTTGCAAAGTGCTCTTGTCTACCCCAATGTTCTGAACTCAACTACTATTCTCACACAAAAAAGGTCCTTGTTCGGTAAGATTTTTTTTTAAATTTTTTTGTAGGTTAGTTGTCATGTAAGTGAAAAGAACTTTGTCTGATGCCGTCATATTGGCGTTTTTTGTAAACAAGAAATCTTACATATAGATGGATGCATGTTAACCTAACTGAATAATTTAGCTTAGTCGCTGGCTGTAAAAGCTAAGGCAAAAGTGATGACACTCGTAATATTGAACGGGTACTTCGTACCATCAAGTACGCGTACGATGTTATTGCGTGCGAGGTGTTTTAGTCTATGAAAAGAGGTTTCTATTTTAATGTCTGTCAGAATTATAGTTTCGAGAGATCAAGAGATGTTCGTAGGTTTCGTTGTTAGTGTCATAAAATATTTTTTTTTGTGATGGAATTAGCAATGAAACCGATGACGAGGAGCCACAGGCCATAGCGAGGTATAATCTGATGCCGCCAAGGTTCAGGCTGCACAGAGACATCATCTTTAGTCTGGAAGATTTGTTCGGTTCGTTAATTGTTTTGTGTTGTCAATTTTTCATCTGAGCTTTTAAAATTGCTGTATTTTAAGATTAGAAGATATGCAGCCAGGTATTTGTATTTTTAATTCACAGCCTCACTCGGCGGGACGACGGCATTATTTGTTGGAGCCAGCGTGCTCACAGTTGTGGAGACGGCGCTTTTCATTGTTCGATATGTTGTTGATTTTATACTTCGGTGGAAAATGCGAGATTATAAATCAAGGTTGCACTTTAAAAGATCTTAAAATAATGTATTAAGCCGACAATCGAGTTTTATTTTATACAAGGCCCTTTCCTATATTCCTTCAATTGTTATAATAATTATTATTATTGTAGATGTTAGAACTAAAATTGTTGTGACCATTACTAGCTTAATAAAGTACCGAAAGGTGCTGGAATCTGTTTAATTATAATACCTGCCTCTGCTAAATGCGTCGTAACCCCACAATTTGATTAATCAAAGGCTCTTGAAAAACTTCGTTACCATGCATAACTTCTATCGCGCGTAGTAAAAACGTTTAAGCAAAAACACAATTGCAACAAAAAAAAAAATAGCAATTTTTATGTAAAGAGTAAATTTTTTTTGTTCGTATTATAGGTATTGCAAGCACCTTGAATATTGATACATATTCAACGATAGGTTTTTTGTAGTATTTCTAACAATTTATCCTCAAAACATTTGCTTTTACATCATGTTTATTAAGAGTAAGCTGATTTTATGAAATTTTTAACTGTAATTCTTTGTGTTCTCTGCTTAGGTTAACATGTCGTCATCGTTTTACGAAATTAGAAAATCAATTAAGGTTACTTAGTGAAAATAGGAACGCAACTGTCAGTTTGAGCCCCGCCTTCCCGGATTGTATTTATTTATTTTCGAAAATCATAACATAGATTTTCATTAAATGTAGACAATAGGAACAGAAATATGTTCATCGTCGTTCTAAAATTTATATACCACAGTGTTTATTATGTTATTTCATTTATTTATACGTTTATATTGTTATTACATACAGTGTTACCGATCGGTCTTGATGTTGGGATACTAGGAGTCACGGCATATTTTATAACAAGGTTAAAGAAAGCAGACCCTAGTAATGTGGCACAGATATTTGGTCCTGATCCTTGGAGTAAGGAAAGTGAATTACATCCTGAGAAAGTTGTGAAATGTATCGCTCATAGAGGGGCAAGTTTAGATGCTCCAGAGAATACTATGCAGGCTTTTAAATACGTAAGTTTACTTATTTAAGTATTCATTTTAATACATTTTATATACAGAAGATGCACAGAATCTAATAACCTTCTTTCCTTCACAAGAAGTAAGCAAGAGACTAGAATTTACCTCTGGTAAACACACGACAGACATAACGCGAAAATGTTTCCATTTTACGCCTGTTTTCAGTAGTCTCTGACGTTGGAATGGGTTAATTGTGCATCAGCTAATACTGCTGCAGACTAAAATTGTTAAAAACCTATTGTTTTGTTTTTGAATAAGGAAAAGGTCATCTTTTTTTTAGTAGATACATTATAAACATATAATTTAAATATTATTCCAGTGCGTTGACAGAGACTGTAACTTTGTGGAGCTTGATGTTCGATCATCTCGGGATGGTCACTTGGTGCTTCTGCATGATGAAGGATTGGGTCGACTGACGGGTACAGAGATCAACAATGTTCATGTCATGGATTGGGATGAAATCAAAAATATTGATATAGGAGCTAATCATCCTAACAGGTATGGAATCAAAAATATTTATACCTAATTTCAATTTTTCTGGATATTTAGATGGATGGATGGATGTTTGAATGTATGGCAAGGTATTAAGATGGTAATTTGTCATAGATGTAGATCATTGTCTGGAAGAATAGGCTTCTATTTTTGGAACGAAGTTCCTTATCGCGCGTTGTGAAAGGGGGCTAGACGGAAAAAATTCTTACGAAAAGTTTTCACGACACTTTTTGCTGTAGACGAATGAGCGCTACTTCACCATGGCAACGACGTGACAATATATAACGAAAATGCATAGAAATAAAATGTACTTCTTGTGAAGACTTAAGTTTTTTATTCATAGAGTAAACATTGGTTCCTTCACTAATTAATTGTAAGGAACTTCGTTCCACCCGGGTGTCCCTTGACACCTCTCAAGTTTTTTTCTATTCAGCTCGGTTTTTTGTCTAGACTGGATTGATTCTTTTGACAATATATCTTTGTTTTCAGGCAACAGTTTAAAGAGGTGCACCTCTGTCTGTTGGATGACGCACTCAAATATCTACTGGCTAATGATGTAAGAGTCATAATTGATGTCAAAGGTGAAGACAAGGAGGTGATGCATTCATGTTATTACTTACAATGTTAAATTATGACAAAGTTATCAGGACCAGTGAGACGGATGGTGTTTTCACAGTTATACTAAAATATGTCAAACATATACATTACAGAGTGTCGGTGGCTCAGGGGTTAAGCACATGACTTGCAATCTGTAGGTCCTGGGTTCGAATCCCGCCATGTACCAATGTTTTTCGATTTACATATGTACATTTATCCGACGTTCTTACGGTGAAGGAAAACATCGTGATGCTGCACATATCTGAGAAGAAATTCAATGATATGTGTGAAATCAACCTGCACTTGGTCAGCGTGGTTGACTATGACCTAGTCACCCCTAACTTGGGGTAGGCTTTGAGCTCCTCATTGGGAATGTATAGTGAGCTGATGATGATGATGCATTAGCATAGAAAATGATATAAAGATAAATTATGATGTCAGTTATAGTATGATAAGGATTTTGTGACAGTCTTTGATATCTTGTGACAATTTTGGATGCTTATAAAATTATTGTAATGTTTATGTAATTTTGTAAGTGTGTCAAAATCACTGAACGGATCAAGTGACAAAAGCCTAAAATTATTTCTTAATGTTGGTATACAACAAAAATACTTTTAGAATTATTAGGTTGTTAGTTAATAATGATTTTATTTTATTTTATTTAAAAAAAATGTTTAATTTCTTTTATTCCATCCAAAGACCTCTTTCGCTTCCTATCCTTTTAAGTAAAGGATGAGAAGAGGAAGGGGATTTGATGAAGGAGGGGTCGTAGATGAAAGGAAAATGTTTTCTTTCTTTGTGTCCACTCCTCTGTTGATTAAAGGTAGGCAATGCTTACGTCGCTATTAGGTGAGGTCAGTTGTTAGGTCTTTTGCTATCTTTTAAAGTTACTAATATTAGTTTTTTTTTAATATCTTCAGGTAGTGGATGGTATTGTGAAGGCGTTTTCTGACCAACCAAATCTACATCAACGTGCAGTGGTTACAAGCTTCAATCCTTTTGTTTTATATAGGGTATGTGTTTTGAGAAATTTCTATTTTTTTTGGCACTTAAATATTTTTTTTTAATTTCTTTTTTTCCTTTGTATTACAGATTAGGCACAAAGACCCTAAGATTGTAGGCGCAATGAGCTATCGTCCGTATTGCTTCAGCTCACAGGACTATGACGCTGAGAACGGACCCAGTAATCCTAGGTAAGATGATATAAAAATTGTCTTTGGTTAAATTTATTCACCGTTGGTTTCTGATTTGGTTTTTATTATATTTTTGGTGTATTTTTAGAAGTAATTTCGAATTATTTAGCTTATATTTAATTTTAAGAAATTTCTTTGTAGTAGGGTTGGCTAAGCTAAAAACTTAAGCCATAACTTAAAGGTTCATAAAATCTTTGTATGCCGACACCACATGAGTTGGAAAAGGCCAAGGAGATGATGATGGTTTTTAATACCAAAATTTCTGTATAAAACATATCTTTGACAAAATAGAGGTAACAATATGTTTTTAAATAGAGGTTTTGGTCTCAGAAATCTACAGTTAGTGTATTATAACAATGTGTATGTGTTAGGTTCGGTGGCAACCTGCTAGTGCAAGGTGTTCTGCGGCTTGCGGATTGGGTACACGCGCGAGCGTGGCGGCTCTGTGCTCGCTGGTGCGGGGTCAGCGCTGTGCTGCTGCACAAGGATATTGTACACCCGTTAGTAACTGTAGTAACTATAGTAACTGTTGTACACACTTTAGTAACTATGGTATATCTGTTATATGTAGGTACAGGAGGATATTGTACACACGTTGGTAACTGTTGTACACCCGTTAGTAACTGTAGTACACACATTAGTAACTATTGTGTACACACTTTAGTAACTATGGTATATCTGTTATATGTAGGTACAGGAGGATATTGTACACACGTTAGTAACTGTTGTACACCCGTTAGTAACTGTAGTACACACATTAGTAACTATTGTGTACACACTTTAGTAATTATGGTATATCCATTATATGTAGGTACAGGATGATATTGTACACACGTTAGTAACTGTAGTACTTAGTAACTATTATGTACAAACTTTAGTAACGTTAGTAACTATAAAAACTGTTGTGCACACATTAGTAACTATGGTATATTCGATATTTGCAGGTGTACAATGTTACTGTACATCAGTAAGTAAATATAGTAACTGTAGTACATACATTAATTTTTTTTTTTTTTTTATTTTAATGTACAAAACAATTTAGAATCAATACAATTTATAATAGGCAGCAGTACGAAAACCCACAGGGTTTAAGTGTACTCACTGGTCGCTTAGTTTATTACAATCAACAAATTAAGAATATTACAGACGTCCTTTACTTCATTTCAATAATTTTACTGAGAAAGATTAAACTGTTTTCAGATCATAAAAACCGTTTGATTGACAATTGTATGATAAATATAAATTATTGAGTTAGAAGTGCCGATTTCAAGGTACTTTTACATTTTGTTGGCTTTTTAACGATTTGGTCAAGCACATCGCTGTCTAGTTCGTTGAGCAGCTGCGGCAAGAGATATTGCCAATTGCGCATACCTCTATTATAACTGTTATTTGCAGATGTACAAAGATTTTTCGCGCCCGCGACTCCCTCCGCGCGGAATTAAAGAAAACTTAAGTAGTCTATGTGTTCTTCAAGACTACGTTCTACATCTGTGACAAATTTCATCAAGATCTGTTGATACGTTCCGGAGACATCTTCAAACAAACATCCATCCAACCAAACATTCACATTTATAATATTAGTATGATGTACACGAGACATATAAGGTATATATGTATTATATAATTATTTATATACACTACAGTAGCGAGGTGCAGTACTGGAGGTCGCGCGGCGTGCGCTGCGCCGGCTGGTCGGTCAACCGGCCGCTGGAGAAGCTGTACTGGCGCGGAGTTCTGCGCGCCCCGTACCTCGCCAGCACGCTGCTGGGGGAGCCTGAAGTATGTACACCACTAGTACTAGTAGTATCACCAGAACTAATAGTACCAATAAAACTAGTAGTTCCACTAGGACTAGTGGTATCACTAGATCTAGTAGTACCACTAGAATTAGTAGTAATACTAGAACAAGTAGTACCACTAAAATTAGTAGTACCACTAGAACTAGTAGTAATACTAGAACTAGAAATACCGCTAGAATTAGTAGTACCACTAGAACTAGCACTATCACTAGAACTAGTAGAACCACTAGAACTAGTAGGACCACTAGAACTAGTAATACCATTATAACTAGTAGTAATACTAGAACTAGTAATACCACTAAAATTAGTAGTACCACTAGCAAAATAGTAGTAATACTAGAACTAGTAGAACCACTAGAACTAGTAATACCATTATAACTAGTAGTATTACTAGAACTAGTAGCACCGCTAGAATTAGTAGTACCACAAGAAATGGTAGTATCACTAGAACTAGTATTAATACTAGAATTAGTAGTACTACCAGAACGATAGGTACCACTAGAACTAGTAGTATTACCAATAGCGAATAAATGACATTTGGCATAGTGGTAACAGAAGCATAAGCAAACCAGACCTTCAACAAACCTATGATAATTTTTATGTGTCCTCTAATAAATTTAATAATAAATATTGAAGCATTTTCTCAACAGTAATGTATAATAGACAAAAGTATATATTTTTTTCAGGTAGATGATCAAAGGCGTGTCGAAAAGCGAACAATTAAAGAGGTTGAATAATACGATCCTAAACTTAAATTGTATGTGAAATGTTTTTTGAAAAGATTTTGTGTGTAAACGTAATGCGATACAAGTTTGTGCAATAATTTATATTGAAAATTATTTGTTTTGTCGAAAGAGTTTATTCCTAATTTTTTTTTTAAATCGAGTCTAGTCTGACAAAGTATAATCTATGACATTTGAAATGGCGGTTTTATTTTTTTGCAACGTCATTTTGACGTTTGACATTTTGCAATTTTTTTTAAATTGCTGCAAATATTCACGCTTTTAACCAAGAAGGGTTGGCAGAGATCTTATTTCTGTTAGAAGGTAAGATAAATGAAAATTTCAAAGTTAATTTTTACATACATTCCTTAAATTAAGTCGAACAAAAAAGTTTTAAACGTTATTCCGTATTTATTTTATTTATTTATTCTACAATTTAGTTAAAAATACTTAATAAATATCAAATATTGAGTACAAAATATGTTAAAAAAAATACATAAAAACAAATATTTAATTTTCGACTTTCACCAATTTACGGTCAACTGTGATTGTTTTTAAAAACGTTTTTAATATATGAGGCTTTATTTATTAGATGTGTTTTTTGTTTACTAGATTTTAAACAAATTGTATATTTATTTATAAAAAAATATTTACAATTGTTCTAAATTTTTAGTTTTTAATTTTAATTCTTGACGAAATATGATAATTCAAACAAATTTTCTCTAACATTCTAAAGCAGGATACTAACCGACGTTACGAGGTATAATGTAACATGTAACACATCGTTACAGTCAATACGTAGTGTTACATGTAACCTCATCGTGTAACATGTTACATTTCACCTCGTAACTTCGGTTAGTAGCTTTAGATTTTTTTTTAGTATATTACAGTCAAATACAATACGCGGGGATTACGTTCCGTATATGTGAATAAAACAGCTAGTTACCAAATATTTTCCTAAACACAGAATTCGCCTACAATATTTTTTGCCCTCGATTATGGTAATTTGACAGAATTTTGTAAATTAATAATTTGTATTTTAGATATATGTATTAAGTTTGTAAAAGATGGCGCCAGATTTTTTATTTAGATATACATTTATATTTTAAGTGTTTTCAAAGTATTATTTATCACCAAAAAAAAAAGTGTATATATTTTTTGCACAATGCAATTTAATTTTAGTTATGTTGGCACTGCCTATGTTCATTACGTTTTATAACCTATACCGAAAATGAAAGTTTTTTCAAGAATTACTATCCAATTACAATGTTACTGACAGATTGTGGACTTGGCGATGTTTTGTAATGTGCGCGTGATTTGTGATTGATTTGTGCAATTTTGTAGCTTGTTTTTTCTATTTATTGCAATAAAATTGAATATAAACACAACTTGGATTTTTTTTACATCAAAATGAGCAAAAACTTTTTTAAAGTCGACGACTGTTATTCTTCTTGGTATTTCTCACTTATTAAGCATTCGCATAAAGCATGTGTTCTCTGTTATAGTGTAAAAATTTTCGGAAATGCGAAATCACGTCCATACCAAAAATTCCGTTGACAAACTCTCTTGCAGCTAAAACAAGAAGCTGAGATTTCGTCTGAAAACAGTTAAAACTTTATCCTTCAAAGTTACAAGGTAAGGAGAAATATTACCGTTTCCATTTTAATTATATTGGTCTCATCACCAGAAAATGCAGTTAAATATTTTTATGTTAGAATTTAAACAAAACATAGTTAGGTATCCATTATCCATATTTGTTACTTAGAATCGCAATAGAAGGGATATGAGTGTATAACTACTACGAAAAAATAGAAATTTAGTTACTTATAAAATACCACAATTTACGTACTACTAAAATAATATTTTTTTCTGATAAAAGCACATAACGAAATGTTATTTTATTGGATTTAATCTGTGTATTCAAAAATTACCATAGCGAATTTCTGAACGTAGTCACAATGTTCTCAACCATCTTGACAGCTGCCACCAACTGGATTTTATGGTGGTGAATAGAAGGCGAGGTTTAGAAGGTTACAATAAATGTAGGACTTGGGCTACATCTAAAATAACCAGCAGCGTCCAAAATAAAGTGAAGTATTTATTACGTACGTGTCGTACCGGCTATGCTGTAAACTTACAAAATCGATTGAGACTCGATTTTCATCTAATACAGCTGTGAATCGAATCTGTCATGAGACTTGAGCTTATGTAACATTTTTGTCACTAAAATTATTTAAACTCGCTTACATATCAGCTGTTTACCACATCTGAAAGGTAAGGGATTATGTTTAATTATAATATAAATGTATTTACAACATTATCTAACCTTGATTTTATTGTGTTTGTTTTATCACATTCCATCATTTGAATCAATAATGACAAACATTTCGATTGTATTAATTCGTTAAATTGCTTCTGTAAATTAATAATTATATTCATTTTATAATTTAATAATCACCGAATTCGTTTCTCCCAAATTCTAACCTGTCATTACTCAAATGCCAGTTTTATTCTTTTCTTGTAATCCTCTGTCATATTTTATGCCTGCATTTTAAATTGCGATATAATTTTTAATTTTTCTTTTGCTAATTAAACAAACAATATTAAATATTTATATAAAGTTAAGAGTAAAAGTAAAAAAACAAATTGAAATTCTAACAATCAAAGAAAAAATCGTAAAATAATTAAATTTACTACATATGATGTCAGTAACTTGATTGACAAACCTTTTTATGACAGATTATTAATTTTCATTGCTTCATTATGAAGAATAATTGTTATATTTTGTCTTACTTACTATTTATTAAATATAAAATCCATATAATGGATAAAAATACCATAAAATTAATATTTATAAGATTTATAAAGTGAATTTAATAATAGTAAGAGTTAAACAAGCATTTTTAATTCACATTGAAGTGTCTTATTCTTGTTGTGTCTATTTTAAATGGAATACAATAAGAAGAAAAAGATGATGGTATAATATATAATATGAATTCAGTATTCTTTTGTACAAAATAAAGTTGAATATGCAAACAACCATCATGATTGAATGTGGATGGCTATAAAGGTAGAGGAAGACCAAAGAAAGTATGTATGGATTATGTGAAAGAGGATATGCGTAAGAAGGGGGTAAATTCAGATATGACGGCTGATAGAGATGTATTGAGTAGTAGTACATACTGTGCTGACCCAACATAGGGATAAGGGTAGGTTGATGATGATGATGCAAACAACCATCGAAACTACCACCAGCCAAAGTCTAAGATATGTATATCTTCAATATAAAAAGCAGAGTACATATTGTGTTGTCAGCACCGATAGGCTCTACCTTAACCTAAGTTAGGAGTGACTAGGCTATAGTCAACCATGCTGGCCCAGTGCGGGTTAACTTCACACATATCTTTGAATTTCTTTGCAGTTTTGTGTAGGTTTCATCACTATGTTTTCTTTTACTGTAAGAATGTAAGATAAATGTTCATTTGACAAACAATTGGTGGTGATGTAATATAGAGCTGTATAATTCCGGAACATAATCACTAAGTCTATGGTACTCAAATACTCAAATTAGTACCAATGTTATATGTTGACTTTATAATTTTTTTTTTTTATATTGAAAAAGCTAACACCTGAACATGATCCCACCCGATGAAGTGATGATGAGGTCTAAATTAATTAATTAATTGATGATGATGAGGTCTAAATTAATTAATATTAAATCATTAATTAATTAATTAATTTATCATTAGATATACGTATTATACACAATACGTTAAAATTAATATTTTAGACGAATTTTTCGTACTTTCGATTGTAAAAAAAAATATTGTATTAACACCTTGATCTTTGACTTGTAGACTATTATGTAACATTTGTACATATTGACAAATAAACTTTCTATATATTGCATCATACAGATAAATTGTTGCTTTTAGTTACATAGGAATAAAAGATTTTTATTCACAACAATTGATAAGATTACTTGAAATGATATTCCGAAATCAAAACAGATTCACATATGTAACTGTGAGTTTGCTTTGACAAAACATATACAAGAAAACATGTTATGTTTATCTCTCATCATCAAACTACATCTCTATCATCTGATATCTTTATATATATCTATATATATAAAAGAAAGTCGTGTTAGTTACACTATTTATAACTCAAGATCGGTCAAACTAATTTAGCTGAAAATTGATGGGGAGGTAGCTTAGAACTAGGAGACGGACTTAGGAACTTTTTTATCTTGTGTGCATTTTTTTTATTCCGCGCGGACAGAGTCGCGGGTAAAAGCTAGTTATTGATATTTTTTATATTGAGTAAGCCAGCGCTTGACCACTAACCCACCTGATGTTATGTGATGTGGCCTAAAGATGGTATGCACTAGCTTAGTAAATCCCTATTCACTATACTCTTGAAGGCCCCCATGTCATACTTGGATGGAAAAACTGATGCCTAGCAACTTGTTCCAAGTCACTCCATTCTTAAGCATATCTTACACAAAATTCCTACTTTTTCTATCTTCTTCTACCTTTATAGCCACATTTATTATATTCTTGTTAATTTCTCTGTCTGTCTCTCATTGTTTAAAAAGAGGTGTTTGACCAAATCATGTAAGATAGGTTGCGAAAAGAACTTTGTGCATTAATAATTAAATATGCTAAAGTTGATGGAATTTTGTGGTCTGGAAGGTTACAGTTTTTTTTTCCCAAGATTTATGTCTTAATTTGCTACTTTGAGCCTCTTGTGTTTTTGAAGTATTTCACATGATGTTTTTTTCAATTTCAGGGTAAAATAAACTTCAATAAAAATGTTGCGGCGCTGCTCGAAACATTTACAAACGTTATATCGGAGACAGGGGCAGAGCCTCAGGTATCGCACCACCGATGTGCCCAAGGCCCTCGGCGCTCTGGGCCAGGCGCGGCCGGCACCAGCCAGGATCCTCGCCGCCCACCACCAGGTGGCTTCAATACACTTCACCAGACCACTTTACGAAGAGCAGGATGTCATGACCCCAGGCTTCCCGGACTCAGTATCCGAAGGTGACGTCAAACTCGACAAGAAAGTCGGCGACGCCGTGGCCGCTGATGAAGTCGTGCTCGAAATTGAAACCGACAAGACCGCGATTCCCGTAATGGCGCCATCTCATGGCGTGATCAAAGAACTATACGTGAAAGACGGGGATACGGTGAAAGCCGGGCAGAAGCTGTTCAGGTTAGAGGTGACTGGGGAGGCGCCGAAGAAGGCTGCGGCCGCGCCCGCGCCCGAACCTCCCAAAGCGGAAGCGCCACCTCCGCCTCCTCCTGCCGCGGCCGCCCCACCACCTCCTCCCCCGCCATCAACCTCCACACCTCCGCCAGCGACTCCTCCACCTCCACCGAGGGCTACACCTCCACCTGCAGCCCCCATCTCCTCAATTCCGGTCGCAGCCATCCGACACGCACAGTCGATAGAGACAGCCACTGTTAAAGTTCCACCAGCGGACTATAGCAAGGAAATTTCTGGTACACGTACCGAGCAGCGCGTTAAGATGAACAGAATGCGTCAACGTATCGCTCAGCGACTGAAGGATGCGCAGGACACCAACGCCATGCTGACGACGTTCAACGAAATTGACATGTCTCACATTATGGCCTTCCGCAAGAAGTATTTAGACGCTTTCACCAAGAAGCACGGTGTTAAGCTTGGTCTTATGTCGCCTTTCGTTAAAGCAGCGGCAAACGCTCTGACGGACCAACCGGTGGTCAATGCGGTTATTGATGGCAATGAGATTATTTATCGTGATTACGTTGATATCTCAGTCGCGGTAGCCACGCCCAAAGGCTTAGTCGTGCCAGTCATTCGCAACGTGCAGACGATGACATATTCTGACATCGAACTGACGGTTGCAGGTCTGGCTGAAAAAGCCAGAACGGGAAAATTGACCATCGAAGAGATGGACGGTGGTACTTTCACTATCAGTAATGGCGGAGTATTCGGATCTCTTATGGGTACGCCCATAATAAATCCACCACAGTCCGCCATTTTGGGTATGCATGGCATCTTCGAACGGCCTATTGCGTTGAATGGTCAAGTTGTAATTCGACCGATGATGTACATCGCATTGACTTACGATCACAGATTGATTGACGGACGTGAAGCTGTCCTTTTCCTGAGGAAGATTAAAGAAGGTGTCGAGGATCCAGCGACGATCATTGCTGGATTGTAATTTTATAACAAAAACCGAGCTGTCGATATACTTGTAGATAGAGTAGGCGGGTTATATTTATTTAATATAATTTTTGCAGTGCAAAAATCTTTTGCTGATTTATTAAATTGTGTAATTTTTTTTAATATTACATTTTTTTTTCGAAACTCTCCTGCTCTATAAATTATCTGTAGACTCAATAAGTTACCGAATACTTTTGCCAGATCTGTTAAAAAAAAAAACGAATTTGACAGCAGCGGCTTGTACAGCTTTTTTGTCTTATTCTGAGTGCGTTGACAGAATCGTGTATTTTTTACATTATCTGTGTCGCGTCATGTTTAGCAAGATGGCTGCCGTGCGTCGTGCAGTTAATTTTGTATTTAATGAATACGTCCGTTTGCGTATTATTTATCGTGAATTAAGTAATTGTAATAAACGAAAGTACATTTCCTCAATATGACTAAAAAGTATTGTTGTTTTATTTGTTATTTATTTTATTTCGTTAAATCACTGCTTAATTAAACGTATATAAAAATTATAAAATTCGTATTAATTTGAAAACTAGACTAAGAAAACATTAACACCTTAACACTAGAATCAAAGACAAGAATCAAGCTTTTTCTTTATAGTATAAGAGGGTAAACAAGCAGCGGATGGCCCAGGCCTAACATTAATTGATCCGAGATGCCAGAGATGGATATGTATGGATGGATAGCAACACTAGAGTATTTTTATTGTAATTTAAAATTATAGTAATAATATGGAGATAATTAATGGCAACATTTTACTATGGTAACTTTTATCTCTGGTAAAATAGAAAAAATGTTTTCAATCCGTAACCATGGTAACGAAATTAAAAATATCACATTGCATATTTTTAGATTTCGATTCATTGCATTTGTGAAACACTGTTTATTGTGTAAATTAATAATTTTCTTTAATGTTTAATGTGTTACAATTATTGTGGTTCGTTTTATATTTTGGTAAGTAGGCGAGTTACTATTGAAGATTGGACTTAAAGTTTCACTTTTGTAATTGATGTATCTGTCGAAGGTGTTTTCCGTAAAGAAGTTCTTACTTAATTCCTAATTGTAGCAGTTGGTACCAACTTTAAGTGTATATAAACATGGTACCTTTCTTAATGAAATAATTTCTGATGATAGTTACACAATATTTTACGCACACTTCACAATCTATTACGCTACTTATAAGAGTGAGAGAGGGAAATACGATGTCGTCGTAAAATCACGGGAAAAATAAGGCTTAACTATATCGATATAACAATGTAGGTATAATGTTTTTTCCACTGGTCGTTTTACTCCAAAGCTACATCTAAAAGTGATAGTTGTAATCTGTACCTTTATCGGATCTTCACTTCCTTCTACAATAAACTTATTACAACGGACGGAGGGAATTGCAGAAACGATTACTTAATTTGAAATTAATGATTTCCAGATAAATAATAAAAAATAATTCGAAATGCAGACCCCTTCGAGGAGAAATATAGAGAAAATAAGGAGCAATGATAGGGTCAAAACGGATGGATCAGTAACAACACGTAAAACAGACGACGATAAACCTAAAAAGGTATCAACAACGCCCAGAAATTATTTACAGAATACATCCACATCTGATATTTATGGCAAAAAGAAAGCTGATGTTTCACAAGCCCCGAAAAAAGCTTTTTCATCAACGTTAAATACCGCTAGAAACATATCGCCTATGAAGGATTATTTGAAATCAACTTCAACGGTTAGCGTACGAAAAACTTCAACAAAGATGGCGGTCGAAAAAAAAGTTGAGACAAAAGTAAATTTACATTCAGCCAGAACGCCGCGTGTAGTAAAAGCTCAAGCACCAGCTAATGTTACTGTCAATTCACCAATATTAAGGAGGTCCGTGGAATTAAAAAAAGAAAAATCGAATTTAAGCACCGGTAGACCTAAGAATATAACTAATCAACCCAATAAAGTTGCTGATGGAAAATCCAATATGGCGGATATATTTCTCAGACAGCGTTCGAAAACTAGGACGTTAGATGAAAATGAGGTCAAGGTTTTAAAGGCTGATGTAGTTGACAACAACGTGGAAATGCAAAATTTGTCAAAAAAGCTTAGCGCGAAGCCGAAAGCTTTTTTCGTGGATTTGAACGGGGACGAGGCAAAGGTCAAAATCTTTTTTTTTACGTTTTACTTTTTTTAATTTAGTCAAACTAGCAATGAAAAAATATGCAAAACGATACAACTAGCTAGATTATGTCTATATTTGTCAATAAATGAGTTTGAAGGGAAATTTTAAGACTTTTTCCCCTATTTGACTAATAGTTTTTTGTAATAATTGGAACGGTCGCGACTGTCATAATAGGGCGCGTGACTAGTCGATTTGTGGGATAAGGGTCTAAATCACATGACCGGCAATATAAACAACCAACTGTCGCCCGCGTCTCTGTCCGCGCGTAATTAAAAAAAGACGTATTAAGTAACCTATGTGTTCTTCCAGACTATGTTCTACATTTGTGACAATTTTCATCAAGATCTGTTGAGTCGTTCTGGAGATACTTTCAAACAAACATCCATCTAAACATTCGCATTTATAATATTAGTAAGATTAATAGTAATTCAATTGAACTTGTAGCAGTAATGTGAACAGTCTTAGTCTTCTAGTAAATAAAAAAAATCTAAACTAATCAATAGCGGTAATGTAGGTAGAAAAAGAAAAATCAAGTGAAGAGGACATCAGTTATGAAGATGACTTCGAAAGTTACGAATCTGATTTTGATTCGTATCACAGCGAATCTAATAATGATGGAAATTCTACAACTGACAATGATCAAAATTCAGACAAAGAAGAGAGTGATGTTCATTTAATGGCAAAAGACGAAATCAACTGTAAAGAGAACGAAGAAAAGATGCTAGATTCAGGTGAGCAATATTTCGGTTTATATTTTTACCAAAAAGTATATATTTTTTTATTAAAAAACTATCGATTGAATTCTACATGATATAAGGTGGGGATGTGGTCGTATGTTATCTACAGTCGAGGACGTATATTTCCTACCCATTTTATTGAAGTGTTATTTGTCGTTCACAATTAGGTCAAAAATTGTTCGTACCAACACGTTGCTTAGACACAATACATTAATACAGATTGTCACCCTTTTCACTTCTTTTGACAAATCAGAGAGTACAATATATATTTTTGGAACGAAGTTCCTTATCGCGCGTTGTGAAAGGGGGCTAGACGGAAAAAATTCTTACGAAAAGTTGTCACGACACTTTTTGCTATTGTTATAGTTATATGTTAACGACGAATGAGCGCTACTTCACCATGGCAACGACGTGACAATATATAACGATAATTCATAGAAATAAAATGTACTTCTTGTGAAGACTTAAGTTTTTTATTCATAGAATAAACATTGATTCCTTCACTAATTAATCGAAAGGAACTTCGTTTCATCCGGGTGTCCCTTGACACCTCTCAAGTTTTTTTTTAATAAAAATAACTTTATTATTTTTTACCTATGGTCAGGGGACTGGTGTCCAAACTACTGTAACCTGTTTACGTTAATCACCAGGCCAAAAAATGACAACAAAACTATCAAAATAACATATTAAAATTATGTAAGTTGTGCCCATGGGTGACTCAAATAAAATTGATGACCTGCAGATCAACTTACGGTTCACATGAGTGAAGCAGTGAATCGGCTCGCAGCTCCACTCAATTAGTACCTGCATACGGATGAGTTGCGTTTTGACCTAGAACTGCGAGTCATCAGTCAACTTATCGCTTCACAGAGTTGTAGTAAATTGCGATGAGCTGAGCTGTATGTTTAGTTATTGATCCGCAGCTCAACGGTTCAAGTCTGTGTAATCTTGTGATCTGTTCAGATCTGATTCACAGACGTTTATTCGACACTAGCTGTGAACCAAATTTAATTCTTATATAGGTAATTTTGATCTACGGGACCCTCAGAGATCAGCACAGAAGAAAACTCCACTTGATTTCATAGACGAAGTTACAGAAGATTGTGACAAAAGAATATCGTTGACTGATGAAGGTTTCCAGGATATGTCAACTTCCAGCGTCTCCAGTATGAAGACTGTTCACGTTGATGTCTTAGACAGGTGAATGACTCGTATTTATTATTCACTAGCTTTTACCCGCGACTCCGTCCGCGCGGAATAAAAAAAATGCACACAAGATAAAAAAAAAGTTGCTATGTCCGTCTCCTAGTTCTAAGCTACATCCCCATCAATTTTCAGCTAAATCAGTTCGACCTTGAGTTATAAATAGTGTAACTAACACGACTTTCTTTTATATATATAGATTTATACAAGGTGACAAACGAGTAAGTGGTAACTAGATTTCGCTAAAATAGCAAATTGACTGCAGCAAATTTAGTAGATGCCTTGCCTACCTTTATAAGACAGAAGAGGGGACGTACAGCCCCTTTCCTTTAATATTGAAAATCATATTCTTACGTTAATCCATAATTTGTAGAACTTGCCTAAAAAAAATTCATGGTACCTTTCAGACCTCTATTTATAGACTTTGCAGTATCGAAAAGAAATAGAAAAAAACGGCGCGTATTTCAGCAACTTGAACAAAGAGCGAAAGATATTTTGAGTATGGTAACACTACACGAAATGACGTACACTTTGTTTGAAATGCAACCGATACCGTACGATTTGTATATGGCAACATTTGGTGGTAGAAACTCTACGCAGGTTGCTGTGCAGACATTTGAAGATGGTGTTACAGAAGAAGTGCAGACTGAAGAAATTTTATTTGAAAATAAATGGACTCAACATCCGATAGAGTTTTCAAAGCACATTCATGTAAAAGAGAAAGTTGTACAACGAAGTACAAGTAATGATTTTCTCAGTAAATTGTCATTACTTAAGCAAAATGATAAAACAGAGAAATACGATAATGAAGCTTATAATAATAATCAATTACGAATATTCTTAGAGCAAAAAGATGGAGTCGGTACTGATGAAATTCTGCCACACGAAATATATAAAAGTAAATTAAAAAAATGTGATTTCAATGTAAATAGATTGAAGAAGTTTTTAAAAAAGACGGAAAGTCGAATTAGTTATATTTTAAGTTTAAATGCTGGCAACACTGATATATTTAATTTGACAAAGAGCTCGAAATTTCCTTTCAGCACAGGTTATATTACAATTAATATTCAAAACAATGCAATATTTTATAAAGATTTGAAAGTTATAAATGTAATTATATCGGAAAATAAAGACAATTTACTTGTGACGGTACATGAAAAGTCTAGTAAAGATTTCCAGAAATGTATTCTTTGTTTGTGGGATTTATCTGGTGTTTTAAAGGAGCCTATAAAATTATTAATAGCTCCAGATAACGTTAGTATCGGTCAGTTCCGAGGAGGTGCTGATGGAATAATCGTCGCTGCATTGGAAGATGGGTAAGATTTTATACCTTCTTCCAATCCATAGACAAACTACATATTACGCTAAAACTCGTTAATGTCGGTTTTCGACGATGATTTTCCATCATCATAAGAACATCCGTTCAATGTCGATCCCACCGAGGAGCGAGGAGCTTAACCAAGTAAGGCGCGACTAGGCCATAGTCCAATCTGGTAATAATATTAAACTAACAGCCGGAGCCGAGGCTCCTAAGGTAGCCCTCGAGCCTAGTTACTCTTAAATGAGGTTTAGGCTAAGCGCCTCCTGCGCCCGGCCACCTCAAGCCCGATGAAACTGTAATTGTCTCTTCAAGGCAAACAGTGACTACTCAGTCACAAAAAAGTTTACTATAGTCAACCACACTGGCCCAGTGCGAGTTGGCTTCACACATATTTTTGAATTTCTTCGCCGATATGTGTAGGTTCATGATGTTTTCCTTCACCGTAAGTACGTCAGATAAATGTACCTATGAAATTCAAAAATCGAGAAACACATTTCACGGCGGGGTTCGAACCTGGACATTTAGATTTTGGTCCGGTCTGGTGAAAGATCAATATGCACCACCGACGCCTTTTTATCGAATAAATGTACCATAGAAAACAGAATTTATTATTAAATTCCTACAGATCTATACATTTATGGGATCTATCCGAAAAAGCTACTTGGATAAATGATACCAGCGACGAAAAAACTACCAATTCGGTAGAAATTGATACGACTCGAATGACACAAACTGAAATTGACAGAGAATGGAATTTAAAGAATATTACAATGAATAGTAAAAGTGAAAAGGTTAGTCTACAGATTATTATATAACTTTTTTTTTGGAAAATGTACAGTGAGCTTTGACTGTTAAGAGACAGGACCAAGCGTGCGTATTACTCTATCATATAATAATGTTTTTAAAGTGTGCTCGATTAGTGCTTTTAATTTTATAAATCAGTATGCGATGATGAAGACATTTGAATTTTACATAAGGCATCTTTACCTAATCCGAAGCAAAAAATGGCGGACATTAAGTAAAACGCCGGGTTTTCGTCTAGTCCGTTTTAGAATCAAGAAGGTGTATTTTTTTTAGATAATGTCACGTCCAATGCAAATTAGTGCTTATACTAGTAGTGGAATCAATATAATTGAGAAAGGTGTGAACGATTTCATTGTTGGTTTGGAGTTTATTGGGGAAACTTCGGTGACCAGACAAGATGAAGGCCGAAAAATTATAGCCCAGGTAAAAAAATATTCTAACTTTATATTGTACTAGCTGTCGCCCGCGACTCTGTCAGCGCGGAATTAAAAAAAAAAACGTAATAAGTAGCCTATGTGTTCTTCCAGACTATGTTTTTCAGCTGTGCGAAATTTGATCAAGATCCGTTGCGCCGTTCCTGAGATACCTTCAAACATCCATCCATCTAAACATTCGCATTTATAATATTAGTAAGATATTTTAATAGTGGTAAAGTCCGCAGTGTGGGAAGGGAACATGGAGCAAAATAAAGCCTCCGCAAACTAATGGGACGAAATGTGGTATTGCTTCCACTTGACTTCTGTATTCTTTGTGGTGGTGGTATCACCGGGTGAGACAGCACATTAGTGCACCCAACAATTGTTGTAACGGAATCTACCGATGTTAAAAATTCACATATCGATGGGTTCTATGTATAAGGCACTAAGCAAAATATTATATTTTATATATAAATGTTATTTTTTGCTGAAGTAAAAGGGCTTATGCGGTCTATTTTCCTATGTGGTTGAAACTGTGAGAGCCTCTCCTGTAAAGTTGTTAATTTGCACATTGGCCCTTATTCGTAGGAGCCATCGATATGAAGGCTGATAGAGATCTATGGAAGACATAACGTGTCAATAGTGGAAAAGGGCAGGATGATGACGATTTTTTTTGTTGTAGATATGTTCATTACAACGTGTTGGTATATTAACAATATACTCGTTAGTCCAAGAAAGATCTAGAAAGAAATATAATGACATAGGGAAAGCATTTTGGTCAAAAATGGCGTTAGAAAAAATACAAACCATACATTTAACAGAACATTTAGATGATATAAATATCGAATTAGAGAATATTAATAAAAGATTTAATTTAAACGCCGCTAAAAGAAGAATGTCAAATAAGAGGTTAGAAACAAAAGTGACATTGAGTTCCCGCCAATCAGTTGACAGGCGGAGTGTTGCCAGTGCTGGTAAAAAAGTTGTAAAAAATACGTCAAATATATGGGAAACAGGAATTGTGTGTTATGATATGAAAATAATAAAAATAGATAATACGGATAACTTTTTAATAGGTAAAAATTGTGGAGAAGTTTTACGTTGTATAAGATATATGGGTACTTTTAAAGTTTTAAGGTTATGTGTTGCCAGTAAGTATTTTGAAACGATTTTATTTTAATAGTGATGTTTATTTGGTTTAAATATAATAATTGAAATTTAACCTACTCCTTATAATTAGATAGATCGGAAATTTCGTACACATTTATGGTACTGCTCACAAAAAAAAATTTTTTTCGAAGAATTTGTTTTAAAGAACGTCTGAAACTAAAATAAATTCTGTTTCCACAGATGACACATGTTCTATAACACGTTTAGAGATATCCCAGAATGGGTTACTACTAATGCTAGCGGCGACTGACTCTGGGACGGTTAATTTGTGTTCTGTGATAGATTTTAGAGTTCTATTAATATTGGATTGCGGGTATTTATATTTTATTTAATATATTATTATCTTAAGAGCTATTATTTTATCAAATAAACTATCACACTAACAAGAAGTTAATGTTTATCGCGCGTTATTTTGTTTTAATATATGTGAACTTTGTAACCTTCTGTAGACTAAAAAACTGAACTGATTTTGACAGTTGAAGTGTTATTCGATCACTTTTCTTCCCCTGAGTGTCATACGGTATGGCCAGTCTGGTTAATTTGCTTTTTAATTACTTAATAGCACATAGACAATATATGCTATCATACTTAATAGACTTATATGTGGACAGGCTATAAAGCTTAGTATTTTGTGCTTATTTGATTTTCACCATTTTCGTCAGTAACAACTTCGTTAAGTCGGAATGAAACGAAAGTTATCATTCCCAAGAAATCGCCTATCCTTTTATAGAGATCAGTGCCTAAAAATGTTTCTTTTACAGTAATGTCAATTCGACAGCATCGGAAAAATACAAAACGGATTCCAAAGGTCGATATATCAGCAGTGTACAAACGGAAAATATAGCAAATTTGAATCCTATTGGCAAGGAAAGAAAGGTAAATGTCGATTGATGTCGAATTGTCAGTGTATGAGAGAAAGATAGTTACTTCTTTGGCCAAAAGTAACTATCTTTCTTTTTATCTTTTAAAAGTGTTTTAACAGTGGTAGATCCCGCAAAAACAATATTTTATGGGTGCAAGAATTGGCCGGGTCGACCGGTGCAATACCACGACCACACAGAAGACAGGCGTCAAGTGGAAGTAATTCCAAGTACAGTCTGATAAGTGTGGTTCCGGAGGACTAATTTTAGTCCTCTTTCCCTTCCCACCCTTTTCTCATTAGGAAGGGATGGGAAGGGGAAGTGGATTTGGCGGAAGAGGGGATGCACAGGAAGGAGAAATATCCTCTTTCTGTGCGTTCCCTTCTCCGTTGATTAAAGGTAGGCAACGCATCAGCATTTGCGGATGTCTATGGGCAACGGTCGCCTCGCTATTGTGGCAAATCCAGGTGGCCGTTTGCTCGTTTGCCACCTTATGATATAAAAAAAAAGTTAAAATGAAAATGCTCATTAACTGTAAATATTAAAGTAACAAGATCCTTGTCGTATCATATAAATTTTTCTGGAAACTATAGTCTGACTTTTTTGTTCCAGATGGCCATAAAATCTTTACTATGGCCACCTAGTAACCCATTCGATATGGTGGCTCTATTAGTTGACGGCACGGTGACCGCTTGGCGACTCACCAACAGTGATATAGCTGCAACAAGAGTCACTGATAGCAATCTTCTTGTTGCTAACGGACATACCATGGTAAGAAGAACGCGTACACAGACAATCAGGGAAAGGATACGGATCAAATGACTCACTTGATTACTATTCTAGGTCAAAATAGGTTCAGTAGTTTAGGTTCTAGGTCGTCACAATATCATTTACATACATACAAACGCACATACATAAAAAGAAACTTACATACGTTCCATACATTCTTGTCAGTCGAGTAAAAAGTGGCCACATGGCAACACAGAAGACTCTCCCATTCCCAAACATTTGTAATAAGGAAAGGATGGAAGAGGAAAGTGGATTTGTCAAGGGAACAGACGGCTAGGAAGGGAAAATATCTTCATCCTCACAATTCAGGTGGCTTAGTCGTTTAAAATACTATACAAAAAAAATGTGAGCCGTTATGGGACGCCTGGCAGATGTGAAACATCATGTGTGTACAATATGCATAAAATATTAAATATTATATAATATTATTATGTAATATATATATATGTATACCTCAGTATAGCATGGCGACCCGTCGCCACACCGTACACTCTACTACACATAAAATATATATATGTATACTTTAATATAATGTGGCGACCCGTCGCCACGGCAAGCGTCGCCACGCCAACAATTCGGTTTACAAGTGAGCCTATAGATGTTTCACAACAAAAAATATATTCGGATGATTGGGAATATTAAAAAGTATATTGGCCGCCATGTTTGAAATTTGACGTTTATATATTTATTAGACCGACGTTTATATATTTATATTTTATATCTGACTCGGTGTAAGTCAAACTAAATTGTGACAGTAGAACATCCTGTCTATATACAAATAGTCTCAAAATATCCTTTTCGTACTGCAGATGTCCATATTATTTCTTTTGTGAAATTTTCTATGGCCTTTTAGTACCAGTAACGGTTTTTACACGTAATTAGCCGACCTGTGGTCCTTTGGTCCAGCGCCCTGGGCGGTGGCTTTACACATCCCTATTCTAAATCCGGCCCTGGGTTTTACATATCTTCACTAGGGCCAGATATCTTTGCAATACAAGAACTCGGCATACATTTAGTTATTTTATATTATTTTTTCACAGGCTTTGGTAAGAAAAAATGAAGTTCAAACCTACAGGATATCTAATGAGAAACAAGAAGACAATTTGCAACTTTTCAAACGATATCTCGCACTTTTATAAAACTTTATTTTAAGAAAACTTCAATTATGTATAAATAAATTATTATAAAAGTGAAAAAATGTTTTCATTTCTAACATTGACGGCTGAAAATAACCATTTGGACTGACGTGACGTAATGACACATATCTTTAGGTCACTGTCAAAGAGACTGTTAAAGAGACGAGTGCTGTAAAAACCTCTGAAATGACTAAAATCGCCGAGTTTCAAAGATTTAAGCAGCCTTGTGTACGAAGGGCCTAAGAGATAAATATATATATATATATACTAGCTGCCGGCCGCGACTCCGTCCGCGCGCAGTTAAAAAAAAAACTAAATGGGGGGGGGGGTTATGAAAAATAGATGTTGGCCGATTCTTAGACCTACTGAATATGCTCACAAAATTTCATGAGAATCGGTGAAGCCGTTTCGGAGGAGTTCAAGTGACACGAGAATTTTATATATAAGATATATATTAGGGTGGCCCAAAAAAATAAAATTTTTGTTTTTTTCGATTCTCGTGTGAAAATATGTGAGTTTACTATGTTTTAAGAACCTCCACCAAAGGACAGGTTAAAAAAATTTCTTAAAAGGTGGCTCAGAATTTTTGAAAAATTCCAAAATTGCCGAAAATCAGATTTTTTTTGTTTTAATTTTTTTTTCTCGTCATGCCATCTTTTTAAGTGTAAAATAATATAAAGATTCTGAAAATTTGACGTCAAAATATTATTTTCTAAAGGTAGCTCCGAATTTTTATAATTTCTCTTTTAAAAAGATATAAAGTATTTACCTTGGAAATTTATAAAAATTCGGAGCGACCTTTAGAAAATAAAATTTTGACGTCAAATTTTCAGAATCCTATATATATATATATATATATATATATATATATATATATATATATATATATATTTATAATTTCTCTTTTAAAAAGATATAAAGTATTTACCTTGGAAATTTATAAAAATTCGGAGCGACCTTTAGAAAATAAAATTTTGACGTCAAATTTTCAGAATCCTATATATATATATATATATATATATATATATATATATCACTACTACTCAATAGAGTGTGGAGGTACACCGGTAGACATAGGAAGAGATGGATGGATTGCGTGAAAGATGACATGATCAAGGAATGGAGATGAAGGCAGACAGATTCATTTGGAGGAGGGAAACCTGGTGCACCGACCCTAGGTAGGTGAGACAAGGAGATGATGATGAATACAAATGTCACAAAACTTTTAAAATTATTTATTCTTCTTGCTCTTCTTTACTTCTTTAACATTCTTCTTGGTGAATACGCTAACAATCTTCTTTAGAAGTAAATATATAAAGAGTAAAGCGGTTACGACTACCGCTAGTTGGTCTAACATCCAGAGTTCGTACCATTTGTACAATTGACTCTTTGAACGAAGATGATATGCTCCTGAAAAAAATATTATATAAATAGATTATTTTCTTTTTATTATAATGAAAGACGAACAGAAGAAAAGTCACCACTGTACACTCAAATAATATAAGGACTAGCGGTCGCCCTTGGCTTTATTAGCGCGGAAGAAAAAAGTAGACTATAATAGGCCAGCGTCCATCAACTACTGTCCCGTCAATTTAGCCCAGCCGTTTCGGAGATTACTCTAAGCGCGGACTTGTGGGCACACAGACAAAAATTATTTTCGTTATAATGAAATAAAATATAGAATCAAAATAAAACTGTTAGTTTCTGTTAATCTCTGAAACGGCTGAACCGTCTTACACTTTAATATTACAGTGAAGATTTGTGTGTGAGAACAGAACTACGAGTATGAATGTGGAGAGAAAGAGTACATAGGTAAGAATAGGCCTAGGAAGAGATTGCGTGAAAGAGATATGATTATAAAGGGATTAACGACTGAAAGATAGATAAATCGAGAAGATTAAAACTTGTGCGCCTCATCCAATAATAGCTATGTTTTTTTTTTCATTTCAACGGGACATTTCTACGACGTCATCTTTTTTACCAGGCCTTTGAGGGGTTTAGGTAAATAGGGTTATTTCAGATTGTGTGATTCACATTCCTATGGCACCTTTCTTTCTAATGCCCTGGGCGGTCGCCTAACCACGCCCTAACCTAAAGCCGGCCCTGGACTTCACATAAAGTAGGATAAGAACATGAAAGAGATAATATTATTTATGACAAAATACTTACCTTTAGTATCTATAGCAAGCTCTATGTAGTGTTGGATGAGCTTTCTCTGTGTGACAGGCCGATTGTTGAACAACTTTGACAGCTCCTTAGCTTTTTTGTAATACCTGTAATTAACGAACATAAGAATTTTTATTATAAACTAGATTTTACCCGCGACTCCGTCCGCGCGTAATAAAAATTGAAAACGGGGTAAAAATTATCCTATGTCCTTTTCCTGGTTCTAAGCTACCTGCTCACCAATTTTCAGTCAAATCGATTCAGACGTTCTTGAGTTATAAATAGTGTAACTAACACGACTTTCTTTTATATATATAGATATATATATATAAGATTGATTCTTTTGCATTATACAATTGTTAAAAGCATAAACAAAATGTTGAGAAAGTAGAAAATAGAGTACTTCTTACGTATATCCTTTCTACAATCCTATAATTTCACGTTTGCGCTGACTAAAAATTAAAGTCGATCCTGACTTTCCCGACTAAAGTGTTAAAAGGGAAATATTTTGTCCGCTCTATAATTGGTTTAATTAAATCTGTATCAAGAGGTGTTTAGAAGAGTCTACTATCGCTGACTTTGTATGATACAAGCTGACAGACCGTCATTTCTCACCATATTGATAGTTGGCATTCCAAAACATCCGTATCGTCCTCAACTGTATTCCGAAACAGTTATAATTTGGATGCTTTAAGAAAAGATACCTAGATAAACCTAAAAGGCGATACATCTGCAGCTCCTCTAGTGTTTTGGATATCCATTTGCCCATATTACCAAACAGTTATGACTTGGGTCCTTTAAGAAAAGATCATGCTTTACCTAAAGGCAATGCATCTGCAGCTCCTGTAGTGTTGCGGATGTCCATATGCCCATTTTTCCTACGAATTAAAAAAAAACTGCAATACTTACGTATCATCAGCTAGCATATGTTTCAACTCCCTCTCCAATTCTGGTGCCATGTCTGGTGAGAAGGTGACCTTGCGCGCGTATCCTGACCGCATCGCTCGGATTGCGTTCCCGGGCTGGTCTCCGAATACCGGTATGGCAAGTAGCGGTACACCGTACCTCAATGCTTCTAATGTGCTCAGAAGACCTCCGTGTGTTATGAACACTTTTACATTTGGATGCGCTGCAGATAATGATAAAACTCTGTACATTTTTGCCTTCAAGAATATGGTGAATCTATTAAGCTAGTGCGCACATTCTTGTGGCCATATCACCACATAACGTCATAAGTGGCGCCATTAGATACTAGTCTTTTACTGCTTGTCTTACAACTATTTCAAAATCAATACTAACCTAAAATACTAGCTTGTGGCATCCAAGATCTGATGTGGACATTCTTAGGAAGCCCTTCTAATTGCTCTTCGAATTTCCAAAGCACCGTATAAGGAAGTGATCCCAGGACTCTTAACAGCTCCCGTTTAGTACTTTCTGGGAGTGCAGCGGACTTAAGAACAGATCCCATACTGAAGTAGACCACACCATTGCGAGAAGAATCTAGAAGATCTTGTAAATCCTAGAAAAAGGACATAAAACTCTAATTCTTGACGTTGACGTTTTCATTTATGACCTTATGACTATTTCTACTCCTAAGTCAGAATAGAAAAACAAAAGAAAAACGAAAGAAAATGAAAAATAATTTATTGCAATTCAAAAAATTAAGTTTAAGTTCACATTGAACAGTTAAGCTAAGAAACTTTATGGATACAAAAGGGTTGCTTTTATAAGTATCGATCAGTACCCTCGCACTAGGCGTAGCCTGTATCGCGAAGATCCTGCTCTTATGTTTTATCAAAGATTTATTAGACGACAACAAATTAACTAAAGAAAACCAAAAGTGCCATTTGTCTCAAAAGTAAAGTTAAAACATTAATTCAAAATAAATAGTAATAAACTCAATACACTATTTTAAGAATATCTTCGGTGTTCTCGTACGTTATTTTCAACAACCACGATTCTAACTTTATTTACTTACATATTTATTTACATTTACTCCTACATCGCTTACGTCTGCGCCTTAAACAGTTTCCTAAATACCTTTGGCAATGGCGGCGTTGTCTCCTCTATGTGATATCCGGCGATCTCAATCACATTGGGCGGCAGAGGCTGCGCGGGAGCAAAGGACGTGTGTGAGTTGACCAACATGATCGAGATGTTGTGACGTGAGATTGACAACGGTGGTAGGGACACACCGCGTGCCTTCGCGATTGACGAGAATTGCTTATCATAGTGCGCTTCTACGGCTGTACTGTCTTGCCTGGGAATTAAAATTATGGAATTATGGTACCACAATATCTCTGCAATCGATTCATCATCATCATTTCGTTGTCAGCTCCCCACCGAGGGGCTCCGAGCCTACCCCAAGTTAGGGGTGACTAGGCCATAGTCAACCACGCTGACCAAGTGCGGGTTGACTTCACACATATCATTGAATTTCTTCTCAGATATGTGCAGCATCACGATGTTTTCCTTCACTGTAATAACGTCGGATAAATGTACATATGTAAATCGAAAATCGAAAAACACATTGGTACATGGCGGGATTCGAACCCAGGACCTGCAGATTGCAAGTCAAGTGCTTAACTCCTGAACCACCGACGCTCTTGATTCGATCGATTATAAACCTTAATACGATCAATTAATTTCGGGCGAACTTTGAATATGCGTTAGCTAACATTGTAACCTTCTGTTGCGTAAACGACTGAACAGATTTCAACGAATGAGTTCTCATTTGATTCCTATTTTTCATCTGAGTGTCAGTCAGTTATTTTTTTTTTAGTTTTTATAAGAATTTTTGTGATGCAAATTACAATCCACTAGCAGGTTACTGTTTGAGCTGAAATTTTGCATACATGTGTAAATCGTGTGATCATAGTATATAATGATGACATTGTGCTAATCTAATGATGGAGATAGACGATGGCAACAGGAACTTGCAATGAAACGACACTCAACGTGTTTTGGCTCGTTTGAATCGTCTTGATTTTTTTTTATATTACAAGGTGGCAAACGAGCAAGCAACAAAATGAATTCGCCGAAATGGCGAAGCGACCGCTGCCCATAGACATTCGCAATTGATGTGTTGTCTACCCTCAATCGACGAAGGAGGAGACGCACAAAAAGAGAATATTTAACCTTCCTATGCATCTCCTCCTCCATCAAATCCACATCCCCTTCCCATCCTTTCCTTATAAGAAGAGGGTGGGAAGGGAAAGAGGACTAAAATTAGTCCTCCGGAACTGTACTTGGAATTACTTCCACTTGACGCCTGTCTTCTGTGTGGTCGTGGTATTTCACCGGACGAGCAGACCAATTCGTGCAACTGATGTTGTTGCTGGCGTAAAATTATATATGTGATTAGTGTTTTGACTTTACACAATAATAGCTTGTTTCTAAAAAAAAGTTTTTGCTTTTAATTTTTAAGAAGTAACAAACAGAAGATATAATAATACTAACCAAATGCCAAACATGAACATCCCAAAGCTGAAGGTATTGGAGAGTCGGTCCCAGAGGTTCATGGGCACGGGAAAATCGTTCATCATGAAGGGAGTGACAGGCAGCGTGCGGACCGAGTCCACTAAATATTCCATGTAAGGATGCATTACTACGCCACTCAACAAGATCCAAGGTATTTGCTGGACAGCCGCATATCTATTAAAAAAAAACATTAATGTCAGATATGTCTAGATATATATACCCTACGTTAGAGGTGACGATGCCGTAGTGAACCACGCTGGCAAGCCTTTGCTGACTTCACATATCTTTGAATTTGTTCGCAGATATATGCAATTAAATATATAGTGTAATGGTTTAAGTTATGGTGCAATCTTTTTTGTCTATCCTACTATCCTAGTCCAGACTAGCCTAGACTATCCTAGTTAAGTTCTTTTCAAATATCTTGGCGGCATAATAACGTCCGCGCTGCGCACACCTAAGTTTGTGTTCTGTGCAGTGACTCGCGCGAAGTTAAGAGCTGCCAAGATATTTGAATATTTTTACACAAATCTAGAAGACCTCAGTGGTGGTTTGAAGTAATATTCTTCTTCTTCTTCGTAGACTTCATTACTGAAGGTCGTGCTCGTCTTCATATGCCTTTACAGATGCATCGACCAGCTGCCTCTACAACGTTCTGTTTTCGGCTTGTCCGGAAGTAATCTGCTTCATATTTTATAGGTATTTATCTAATAAAAAAAATGCTAATATCCCTTACCCTGCTTCCAAGTCAGAGAAAAACCATTCAGTGACAACAGCGTCAAATTTTTCGTTGATCAGAACATTCCTTAGTTCGGGCGTCTCCAACGCAGCAATGGATATGTTTCTTGCGAACTCTCGCAACATAGACATACTCATACGTCCTTGATTCGTGGCGTCAATGTCTAGAAGAAATCCATTATATTAATACACGAAACGAAAACTTTGTACCCCATTTTAAGACGACCATATTCTAGTTAAAGTAATAAGAAATATTGATAGATGTCAAATTATCAGATAATGTTTTTAAAAAAAACTTACATACCTTTTATTATTTCCCTAGATTTAGGCAAATCAATCTGCCTTAAATTTTTATTAATAGATTTATCTGGGAACGCCGTCACCCATGTTACCTAAAATAATCAAATTGAATTAACAATCAATTATAAATGCGATTAAAGTTAACTTAAAGTTTTACTATTTATAATGTATTCTTACTTATTTTAATTTTTAGTGTATTTTTAGAAGTAATTTTAATGAAATTCCTTCCAAAGTAAGTTTGGCGACAGGCAGGCGGCCGGCCTTAAAAACTTAAGCCAAAACTTTAAGTTTTATAAAACCTTGTGTGAAAGGTCAGGTAAAAAGTGGGAATAGGTCAAGGAGATGATGATGATGATGATGAAACCTTGTTTTTGAGTTTGGATGGATGGATGGATATTTGTTTGAAAATATCTCACAATAGCACAACGGATTTTGATGAAATTTGGCACAGATATAGAAGACTCTGGAAGAACACACAGAGACGCTGTCCGCTATCCGTAAAATACATTGCTATTCACTTAACCGACTGCCATAAGAGTCATGTGGAACTATAATTGAGTTTGACATATGACCGTCGTGTTAGACAACTTTTTCGGTGTATAAAAAAAAAACAAAAAAAAAAACTTGAGAGGTGTCAAGGGACACCCGGATGGAACGAAGTTCCTTTCGATTAATTAGTGAAGGAACCAATGTTTATTCTATGAATAAAAAACTTAAGTCTACACAAGAAGTACATTTTATTTCTATAAATTTTCGTTATATATTGTCACGTCGTTGCCTTGGTGAAGTAGCGCTCATTCGTCGTTAACATACTTACTATAGCGAAAAGTGTCGTGACAACTTTTCGTAAGAATTTTTTCCGTCTAGCCCCCTTTCACAACGCGCGATAAAGAACTTCGTTCCAAAAGTGTCAACATGATAAGCACTGTGTAATGTTTACGTCACTCCTCCGCAAAAAGTGACAGATTTTTTTTATTACTACGACGGCTTTTTGCCTCGTCCGTTTCTTTCTAGTCAAATCACGTCCGTGAAAACTCACGGAAACATGTATTTAGTTATAGGTAGGCTATTTTATTAGTACACATTTGACACTACAACGTATAAGCATAAAATATAAATTATTTTTCCAAATTATAACTGCCCTATTGCTTACTTTTTTTACAAATTTCGATTACATATTTATTGTAATTTTTTTTTTAATTTATTGTACAAAAACAATTTAGAAACAATACAATTTATAACAGACAGCAGTACAAAAACCCACAGCTAATAACTAGCTGTAACGCGCGACTCCGTTCGCGCAGAATTAAAAAAAAAAAGTAACCTATGTGCCCTTCTAGACTATGTTCTACACCAGTTATCCCCAAACTATTTTGGACAAGTGATCCCCTTTTCCAAAATGAACCGTTTCCACAGACCCCCCATGGTCAAATTACCTACTTTTAAGATCAATTATTGTTATTATTATTATTATTAATTCTGACTTAGGTCAATAGAAGACAGAGTGAAAATTAGCAATGCTTTAAGTTCGATATCTACCCCTTTGAGAATCTCTGTTCCACACCTATGCAAAATTTCAGCGAGATCCATGCAAAAGATACCTTACATCTAAATTTTCGCATCTACATATATAAAAGAAAGTCGTGTTAGTTACACTATTTATAACTCAAGAACGGTTGAATCGATTTGACTGAAAATTGGTGGGCAGGTAGCTTAGAACCAGGAAACGGACATAGGATAATTTTTACCCCGTTTTCTATTTTTTATTCCGCGCGGACGGAGTCGCGGGTAAAAGCTAGTTTATAATATTAATAAAATATGTTACAAAAAAGACGAACGAAAAACATGGATATTTCATAAAAAACTGAATTCGATTTTAGATGTTTGAAGTAATACCTGATGTCCAGCTTCTAGTAAAGTATTAACAATGCCTCTACCAAGTGTGGCATGGCTGCGAGTTGGCGCTGGAGTTATGCAAAGAATCTTGTGAGCGGAGGTCGAATTTATAACTAGGACCATCACTAGAAGAACTGAAGTCCTCATCTTGATACTGAAATAAACAAAGATTAATAAATCTATTTGTTAATTAAATAAAAAACAAAAAAAAAAACAGACACTATTTTTTTACTCTCATTGTCATCTTGCTCGTAGAAATCGAGTCAGTCTTCTTTTATACTAAAGGTCATAACAGAATTACTGTCGAATTTTAATTTTATTTTATAAAAAAAATTATTAACAAATACAAATACAAATACAAATAGCGTTGCCAGGCGTCCGGATAAAGCCGGACATAGGTAGGCTTTTTGATTGCGTGTCCGGCCAAAATAAATGGCTTTTGTTAGGCTTTTTACATTTCCCAAACTTTTGACATTCCCTATTAATACTGAGACAAAATCTTAAATAATATAGGGTGTCCGACCTTTCTACCCAAATGTCCGGCCAAACTGGCTGGTCTGTCCGGCTAGTAGGTTTGGCGAACTGGTAACCCTAAATACAAATATACTTTATTGGGCACTATCATAGAGTTACAAAAAAAAAAGAAATTACATACAGCGATCTCTGACAGACAACCTTTGGGTAGAAATTAAGCTAAGTAAACCAAATCGTTAGGGTGCACACGAACAGTGAAAATAAATAAAAACCTTATAACCTTAGATCTAATTAAATATTGAATGAATAATTATTAATTATAATATACTAGCTTTTACCTGCGACTCCGTCCGCGCGGAATAGAAAAAATAAAAAACGGGGTAAAAATAATCCTATGTCCGTTTCCTGGTTCTAAGCTACCTGCCCACCAATTTTCAGTCAAATCGATTCAGCCGTTCTTGAGTTATAAATAGTGTAACTAACACAACTTTCTTTTATATGTGTAGATTTGTAAATCAATCGGATTGGTGTTATATTTTTAAATAATATTAATAAAAATAATTTAATGATAAGTGATATTTATCATCTCATAGTGATAAATTAAAATACGGTTAAAAGATGAATTGCAAAAAAAAAAAATGTGAAATCGCAGACATTCAAAAGGACCGTGAAAAGATAAAAAAATCATTTCGAAAATATATATTTGATAATGCATCGAAAAAAGAATTTCCAAAAAAAAAAAATTTTTTTTTTACACAATACCAGAAAATATCGACAAGGCTATATATTAGTGACAGTCGCCTTCTTATCATCATCGTCGATTATGTCAAAAATTAGTACGAGATATTTGGTGTCCCGATAGGAGGCGCTCTACAAATTTTATACAAATTTTGTCGATGACGACACAATGACGATTGTCAAAAATGTCGGTCCACTGTTCTCAAGCGAGTTGTTAAACAGCCTAAAATCTTAAAAAAAAAACTAATTACGCATTTACACCGTGACAAGCATCCGGCGCGGATTTTTGACAAATCATGGTTATTGTAACATTATTATGCGCAGACTAGCGAAATACGATTTAGATCAAGAAATAATGAAGTACGTATACCGAAAGCATTGTGGTGATATATATTTATGGTGAAATATATAACCACGTTGACGTCAATAATATTAATCAACGGCGGACAAAGGGTTAAAGCACGTGTTTAACTAAACTACATTACTCGTATTTATTTTTAATGACAATCTCGTGGCGTTGTGTGTCAGTTTTGATTTCGTATTTTTAGCCGACTTCAAAAAGAAGGAGGTTATCAATTCGACTGTATTTTTTTATTTTTTTTATGTGTGTTACCGCGAAACTCCGCCCCCGGTGGTCCGAATTTTAAAAAAATATTTTAATCGAAAGGAAGTGCTTGCAGATGGGTCCCATTTTTTTTGTTTTTTAAATAACTAGAAGACTAGTAGATTTTGAATTTAGCTTCAAAAGTAGCGAAAATCAGGAACATTTTTCTAGTCTCTTAAGTACTATTAAATAGTAGAATACCAAGAACAGTGATCGAGTGCTTAGTATATGTAATTGTTTTGTCAGTTTTTCCTTATTCAGAGATACAGTTTAATTATATCCTTATTGTTATTTAAAATGCAAATATTGCAAATTTTACTAATATTATAAATGTGAATGTTTAGATGGATGTTTGTTTGAAGGTATCTTTGGAACGGATCAACGGATCTTGACGAAATTTGGCACAGATGTAGAACATAGTCAGGAAGAACACATAGGCTACTTATTATATTTTTGTTAAATTCCGCGCGGAAGGAATCGAGGGCTACAACTATATATAATAATACAATACTAGCTGTCGCCCGCAACTCCGTCAGCGCGAAATTAAAAAAAAGTAACCTACTCGTATGTGTTCTTCCAGAGTATGTTCTACATCATCTATGTGCCAAATTTGATCAAGATCCGTTCGCATTTATAATATTAGCAAGATGTCATTAGGAAAATACCAATAACTTAAAAAAAAGATGGAAATCCGATTGTACTACTGTTATTAAATATATTAGATTTCTAATTCAATTGTCAAGTGGTAGAGTCCGTATCAGCACGTCAATGGGCTGATGAACGGATGCTTTAATACTGATACGTGATAGACGCTAACAACAACAACATCAGTTGCACGAATTGGCCGGCTCGCTCGAAATACCACGACCACACAGAAGACAGGCGTGAAGAGGAAGTAATTCCGCATTTCGTCTGATGGGTGTGGTGCCGGAGGCCCAATTATATCCTTCTTTCCCTTCCCGCCGAATTGATGGAGGAGGAGATGCATAGGAAGGGGAAACATTCCTTTTAGTGCGTCTCATTGTCAATTAAAGGTAGGCAACTTCTGCATTTGCGGATGTCTACGGACAGCGGTCGACCATTTCGGCGAAATCAAGTGGCCGATTTCTCGTTTGCAAACTTGTAATATATAAAAAAATACTGCGCTGAGTAAGTCGCGGACGACCGTTAGTTTTAATATAAGGCCCTTCGTACAGAAGGTATCGTAAATCTGCGATTTTAGTTGCTACGTGAGATACCGCATCTACCACGGGGAGTGCTCAGAAGAATTGTTTGGAACAATTCCTGCCGCCGAGTTCCGTCATAGGACGACATACGCCAAGTTCCATCCACACCATCTTGATGGCTTCTATCTCAATGCCTTTAGACGCAACCATACAATATTAGTTTCCATGATTTACATCGCCTTGTTTACGAAGGCCCTAAGAAAAGACACAAAATTCACCAATAAGTTATTTCGCGAACTACTGCTTGTAAATTACAATAAACATTGCGAGCCGGCATAAAGTTTTGATGGAATCATACACAACCAGTGGACTTTGGTTTTTAATATGGTTGTATAAAAAAACTGGGCACAAACCGGTTTTATCGGATGATGTATTCAAGTCGACGTACTATAATAACCTGTGATACAACTAACCAAATCTTATCTTCTATATATATAAAAGGAAGTCGTGTTAGTTACACTATTTATAACTCAAGATCGGTCGAACTGATTTAGCTGAAAATTGATGGGGAGGTAGCTTAGAACTAGGAGACGGACATAGGAACTTTTTTTATTTTGTGTGCATTTTTTTTTATTCCGCGTGGACGGAGTCGCAGGTAAAAGCTAGTCCTTTATAATTTTATACTTTGTTTGAATAGTATACCCACAATACTAATTGAACTTCTTATATTTACATATTTCGTTTATAACTCTTGTTAAAACACACACAAAAAACTATTATCATCTCGACTTATTACTTCTGAAAAATGGTTTTTGTATTTTAAAGAACACTCGTGGGTTTAACTGTCACTATTTGTATGCACCGTCAGTTTATAATTTGACTAAACTGTCAGCAACTTGTGAAACGAGGCAGTAGACGAAACGTGTCTAACTTCGTAAATTAAGTTCCCAATATGGTGTCATGAATTGAATAAATAAATATTTATCAAATGACAAACGTGGGTTAATAAATATAGATGATAGCAAATTTATTTTACGTCTATAGAACACAATGATTTGGCATATACTACTATACTAGTGGTCACCCTAGACTTCTTCAGTGCAGGATTAAAAAAAATAACCTATAATATGCTAGCGTGCATCAGCTACCTTCCCGTCAAAGTACCATAAAAATCAGTCCAGTCGTTCCGGAGACTATAATTTTACTAATATAATTTATAAACAAGTGACGCGAAAACTTCGTTACCCTTTTTGAAGAAATTACGCAAACGGATGAACGTGTAACTTAAAACAAGTTAATAGTGAAGTGCATTAAACTATTTTATACGAAACTATATAACAAAAATCTCTGATTGTACTATGACCGAATTTAGAACAATGCTCGACCACAAGTTTAACTATAGTTAAGATGTTGACCGTTTATAAGTAACAAGAGTATCTATGAATGTAAATATGAATTTAATTGTCAGTTGATCGTCAAGAATACCTAATTCAAACAATGACCTCGAACAGGAATAAATGTATACAATTACATCTAACAAGACGAACAAATAAATCTGATTCAATAGAAACGTCTAACAACGCTTTAAAAACTCGCATTTTGAATATCGAATAATTATTTAAAGAAATTATATTTTACGGCCAGTTATTTAAAAGTGACAGATTAAAAAAAACATTGTAAAAAAACCTAATATATTGCAGTTTCCGACCACACGATGAACAATAAAATACACATCAAAAAGATAAATTAATTAAAACATTAGAGAATATAATTTATAAAAATACTCACAGACTTATATTAACTCCTTAAAGTATAATCAATGTGTTTTTAATTTTTTTAAACTTTGTTTCCGAACGCACCTCGTTCTGTTACACGAGGGGGCCACACACTAAATGGTATTCTGAGATAAACTCAGTAGTAATGATGCAAGATGAAGTGATGCCAGTAAAAAAAAAATTGCCCACCTCATCGTTAAATTCAAGTGCCATTGCATTTGTATTGACACATGGTGTCTCTGTTTTCTTTTAAACAATATGAATTTCTAACTCTACGGTTAAAATTTGACATTGGACTATTTTTTTTATTTAATTTTTATTTTTAATCTATAAATGCTTAAAAAGAAAAACTTGTACAATAAAACTTCTTAATACGGCAATGGATAAAAGGACGAATAATAGCTAATACCATACAATATTTGGTAGTCGACAGCAACAATCACATCTGTTGTACTAATTGGCCGGCTCGCCCGGTGAAACACCACGACCGCACAGAAGACAGGCGTGAAATGAAAGCAACTCGTCGTTTCGTCTGACGAGTCTGCCAGAGGCCTAATTTTAGTCCTCTACACTCTTTTCTTATAAAGGAAAGATAGGAGGGGGAAGTGGATTTGATGGAGCAGCAGTAGCTTCACTACTTCGGCGATCTCAGGTGGTTCGCCCTTTTGCCACCTTATCATATAAAAAAAAATCAGTTACACAAACCAATCGATTTTGCGGTATAGACACTTTTATTTGCGGTCCCTTTGATATTTTTGTAAACAGTTTTGAAACAGCTTTGAATACAACGTTGTTTTAATTTTGCCTAAAATATCGGGAAAATCATCCGCTACTGGAAACACAGTAATGATCGGAATCAAACGCTGCTACTATGTGGGACAATTACACACAACTAATGTGACATAACACGAGTAATATATTTTAGTAGGTATATTTCTCTATACATTAATAGGTGATTCATTGAAAAGGAAAATTATTGTTGCATTTTTACAAATATGTATTAACATTTTAAGTTTTAAAAATTATGCCATATTTGAAAAAAAAAAATTGTTTGTGTAATATAGCTTTTGCCCGTGACTTCGTCAGTGTGTAACTAAAAAAAACTTAGTAACTTGTATGTTCTACCAGACTATGTTCTACATCTGTGCCAAATTTAATGATCCGTTCCAGAGATACGAGTATGTAGTAACGAACAGCTATACACCTTATCATTCTCATTTATAATATTAGTATGTATAAATATGATTATCAATGGCAGATAACGCAGTGTTATGTAAACGACAGACATAATGTTTTATCTATATATATTAATATCATAAATGTAAACGTATAAAAAAGTTATTTTTATTTAAGTGCACGAGATTAAATTAATAGAAATTTTGTATTTGGAGATTTTTAATATGTGCAAGGGTTCAATATGAACTTAGAATTTGAAGACAGCGCAACAACCACAACTTATAATACAGGCTGTTATTCAGGCAAACTTACAAACATAATATAAAGCTGACGAAGAAGCCGCAATCTAGAGGAAGACTACTATTCTAGGGAACGGCAAATCGGAAGACATTTGTAAATAATAAAAATTGGACAACATGAATTAAACTTTCCACTGGAAGACAATATAGAGAGAAATAACCGCAGACAGTACCAGTTACAGTGATGATCATGAATCTATTTTGACTTTAAGTTTGTGTCTACTGTTTGTTTTCTTATGATTTATGTTTTATAATTTATTTTAATAAGTAGGGTGCAAACCAAAACCAAACATGGCGGCCATTACGATATTTTACATTTTAATTTTTTTAAAGGTAAAAGTGAATTGATATTAATAAATAATTATATAAAATAACCCACTATATTATATAGTCAAATGGAAAAAAAATTGTTACACCGGTAATATTTGGGAATTTACGACCTAAAGTGCTTCAGTGTGTCTATGGTTAAGAATTATGATTGGTATAACGTGTATTTAGATAAATGTTGTATGCAGCATTTTCTGCCATATTAAACAGATACCAGCAACAACACGAATGGACTGCTTCCAACGTTCCAATACCACGACCTCATAGAGGGGTGTGAAGTTGAAGCAATTCCGCGTTTCGATCGATAAGTGTGCGTGCCGGAGGTGTACTTTTAGTCCTCTTTCCCACCCTTTTCTTTAATGACGGAGGAGGGTACACATAGAAAGGGGAAATATTATCTTTATCTGCGTACTTCCCTCGATTAAAGACAATGCATTTGCAATTGCGAATGTTAACAAGCAGCGATCGCTGCGTAATTTCGACGAATTCATGATGATCGCTTGCTCGATTATTAACAATATATATTATTATAATATTAAAAAAATATATATATATTATTATAATATTAAAAAAAAATATTGCGAGCCGTTATCAAGTTTGAATAACACTATACTTATGTGCTGGGAATTCCACAAATACGTTTCCCCACCACGTATAAATAGTGTTGTGCCATTTATATGCTTTATTATTATTAAATACTTTTAAGTTACTAACTTTAAATAAAATTCACTTTATTTCCGCTTTGACATTTGACACATCTTACTAATAAAGTGAAAGTTTGGATGAATGGATGGTTGTTTGTTTGAACGTATCTCCTGAATTTTTCAACGGATTTCGATGAAGTTTGGCACATATGTAGAGCATAGTCTGGAAGAATAAATAGGTTACTTATTAAGTATTTTCTTTAACACGTTAACTGCGGGTTGAGGCAGAACAGGCCCAAAGCGTGACTTCTCGCTGGTGCGGCAGTCAAAATCGGGTTGTTTCGCTCTGTGCGGGAGGCTACTAGATCAGTATTTCTATGAGTACGACAGAGTCAAATATATAGAAATGTTTCTCTTGCGATATCTAGCCCAATGGCGTAATTAGATAAAAATGAGGTCCTACAGGCCCCAAACGCACTGAAAAGAAATTAATTACGCCTAGTGCGGATTGAGGTCAAATCTATCTCAAAATTTGTAGGCCTCATGGCCGCACTGCACGAAGCGCGGGCGGCGCGGGCGCTGCGCATCCTAGCTTAGTGTTGTGGAAAGTTTCGATAACGTTTCGAGTTTCGAGGACGTTTTGGCAGGATTTATTAAAGATTGAGCGTAGAACTTTATTTTAAAATCCTTAACGTTTTAAACCAATAATACCAAATAAGTCAGATGAAGTACTCATCTGACTTATTTGAAAATGTTTATTGGAGTTATGAGAAACTATGTTGACCTCGGTAAAAATTTTACTTATACCATACAAAACCTAAATTACTGCAACTTTGAATTTTAAGGGGGTGGCCTGTGTCTATGATGAACCAAAAGTGCATAAATCGGACACAGAATGTATTTACGAGCCAGAAACACAACACTAATAGCCAAGCTACTATTAACTAATTCTACTTAAATAGCACGATTAATACGTCTTATACTTAATATAATATTCGCACGCACGCACGCACGTACATTCACCACTAACAATACTCAATTATCATCATTATTTTGTTTTGCACATGGGTGTTGCCTTAAAATGTGTGCTCAGTTGTGGATTATTCTTCACTGTTATTTTAAGCAAGTCACAGTTCCATTCGAAGTTTAGTTCATAGTGGCAATTTTTACCATTGTGTGCTGATCATCGTTTTTGTACAGAGAACGTTGAATGTTTTTGCTGATTATTCGCTGAGACGAGAGCAAAAGCTTGCTCTCGTCACACCATGACTAAAATCCAATATTTCAATAACAAAAATCCCCTTTGCAATTTTGCCCTTTTTTAAGTGTGGATTGTTTTGCTAATGCTGCAGCATGGGACTTGATGTACCTATTACTCATATATTTTAATGTTATATTTATATTTCTGGTTTACAATTCCAGATTCCTTAATAGTAGGAAGTCTTATCTTCTTTTGGAAAGTTCGAGTTGTTTCTTCGGTGGCCACGGCTGCTATACTGAAATTAGTAAGACTAGGTACATACATACATACACACAGATCCACACTCTCACATATGTACTACGCGGTAACGTAAACGCAAACAAGACATATATTAGTATGTTATGCTACTAGGTAGCAAAGTTGATTATTGCGTGCGAGGTGGCATTGTTCAAAGGCGACCTCTACAAGAAAACCGAGCGACCAACAATCATCATGCTCCCTCATACGATGTTTTTCAACACACTTGTGAGTAAAAAAAAAAAGAAGTAAACGCAAAAACACTTACGAAATCCAAAATAAACAACAAAACTCAAATTCAAAAAAAAAGGAAATTTCCTTTCCTTTCAGGTATAGTAAAATAACTAGGCGCTAGGGCATAATTTGTACCATATATGCCTAAAATCGATGAACGGATAAGTACACGCACAGACAAAGCCACGCACACACACACACAAACACACACGCAGACACACGCGCACGCACAAACACACACACACACACACACACACGCACGCACACACACACATAAGAGATCTAAAATATATATTTTATTTCAAGATTTCCTATCGGCAGATGTGCTGATAATTTGTTCCAAAGAGGTGGTCAAAGAAAGCGCTGCGTAGGTTGCTACGAAAAATTAAGATTGACATTGAATGGCACGCAAGCTGCTAAGAAAACTAAAAAAATTGTGACTTTTTGTGTCCAGTGTGACAAATCTTTTTGTTTACCATGTTTTAATGAAAAACATTTTCAGTGATTAATACTCAATAAACATTTATCGTAACTACAACTCTCTTTTAATCCCATCACTAGTCGAGGCATTAATTGACCTTCCTTTCAGTGCGATTTGAGGCAGAACCGATGACAAATTTTTAATTTTACTTTATTCATTAACGAAACGTCCTAACTCCAGGCGAAGCTAGATTCATATTATGCACATATTTAAGTTCATAAGAGTGAAGTTTCAAGCAAATATCGTCTAATTTGGACTTTTTAAAAATGTTTTTCGAAAACATAATTTTGTGAGGCAGGTGAGGCCTCAATAGCACTGGAAAAAAGTTCAACTTTGCCACGAACAGACCTCAAACGCACTGGCTGAAAGTTCCGCCAAAATGGCCTCGCAGCTAACGTGTTAAAAACCGCGCCGACGGAGTCACGGGCGAGAAATAATTTTTAAATATAAGGCGATAGACAAATCTGGTGTATATAACTACTATTATTAAAGCTAATTCTATCACAAAAATATACATAAAACGTATATCCGACAAGTATTTGTGGCACTTTTTGTCTGACTGAATGTCAGACAAAAAGTCTAATTAATTTGTCTAACGCATCGACGTTTCAGACTTTTTATATTGTTTTAATTTTGGCATTGCAACGCAAGTTTCATTTAATCTATATATATAAAAGAAATTCGTGTTAGTTACACTATTTATAACTCAAGAACGGCCGAATCGATTTGACTGAAAATTGGTGGGCAGATAGCTTAGAACCAGGAAACGGACATAGGATAATTTTTACCCCGTTTTCTATTTTTTATTCCGCGCGGACGGAGTCGGGGGGAAAAGCTAGTCTATATATATAAAAGAAAGTCGTGTTAGTTACACTATTTATAACTCAAGAACGGCTGAATCGATTTGACTGAAAATTGGTGGGCAGGTAGCTTAGAACCAGGAAACGGACATAGGATAATTTTTACCCCGTTTTCATTTTTATTCCGCGCGGACGGAGTCGTGGGTAATAGCTAGTTTATAATATTAGTAAGATGGATACATCACTAAAATGCGATTTATTTTTCATGCATCGAGCTTAGTCGCGAAATAATATCACCAATGACAGTCGCGTTTAAAGGTTAAAAGGTTAAAAACACTTTTTAAAGTGTTAAGTTAATATGTTTTATAAAATATTAGTGTTTATATTATGTGAGTATTAGATTGTTATCGTTCATTGTTCGAAATTTAAACATCATTATAACCAAAGATTTTATTTTTTATTTTTCACTACCCGTGACTCCGTCCGCGCGGAATTTAAAAAAAACTTAACAAATAGCCTATGTGTTCTATAGTCTGCTATGTTCTACATCTGTGACAAATTTCATCAAGATCCGTTTACCAGAGATACCTTCAAACAAACATCCATCTAAATATTCGCATTTATAATATTAGTAAGACTAGTAAGAAGTAAAGATTTTCTGGATTTAAATGACTTTTTCACAATATTACCTTTAACAGTTTCGTAATTCTACATACATCCGAACTTACAATCTTTATTTAGGATCGATTTATTGAAATAAAAAAAAATCTTTTAAAATCAGGATAACAGAAATAAGAATCCGAAAATATGGTTTTGTTCTTGTCTAATGTGGTTGTTTTTGTTTTTTTTTTAATCTAACTATAATTACAATGAACGAATATCTGGTTTGAACTTAGTTGTTGACCTCTGAGATACTGAGAACTTGTTTTAAGATACGATTTTTATATGTGTACGAGCCGTCGGGCGCGACTCCGTCTGCGCGGAATTAAATAAAACTTTATTACTAGCATATGTGTTCTTCCAGGCTATTTAAATGTATGACAAATTTAAAAAAAACATCCATCCATCTAAACTTTCGCATCATACTTACTAATATTACAAATGCGAATGTTTAGATGGATGGATGGATCGATGTTTATTTGAAGGTATGTCCAGAACGGCTCAATGATGACATTTGGCATAGATGTAGAACATAGTATAGAAGAACACATAGGCTACTTACTAAGTTTTTTTTATCCCGCGCGGACGGTGTCGTAGGCGACAGGTAGTTTATATTAGTAAGATAGTTGACGATTTCTTGGCACGTCAATATCATGGGTAGACTTGCGGGTGATGTGCCAACTCAAACGGTATAGTTAGTCTTCCTTTGTTTTTTGTATTAACTAGCTGTCGCCCGCGAAAACGTCCGCGCGGAATTAAAAAAAAACTTAATTAGTAGCACATGTGTTCTTCAAGTTTCTGTTCTACTCGAACTTTCGTTTTTTTTTTGGTTTTTATTTTCAATTTTTTTTTTGTTTTATTTCAGTTGCAAATCAAACTGCATGGTGTCAAATATCAACTAAAGAAAATGGATTAAGGTATTTTAAATAAATATTTATATATCACTAGCGGTCGCCCGTGACATCATACACCGAAGAAACAGAAGTTTAATATTTTTAAATATCTTGGTCGCTTAAGGATCCCTGCACACAGCGCATTGCCGACACCCCGCATCCCGCTATTCTGTTCTGCGCAGTATAAACTATTTTTTTTAAGAACGAATGGATTGTTGAGGGTAGTCTTACAAAAGGTATTATAAGGAAGCATACGCTGCTGCTCGAGGCAGTCTTTTTCCATCCGTCATTGCGGAACGTCTGACATTTTTGTTTACGTTCAATTTGAGTTTATATTATTGCGAGGATTATTTAGATGTAGAGTTAAATTCATTACTTCGCTGTTAGTTTATTTCTTTTAAAATACTTTTGGATCAAATGTCAAATACTGTTATAAACAGAAAACAGGAAGGAAAATAGATTTATATTGGACTGGAATGTTAACCGCAATACATTTTATAGTACTTTATAAGTATATAGTATATATTAATTAAATAACAACTAAATATAAGGCTATTATTATGATTTTTTACATAAAAGTAATACTACGTAAGCAAAGAATTAATAAAAGTAGTCAATAACATGCCCGAATGCATCAGCTACCTTCCCGTTAAGGTCCGATCAAAATCGGTAGAACCGTTCCGGAGATTACCCGGAACAAATGCGGACAGAAAAACAGAGAGACAAAAGTTTAAAAAGGAGCTTTCCGTTATCGTATATTCGATTACACATACAGACATTCCAATTTCATTAAATAAACCGAATTAAAAATATTCGACAAAGTGCCAAATATTTGGCAAATCTAAGTAATAAACTTCCGCGGACAACAAGCTTAACACTGCTGCTGCCTTTCTTAGGGGAAGACAGATAAATATCAGATGCATTGAAACAGGATATACGTGAGAAGTAAATTCAGATATCGACGCTGGAAAGCGTAAACGCTGTAACCCCGAAAGTATGAACTTTACAGGAGAGCCAAAAAATCATAACTCGTGAGCTGATACGCCTACAAGCATGCGGTATTTAGCAATGTTGTGTAGTTTGTGCTAACCTAAAATAAAATCATTATCGTTTGATAATGGTTAAAATTATTAACGTGTGAAAAACATATTCACGATTTCAAGGGTTACAGCGTTTATGCTTTCCAGCGTCGATATGATAGCTGATAGAGATGTACGGAAGAGTAGTATTCCAACACTACCCATGGAAAAGGGTATGACAGACAAGGGTTGCCCAAAAATTGCCTAATTGTTTTCTTTTTTTTTTCAGTAATAGAGAGGATCAGTTGAATTGTATACTCCCTGCCTACCCAAAAAACGGCGGGTATGTAGCACAGGGCAGGCCTGATGGTAAACCAGGCTCCGTCTATGATAGCATTTTTCTGAACGTCACTTGTGACCGAGGCCATGTCGCTAAAGGACCAACCTCTTTATTCTGCTTCCAAGGACATTGGTCCAGCTCTATGCCAGAATGCATTCGTAAGTATCATTATTTTTGGGTCAGATAACAAAAGAATCTCGGTTTGTTTCTTTCAAAATCGCGGGTCTCTCTTCGTCGCTATAGAGGGGGAAGTGGGTTAAATTCTCACTACTCTCTCATTCACTCTTTTTTTAATAGTATAAAGTGGTAGAGCAAGTGGCCACCTGAATTCATCAAGATGCGATGTGACCGCTTCCCATAGACATTTGCAGATGCGTTGCCTACCTTTAATGGATAGATGGCGCACAAAAAGTAGATATTTACCTTGCTAAGCTTCCCCTCCTCTGCAAATTTTGCCTCTCAATCCTTCTCTTACAAGAAAAGAGTTGGTATGGGAAGAGCACTATAATTAGGCCTCCAGTACAGACACTGTTCAGACTAAACGCGGAATTACTTCAATTTCACTCGTGTCTTGAAGGCCGCCGTTATTCTGACGAGAGAACTGACGCTGCCTTGTTTTAATCCTTTGTTCCAATTTTAGGTTACTGCAATCTTAATCCACATCCAAGTGTGACGTACTACTGTAAACAAGACGGTAAAGACGGTTTCGAGGGCACTGAATGCGACTCCCTAGTCCCGTCTGGAACTGTGGTGAGGGCGGAGTGTAGGAAACCAAACTACTACCATGCGGGCATTCATCCTTTCATGCGTTGCATTGACGGTGTTTTTGATTACATCGCGATATGTGAGATAGGTGAGTTTTCACAAGGAGTTAAAGATTGCCAGATTGTTGAGAAATTAAAATTTTATTGCGACTCTTGCTTAGTTTAAAGCATCTGGGTCAGCCCACTGCTGATGGAGGAAAGCATCCGAAGTCTCTTTATATCACGCCGATAACTATAATTATGTTGTACGTGCTAATGTGTGCAAATGAGACTCTACATTAATAACTACATAAATAAACAGCCATCCGTGTCTTAGTTCTTCTGACAATTTATCAATAATTTGAAACAGAATGTGGAATAATAACGCCGCAAGGTAACGAGCTGATATCGTACGCTCGTGATGCATTAAGAGCCGAGGTGCCGTGGCACGTCGGGGTCTACCGCAAGTTGAACAAAACCCCAAGTTATCAGTGCGGTGGTAGTCTAATAAGCACATCAGCAATAATATCAGGTATAGTTAAAGAATTCAGCTTCCCGCTTCCAACATCGTACAGTAAAATGTCACCATAAGAACTATTTACTTGCAGGGATTTTAAGGAAGTTTTTTGACTTTGACAGCCTATAAGTTTTTAGGGTTGCCAGTGATAAAAAATTTCCTTAACTCCTCCATGTTGCAACTCCAAGCAATTGTTTTCCTAGTAATTATTTACTACACAAAAACAAGCACATGAACAAATAAACCTACATAATGCATGATATTTTTGAGGAATTTCTAAAATATAAAAATGGCAACATTAAACCGTGTAGCTGCCGCTACTTAAAAACTTTACAAATTTCCAACAACACAATTACAACTGTTTATTTATTTTCAGTGGCTCACTGCTACTGGGATCCTATTGAAAAGAAAAAAAAGCCGGCTTCTAATTTCGTTGTCGCAGCGGGGAAGTTGTATTTTCCTTGGGACGACACCAGAGATGAATATAACGTCCAAAAACGCTCCGTAAGATCCCCCTTGATTGGGACAATTTTTTTTATATCATAAGGTGTCAACGCGCAAGCGGCTTCCGAAATACGCCGAAATAGTGAAGGGACTACTCTCCATAGACATCCGCAATTGCAGATGCGTTGCCGACATTGCGTTTGACTCCTGACCGTTAATTCTACAATATTATTATTTTGTTTGTTCCTTACCACCGCTACCTTCAGCGCCAAAATGGCGAAAATCAAATAGACACAAGATACCACGGCGTATAGCCTGTCCATGTAGGTCTGTGTAGCAAACGGATCGCACGACGCGTATCTTGATTCAATTTTGTTTCTTCTCCTGAATGCCGTACAAACAAGTTACTGGGGTTTATTTTTTTTTATCAACTATTTTTACAGGTAAAAAGTATAGACATACCATCAAGATTCCACGGACAAAACGCGAATTTTCAAGGGGACATAGCAATTTTAATTGTTGATAAGTTATTCGAACTTAAACCTTACTTGCGACCAGTCTGCTTGAATTTTGATTTCAATTTCAATAAAAGACAACTCAGGAATGGAAACTTGGGCAAGGTGAGTGTAAATAAAAAGCTTTGCCAAATCCAAAAAATCTTACAAATATTATAAATGCGAATGTTTGGATGCATGGATGTATGTTTGCTATGTATCTCCAGAACGGCAGCATGGATTTCAATGAAATGTGGTATAGATGTAGAATGTAATCTGGAAGAATACTTAGGCTATCTATGATCCCAGAAATGTCGAAGGTTCCTGTAGGATACGTTTCATTTACATATTTACTCAATAACTCCGAAATGGTACAAAACATCTTATTGACATTTGGCACAGATATAGTACATAGTCTCAAATAACACTTTTTTTAATTTCGCGCGGACAAAGTCGAGTCACTCCTGACTTAGGGTAGGCTCCAAGCCCCTCATTGGGGACTACTACTTACTTTATTTCGCTTTCAGTTCAGCGGTTGGGGTTACACGGAAGAAATGAAGCAGTCATTAGCTCTTCAGACTGTGGACTTGCCATACGTCGGAGTCAACGAATGCCTATCTCTCCTCCCGAAAAACTTTGAGGTTTTTGTCACTAGTGACAAGATCTGCGCGGGATACACAAATGGTAAGGATAACATTAGTTAAACTCATCTCACCTGGACTCTGCCACTAAAATATTATTATTTACAAGTTTCATCCATCCACAGGCACCGCAGTATGCAAAGGAGACTCTGGAGGTGGGATTTCATTCCCAGAGACAGAACGTGGCGTTGTGAGATATTATTTACGCGGTGTACTATCAGTTTCGCCGGCCAAGGAGAATGATTGCGACCTTAATAGTCTAGCAGTATACACTGAAGTCTTCAAACACCGAGACTTCATAGAAGAGAGCTTAGAGTAATGTACATCATATATTAATACCATCTAATATGACATATGGGATAGATCGATTTGGAGAATGAAATGAGCATCGGACCTCAGAAAGATTAGGGATATGGATATTTACTATTTACAGCACTCATTCAGAGGTCAAATGGGTCAATACACCTCGCTCGGTAAATGGGTCCGGCGTGGTTATGATCGAAAGAATTTATATTTTTACTAGTTGTCATCCGTGACTCCGTACGCGAGGAATTAAAAAAAAACATATTAAGTAGCATATGTATTCTTTCAGACTATGATCTACATCTATGGCAAATTTCATCGTGATCCGTTGAGCCGTTCTGGAGATACCTTCAAACAAACATCCATCCATCCATCTAAACATTCGCATTTATAATATTATTATTATTATTATATAATATTAAAGCACAGAGCACAGGGTGTAAGAAAGAAGGATATAACCCTTTCGTATAGTACATCTCCCCCCTTGCACCTTCATTTTAGAAAAGGGAACAGAAAGTTACAGAACGCCAATTACTACAATTGGTGTTCGGTAACTTCACATTGTCAAGTACTTTTCACAAAATAACAAAACTCTTTACTTAAATTTTGACGTCTTTTAGTAATTCCAAATGGTTATGTAATGACAACACATCGATTCAAATTGCATTGAGATGCAACGGTCAAGTTGACTGCCCCGACGGCAGTGACGAGGCTGCCGACATGTGTGTCTCAACACAGATTAACATGTAAGTCACGAATATTGCGGTAACACAACGTATACAGTCGAACCTGGATAAATGAAGAAAATATCGCGATTCTTTTGACTCTCGTTTATCCAGGTTCGGCTACATGTGTAACTTTAAAGTTCCGAACAACAGTTAATCCTAGGATTTACCAGTAAACTCATGTAATCTTTGATTCTTACGAGTATTTGAAAATGTCTTCATCGTACAAACTAATAAAAATTTACTCGATTTCTATCAACAGGACTCAAAATACGTTTCTTTGCGTTTTGCCCGAATATCCCGAGCACGGGACATATACGGTGGAAGGTATGCCGGACGCTAAAGCGAACATGAATGTGCTGTCTTTGCGGATGAAAGTCGAATGTGAACCGGGATTTTTGCTGCAGGGTTCAGAGACGGTTACATGCAACGCTGGCGAATGGTCATCGAAGATCCCACAATGCTCACGTAACTATCAAAAAATCTAATCTTGAACGGCTAGATTTGTGAATATACGTTTACCATTTGGTAAGCCAAAATGCATCCAATCATCTGATGTTCTTACGGTGAAGGAGGACATCGTTATGTGCACACACCTGCGTAGTGTGAAGTGAGCTAACGTGATTGACTATGGCCTATTTATAATTAACCTAGGATAGGCTCAAGCTTCTCAGTGGGGATGTACATCAAGGAACGATACACTTATTACGATGGCTCAGTGGCCCAAAGTGGGTCTTGGTCTTCGCCGTCTTCTCGTGAAAGCTCCAATATTTTTTTATGTATGATGACCTTTTATTGCTTGATATTTCAACAGGTGAGTGTACATTAAAACCATTGTTACAATCGCCGAGTGTGGAGTATTGGTGTGAAGCTCCAGACAGTGGGGAAAGGTCCGCCCCGTGTGAGGAGCGGCAACCGACTGGCTCGGTGGTGCGGCCGGCGTGTAAGGCGCCCTTTTACTACAGCCCTGTGTCGCTGCCTCTCATGCACTGTATCGATGGCAACTGGGACTACGTACCAAATTGTGTACAACGTAAGTCGATAAACTCACACACGTAATCCTAACACACCGCCGCTTTATATACGACTGATTCCGAAAAGGTTTGCATATACATTTTTTTGTGACCCTCTGTAGCCTTTACAACTGACCCGATTCGAACCGAGCTGAACCGAGTAAACGTCTGACTCGCTAAAATAGCAAAGTGACAGCACTAGATATTCCCAACATGGTATAAATATCAGATTGGTGGCCTACCCTACCTTAGTTTTATGGACAGAGGAGGTGACGTACAAGAAGAAGATATTTACCTAAACGAAATGTAACCGAATAACGAAGTACATTTACGCCACTCACTGTCCACACGCTGTCATATCCTACGATTTGACAATTCTCTATATTTGTACCCTTGTTCTAAAGTGTATTTATTATTTTCCAGAGTGTGGAATACTGGCACCGGAGAAAGAAAGAATATCATCGGTCCCATACAATGTCACTAAAGGCGATTTGCCATGGCATGCCACAATATATATAAAATGGAACAAATCCTATTCAGCTTTATGCGGTGGCACAATCGTAAGCCCTACTACAATTATATCAGGTAAATGGAAACAAAACAATATCTATTAAATACTATAATTCTCTAAAAGTGCTGACATCTCGTGAGCGATGTCTAAGTTTTGAAGTTAGCATTTCGTTATCTATTTAACTAGATGGCGTTACTATTGTTTTAGAACATGATAAAGACATTTTACGAAATTTAACAGAAATACTCAGATTAGATTTGCACGCGTATGTGTTTGGACGCGAATATATGATTCTTCTTGAACATTATTGATGTAACTTCTATTTTATAAAAATAATCGAAAACATGGTACATGTTATTTAATATTACCATCATTTTTAACCTCTGTTAGTGGTGATAAGGTTGCCAATAAATGGTACGCGATGGCTCGCTGTCTGGAAACATTCACCCTAATCTTGAAGATACTCAAATCATAATCCACTCTGGATCCGCTAAAGCAGATATCCAAATGTCAATCTTTATAAGCCCACTACAATCACTACAAGTTTTTTTTATATCATAAGGTGGCAAACGAGCAAACAGCCACCTGGATTCGCCGTAATAACGATGCGACCATTGCCCATAGACATCCGCAAATGCAGATGCGTTGCCTACCTTTAATTAACGGAGAAGGGGACGCACAGAAAGGGGATATTTCTCCTTCCTATGCGTCCCCTCTTCCGCCAAATCCACTTCCCCTTCCCATCCTTTCCTAATAAGAAAAGGGTGGGAAGGGAAAGAGGACTAAAATTAGGCCTCCAGTACCATACTCATCAGACGAAACACGGAATTGCTTCCACTTCACGCTTGTCTTCTGTGTGGTCGTGGTATTTCACTGAGCGAGGCCAATTCTTGCACCCAACAAATATTGTTGTTGCGGGATCTACCACTGGAATATAAACTTATCAATGTAAAGTTGATGTTACGCTTTCATTATTCACAGCTGCCCATTGCTTCTGGAGTGATATACAGACTTTGCCTAGTTCGGATTACGTGGTAGCGGTCGGGAAGCTGTACAGACCTTGGAATAATAAGAGGGACACAGACGCACAAAAGATACCTGTAAGTAGCCTTACTTCTTTCACTTCCCTTGTGTGCGAGAGAGAAATTAAATGACTTAAGATGACAGCAATGTATGTACATACTAGTTCCAAGCAGCTCATCGTACAAGGAAAGATCACAGGAAAGCAAAGTGTAGGTCGAAGACGAATTTCCTGGCTTAAGAACCTACGCCAGTAGTTTGGAAAGAGTACCCGTTCGCTTTTCAGAGCCGCGGTGTCAAGGGTACAAATTGCCTTAATGATCGCCGACCTTCGAAAGAAGATGGCACTATAAGAAGAAGAAGAAGAAGAACTAGTTCCAATTCAAACTGCACATTGACCGAAACTCGTAATTTCCTAAATATTTCTATTATAACACTTTTTCCATACAACACAAGCTACCTTTATTTTACAACTAGCTGTGCCCGCGACTTCGTCCATAGAGTAATGTCTTTGGATAGCATTTTGTATTGACTCTGTTAATGTTCTTTGGTTCTTCTGTTTACTTCAGTTCGGAGTTTGATCAAAATGATATGTATAAAATAATAATTTATATTATATTTTGCAGGTTAAAACCATAAAAATTCCTATAAGGTTTCGTGGTGCGGTAACCAACTACCAGGATGACATAGCTGTGGTAATACTTTCAGAACCTATCGTCTACACACGCAATGTCCTCCCCGTGTGCCTCGACTTTGATCTTAATTTTAACAGGCGTCAGTTGGAACCAGGATCATTGGGAAAGGTTTGAAATTAGATTTTATACATAAGTCCATAGCATCTCGATACACGAATTTAGATCGTTATAATATTTCAAATTTTACTCTTCTTCCCCTTCCTTAGTATGGATAAGAAAGGATAATAAGGAAAGGAGAAAGTAAGGATGGGAAAACAGAAATATCCTATATGCTAATTCTATACATTCTCTCCCCTGTTCACAATACTTAGTAGTACTTTTCAAATATCTTAGCGGCTCAAGGTCCTCAATGTCTTCTAAAATTGTGTTTTGCACATTGACTCGCGCCAAGTTTTGTTTTATAGCAAAACTTGATACATGACCAAACAGCCACCCAATCTGTAGACAGACATCCGCGCTTGCAGATACGTTGATCAACAGAAGAGGGACATAGCAAAATTATATTTCCGCTGCCTATATCACTTTCTACACAGACGAACCTACTTCCCCTTTCCATCGTTTCCATGTACGAAAAAGGTGGAAAGGGAAAAGGGAAGAGGACTTAAAATAGTCCTCCGGTACGCACACTGATCAGAATAAACGCGGAATTAATTTCACTTCATGCCTATCTTTTGCACAGGTGGAGTAGGCACATTCGTGCAAATAATGTTTTTACTAGCACTACTACTACTGGTAAATAAGTTTGGTTGGTTGAGTCATTGAAAAGGGGTATAGTAGCGTATTTCTTTATTTTTAAGGTTGGAGGTTTTGGTCTGGTAGACACGGGTGCCACTCGACCTCCACCTACCCTCAAATCAATCGATCTACCCTACATGGATATAACCCAGTGCATTAGTAATGCACCTACCCAATTTCGAGAGTATATTACATCGGATAAAATATGCGCTGGATATAGCAATGGTAGGTATTCATTATAAAAATTTATCATCAACGTCGCCTCGTCCCTACCAGTGGTCGGTATATACTACTCTTCCATACATATCTCAGACGTCATATCTGATTTCACTACCTTCTTACGCATATCCTCTATCAGAAAATGCATCCACACTTTTTTCGGTCTTCCTCTACCTATACCATCCACATTTAATCTCAATACTTTTTTTTATAAGTCGTTGATAACCTTTCAAACTTCCCCTAATATACACATTCCTAATTTTATCCCTTCTATTCACATTTCTAGTCAAACTTTGGACAACATTCAGATCACGACAGGTCTCACGATCGACTTACCGTTAGTTTCTAAGATCAAAATCTCTGTATATATAACATAGATAACAATATGTTTTTAAACGAGGATTTTGGTCTCGAAAGCCCACAGTTAGTCAGACGATGATGGCTTTAAGTATAAAAATTATACCACCAACAAATTGTTGTAAGCATTACTGAATAACTCAATCGATACATACTTTTACCCCGAGAATTATAAGGTTACAGTTAGACAGGTATTTTTTGATTTTCAATTAAATTGAGTTGGAAATCTTTCTTATCTTGTTACTGGTACTGTCCCAACAGATCGTAAGAGACCCGTTATTGAACCATGTTCTTACGTCTTCTATTCTAGGTACAGATGTATGCAAAGGCGATGGTGGCGGAGGACTGGTCTTCCCAGAGACAGAAAAACAAGTAACACGTTACTACCTACGTGGAGTACTTTCTACCTCGCCTGTGCCCGATCAATCGACTGGAGATAGATTTTGTCATAACATCGCAATCATTACTTTTACGGAGTTGATCAGACATGAACGCTTCATTAGAGAGAATATGGAGTAAGTCTAACTTTATTTCGATCTTCGTAGCTAGTTAGGACCTCTAGAGGTCCATTCTATTTTAATCGTATCTTGCCTTTTTTTCATTCATAGCGTCTTTTACATACATCTCTATCAGCCGTCATATTTATTTAGAAGTTATATTTATTATACAATTTTCAGGATCGCCATGCCTCAGTACAAAGATGATGACAATATTAAGAAACCAGATGGAGGAGATAGTACAGTTCTTTGCAAGGTCAATGAGTTCGGTTGTAAGTCAGGCGAGTGTATCAATGCCGCATCCATTTGCGATGGAGTAAGTTATTTATATAAGCTCTGATGTCTATAGACTTATGAGGATGTCTGACCCGGTGGGTATAAGTCAAGCTGACAGCTCACTAGATCCCTTAACTTAGGGTAGGCTCCGAGCCCCGCAGTATAGCTAAGTTAATATATTTTCTGTCAGAATTACAGCGCATCAACGGGTCAGATAAGATTTTTGCAGTATATTTGTTTCTGAACATATGTAAATGTTGACGAGTTAATAATTTATTTAAGAAAAGAGACTGCAACGACGGTTCTGATGAATCTGACGATGCTTGTTCTGGTGACAATCGAGCGCAGAAACCAACAACAACAACTAAAAGACCAACAACAACTAAAAGACCAACAACAACAACTGAAAGACCATCAACAACAATTGTAACACCTATCAGTAATGAAGTAGCAACGGTTGACAAGTTAGTAACTACTTAAATCAATTTTTTTTTAATATCTATATAAATTCACAAAATTAGATTGTCTGTATGTAATATTAAAAAAATCACATTTCGGACACACGGTGTACTTGTGTTGTTGATAAAGAAAAAAATTTAAAATTCTTCGTATGTCTGTCTGAACGGCTGGGCCGATTACGACATGGCTTTAACGAGGAGGTAGCAGATGAATACTGGAATATCGAATACCGAAGTCGCGTTTGCCTGCTACTAAAAAAAAATCTGCATTGTTAATATCCAGTGTCGCTTACTAGGCAAACTTTCTTCCTATCGGTGTCATTAGTATGTCGGTCCAATTTCAGATGCATTCTGCCTTCCCAACCTGAAAACGGCGTGTACCACGTCGTGGGGGGTAAGGTGGTAGATGGGGAGGCGACCTTCGTCCTACTCCAATACTCCTGCTATAAGAGATTCGCAATGCTGGAGGATCCTAAGGTCTTCTGCTCGGACGGCATTTGGTCAGGAAAGCGGCTCCCACAATGCTTGCGTAAGCACATTGCTTGCTATAAGAATGAACAAGTCTTTTATTTCCAGAGGGGAAATGTTTCAATGCATACTCCGCGCCCCGGGGGGGACGATAGGGAGTATATCCATTAAACCCCTCTGGTCCTCCTACGCATGGTGGTTACGAAGCCACGGGCACGCTTGCAATTTCGTCAGCGACTCCGCCTGTGTTAGCTGCTGAGGCAGCTCTCAACTACAGGGGAGGTCCAATCTTAACCTTAGGTGACGGATCTCCCCGTAAGCATGAACTAGTCTACCTGATGAGTGCACAGAGTGGAGAAATGTTTTACGGCAGATGGTCAAGAAAGGTGGCGAGCCACAGGAATGTAGATGTAGATGAACTATATACATAGAGAGTGGACCGATCACATTTCTTTAGAAAAAGTTTTAATTACCACTAAAGCTAATGTAACATGAAACAGTAATAACAAAAGCCTTGGATAAATTTAAAACGAATTGCTCTAGACCACTAGCTACATCAGGTAATTGTGAAACACACACGATACTTAATAAAGAGAAAAGTGATATTTTTTTTCTAGAGACCTGTTATTTGGATCGACATGAAAGTATGAACTATAACTGTATAATAGACGGGACGGAATCGACTAGACCATGCAAAGACTTCGAAGTAGAAGGAACCGTCATCCAGCCAACGTGCAAGGAGCCTAATTATTACACTCCGCTAGAGCTACCTTATATGGTCTGCAGACGAGGACAATGGAGCACCTTGCCTACGTGTGTCCCTGGTATATATATATTTAGATTTTTTTCTCTTAGTATCAACGAGGAAGCTGATTTTTCTAAAATTTTGAAGTGACTCTCACAAGATCAAAGTCAATCTGCTATTTATTAAGGTGGCCGCTTGCTCGCTTGTCTCCTTATAATATAAAAAAAAACATTAGTGTAGGATTGCTCCCTCTATCAATGTTAAAATATTGACAGAATGCGGTACACTGACTCCTAAGGGCGCGCCATTGGTGCTCGGCGGCGAGACGGCAAAGTTCGGTGACGTGCCGTGGCATGCTGGTATTTATCACAAGAACTTCGAGAATGGAACACATGATCAGATCTGCGGCGGCTCGCTCATCAGCAACTCCGTAATACTGTCAGGTATTAACATCTATTACATAGACAGGCAACAAAGCATGGTATTTTGTGCCTATATGATTTTCGCCATTTTGTCGCTGACAGTGGCGGTTGAAAGTGGATTCGAATTAAATGTTAACATCAACAAGCGCGCTTTCCAAGCAATAACCTATTCTGCGAGTTCTAAAAAGTATCAGTGGGTATTATTATAACTTTGTTATAGTACGATGAGCTTGAAATTTGATTTTGTAAAAATAAGCTTATATTTAAGTGTTTTGAAAATAGATGGCGCTAATTCTGATATCGTTCATTACAAAAAAGATACCTAGATGACGCTAGTAGTCTAATTTGTTCTTCAAAATACGTTATATTTGCTTTGTGCATTCACAACATCTGCTACAATAAATAACTCAATCTTATTGCGAATTCGAATGTTTGGGTCGGTAGTTACTAGAACATAGTCTGGAAGAATACATAGGTTATCTATGATTCCGGAAATGTTTAAAGTACCCGTAGGATAAATTTGATTTACATATTTACTCGATAACTCCGCAACGGTTCAACACATCTTATTGAAAAGCATATTTAGAACGTAGACTGGATATGTTTTAGCTTTTTTTTAATTCTGCGTAGACGAAATCGCCAGCAAAAGCTAGTTTTATAATAATAATAATAAATATATTTATTTTAGCTGCTCATTGCTTTTGGGACGAAAGAGAAAAACAGTTACACAGCGTTAAATGGTACGCAGTGGCGGTTGGGAAATTACACCGAGATTGGGACAACCCTGACGACGAGCCATTCGCACAGAAATCTGACGTGAGTACACTAACTGTTAAACGTGTGTAGATCAGCTCTGAATCAGTTCAAAAGTTCAGTTCATAGACTTGAACCGTTGAGCTGTGGCTCAACTACTAAATTGGTAGCTCACACCTGAACGCTATGTACTTTGCGAGACGAACGCAATTATAACTCTATGCAAGTACAAGGTGAGTTGATCTGCAGGTCATCGCTTTTAGTTGAATTACCAATAACAACTTACTGGCACAAACAAAAATATATGACCCGTTGAGAGAGGCGCTGCTGTCGCGGTTAATTCTGTAAGAAAATATATAAAACCTACATGGGCACAGACAATGGCATAAAAGTAAAAACAGGACACGACAGCTACAGTATACGAGGGCGCTAGTGAACTATCATAATTTAGTTTGACTTATGCCCACCGGATCACATATCCTGGTCGGTGTATAACGTGTATCAACTCTTATTGAATGAATGATTGAACGAATGAATGATTTATTGAATGTATGAATCATCATGAGCTCACTATACGTCCTCACCGCCCCTCGGTGCCTACCCCAAGTTAAGGGTGACTAGGCCATAGTCAACCACGCTGGCCAAGTGCGGGTTGGTTGACTTCACACATATCATTGTATTTCTTCTCAGATATGTGCAGGTTGCATCACGATGTTTTCCTTCACCGTAAGAACGTCGGATAAATGTACATATGTAAATCGATAATCAAAAAACACATGGCGGGATTTGAACCCAGGACCTGCAGATTGCAAGTCAAGTGCTTAACCCCTGAGCCATCGACGTCGACGAATGTATGAATGATTTATTTATATTTACTTTGCAGGTTAAAAAGATAGTTATATCGAATAACTACTTGGGTATCGACCTGAATTACCGGGACGACATCGCGATCGTAATAGTCTCGGGGCCTTTCCAATACCAGACGTATGTGCGCCCCGTCTGCCTCGACTTCAGACACGACTTCGCAGAGAGCCAGCTGCAGCCTGGCGTCGTTGGGAAGGTATTGCGGTTTTCTACTTACTTACTTACTAACATAATGCTCTGGGTTTCGATTCTACAGGATTCGACAGAATTCTAAACGTCACCGTATAAGGTCACATTCGAGTAAGCGACCACTGGCCATATTCATCTGTAAGATTTAATCAACAGAGGAAGGGATGGCTATCAAGTTTATTTGCCGATCCCCGTCTAATCCACATCTTTGTCATCACCTTTTCATATAGAAATCTCATCATCTTCAGTGTACCTAAACGAACACATTTTAATTGATCAATCCAACTGATCAGGTAAACTAAAAGGTGGCTACTAAAAGCAGCAGGCTTTAATTACAGCATACCTAGCTTCAACCAATATTTAGTAATTAGATACATGTATATTTCTTATATCAGGCGGCGGGTTGGGGCCTCACGACAGGTCTCAAAGGTTCTGAGTCTCGCGAACTGAAGGTAGTGGACATGCCTTACGTGTCGTATGGTGACTGCGTTCGTCAGACATCACCTGCGTTCAAACAGTACATCACACACGACAAGATCTGCGCTGGAGATAAAGATGGTATACTTCTTACTATTATTTTAAATGCGAAAGTTTAGACGGATGGATGATATTTTTTAGAAAAATATCTATAAATACAGTGAAACCTGGTTAAGTGAGACATCAAGGGACCTGCAATGTCGTTTCACTTATAGAGGTATTCCACTTACCCAGTGTCTCAGATATACAGGTATAAATAAATATCTGTCTCATTTACAGAGGGTTCCATTAACAGAGGTGAGAATACAGGTTATTTCAGTTATACAAGTGTGATCATTAAATAAAATAACGTGTTATGTATGTAAATGAGTTTTAATAAAAAAAAATAGTATGAACTTAAAGGTATGATAGTAAAGCGAAACTAAAACTGAAGGTAATTGAAGCTCAAAATTTGTACTTACGTACTTGGAATTACGTGTGGAATTTGTGGGTAGAATAAGAATGAGTAAACAAACAATGTTATCTCAGTTACAGAGGTTTATGCATATAAAATTTACTCGCTATCTCAGTTATAGAGGTAACTATGATGATAAATCGAAAGAACAAATCCCAGATATAGAGGTTTACTTCGTCCCACTAACAGAGGTAATTCAGTGCCAAAGTGTCGTGACCTCAGCATGAGTTCCAGTTATGGAGGTTTCTCACATATCCATGTCCCACTTAACCAAGTTTCACTGTATAACATTTCAATCCAACGCCTAAACATATGAAGATCAAATTACACACGCTAAAGCATACATTTGTCACTAATTTTGTGTGACATCTGAAAAAAATATAACAGAAAAATTTTAGAATATACAACTTTTAGCATACGTAGCCTTTTGTCTTCTTGATAACTTGAATATGTTATTTTCCAGGCATTGTGCTGTGCCGCGGTGACAGCGGCGGTGGTCTCGCGTTCCCTGAGACCGTGTTCAACACAGTACGATTTTACATCCGCGGCATCGCCTCAACAAGTCCACCGTCAACTGACAACAAATTGTGCAATATACATTCATTTACCGCGTTCACGGCCATTTCTACTTACCAGAACTTGATAAAGACGCATTGGCTCACATAGCCTACGTTGTGGTGAATAGGCTAATTTTAATAAATAGGTTGATTTTAAATGACTGAATAAGTGAATGCTAAATGAATTTGATAAAATGGGCTTAGCCATGTGTAAATTAGCTCTGAACCAGTTTTTAAGTTCAGATCTAAATAAACTTGAACCGTTGTGAAGCTCGCAGCTTATCGCGATGTTACTATAACATGTGAGTCGACTCGCAAGTCACAGCTCGAAACGCAAATCATAACACTATGCAGATACAAATTGAGCTAAGCTGTGAACCGGTTCAATGATCTGTTTCACACATGTGAGCCGATCTGATCTGTAGGTCATCAATATTTGTTGAGTTATCCATTTCTGTAGGCTATTATTGAATTAGTGTTTGGAAGTTCATTGCATTATGAGCGTTATAACGCCATCTATCGGATATAATAGTTAAAAACAAAATGTAAGCACTGAACTAGTGTATTGCTCAAATTGTTTAAATCTGTTCTGTGTTAAAATAATATGAGGAGGAAAATTAAAGTAAGAAAATACTTGCCATTGCCAGCGACTCCATTTTCGAGGAATTAAAAAAATAACTTAACTAGTAGCCTATGATCTACCTCTTTGCTGAATTTCATCGAAATACATGCAACTGTTCTGGAGATACCTTCAAACAAACATCCGTCCTTCATCCATCCATCTAAACATGCACATTTATAATATTAGTAAGATGGTTTTTACTTTTTATGGCGAAACTCAAATAACCCAAATCGTGCCATCTAGCGATGAAAAGTAAACAATTAAATATGTTTTTTTATCAAAAGTAATAAAAAAACACACGATTAAGTGACGTGATTTTTTTACGAAATAAATATTATCAATTAAAAATTCGTTTTCTTTACTTTTATTAATTTAAGTACATTTGAGGACTACTTAGATAACAAAAATTAAGTTTGCACTATTTTAAAACTCAGAGTTAGCAATAGATGGCGACACTAATTTCATTTTGAAATGTTTTAGCATTTAAACACGGGAGTATTATGTTTTTGCGCGTAATTTTTTAATATACGTAAGGACTTAAAATTCCCATTGTGACTGCTTGGAACTTAAACAACTTCAAGAAGCGAGCGTATCACCTTCTCAAGGCTGTCAACGCATTTGCGATTCCTCTGGTATTGCAAATGTCCATGGGCGTCGATGAACACCTTGGTGTTCCCGCTGCTCGTTTGCCCCTTTCTCTTATAAAAAAAAAAACTGAACTGATTTTGACGAGGGAGATGTAATTGTATTCCTTCCGTTACTCGGTATTTTTGTTTTTTTAATCATTTGTCCATATAACGGCCGAAGTCAATATACGATCCTTGACATTTTGTAATACTTCTGAGTATTCCCTTCCCCCCTCCTTCAGTCTCCCTTGTGCGGTGTCGCGCGCACGCCGATGCAATTGATTACGTCACGATGCATTCATCCAGGGCTGTCTCAGATTACTTTTTAAATAAAAACCAAAAAAATGAAATTTATCGCATAGTGTCGTTGGCTCACTGGATATATGTTCTGAACTTGTAATCTAATAATTTGGTTCGATCTTCGCTTTGTAATATGTTCTTACGTTGAAGAAAAACATCGTGATGTAGCCTACACATATTTGCAAAGATATTCAAAGAAATGTGTTAAGTCAATTCGCAATGGGCAAGCGTTCTGGTCTATGACCTAGTCACACCTAACCTAAAGTAGACTCCGAGCCCGTCAGTGAGGACGTATAGTGAGCTGATGATGTCATTGAATAGTCTTTCATTAGTAGGTATTCCATAAATATATGTATATAGTTTAAAAAAATATTTGTCATCCCTAGTGCGTGGATACAAGATTTTTTGGACGATTTGGCAGTTCTGCCATTGAGTACACATTACTGAGCAGTGCAAGGCATAAGCGAGAAGCGATTTAACACATTTATGAGGAGGGAGTCGCGGGCGACAGCTAGCATAGTATAAGGTGACAAACGAGCAAGCGGCCACCGTTATTCACCAAAATAACGAAGTGACTACCTTTAATCAACAGAGGAAGGGACGCACAGAAACAGCATATTTCCCCTAGAAAAATTAATATCCCTTGCCATCCTTCCGGTACACATACTTATCGGACAAAACGCGGAATTGCTTCTACTTCAAGCCTGTCTTCTGTGTGGTTGTGGCGTACCGGGCGTCCGTGCAAAGGATTATTGCGGGCACTAGCACTTTTAAAAATTCTATTTCTTAATGTGAGTGTTGGCTGCCGTAATATTTGTATTGATATATGTTGGTCTCTGTCTTATCAAATAGAATAAAAAGGGAGAACAAAAGAAGTTCTGTTTTAAGACCGTCTTTTATGACTTGGACCATAGTTAAACTATCGCTTGCAGTACTGTATGACATATCGTCTGCCACTTAAATACTCGAGAGTCACACCTATCGGATATTTACTGGCCCTCCCGACACATAAGTGTCTTAAAGATTTCTCTTTAAAGAAACTTTGGTTATTTTCAAGTGTTCTCGAACTCATGGTCTTTTAGGTGTTTACTCGGTTATTAAAATTGATGTAAAAGTAATATTATAAGTAAGATATCGCGATGCATTTTTTTCGACTTGCGGCGCCTCACTTTTAGCGAATGGCGGCGCCTCAAATATCCAATCAGTAGCGAGTATAAAATGTAATATCATCTAATTTTGTCTAATCTTGTTAGGCAAAGTAATATAAGACTGGACCCTACGGACCTTAGCCTGGATAACTGAGGCGCACGTCAGAAAAAATGAGGCGCACCAAGTCGCAAAATATGCATCGCCATGCCTTTTTAAAACGTTCACCAATGTCGTCAAAAACAAATGTTCAAAAACGCCAATCAATGTTTATTTAATAAATAAAAGTATTGGATGTTTAAAAATGTTAGTTGAGACACGATAAGGTCATAGTTACTACTAACAATATGTAATTTCGTACTATACGAATAAATTTCGTTGAATGTCCACTTGCGTCGACAATGCCAAGGTGCGGTAAATACGAAATTTTATTATGCAAAAAATCGGTAATGTTTAGTGATGCGAATGTATCAAGATATCGATATCGATAAATGAAGTGTCGAATGGATACGTTTGTTCTAATATTGAATTTTAAATGGCGTGACACTTACATACGTGGAGATTCGTAGTGGACACTCGACCATGTCCTATTTATTGCTTATAAAATTAAGTTAATATTTAATTATTTCAAAGTTAAATGTAATAACTTTAAAGCTAACTCTAAATAATCTGAAATTTACTTTTAAGCAATTTTTAAATACTAGTCTTGGGGTATTGTGAATCGTTCTTTGTCTGTTTGTTTTTAAAAATTCCAGCTGAAAATCGGAGCTCTCGCTGAGCATCGTTTGCCATATTAAATTTGCGCCACCATTGTACTTTATGCTTTTTTTAATGTATGATGTGAATGACAATAAATGTTTTTTCTTTATTTTTAATGTGAGTTACTAATCAACATTCAAGAATTAAATTGTATATTTTAAGTTAAATCGTTCTTTAGTGTGATGTAACAAAATTATCGATATTTCCAAAAATCCGACTGTAAGCATCACTAGCGGTGACGTCATATGGTCCGATATTTCGCGAGGCAATGAATATGCGCAAGCGCAATTCCGTACAGTCGAATACAATGTTGTTAAAAGTAAAAATTAATGTTTCCGTCTTCGCAACCCCACGGTTCGGCGCAGTGATTCAATCAGATATTTTATAACTGGCTGTGACTTTTAAGAGGCAAGATTTGTCAAGCACAAAATTCTGTCAAATAAAAATGACCAATAAGTCCTAAATTTGCTTGCTTGTATGCTTATTTTGTCTAAGCCGAGTGGAGTCTGTATGCGTTCATAAAGACGTTTCAATTTTACATGTCAGCATGACATGAAAATACCGCAAAGTGGCAGAATTTACTTGTACAAGTGATTCTTTGCCTAGTCCTTTTTTCTATAGTCAAAGATAACTTAAGAAGGCAATAAATTAATTTAATAGCATGTTATTCTTTATGGTATTCACTATACCTTTGATTTATCTTTTGAAGTCTAATTTGTGAGCTTGTTGTTAAGATTATAGAAAAAGACAATGTAAATGTTCCATATTAAAAATTTGCAATTATATGTTGATTTATTGGTTATGTTTTGTACCTTGTTTTGAAATGTACAAATGAAAAAGAAGCACAGGCCCTTCGTACACAAGATAACGTCTTCGGAACCCGCTGATTATAGTCGGTATGCAATACATTGTCGGAGGTTCGTACACAGCGCGCGTCGCCGATGTTGTCAACATCGTTGTGAGAAAAGTCGCTACCATTTCAAAGATGGCGGAGCAAATCTATGCAGTTGACGTGAGAAGATTCACGTCCACGATTCAACGCAAGCATACAATATTAGTTTCTATAGTAATAATGTGATTGTTTTCTTTTTAAAAGTCAATTGTTTTTTTAATCGTATGAAATGAATAAAAAAATTTTTGAACCGCTAACACTTGAGTTGCTGATTGTACTATTCATTGGTAATCAGTGCCACGTATTTTGCATTGGTTCTCGCCTTTCGAATAACTCGAAGTATCAAATTCTTAAACGTTTTTAAAGAGAATTAAGGGATTTTTTTAAATATCATAAGGTGGCAAACGAGCCAGCAGTCACTTGAATAAGCCTAAATAGTGAAGGGACCGCTAGAGCCGCCTATAGACATACGCAACTGCGTTCCCTACCTTTAATCTACAGAGAATATATCCTCTTCCTATGCGTCCCCTCCTCCGTCAAATACACTTTCCCTTCCCATCATTTTTTATAAGAAAAGGATGAGAAGGAAATGTGGACTAAAATTAGGCCTCCGGCACCACACTCATCAGTTTGTACGCGGAATTGCTTCCACTTGACGCCTGTCTTCTGTGTGGTCGTGGTATTTCACCGGTCGACCTGGTCCATTCGTGCACCCAACAAAAACTGTTATTGCGGGATCTATCACTGTATAATGTCTTGTCCATGTTTTTCCCGGTGATCATTGTAAAAGCAATTTAACATTTTACAACTAGATATTGTTCGATACTTCGTCAGCGTGGAATTAAAAGTTTTGTGAAACAAATTCGATTGGAGTAACTCTTGTAATTCATATAGTTGTCTCTGTTTTGTTAAAGAAAATATAAGGGATAACAATATACAAGTGGCCAATGGAACTCTACGGGTAGAGTAAATTCATTTATTACTAACTAGCTTTTACCCGCGACTCCGTCCGCGCGGAATAAAAAATAGAAAACGGGGTAAAAATTATCCTATGTCCTTTTCCTGGTTCTAAGCTACCTACCCACCAATTTTCAGTCAAATCGATTCAGCCGTTCTTGAGTTATAAATAGTGTAACTAACACGACTTTCTTTTATATATAGACTAGCTTTTACCCGCGACTCCGTCCGCGCGGAATAAAAAATAGAAAACGGGGTAAAAATTATTCTATGTCCGTTTCCTGGTTCTAAGCTACCTGCCCACCAATTTTCAGTCAAATCGATTCAGCCGTTCTTGAGTTATAAAATAGTGTAACTAACACGACTTTCTTTTATATATATAGATTCCTTGAACATTATATAGGTCACATGTTTACGTGTTATTTCTTTATTTTTGGCGCGTAACGTCACTGACGAATGACAGATTGTTAAAAATAACTTTTTTTTTCAATGATATTTTACACCGGCCAGTCAAGACAGCTTTTCGTTTTGAAGTGTAACCTTTTTTATATATTTCTCTTTAATTGTTAATCGTTTTATTCGTATATTTTTGTTACGATAAAAGGAACAATTTTCAAACCGAATTCTATTTTACGACATAACTTTTTTAATCGTTAATTTCTGTTATCAGATATCAAAGATTTTTTATATTTTTTTATTGACATCTGCAATATGGCGAATAAATAAGTAAGTTTATAACATACAATATAATGTTATCCGTTGTAGATAATGTAAGGACAAAGATACATTGTATAAAACAGTGTTTATTCAGTGGCTTTAATATTTTTTTTATACGAATGTATGAACCATTGTATGTTAACATAATTCTTTGTATAAGATATGATAACATACTAAGTAATAATTGCCTATTCGCCAAATCAGCCAATTCCATTAAAACCTTTTAGTGATGAAAGCGTAGGAAGTTGACTTTTTCTTACATCATCATCAGCTCACTATACGTCCCCACCGAGGTGTTCGGAGCCTACCAAAAAGTTAGGTGTGACTAGGTCATAGTCAACCATAGCCTAGTGCGGGTTGACTTCACACATATAATTGAATTTTTTCTCAGATATGTGCAGCATCACGATGTTTTCCTTCACCGTAAGAACGTTGAATAAATGTACATATGTAAATCTAAAATCGAAAAACACACTGATACATGGCGGGTTTCGAGTCCAGGACTTGCAGATTGCAAGTCAAGTGCTTAACCCACTGAGCCACCGACTCTCTTTCTTACATCATTGACCATTAAATAAAATCTATTATATATAGCCTATGTTACTCAGTGATAATGTAGCTTTGTAATAGCAAAAGAATTTTTGCAATCAGTCAAGTAGTTTTTGAGTTTATTTGTTACATACAAAAATACAAATCATTCCTTTTTATAATTAGTTTAGGTTAGTATTGACTAGTTGTCGCTCTCGACTTCATCCTCGTCGAAATAAACTGAATTTGATTGTATTATGTTCTAGATTTACGTGATAACAAATATTCCTAACAATATAATTTATTCATCCAAACTATGTCTATGGACAACTTAGTTATTTTAAGTTTTATCAGTTGCCCGTTTGTTTGTTAGTAATATTGAAAATGCTATAGTTTTGTAACTCCACAACGACTGAAAGATTCCGGATGAAAGTTATATAAATCGATTATTTGATATAGGTATTTAATTCCGCAGACAAAGTCGCAGACAGCTAGTTCTGCTATAAAAATTGAGTTACATACGATCGCTATATGATCATCAATTTTAATAAAACTACTCATTTATTATCTGTCTGGACAATCAACACCAATTGGAATGATTTTCTCAGTCTCGATTACGTTCGTCAATGTCTCGATTAAGGACAAAGACCATTGACAAAAATCTTTATTTATTTTAATAAAAAAACGACTGACTCTACCCCTCACTGATCTCTATAAAGGAATAGGTTGAAAATGATATTTCTGTTTCGTTCCAGTTAATTTTATCTTTTATCTACCAACAGCAACTGTCACTGTCAAAATCAAATCGGCACAGAGTATTACGGTTCTTAGCCTACCCATATATAGAAGTTGAATAAAAACTCAAACGAAAAAATCAATTCACCTTTGGTTTCTGATACCAAAAAAAGCTACAGGTGGACACAGTGAATTTAAATACACAAACGCACATACCTACCTATAGACATATTTTCCAGCCAAAATGTTTAGTCAGTGTCGTTAGGAAGTGTTTCAGACTCCGCCCGTTAGTTCTTTATTTCGGCGTTTTTTTTTATTTACTCGTTTATCCTTTATAAGCGAAACTGTTCCAGGTGGCTAGTATTTTATTGTTAGGTAAATATAAAATAGTATTTGAAATGTGTGGTTATGAATTTGAGGTATTTATTTAGGTCAGTATGTAGGAGGCAAACAGTGCGACCAAATTATAGAGCTACCTGGGCGGGCCCTTTGTTAATATACAGGATGTTGTAAAATACGATTTTTTTTTGTGTTATATGTCAACAATAATACATAGTGATATATAAATAAAAACAATAACTTGAATAATAGGTGTAGCGTACAGGGGAGCGGGGGTTAAATAAGTTAGGGTATTGCGCAGTGCGCAGTGACCTTGAGCCGTTTAAAATATTTAAACGGTCTGTACCATTTCCACTAGCGCGGCTTTTGGATATAAATGAAAGTGGTTATATGGCATATAGTGGAAATGGGGCCTTACAATGCACAAAAGCGCCGCAAAGGCATTACGTTCAAATTATAGACATTACGAATGAGATACGTACCTGAAGGTATTGTTATCGATTCTCGCTGGTAAATCACTGTTGTTACCAACCTCTGATTATAGAGAAATGGACTACGCAAAACGCCGGATGTGCTGAATAAATTCTGCCACTTTTACTGAAGTGATGGAATCATTTTGGTCTATTATATTATGCTGTCAAATACAAAATGAGCAAACACGAAAATATAGAGCTTATTGTTTATTTTAATTGGCCAGAATGCACGTTTAACAGGTCCTTTCTCTTAAAAGTCAAAATGGCAGCTCTAGTCACTATTTAGATGCGGCTTGCAGATGTAACTTACACCTAACTGTACTAAGTTAGGGTTGCCAACTATTTGAAATAAAAAATCGATATAAAGCTGTATTTTTCGTGTATGATGCGGGAAGAGGTACTGTGCAGCGCGCTGATGACCTTAAGCCACTAAAATATTTGAAAGGATTGATACCACATTTTTATTTATGCGGTAAGTGACTAAACGAGTAAGCTGTCATTCGATTTCGCAATTTCCGTCCACAAAAAATATTTTAAACAACGTTGCCTACCTTTTTTCGACGGAGGATGAGGACGGAGGACGCACAGAAAGAGGATATTTCTCCTACCTTTGCGTCCTCTTCTCTGTCAAATCAACTTCCCTTTCCCATCCTTTAGATAGAGAACTAACATTAGGCCTCCAGTAACTGTCCTGATTGACATTCAAATTAAAAAACTAATCATCTGTTTTTTTTTTCTTAGAATTGAAGAATGTCCTCAAGACAAGTTTTGTGGTCACCCTACAATAAGAGACAGTATGGTAAACTATGCTCTGTCTAGATCGTTTGCAACTCTCACCGCCAGAGGGCGGAATATTGCTAAGGGTCCGTTAAAATTGTCGATTTGACAATTTACAAATAATAAATATGCTATTCTAAATCTGAAAATAAACTTGACGGAGTCGCGGGTAAAAGCTAGTCTAATAATAAAATAATATTATAAATGCGAATGTTTGGATGGATGGATGTTTATTTGAAGGTATCTCCGGAACGGCTTTATCGGATCTTGATAAAATTAAAGCTTAGATGTAGAACATTGTCTGTAAGAACACATAGATCCCTTATTAAGTTCTTTTTAATTCTGCGCTGAATCGGTGGACGACAGCTAGTCATCATCATCAACCTGCTGGAGCAATCCTGAATCTCCGGAACGACTGGACCGATTTTGTTCGGACATTGACGGGAAAGAAGCTGATGCACGCGGGCATATTATAGCCTACTTTTTAAAACTCTGCGCTGATGAAGTCACGGGCGACAGCTAGTATGAATAATATATATAATATTAATTAATTTATTATTATAATACACATCCTGTATAACAAGTTAATAATTTGACCCAGTCATTTCGCCACCCTGTACAAAGCACTCATCGTGAGAAAAAGGTGTCAATTCTATAACATTACACCGCTTTTGAACTGGACGTCAAAAAAAAACTTATCGCTCACTGCGGGTATCGATTGATGAAGCACTTGTATCAAATATAATGTCATCCCTTACATTGTCTTTGAAAAGAGAGAGACGACATTATGTCTCAATACAAATGTTCCGTCCAAAAAAAGGTTCCGTACTTTAAATATTTTAATAATTTTAACAGTCGAAATGCGGAATTGCTTCCAATTCACGCTAGTCTTCTATGTGATTGTATTTCAGCGGTCGAGCTCTCATTCGTGCAACGGATATCGTTGATGTTAAAAGACGGAACCCTAATAATATCGTAGTTGAACACCAAGTTAAAAGACGCCGATCGAATTGAAAGCAAAAAAAAAAACATGGACGCAGTCGAGTGCGACACCATTGACTGCACCGAATGCCGATATTGTATCTCATCGCATGAACAACCTCTTTTATAACTGACAGATACAAATTTACTTTTTATTGTTATTATTTTTTTTCTTAATTTAATTCACAACCGATTTATGGCCAGTATGACTACTGGTTCAATTAAAAACAAATAGCCAAAGTTACTCCCCCATATGAAAGCTACCTTTACCCTTAACCTAGGCTATTCTAGCAGAAATTTACACAAGAAGAGTTACCAGAAATTATTTTAAACTAGCTTTTACCCGCGACTCCGTTCGCGCGGAATAAAAAATAGAAAACGGGGTAAAAATTATCCTATGTCCTTTTCCTGGTTCTAAACTACCTGCCCACCAATTTTCAGTCAAAACGATTCAGCCGTTCTTGAGTTATACATAGTGTAACTAACACGACTTTCTTTTATATATATAGAAGATATAAATTGCACATAATCTGCTAATCGTAATATTATAAATGTGTATATTTGTACGAATGGATATTTGTTAGAAAGTGACTCTACAACGGCTGCATGGATCTGGATGAAAGGTCTAGACTAGTAGTGTACTATGTAGGAACTATTTAATACTTTTTTTTAGTTCGGCGCGGACGCAGTTAGTATTTTAGACAATACTAGAGATCGCCCGTGACCTTGTCAGCGGGGAATTTAAATAAAATAGCCCGTGTGAATAAGCTTGCTTCCCGTTAAAGTCCCGTCCAAATCAATCCAGCCGTTCTGTACATTATTCTGAACAAATGCGGCATTGCGGTCAGACAGACAAAGTTTTATTTATATGTATAAGTGTATAGATAAAAAATATTGTAATAGATCTAGTAAAATATTGCAATTGGTCTAGTTCGTTTGAAATTGTAATGTTTACTTACCCTCTTAACGTAGTTATTCATAAAATTCTAAATTCAAATCTTCAAACTGCATTCTTAGAAAACGGTTATAACAACATTGCTGAAAGCGCGCGAAGAATATTTATTATCTGTGGCCAGTAACGCTTTTTTCTTTTTAATCTATTTTTAAAAACAAAAATATACAGTTTCATAGGTTTGAGTGCCAGTAATATTTCAATAGTAGTAAACCACTCTAGATACGCGTATTGACCAGTTTATAATCTCACTAGTTATATTATAAACGTACTAAAAAGTAAACTATTGTCATTCACAATACAAAATAGACTCAAGAAAGACTTTAAAAGACTCAATTAGTCAAACTTGTATGAACCATTACATCTCTAGATCTTTATGTCTATGTGGTTAGCATTTACTGGCTGTAATTAAAGTGCCCTGGTTAAGAAGAAACTTCAAATTGTTATCGCGAAAACAGCATTAATGTATTCCAAAGTAGAACTTAATAATGAGCCGTTAAAACAAATACATTCTCATATGTTGGATATAAAATTATCTATCGAAATAAATTGCTTCATCGATAACCTATAACATCACTAGCGGAAATACAATCGATACAGTGTTTTCGTGAGAGCACAGCACTAAAATTAATTGACACATATTATAGTGTGACCAATTTAACTGGCCCAGTGAGAGATGCTATCTCGGTTGGTTCTGACAGAAAACATGTAAACCCTAGATAGAAGAAAGTAGTAGTTATGTCATGTTTTTCTTTTGTACCATTTTCAACCGTTTCTTCTGTTTTTTTTTTAATATATCATAGGATGGCAAACAAGCGAGCGGTCACCTTAATTCACCAAAATAGCGAAGCGACCGCTGCCCATAGACATCCGCAATTTCAGATGCGTTGCCTTTAATCGACGGAGGACGAGGACGGAGGCACATAAATAGAATGTTTCTCCTTCCTATGTATTCTCTCCTCGGTTAAATCCACTTCCCCTTCCCATCCTCTCATTATAAGAAAAGGATGGGAAGGGAAAGATAACTAAAATTAAGCCCCCGGCACAATACTCATCAGTCGAAACGCGGAATTACTTCCACTTCACGCCAGTCTTCTGTATGGTCGTGGTATTTCAACGGTCAAGACAATTCCTTTAACAGATGTTGTTGCTGGCGTCTACCACTGTTAAAACATTGACTATATTGCAATTTCATGTTACCCATACCCACCGGGTCATATAAGTTCGTTACACTATAGTTTTATCAGAAATCGATGTTATCGGTAGGAATGAAATATTTATAATAATTAAAAAGTTATCACAGATTATCTATGGATCTTAATAACAAATAGAGAAAGCGGAAAATATATAGTAATATAGTAATAGTATAATTAAGATATTACGTTAATCTTTAAAAATAAATTATGAATTAAAACTTTCCTAAACCAAATTAACTAGTAATGAAAAAACTCAATAACTACATCACGAAATTTCATAATGTTTTCTAAGCAAACACATTATTATAAAAATCAAATTTCCTCACAAGAAGTCTCCTCATTTAAAAATAGAATTCATTAAAATGTTTTATTTCATTAAAAAAATGAAAAAATAGATTCTTGGAAAATTATCAGCCGTCATATAATCTAAAAAGACTCCCATCTTACATATATTCCCTTTAACAAAATATTTATTTTATGGTCTACCTCTACCTTGGTATTATGCAATCTTAATTCTAAGAAAATTTTCATTAACCTTAATCCAACGCCATCTTTCTTTGCCGTATAAACGAAAAGTGCACAATTGATTTTATTTATTTCACAAAATATAAAATTATTAACTATCTTATAGTTACCTAAACATTATTTTAAATTGATTTATTCACCGATTTTAAATGAAATCCAAATATTATTTTCATATTTAGTTTTTGAGAACTTTATAAAACTTATGATTAAAGACGGAACTGTTTGGAACTGTTTGATATTATCGTTTGTGACTGACAAAATTACTAGATAAGTACCGTTCTTTTTTTAAATATTTTCTGTGTTCCGTTTTATGCAAAAAATCACAGTACTAAAATTAAGTTTTTTTTATTATTACGCGCGGATTTAAAATCTATGATTAATAGTTTTGAATTGGAACTAGATATAAATATTTTCTTTTTATCTTTCTTATTTTATTTTCTTTTAAATCTTTTATACTTTCTCGTATTATCTTTTTCTCTTAATGTAAGATGAGAAAGCAGATTATGTGCACAAAACGTTCGTATACTTTGACATCCAAATTTCTATTAATTATTATTAATTATTAAATTATTATTAATTGCTATTTCATCTTTCTGAAAGAGAATGAAAGGGATAAATATTTTATTTGACAAAAGAAACCTAAAAAAAAAATCAATCTGCGGGCGCAAACTTCAAATTTGTTTAATGATTTAAGTTTTTTTTTAAATAAACTTTAACACGCGAGTCATATACCGATGTGTGCCAGAGGCCTAAATGTAGTCCTCTTTCCCTTCCATCCTTTACTTATAAGGAAAGGATGGGTAGGGGATGTGGATTTGATAAAGGAGTAGCAGCATAAGTATTCTAAAATATTATATATCTGCGTGTCTGTCTTTCAAAGACTAGCTGTCGCCCGCGACTCCGTCTGCGCAGAATTAAAAAACCTAATAAGTAACCTATGTGTTCTTCCAGACAACGTTACAACGTGATGTAGACATCAGTGCCAAATTTCATCAAGATCCGTTCAGACTTTCCGGAGATATCTTCAAACAAACATCCATCCATCTAAACATTCGCATTTATAATATTAGTAAGATATAGAAAGATTAGTAAAAAGTAAGATTTAAATACGACTTCAGTCGCTATAACCGATATCTTTTTAACCAATGGATTTCTACAGTAAATATAATCGAAAATATTTTAAAGATTGCATCACAACTTTTGTGAGAAATAATTTTTTTTAACACCAAAATACCTGGTGCGGGATATCTGTGCTGGAATTATTAACCTATGCAACGCGTGGTCTGATCTTTGTAAACTAATTTAAATTTAACAAAACACAAGCGAAATTAAACCTTACTACAACGAAATAAGTATTAAGTAGGTGTATATTTAAATTTGTCGTTACATATACCATTGACAATGTTTAATACGTATTTGTAAAGCAAAAATGATCTTTATTTCTTAAGAAATAAGGTTTGTTTTAAGCGCAAATAATTATTGGCAGTAACTCACCGGTCATTTCAATGCAAGTACAACTTCAGTATCGGGCAAAAGCCCATCTCGGACGGTTGTGTTTTTGAGTTGCCTCACTTTACGCTCCCGCCAAAAACTTACGAACAAGTTTGAACAGTTTTTTAAGATTAATTATGTTTTTTTTTAATTATTAAAAGTGAAAAAATTTTCAATTGATTGAATGTGAAGTTTTTTTTTGTGAAGTTTTTCGTTTTGCGACTATAATTTATAGATTTTTGAGTGATTTAAGAATTATAATATGCCCAGAAATTTTGCACCAAATTCAATTTAATTTGGACTCTGGAGAGGTAAGGTATTGTGTTTTATAATATTTTAATTTATTAATTATACCTTTCATAACATTTGAAATTTATTTTATCATTAAATAAGTAAAAAGTTAAGATTATTAAAATTTATTTTTGGGTTAGTAAAAATTTTAGAAATGCAAAAGTATAGTCGAATTCAATCGAAATGAGAAATTACAACAAACTTATCTAAACAATTTTACCTTTTTTCGGCATAGATGTAGAACATGGAATGGAAGAACAAATAAGCTACTTAATAAGTTTTTTTTTAATCACGCACAAATGGAGTCTGGCGACAGCTAGTTTTCGAAAAACTCGACTATTGAACTATGTACATGTATATATATATTATATATATATTATTCTTACAATTGTACAACCTTTATTGTATTTATACAGAACTTGACTAAAGAAACATGTTTTTTTTATTACATAACTAAACAAAATTATAACTACAAAATAATAATTTATAAAGATTTCATTTCATGTCATAGAAAACGTAAAAAAACATTACAGTAAAATTTAATTGAGGATTTTAGTTAGTTTTCCGCATTATATGAACGGAATAAGTAACTAAAGAAATAATCTTACTAATATTATAAATGCGAATGTTAAGATGGATGTTTGTTTGAAGGTATCTCCAGAACATCTCAATGTCTGGAAGAACACATAGGCTACTTATTATGTTTTTTTTAAAATCCCGACAGAGTCGCGGGCGACAGCTATTTAACAAATGTAACGTAAAAAGAGAGTCGGTGGCTCAGGGGTTAAGCACTTGAGTTGCAATCTGCAGGTCCTGGGTTCGAATCCCGCCATGTAACAATGTGTTTTTCGATTTACATATATACATTTATCCGACGTTCTTACAGTAAAGGAAAACATCGTGATGCAACCTGCACATATCTGAAAAGAAATTCAAAGATATGTGTGAAGTCAACCAACCCGCATTTAGCCAGCGTGGTTGACTATGGCCTAGTCACCCCTAACTTGGGGTAGGCTCCGAGCCCCTCAGTGGGGACGTATAGTGAGCTGATGATGATATTAATCAAATTCGAGTGTCTGTAGGTAATATGTACAACACTTATTTCATACACAAGATGATTTGTGTAACTGATAACGAAAAATCTTTTTTTTAAATTAATTTTGTATGCAAAGCCGCATTTTTCGTGGTAATCTCCGAAACGACTGGACCGATTTTGAAGAGACTGATGCACGCGGGCATGTTATAGACTACTTTTTTTTTAATTCTGCGCTAATAAAGTCGCTTGTGACAGCCAGTTTAAAAACATAACTTGTCATGTGTTATTTTGTTAATTTAACCTTCAAATTATGGTTTCAAGCAAATATTTTATTGTTATCATCCTTAATTAGCTTTATGATTTATTTATCCCTTTGGGTTTTCCACGTTACATGTTACAGGATAACTTGACAATATTTAACAATATAAAGGTTAGCCAGTAAGAGAGGCGTTGCTATAGCAACCAAAAATGATATGACAGATATAGTACGAAAAAACCTTGTGACTCTTTTTTGACAGTGACATGATGGACTTATGTCCACCTTGTTAAGATAACTATTATATAAGTTAGTTCTAAAGGTATATCTAAGTCGGTAAGAGAGGCGTTGTTATCGCTTTGACAACAAGGATATTTTTTTTCTATGACATTGGCAGTTAATAAGCACTGAGTCAGATAACTTTGTCCGTCTGTAATGTATTCGGAGAAAACTCTCCTTAATTTCATTGTGAAAACAAATAAATCATTTGTTAGTCTATGGTCTTACTAATTACTATATAAATAATCTGTGGGAATGCTATTACTGGCCACTTATAAAAAAAACAAACGTCAACCATTAGCGGGAGTTATAGGTTATGTAATTTTTTGTGATGCAATATTTTTGTTTTTATTGTAATTTAAAACTTTAGTTAGTGTTATTTTATAATTACTTTATTATGTATTACTAGTTTAATAAAAGTAACGATATTTATTTTAATAAATTCTAACGAAAGTTTTCAAACATGCAGGTAAAGCCTATTTTTAAAAACTTCCGCAAAATTAAAAAGTAAGAATAAATATTTCAACGCAGTACTCCGAGAATTAAAATGTTTATATAACGTAATCCTTAAATAGGTCTTGTTGAAAAGTTGCCTGCAGTGTGTAATCATAGAATTAAATTCCCTTCCCACTTAAGTTGAAATATTAGAACCGTCATTAGATGTATTCAACACGGTTATTATGTTATGACAAGTTTAAAATATGTTATAGGGCCGATTTAATAGATCACAGTTGACATTACATCAAAATTAAACAACGTAACCTTGTAACGGCGGACATATTTTTTTAAAGTTAAAACTACACAATCTCTTAACTTTTTTTCAAATTTCGAATACATATTTATTGTATGTTACGTAAGTGAACAACTTTTTCTTTTTAAATATTATCGATGTTACAAAATATCGTACTAAATAAATAAATATATGTTTTTTTGTAAATGAATTCAATTTGCATATGTTTTGAGTCCGTATCGATTCATTTACTTTAATCGATGTTTTTAAGCATGTCACCTCACTATTATTAAATTGACTCTACCATACATTTCCATACATCTGTACCAGTTGTCATATCTTAATACACTTCCTTACGCATTTCCTCTTTTGTAAAAACCTTTTTCACTACCGCATGCAATTAAAAACATAATATTAATTATCTGTATTGTTGCATCACGCTGTCAATGGCGCGAAATGTCAGATGCCGGTCGGATATGTCAAGTATTCACTTGACATTGAAATTAAAATAATTGGCGCCAATTTCGTTCCGTAAAAGCTGTCAGTGATTTGTATAGATAATAAATGAAGAGATTTATCGATGGTTTTATATTTAGCTGTGCCATAAAATTGTTTAAATAATTTGTAATATAGACCGTGAAAGTTATTTGACCCAGTGGGCATGAGTAACTTAAAAACATCGATTAAAGTTATAGAATCGATTCGGAATTCAAACATATGTGAATCGAATTCAGTTGTTATGAAATATTCATATTTTTCGTTCCATTTTTAAACATCCTTAATGTTCAAAAAGAAAGAGTTCACTGAGGTAACATTGTAACGAAGTTCGATTGACACGAGCACTATAAATATGTAATCGAAATTTAAAAAAAAATTATGCCCAATAACGTAGGTTACGTCATTGGGCATAATTTTTTTTAAACGGATCAGGTGTCAAATGCGATCTATTAAATTGGCCCATCTATGATTACCAAATTACTCGCAATTCGATTAAACACTAGTCTGGTACGAAAAAGCCTTAACCGCGATAGCAGCGCCTCTCACCAGACCAGATAAAGTTTGTCACACTATATAAATGTACCAAAAAATCTTAAATCTACTGGTGTTTAAATTATGATAAAATCACCCATAATTAGCAGAGTAAAGAGCTTGATTTAGTTTCCACGTGTTGAATGAAAATAAATTAACCTTAACCTATTTTATATAGATTGGGAAACTTGAATAAGAATGAACATATACAATAATGAAGTTTTGAAACAAATAGATAAATTATACGTATTTCTATTGACCCAGTTTTTGGCGTAGTACTTGTGGTTCTTATACTAACTGTCGCCTGCGACTTCTCAGCTCGGAATTTAAAAAAAAAGCTTAATCAGTAACCTATGTATTCTTCCAGTCTATGTTCCTGTATCCTATTGTATCCTTATTACCCGACTGTGGGTCTAGCAGGAATATTTGTCACAATCGTCTTCGTATTGTAATCGTTAATTAAGTCGAAATTGTACGAGATTTTTGTGAACTTTACGCCTCATAGGGAGTTCCTCATAGGAGATTGTCACATTATACGTGCTAGGCCCACGGTTTAACCACTTAAAAGTTTCTTTAATAATACTAATATTATAAATGTGAATGTTTAGATGGATGAATGTTTGTTTGAAGGTATCTCTGGAACGGCTCAACGGATCTTGATGTAATTTTACATAGTCTGGAAGGACACATAGGCTACTATTTAGGTTTATTTTATTCGGCGTGAACGGAGTCGCGGGCGATAGCTAGTAGGGTACATAATGGACATGAGAGAAATATTGCAAAAAAATTATAAAAAGAACGAGTTCAAATCTCACTCGCCATAACTTTTTTTTGGTTGCTAAATTTTTTTCCCAGTGTTTACATAGATGGCGCTATTTCATCTATTAAGAGCGAATTCAGTTGGATATTTATATTTTTTTAAATTAACGTTAATTTATGTTTCAAGATTACTTCAATTTATCACACAATTTTCACAAAATAGCTGAAGCGTAAAACGTTATGACCAAAATTTAAGTACGTTTGTATGTTTATAAAATTAACAATTGGTTCCTGAGACCGAAATCTCTTTATAACACACTAGCTTTTACCCGCGACTCCGTCCGCGCGGAATAAAAAATAGAAAACGGGGTAAAAATTATCCTATGTCCGTTTCCTGGTTCTAAGCTACCTGCCCAACAATTTTCAGTCAAATCGATTCAGCCGTTCTTGAGTTATAAATAGTGTAACTAACACAACTTTCTTTTATATATATATATATATATATAGATAAAGATGTAACAATATGTTTTAAATTGGATTTTTGTCTTAGAAACCAACAGTTAGGCGTACATATGATAGTTGGAGTTTTATTATTATGCCCTGTCAGTCGGGCAATACTTGCCCGGTTTCTTCTGATTCTGACTGCATCTTTAGGCGCCTAGAATCGGGGGCTCGATTTGTGGTACGATAACTTCACCTCTAAGTATACGATCACGCGGCGTGACGTCACAGAATAACGGTACATGTACAGTCAAGTACAAACGCAGTACACGTACACTTCTATACAAAAGTGTTTACGGATACGATTTGTTATAAAAATCATTGAGAATAAAGAAGTGTAAACTTGAAAAATTTTGTAAAATTTCGTAATTATTTAGTTTTGACGTCGAGTTACATTTCATTCTAATCTAATCTCGAAATGTTTCGACCATAAACTAAATGCTTATTTAACGTCAAGCATATAAATGTCAAAATAATTCTAATAAAAAACTTCACTATATCTCAAAAAAAAAATCACAATTAAAAAAAAATAACAATAACGTGTAAGTCAACGTACTTCTTCAATACTAATCTTTAATGCGAATGTTTGTATGTATGTATGGATATTTGTTAGATGGTATGTTCAGAACCGCTACATGGATTTCGCAGAAATTTGGCATAAATGGAGAAGATAGGCTACTAATTAAGATTTTTTTTTAATTCTTCACAGACGTGGGTGACAGTATTATTATAAATGCTAAAATTTTCATGGATGGATAGAAGTTTGGATGGATGGAAAACGGCTAAAGGGATCTGAATAAAATTTGACATTTAGATTACTGTCTGTAATATAAATAACGCATATATACTTATTATTTACCAAGTTTTTTTTTATAATTCCGTGTTGACAAAACCTCGGGCGAAAGCTAGTCCGGTCCAAAGCGCTTGTTCTCTGGCAGTGTACACACACCTTTAATATCAATTTCTTGTGTAGTGTGAAAACTATTTTATATTTGTAATTTAAATAGTAATAATTTAAAAGTCACGATAAAGGGCCTTATGTAGGTTTGAATACGGACTATATAGTGCAACCAATTTAAATGGCCCGTTGAGAAGAGCTATAACTTCATGGTAACTGTCATGTATAACTTAGGCACTGAAAATAAGCCAAGATGTGATAAGGGCTAGAGTTCTTTGGCGCTAACGGGTTATTACGTTCAAAGCCGATGACCTAGGCTAGATTTAAGGGGCTAGTAGTAGAAGTCCCGGTGCGTTCCTTTGGAGATCCCGGTACTCTTACCAGTTGCACTTGAGGATGGCCACCGAGGAGGTTTTACTGAGTTAAATCTCATACAACCCTGCCTTTCCCCCAGAAGACCGGGTATCTTTTGATGTTTCCCCCTCCTCCCAAAAAAGGGGACTACTTTTCAACTGGTGATCCAAGTTTATAATGAAACTGACAAGTAGTTTTTGAGTTATTTTATGTATATGGATTGTAAGCATTTAGTATTTCGAAGTACTTTATGTATTTGACATTTCTTTCATTTACCTAAGTGGGGCTTCGTTATTTCGGCGTATTCAGGTGGCCGCTCGCACGTTTCCCACCTCATGATATAATAAAGAAAGAAGTTAAAGTTTAAACCTTAATACATTCCAGAGTAGAATAAGTCTAATTTAAATTACTGTCTTGTTCTAGGTAATTTGTCATACAAGGCAATTAATTCTTAGAGTTTCTTGTACGCAATCGATTACATCAGCTTCCAAAACGGTACTGTTCGTAGAAATGCCTCATCTAATATAGTTGCACGCGATTCGCCGCTTCATTGGTGTGTTTGGGAAGCGTTGTTTATTGTCATATTGAGTCATGCGTTCCTGGTACTTTTTCGAATATAGTTGGTATTAAAATAGGATTTTTTTACCCTACTAACTAACAAAAAGGGTAATTTTATTGAGGTAAAATACCCTTAGCATTCGGGGTCTCAATCAGACGTCAAACTTTTATGAAACACTCCACCTATTTATATGTAACATTATATATGCAAATGCTTAGATGGATGGATATATGTTAGAAATTTGGAACAGATGTAGAACATAGTTTGGAAGAACACACAGGCTAATTTAAAAAAAAAATTAATCCCTCGCGGACGAAGTCGCTGGCGAAAGCTAATAAATTATATATTTGAGGTCAAATTAGTCATGCCTTAATTATCACAACAGGAAAATTGTTTTGAGAGAATAATGTTTTTCAATAAAACGTTTTGACATTGAACTATTGAACGATAAGGTGCATTGAAATTGCGCATCATAAACAAAATAATCAATTAAATATTAAACTTGTTATTAAATCTTACTAATATTATAAACTAGCTTTTACCCGCGACTTCGTCCGCGCGGAATAAAAAAAAGCACACGAGATAAAAAAGTTCCTATGTCCGTCTCCTAATTCTAAGCTACCTCCCCATCAATTTTCAGCCAAATCAGTTCGACCAATCTTGAGTTATAAATAGTGTAACTAACACGACTTTCTTTTATATATATATATATATATTAGATGTGAATGTTTGGATGGATGTTTGTTTGATATCTCCGTAACGGCTCAACGGACCTTGATGAAGTTTGACACAGATGTAGAACATATTCTGGAAAACATAAGCTACTTATTAAGTTATTTTTTTAATCCCGTGCAAAAGAATTCGCGGGTAAAAGCTAGTTTAATAAATTCACTAATTAACAAAAACAGAAGAAGATAAAATTCAATAGACGATTATGATGGTTAGTTGTTTTTCACATATTGCGTAAAAATTTTAAGATCAAGTGATATAAAAAACCTCTACAAGCGAGAGTCATTGTCCGGTCCCGATAGACAACCTCCATAAGCGACAAACTCTGGTAAGATATCTGTAAGCGAGAGAAAACGCGGTCTCTTGGATTCAAGCTTATCCAGGTTCAACTTTGTACCTAATGTTATAAAGTTACTAGCTATCGCCGGCGACTCCGTCCGTTCGGAATTTAAAAAAAAACTTAATATGTAGCTTATGTATTCTTCCAGACTTCTAAACATTCACATTTATAATGTTGGTATGATATCAGTAATAGTATTTTAACGAAATAATTATTTAAATAATTAAAAATGATTCACGTTCTATTATTAGGTTAAATCGTGAGGTACTTTCGTTGTTTTTTTAAATTAACTTTCTAACTTTTTTCATAAGGCAACTAATAGGCAAAGGTGTTCTAGATTGTTCCATGAAAAAAATATATAGAATTCTCTTACGTATATATATAAATTAGGTCCTAAAATTCACCTTGAAGCATCCATCATATTAGTTTACATAGATAACAGATTCACGCTTTGTTGAATTAGGGCAATATGTGCAATGTACGCCAATTCACACCTAAACAATATAGGAATAAGTGATATAATTGCTTGCAAAATTATATTATCATTTAATTTCTATATTTTAATTTCTTTAGTTAGTTTCATATTTTCCGTAGGTTTCTGAGACAAAAATGACAGGGATGTCGATATGTTTTACACAGATATTATGGTCTCGGAAACCCGACGGTTAATTGTATGTAGAGTTTTAGTTCATGGAATTTTTTATACAAGTGATGAAATCCGACTTCGCATGTCATTTTGTCTTATTTTTAATTACGATTTGTATAAAAATTATCATGTTTCAAGTCAATTTACGCTCAACTTTTTGACTGATGTAAACTTTTCTTAACGTCAGTTTCTGAGACCAAAATGTCCGTTTAAAACATATTCTTATCTCTATTTTGTCAAAGATAATGACAAGGATGACGATGTTTTATACAGAGTTTTGAACTCAGAAATCATCCTTAAATGAATTCGTTTATTTTTCTCTCCAAATAAGATTACTCAATCTATAAGTTTATTTTCATTCAATGTGTTAATTTTTTTTATCTATTATAAGTAATTGACATAATCTTTCTTTCCACAGATTAAAAATGGAGTTGAAATCACCCAAAGCGAAGAAAAAGACGTCTAAAATATCATGGAAGAAATTATTTCGATCTCCGATCCTCTTGCTTCTCCTACTCGGCACCTCAAGCTGTGACAATGACGTAGTGACAAGTGACATTGACGGAGATGTCAAATTTGACAGCTCGAATAGTACGAACGGTTTGAGGATAAGGCATATGCACATTCAGCCAGCTAATGTAACTTTTAATAAACAAGTTTTAAGTGATATTAAATATTTAAGACGGCATTTGAACCGAGAAACTATTAATTTTATTATGAAAGACTATTTAGTGGATGGTGAAGTGGAGGTACGGGTACATTATAATGGAATAACTGCGAAGGAGACATCGGTTGGTGTTAATGGGTGAGTATTTTTATTTTTCAGCGCCATCTCTTGCTGAAAATTGGAAATTTATATCTTTATCTAAAATTTTTACGTCATATTTCTTGTGAAACGGACATTAATATCTAAAAAAAGTTAACCAAATACATGGAAATAAAATATTTTTGTATGATTGATTTAAAATGCGGTCACTTAATTCGCAATATTAAACACCGGGGGTGTAACTCAGCGGTAGAGTGTCTGCTTCGCATGCTGAAAGTCCTGGGTTCAAATCCCAGCACCTCCATATTTACTTTTTTATCTAAAACATTTTTAGCCAGTGTGAAATAATATTTTTATAAATAAATTTATGATAATTTTATTATTTTTTATTACTTTAGGTTATCCTATTATGAAATAATTGTTGGCATTCAATTAAAAACATTCAAATGCAATTAAGGTAGTCACATGTAATACGAATGTATCTAAAAAACAAAACCCACCCCCCTAACCCAGTGGTATAGGCAGAGACCACAGAATTCTATTTGGCGTGATCGCGTAGCATACATGCAAGTCGGTTTCGGATGCTCTTAATACTGCCCTTATTGAGTATTCCACCATAAGATAGATAATCTTAAATCTTACTAGCTGTCTAGCCTATGTGTTCTCCCAGACTATGTTCTATATCTATGCCAAATTTCATCAAGTTCCGTTGATCCGTTCTGGAGATACCTTCAAACAAACGTCCACCCATACATCCAACTAAACTTTCGGATTTATATACTGTTCGTAAGAAACGGGATTCTTACCACGATTAGGCTGTTTGAGGCAATATATGTATTAGTAAAAACCACGAAAGTTTGAAGTTATATTTCGGATTTATAATATTAGTAAGATAAGATATAAATAAGATTAATATTATAAATGCCAATGTTTAGATGGATGGATGTTTGAAGTTATCTACGGAACGGCTCAGCGGATCTTGATGAAATTTGGCACCAATTTAGAACATAGTCTGATAAATCTGCCCTTGATATGTAAATTAGTTTTAGTAATACCTTTATACACTTTTTTACAGTAATAAGAGTTAATAAACAAAATAAATAGTATGGAAGAACACATAGGCTACTTATTTAGTTTATTTTTAATTCCGCGCGTACGGAGTCGCGGGCTTCAGTAAAATAAACATTAAATTAATTAATTTCTACAAATTCTAATTTAGTAAAAAATAAAAATCAATTATAAATGTCACCTGTACCACTTATTTCTTTTAAGTGAATTGCCTCACGTTCCTAAATTAAATCTATTCCCGCGTGAACCCGTTATCTGTCAATTAACATCGAGGGACGCCATCTTGTAAACAAAGAGTCAAGTCCCTGAGGTAAATTGATGTTAGATCACTCAAACTGGTTGACTAAAGACAGAACACAACACAACTCACCTAGCCTGTAAACCTAGAGGGGTAGGCAGAGATCATGAACCTCCATTTGAAAGATCATTAGAATATAGGTACTATATATTGCCAGTGACATTATCCGTATTCAATAAAAAAACAAGGACTATTTAGGATTCAGAATCTTTACGTATCAATATGCCATTTTTATAAAGAAACTTGATTTTCGTAATCAGCAACTCAAATACATTACGAAAACAAGTTTTTTTTTTAACTCTAGTTTTATTTATGTTTCTATTGTCAAAAAACTTCTGATTATGATTGTCATCTCTTTATATTCTCTTAAAAAACAGAGATAGCAATATGTAACAATACACATTATACATAAAAGATAAATTTGAATCTAGTTAACCAAAGATGGCCGACTTTGAAATGTCAACGCGCATTTTGTACCGATTCGCTTCTTGAATATAGACAATCAATTCGCAATTTAAAATTAACTATCCCAAAAACAACATAACACGATCTTGGCAGAGCGGCGGCGAATGTATGCTTCTTTTATAGTCTGTGCATTTCAAAATATTCATTTAAATAGAACCTTATTGTTATACAAATAAGTGCTAAACTCAATGCAAATCTTGTCAAATGACAGCGCTTGTCTTTTGGTTTTTTAATTCGAAAATAATACGTGTTTATTAGAATTTATGGTTATCGACGAATATAGATCAAAGTCAAATTGTGTTCGCGCCAAAATGTTAATTGTATTAAATATTTTGACAGCTGAGATAGGTTTTTGTTTACGTTTATTTTATCACTTTAACTCCAAAACCGCTGTTGATTTATATAAAACTAGCTTTTACCCGCGACTTCGTCCGCGCGGAATTAAAAAAAAATGCACACAAGATAAAAAAGTTTCGTATGTCCGTCTCCTAGTTCTAAGCTACCTCCCCATCAATTTTCAGCTAAATCAGTTCCACCGATCTTGAGTTATAAATAGTGTAACTAACACGACTTTTTTTTATATAGATGTTAAATATAGATTACAGCCTGGAATAATACATAGGCTACATTTTATCCCGAAAGTGTAAAGTCCCGCGCGAAATTAATTTTTTTTTTATTCGAAAACGAAGTCGTTTGATACAGCAATTTACATATTTTGAACACTCAGGCCTAAAATAAGTGTCTTTATTAACACTAGCTTCTGCACGCAATTTCGTTTGCGCGGAATTAAAAATAATTCTAGTAATAAATAAAGCCTATGTTACTCAGTGATAATGTAGCTTTCTAATGGCAAAAGAATTTTTGAAATCGTTCCAGTAGGAATCTATCCTTTTTTATAATATTAGGATAATAGGTTAAATAGTCATATTTTCCGTCAAAGAATCCCACTTATTAAAAAAGACAGTTTTCAACATTATTACTTCTAAGCCTTATTTGTATTAAGTTATCCATAAAAATTTAGTTAAAAACGATAACAATAAACGGTATTAAAACGTAATTTTACATGTCAGTGTTACCAGATTTATTTGTTGTACCGAAATAAATTTTAAAGATGCGTTACGTTGATATAACTTTTGATCTAGTTATAAATAACGGTTATTACTCGTTTTACGCATAGTTTATGACTCACAGACGCTTTCTTATACGTAATTATAATGAAAGTATATTCACTATGATAGTTACGTGTAACGGAAACAATTATCTGTAGAAATGCCTTCATGTTAGTTGAAGAATTAAATTTGCTACCTGCATAAGATCAAAAATTGACACATAGGCTACTAATTATTTTTTTTTGTCATTCCGCGTGGACGGAGTTGTAGGCGACAGCTAATCTATATATATATATCTATATATATAAAAGAAAGTCGTGTTAGTTACACTATTTATAACTCAAGAACGGCTGAATCGATTTGACTGAAAATTGGTGGGCAGGTAGCTTAGAACCAGGAAACGGACATAGGATAATTTTTACCCCGTTTTCTTTTTTTTTTATTCCGCGCGGACGGAGTCGCGGGTAAAAGCTAGTTGTATATATTTACGAGTTTGCATTATATTATATTACAATGTATTTGATATATTGTATAGAACATAACGAGTGTACGCGAATAACTCTTTTTTCCACGTAATGCGTGAGGGTAGTTGTCACCCTTGTTAGACACATGCAAAGAATTTCGTCTCCCCCTGTATCTTTTCCGGTGTCTGCCCTTCGAACCTCTGATTTTGGATCTACATTCATACCTACGTAGGAATAGATTATGCATACTTTTAGATATGTCACCGAACAATCGTGGACTCGGACAGTTTGTAAAAAGACTAAGTACGCAATTTTTAGGCGGAGAACCGCGTACTGGAAGGCATTGGGAAAGGGGACCCAACAGTGGGCAGATAAAGTCTGTTGATGATGATGTTGACAATTTTTGACAAGTTGACAAGTTTGACAGTTTTGGAAAGTTTTAAGGTGTTTTATAAGGTTTTTTTTTTTTTTATTAAACTGTAGGATAGCTTGCAAATAAGTACAAAAATAAGTACTATACGATTTAGAATAATGTGGACTTTTGGTCAAAGTGAAACTTTAAAATTAAAAAAATATATATTCTAAGCCATAGTCAAATTCGTGAATTGTCATCTTCAACAATGCTTTGAAGTTTTGCGAAATTACTCGTTTGAAATTTTAATGAGACCATGTCACTATTTACATTCAATACAGCTACTGCTACTAGATTTAGGTGTTGTGATTTTTTAAATGGACTACTTGTAGTGTAGAATAGTAATTACTAAATTTAAATCCATACAATTTATCACAGAGATTCTCAACCTTTTAAAAATATTACTAATTTCCGGAATTGAACTGATGCTAAATTTTTTCACAACTTTTGTGTCGAAACCACAATTTTATTTCCCCGTCATCGTACAGCTTGGTCTAGCGTGGATAGAGTCCATGTGGACCAATTTAGGAATCACAAGCTTCTGGTTTATTTGGAGGCGACAAGAAATATCAATGAATTTTAAAAGTAACTGGTTTTAAAAAAAAAAAAACTTGAAACAAAAGAAATGTCTCAAATATTTCGATTTTTTTTTGTTTTTTTTTTTGTTAATAAAAAAAAAGATTCTGGTTTATTTGGAAGCGACAAGAAATATAAATGAATTAAAAAAATAACTGGTTTTTTTAAAAATCTTGAAACAAAAAAAAGTCTCCAATATTTCGATTATTTTTTTTTTGTTAATTAAAAAAAAAGATAATATCAAATTGAAGGGAATTATTTTCCCACTTTGTGAGTTTGAATGAATATAAAATGTCTGCATAATCTATGCTCTATAAATACTCTTCCGTGAAAACGTACGTGCAATACATTCGACTGTTCAAAGTGCAACGTTTATGCTTTCGTGTTTATATTTATTTAATTTGATTAACCGCCGTTCGGAATTGTTCATAACAAGTCTGTCAGTTGTATGCGAATGGTTTACTTTGTATATATTTTATTTTCTAAGTAAGGTTAATAAATAACTTTTTTTATGTTTAATTACTTCCGGTAGCATTTAGATTTATGAGAACGTTGGTGATCAATCTTTTCCGTTTTTTTTTGTCTATAAAGAAAATAAGTAATAAAAGAAATACCTATATTATTACAAAGCGTGAACAACAATATGAGATGAATATATTCTTCCAGCTACAAAACTATACATATATTGGTTATGAAACAGTTCACGTTCTCAAATATAGTAGCTAGTAGTACTATTTCGTCAAGTTTCCATTTTTTTTATATATATACCATAAGGTGGAAAACGGGCGAGCGGCTACCTGAATTCGCCGTAATAGCGAAATGACCGCCGCCCCCATACGCAATTGCTGAAGCGTTGCCTACCTTTAATCAACGGAGGAAGGGACGCACAAAATGAAAATATTTCCCATTCCTATGCATCGCCTATTCCGACAAATCCGCTTCCCTTCCCATCCTTTCCTTATAAGAAAAGGGTGGGGAGGGAAAGAGGACTAAAATTAGGTATCCGGCACTACACTCATCAGGCGAAACGCGAAATTTCTTCCACTTCACGCCTGTCTTCTGTGTGGTCGTGGTATTGCACTGAGCGAGGCCAGTTTTATATATACATCGTGCGAGATCTATTCCCGCTATATTCCCTTTATTGTTCAGAAATATAACAAATGCATCATCACTGTGCACATTTTTTCATCGAATGTATTTTAATTATTAGTAATGTGACCTTGTGGCAGTGGCGAGAATTCGTCCCGTACAATTTTAGATCAGCAACAGCTGATATTTTTAATACATTGAAAAGAACTTCGAAAATAGTTGAAGAGTGTTTTGTTATTTTTTACGTAACATCATATTTAAAAGAAAGAAAACATTTTTTTCCACGTAAAAAATTATTAGGTCATACTTTTTCTAAAACAAAACTAAAAAAATGCAAATAGCAAAATCTTCAAAAATCTATTAACTTTGTAACTAGGTACAAGTATAATTTATTATTAAAAAAAAACTTTATTTCCTTAATAATAATTTCTCATTCACTAGATTTTACCCGCGACTCCGTGCGCTCGGAATAAAAATAAATGCACACAGGATAAAAAAGTTCCTATGTCCGTCTCCTAGTTCTAAGCTTAGTTTAAGTTATAAATAGTGTAACTAACACGACTTTCTTTTATATATATAGACTAGCTTTTACCCGCGACTCCGTCCACGCGGAATAAAAAATAGAAAAAGGAGTAAAAATTTCCGTTTCCTGGTTCTAAGCTACCTGCCCACCAATTTTCAGTCAAATCGATTCAGCCGTTCTTGAGTTATAAATAGTGTAACTAACACGACTTTCTTTTATAATATAAAGATAAGATGCGATTGTGAAGATGGATGGATGTTTGTTTGAAGGTATCTCCTAAACGGCTCAACGGATCTTGATGAAATTTGACACAGATGTAGAAGATAGTCTTTAAGAACACATAGACTACTAATTAAGTATTTTTTAATTAGTCCCGTACACAATTAACAGAATAAAAAAATTAGAATTGTCACGCTCAAATAATATATCAAGATGGATTAAAAACTGACTAATTTCACTATGTACATGTGACGTATACTGTTTTCATGTACTAAACCAATTCTAGTCATAACATCCTCAGACAAATCACTGTTTAGGTCATTAGGTTATAAACGGCGAGTAAACAACTTCCAATTTTAGACGAATGAATTTCCAAAGTAAACAGAGCATAAATAAAACAGAAATAATCTTACTAATATTATAAATGCGAATGTTTGGATGGATGGATGTTTGTTTGAAGATATCTCCTAAACGGCTCAACAGATCTCGATGACGATGAATACTTATTTTGTTTTTTTTTTAATTCCACGCGAACGGAGTCGCGGGCGACAGTCAGTATTAAATAAATTAATATTCAAATTGTATTATGTTTTATTTCTGTAAAGTTATCATCGTCATTCTGCACTTTTCCCTACTTAGCATCGGGACAAAAATTCTTTCACACATCTCTATCAGCCGTCATATTTAAATTCACTCTCTTCTTACATATATCCTCAACACAATCCATACAAACTTTCTTCGCTCATCCTCCACTTTTATAAACATTACTAGCTTTTATCCGCGACTCCGTCCGCGCGGAATAAAAAAAATGCACACAAGATAAAAAAAGTTCCTATGTCCGTCTCCTAGTTCTAAGCTACCTCCCCATCAATTTTCAGTTAAATCAGTTCGACCGATCTTGAGTTATAAATAGTGTAACTAACACGACTTTCTTTTATATATATAGATAGATAAGATTTTAAATTAAATAAAAAAAACAACAAATAACTATGATTTTAGAACAGTAAATCCGAATGCTTCGGGCTCCAATGAATTAGCGATATCTATTGGCTGCATTTTAAAACAAAGATTTTAAAAATTTTAATTCAATTAACTTTCTTTAGTGCAGAATTAAAAAAGCTACCTTCCCGTCTAAATTCCTTGAAAATCGGTTTACCGGAGTTTACCCGGGACAGACAAAAATAAAAAAATGGATTTATTTATTTTTCGCTATTACAAACAGACACTCTAATTTGATTAACATGTATAGATATACTCGAAAACATCTAATCTTAAGATGATAATTCCTTCGAATGTCTCACGCGACGCTTGAAGTTTGCGCTTTACATCGCTTTGCGCTTTTTGGGTCGCTGCAGTCAAAAGGTTGAGCAACGCAAACTTACTGCATCGCGACATTAAACGATATGCAAGAACATTTGAATACCTGAAGGGTACATATAGTTAGAATTATATGGATATTCCAAAAGTTCTTATGAAAAACTTGATACCCTAGAATTTCTCTGGGATACATTGACAATATGTCTCTTTCATCATCTTTAAAAAAACAGAGACAGCAATATAAATACAAGTCTTGCTGAAGTGGGACATATTATTATGTCCTATAATTTTAATTAAATATCTACGAGTATTTTTGTATATTTTTATATCATTTAAAGAACATTAGAGATATTTATTATTTTAAAACTAAATATATATTATCATTTTGTTTTTTTTTATAGTTTGCATATAATCCAGCTTAGATTATGTATTATTAAGTTTTGGAACGAAGTTCCTTATCGCGCGTTGTGAAAGGGGGCTAGACGGAAAAAATTCTTACGAAAAGTTGTCACGACACTTTTTGCTATAGTGAGTATGTTAACGACGAATGAGCGCTACTTCACCATGGCAACGACGTGACAATATATAACGAAAATTCATAGAAATAAAATGTACTTCTTGTGAAGACTTAAGTTTTTTATTCATAGAATAAACATTGGTTCCTTCACTAATTATTCGAAAGGAACTTCGTTCCATCCGGGTGTCGCTTGACACCTCTCAAGTTTTTTTTTTATAATTTGCATATAATCCAGTTTCAGATAATGTATTATTAAGTTTTTATTAAATAAAAATATTAAACTAAAAAAGGTATGTCCATATGTTTCTTCATGTAACAATACACTCTCGCAAGCCGGTCAGAGATTCGCACAGAGAAATGAATTAACAGAGACTTCCTAGTAGATATAATAAAATAATAGTTATTTAAAAAATTAATTACTAATGTAACTGAATCGTATAAGCAAAAGCAAAAATGTTGATACTTTAAAAGTGCAATTAGTTCCGTGCACTTTTCGATTTAAAAAAACTGTTAATTTTGTATTTATCAAGTGACAGGTCCTCGTCATATCTTCTTTTATGTCAGCATTTGACGTCTATTATCACAAAATTTAAATAAAGAATATAAAAAACAAAAGACATTCCACTTGAATCAGTCTTTAAATTATGCGAAAATAATCAAAACAAAAACATAATATTGTAAAATAAACAGGCGACTGTTCCTTCACCTGTCGTGTTCCTAATCTGCCGCCATTGTTTTTGTCCAGCGGCGCGTCTCACTGGCGGGAACAAAACGCGCGCAAAACGACAGCTCAGCGAGTTTTAAAACGCCCGCGTAATAAATTATCAGAGAAAGTGACAGACGAAGGGAGCGGTGGAGACGAAGTGGGAGGGGTGTTTACGCGAGAATTTGCGATACATTTTTTTTTAGTAAAAAAGGCAAAGGTAGGTTACATTCTGCCATTTTTAAATAATTGACTATAAACAGGAAACTTGACGTAAGAAACTGCGCAAAAGACCTTTGTCATTTTGATTATAAATTTTGTTTTAAAAGGCAAAGGATATTGATTTTCTGCTAACCTTAAGTACAATTACGAGAAAAATGTCATTATACTATTTTTTTTTGTAAGGCTAAAGTAAACACAAACTTTTTTAAACTTTCAATGGAATCAATTACAAAGGAAAAGGTTGAAAAATATTAGCTCGTTACTTAAATACGATTGGAAGAATAAAAAAAAATCTCTACCACACTAAGGTTTTATAGAGTCTTGTTCTCGAATATAACCAATGCCTTATAATGTATTTGATGTAAAAAACATATCGTCTAAGAATTTATGATTGTTATTAATACAAATAATTAGCAGTAATATACGATATAGATCTAAGACCTGGTTTCATTGCCATAAATCTCTTGAACATTTATAGATCATTGATAGTAGATCTTACCATATAAGGATTACGTTACCATATTTATTGACACATTTCATCTGAGATATATCAAAAGAATTCATTAAAAAACTTTGCAACGTATCTTCAAGGTATTTTATACAATCATATAATGCAACCAAAAAAAAGAAATGATAGTTCTAAGAAATTTGTTTTTTTTTCTTAAAATCTTATTATAAAAAAAATAATAATGTAGGCTAACATTAATTAAATATCGTCATAATATATTTAAAAAGTAAGTAAAAGTAAAGGCGTATTTAATCTTCAACAAAGCATCACTAACAAAAGGTAACAACTAAATTAAAAAGTTAAAATTAATTCGTGGCTCTATTGCATTAAACGCGTTGCTTCTATTCATTAAAAAAGTAAAAAAAAACAACCAACGCCATTAGAGGTGCGTGTCGATCCGGAAGATCGGCGTCGAGAGCGGGCTCAATTGATTCTCTATTTATTAGGGATCTATGAAATCGTTACAACACTAATCTTTACTGCGTAGTTTCTACGTAAATTATATTCTATAAAAGAGTCAATTTATTTTGATCCAACACTGTTTGGTAGCGGATAATTTTTAAATATTAAGATAAAAAAATATATATGTTTAGTTAAACCCGTGTTTGAACTCTTTGATTTGATTAAAAAAAACTAAATAAGTAGCCTCTGTGTTATTCCAGACTATGTTCTACATCTGTGCCAAATTTCATCAAGATCCGTTGAGCCGTTTCGGAAATATCTTCAAACATCTATTCATCCATCTAAACATTCGCATTTATAATATTAGTAAGATTGATAACCTAAAATGTGACATTTCGATGACATTTCATTAACGCGCCAAAACTTACGGAACCCTAGACGAGTTTGACGTTTTACTTTGAACATTTAACTGAGTTCTCTCTAGAAAGTCGTCAGTAAATAGCACCGTGACTCAGCTCAGTCCTATTACGATGTTTTGCTTTACAATTTTAATGTTGCCATTAATTAAGATACTGCAGCAATAATTTTGAGATCTGTGGCACTGTCTTTGCTTTTTGATTTCTCAATACGTAAAACTACTTTCTGTCTTAAAAACAATCGAAAAGACAAAGACACTTTACAAGATCTGTAAATCGCAAATATTTAGTAAAGTCAATTAAAATTGTGTTTTTTTTTTCTAAAAGTCAAAGAGGATTTTGGTATGAATTGATGGAAAAAATATAATAAAAAAAAATACTTAATAGAGAAAACCACATGACATGAGTAAGAAAACACCTATTATCATCCTACTAATATTACTAATTACTATTATTATAAATGCGAATGTTTAGATGGATGGATGGATGGATGGATTTATGTGTGAAGGTATCTCTGGAACGGCTCAACGGATCTTGATGAAATTTGGCACAGATGTAGAACATAGTCTGGAAGAACAAATAGGCTACTTATTAAGTTTTTTTTTGATAACGCGCGGACGGAGTCGTGGGCAACAGAATAGAATTGAATATATTCCACATTACAATAAATAGCCACGACCAGTTTTGTCACTGATCTCCATAAACGGATAGGCGTTTGCTTGGTAATGACAACTTTTGCTTCGTTCCGATTTAAAAGCGCCTGTTTGATGTTACCGTGATAGTTATTTCTATCTACCTATATAATATTATTTGTTCGAATTCACACCACCGCTACAAATCGTTATCATCAGCGCCAAAATCACCAAAATCAAATAGGCACAAAATACTACGTCTTTTAGCCTGTCCATTTATAGACGTCAGTGATTTCTCAGTTCAAAGTGAATGCATGACTAATTATTTACTACTCAATAGATGGCGGCACATTGCGTTGTATTTTGAACATGGAATTGTATTGAAAACCGTTACACGACCTAAAATAACTGACGCCCAATTACGCCATATCTTAAATTAAAACATGTCAAGAACAGCACGTAACTTAATAAAGTGGTTCCGTATGTTTTAAAGAAAACAATAAAAGAAATTGCTTGTAAGAGGAGGTAATGAATGAACAAAAATTATGTTCATAATTTGTTCTAACCTCAGAAATTATAAAAAAAATCACGCATTCAAATAAAACCGTTAAAAAATTGATGGTTGACAATTTCGTAAGTAGCGGTGATAAATAATTAAAATTAAATATTTCTTATGATATATTATCAGACAGAGACATAAATAATTATTTTAATTATCCAATTAACATTAACGTCAAAAATTTAACAATATTCGTTCTAGTGCTTGAATAAAAAAAAACTTAACAAGGATCTCTGAACCAATCGGAAACGACGAATGATACATTGGTTCCAAATTCGAAATTGAAAAAGAATGACAGGTCCAATAATTGTTCCATTGAGAAAGGGTGACCTTTTCAAAAGTAGCGGTTTTAAAGTGTTTATTTTTAATGTACAGAATTTAATATTTTATGCCATTTAAATAAGAAATTTCAATTCGTAGCTGCAATATCGCTTTTTTATCTAGACAGTCTTTAAAAAAATTAAAACTTGTCTATGATACGATTAAAATTCCTCACAAACTTATTCCTTCCGAGTAAATTAATTAAATTAATTCTGCAAAATAATCATTGAATATTATAATTTCAACAAACAAACCTTAATTATCATAATAAACAAAAACAAATGAATTGCAGATTTCGTAAAAAGATAACAAAAAAAAAAATCAAAACATACAGGCCGTAAAGAAAGCATAATGAAAAACACCGCTATAAAGTTAGCATATAAAATTACACACAGATAAAAAAGTCGACGAGTTTCGTAATCGAATGGTACAAAAAAGAATAAGTAAAAGTATTTTTTTTAAAACCTGCTTACAACCTATTGGTGGTCATTTAAAAATAAAAACTTTACAATCTACAAATCTAGAGCATTCAAGCAAAAATTGTGGTAATTTATTGTAATCTATATATATAAAAGAAAGTCGTGTTAGTTACACCATTTATAACTCAAGAACGGCTGAATCGATTTGACTGAAAATTGGTGGGCAGTTAGCTTAGAACCAGGAAAAGGACATAGAATAAGTTTTACCCCGTTTTCTATTTTTTTTTATTCCGCGCGGACGGAGTCGCGGGTAAAAGCTAGTTAAAAATAAAACTCTGTTACACTATTTATAACTCAAGAACGGCTGAATCGATTTGACTGAAAATTGGTGGGCAGGTAGCTTAGAACCAGGAAACGGACATAGGATATATTTTACCCCGTTTTCTATTTTTTATTCTGCGCGGACGGAGTCTCGGGTAAAAGCTAGTATTTATATATAAAAGAAAGTTGTGTTAGTTACACTATTTATAAATCAAGATCGGTCGAACTGATTTAGCTGAAAATTGATGGGGAGGTAGCTTAGAACTAGGAGACGGACATAGGAATTTTTTTATCTTGGGTGCATTTTTTTTATTCCGCACGGACAGAGTCGCGGATAAAAGCTAGTTTTTAATAAAAAATAAAAGAAGTTCAACTGAGTCAAATGAGGCGTCATGTTTTGGCACGAGACATTCAATTGATGTCAATCAAGACAGCCATATGCTTGGCAATGAAAATCTGTTGCTAACCAATTCAGATAATTTTTTCAATGATACTAGCTATCGCCGGAAACTACGTCCGCGTGGAATTAAAAATCTAAATGCTCATTTCATTGCCACATATTACGTGAAAAAGAGAAACAAAGCTACATCACACGGGATTTGCTTATGCGTTAGTATAGATTGTAACTTAATTCTTACTGTGGTAGATCCCGCAACAACAATTTTTTTGGGTGCACGAATGGGCCTCGTTCAGTGAAATACCACGACCTCACAGAAAATAGTCGTAAAATGGAAGCAATTCCGCGTTTCGTCTGATGAGTGTAGTGCCTGAGTCCTAAATTTAGTCCTCTTTCTCTTCCCACCCTTTTCTTATTAGGAAAGGATAGGAAGGGAAAGTGGATTTGGCAGAAGAGGGGACGCATAGGAAGGACAAATATTCTCTTTTTGTGCGTCGCCTTCTTCATTGATTAAAGGTAGGCAACACATCTGCATTTGCGGATGTCTATGGGCAACGGTCGCCACGCTATTTCGGCGAATTCAGGTGGCCGTTTGCTTGTTTGCCACCTTTTGATATAAAAAAAAACTATTTCGGTTCCAAATTTCAAACGACGCCGCATATTGGAAAGAATAAGAACAAACAAAAAATTCCAAATAACACGATCAAGAAATAAGAATACGAACATAATGACATCTCACTATTAAAAATTTAATACTCTTTTTAGACTACAGGCTAAAAAGACTAGTATCCAATGCCTCATACATTATCAAACAAGGTAAACACGGTAATTGATATTGCTTCAACTTGCGTCATTATACTCAAACAAGGATACCTTGAAGAAGTACCCTGTAAGTTTTGACCCCCTTGCTAGTGTCAAAAATTTGCAAAAATATGCGGCATAGACGGTTGTAAATCAGCGCAGGGACAGTTTAGTCTGTCCCTGCTTCGCTGAGCTGGCTCCCTTTTGCCACACTATTGTAGCAAGTTTGTACCTTTGTGTGTGTGTGTTTTTTTGTTTTATATTCTTTGTGTGGCAATATTTTTTTTCTTTCTGTATCTTTTGATTACGTTGGCGTTCTTGTGGAAAAGTGTCTTGATAGACTGACAGACGGACGGACAATAAACTGATCTTATAAGGATTCCGTTTTATCCTTTCGAAGTACGGAGCTATAAATACGCTAGTAAGCTGTCATAACTTATGCCCACCGGGTCAGATGTCCTTATCGGTCTAAAATCATAGTTAGTTAAGCCAGACTTATAAGACAAGCTACGGTACGACAAAGATATTGTTACACTTCTTTGACATTATACTTTTATATCAACATAACAAAGGAATAGACAACAAAGTACAAACCACCTGACAAAAGGCACGACTGCAACTCGTAGAAACTCTTCAACAAGATTAGCGGCGGACTCCATTTGCGGCCTCCATTTTGGCTTAAATGTCAAACTTGCAAAATGGATTCGCGCGCCGCCGTTGGGAATTTAGAATTGTCCACTATTGTTTAAGTTTATTACTACACAATTTATTGTATTATATTATTTACTTTATTAAAAACCAAAAAGGTGTTTATTACTAGGCCTTAATCACCAAGCTTGTCCAGCTTTGAATTTACTTGAATATATGTGCAGGTTGCCTTTTAGACTCTAAAACGTGGTATCAATTTTGAAAAAAAAAAATGAACGAAAGTTGTAATTTCTTTAATAAAAAATAGTGCGATTGGTCACATTCGAGTTTAAAATCAAATTCCAGAACCGCTGGACCGTTACACAAAAAAGCGCAACAAAAAAGTCTGGGAGCGATCGAACTCCAAGAAAATGAGAGTTTAAAATGACGCTTCGTAAATTATTTTATTTATTAAAAACTCTGAGGTGCATGACGTACTAAAAGTGAACACCGTCCAGCAGGAGCTCAAGGTGATTGCTGAGCGCTATAAAGCAAGAATTGCAAACCACTATAATCCCCTGGTTGCAACCTTACCTAAATGTGACCACAGAAGGAGGCTTAAAAGGGCCACTATTATGTAACAAACAAGACTCACTAAGGTTAAAAGAAGAAGTTTCTTGATGGAGAAATAATTCTGAAAAATTACTCGTTCCTCATATCTGCTTAAAGTTTTAAATACTGACTGCAAATGCAGCTTAGAAAAAAAATTATTTATTAATTTTTTTTGCTAAGCAGAGATTTGTTACAATATAAGCAATTTTACTATTTTGGTTAAAATAATAGCAGAATTACTAACCATTTAACTGCATAGCACTTTTTATTTATTCTTATAACAGTGTTCCTTATTACTATACTAGATGTCGCCCGCGAGTCCGTCCGCGCGGAATTAAATAAAAACTTTATTAGTAGCCTATGTGTTCTTCCAGACTAGGCTCTACAACTGTGCCAAAAATACCTTCAAACAAACATCCATCCATCGAAACATTCGTATTTATAATACTAGTAAGATGTTAACTGTATATGTGTACTTAATTTAAAATAACAGTTCTATAGCAACATTTTAGGGCTCACTAAAGTATATTGTATAAGTATTGTTTTTTTACAATAAGCAATGAGTCAACTGACTTCAGTTATAAAATGGCGATGACATAACTGTTCAGAAATACATTTAAAAAGATTAAAAAAAAATCACAGACATATTTGAGAATCAAGTATGATTTTTAACTAATATAGCAGTTCCAAAACGCCTAATTGTTTACTTCTAGAATTCGTAACGATATCTTTTCTATAACGATAATACAGGTAGAAACGAAATTTTTGCCAACTAATTTTATACAATTATACGCATCTAAGGTCCTTCGTAGATAGGGTTGCCAGGCCTACTAGCCGGACAGACCAGCCAGTTTGGCCGGACATTTGGGTAGAAAGGTCGGACATCATATATTATTTAGAATTTTGTCTCAGTATTAATAGGTACACTCTCGTTTGGGAAATGTAAAAAGCCTAACAAAAGCCGGAAAACCGTTTATTTTCGCCGCACACGCAATCAAAAAGTCTACCTATGTCCGGCTTTATCCGGACGCCTGGCAACGCTATTCGTAGACAATGTTGTCTTGTGTTCGAAAAGCTTCAAAACCCGACGATTTAATCGCTAAGTGACTTACGTAATACAATGTCCTATTTTAAGCTGTAACACTGAAATTTGTCACAGATGTAGAACATAGTCTGAAAGAACACATAGGCTACTAATGGAGATGTCCATGGGCGTCGATGAACACCTTGGTGTTCCCGCTGCTCGTTTGCCCCCTTCTCTTATAAAAAAAAAAATAATTAAGTATTTTTGAACTCCGTAAGGACGGAGCCGCGGGCAATACCTAGTTTTTTATAAGGACTACACCATCGTCGACTGTTTTAACACAGTTTCATACAGTTGGTAATTTGATATGGTGTTAAATTAGACTCAAGGTTTCTTAACAAAACCTTCACTTACAATCATTAGCAAATTGACAATCACTATGTAACTTAAGCCGTAACTAATATAGTGTTAAGTGATCAAGTTTAATTCATCTAGTTGAACTTATAATAGATTAAGGTGACATATTAACATTGTAGAGGCTGAAATAACATCTGTTGCATGAATGGGCCGAATCGACTCGTGCAATATCACAACCACACAGAAGACAGACGTCAAGTGGAAGTAATTCCGCGTACAATCTGATGAGTGTGGGTGTAGTAGGAACAGATTTTCGGCTTAAATGTGACATACTATTTGCTTTTATAGCAAAAATAAAGTATTTTCGCCATAGACAAACTGCGAATTTATCTCTGAACCGTTGTAATTACTAAAAACCAGTCGGATAAAAACAAATGAAAATTTGCCTATAATTTAAAGGCCTATCGTTAACGATGCAAAGTCAAAGATATTTTCTCCGGCTATAGATAATAGAGCTGTTAACAAGTTTCCGAACGCTCCCATCACGTAGGAACTAGTCAAATCATCGCGCCCACTTAGCACTTGCAGCCACTTATTGCGCGCTCGAGGCAACACGGATTAAGTAGGAACAATGAATTATAAATCTAGATGTGACATAAAAATTATTATTTACTTTTTTTTTTATTTTTTTTTTTATAAGAGAAGGTGGCAAACGAGCAGCGGGAACACCAAAGTGTTCATCGACGCCCATGGACATCTGCAATACCAGAGGAATCGCAGATGCGTTGCCGGCCTTTGAGAAGGTGATACGCTCGCTTCTTGAAGGAACCTAAGTCGTAGCGGTTTGGAAATACCGCCGAGGACAGACCATTCCACAACGCGGCGGTACGCGGTAGAAAGCTACGCGAAAACCGCACGGTTGTGGATTGCCAGCCATCGAGGTGGTGTGGATGGAACTTGGCGGTCTGTCGGGTCGTCCGATGACGGAACTCGGCGGCAGGAATTGTTCCAAACAACTCTTCTTATAGTTAGAATTATAAAAGGTTAACGGAAATCTTAGGATAATACATTTTCCTACAAAACTGTATGCAAACAGTTTGATTGTGGAATGTTGGAAGCAGATTGTTTAATTAAATCTTTTGTAATCGGAAATGTATTTAAAGGTTATAATTTTGTATCGCCAGTTTTAATTATAAATATTTTTTTTTTTAATTTAGTGTACAGTTGCATCAAAAATAGACTATCTTCAAATACTAATTATTTACAATAAAAAAACAAATATTAAAAAGATTTCTAAGGAGCGTGTGCACAGTTTTAAATATAAAAAATTGCTCTGTCTACAAGTTCCAAATAATAGTTACTATAATGTCAAATGTCTTTAAAAAGTGACAGATCGGTCGCATAGATTAAAAAAATCTCGCGCAACCATAGATAATAGTGCGAGGGATAACTAGACGCCATCTCACGAACTTATAGCGCGTTCAATCATTTATACTAAGCATTTTCCAACGTAACTCAATAGCGTCTCGCATCCATTACAAGTTAAAAGATTTATTACCAACTTCATTTATTGTAGACAAATTTTATTCGAATCGTTTCTAAACGCAAAAGTCAAAGCGAAACAGATCTATATGCCATAGAGAATAAAAAACAAATTTTTATTTTCCGAACGCATCCGAACGCGTCGATGTATCATATCATTTTATTTCAAAATTCGAACGCTTTTTTTTTCTTTTTTATATCGTTGCGTCGATATGTTTATGGCATTTTGAATTTAGGCTCTAAGGACGACTACACTATGAAGTTAAAATCCTTTTTAGCATATTTTATTGAAATAATTATTTTCGCCTATTAAATACTATTCACAATTCCAACTTAATTAAAAATTAAAAATTCTATACACATTTCTTCTTATCTGACTTAGATAAAAAAATCGAATTGAAATTTTAAAAGATTATAACACATTTTCATTTATAATTTTTATTAACAGTTCGTTGTCCGTCTGTATGAAGCCTTATAGCTTGAAACGCGTTGCATCTCGATAACGGGTCTAATGATGGGCACAGATGATAAATCACCGCAGCATCAAACAATATTCAGGAATAATTAATCGGGTGAAGAAAACTAATTGATATAAAGAAATGGTGTAGATTATAATGAATAAAAAACATACAGACGAATGACCTTCTCCGTTTAGAAGTCATTTAATAAAAAAAACACAATTACACTCATAGTTAGTGTCTATGATGTTTGGGAATTTCTTACTAATATTATAAATGCGAATGTTGACATAAATGGCTGAATGGATGTTTGAAGTTATCTCCAGAACGCTTCAACGGATCTGAATGAAATTTGGCATGGATATAAAACATAGTATTTCGCGGTAAGAGAAGTTATTACAATAAAGTAAAACTACTAGCGCCATCTATTGTCACAAAAAAAATCACAATGAAATTCAACCTTATTTATTAAGAGTACACTTTAAAATGAAGCATTAAAAGTTTCGTTTTAAAAGATCCGAAAAATCCTTTCGAACATAGCAATGCACTTTGTTAATTTGCGCTTCTGACCAGATGTTACTCTTTCGACCACAATCAGCCAACGGACTTGTGGAGACAAATACAGATTAACTCGAATGCGAAATAAGTGCTTTCGAATCCGGACAGATACGCTATTACAAATCAAACGCCTAAACTTTGGACTACTTTACACTTTTAGAACTTTGTTAACACCAAAATGGTGGGGGAGGGGATGTAGTAAATATTTAATTCCCTTCCTTATTCCATTATAATACAGGCAACGGATTGGCAAACTTTTCAAAAAAACGGATTAAAAAAAAAACGGATAAATAATGTTACGAATAAAACAAATTTTTAGCCGACTACAAAAAGAAAGAGGTTATCAATTCGACTGTTTTTTTTAATGTGTGTTACCGTGAAACTCCGTCCCTGGTGGTCCGATTTTGATAAAAATTATTTTAATCGAAACGAAGTAGTGCTTTCAGAACGAATAAGTGCTTGCAGATGGGTCCCATTCTTTTTTTGAAATAACTAGAAGACAAGTAGATTTTGAATTTAGCTGCAAAATGTGTTGCGAAAATTATGGACATTTTTGCTTTCAGCGCTTACGTAGGCTAAACTATATGTTCAATATTTTTATGTTCTTCCAGAATATGTTCTACATCTATGCCAAATTTCATCAAGATCTGTTGAGCCGTTCCGGAGTTACCTTTAAACAAACATCCATACATTCGCATTTATAATATTAGTAAGAAGTAAAATAACACTCGCACTCGTTACAATTTCAAAGCAACATGTACGCCTCAATGTGTTACTGACCTATCTACTTTTAGTTCGATTTAGGCCGTCCCTATTTTGTAAAGAGCACTTCTCCCTTTAATTACAATACATTAAACAATTTGTTAGAACACTTGAATAACACTCTGGGGGATTTGTTAATGTTTTTAAATCGAATGTACTGTCAAAGCAAAAAGTGTTATTGATGCATTTACATTTGAAATAGAACGTACAGTCAAGTGAATAAATCGGTTAGATACATTGATGTATTTGTTTTGTTTTTTTAATTTTTACGTAATGACATAAAGATAAATTGCATCTAAAAGTAATTTTAGATTTAGAAATAACTAGAAAGAGATTGCTTAATTTATATTTGTATTTCAAAGTAGTTGTTGCCTCCATCTTCGTCAGAGCAAATAAAAATCTTAGTTACTCTGGCACACATAAGCTACCTTTTAGTTAAAGTCCCTTCAAAATAGGTTCAGCTGTTTCTGAGGAGCCGTTTTTTGTGTCATTTCCTAAACAAAAGAAAAACCATTACAAGACAGTACGATAATGATTTAAAATTTTGATATGCGCTAGTGAGCACCTACAACAATATTCCCATCCATTTTACTATTAAAAAAATAATACTGTTCTATAGATGTGCTATAACATTTATCAACGCTAAGATCTCTCAAATAGTTGAATCAAATAATATCTTAATATATATAAATCTCGTGTCACAATGTTTGTCCTCAATGGACTCCTAAACCACTTAACCGATTATAATAAAATTCGCACACCATGTGCAGTTCGATCCAACTTGAGAGATAGGATAGTTTAAATCTCAAATTATAGTCGCAATTTTAATTTATTGCTAATTATTTGTCTGTTATTATTTGACAGTCACAATTATCTGTTAACTCCAAATGATTCTAACAGATGTCGATACCTTTCGACTGGGTTGAGTAAGTAATCAATAGATGGCCCTGCTATGGTAAATCTACGAACGTGTCATATAAGCTTATTAACTGCGCGCGGACGGAGTCGCGGGCGACAGCTAGTAATATAATAATATTTTTTGTAACACTTTCGTGTATGACTGTACTTATCCAAACACTTGTCGATACGGGAACTGCTCAGCGACCAATTCGCGTCTGTTTAACGAGCCGTGATTGAGCCGGAGTGACTTGTGGTCGTGGTGAGTCGAGGGGTTGAGGTAAATTTATGAACATCTACTTGATGGTACACGCGTGCGAGCATTACTGTCTACTGTTATTAGAATAAATTGGCTATTTGTACATTTTATATCTATTTATATGTTGTATTAACTAACTTATCGTATATTTAGGAATACTCACTGTTGTACAACCTCAATAATATATCTTGTACTTTATTTAACACTAGATGTCGCGACTCTGTCTGCGCGGTATTAAAAAAAACTTAATAAGTACCCTATATCGACGCTGGAAAGCATAAACGCTGTAACCCTTGAAATCGCGAATATGTTTTTCACACGTTAATAATTTCAACTATCAAAGGATAATGATTTTATTATAGGTTAGCACAAACTACACAACATTGCTAAATACCGCACGCTTGTAGGCGTATCAGCTCACGAGTTATCATTTTTTGGCTCTCCTGTAAAGTTCATACTTTCGGGGTTACAGCGTTTACGCTTTCTAGCGTCGATATGTTCTTCCAGATTATGTTCTACATCAGTGCCTAATTTCATTAAGATCCGTTAAGACGTTCCGGAGATACATTCAAACAAACATCCATCCATCTAAACATTCGCATTAGTAAGACTAGGCGTTCTCCGCTGTTTAATTATTCGGAATTAAAAAAAAATAAGTAGCCTACATGTTCTTCCAGGCTATGTTCAATATCTATGCTAAAACATCGAGATCCTTTGAACCGTTTTCGAGATACTTTGTTTTTATATCATATGGCAAACGAGCAAACGACCACCTGGATTCGCCGCAATAGCAAGACGAACGTTGCCCATAGACATCCGCAAATGCAGATGCGTTGCCTACCTTTAATCAACGGAAAACGGGACGCACAGAAAGAGGATAATTTTCCTTCCTATGCGTCCCCTCTTCCGCCGAATCCACTTACCCTTCCTATCCTTTCCTAATAAGAAAAGGGTGGGAAGGGAAAGACGACTAAAATTAGTCCTCCGTCACCACACTCATCAGACTGTACTTGGAATTACTTCCACCTGACGCCTGTCTTCTGTGAGGTCGTGGTATTTCACTGAGGGAGGCCAATTCGTGCACCCAACAAATATTGTTGTTGCGGGATCTACCACTGTTTAACATACTTTCGCATTTATAATAGTAAGATCTCTTAAATTTGTTTTCCTCTCTTCGGTACCGCTTTCCTTGAATACGAGTAGCAATACATAGTTAAATATTACAGTCCATTACAAACAATACAAATTGGATTAGAGGTCAGTAGGGATAGAGAAGTATCTATTAGTTTGTGCCCTGAGAATTGCAGTTAGTGAGGGGAAGTTTGGATGATATTATACAAGAGGTGATCATTTTTAAAATTAATTATTTTCTATAAAAATTTTGTATGGAAGCTTTACGAAAAAAAAATACTATAACTTAAATATGTTTTCTCAAAAATTAAACACAATTAAAAGAAAAAAAAACGAAATTTATCTATTTTATTACAGTAGAAAGTATTTTTTTTTACTTTTTAAAAACCCAAGCAGTGTAATAATTTCTCAATATTAAAACTAATGACATTATCACTTTCCCTACATACATCTCTATGAGCTGATCCATACATACTTCAGTCTTCCTATATCTTTGTTTTATATATCACTAGCTGTCGCCTGCGACTCCGTCCGCATGGAATTAAAAAAGAACTTAATTTGTAGCCCATTTGTTCTTCCATACTATGTTCTACATCCATGCCAAATTCGATCCAGATCCGTTGAGATGTTCTGGAGATACCTTCAAACAAACATCCATCTAAACATTCGCATTTATAATATTAGTTAAATTATTGCGATTAAAAAAATTGCACCATAACAATATTATCATCATCATCAGCTCACTATACGTCCCCACTAATGGGCTCAAAGCCTACCCTAAGTTAGGAGTGACTGGCCATAGTCAACCATGCTGGCTAAGTGCAGGTTGACTTCACACATTTGAATTTCTTTCCTTCAACGTAAGAACGTCGGATAAATGTACATATGTAAAACGAGAATTGAAACACATTGGTACATCGCGGGATTCGAACCGAGGATCTGAAAATTACAAGTCAAGTGAGCCAGCGACGCTCTTACGAAAAATTGTCGCAATTTAATACTGCTTCTTTTTACATAACAACGACCAATGTTAACTAAATCAAAAGTGCCATCATGGGGTGGATTTGTAACCGATATGTTTATTGCTTGTCACATTGACACCCAATTGAATGTGTCAGTTTGACAGTTGGGGACTCAATGAAGGGAAGCGCTGTCAAATTTGACATTTTAATGGCGTTTTTCATTAAATAATAACTAATAAATTTTATGTTATAGACCTACTTAACTGACCCGGTGCCACAAGTCTCTTGTATTGTAGATGCATTTTCTATGCTAAAGTAGGGTTTTATAATTTTCTGACAGACCTAACCACGATACGCCTCTTTCATCGGCTCACGGATAAACCACAGTCAACTTGTTTCTTGATGTATCGCTTGATGACAGCAACCGCTGCCCATAGATATCCGCATTTGCAGATGCGTTGCCTACCTATAATCGAAAGAGGAGACGCACAGAAAGATAATATTTCCCCTTCTTATACGTCCCCTACTCCGTCAAATCCACTTCTTCTTTCCATCATTTTCTTTTAAGAAAAGGGTGGGAAGTGAAAGAAGAATAAAATTAGTCGTCTGTAAAGCAAACTCACCAGAATAAATGCGAAATGATTTCTACTTGACGCCTGTCTTCTGTGTGGTCGTGGTATTTCACCGAGCGATCAGCCTATTCGTGCAACAGGTGTTGTTGTTGGCGACTACCATTTTATGTATGTAACTGACCTCTATTAATTAAATGCAAAATATAGTTTTTGTGCCTATTTGATGTCCGCCATTTTGGCGCTGATAATATACTCGTAGATAGAATTAATTGTCACGTAACTTCAACAGGCCTGTTTAAATCGGAAAGAAGCAAAAGATGTCGTTTCCAAGCAATCGCATAACCATTTATAGAGATCAGTTATTTACGTTGATATAAATAAAAAATTATAAGACATCAGTTATTACGATCAAGCTTACGTAATCAACACAGCGCCCTTTCCCGCGAAGAAAGTTAACTGACTAAATTACTTTTACCATTGACAAATACGAAGATAATATATTTGTATGCAAAATTTAAAAAGCAATGTATGATTAATTCAATAATATTTTTAAGAAAAATAAAATAAAAATGTGAATTTTGTGATTTCATAAATCGATTCTAAAATCTCGCAAAAATACGATGACCTGTCATGGCGTCTTCAGTGACGTCACGCCATGTTGTACTATGGAATGGTATCTGTGTAGGGTTGCCAGGTCGCCAAACCTACTAGACGGACAGATCAGTCAGTTTGGCCGGACATTTTGGTACAAAGGTCGGACACCCTATATTATTTAGGATTTTGTGTCAGTATTAATAGGTACACTCTCGTTTGAGAAATGTAAAAAGCCTAACAAAAGCCGGAAAACCGTTTATTTTGGCCGGCTACCTATGTCTGCTTTATCCGGACGCCTGGCGACACTATATCTGTGCATGTTGTTGTGATACTGAATTCGCAATTTTTGTACAGAACTGAAATTAATCAAAATGCCAAAGGCGTCGTCCACGTGACGTCATGCTTTCTTATAGTGTTTCCTGTCACGTTACAGAATGTCTAATTTGTACGATTTAGATTTCTAAAAATTGTAATAATCTTGATTTATTGTAATAAAAGTTATTGCTTTTTGTTATCTCTGTAGCATAGAGAATCATCAGAAAATCAATTTCATCCAAATTACTAGGTGAATGTACACAAGCTAGTTCTTATTATAACTAGTATTCAAATAAACTGGTGATATTTTTTATTCATTTTATAGCGTTCTTTCTATTGTTACAGAAGAGGGATAAAACTACGTCAGCTGACCGACGGTCGCCATCTTGTTCAAGTAATTTACACACCAGATGGCGTAATACAAGATTGCGAATATCTTGCCGATAGCAAAACTACTAGAAACTTCCTAAAAACATTAAGAAAAGAATTAAAATTAGCACTAGAGGAGCAAACTTATAAAATTTTAGAGAAAAACGACAATGAAGACGAAAGATTTTACCGCCATTTTGGAAATGTCACTTTGAGGTTATTAAAGGACAATGAAAAATTACCGCCAGATATCGCCAACTGGTTAAATTATGACAGATTAAAAATGGAATGTTTGGAAAGACATGAAGAATTGACTTATATGATGTCAAATAAAAATAAAATTGGAGAAGAAGTATTAACAAGGTAACTATTTATTTAGAAAAAAAACATTAAGAAGTTATACGCTTTTTATTAGTTTTTTAATTACAAGAAAAAGGTTGTTCAAAAATCGGAGTAATTGTGTTGCCCAATGTTAAAATAAAATAAAATGAAATAGGTAGTTTTAGAATTGGCTTTGCCATATGACTTTATTTTGTTATTAAAGCGTGTAACTTTGAAAATGTATTGTGCGACAAACTTATCTGGCCATTTGCGTATAAGATTTCTAAGTCTTTTGTAAGTATTTTCTAACAGAATGAATCGCGGTAACAGCGCCACTCCGGGCCAAATAATTTTAATGCACTTTATGTACATAGAATAATAAATGCACCGTTTTATTATCTGTGGTCTATTTATATCATAGGTTACATCACTCTGATCTTTACAATTTCTTTACGACAATGCAAGGACTTCTTTTTTCATCGACACTATTTTTTTTTTTCCTTTTTATCAGTCATTCTGTGACTAACCAGCAATATTGGGAAAATTACCTTTCTTTATATTTAATTTATTGTAAAATATTATATGTTCTTGGTTTCTAACAATTATATTCTTCACACTCAATTTTTGAAATAAAATATAATTTATAATATAGTCGAACCTGGATAAGGGGGAATCCAACGAAATATTTCTCTCGCTTATAGAGGTTTCCACTAACCCGAGGTTCTCGCTTCTAGCAGTCTTCCGTCAGGACAGGACAATGACTCTCGCTTGTAAAAGTTTCTCGCTTCCTCAGGTTAGACTGTATTTATTTTACGTTTTATTTCTGTTAAAAATACGATACCGATGAAATGGCTGGAATAAAAACAAAACTTCAAAATGCTTTACATCATAATATGCAATGATTTTCGTTAAACAATTAAGTAAAACTAGCTGTCACCCGCAACTCCGTCCGCGCGGAATTTAAAAAAAAAAACTTAATTAGTAGCCTATGTGTTCTTCCAGATTATGTTCTACATCTGTGACAAATTTCAGCGAGATCAATGCAGCTGTTCTGGAGATAACTTGTAACAAACATCCATCCATCTAAACATTCACATCTATATATATAAAAGAAAGTTGTGTTAGTTACACTATTTATAACTCAAGATCGGTCGAACTGATTTATCTGAAAATTGATGGGGAGGTAGCTTAGAACTAGGAGACGGACATAGGAACTTTTTTATCTTGTGTGCATTTTTTCATTCCACGCGGACGGAGTCACGGGTAAAAGCTAGTTTATAATATTACCAGCTGTAGTCCGGAACTCCGTCCGTGCGGAATTAAAAAAAAACTTAATTAGTAGCCTATGTGTTCTTCTAGACTATTTTCATCTATATAAATTTCATCCAGATCCGTTAAGCCTCTCCTGTGATACCTTCTAACAAACATCCATACATATAAAAATTATCATTTATAATATTAGTAAGATACTTGATTTACTAACGAATAATCTTTCAATATCATGGTGTTAAAACTATTTTTTCTTACACTGTAAATATGCTTTGGAAAATGTTTTTCACTTCTGCCATAAATTTGTTAGCTGGAACCTCGCAGCTGAAAAAGTCTCTTAGTCTTTCCTTCACGATCACAATATCTCGTCTCCTTCATATTCATCGTCCTAACAGATTTTGTGAATTGGGTGTAACAACAACGAAGATAATAAATTAGTAAAAATGAACTCTATTTTTTAACTTTAAAGTGAGAGTGCTAGACGTTTTTGAATGTGGATTATAGGTTATGCTAAAAATTAACCAAACTACCTAGGTCGATTTCGAAAATGTCATTGTCTCTGTGCTCAATTTGATTCATTTTACATTTCATAAGATTACGTATTTGCGTGAATGGTAACATTTTATCTACCAAGCATTACTAATAAAGCAATAAAGAATGTATTTAAAATCTACCAATAAGATAAGTTTTTTCTAAAATGACAACACTGGAAGTTTTCTTTAACACCGCGCTGTAGAAACCAACCAACATCATTTAATTTCATAACTTCTAACATCCATCGCATGCTTTAACAATCATACGATTTAAAATCCTACCAAAAATAATTAACTAACATGTAACCAATAACAGGTCTAGAAGATCGTTCAGGGAGAATTTTATAATGCCCGGAACGAAATGGTGCGGAGCCGGTCAATTAGCGGAAAGGTACAACGAACTAGGCGACGATAGTAATGAAGATATGTGCTGTAGGGCCCACGACAATTGCAGGGCCAACATCGGCGCCTTCAGAAAGCGTTTCGCCTATTTTAACTATAGGCCGTATACGATCTCGCATTGCCGTTGCGATAGGAGGTTTGTTTCTTTTTGTTTTTTTTTTTGTTGAAAAAATCTACCGATTTGGTAGTTGTTTTTTGGATTGAGTTTTGGTGGTGGTCATGCTTTGGATAGGTTCTGATTATTTTTAATGAATGAATTTAAATATTATGCTTTGATTAGAAATTGTTTGTCTCTTTTTTAAAAGGAAATAAAAGATATCAATTTAGTAGTTTTGGAGTTTGAAATTACAATAATTTCTCTTTGTTGAATGATTGATTCAGTCATTTTAGAAATTTATTTTATTTTAATTTCTAAACCTTATTACTTGTCACACAAATACCCTACGCATTTGAGTGATAAAATTTGCATTTTTATTTACTTTTTACGTTATGAATATATCTGAACTTGTCCAAGGCGATATTATTTTTACTAGCAACCCCATCTTGCTACAAAAAACGTCATCAACGGCTTTTAACATTTTGGCGGGATTAAGGAAAATTACACCATTGTTTTTGGTTTTGGTAACAAAATGTTTTATTTTGATTTGTCTAGATTTAAATAAGTTTGTTGCTTTTTATAAAAAACAATCTTATTTCTTACTAATATTATAAATGCGAATGTTTAGATGGATGGATGGATGGATAAACATTTGTTATTACGTATCTCCAGAACAGCTAGACGGATCTCGCTGAAATTTGGCATAGATGTAAAATATAGTCTTAAAGAACACATACTAATTTTCTTTTAATTCCTCGCGGATGGAGTCGCGGGCGACAGCTAATTGGACATAATTTCAGACTTCCTATAATCTTACTAATATTATAAATGCAAATGTTTAGATGAATGGATGGATGTTTGTTTGAAGGTATCTCCGGAACGGCTGAATTGATCTTAATGAAATTTGGCATACATGTAGAGAACATCTGGAAGAACACATAGGCTACTAATAAAGTTTATTTTTACACTGTTACTATCTCTGTTTTTCTAAGAAAATGAGTGAGATAGTAATACACTTGTTACCATAGTGTCAATTTAAAAACCTAAAAGTAAAACACCATAAAGTCAGTAAGGATCTATTCCATTAAATAAATCTAAATTTATTTAACCTTAGGTTCCCGGTAAAGATGGTCATTAGAGATAAACTGGGCGCCTTTATTGTGGTACTAAATCATAAACTTTTAATGTCCAATCAACGTCACAGACTAAAAATCTTCCCACGAACTATCTTTTAATAATACAATCCTGAGTTTCAAATGTCGTGGCAGTTGGGACACATTTTGTCTCTGTTTTTTCAAAGACAATTTGAGAGATGACATTATGTGTCACTGCAGTCATATGAACAAAGTAAACTGTTCTAAAAGTACGTAAACGTATAACATAAATTACAGTACTTGTGAAAATCGTTAAAATATTATTGTAACATAAATTTAACATCGACTTGATCCCTTATATTAAAGTAATATCTACTTTCACATCGACCGCGATATAAAGATATCAGATCTCCGTAGTTGGTAATTAGCGGTGCCATAGACAACTTTTATTTATTTTCCCTCCCTAAGTGCGCAATAAAGTAATAAAATCCAGTGATCTATGGTACGTTTGTTGACGCGTCGATTTTATAGCTCAATCCGATTCTATGACCAATAAGGATTATTGTTTACTACCATAAAATGACGGTGGTCTTAATACTGGCAACATTTACAACGAAGTCTTTGCATTGTCGTTCGAAAATTAAAAAAAATGTTTTTAAAAATACTGGCCGCAATAAAAAATAAACTCGACAGAAAAAAGCGGGACGCTATGGAGTTACTACGAGTGCCTGGTACAAAATGGTGCGGCAAAGGATTCTCTGCGACACATTATTCCCAACTTGGAGGTTATACACGTACTGACAGATGCTGCCGAGTTCACGACTTAAGGTGCCCATTTTGGATCGGCGGTATGGAGAAGAAATATGGACTTTACAACTGGCGAGTGAATACACTAATGCATTGCCGATGCGACGAAAGGTTCGTACAGATAAAAAAAATACAAACTGCAACTAACAGAAGCATGAATGTAATATTGGTTTGAAGCACTTTAGCCCTCAAATTGTTCAGATCGTTAAACTATTGCAAGTTACGACAAGTTGTTGGTTAGTTGAAATCGTTAGAGTTGAAATTGTTGTAACAATTCGAGTATTGTTAGTAGATTTTTAGATTTCACAACTTGCAACATTCGATGTTCAATTGTCTATTGTTATTTTAGATAGTACCGCCAATAGAATAATAGAATTAAATTTATTTTTTATTTAAACATTAATGTTATTGTTTATTTCCTGCCATTATTTATTTTATCTACATTGCTTCTTATTACGTGTGGCTTTTGTTGTTGTAAACGTATTGATGTAAAACATTTTTGAAATACGAATAGCAATTATTTTATTCGTTTTTTTTTCTAAAATCAATTATCAGGCGCTTGATATCTACCGGTGGCGAAAATGACGTTTAGAAGACAGAGTCTGTCTTGATTGTGTAATTAAATTCTTGTATTGAAATGTAAGTTATCAATACAACCTGACACACCTTCGTCTAAGCTCTGGAGACATTATAGAAGGTGTGCCAGGATAATTTATGAGCACCAATTAGTTCGATCTGATACCATCGGATTTTTTTGTAATTGTCTTCTTTGGAACAACGGAAGGTGTGGAGTAAATAGCTGTATAATTATTTTTCAATTGATTAATTGTCACTTACAACAGTTTTAGTAGTGTTTAATGATTTACTTTATTGAAATACATAAACCCTGATTTAATCAAATTTAATGATGACAGATAAATAACTTCATAACAATGTTCATTTGAACTCTTTCGCTAAATGGTTATATCGCGGGTTTTTCTAATGCCTTTTTTTTGGAATATTCCGAATCTGAACATTCCAAAGTTAGTAGTAATAAGTTTATTTGAGACAAACTCTCACCAACTACATAAGTTCACTTTTGCATTATAGATTTATCTTGTTAGTATTTTCTTCTTTTATACATATAACCCAAACGAGAAAAGTATTATATCAATATAAGTTATATAATAGCTTCTCGTCAGCTTATAGCTTTTATAATATTTATTTAATGTTTTGGTAAATATCATATTCTTTTTGCATTTAAAAGAAGTGTGAACTTTTAAGAAAATAAAACTAATTACAAAGCCACTCCACAACTGACTATGTTCTAAATAATTCATATCTTTTCCGACGACAGGGTTGTACTTTTTTTTTACATTTATTTTACTACTTTTTTTTTTCAACAACGTATAGACGACTGAGGTATGTCTCAATTAATGTGCCATGGTGATTACGAGAAACATTTGGGTCCATTTTAAGAGATATATTGTAGTGATTTGTGCCGCTAATCTCTTGTAGATTGTGGACGTAAAACGCTATCAAAGTGTTGACTACAGAAAAGGTGGATTTATAATTATTAATCGTAATATTCTATCCAATAGGAATTCTTTTTATTTAGTGCTCTGCTAGAGTCTTTTGTTGTTCTGAGAGTTGTTTGAAAAATGTTTCTTCTAAATAAGATTGTTATAATCCTGAAATGAACATTTAAATATCTTAAACTATAATATTTCAAGTAGAATACAGAATTAAAATAAAATAATTACTTATATGTCAGTAAAGGATCTAAGGATCGAAGGAAGTAATCTTGTCAAATATACATACACACACATACATATACACATGTGCGCGCTCGCGGACACATACAAGCATACTGTAGAAATAAGTACCTATTTAAGACTTCGATTATATATATATAAGAGAAGGCACTACCTCCTGTAACACAGGTACATACCACAGAAGAGTCCTAAGAAATTGTAAAATTTTGTGGAACAATATTTTTTTTTTTCAAATATCTTGGCGGTTCAAGGTCTTCGGCGCGATATGCAGTGACCTCCCCCCACATCACGCTACGCCGCGCGACGTATCCTATGCGATTCGCGAGTAGGGTTGCCAGGTCGCCAAACCTACTAGCCGGACAGACCAGCCAGTATGACCGGACATTTGTGTAGAAAGTTCGGAGACCCTATATTATTTAGAATTTTGTCTCAGTATTAATAGGTACACTCTCGTTTGGGAAATGTAAAAATCCTAACAAAAGCCAGAAAACCGTTTATTTTGGCCGGACAAGCAATCAAAAACGCTGGACGCCTGGCAACGCTACTCGCGAGAAATAAAGAGCCTCTAAGATATCTGAAAGCTATATTAATGATATAGCTTTACTGAAAAATGCACTTTTTATCATATAGGACCCATTTTCAATCTGTTAAAATTACTATTGTAACTACTAATATTGTAACTACGAATGTTTAGATCAGGGATCCCCAAACTATATTGGACAAGTGACCCCCTTTTCCAAAATGAACTGTTACCTCAGACCCCAAGGCCAAATTACCTACTTTTAAGATCAATTATTATTATTATTAATTCTGACTTAGGTCAATAGAAGACAGAGTGAGAATTAGCAATGCTTTAAGTAAAATATCGACCACTTTGAGAATCCCTGCTTTAGATAGATCGATGAGTGTTTGTTTGAATGTATCTCCGGAACGGCTCAACGGATATTGATGAAATTTAGCACTGATGTAGAACATAATCCGAAAGAACACATAGGCTACTTATTAAGTTTTTTAATTCCGCGTAGACATAGTCCCGGGCAACAGCTAGTATAGGTATAATTATAAAACTAATCGAATTCAAATAAGCCATTAAAACTATTAACACAAAAAGGGATCAAGTCGTAGATTTTAAATAAATGATAGTGATAGACTAAGAAAAAAAAACACTCGAATTGTAGAGTCTATCATACGAACCCATCTTTGATTTTATCTATGGTTTGGAGATGCTAAGAATCCTTATAGCTGTCAATGTATAAAAAAGTCAGGCATTCATATAATGCGTTGAAACATCTAGTTAGTTTTATAAGGCTTTAATTGACCTTTTTACAGCAAAATCACATTTTTTTGTTTAACTAAAAATTATTTCTTAAGAAACGTAGGTTATATAGTTTTTAGACTTTAGATTGCAACAAAGAACGAAAAAGTATATCGTTTTTCGCGCGTAAAAATTTTCTAACCTCAAAACTAATTTTTACTTTTGTAATACTAAAATGTGACATATTTATCTTATTTTTTCTTACTAATATTATAAATGTGAATGGTTTATGTATAGATTGATGTTTGTTCTCGCTGAAATTTAGTATAGATGTAGAACATAGTCTGGAAGAACACATAGGTTATTTATTTAGTTTTTTTTAATACCGCGCGGAAGGAGTCGCACGCAACATCTACCATCCACACATCCAAACATTCTGATTTATAATATTAGTAAAAAAAACTTGAAAGGTGTCAAGGGACACCCGGATGGAACGAAGTTCCTTTCGATTAATTAGTGAAGGAACCAATGTTTATTCTATGAATAAAAAACTTAAGTCTTCACAAGTACATTTTATTTCTATGAATTTTCGTTATATATTGTCACGTCGTTGCCATGGTGAAGTAGCGCTCATTCGTCGTTAACATACTTACTATAGCAAAAAGTGTCGTGACAACTTTTCGTAAGAATTTTTTCCGTCTAGCCCCCTTTCACAACGCGCGATAAGGAACTTCGTTCCAATAAAATAAACTTGTAACTGTATACTTGTATGGTATCGTTAATAATACCAGATAAATCCACCCTAACAAAATTCATCGTTTAACAACAGAAAAGAACCTTTCCGTTTCGATTAACAAAGGTAATAGTTATCTCCAATAAACGACAAAGAAACCATCTCCTCCCTACACCTTTCCACCCTTATTTGACGTTCATAATTTATGTATTGTCACACAATGTAGTTAACCTCCAAAGTCGTATTATTCACACATTATAAATCCTACGAAGCGTGCTGATAAGTGGAAAGAAAAGATGGCGGACGCCCCGCCTATTGACAGATCGATGACAGCGTTATGGCGCGGTTTTTACATATTTTAATTTTTAAATTATATTTTATACAAGATGTAAATTAATTTGGCGAAAGATAAATAGTTAAACAATATGATATGCAAAAACTTAAGCCATAAATCCGTATGCGTGTGAACAAATTGAGACGTGCCTTCAAATTATTTAAAAAAAAAATTGAGTTCGATCTGTCTGATCTATTTAACAGGTATATTAAATTATTATTTATTTCTAAGTTGATATTTCAAGTTTAAAAATATGAGTTAAAACTTTTCTTTAGTTTTTTACAGACCAAGGTTATTGACATATTTTTATTCGAAGCCTCCGAGAATATTTTTGTGAAACTTCATACTTAAAAACCAAAGTACAGTTAATAAAATCCTTGAAGACATACAAGTCGAGTACACCTGTTTATTCTGTGCTTTCCGCGTCATTACGCGCCCATTCAGCCGCGCGCGATTTTCGAATTTCGAACGTCTTTCAAGATGGCAGCGGTGCTGTAGAATTGACGCTTTTTTTAAACGAATTTGATAAGAGAATATTTTATTTTATACTGGAGTCGAAAAATGAAACAGTTCGGTAAAAACTTGCGGTTACATTTTCAACTAGTGATCATTTAACGGTATAATTATTTTCTTTAAAGTATAAAAAAACGAAGTTGTCAATGGTTTCACAGCGAAAATAATACCGAAAAATGTCTTTTAGAAGTATCATTAAAAAAATTTGCCACAAAAAAAAACACAAAGAACATATCGTAAAATTTAATCGCAATCAAACCGTCAAAATCAAAGAACCAACTAACCGTCTACAATTATTTTTCTTTACTTCAAAGAACGATAAAGGCATACGGGCTGAAACAAAACTACAACTTCACAACCTCCTTGGAATAAAAATACTCCTTGCTGACCGGCGCTTTCGGTTAACGAGTAAAAAAAAACAAAAGTCGTTCTGCCATTTTTGTATTTTCACTAATTCTTTTTCGGCGGTAATCCCCGCTTTTGTTCTGAGGGCCCGCATCGAGTCGATGTTTGCCACTTGCTACTGTAACTAAGCCACTTATGGTAACACAGCCGATAGAATGTTGTTACATTAATATATCGATATCGATATTAATTTTTTTTTTACATTGGTATTCTTTTGCCCAAAATTCTGTTCTCGAAACTTATAAAATTTAGACTGTTATTATTAATTTGATATATTGAAATCGATTTAAATTTTCAATCATCGTCAGAGCACTTATGTAGTTTGTAGGCGTCGCATAATTTCATTTTGAATTAAACTGCGGATCTTTAACAGTGATAGATTTCGCAACAACAATTTTTGTTGGGTGCACGAATGGGCGGGGTCGACCGGTGAAATACCATAACCACACAGAAGACAGGCGTGAAGTGGAAGCAATTCCGCGTTTCGTCTGATAGGTATGCGTGCCGAAGGCCTAATTTTAACCCACGTTCCTTTCCTACTCTTTTCTTATAAGGAAAAGATGGAATGGGGAAATGAATTTGATATAAAATCTTTCTGTGCGTCTCCTCCTTTGTCGTTTAAACGGCAACGCATCTGAAGTTGCGGATGTCTATCAGGGCAGCAGTCCCTTCGCATTATAGGCGTATTCAGGTGGTCGCTTGCTCGTTTGTCACCTTATGAAATAAAAAAAAATCTTTAAGAAAATTTTGAATCCGTTGTTTTCGATGGGCGTGTTGCTAAGAGACGAATACGGTAACAGTGATAAAAATAAAACGGATTACCAAATGGTCAATACAAAACTATTGTTAATCTATCGATATAACGTTTTGCACATCACTAAAAAAGCTTGACCAGAACTTTGCCAAATGAAGCGAAAGAGCGGGCGACAATCCCGTCTCGGAATCACAGAGTAATGCGAACATAGAGATATTTTTTTTATTTAAACAGCGGTCCATTTTGAATATCACTTTATTCATTTCTATTATGAAAATAATGTGTTTGTAATGGCGGAAGAGATCTTTTTAATTTATACTACCTTTTTTTATTAACATTTTTTTTCTTATCATTTACGATATTTAATAATAAACTTTTGCTGAAAGACATACTTGTTTATCTAAGATAAGAATAGCGAGTCTTAAAAGAATTACTACAACTATATTATTTTCTAACTTATTCATAAATTAATAAAACTATAATTGTCAAAATTAATTATGAACAATTATAATTCTCAATAAACTGTTAAAAAAGAATAACTTGCGATTTCGTCCACAGTCCCCTCTATTCGTACATTACTCTATGACAACATACGTCAAAGAGTATAAACCGCTATAAGGCGTCTCGTTAAGTGCTAGAGGCTTTGTCAGCCGTCGGTAATCCGCAAGCCTCTCCCAAAAGCTGGGAAAATAACGTAATTGACGTTCTAAAAGTCAAGAACCGAAAAAATAGTTGGGTCATTATTGTGTATTAATTCTTCTGTTATTGGTATAGACCTCCAAGGATATCTGACCCGGTGGACATAAGTTATATAAAAGTACCACAGATCACTAGCGCTACTATCATCAGCTCACTATACGTCCTCACCGAGGGGCTCGGAGCCTACCCCAAGTTAGGGGTGACTAGGCCATAGTCAACCACGCTGGCCAAGTACAGGTCGGTTGACTTCACACATATCATTGAATTTCTTCTCAGATATGTGCAGGTGCATCACGATGTTTTCCTTCACAGTAAGAACGTCGGATAAATGTACATATGTAAATCGAAAAACACATTGGTACATGGCGGGATTCGAACCCTGGAACTGCAGATTGCAAGTCAAGTGCTTAACCCTGAGCCACCGACGCTCGCTACTATATCAATGTCAAATAAATGTCATAAGATCTTTGTACTGTAGCTGTCTTGTATTTATTCTTTCATCAGATGAAAGGCAAAATGTCTTCCAATTGACGGCTGTTTTCTGTGGTCGTGGTTTTTCACAGTTCCACCTGACCCTTTTTGTGCAATAAATTTTGCACGAAATGTCTCTACCACTGTTTAATATTACTTAAAAGACTTAAAACACTATTGTTATATTTATAAAATAATAATTTATCAGTAAAATAATAGTGGAGTGCACATAATAGCGTTGTATATCAGGTGATGCACTGTAAGCACCCTCTGCGCTTCTCAACGCTGCGTTTGACAGCACACCATTGAAGTTATAGATTCGGCATTTATTTGCCAACCAGTGCTATTTTACGTTCACACCAACGATTTTGTTATCGTTGTAAATTTTATATCTATAATAATCTAGATTTATTTTCTATCCTAAAAATTCATATTAGATTTTGTTTCTTAACCAAACCATAAACCAATAATATATGTACAATTTTCTATATATGTAATGTTTGGATGAATGGATGTTTGGTAGTAAGGTATCTCCAGAATGGCTGATCTCGTTGAAATTTCGCATAGATGTAGAACATAGTCTGAAAGAATACATACTGATTAAGTTTTATTTTATATCCATGCGGACGTAGTCCACAACTAGTAATCTATATATTAAGAGATAATATTTTATTTTAAATTTTATTTAACACTTGATGTCGCCTGTGACTCTGTCCGCACGGCAATAAAAAAAACTTAAAAACTATGCCTATGTGTTCTTCCAAACTATGTTCTACATCTGTGCCAAATTTCATCAAGATCCATTGAGCCGTTCCGGAGATACCTTCAAACAAACATCCATCTAAACATTCGCATTTATAATATTAGTAAGATTATAGTTTAAATAATCTATGAACTCTAATTGATTACGATCAAACACACACAATAAACGTCATTTGAGAGGGCAATTCGCGCCAATTTATGATCTAAACGTCATAAAATGGCGGGAAACGATGACAGCCGGCGCCGGCAGTAAAAATGGACATTTGAATGACAAAATTTAATATTTCTTTGGCTATTAGTTATTTTATATAATCTTGTAAGATATAACCACAAAAAGTTAAAGACGACAAGGACATAATTGCGATTCTATAAGATTTTACAAGTCCGTTGTGAGTTTCTGTATTTTTTTCATATCTACGAATATTTTTAATAATAAAAAGTTTAATGAATACGTAACAAAAATCAAAATAGTAAGAACAATGTTTTAAATATTATTTATTATTATTATAGGATTTTTTTGTATCAAACATATACGTAATCTGGTTTCATTTTATCATACAAATTATCGCAACAGTTTTTCTTTTTTTTTTTTTTGTAAAAATTGTTGCGAACAATGTTCTTTCTTTTCGGCTAATAAAATTTGCTTCAAAAAATTTTATAAAATTAATAATACAACACACATAATAAAGTTACCCAAAAACTTAATTTCCTTTATGAAAATCAATTTTTTACGATGTTTTAGCACTTTTTAATTTTTTTTCTGGCAACCCTAAAAACTGTCGCATCGGCTTTTCACAGAGTAGCATGAAGTCAGATAAGACAGATTATATTAATACCTATTGGTCAAGTATCATTTGGCTTTTATTTTATCGTATCGTTTTATTAAAGCTTTAAAATAATGATAGCCTTTTTAGTTGGCTCGCACGTTTTATATCGTCCATTTTATTGTGCTTTTTATCGTATATTTGTCAGCTTTTTTTCTATTTTAGTACAGAATTAGAATATATTAGAATGATGTTATATTTTCTTTACCACCACCCCAGTGTTAAAAAATATAGAGAAGTTTTAACTTGTAGATAAAAAATGACAGTCCAAGTTTATAGACTACTACTATTAATAAATGTATCAAATAATTATTTGTTAAATGTATTTTTTATTCCAGATTCCGGGCTTGTCTAAAACTCGCCGATACTTCGGTATCCAATATGGTTGGCAAATTATTCTTCAATGTAGTACAAACAAAATGTTTCATTCTTAAACCTGTCAAAATGTGCACTCAACGGTCCTGGTGGGGGAAATGTTTGAGAAAAGGTTACCAAAAGCAAGCATTCTTAAGAGATAACCTGCCGTATTAAATACAAAAAGCGACCAAGTAATCTGACACTGTCAGAGAGGCGCTGCTATCGCTGCTAATCAAACTTTTTAACGGAGAATATGTAAAACTTAGACGTACAAAATGCCACAAGACAGCTACAGTACTACGAGAATCTTGTGGCTTTGTCAGAGGGCGCAAATGGGCTATTGTAATTTACTTTCAATTACCACCGGGTCATTTTTTATGAGTCTATACTTAAACCTTTTTACAGCCGCATTACACCATGTTGATCTGTGGTTTTGGGCTATGGTGTTACTTACTTACTTACTTACTCCGCTGGCGCAGCGACCCAAAGTGGGTCTTTGCCTCCGACACAAGAGATCGCCAGAGTCGTCTGTCCTGTGCCTTCTCCTGCCAGTCCATCGCTTGTAGCTCCAGCAGGTCTAGCTCTACAGCGTCACGCCAGCGGTATCTATGGTGGGCTATGGTGTTGCTATAAGAAAAACTAATGCAGTTTTTAGTGTAATGTGAACATAGTGTTCACTGTATTGATGTATTAATAAATATTGTTGTTTCTGTTTTGTAATTTAGAATATAAGGGATGGCAATATTGAATAAGTGTCGATGCAGTGGAGTACGAGTGCGTATTGTTTTGTGATTTATTTCGTATTAAGTATATTTATTTATTAATTTTTGTTTTTTTTACAATTATCACTGCCAGTGTTTGGCATTTTATTATTTACTATTTTATTTACAAAATAATACATATAGATATTATGTACATAATTAAAAAAATAATTAACCTGCAATTTATTTATTTTTATTATATTTTAAATGAACTTTCTCCGTATTTATTATATTTACCTCGTAAATAAATTATGTAAAATGTTTATTTTTAAACAATTTTTTTTTTATTATATATGTTTTTTTATTTATAAATGTGAAATATCAGTTTGTAAATATTGTATTATATAAAAAATTCAAACTTGTGTAGTAAATTGTGTTACTAACAATGTGTTCGTTATACCTCAAGATTAACTTCAAAACATGTTTTGTTCTGTCTGTTCTGTCCGATATATAATCTATAGATGTAGTGTGTCATATAAGTTTGACATCTTAACTACAGTAGATTATCCAAAAGTAATTTTTGTAATTTTTTCTTCTAGTAATCAATGAAAAATCGTGGTTAATATGTAAAAAATATATAAAAATAGAATTACGTAGTTTACTTGTGACTATCTTTCTTATAGTGAAAATAATATTGTAAATAATAATAAACTTTCTCGGTATTAGTTTCACTTATAGTGCGACAATGCTTTATATGGACGTGGCGAAAAAAGGAACTAACGCCGCCATCTTAAGAAATGCAATTTTTGACAGCTCTCCCTTTGAGTCGTTGTTCTCATCTGTTTGTGGTTTGTTTTACTAAATTATTAAGTAATTAATTATAGAAATGTTAATACCCAAATAATCAGTCGAAATATTAACAAAAAAATATTTATTTCATGCACTTTACTGGTATAAAAATATGCAAAGAAAAACTTGACAAATTCTTATTTAATCCCAAAAATAAGGATTATATTGCTATGGCAACATTAAAGCAACTGCAGCGCCCCCGCCCACGTTCATTTAAATTGTCGCACTGTACAGTGGACCTAGCTAGAATATTTGTGACAATCGTGTCGTCGTCGACAAAATTATTAAGGTACTATCGAGCGGAAAGTACACCAAAAATCTCATTCTAATATTGACATAATTGACGATGTCACTCTAACAAAAAATATGTAAAATATACCTCGGTATAGGAAAAGACGTAAAAGAAAAAATTCATGACAAGGATCTTGTGACACTTTTACAACTTAAATAGGATGTCGCTAGTGAGCTGCTATAATTTAGTCTGACTTATGTCCGCCGGGTCAGATAATTTTGTCAGTACAGATGTAGAAAATAATAAACTAGGTAAGACTTTAGTTTCACTAGTAAAGAGCCAGATAGGTTATCGAATTGCAGTAAAAAAATCTTATATAAAAAACAAGAATATAAAAATCTGTCATGAGGGCGCTTCAATCGGCTTACATTTTATTTTTCTTTCTTTATATTACTTTCTAATCTGCATAAGTTTCATATTTATCCGTAAAATGACGAGGGTTTTATATTCTTGGTCAGATTTTTATTAGTTTATAAACTACAAAAAAAAATTTCTATGGCATAATGTATTTAGTCTGTAACACGAAGTTCCTGTTTTTGACAATATTCGTAGGACGTAAAATAATTGTCTATTCTATTTATAAAATAAGTACTTACTAGTTTTTAGATAAATTGTAAAAAACTTATTTTTAATGATTTTTGTAGTATTTCTGTAGATTTATATCAAATTCAAATGAACAGATGTTATATAAAATTAATGAATTAACCTCAGTTTTTTATAAATATTTCGTTATCTGGGTTTATGTTTTTTTTAAAGTTAATCCGTAATTTTTTTTTGTTTCGATAAAATATACCGTAAAACTCATTTTGTAATTTAATAATTTAATTTTCTTGTACATATTTTAATTCATACAAACCTTTTTATATAATTAAATATATTAAAAAATTGTATTTAATAAATATTTAAAAGCAATAATATTTGATTGGTTGTGTTTTGTGATAAATATATAAATATTTTTTAACTGTAAACAAAATTTTCCCGCTAAATGTAACGTTTAAGAACAAAGTAAAAAAAAGTTAATGTCAAAACTTTTTCCAATTTATATTCTGTGTAGGTTTTCGAAATTTGAATGTTTCTGTAATTTAGATTTTGAATGTAGTAAATTAAATTGATGTTAAAACATATTTAATACTTCAATGAATTTCTTAAAATATTAGATATTTATGTGAATAGACGTCTGTAAAAATTGTTCGCTTCATTACAATATCTACAAATGATGAATAAAAATATAATATGTCCTTTTTCTTTTTCTTCTTTTTCCATTGAAAATGTTTCCTTCTTTTTCTCCTAACTTTTTTTTTCCAAAAATTCACCTTTTAAAGGTCTTTGAGTGAGCCATTGCCATCTAGTGTTCGTATTCCTAAATGTAGTTTTAAAAATTTACCGAAAATATTTCTTCTAGTGCCATCTAGCGTTGATTTTTTTAATTAGAAGGTAAAAATTTTTTATGACCTACACATTTGTTCTAATAGAGGGCGCTGTACTACAAAATGGAACGTGAAATCATTTCTTTTTTAAAAATAAAAAACTTTTTGAATGTCACTAAAATGAAAAAATCAACAAATTTGTACATAATTGTTTAATAAACTCGTTAAAAACTTACAAAATACAGTAACCCAACAATAACATTGCAATAAAATACCTACACCTTATAGTTAAATTTCAAAACATCAAAGTTTTGCTTTAACTCTTTCCGTTTCATCCAAAAATTCTAAAATATGTTGTGATAACCTCTCAGGATTTGTAAAATGTACGTCATGACCGCCATCTACTGTCACAACTTTGAAATAAGTCATATTCTTGCTAAGATCTGATATTAATTGATTCACTAAATCTTTAGCTTCAGTGTATCCTCCATCAGACTGGTTTGCAGAAATAAAAAGGGTCGGAGGACAATTTTGCGAGAAAAGACCATAATAGTAATCTATAGAACCGAAAGGAGGTGCCAAAATCTTCTCTCTTTTGTCCCAAGAAAGCCTGAAAATAAATAAAGTAAATTTTAAAAACAAACAACATGTGAAGCTTTTCGTAATAAATATTAATTTGAAGTTTCAAAACTTTTTAACAGCGCCATCTATCATCGAGTAGTTGAATCACTACGAATCTATAATCGCGCCATCTATTATTAAATGACAAAAACAATATTACAAAGGTGACTTCTGTTACTGTTTTACCTAAAATTAGTCGAATTTTTGTCGTTAATTTTAAAACAATCATAAATATTAAAATAACACTTTAAAATGATTTCTTTGTTAAGTTTTTTTTTTCTCTTACTTGTATTTATCTTCACCTATTTTCTTTAAATTTCTCGACAGAATCAACTCCGCCTGTTGTTTTGTCATTTTTCTCGCTTTCATGACAGCTTTCAGCGCTGATTCTTTGCTGAATATACGATCATCATTATTTATACTGGAAAATAACACGAATTGTTAATTAAAAAAACAAAAAAAATAACTCCCACAAATAAAAAAATGCAATGAAATAGAATTATATTGAGACAAACTTTACTGACCCGATGAGAACCAGAAAATTATATAAAAAAAAAATTCATTACAATTACAGTAAAAAGAATCATGTGATTTTTTTAAATATTAATTAGAGGGCGCTAGTGTGCTGACATAATTTACTGACTATATCCTTGTCACATATGACATGACAAACGGTTTTGCCTTCATAAATGAAATTAAAGTACAAAAATTTTTAAGACCCATAGTTATATAACCAACAAATACATAATCGTGAAAAGAGTGTCGGTGGCTCAGATGTTAAGTACTTGACTTGCAATCTGCAGGTCCTGGGTTCGAATCCCGCCATGTACCAATGTGTTTTTCGATTTATATATGTACACTAGCTGTCGCCCGCGATTCCGTCCGCGCGTAATTAAAAAAAAAAATGAAAAATAGATGTTGGTCGATTCTCAGACCTACTGAATATGCTCACAAAATTTCATGAGAATCGGTCAAGCCGTTTCGGAGGAGTACGGGAACGAAAACTGTGACACGAGAATTTTATATATTAGATTTATCCGACGTTCTTACGGTGAAGGAAAACATCGTGATGCTGCACATATCTGAGAAGAAATTCAATGATATGTGTGAAGTCAACCCGCACTTGGCCAGCGTGGTTGACTATGTCCTAGTCACCTCTAACTTGGGATAGGCTCCGAGCCCCTCAGTGGTGACGTATAGTGAGCTGATAATGAAATACCTGATCATGTACACAAAAGTGACAAGAAAAAAGTCCTCCGCAGCCAATATTTGTGGTAAATTCCTACAGTGTCATAGTACAAAATATCATTTGGAAAGCCAAATCTAAATTTAACATCAAATTTGTATAAAACACTCCATCTATATGTTGCAATCAAAAGAAATCAACTTTAATAAATTAAAATTACAACACGAGCTGCATTCAAAGAGACTTCTTGTACGATACGAGTCTGAAATTAGTAATTCTGGAAATATGGATCTTAGAAAAAGCATTGTTTATTGTACACTAGCTTTTACCCGCGACTCCGTCCGCGCGGAATAAAAAAAAGCACACGAGATAAAAAAGTTCCTATATCCGTCTCCTAGTTCTAAGCTACCTCACCATCAATTTTCAGCTAAATCAGTTCGACCGATCTTGAGTTATAAATAGTGTAACTAACACGACTTTCTTTTATATATATAGATGAGCCTATAAATCAACTAGAACCTGTTGAGAAATGATAAGTGTATTCCTTGAATCCAATATTACCTACAAGTGATCTCAATAAATAATAATTCCGATGCCACCCCGGCTGTTATCAGGTCAGTTAAGTTTGTCGCAGTACTAAAAAAAAAAATACTATATACCTTTCATAATTATCATAATAGTATATATAATGCGTTTTGAAATATATAGAAAAATCAGTTATTAATATTCTACATAAAGCCGGACCTCCGTCTAAATAAATACATCTTTTAACTCTACCGGGAAAGACAGAGTTGTAAAACAAACCTGAAATATACATCAAAAATAAATTATTACAAAGGTCATCTTACTAATATTATAAATGCGAATGTTTAGATGTATGTTTGTTTGAAGTTATCTCCGTAACGTTTCACTGTAAAAAAAAAAAGCAAATTTGAAAACACTTACCTATTTCAGTTCCCATAGAATGTCCGATATATGTAAATTTATCCCATTTCAAATGTTCCACAACTAATTGTACCACAGATACAGGAAATATTCTTGTCAGCATCACACCTAAAAGAAAACTTTAAAATAATAAAACTCCACGGCAATAACGGCAATTACAGATAATAATAAAAAGGCAGTTATTTTAGAAAAAGGCAGTTATTTTAGAAACCGCGCGCATAGTGAGGAGGTTCCTGTCTCTGTAGCCCTCACCACTGGTTGTTTGAGTAATGGGATTCCGCAGCCGGTGGTATACTATTTTTTATATAATATATTTTGATAATTTTTTTTTATAAAATGTATTATATATATATTATATAATAAGAGAATAAATGAATAATAATATAATAATAATAATAAATTTTATTTATTTCAAAACACAATTATTACAAACAAATTTTAGGTTGAGGCACCCTTTTAAGTAAGTACATACTTGTGTCAGGATGCCCCGTTCTTCCATAACATATGAAATTTTATACATTTTTATTCTGTTACATTTCGTTATGACTTAGACTAATACATTGCAAGTGTGTTTGCTTTTAAGTGTTAATGCGCGCGTGTTTGTTGTGTTGTGTTGTGTGCGTTTAAACTGCAAGTGCATGAAAGTGTAAGCGTGGAACTAGAACAGATGCATTGCTTACTTTTAATCGATCGAGGCGGGGACGCATAGGAAGAGGATATATCCACTTTCTGTATGTCCCCTAATCTGTCAAATCTACTTCGCCTTTCCACCCTTTTCTTTTTGGGAAATGTGGACTAAAATTAGGGCTTATAAAATGAGTCCAAGGGACTGATATTTTTCTCGCTTTTAGATGTTTCTCGGTGTCGAGGAAGTACTGTTTGATCATTAAGACTCATGTCTTCTCTAGTACAAACTTTGTTTAAAATGAATATTTTTTTTACTATGATTAATATAGTTTATTTAAGTCATTTAGGATTTAAGTGGGTTCTAATAGTGAAAAGAGAAATGTAGCTAAATTTCACTGCACCGGTAAAGTATTGAAAAAGATTCTATTGGAAACTTTATTTATAGTTTTCTTATATTAATCATATAAAATGATTTTTATAGACCAAAGTAGGAACCTTTACATAAAAAATATATAAAAGAAAGTCGTGTTAGTTACACTATTTATAACTCAAGAACGGCTGAATCGATTTGACTGAAAATTGGTGGGCAGGTAGCTTAGAACCAGGAAACGGACATAGGATAATTTTTACCCCATGTTCTATATTTTATTTCGCGCGGACGGAGTCGAGGGTAAAAGCTAGTAAAAAATAAACTAATAAAGACTATGTTTGTTATATTTATGTGTAAATTTTTATACTAAGCTGTTGTTTTTTTTTTCTTAATAAATAAATACCTTTAGGTAATGGATCTGATAGACCATTCCCGGGCATATCCACTCCGACATAATAATATTTATCAGGAAGTAATTCTAGAAGAGGGATAAATGTTGCCGCACTGTCCTGTCTCCCATGTATCAATAACACTGGCTCACCTTTTGGATTACCCCATGATATTACTGGAAAAATATAAATTGTTCTGAAATTTCAGTTATAACATTTGCTATCTTGCTATTATTAAAAATGCAAAAGTTTAGATGGATGTATGGATGTTACTTAAAAGGTATCTCCAGAACAGCTCAATGGTTCTTGAAGAAATTTGGCAAAGATGAAGAACATAGTGTGGAAGAACACATAGGCTACTATGATATAACTACTAGTAAAACTTAATATATATTATATTAAGTTAACTAAATTAATAAATAATTAATATTATTAATAGAATGTAAATTAATAACTAAATTAATAAATTAATAAATTAGTTAAAACTTAATATATATTATATTAAGTTTTATTTTTAGTTACGCGCAGACGGAGTCGCGGACGACAGCTACGACGATATTATAAATGCGAAAGTTTGGATGGATGGGTGGATGTTAGAAGGTATCTTTGGAACGTCTCAATGGATCTTGATGAAATTTGGCACAGATGAAGAATATTTTTTTAATTCTGCGCGGACGATGTTGCGGGCGACGGCTAGAAACATTTATAAATTAATTCAAAAATATACTTACAAGCTACTTTTCCCCATGGAGCGTTTAAAAACCATTCTTTTAATATTTTCTTCATTTGTTTAAATAAAAAGTACTTAAATCTAATTAACGTGACAAATGATTTTTTTTATCTGCAACAAAGGTGCAATGTTCACTATTCTAATACATTAAATGCGAATCATCTGAGATTATTTAAGTTTTTGTTAATATTATTCAATTATTCAACACCCGATATTCATATATTATCTTATAAAAACCGGTTTGTAGATTTAACTTTGTATTTACTAAATATAATTTTAATTAAATTTAATTTGAACAAGAATTAACTGCAATCTATTTAGAACGTAAAAAACTCAAAACATCAAATTTTGGTACGGTATTGTCAAATGTCAAAATGACATGACAATTAGTGATGCGACACTTTATCGTAAACATATATCGATTTTTTTACTTAATATCATCCTTCAAAAAACGTAAAAGTACGGTTCACCTGATTGTTACTTGAAGTTGCAGTAGAAAGAATTTCCATGTTACTTAAATCTTATTGTGATACATAAATGAGGTGCTATGGAATAATTTGTGAATTCTTTCTGATAAATTGGATGTTTACATTTCATTGTTGCAAATCACGTATGTAACTAGAAGTGTTAACAGCTATTAATCAATGTTTCATGATCATGCAATTAATTTATGACGCAATACCGATGTTTATACATAGGTAAGATGAATATCAATGTTATCACATATTTTAGTTTATTAAATTTTATTTGTTTAAATTAATTCCAAATATTTTATCATAAAGTTGACTTTTTAGTACATTTTATGCGTGTTAAAGAATAAATACTTTTTAATTCGCCATTACTTACATTCGCCAACACTAGATGTCGTTAATTCAAGGAATGTTAATTCAAATTGTTACAAATACTGTATTTTGTACCTAGTGAAATAAAAGGAAGGAAGGAAGGAAGGAATCAGGAAGGGTTTCTTTTGATAAAATGTAATTACTTAAACGAATGCAGCTAACTATTGTTAGAGACAAAAATCAACACTGTGCCGGTGTATCAGCGCAGCACTAGACATGTCAAATATCAACGCTTACGTCGCCTCACTACAGCTATCTGAGACTTGGTTTTTGGTAACTTTGGCGCGCAATTCGCTCGAGATGATCTTGACTTATAATTCTCTAAAACTATAAAGTTTGATTATTTTAATTAGTAGAAAAAAACAAATAAATAAATCTGTAAACAACTTAAAAGGGTTAAAAAAAACAAAATGTTTTTAAAGGTCACAAGACACTTCCGCCTTGAAAATGAACCGATATTATCTTTCTTTTGTACGTTTGTTCTTGTATACTTTAAGTAAATATTAAATTGTGAGTCGAAAATTTTTGAAAGTACTTTTTGTTTGAATATGACTTTTGTGAAAAATTACAACATTTGAATAAAAGTCTTACATTTTATTAAGGTTATTTGAAGGTTAAACTTGAGTTTTAAAAGTAACGGAACAGAGACATACTAAATAACACCGTATAAAATTAAAAACAAAAAATGAATATAAAATAATATATTTACAAATTACCATCATTAATTATAAATCTACAAAAATTTCTACAGAAGAATTACGAGTTAAAATAAAATATCAGTTTTGATGACAGGAACCATAGATTCTGACTTAAAACCTTAGAAACCGTAAAATATCGCTTTTAAAAACTTTCGGTTTCTACGTTGACGATACCTATGATGTTATTGTAACTGGTTTAAATAGTGATTATGTGCCAAATATTAGGTCCTTACATATGAAATTGGCGTTTTGTATGGGAGGAACAAAAAGTCGAATATTTTTTAATATAATATATTTAATTAATCAAAGTATGAACCATTATTTTCTATGCACTTTTGCCATCTCATAGGTAGTTCATTGATCCCCAGAGCTGGGCATTAACTCGTTAATCCGTTAATCGTTAATTAACGAAGTTAACATTTTGCTTAACGGATTAACTTTTAAGTTAACTTCAAAAAGTGTTAACGCTTTTGTTAACTTCCGTTAAACTCAACTTCCGTTAATAAAAGTCCGTTAATCGTTAAATTAGAAACTTGGAGACGTGCTGTCATTTTGTTTAAATTACGCGCCATGCCACGCTCATAAGTTCAGCTATGTTGGGCGACTGTCGGCGACTCGAATTGGTGAACGAACGAATTGATAATTGATATATGTGAAGTTCGCGTGCAAGTGTGATGCATCAGCGTCCGGGAAATACGTGACCAACAGAAAAAGAAGGTTCGAAATAGTATATTTCATTACGAGTATATAAAAGCAAGAGTATGTAATAGCCCACATTCCGAACGCTCTTTGTCCCTGCAATACGCCACTTTTTGAGCAACTGTGTTAAAACACTTTTTTACTCGTGCTTTTTCTTTAGCTTTTCCAAACTCGGGCGTTCTCTTTCCCAACCGTCAAAATAATGTTTATTAAAAAGAAAAAAACAACCGCGAAGTTTTAAAAAAAAAATATCATTGAAGTTTTTATGATTCATGCAAATTTGATTTTTTTGATTCAATGAATTAGGTTAGGTTTCATTTTATTTAATCTCATTAAATTTAATTTTCATTTCATATTAATAAAAATAATCTACTGAAGACTTGGCCGTTTGGGCATAGTTCCCTTTGCCTTCCCAGAATGGGTGAAGAAAACAAAAAAAAAATCTCTGTTTGTATTCTTTTACGGTTGGCGCCATTTTTCAAACATTTTAGTTAGTTGAAATTATTGTGTTTTTATTATTCTATTAAATTGTTTCATTTTTCGCAACTATATTAAAAATAGTTGTTTAGTACACGTGCGGAACTGTCATTACAACTTGTTCCAACTGTCAACCCTCACCTTCGGCTGCGCCTCGGCTCGGGTAGACATTTGTCGGAACTCTTTGCAATGACAGGCTTTCCGCACTCGTAATGAAATCCTTACTAATCCTTACTAATATTATAAATGCGAAAGTAACTCTGTCTGTCTGTCTGTCTGTCTGTCTGTCTCGCTTTCACGCAAAAACTACTGAACCGATTTAAATGAAATTTTGTACACAGATAGTCTAGAGCCTGAGGATGGACATAGGCTACAATTTAACGTGAAAAAGGGGTTGTAAGGGGTTGAAAGTGGGGGTGAAAGTTTGTATGGAATTATCGTCATGTTTACAGGTAGAAGGTTGAAACTTACTTTCAAGGCTAATTTGATAAAGATAAATATGACTTTAAATTTTTGGAAAAATTTTACCCCCAAGGGTGCTAAATAACAATAGGGGATGAAATTTTGTTTGGCAATATATTCGGTTTTGGTGAATGTTTTGTTTAATATGCTTTGCTGTAACCCTTACCAATATTTAGTCTAGAGCCTGAGGAAAGACATAGGCTACATTTTAACGCGAAAAAGGGGTTTGAAGGGGTTGAAAGTGGGGGTGAAAGTTTGTATGGAATTATCGCCATTTTTACAGGTAGAAGGTTGAAACTTATTTTCAAGGCTGCTAATTTGATAATGATAAATATGAAGTTAAATTTTTGGAAAATTTTACCCCCAAGGGTGCTAAATAACAATAGGGGATGAAATTTTGTTTGGCAATATGTGAGGTTTTGTTGAATGTTTTCTTTAATATGTTTTGCTATTACCCTTACCAATATTTAGTCTAGAGCCTGAGGAAGGACATAGGGCACATTTTAATGCGAAAAAGGGTTTGCAAGGGGTTGAACGTGGGGGTGTAAGTTTGTATGGAATTATCGTCATTTTTACAGTTGGAAGCTTGAAACTTATTTTTGAGGTTGCTAATTCTATATAAATAAATATGAAATTATTTTTTTTTAATTTACGCCCAAGGGTGGTAAATAACAATAGGGGATGAAATTTTGAATGACAATATGCTCAGTTTTGGTGAATGTTTTGTTTAATATGTTTTGCTGTTATCCTTGCCAATATTTAGTCTAGAGCCTGAGGAAAGACGTAGGCTACATTTTAACGCGAAAAGGGGGTTGTAAGGGATTGAAAGAGGGGGTGGAATATTGTATGGAAGTATCGTCTTTTTTTACAGTTAGAAGCTTGAAACTTATTTTTGAGGCTGCTAATTTAATATAAAGAAATTAATATTCAATATTTGAAAAAAGTTTACTCTTAAGGGTGCTAAATAACAATTAGGGATGAAATTTTGTTTTGGAATATTTTAGATTTGTTTGGGAATATTTTAGATTTTGTTGAATGTTTTGTTCAATATGTTTTGCTGTTACCGTTACAAATATTTAGTTTAGAGCCTCAGGAAGGATAAAGACTACTTTACAACGCGAAAAAGGGTTTGTAAGGGGTTGAAATTTAGGGTGGAAATTTGTATGAAAGTATCGTCATTTTTACAGTTAGAAGCTTGAAACTTATTTTTGAGGTTACTAATTCTATATAAATAAATAGGAAATTAAATTTTTATAAAAATTTTGCCCCCAAGAGTGCTAAATAACAATAGGGGATGAAATTTTGTTAGGCAATATGTAAGGTTTTGGTGAATGTTTTGTTTAATATGTTTTGATGTTACCCTTACCAATATTTAGTCTAGAGCCTGAGGAAGGACAAAGCCTACTTTTTAACGCGAAAAAAGTGTTATAAGAGGCTGAAAGTGAGGGTGGAAATTTGTATGGAAGTATCGTCATTTTTACAGATAGAAGCTTTAAACTTATTTTTTAGGCTGCTGGTTTGATATAAATAAATATGACATTTTAAATTTGTAAAACTTTTACCCTCAAGGTTGCAATGTAACAAAACGGAATAGGGGATGAATGTTTGTATGGGAAGATGTTTATGTGAATATTTTGTAAGTTTAATATTTTTTGGCATTTTTTATAAGTTTAAGTAAAAACCACAACAACAACATAATTCACGACCCGTAACCCAGAGGGGTAGGCAGAGACCCAGGACCTACATTTGGCGCGGTCCGGGCACACCTCTTTCTATGTTCTTCTACATACATCAAAGCATAGCACATTGGTTAAATAAAATAATTAGCCCAAAAAAAATGCTACCCAAAATAGTATTTCACGCGGACGAAGTCGCGGGCACAGCTAGTATACTATAATGCATTCATACTTGTCTCTAATACTAATGTGTTATAGAATGTATAGTCAAATTACTATTTTAAACAAGTGTCGCCACAATAAGTGTGAAATTAGTATGTACAATTTTGGTATGGTTAACTGTTAACGATTAACTTTAACTTGCGTTAAATTTTCGAAAATGTAACGCTTTAACTATTAACGAAGTTAATTTTTTAATTAACGAATTAACGATTAACGAAGTTAACTTATCGATTAACTGTGCCCACCTGTGTTGATCCCTTTACTAAAATAACCAGTCGGACGGGAATCAATAAAATCTTTGAAGGCGATTTGGACTGCCCCATCGGAGTTGAATTTTTTCCCTTGCAAGAAGTTATCCAAATTTCGAAAAAAATGGTAATATGTTGAAGCAAGGTCCGGGGAGTACGGAGGATGTCTTAGACTTTCCAATTGAAGCTCTTCTAATTTAGTAGCCGTCTGTTGCGCAGTGTGTGGTCTAGCGTTGTCGTGAAGCAGCAGTGGCGTGGAGCGATTGACCAGCCTAGGTTGTTTAGCCGCTAGCTTTTCCATCATGGTTTGCAATTGCTGACAATAGACATCAGCCGTAATAGTCTGGCCAGATTTGAGAAAACTGTAATGAACAATACCGGCACTAGTCCACCAAACGCTTACAAGTAACTTTTTTGGGGTTAATTTTCGCTTGGGGCAGGATTTGGCTGGCTGGCCAGGATCCAACCATTGCGCTGAGCGCTTCCAATTATCGTAAAGAACCCATTTTTCATCACAGGTAATGATTCGGTTTAAAATACCTTCATTATTGTGCCAGTTTAGTAATATAACGCAACAGTCGACGCGCGTTTGCCGGTTTGCTTCAGTCAATTCGTGAGGTACCCACCTTTCAAGCTTTTTAATCTTCCCAATTTGCTTCAAGTGAATTAAAACAGTTTTATCACTAACATCGAAGCCTGCAGCTAACTCGGACGTGGTTTGCGATGGATCCGCTTCCACAATAGCCTTCAACTCTTCATTATCAACTTCAGTCTCGGGCCGTCCACGGGGCTTGTTCTGCAGATCGAAATTTCCAGAACGAAAACGTTGGAACCAAAAACGAACTGTGTTTTCTTTTGCAACACGACCGCCATACACATCATTCACCCTTCGAGTCGTTTCCGCAGCACTAGTGCCACGGTGGAACTCGTACTCGTAAATAATGCGATATTTTAAGTTTTCCATTTTGTAAAATGAGTGACGCAAACAGAAAAAAACAGAAGAAAAAAAACAAATGAATGACGGTCATCGAACCACAAATACATGAGTCTATAGCTGTACAAATTTGAATTTGGAATTCCTTACCAAAGAGGAGAAATTCGTGATTAAAGTGGCCAGTACGAAAAACGCCAATTTCATATGTAAGGACCTAATATAACCGTTGTAGTCCTGGCCTTTTCCTACTCACGTGAGGTCGGCGCACAAGGTTTTGTAAACCTTTAACTTTTGACTTAATTTTTTACGACCTTTCACATGTTCTGTCACTTGAATAATGCAGCTGTTTAATCAAGAATTTTCCATCTTCCTTTCAACCGTTCTGGTAGAAATCCTACTTTAATTAACACAAGTTTTTTTTGCTAGGCCTCGTGATAATTGTAGCACTATTTTTTATGACAGAATTTCTCGTAGAATCCAAGAATTCCCAACTCCATTAAATTAAAAATATCATATTACTAGAACATATACATAGTAAAACTGTATTTGTGAACAATGTCATAGTTTACATTTGATATAATTATTTACAAGACTATAAATAACAAAATCAAATTCTAACAAATCTTCTTTTTTATCTTTTACGTATGACATTTTACTTGCATTATCTGTGCTATATTTTAATATTTCTTTTAATGAAATACCATTAGCAATAATATTATTTAAGGTTAAGTCAACTATTACATTTGTAGGTACATTATCTTCGCTTCTCTTTAGTTCAGAACATCTAGAGGTAGAAAGTTCGTTCCTGAAAAAAAAGAAATCATTGAAAAAAAAAACAACTGTCTATTCCTATGATTTGAATCGAGTGACGCCTTAGTTAAAATCGAATCTGTCGAATAGACTACGGATGGTCTATCACGAAAATTTGCGATATGCATTTTCGTAACGTCATAGAAAAATGTCAAAAATTGTATGACGATTATTGATGTTGTACTTTATACCCGATAGAGGGGCTCGCCTACCCTAAGTTATGGAGTGACTAGGGTATGGGCCCAGTGCGGGTTGGTTGACTTCATACATATCATTGAATTTCTTCTCAGATATGTGCAGCATCACAATGTTTTCCTTCACCGTAAGAACGTCGGAATAGTGGTAAGTGGTGACGTATAAATTAAATACAAATTTTATCAATGGCGTTACGAATTCTTGCAAATTTTCATACTAGACCCTCAGGTTATAAAAAAACCCTTCTGACGTAGACGAGTAAAAATAGTAGTGTCGAGAAATTAAGATGAATAAAAATTAATAAATTATATTTTATACCTGAATCGAATATATTGTTTTAATCTACATATCCAACCATCGAAATCTGTGTACATCAATTGAAGGCTGCTAAGATTATTTATGCCATGCCAGTCCTGTTCTGTAAAAAAAAAAACTAGTTATCATTATGATAAGATGAAGCCATTTTTTTAATTATAGGCCCTAACATATGAGATTTTGGCTTTTTTAAAATGTTTGCAAAAAAAAAAATGAATACCTCAAGTTTATTTTGCGTTGATTTTTTAAACATATAATTTTTTAGTTAAAGAGTTTACGAGAGTCGTAAAATCGTCTAAAGGCTATTCAATGAAAACCTTTTTTTATTGTAAGTATTGACTCACATATAGTACGAATACGAGTAAGCTGTCACCTAAATTCAGTAATTTGTAGATGCTTTGCATGCCTTTAACCAACAGAAAAGGAACGCACAAAAAAAAATTAAATTCCCTTCATGTACGTAATCACTTCCGTCCAATCCACCTTCCCTTCCCATACCTTCCTTACAAGAAAAGTATAGGAATAGGAATTCGACTAAAATTAGGCCTTTGGCACGCATAGTTATCAGATGAAATATGGAATGTCTTCCACTTAAATCGTGTCTTCTGTGTGGTCGTGGTAAAGCACAGTTAGAGCCCGCCAATTCGTACAACAGATGTCTTTCTTGCAGACGCTATCATTGTTAAAACCATAACCTTTATAATGTGTATCTTAATATATATAAATCTCGTGTCACAATGTTTGTCCTCAATGGACTCCTAAACCATTTAACCGATTATAATAAAATTCGCACACCATGTGCAGTTCGATCCAACTTGAGAGATAGGATAGTTTAAATCTCAAATTATAGTCGCAATTTTAATTTATTGCTAATTATTTGTCTGTTATTATTTGACAGTCACAATTATCTGTTAACTCCAAATGATTCTAACAGATGTCGATACCTTTCGACTGGGTTGAGTAAGTAATCAATAGATGGCGCTGCTATGGTAAATCTACGAACGTGTCATATAAGCTTATTAACTGCGCGCGGACGGAGTCGCGGGCGACAGCTAGTGTAATATAAAAATTCTTTACCAAGGACCTCGTTATGTCCATTCGAGCACTCTGACTGCGTTAGTAAATGTTACAAAACTTGACCGCAATGGTACCCACCATTAATTCTTGACTCGTGAACGTGTGAACGAGTATTCAAATTAGAAACAGTATGTGAATGCAATTTTAATTTTAAAGATAATCGTAAATCAAGTATATATCCAGATAAAAATGTAATTTGTTCATATCACAGTAACAATACAAGAGATGCTTGGTTAATATTAAAAAAATATAACCTTAAAACTATATAAATTATTTGATTGCTTTCACAAAAGAATTTATAGTCAAATGCACAATCTAATATATAAAATTCTCGTGACACAGTTTTCGTTCCCGTACTCCTCCGAAACGGCTTGACCGATTCTCATGAAATTTTGTGAGCATATTCAGTAGGTCTGAGAATCGGACAACATCTATTTTTCATTTTGTTTTTTTTTTTAACTGCGCGCGGACGGAGTCGCGGGCGACAGCTAGTCAGAATTCATTATTCTATTACGAATTACCTCTTTGCTTGCGTATTACGAAATTAACTGATTAATTGTGTTGAAAGATTTTATCAGTTTATAATGTTATATGGCAGGTATTTAAATTTTATTATCTGTTAAAGTTATATAATAAAATACAAAATAATGTAGTTGAGCGTCGGTGGAGCAATGGTTAAGCGATGAACTTGTACCTACAGGTCCGGGTTCGATCATCACAATGAACCAAAGGTTTCTTACGGTGAAGGGAAAATTCGAAGAAATTCAAAGATGTGTGTGACGTCAGTGCAATGTGGGCAAACGAGGTTGACTAAGCACATTTTGTAAACATTTAGAAGTCGACCTTAATCATTGTATTAAACAGGAAAATCTCACACATATATTAAATACGTAATCAAATTAAAAATGGTGTAAACATTAAAAAAATCTTACCTTTCATTATATCCATCTTCACATAAACTAACTCGTACTTTATTTAACAACTGACTTATTTATTTATTTATAAATACAAAAAGATAATATCATTGCGATGTTGTTGTGTTGATTTGTATACAAACACTGAGCTCGAGGCGATAGCGTGGCGCCGACTACTGATTATTAGTGATGTACTGATACATCGATAGTTATCGATATTATAACATTTATTTCAATAAATACGGAAAGTCCAAAGAAGAAAGCGACTCTTAAAATATTAGGTCCTTACATATGAAATTGGCGTTTTTCGTACTGGCCACTTTAAGCACGAATTTCTCCTCTTTGGTAAGGAATTCCAAATTCAAATTTGTACAGCTATAGACTCATGTATTTGTGGTTCGATGACCGTCATTCATTTGTTTTTTTTCTTCTGTTTTTTCTGTTTGCGTCACTCATTTTACAAAATGGAAAACTTAAAATATCGCATTATTTACGAGTACGAGTTCCGCCGTGGCACTAGTGCTGCGGAAACGACTCGAAGGGTGAATGATGTGTATGGCGGTCGTGTTGCAAAAGAAAACACAGTTCGTTTTTGGTTCCAACGTTTTCGTTCTGGAAATTTCGATCTGCAGAACAAGCCCCGTGGACGGCCTGAGACTCAAGTTGATAATGAAGAGTTGAAGGCTATTGTGGAAGCGGATCCATTGCAAACCACGTCCGAGTTAGCTGCAGGCTGCGATGTTAGTGATAAAACTGTTTTAATTCACTTGAAGCAAATTGGGAAGATTAAAAAGCTTGAAAGGTGGGTACCTCACGAATTGACTGAAGCAAACCGGCAAACGCGCGTCGACTGTTGCGTTACATTACTAAACCGGCACAATAATGAAGGTATTTTAAACCGAATCATTACCTGTGATGAAAAATGGGTTCTTTACGATAATCGGAAGGGCTCAGCGCAATGGTTGGATCCTGTCCAGCCAGCCAAATCCTGCCCCAAGCGAAAATTAACCCCAAAAAAGTTACTTGTAAGCGTTTGGTGGACTAGTGCCGGTATTGTTCATTACAGTTTTCTCAAATCTGGCCAGACTATTACGGCTGATGTCTATTGTCAGCAATTGCAAACCATGATGGAAAAGCTAGCGGCTAAACAACCTAGGCTGGTCAATCGCTCCACGCCACTGCTGCTTCACGACAACGCTAGACCACACACTGCGCAACAGACGGCTACTAAATTAGAAGAGCTTCAATTGGAAAGTCTAAGACATCCTCCGTATTCCCCGGACCTTGCTCCAACAGATTACCATTTTTTTCGAAATTTGGATAACTTCTTGCAAGGGAAAAAATTCAACTCCGATGGGGCAGTCCAAATCGTCTTCAAAGATTTTATTGATTCCCGTCCGACTGGTTTTTTTAGTAAAGGGATCAATGAACTACCTATGAGATGGCAAAAGTGCATAGAAAATAATGGTTCATACTTTGATTAATTAAATATAATATATTAAAAAATATTCGACTTCTTGTTCCTCCCATACAAAACGCCAATTTCATATGTAAGGACCTAATATAATCGAAGAAGAGCCATCACTATTCCACGCCTTTACCACAATCACACACATACTTTATTGACGAATACATCATCAAGAAAAAAGTTTATTCTATAATAGGCAAAAATTAGCTGTCATCTCTGAAAAACATGGTTATAAATCTTAATATATCGACATTTTGTTTATCGATATTTGATACGCTCATCACTATATTTCCACATTTACTAGCGAGTAGCTATTTTATAACCGGTTTTCATTTCACTTTTACCTATCTCAGTAATCAGGACACAGTTAGGTAATAATTACTTCTATGAATGCAATACATGGAGACTTATGTTTAGTAATGAATTAGTTAACGCGTTTACGTAAATGACCAAGACTGAACCGTAGTCTTATACGTGAGGCAATTTAAAGGTCCGTGAAAGGTCAAAAATTAATAAAATTCTAGCTGTTGCCCGCGACTTCGAGTGGAATAAAAAGAGCTAACTATTTCTGGTATGTATTTCATCTAGATCCGTTCAGATGTTCTGGAGTTTGTGGTAACAAACATTCCTACATACATACATTTGTAATATACTAATTGTCTCCCAAGACTCCGACCGAGCGGAATTAAAAAAAGTAGCCGGCGTGTTCCTCCAGGCTATGTTCTACATATATGCAAAATTTCAACGAGATCCGTTTAGCGATTCTGGCAATATCTTCTAAAGGTAGGTATCCATTACGTTCGCAAACCTCTTGCGCTCTGCGCTCCCGTAACCACTCTGATGGAGACGGGTACGCGTATCTCCATAGGAACATGCAGTTGCGCGTCCACGAACAGACTGAGCTTCCCTTTGTGTTCGCCCAATTTACCGCTACCCGTTGGAGCGCGCGCCGTACGCGCTCCAAGTTCTCAAACGTATCCGCTACGCGGAGCCGTTGCAAGAGCGCGGAGCGCAAGAGGTTCGCGAACATAGTGGATAGCCAGCTTAACAAACAGCTATCTAAACATTTGCATTTATAATATTGATTTGATTGGAGTTCGAATTCTCACCAACGCTACCACCAGCGGCAAAATGGTGAAAATAAAAAAGCATGAAAAACTACAACTTCTAGCCGTCGGTCAGTGCTTAGTATTGAGTAAGATTGTATCTATTTATTTGTGGTGTAAGTTTCCGTACGATTTGCATAATATCGCATTATCTAAACCAGTAAAAAGGTCAAAAATCATATGAAATGTAACATTTTCTAATGGCGAACAATTTTTAATTTGTAGATTTAATCGATAAATTGTATGGTTATCGTACATCACTAAAGTTTATTCTGCTTCAAAATAATATCGACAAACGCAGTCATTGACCCATTAGCGATAATATTTCATTGTAATAAATTATATTTATCAACTATTATTTGGAGGATACTTTTGAGTCAGATTTTAATATTTTTAATCAGAACTAAAGGTGAGTTCTAAATTTCAGAATAATAACAACGTACTATTTAAAAACAATTTTTATTTTATATTACAAGGTAGCAAACGAGCATGCGGCCACATAAATTCGCCGAAATGGCGAAGCGATCACTGCCCATAGGCATTCGCAATTGCAGATGCGTTGCCTACCCTCAATCGACGAAGGAGACGCACAAAAAGAGAATATTTAACCTTCCTATGCATCTCCTCCTTCATCAAATCCACATTCCCTTCCCATCCTTTCCTTATAAGAAAAGGGTGGGAAGGAAAAGGACTAAAATTAGGCCTCCGACACCACACTCATCAGACAGTACTTGGAATTACTTCCACTTGACGCCTGTCTTCTGTGTGGTCGTGGTATTTCACTGATCGAGGCCAATTCGTGACACTGATGTTGTTGTTGCTGGCGTCTACCACTGTTACAATTTCAAATTGAAATGTAAACAATAGTTGAGAGGTATAGAGGTGACAAGTAAGGTTTGGTAATAAAATTAAAAAGTACACATTACTAATAATCACTTTATTAATTATGCATTCTTATCTAAATCCTATATTATTCTATAAATAGTAAAATAATATACATTTAATACGTATAAGAAAAAAAATGACTAGACGCCATGTTGTAAAAATGGCGCGGCAAAAATGTAAATTATAATTATTTATTTACACCTATTATTAAAAATTTAAATACAAAAGAGTCCAAGTGGCGTAAGGATTATATTTTAAAAATAAAAACTAGTGATCGCCATTTTATTTTGATTCTATTCTTTACTATAATTAAAATTAGAAGTGACATTTATAATGACGACAAAACGACATTCATAGACAATATTTTATTTTTCCGTTTTAACCGGTATCCAAAAAGAAGGACGTTCTCAGTTCGTCACTATGTTTTTTTTTATTTTGTAGTTTACGTTCTTTAGGTATAATTATGAGATTAGAAATAATTATGAGATTTTAGAACAATATGTAATTAACTTACGCACTTCTTACGAAACACGATATCAGTCATTGTTTCATTTAAAATAAAATAGTAATTAAGAAATATCAAAATCATTGAAATCGCTTAATATTTCCAAACACTTTATAATCGATAAAATAAATTGAGTCAATTCGTTATCATAAAGTTTATTAAATTAATTGAAATACGTTAAATTAAAAATCACTATTGTTCATTGCACTTAAATATTCACTGTCAGCCATCTTGTTTACGCGGGAAGTCAGTCGTCGTCGCGTTCGTCCGGCCTGTGTCGCTGCAACACGGCAAGTCGCTGTTGGGTCACTTCTAAATGATGTTTACGCCATTTTATACGTCTGTTTTGGAACCACACTTTGACCTGGGAGTGTAGTTTTAAAGTTAATAATTGTCTATGCTATTGATTTAATCTAGAGCGAGTTATTAGCCTACGTGGGAACAATGACATATCGATGGCTCCTACGAATAAGGGCCAATGTGCAAATTGTCAACTTTATAAGAGAGGCTCTCAAAGTTTTAACCAAATAGGCCCTTTTAATTTAGCAAAAAAAAAACACGTTTACACCTGTAAATGTGTATTTGTGTTAAGTGCATGTTAACTAGACTAAGACCCTAGCTTTGAACATAAAAAAGTAAAAATTATTAATTTGTTACTTTGGTCCTTATACATAGGACCCATCGATATGATCAAGCTTTCAATATGAATTTTGTTAATAATTTCAACTATCCCACGTAAAGTGGTACATCTGTCTGTCAGATGAACAGTTTACTTTGGATATGTCGTTTTACTGACATATTCACATTTGTTTAATGAGAGCGTGTTTAATTTAGACTTACGTTTGGTTTCTGAGACCATTTGTATAAAACATATCATCATCCCTGTCATTATGTTTTTTATACTGGGATTGTGGTCTCAGAAGCCGACGATTACTATGTCAAATATGAACCAAGGAACTGAATAACCAAAAGACGCTGCCAGTCTAACATCAGATCAAGACTGAGGAGAAAAAATTTAGCATGACATGTTGTAGACATATTACAAGGAGTATTTTTATGAGAATTTCTGAGGGCAAATCTTGTTTGTTTGAAGGTATCTCGAAAACGGCTCAACGAATCAGGATGAAATTTGGGATCGATGTAGAGCATAGCCTAGAACACATAGGGTACTAATAAAGTTTTTTTTTTTTAATTCCGGATGGAGTCGCAGGCGACAGCTAGTTAAGTATAAATTGAGAAATAAAATAACCTGTGCTTCTGTGAGTTGTAGAGCGTGTGCGAGGTACAACCTCTCGGGGCCGACCATGTACTGCTGCCGTTCGAACTCCGCTTCTAATCTTTCCAGCTGCTCCGGAGTGAAGATCGTTCTTATCCTCTTACTTCTTCCATTCCTGGTAACAAGATTACTATGAAATCTATTCAAATAAACAAAAATAATTGACCAAATTTTGTTTTAATAATATATGGCATTTCACTGTAGAGAGTTCGCTATTTCCGTGAAATCAGGTGAAAGCTTGTTCGTTTGCCAACGTGTAAAAGCAATGGTCGTCTAAAGCTTAGTGACTGACTTAGAATCAACTCGAGAAGGCATATGTGTGAGGTTACATACCCAGTTGAGCAGGTGATGGCATGAGGTCTGGAGCTCTTCATCTGTCCCACTTGTTGCCGCAACTCAGGACGTGGACTGTCTACGAGAATATGTAAATAATATAAAAGATTTAACGATTGTTGTAAGAATAAGAAATAACATCTTAAGAATCGCTAAATAGTTGGATTAAGGTCCTGATAAAAAAGGCAATTATTTTAGAAGCCGCGCGTATAGTAAAGAGGTTCCTGTCTCTGTAGCCCTCACCACTGGTTGCTCGAGTCACGGGATTCTGCAGCCGGTGATATAATATTGTACGATTAAGGACCTTTAAGTGTGAATCCGCAGTTACTAAAGTGGTACACGCTTTCGACCACTCACATCAGGTAAGGTTTTGCGAATTCGAATGCGAAATTTTGGATGGATGGATGTTTGTTACTAAGTATCTTAGAAACGCCTTGATTTCAATGAAATTTGGCACAAATATAGTCTGGAAGAACATATAAGGCTACTTACTAAATTCCGCGCGGTAGAATTCGCGGGCAAAATCCAGTTTATGAATAATAATAGTTAATGATAAATATTTTTTTTATATAGCAACGGACCGCCTAAAATTATTTGATCCGACGCCCATGGACATCTGCAACGTCAGAGAAATCGCAGATGCGTTGCCGACCTATAAGGGAGGTGGAGGTGTACGCTCTTTTCTTGAAGGTCCCTAAGTCGTAACTGTTTGGATATACCGCTGAGGACAGATTATTCCAAAATGCAGTAAAAAGTAACAAAATAATGTCATAAAAACTCTCTAAACTCTAAAGAAAGTTCTCTTCTTTCTTGTAACATGTCTGTATTGTATAATTATTGTTATTTCGCAGTCGGTGTCGGTCGAAGTAAATAGGTGACATTTTATATTTGAGATGTATGAGACATACTTACGTTTATGTCCCTACTTAGGCCGAAACCGACTCCAAAATAACAATAATAATACAATATAGACATGTTACAAGAAAGAAGAGAACTTTCTTTACAGTTTAGAGAGTTTTCATGACATTATTTTGTTACTTTTTAGTGCATTTTGTTTGAGATTGTTTATTTATGAAGTCGGCTTTTTTTTCTTAAAAATGATTTTATTTCTCGTTTTTTTAGTGAATTTGAAGTTCGATTACAAATTTCCTTAAAACGTATGAGGACGGAAATAAGACAAATAAAGAAAAGGAATTTAATATGTGTGTACTTCAATACAAAAACTAATTTAGAATGCAGCAGATAACCACTTATCCTTTAAACAATGAAATAATTATCAAAATCGGTATACAAATTGAAAATTAACGAACTAATACATCGTAGCGTGCCTTTAATTTTGTCCAGCCGCGCGCCGCAGTAGCGTTTTTCGAATGCGCGTAGTTTTTAATCATTTGATATCTTCCAAGCTATTGATCAGAATTACATAGTTTTAAAGGCTAACGTAATTGTGCAAAATTGTGCTTTTCATTGTAACGCGATATAGCATTTTTCGTTTCCACGTAGTTTTATTCTTTTATTTAATTTTATTTTATTCCATCCATATAATGGCATAAATGGGCCTTTTAAATAAAAAATAAACATCGTTAAAATCTCACACACATCTTGTTTTATTCCATTTTAACATCGACCCGTTGAAAGACACTTTAATGAGAACGAAGAAATAATTATAAGAAACTAGCTGTCGCCCGCGACTCCGTCCGTGCGCAGTTAAAAAAAAGATGGGGGGGGGGGGTTATGAAAAATAGATGTTGGCCGATTCTCAGACCTACTGAATATGCTCACAAAATTTCATGAGAATCGGTCAAGCCGTTTCGGAGGAGTACGGGAACGAAAACTGTGACACGAGAATTTTATATATTAGATATTATAAATACGAATGTTTAGATATATGGATGTTTGTTAGAAGATATCTCCGGAACAGTTCAACGGATCTTGATGAAATTTAGCACAGATGTAGAACATAGTCTGGAAGAACACATAGGCTACTTATTAAGTTTTTTTTTAATTCCGCGCGGTCGGATACGCGTGTGATAGCTAGTATACATATAAAATACTAATATTTGTTGCAAATAACAAATAGAATACGATAATTTTATGTCGAAGCCGTCAATTTATCATTATTTATAGTGTTATTTACTAATTAAAATTAACAGAAATTAAGTAAAAAAACTCAATATTAAAATACTGTAGCTAATAAAAAGACAAATTTACGATTTAATTAAATCTAGAATAGGGGAGGGAGTGTAAGAGACGGCGAAATATAGAAAGAGATAGAAGTTTAGAAGCCATTATTTTGAATGAAAACAGGGTTTTATTTATTCAAAAGTTAACATTTTATTAGGTAGTTTATACGCTTGTAATATTTTTAATACTAGTTGTCGCCCGAGGCTTCGTTCGCGAATAATTATAAAAAAACTTAACTAGTAGCCTATGTTATTTAAGGCTGATTTCTATGACTGTATCAAATTTCATCCAGATACCTTCAGTTCCATAGAAAGTTTCGCATTTACTTGATTACTAGCTGTCGCCTGCGACTCCGTCTGCACGGAATAAAAAAGAAAAAGTAGCCTATATGTTCTTCAATTAGAGATCTATTGAGCCGTTCTGATACCTTCTAGCACACATCCATCCATACAGACAAATATTTCCAATTCTAATATAAGTAAAATGATTAAATAAGATTCTAATAGAATGAATGGAGAAGAAAAAATGAATAGTAATTTAATGGATTTTTTTATTTTAAATTTACCTTGTGCCAAAGCCTGTGGAACTCCAACCATACTTCTACAGAAGCCATCATTCAACCTCTGCATATCGTGTCCTGCGTACAAATAGTTCTGCAGTTGTCTCTGGTTCTGATGAAGACGTTCTTGTACACTCAGATTCATTGCATCCTCTTCAGCATTACTCAAACCTAAAATGGCGGCAATCGTAAACGATTTGCCCGCCAAATTAGTTCCTTTACCCGACAAATCAACACCGAACGTCGATTCGCTGTCGGCATCTTCGATAGTTGACGGCGAAGATGATCCGTCGGCATTATCAACATTGTCGGTGTATGTGTCGGTATTGTATTTTACTTCGCCGTCACCTAATGCCGTCAAACGTGTGATACTCTGTTGGTATAATAAGTCGGTGATATTCGTGGGGTAAATGTTTTGACGTTGATCCATCATTATTTTACATCACTCAACACTTTCACTGTTAACACTGGACATAATTTATTTTTATAGTTAATTTAATTTAATTATTAGTTTATTATAGGTTAATAATGTTGCGAGTGTATTGACACGGGCGTATTGTAGGAACGCTTTGTGGTTTATGGTAGATTTTAAAATCGTGTTAGGGCGGGGCGTTGTTAGTGATCGGTTCGTGGGGTAAAAAATGACATCAAGCGGTGGTCAATTGCTCGATATGCTTCATCCCTGAGGGTTGGGGGTTGGGTCGCGATTGGCGTGCGAGGGCGCATGCGCGTTGTAGGCGGGGCCAGATTTAGTAGGTGTGGTCCCCGCAGTGATTTGCGGTCGGTGGAAAGCCTTTGATTGAGACAGGGTCGGATTTAGAAAATTCGAAAATTTAACATCGAGTTGTTGTTTATGAATGTTGGTTTTGTCTTTCATTTGAAATTTGTAAAACATAAATAGGTTGAGTATCTACACATTTTAATAATTAAAACACAACTAAACTAAAATAAAAAAATATGAAATTAATATTATGTACTTTATAATCAACTATTACAAATTGTAAAAAAATTTAAACAATATACACAAAAGTAAATAATCCAGAAAGTTATGTTTACTTAATAATTAGGTGTTTTATTTAAATAAGTTTTGAATTGTAATATACATTTATAAAATAAATTGCATATGACGCTATCGAAAATCAAAAACCTCTAAATTAAATATTCAATCCGTCCCTGTGCGTTGTAATATAAATTAACCGCTATAGATTCCGACATAATTCAATTAGCAGACAATCCGCCCCTGCGCTCCCCTCCCTCGCCCCCGCGGGTGTATCAAACGGTTTAATATCATAATCTGCTTTCTACCTCCTCCCTCCCACAAACCCCCCCCATATCCCGTAAGCTACAATCGAGATATTGGATAAGACTTGTCTGACAATCGTTATTGGTTTTAAATTACGTTAGTGAGTATATTTGAATTTTCAAATATCGAATTTTACAAAATTAAATTCGAATTTCGAATTCAAGTTTTTTCAAATCAAATTCGAATTTCGAATTCAAGTTTTTTCAAATCAAATTCGAATTTCGAATATCAAATATTTTTTTTTTTTTTTAAATTTTGACTTTGTCATATTGAAATGCTAGCTATCGCCCGCGACTCTGCTCGCGGAATTAAAAAAATATATTTCGTAGCCTATGTTTTCATGGTATGTATAGGTCAAAAAACAGCAAGATCCGGTTAGCTGTTCTGGAGATACCATTTAACAAACATCCATCTATCCATACATCTAAACTTTCACATTTATAATATTAGTAAAATTCTTTAAGGATAGAGGATGTTATATTCTTATTAATAAATAAAGTAAAATAAATTAACGTAGTAAATATAAAGATCTAATTTGCAAAGACATAATTTAATTGACAAAAAATGATTTGTAATTATCTATATATATATAAAAGAAAGTCGTGTTAGTTACACTATTTATAACTCAAGAACGGCTGAATCTATTTGACTGAAAATTGGTGGGCAGGTAGCTTAGAACCAGAAACGGAAATAGGATTTTTATTCCGCGCGGACGGAGTCGCGGGTAAAAGCTAGTTATTTATATATGTTTTTTTGGAGTAAAAAAGGTAAGTATAACTATAGTCGAATTTTTAATTAGACGAAGCTAGCTGACGTTTACTGTGTTGTCAGTTTTTGATGAAATATAAATAGTGTTGTGACAAATTGAATGATTGAAAAAAACTCCTGAATGAATGAAATTTCTGAATTGAATTTTAGTCTTACTTTGTACATACCAACGAGTTTTCAACGACTATGTTCCTATAGTATCTACCTATACTGAATACCGAGTGTTTTAACATTAAGGAAAACATTGCGAGGATAGTAGTAAAACTTTCCTATTCACTACATCATGTAGTTGAAGCTATAGATGTATGAAATATAACAGTTATAGGTAGGTAATGAAAATAAAAAACATCGTTTATTACATTTTTAATCATCATCAGAAAAAAAATCATCACTATCGCTTTTGGCGATTAAATCTGTCTGAAACATTATCGATCATGTGGTCGAGGCCATACATTTTACAACTAGAAATAATATTCTTTTATAGTTTGAAATGATTATTCACACTCATTGTTCATTCATCTGATTGAGCGAGAACTGAACGCATCACTATAACTTTAAATGTGGCAACATTATTCTACAAAGTGACATTAGCTACTGTCAGTTAGCTTCGTCTAATTAAAAATCCGACTATATAGTCGAATTCAATGGACGTGAGAATTTTTTTTTGAGATGGGGCAAACGAGCATCGTGAAACCGAGGTGATCCGCCCATAGACATCCATAATGCCAGTGGTACTGATGCGTTGTTAAAATAACGTCTCTCAGATAGGCCCGAGACTCGAGCCGATCAGTGGTAGTCTAGCACGAATTTTTGTGACAAGCGCCATCGTGTCGTTGTCGAGAAAATTTGTATTAAAATAAGTAAAGTGTATGAAAGCTAACACTAATATTATAAATGCAAAAGTTTGGATATATGCATGGAACTCGCTAAAATTTGTCATAGATTTTTTTTTTTATATTACAAGGTGGCAAACAAGGAAGCGGCCACATGAATTCGCTGCCCATAGACATTTGCAATTGCAGATGCGTAGGCAACCCTCAATCGAGGAAAGAAGAGACGCACAAAAATAGAATATTTAACCTTCCAAGGCATCTCTTCCATCAAATCCACACCCCATTCCCATCCTTTCCTTATAAGAAAAGGGGTGGGAAAGGAAAGAGGACTAAAATTAGGAATCCAGCACCACACTCATCAGACGAAACGCGGAATTACTTCCACTTCACGTCTGTCTTCATAGATCATGTCTATCTGTCATAGATGTAGAACATAGTCTGGGAGAACACGAATTACGTTTTATTCCGCGCGGACGGAGTCCAGTGCGACAGCTAGTATCGACATGAATGACGATGACAATACGAAGACGCTTGTCGCAAAAATCCTAATTATTTCTATTTCGAATAAATTCCTAATTAGTTAATCATTTTTTTGTTAAAGTGAAGTGATAATATGTTCGGTACTTTTTGAGTTTAAATCTAGTTTCTTTTAGAACCAGCTTTAGAAATACATTGTCTCGATCTGGATAAAATTAACTTTATAAGAAAGGTGCAATGGACGCAAAAACGCCGACGGAAGTAAGAATAAAGCTTGTTAAAGGACATAATAGCAACAGAAAATTATTACAAATTTGCTATTTAATTCTTTCAGGCGCTAAAAGCATACGAGTCTCAATCGGTGTAATAAATATAATATTTTAACAGTCGAATATTGGTAGAGAACCAAATGTAAAAAAAAAAATTACATAAACGGGCTCTTTTGTACCAGCACTTGCTCTGACTTTCCTCCGACGGATAAAATGAAATAAGATGAAAAAAGTGTTATTAAAAATTACCAAATTTTTATTTAAATAATGGTTGCAGATGTATATTTAAATTAATTGTAAACCTCTAGTAGCGAATTTACAGATATTAAAGTGTACACTGTACATTTTGAAATATGATTGTCAGAGTTTTTGTTAGAATTGTTTATCAAAATTTAACTGTGTTTTAATTAAAAATTAAAATGAATCCGACATCTATTAAACTTTTATAATTTTAAATTAAAACAACATAATTGTCATAAGCCTCGTTAAATTGCTTCAAAAACAATTTTCGAACTCAAACAAAACAAGGCTGAAGCTCTCAAGATGACATTTAAAGAGGGCAACAATATTAAATGTTCCCTCTTCCCTCCCGGGCAATATCACTGAGAGAGGGGTCGGGAGGAGGGCAGGGAGGAGGGCAAAAAGTGTATAAAATTGAAGCACAGGGCCACAATCGGATGATGCGCTTTTTGATGCTTTAAATACGCTTCACTTGTAACGTAGGGCTGTCACACAAGTGAAATAAAAAGTACTTAGTTTTTTTTTATAATTGTGATAATAATTAGCGGCCAAACTGAATATTTGATCACTTTTTTACTTTTTTAAATTACGTTTTTAATCTATTTAGTACAATCGAAAAATATCTAATATTGTTTAGAGAATCGATTAATTTCCGTACTCAGTTTCATACAAATTAATTAAAATATTTATCTAATTCTTACAAAGGGATAGAATCGAAAACAAAATAGTTAAAGGTCAAAGATCACTCATTAAATCCCTGCATTCGACAATTTATTTTAAAAACCCTAGCTAGCACAAGCCTTGCGTTTAATCTGAATGAATGATCATTAAAATATTAGTAAATCTGACTAATTTTATAAATGGGAAAGTTTGGATGGATGGATAATTATAATGTATTTCCAGAACAGCTCAACGGATCTCGAAGAAATTTGGCATAGATGTAGAACAAAGTCTGGAAGAACATAGGTTACTAATTATTTTTTTTTTATTTATTCCGCGCGGACAGAGTCGCAGGCGATAGTTAGTTTTATACAAATAGAATATTTAATTTAAATTAAACCCATTTACACAAACGTTTAATTTAACATTATTACAGAATTGAACACGACAAATATTAGTTGGATTATAATTTCGTACACATTTTAGTGACAACCCTGAGCACTTCTTACCATAGAGTTGGTCCCTCTGGTGATTAAAATTCCTGAATGTAATATCGCTGGTCATATATTAACTGCCCCAATCGACGGAACTGACATCCCGCGACAACTTAGCCTGTGCCATTATTGTTGTTTATTTCAACACTGACAGGTGCATACCATTATTTAGAAGTAACTTGCTTTATAATACAGAAAATAAGCATTATTTCACTTGTTTATTTTAATTGTAATTCAAGATGTAAATCGTATATACTTCGTTTCGATTGAAAGCCGAAATTATGTACCTAAACAAATGCACGTCAAATTCCAATATGGCGCCATGTTGACATTTTACATTTTTAGTTATTTGTAAAACTTATGACATTAAAGTGAAGTGATGAAAAATAAGGATAGCTATATATTGTTATATAATTATCGGTAATCTTACTAATATTGTAAATGCGAATGGATATATGGATGTTTGTTTGAATGTATATCCGGAACGGCTCAACGGATCTTGATGAAATAAGGCAATGTAGAACATAGTCTGGAAGAACACATAGACTACTAATTTTTTTATTCCGCGTGGACGGAGTCGCGGGCAGCAGCCAGTAATATTACAAAGCGAAAATGTTTGATCCTTTGTTTGCATTAAATATACTCCGATGATATTGAACCTATTTAAATAATTCTTTCGCTGATGGGAAGCTACACTATAACCGGATGACATAGGCATATATTATTTATTACTAGATTTTGTTTAATTCCGCACGGACGAAGTTGCGTGAAAATACTATGCGATAGAGATCTTTTGCTAGAAATATTTTGACATTTATGATTATGAGTGTAATTCTAGGTTGTCTATGGTTTATGGTTTTGTTTGGAATTTCTTTATCTTTGTTAAAAAGAGTCAAATATTAACGGTAAATCAATACGTATCAATTCAATTATGTTACAAATTCCATCGTAATTAATTTAATAGATGACGTCACAAGTTCACCTGCTATACGTGTAATAACTGTGTAATAACCCCAGCAATATAACACACTGCGCAACGCTGACTATCTCATTATGTACCATACATACTGAATCATATTCGGCACATAAAAAATAGTGGAGTCGCGTTTGGTTATTTAGTTTAACTATGGTCTGTTAGTTTCATTGATATATTGCCATTACATTAAATTTTGGAAATATAAAGAAAATCTGATTTTATGTCTCTTTCCCTACCCACTCATTTCTTATAAGGGAAAGATGGGAAGTGGAAGTGGATTTGACAGAGGAGGGAATGAATAGGAATTATTCTCTTTCTGTACGTTCCTCTGTTGATTAAAGATAGGCAATGCATCTGAAATTGCGGATGTCTATGGACAGCCGTCACTTCGATACTTTCGCGAATTCAGATGGCCGCTCGAGGATTTGCACTTTATGATATAAAAAAAACTATATATGTCATATACTAGTGTCATGGTAAGTAGCATGTGTGTTCTACCAGTTCTACTTCTGTGCCAAATTTCATCAAGATCCGTTGAACCGGTATGGTGATAGCTATCATATCCATCCATCCCCATCCATTCAACGTCTAAACTTTCGCATTTATATGCGTTGGATGGATGGATATTATAAAATATTAGCAAGATAAGATTCATATAGTAAATGGTGCTACCTCTCTTATTTTAGCTTTGTTTTTAAGAATGGATAATTTTAATACCAATTGATATAAAAAAGAACCAAATGATCTTTTTACAGCTGTTGCCCGCAACTTTATAATAATGAATATATTTATTTGAAACTACTCTATAGTTTTCGTAATTCTCGAAACTCGTGGAGTACCCTCATAACGTAGCCCAATAAACCTTATTCCTTTGTCACCGGCCAATTTGTCATCCATTGTCGTGTCCCCTCCCGACTCGTAGAGTGGCAACACGCGCCAGAAAAAAACAATTAAACATTTCCCTCGACAAGCGACATATTTTGAATATATTTTAAACATCAATCGATGTTATCTCATTTTTTAATCTGTTACTTTATTTGTACTTGAGTATTATTACATTTAAAACGAGTTTTTAGGTTAGAATAATTAGTATATTTGATTATTACATATGTTATCTATAACACTTTTTTGTTCCGGTAGAATTTTAAATATAGTTTCCATCTGAATCCGCTAATTACTGCTAACTAGGCTTACAACTACTTTTTTTATACTATGCATTTTTTTTAATCTATGCAAATTTTAATTGTCTATGTTACAATTAAAGTAATAAATAAAATGATCACAAGATGGCGTCATTAATAATAATTCCAAATGATTACGTTACAAGAGTGGTTAACCAGCATAATAAAATAATTAATCATATTCGGTAACAATGGCCGCAGCGGTATGAACCGAAATTTGGCGGGAAACAGTATATGACGCGGGGGAAGTGAGAAAATAAATGGATCTGCTAATAAAAATATAATTTTTTTTTAGTTTATTTTTACAAGTAATTTTATAAATAATAAAACAAAAATTTGTAAGAAAACTATTAATAAAATAATTGACAGGAGTTATTGAGGAAATTCGAAAAAAAAAAACAAGTCCTTTATCATGTACTAGTTGGCTGGAAACAAGAACACATTTATTTATAACTTGAATTAAAAACGTATTTATTATTATATCTTTTTTTATTTTGTATCTGTGTAGAGTATTTTAATAATTTGCACCATAATTTTAGACAATGTTTTGATATTAACGAATTTATTAGATCTTTTAAAATTTATTTAGTACATTTACATGTCCTTTGGTCGCAACAAATCATATTTTTGCCGGTAAGCGAGCGCGGTGCTGGCGGAATGTAATAATTACCCGCGCGTCTGTTTCACTTTGATTTTTTACTGACAGGACCTGTTAAGTTCTTTCATTCCCCTCCATCGAAAACTATAAGTTCTAAAATTGAGTGCTGGTGTGCTTGTTTTGTGTGTATGTGATCATTCAGACGTTAGGTTTAGTTTAAAGAATTTATTCTAAAAAAAAAACAAACAAAAAGTCACTTACATGATAACAATATCGCACACTACATAATACAATATGGTAGCCGTTTTAGTTGTCAATTAAATTTTTTACAACAATCTAAAATGTATTGAACTATCTTTGATTTAAATTGATTACATGAACTTAAATTTTTAATGGATGAAGGTAACGAGTTATAAAGACGGAGAGAAGTTTCAATTTACAAGTGTAATTTTTTTATCTCACCGCCGCGAAGCGTGACAGAATATACTTAGTACGACGAACAACGCCTCTTTACCTAGTCCGTCTCTCAATAATCAAAGGTCTCCCGTTCCCCGTCCATTGCAGTGTTGCCAGATAAATGAATAAATGGAAATAACACGGAATATTGTGTGAAGGTTTTTCACCGTTTAAAATGTTATTGGAGAAGAGATTTTCAGATTTTAATAATGGCTTAAATGTACTTTTTCATAAAAACGGCCGGTAACGGTATTTTTGCCCTAAAATGCCTTAATCACAGTAATAATTAGCCTTATAGTATAGAGTTTTTATATCAAATCTCGCTCAAGGCATTCTCTCATTGACCAATAATGACTCTGATAATAAAATTATTTATTAAAATATTGTTATGTAAATTTTGTCAATATCTTATTTTTCTAATATAAATGCGAATATTTGGATGGATGGATGCTTGTTAGATACCTTCAGGCTGCATGGATTTCGCTGAAATTTGGCATAAATGTGGAACATGGTCTAAAAGAACACATAGGCTGCTAATTAAGTTTTTTAACACCGCTTGGACACAGTCGCGGGCGGCATATAATTAAAATTATTAAGAGGAATTATTGATATTATGTATGTTTACTTTCACTTAAGTGCCTTCTGTGTGGTCGTGATATAAGCGAGTTGGCCTCTTCGTTGTCGTTGTTGTGGCTGGCATCTACCACTGTTAAAAGTCTTAGTGAATTGACTGAACCTAATATGTGTAATAAAGTGTTTAATCTATCTATGGTATTAAAATGTTTCATGTGAAAGAAAATGTATTATTAAAAATGTTTCTGGGTGAATAATTCCCCTTGTAGTGGCAACACTGTGCGGCGTCGGTATGCTTTGAGGATGTTATTGAATATTTTTATTATTAATGCTCGAGATCAAAGCGACAAGCCAATGAAAATTATTCCACCACAGTGTTGGTGACCATAAAATATTGAGAGTTTTGAAGATTTTTCGCTTAAAGTTAGGGATTATTTTTTATGCAATGAAACAAATTACTAAGCCATCAATTTGGTGAATTCCCAAGATAATTGCAGTCAAGCGAAACAAATTTAAAAAAGGAATACGGCTATCAAACTGACATACGTAGTTTTTACCCCGTTTTCTATTTTTTATTCCGCGCGGACGGAGTCGCGGGTAAAAGCTAGTCTTATATATAAAATTCTCATGTCGCGGTGTTTGTGGTTAAACTCCTCCGAAACGGCTTGACCGATTCTCATGAAATTTTGTGTGCATATTGAGTAGGTCTGAGAATCGGCCAACATCTATTTATTTTATTCATTATTATTTCATTTATTCATACCGCTATTAAGTTTTTTTTTTAACTGCGCGTGGACGGAGTCGCGGGCGACAGCTAGTATTTATATGGAATACTTCATGTGGAAGTAATAATGTTGTTATGAAAAATCAAATTATTAAACTGAAATGGAATATCCGAAAAACGTAATCGCATGGTGCACCTAGTGACGCGTTTGATGCTAACTTCTCAACAACTATGTTATAAACGAAACCTAATATCGCAGAAATATTATGAACATTATTTTGTTTTCAATTTGTTTCAAAATTATTGCAAAATTGTTTAAGAAACATCAGTTATTTCGAATTATAATTGTTTTGGTTAATTTATGTTTGTAAATCAAACGTAACATTTTGCGTGTTTTTCAGTATTTTTATGGCTTTCCCTTTCCACCCTTTTTATTGCGAAAGGATGGGAAGGGGACACAGTTTTAACGGAGATAGGGACGCACAGGAAGGGGAAATATTCTGCATCCGCTCCTCCGTCAATTAATGGTAGGCAACGTAATTAATATAAAAAATCTTACTAATATTATGTATGGATTTTTGTTAGAAGGTAGCTCTAGAACGGCTGAATGGATCTCGCTGAAATTTCGCATAGATATAAAAAATAGTCTGGAAGAAGTCATAGGCTACTAAGTTTTTTTTTAATTCCCCGAGGACTGATTGACGCGCCACAGCTACAAATCTTTACAAATTTGTTAAAAATACTTACAAAACGGTTGTCAATGATTGAGCACGGTGATAATGATGTCACTAAGTACTACTAAAAGTAACGCTTTTTAATCACTACAAGTTCACACTTTGATATCGACGCTGGAAAGCGTAAACGCTGTAACCCCGAAAGTATGAACTTTACAGGAGAGCCAAAAAATGATAACTCGTGAGCTGATACGTCTACAAGCATGCGGTATTTAGCAATGTTGTGTAGTTTGTGCTAAACTATAATAAAATCATTATCCTTTGATAATGGTTGAAATTATTAACGTGTGAAAAACATATTCGCGATTTCAAGGGTTACAGCGTTTATGCTTTCCAGCGTCGATATATTCTCTAAACACTATTAAGATTTGTAGACGAATGACTCGCGATTAGTAGAAAATTCTAGAAAACAACCAAACTTTTTCGAAGCATGACCTCTTTTGAAATCGGTGTCCTTACTAATTACATTTATAGTTCGTACTATTGACAAGAGAATAACGAACATAGGTTGAACTTCGATCCATACTATTGACATCAAAACGCATTCGACCACACATTTTGTGAGGCAATTTAATATTATAAATAGTTATAAATAAAACAACATTATGTATTTACATTATTTATTAAGATTATACATAAATAAATTCATTAAATAATTTAAACTTATTAAATTAAAAAAAAAGATATTTCTTGATACCGCTTACATCGTATTATGTATTTTTATACAACGCGTTATTTTGTAGATTTATAAATCAGCTATACAAGAAAAAAAAGCGTTTTGTTTTGTTGACTTAAATATTTTATATATTTATTATGAATAGCTTAAGAATTATAGAACGATATTAAGGTATTAAGCATAAAAATCTCTTGAGATGTGAATTTAGGAAAAACTAGTATGTTTTTTTTTATTTTTTACTAAATTATTTCTTTTATAGGATTTGATAAATATAACAGTGAAGGTAAAATACTGTTAGTTAATTAAGAATTTTTTTAAATTAAGTAAAAAGCCTTTTTGCATCATGTCTTTTTTTTAATTATTGTTATAGATTTCAGACACGTTGGTGGCTTTTAGCTTCGCGCGTGTCGCGTGTACAATTTTAGGTATAACGGGACGTTGCGGAATGCGAGGTCACGACGCACATGACCTTGAAACGACAATATATTTGAAAATAAATATTACCTTTATTTTAAACTAGCGACCCGCCCCGGCTTCGCACGGGTGCAATGCAAAATATACCTACTACAGAATGTCCTTATACACAACGTTCACAGCGTTCACATTAGAAACCTTTAAATTTATCAGTGTTTCTCTACTACATTAAGCCGCGTTCACATTTGCCTGACGTGTTGTGTCGTGATGCGTCAGAAAGGTATCGGTCGCATACAATTAATATGGTTGCGTGCACACTTCTCTGACGCAGTGTGTCGTGATGGCTTGTGTCGTGTCGCGTCAGTAGCGATCCCGGTCCGCGTCAGTTGGGTGAGGTGCGGGGGACGGCGCAGCGACACGACACAGCGGGTCGGACTAGTGTGCACGCGCACGTGTCGTGTTGTGACGCGTCAGAAGGTATGGACGACGAGCTGATCGAGTACGTACGACAATATAAAGCGATTTATGATACAAAATGTAAACAATATAAGGATCAATCTATTAAAACTAAACTATCTTTTAGTATTTACTGGATGTATCCAATATCTTCTTCTCTTTTTTTGTTTTATTAGAAGTGTTGCCAGTGCAAATAACTGCATATCTTCTTCATAATCTGAATCCGAATCGGATGATTCATGAAAAAACATTGCGAATGTGTAAACTCTCCGAGAGCTATAACGCAACTGATTAAAAATGCGTCATAACGCGTCACATAGATGTGAACAGTAGCCATCACGACAGAAAGCATCACGACACGACACGTCAGGCAAATGTGAATGCGGCTTTATGCATTTATTATACATACAAACCTTCCTTAAAGCCGCGTTCACATTTGCCTGACGTGTTGTGTCGTGATGCGTCAGAAAGGTATCGGTCTCATACAATTAATATGGTTGCGTGCACACTTCTCTGACGCAGTGTGTCGTGATGGCTTGTGTCGTGTCGCGTCAGTAGCGATCCCGGTCCGCGTCAGTTGGGTGAGGTGCGGGGGACGGCGCAGCGACACGACACAGCGGGTCGGACTAGTGTGCACGCGCACGTGTCGTGTTGTGACGCGTCAGAAGGTATGGACGACGAGCTGATCGAGTACGTACGACAACATAAAGCGATTTATGATACAAAATGTAAACAATATAAGGATCAATCTATTAAAACTAAACTATCTTTTTGTATTTACTGGATGTATCCAATATCTTCTTCTCTTTTTTTGTTTTATTAGAAGTGTTGCCAGTGCCAATAACTGCATATCTTCTTCATAATCTGAATCCGAATCGGATGATTCATGAAAAAACATTGCGAATGTGTAAACTCTCCGAGAGCTATAACGGAACTGATTAAAAATGCGTCATAACGCGTCACATAGATGTGAACAGTAGCCATCACGACAGAAAGCATCACGACACGACACGTCAGGCAAATGTGAATGCGGCTTAAGAATCACTCTATCTATTAAAAAAAACCGCGTCAAAATCCGTTGCGTAGTTTTAAAGATCTAAGCATACATACGGACATACAGCGAAAGCGACTTTGTTTTATACTATGTATTGAAGATTAATTTACTTTCCTGTCGTATTTTTGTTAATATTTCGAACTATAATGAAACATACTGTATAATATTTTTAATGTAAAATTTTATTTATCTGTTTGTTTATTTTTAACAAACTTTTTTTTACATTAAATTGTAATGAACTATAAATTGATTAACCATACAATATTGTATATACCTTTCTAGCCAATGTCTACTTCATAAACCCGACTTCGCTAGTCGGAGAGATATCTTAAGAAGAATTGCCTTCTTGTTTAATTGCTTTTATTTATTATATCTCAACTTAATTGTAGTCTATTATTTTCTTTCCTTTATATATACTCACTGCAGTTAACGATGTTGACATAATTACATAGTATCTGTTATATATATTATACATTCCAAATAAAAAAAAATGAATGAAATAGCGTCATTTATTGTTACAAGTTTTTAAATACAATGCAATCACCAATTCTACACTATTTTTAATGTAGAAGGGAACATTTTACAAGGTCTTTGAACTCGGTGCGGGCCGAATCGACCTTGTAATAATCTGTATAAATCCACATATGTTTATTTAAACTGGTAGGTCGAGAAGAGATGAACGGATTGTATGAAAGGTGACATAATCAAAAAGGGATTGACGATTAAAGTAAGGTCGTAATCTGTAGTTCGAAAACTGGTGCAACGACTCTATGTGACTAAGGCAGGGCCGGCGTTAGGGACGTGATTTGGCGACCGTCTAAGGCGCCTGAATTGGGCGCCTGAAATGGGCGCCACAGTTATGCGAATTACACAGTCCCACAGAACCATGTTAAGGTATGGTAAAAAGGGTCACCATATTAATGTCGCCCAGGACGCTTGTACATTTAAAACTGTTATTGGACTAAAGTAAAATAAAATCAAATGTTTCAGTTTGAAACAAAAAATGAATGGATTAATTTTATTAGAAAGTTTTGGAATGGATTTTTTTAATATAAAAAACTGCAGCTATTGCAAACTCAACTTTAATATCAATAAGATAAGGTTCAATTTTTTATCTTACTAAATTTTAAATACTAGCATAAGATATTACATCTTATTACAATAGCTATAAGATATATTTTGCTTTAAGCCGCACATCCTTCTAACTTTAAATCTAATTCCACTTTAACATCTTCTGATTGTAACTCAGTCACCAGCTCACGTAGTCTGAAAGGAAAAATTCTTTATCGACTAAAAAAAACACCCGATTGATGGTAACTATGACACTTAGGGGAATAAAAATTGAAAAACAACAAGATAGAGACTTAAGTAAAAAAAACACTTCGGATAACATCTCAAAGTTTTAAAAGAATATAATTCTATAGTTAATGGTATATTAATAGACTCTACAAATATAAGAAAAAATTAAAAATGTGAATTTTTAGATGCATGGATGTTTGTTTAAAGGTATCTCTGGAACGGATCAACGGATCTTAATGAAATTTGGCATAAATGTAGAGCATAGTCTGGAAGAACATATAGGCTACTTATTAAGTTTTTTTTAAGTCTACGCAGACGGAGTCGGAGGCGACAGCTAGTTGAAAAAAAACGATAAAGTAATTAGGTATCTATAAATCTAAGTATAACACCAAAAAACCAGTTCAAAGTTCACAGATGAACCGTTGATGCTTAACAAGTAAAAATTGTGAGTTAGGATGATTTACATAGGAGCCATTTTGTATGTTAGTGTTACTTACTCAGCGAGCTGTGTAGGTGTGACATAAACGGTGTCAGCTTTAAACTCATCAGAAGCCGGGAACTTGAGTGTACCAACATCTACCGTCTTTGGGTTCATTGCCTAAATAACATAAGACGAAATATTTGTTACGATTGTAAAGAAATATACTTGAAAAATATTGTAATAACAATATGTGTAGGGAAGAAATCGAGCGACATCTTTTCACACTTTTTTAACTTGTGGGGCCTCATTTTTATGACTTGCGGCGCCTCATTTTTATAACTTGCGGCGCCTCAGTTTTATAACTTATGGCGCCACACTTTTATGATTTTATGAATATCCAGTCAATAACGCTATAGAGATAATTCTTGTATTTAATGTGGAGACGTGTAAATTTTATTTTCTCGTCAACACAATTAGCTATAATTGTACTTGTACCAGTTTCAAAATTAGAAAATTCCTGAAAATTTCACTACAAATCTTTAAATAAAAACATAAACATGGTTAAATTAATATGTAAGAAGAGGATCGGCCATAGTTAAAAAGAATGAAGCTACTTTAAACTGTATAATAGTTTTTTAGCAAAATCACAGGACTAATGACAGTTCATTAACCATTAAACTAAACTATGTTCCAAAGTAACAATTCAATAAATTAGCCTTAAATAATAACCGGGTATAATTAGTCTAAGGACCAAATTATAACACCGGAATAATAATTAATTCGTTTCCACAAATTAACTATCCAAAGCGTCTAGGTTAAGCAAGCGAAGTACAACTAGTGCACCGAGCCACGCCAGAGCCAAGACTGCCTTTCTTTTTTTTTTGTGACTGAGTCGTCACTGTTTGCCTTGAGGAGACATTTACAGTTTCACCGAGCTTGAGGTGGCCGGGCGCAGATGGCGCTTAGCCTAAACCTCGTTTAAGAGTAACTAGGCTCGAGGGCTCCCTCAGGAGCCTCGGCTCGGGCTGTTACTTCGTTATCATTACCGGATTGGGAGGTCACCGAGCTCTTAGGTCGCTTCGGTGGACGCTCCATGGAGTGACTGGGCGCAAGGGCCCCCGAGAGGGGACCTCGGCTTGGGCTGTCACTCATTACGCGTTTAGCATTCCGATTCAAGGGTGCCCGAGAGGGCCGAACCTCGGCTTGATCGGTTGCTATTATCTGATTGCTATTATTAATACAGCTAACATTACTAGCACTTCGGAAAGCGTTAGCGCTGGGAGAAGAAGTGGCGGAAGAAACTCCAGCAACGCTTCTACTATTAATAGGTGAAAACCTGCCTGCTATGAGGCCGTATCGCGAGAATGATTGTCGCAGCCGACATCGACTGCGGCGTGTGATCTGTTTGTGATGTTTAAGCTTAGCCTGGGCTATAGTAATTGCATCGTCTTGAAAGTCAAGAACGTGCCTAAGTCTACGATAATCCCGACGGAATTTACCGAGCGCGATTGGATTGTAGGTGGCGGCACCTACAACAAGCGGGTTAGTGCCTTTCAAATAATGTTGCACGTCTTTTATAGCGGCAGAGCTAGTAGTGGGGAGAGTGGGGGCATCGAATGACGCGATCGGTGCACGTGTTGTTTACAGTTTCGCTCAGGTGGCGCGCGGGCGACGACAAATACTTTTCATATTAATGTCAATAGACAAATAGATATAAATAACTAAGGAAGGACATAATAAGTGTGTGAACAACTCTGATGTAATACTTACAGCGGAAAGTTCCGTTGTAGGGAACTCGGCAAAGTCCGCTTCAACACAACGCCATGGTCTGTACAGTAGCAGCAGATTGCGTGCCTCCAGCTGGAGAGATGCTAAACGCTCCTAAACAATATAGACTAAGAGTTACAATTAAACGAACGTATTCACTTTATATATATATATATATATATATATATATATATATATATATATCACGAAAATCTATCAAAAATTCACTGCAAACAGAACAAGTATTTTTTTAATTATACGAAAACAAAAACTAATAAAAAAATACACATCAAATTGAAAGAAACAGACAATTTTTTTTTTTTAAATATAAATCTTAGCTTTAAAAACATCAGAAATTCAATCATTTAATATGGAATTAAATTAACAAACCTCCAATTGTCGTCTAATCTCTCGTTGTTTCTCTTTATGTTGTTGAACTACTTTGGGATAGTCGACCATCTTCTCTGGTAACTTGATCAGACCAGACCGGGCTATTGATAGAGTCCATTCCTGTAAAAATTCATTTATTCACATGATCTACAAAAAATATTTGTAATATTACGCCCTGTTGTATTAATAACTTCAATCCTTATATTGTTTTAAATGTTTAAGTAGTTAACAAGATTCAAATAAGAATGTGCACGAAACCGCGCCATATTGTTACGTCATAGCTTTCAAAATAAAATAAAAATAGTTATACAAAAAACTCTCACTACCTACAACCTGAACACTCACCATCTACAACCTGAACACTCACCATCTACAACCTGTACACTCACCACCTACAACCTTTACACTCACCATCTACAACCTGTACACTCACAACTTACAACCTGTACACTCACCACCTGCAACCTTTACACTCACCATCTACAACTTGTACACTCACAACTTACAACCTGTACACTCACCACCTACAACCTGTACACTCACCACCTACAACCTTTACACTCACCACCTACAACCTGAACACTCTCCATCTACAACCTGTACACTCACCACCTATCACTTACCGACTGAAGCTGCTGCAGCCGTCTCTCCAGGTTGTGCACGGCCTGCCTCCTCGCGACCGCCGCGGCTGAGTCCGGATTGTAAAGTGGTCGCAGCGCGCGCACTGTACTGCGTTCAGCTCGCTTACAAGCCGCTACGCGAGCAGCTCGCTCACGTTCAATAGTCCTAAAAGACGTTTTATTCAAGAATAGACTATCAAAAGCCTGGTAAAAAACACTATTTGTGAGATATATAACCAAATAAACAGACTGTAACACTGTTAAACTCTATTAGTTTTGAAGATTTAAGTTGCCTTGAGTACGAAGGGCCTTTGTACTCACCAATTAAGGACTTTGATCTGTCTCTGTAGGGCCTCGTTGACTTCATCAGCCGCGTATCCTGGAGCCACTTTCACTGGTGCCTCCTCTGTTAATATTTATATATGTTTTAAAACAATCATAGCGACAAAAAAATCAGATTTTTTTTTAATTATATGAAAAAAAGCAAAATTTTAAATTATGATATTTATGACTATAAAATTATTAAAAACTTTTGGAGTCTCCGATTTTTTTTAAACAAACTTTTAAAAAGAATTTGTTATATTTGTTTAACAGTACACTAAAAAAATGTCGCCATTATGTTTTAATCTTTTTTTCACTTCCTTGGCTATAAATGAATAAGTGTACTTGTAAAATTTACAAAACATTATCTTAATTTATCCAAAGAAAAAGATAGGAATAACTTCATCTTTTTTATCTACGGATGTAGATTCAGTTACTTGGATAAGCGAGAGTACAAGGAACCTCAATAATTTCTCGCCTATAGAGGTTTCTCTCTAACTCTAATTTCTCGCTTATGGAGATAGAACTCTCGCTTATCTACATTTTACTGTATTAATTTTTATCTTATACAAAAAGCTCTAATTTAAAGTATTATTCGTAAATAAAACACCTTTTACATACATGCATGTAAATAAAAAAAAATTAACAAAAATTAGTTAACCTTTGCCTTCATATAAAAAAAGCAATGTTAGCATGTAATTAGCACGTTTATTGTTAAACGTCAAGTTTAACAATATGTCAAATTTATAATATTTGACAGTGACATAACAAAACTGTTACGTAACCATTACTTAGAGAGTATTTACTTAAATCGTAATTTTAAAAAAAAACTTGAGAGGTGTGTTGGGACACCCGGATGGAACGAAGTTCCTTTCAACTAATTAGTGAAGGAACCAATGTTTATTCTATGAATAAAAAACTTAAGTCTTCACAAGAAGTACATTTTATTTCTATGAATTTTCGTTATATATTGTCACGTCGTTGCCATGGTGATATAGCAAAAAGTGTCGTGACAACTTTTCGTAAGAATCTTTTCCGTCTAGCCCCCTTTCACAACGCGCGATAAGGAACTTCGTTCCAAAAAAAACAAAGTACCTATGCTCTAAATAATGCCAATAAAGTAGGAAAAAAAATCCCAAACAACTTACTTACAAAGCAATAAAACTTTGTTCCATTTTTAAATTATTAAAAAAAACAATAACAAATTGCATTAAATACAAGCTTTATGAAGTATTCTATCATCTTGGCTGTACATAAAAATGACATTTGCCTGAACAAAAATTAAAAACAAAACAAATTGTCCATGCATAGATACATGAGAGAATCTATTCTTACGTTTGTCCTCTTTCGGCGCGGGCGGTGTTGTCGCAGTCGCTAAATATTCGGCATGTTATTAATTTTTTTTACAAATTATATTATATAAAACATTATTATAATTATTAATATAGCAATTTTTATACTTAAGGCGATTAAATAATGGAGATAATTAAAAATTAATAAGCTATATCCCTGTTAAGAATGAGATTTTGTGTTTTTGATGTTACAAAGAAAAAAATCCCTTTTGAATAATGTAAAAAATTAACAACTTTAAATATTAATCCAAGTAAATAACAGTTATTACTTATTATTTGTACTTTATTTGAATTAAAACACAAAATATCACATACAAAGACTTTAAAAAAATTATCTCTAGTATGCATTAAAATAAACTATAAAATATAGAAATAAAAATTGACATTATATTATTAGGATTTAAAAAATAAGTAATTGTAGTGAATGGAGGTAATTGTGAGAATAGAGAAAGTTGTGAGAGTAAAGTTGTTAAAGTAGAGTAAGTTGTGAGAGTAGAGTAAATTGTGAGAGTGAAGTAAGTTGTGAGAGTGGAGAAAGTTGTGAGAGTGGAGAAAGTTGTGAGAGTGGGATGACGACAGTGAGAGGGGGCATGCAATTTTACTCTATAATGTGTATCTTACGTGCGAACTCCCGCAGTGAGGCTGGTGGGGTCACCGCAGCTAACATATAATTACATTAATTTAATATATTATATACATATATTTTAAATACTAATATAGACTATTTTGTTGTCAAAATATTTAAAAAAAAATATTTTAGTTGGCACGTGTACAACAAGAGATCTCAACTGTACGAAGTGCCAACACAAGCTAATCTATAATGTCAACAATATTATAAAACAAAATAAATATTAATATTACCATTAACTTAAGCAATATTACAAACTTTAAAGTAAATTAAACATAGGAAACCTTGAGTATATTTTTTCTAGTCTATATTACGAAAAAATCCAAAATAAATATAAAGGAACTTCATTTTATGGAATCGTCCATTAATCCAGTTATATTATGCTACCCCTCCCTCCCCCCCCTTCTTTATACGTCGCCTCTTTACAAGAACAAGGTGATATTTTTTAAACCACAACTTTACAAATATTTAACCATTGATAAATACTAAAATATTTACAATTTTACCATCGGAAAACAATTAAATTGTTACGGTTGTGGAAAATAAGCTAAAAAATATTTGTTTAAAATTTCTCTCCTGTAAAGTTGTGGTTTTAAAAAAACATCACGATGTTCTCGTAAAATGGCGACATATAATAACGTGTATTTTTATATTATTACAAAGTAATATTGTAAATTTTAATTTTACTAATTTGATAACGTACACCCCCCCCCCCTCTCCTTGTGATATTTCGTGATTTTTTAGGGAACCCCTCCCCCTTTTTCGAACCTCACGTAATTAATGAACGATCATACACAAAATATGTCATCAATATATCAAACTTTAAAAACGTAAGAATTAAGATACATTAAAAAAATGTGTTCGTTACTTATTAATTCTAAAAAGTACTATAAGGGAATGTCGCGGTATCCCATCTTAAAAGTAACAGTCGTTCGAACATCACACGGTAACAATAACCAATAAAACGTTACTTTAAATGTGTCTGTACGAAAAAAAGTTCGTTAAATAGTATACGACTAATTGCTTTTTATTATGATTTTATATAAATTTTATTATATAAAAAAGGGAGTAGACTGACACAGAGAAGACAGCTGAGAAATGAAAGCAATTACGCGTCTTGTCTAATAAGTGTTTGCCCTAGGCCTAATTTTAGTCCTTTCCCTCAACTCAAAAAGATAATTTTTTTTACAGTGGGACATAACAAGGGAAAACATCTTTCTGTGAGTTCTTAATAAAGATAGGCAAAGTATTTGCTAGTACAGATTTCAATGGACAACGATCAAAACAATAAAAAAAATTGTCTCTGCAAGAAAGAAGACGATTTTTCTTTAAGTGGATCACCGCGAAAGTATCTGACTGTACATGTGTAGTACGTGTGTATACGTACCATGATGAGTGCCACCTCTCTTCGCGTACAACTTCAACTTATCTCGTAACGCTCCTCTCTCACTCTCCAGAGATTCAATGTCTTGTTGTAGATGGTCCATTGTCTCTTCGAATTCTTTCTCCTTCCTAATTTATACATATAATTTTAGGATTATATAGGTATTTCAGAACGGAAATTAGTTGACCGGAAGTTCATTAAAAATAAAATAGAACTACCGCCAAAGCAGAGTATAAAAGGGGGTTTTGACAATACAAAAGGGGACGTCAAATTATTATGATTGTTGTTATGTAGAAGATTTTGAAGACGGAACGACGAAATAAAATAGAAAGAAGTTAGTGTATAATTAAAATTCAAGATAAGAATTCTAATAAAAACAGAACTTATTTTTTTTTTAAATTACTTCAAAAAAAAAAAAACAACAAATCACAAGAAACGTAATATTATATTCTGTTTAACTATCTACAGTTGTAACTGTATAAGCGAGAGTCGACGATCTCGCTTATATAGGTTTCTCTCTAACCTAAGTTTCTCGCTCATGGAGGTCGTCTGTTGGAATCGGACAATAAATCTCGCTTACAGAGGTCTCTCGCTTATCTAGGTTCGACTGTATTTATAACATATAAATAATTTAAACAGTATTTCAAGGATGAAATAAAAAAAAATTATACATAGTCAAACAATGGGCAGTGGGGGGTGTAGTTTACTAAGAGTTTAAAGAATGACGTGTAACCAACTCATTCTCTATGGTACACTCCGTAGTTTTATGTTACGACCAATTGTCTATATCCAACTCACCTCTTGAGCTGGTTATGAGCATCATCCAGCTTCCGCTGCAGCTGTTCCGCGCGTAGCTCAGCCGCGCTGGCTGCAGCTGACAGCTTACGTTCACCCAGCTCGCGACGTATCTGCATCTCTGATAGTTCCTCTTGTTTCGCCTGTAAATATAATTTATAATCAATATTATAGCAATTTTTTTAGATATTTTACATTTTTTCAAGTAATATTTACTGTTTAAATAGCAAAAGTATCGCGTAAAATCTGAGTATGTGAGTTTTACATTACGATATCTTTGATTTTACATCAAAAAATCAATTTTACATTTTGAAATCATCAATTTTACATTATGAAATATTCAGTTTTACATTTCAAAATCAATTTTACATTTTGAAATCATTAATTTTACACTTCTAAATAAATTTTACATCACCTTAAGCGCTTTCTTGAGCTCTTTAATATCAGCCTCTTTGTTCTCCAACTTGATGGTGAGGGTTTTTGTCTCTTCTAACTGCTTCTTGACTAACTGAGCTCGTAGTACTACTGGTGGTGTAGGCTAAGTAAATATAATTAATTATTTATCTAACTTTATGTATATGTGAATGTTTGGATGTATGTATGGATGGATGGATGTTTCTTAGAAGATATCTCCGGAACAGCTCAACGGATCTTGATGAAATTTGACACAGATGTAGAACATAGTCTGGAAGAGCACATACATTACTAATAAAGTTTTTTTTAATTCCGCGCGGACGGAGTCGCGGACAGCTAGTATCTAATATATTAAAAGGCAATAGGAGTTATATACAACTTCGTCGGTACAGAAATTAAAAAAATATATATCCTATAACATTCCCTAATGCATCAGCTACCTTTCCGTCAAAGTCCGGTCAAAATTGATCCAGCCATTCCGGAGATTATCCGGAACAAACAAACAGACAAAAATATGTACCAAATAAAAAAATAGTATTGTTGAGAAGACACACAGAAAGTGGTAATTTCCACTTCCCATCATTACTGTGTATACAGTGGGAAGGGTAAGAGAAATATCAGAGAAATTGTACCTTATCCTGTTGCACATTTGTGAGTGACATCATGTCATATTCATTGTCCTGTGTGAAAGTTGCCAATTTGTTGACATCAGCTGACACAGAGTTGAGAGCATGACGTATTGTACGTACTGGACCGTGGTCATCCTGATTGAAGGAAAATAAATAATTAATTCACAAATATAATAGTAAAAATGTCGATGAAATAGCGAACCTCCATTGCCCATAGCAATGGAGGTTCGCTATTTCGTCGAATTCAGGTTAGTCGCTTGTTTGTCACTTTATAAAAAAGTACAGTCACATCAGTTCGCGGTTTACTAGTTAGATAAATTTTTGACCTTACACTTGACCACTAACTTAAGTTTGATGACAGGCTTTTTCTTTTAAAAGATATTTAATCTTACTAATATTATAAATACGAATGTTTAAATGGATGTTTGTTTGAATGTATCTCTGGAACGTCTCAATGGATCTTGATGAAATTTGGCACAGATATAGAACATAGTCTGAAAGAACGTATAGGCTTTCTTTTTAAATCCGCACGGACGAAGTCGCGGGCGACAGCTAGTAATTTAATAAACTTCGATGAAGCTAATTATGCATTAGTAAGAAGTTGATTCTGTTAGAATATAAAATCTACTTAAGACATTAAAAATAACATAACAACTACAGTCCAAAGAGGATTTTGTGACATTTGTCAAGAGGGCGCGAGTGATCTGACATAATTTAGTTTGATTTATGTCCATCAGGTCAGATATCCTAGAACAGGGTTTCCCAAAGTACTTAAAGCATTGCTAATTCTCACTCTGTCTTCTATTGACCTAATTCAGAATTTAAAAAAAAAATATTGATCTTAAAAGTAGATAATTTGACCATGAGAGGTCTGAGGTAACAGTTCGTTTTGAAAAAGGGGCTCACTTATCCAAAATAGTTTGGGGATTCCTGTTCTAGACGGTCACCCAGTATTGAGCCTAAAGGCGAAGTAATTATGTCCTAGATTAGTAAAAAGACTTCACCAACAACTAAGGTGTCTGTACCTAGTAAAATGAACATACCTGTTGGTACATTTTATCAGTGGCCGCAGCCCAGACTGCAGATAACGCCTGTGCTGTGAGAGGAGCTCCCTCTCCTCGCTCTCCAGCTGTAGCAGCACATGCAGCTGCTGCACGAGCTGCGAGAGCAACTGCGCGTGCGCAGCGCCAAAGTGTAGTCGCACATTCAGTACGAAGACGTTCTACTAACTGAAAAGTCACATGAGACTTATAAAATAACAGGTGTTTTCTCGCAATTTGTTCAGATTGAGACTAAAAAAAGTAGCCTATGTCATTCTGGTATACATCAGCTACTTTCCAGTAAGAGTCCAGTTAAAATCGGTCCAGTAGTAGTTTCGGAGATTACCAGGAACAAACAGATAGACAAATATATTAAACTAATATACCTGAAGATCCAGCGGTACATTGTCCAACCTCGCACCAGGAGGGAGTCGTCGTCGGACACTCTTCAGCTGCTGCTGTAGAGCAGAGCTGCTGTTCTGTATCAATTCGTGCAGCTGGCCCAGCTCGTGCTGTTTATCTGTTGCCTATACAGTCGAGGACGTGTATTTCCTACCCATTAGAACATATCGACGCTGGAAAGCGTAAACGCCGAAAGTATGAACTTTACAGGAGAGCCAAAAAATGATAACTCGTGAGCTGATACGCCTACAAGCATGCGGTATTTAGCAATGTTGTGTAGTTTGTGCTAAACTATAATAAAATCATTATCGTTTGATAATGGTTGAAATTATTAACGTGTGAAAAACATATTCGCCATTTCAAGGGTTACAGCGTTTATGCTTTCCAGCGTCGATATAGTGCTATTCTGACCCGATAGAAGCGCTGCTATCGTGGTTACATCTGTTAAACCTAACTAGACTTACAAAATAAAATAAAATACAAGACAGATATCCTTTGAACCACATTGCATTTCAATGTTCACAATTTTACAATTGGAAAGTACGTCAATATAGTAGGACAGTAGTGCTGGCCTGGTATGGAATGTTTTGACCCACTGGCGCCAGTTAGTGTTTACATTACAGGAGTAAGCCAGCGCTGATGTTGAGTGCCTAGCTCGTATCCTAATGCCAACCTAACATGGTGATGGAGTCGTCTTTCCTTATCAGTCTTCAACTTCACTACTATCTTACTGTACTGTCATAATGTAAGAACATAAATAACAAAAAATAAATCTGAAAGACTAGAAATTAATACGATCTGAAACAAAGTGTGATTAGGACAGGTAGATATATAACTGACCTGTAATACATGAGATAGTGCACTAGCATCCGCGTGCAGAGCCCTAGCTAGAGCATCCAGTGCACTGCAAGCTCGTAACACTGGCTCCCGAGCAGCACTACTTCCCATACCTAGACCTGACCACATCGCTGCCAGGTAAGACCAGCATCGCTCCACACCTATATTACATAGTCTTTTATAACTAACAATCTTATTTCTTACTAATATTATAAACTAGCTTTTACCCGCGACATCGTCCGCGCGGAATAAAAAAAAAATGCACACAAGATAAAAAAGTTCCTATGTCCGACTCCTAGTTCTAAGCTACCTCCACATCAATTTTCAGCTAAATCAGTTCGACCGATCTTGAGTTATAAATAGTGTAACTAACACGACTTTCTTTTATATAAGATGCAAATGTTTAGTTGTATGTTTGTTTGAAGATATCTCCAGAACGGTTCAACAGATCTTGATGAAGTTTGTCACAGATGTAGAACATAGTCTAGAACTAGGATTCCCAAAGTGGTCGATGTAAACTAAACCTGATTTTGGGGGTCGATGAGGTCTAAAAATCGACCCCTTTTAATAATAGTCTACTAACTTAAAGCATTGCTAATTCTCACTCTGTCTTCTATTGACCTAAGTCAGAAAAATAACAGCTACTGTTTTAAGTTAGGGGAACAATGTATAAGGGGGTTGATCTTAAAAGTAGGTAATTTGACCATAGGGGGTCTGAGATAATAGTTCATTTTGGAAAAGGGGGTCACTTGTCCAAAATAATTTAGGGATCCCTGATCTAGAAGAACACATAGGCTACTTATTAAGTTTTTTTTTAATGCAACGCGAACAGAATCACGGGCGATAACTAGTAAAGTTCACTAAATTCTCCTTCTTATGCCACTCCCACCCTTTTTATAAGAGGACAGAAAAGATAAGTAGAATTAACAAAGGAGGATACTACAGATGTAGTGCTCTTGACTTGACATACTCACCATCTAGTGCGCAGTTCTCATCTAGCTCGTTGGTCCTGAGCAGTGACGTCAGTGCGTCTAGCGCACGCTCCTGCGCAGCTGCATCTGGCAGCGCCCCTGCAGCTCGCAGCAGGACTTCAGGACTGCAAGTTTCTAGCGCTCCTGACCACATGCTGACTAAACACTAGAAAGGAGGAATTTTATACCGGAATGATTTGCAGGAAAATTGCTGCACCCTGATCTTATCCCACTTACGAAGGTCGGTGCTGGTTTCCATCCTCTCTGCCGTCATTTCTATCACCCCCTTCTTGATCATGTCACCTTTCACGCAATCCAATCCATCCCTTCCTAGGTCTACCTCTACTGGTCTTCCACATTCATGCTTAATATTCTCTTTGCCATTCTTCCTTCCTCATAACATGTCCATACCATGCTAACCTTTTACATCTCAATTTTTCACTAAACAGAGTCATCACCCAACATTATCATCATCATCAACATCAGTAGTTTCATCATCATTTAACAGCAGTAGATCCCGTTACATTTGTTGAGTGCAAGAATGGACCTCACTCAGTCACATGACCACACAGAAGACAGATGTCAAGTAAAAAGTCCTAAATTTAGTCTTTCCCTTCCCACTTTATTTTATTAGAAAAGGATGGGAAGGAGAAGTGGATTTGTCAGAGTAATGCATAAGAATGGGAAATTATCTTATTTTATGCGTCCCTTCCTCTATTGATTAAAGGCAAAGCATCTGTATTTGCATATGGGCAGTAGTCGCTTCGTTATTTTGGCGAATTTCTTTTATATCACAAGGTGTAACGAGCAAGCGGACACATGAATTCGCCGAAATGGCGAAGCAACTGCTGCTCAGGCATTCGCAATTGCAGATGCGTTGTCTACCTTCAATCGAAGGAGGAGACGCACAAAAAGAGAATATTTAACCTTCCTATGCATCTCTTCCTCCATCAAATCCACATCCCCTTCCCATCCTGTAAGTCAGTGATTGTCAAACGTATTTCTTTCACCGCCTCCTTTGAAAATCAATTATATTTCAGAGCCCCCTAATTTTTATTCAGCCCTAAAACTTAAAAACCACAATTTCATTACTTTAATTAATTTCAATGCCCTCCATTTTTTGGGCCCCTTATCGCCCACTCCTAGGTTTCAAACACTCCCAAGGGGGCGTTATCGCCCACTTTGGGAAACACTGCTGTAAGAGGACTAAAATTAGTCCTCCATCACCACACTCATCAGACTGTACTTGGAATTACTTCAACTTGACTCCTGTCTTCTGTGTGGTGAAATTCAGGTCATCGTTTACCATTAAAATTGTCTTTCCCCTGTCTCTTTCCTTTACCTGTATCATATGTAATTGGTACTCCAATTGACATCTGAAGCTGTATTGTACAGCTGTATGTGTCTTTGTTATCACTTCTCTATCCCACACGTTCACTGCTGGGAATCTAGAAAAAAAATTATTTAAATCTTACTAATATTATAAACTAGATTTTAACCGCGACTACGTCTGCGCGGAATAAAAAAAAATGCACACAAGATAAAAAAGTTCCTATGTCCGTCTCCTAGTTCTAAGCTACCTTCCCATCAATTTTCAGCTAAAACAGTTCGACCGATCTTGAGTTATAAATAGTGTAACTAACACGACTTTCTTTTATATATATAGATATAAATATTTAGATGTATGTATGGATGGATGTTTGAAGTTATCTCCAGAAATGCTTAATGGATCTTAATGAAATTTGGTATAGATATAAAACATAGTCTGGAAGAACACATATGTTATATGTATATTAATTTTTTTTTAAATTAATTCAGCGCAGACGAAGTCGCGGGCGACAGCTAGTTAAGTAATTTAAGCTAGTTAAGTCAAAAAATAAAATACAAAACAGATTTTTTTTAAATGCTAGAATGACGTATAAAACTATGACAGATTGACACTAACACAATCTACTTAAAGATTTCATGTTTTTCAAAAAAAAAAAAAAAGAGATCATAGACAAAACCGTTTCATTTAAAAAAAAAAATTACTCACTTCTCTCTTATTTGTCCCAATATTATATCAGCTTTTGTATTCAAACGTTGTAATAATAAAATTAGTAGAATAGCGTCGTGATCACCTGAAAACAAAAAAAAAAATACAATTTTGTTACAAAAAAAAAGTAATAAGATTGTGGATTTGTGTAATAGACATAGAGTAAAAACGAAAAAATTATAAATTGTATGTTACGATGATGAATGATGAATGATGGCAACATTTTTGAAAATGTTTTCGTTTATATCATAAATAAATAGTCGAAATAACAAAATGACCACTACCCATAGACATCCATAATTTCAAATACATTGTCTACCTCTAATCGACAAAGAAGGGGAGACACAGAAAAAGAATTATTTCCCTTCTTATGCATCCCCTCTTCCACCAATTCCACATCCCTTTTACATCCTTTCTTTTATAAGAGTGGGAAGGAGATTATGACTAAAATTAGTCCTCCATCACCACAATCATCATACTGTATTTGGAATTACTTCCACTTGACGTCTGTCTTCTGTGTGGTTGTGGTATTTCACTGAGCGAGGACAATTTGTGCAACAGATATCTTGCTGATGTCTACCACTGTTAAATGATGATAAAACAACTGTTAAATGATGATAAAACAACTGTTAAATGATGATAGAAACCACTGTTAAATGATGATGAAACCACTGTTAAATGGTGATAGAAACCACTGTTAAATGGTGATAGAAACCACTGTTAAATGATGATAGAAACCACTGTTAAATGATGATAGAAACGACTGTTAAATGATGATAGAAACCACTGTTAAATGGTGATAGAAACGACTGTTAAATGATGATAGAAACCACTGTTAAATGGTGATAGAAACGACTGTTAAATGATGATAGAAACCACTGTTAAATGGTGATAGAAACCACTGTTAAATGGTGATAGAAACCACTGTTAAATGATGATAGAAACCACTGTTAAATGATGATGAAACCACTGTTAAATGATGATGAAAACACTGATGATGACAAAGATGATGATGATAATGTTGATGATGACTCACCAGCATTAGACATGAAGTGATCAGGTAGACACGCAGCCAGCATGTCCGCTCGTGCCTTCGCCTGCGCCAGCTCTAATGCCCTGAGCTGCAGGTCTACAGAGCGGGTGGAGGCGCGTGACGCCTGCACAAGAGACCCTAACTCCGGTGGCGAAGCCCTAACTTCTGGACTGGATTCTTGTTGTTCTGGTCTTGGTGGTGACTCTGTTAATATTTATAATAGAGTTTGTTATATAACTTAAATGAAAAGTTCTTTTTTTTGTTTTTTTTTTTTTATTTAATTAATCTATATGTATAAATAAAATTAGTGTGTCTGTATGTAATATGAGGAAAAAATTGATATTTAGTATAAATGATTTATTTGAGTTGTTGTAAATTAAAGATCGTTTTTTTTTTATTTTGTCTGTTTGTTTGTTCCGGGTAATCTCCGGAACGGCTAGATCGATTTTGACAGGACTTTGACTGGAAGATAGCTTATGCACTAGAGAATGTCATAGGCTAGTTTTTTTTTAATTTATTTAGTAACCAATAATGTGTTACTCTATTCTAATATAATAAAAAGGAAAGATTTGTTTGTTCGTAGAGCTCTGAAACTACAAAACCGATATGAAAAATTCTTTCACAATTTTTTTTAATTCCGTACAAATAAAGTCGCGGGTAATTCCTAGTATACCTTGTTTGGTGTCCAATTGAGCTCTTAATTCATTGTACTGTTCAGTCATCTTGTGGACCAGCTCCCGGAACTTGACAATGGTAGCGTCTCTGTCCATTATCGTCTCCATTGCAGCTTCTCTCTCACGTACAGCCTTAAAATATTTATACACAAGTAATTTGTGTAGCTTTACATAGCCTATGTGTTCTTCTAGATCAAGGATCCCCAAACTATTTTGGACAAGTGATCCCCCTTTTACAAAATGAACTGTTACCTCAGACCTAAATGGTCAAATTACCTACTTTTAAGATCAATTATTATTATTAATAATTCTGACTTAGGACAATAGAAGACAGAGTGAGAATTAGCAATGCTTTAAGTTTGACATCGGACCAATTTGGGAATTCTTGTTCTAGACTGTTCTATATCTATGCCAAATGTCATCAAGATCTATTCAGCCGTTCTGGAGATATCTTCAGACAAACATTAATCCATATTTGTAATATCAGAATGTTTGTATGGATGGATGTTTGTTTGAAGGTATCTCCAGAACGGCTAAATACATCTTGATGAAATTTGGCATAAATGTAGAACATAGTCTGGAAGAACACATAGACTATTTATTAAGTTTTTTTTAATTCCGTGCGGATAAAAGCAAGTTTAGTTATAAGTCGCATAATAGTCTATGTATAAAAGAAATAAAAATATATATGTACAGTCGCACCCTGACATCATCATCATCAGCTCACTATACGTCCCCACTGAGGGGCTCGCCTACCCTAAGTTAGGGGTGACTAGGACATAGTCAACCACAGCCCAGTGCGAGTTGACTGCATACATATCTTTGAATTTCTTCTCAGATATGTGCAGCATCACGATGTTTTCCTTCATCGTAAGAACTTTGGATAAATGAACATATGTAAATCGAAAAACACATTAGTACATGGCGGGATTCGAACCCAGGATCTGCAGATTGCAAGTCAATTGCTTAACCCTTGAGCCACCGACGTTCTTTAAACCCTGAAAAGCTAGAGGCATTGTCTGGTCTCGACGGACATATATAAGCAAGAAAAACATCGCGATCTCCAGAATTGACTCCATCTAGAATATATTGAAGTTATTTTAATTCTCAGTATCCATCATATCCTCACCTCTCTGGTAGCAGCGTGCGCCATCTCCAATTCCTCGCGCAGGTCCATCTCCAGCTCTCTATTAGACTCAACCAGCTGCTCGTGCACCTCCTGCAGCGCCTCCAGCTCTGACACGTCCTGCTTTAGCTGTTCCACCTGGATATTTAAACAAAAAACACAAATAGAAGCAGCAGTGGTAGAAAAAAGCTAATCCAATTACACAAAGAAACCAGATAGTTAATATAGTCTTAAGAAAGAGCTTCAGAAATATAGAAAAACAAATTTTTGCCCGCGACTCCGTCTGCACGGAATTAAAAAAACCTGTATAAGTAGCCTATGTGTGCTTCCAGACTATGTTCTACATCTGACATATTTTATCAAGATCTGTTCAGCTGTTCCAAAGATACCTTCAAAAAACATCCAATGAAATCTAGACTTCCATCATCCAGACAATGAAATTTGTCACAGATGTAGAACATAGTCTGGAAGAACACATAGGCTAGTTTTTAAGTTTTTTATTTATTTCGCTCGGACAAAGTCACAGGCGAGAGCTAATAGGTTATATATGGCAAAAGAATTATTTATTTTGTCAAGTCTATATTCCTGGTCAGGTTATAAAGAACTACAGGATGTTTCACTTGTAAGTCTGTGATAATCTTGTTTAACAAAACTGACTCAATTTTATAAACAAACACTCCTAACAAAACCTAGATGTTTGGTCTTTTACCTGGTCTTCCAACGCCATCTTCTTCTCAGCCAGCTGTTCCACCATCTCCTCAGCACCGAGAGCCGCATCCACCTGCTCCCTGAGATCAGCTACCTGTGCCTCCAATTCCTCAACTCTGGCTGATAGCTTCTCTTTAGTACGACTCAGTTCTGCTATCTCCGATTTGTATTGTTCCAAATCCTAGAAAGGTTAATAAAAGATTTAAAAGGTAAGAAACAATTATTTCTTTGTTTTTTGTCCATTTATTTTATTTTAACTTTTTTACTATATTTCTTTCTTTCAATTATCATATGAGTAATTTTTAGAAGCGGAATGAGCTCCATCTAATGGCTTTAAAATGTGAAAACCACTAATTTTTTACTAGAGCGGTGTTGTAAGCTATGGGACGATTTATAAAATTCTCATGTCACAATGTTACCATACTCCTCCGAAACAGCTTGACAGATTTTAATGAAATTTTATATACATATTCAGTAGGTCTGAGAATAGACTACTATCTATTTTTATACCCCTAAGTGATAAGGGTTGTCCACTCCTAACCTTTATTTTTTCACAAAATTTAAATTAGAAATAATTTGTTACAAAACAACGTTTGCTGGATTAGATAGTGATCACAGTTTTCACAAAACACCTGAAAAAAATTTAATGGCCAAAGATATAATTTTACCTTGAGCTGCGCAGTGCCCTCCCCCCAAATTCTTAAACGCCCCACTACAACTAATATTGTTCTGCGCAGCGACTCGTACAAAGCTAAGAGCTAATATCTGAAAACTAAAATATGGTACCCACCTTATGCATCTTCTGCATTGCATGCTTATCATGAGCTGACAGATCTCGCAGACGAACCAACGTCTCCCTCAGCCTGACATTCTGTTGCTGGAGAGCTCTCATCTCGTACCCGGTGGCGCCCTCGCCCACTGCGTACGGGTGCTCTGGTTACCACGCGCACACGTTACACACTGAACAACGCGTGGACGGTTGAACGAATGAATGATGTGAACGTGGAACGAATTATGCCAACTACAGCTCAGAAGACTGACGCAGTCATGAATGAATGATTGAGATCAATGGAAGGAATGATAACTGACCCAATCTTGAGTAGCACGCGAAATAGGACGATGTTTAAAGAATGGAAGGAACGGAATCACCGAAAGAATAGAATGTACAGTCAAACATAGACGAATGAAACGCAGTTGTTAAAAGAGTGAATGATGAACGAATAGAGAATGGAATTAATGATGTAGACTGCTTATCTGAACAAAAGTACACGCGAATTGCAAGTAAAACGGGTAATTTTTGTTGAACGAATGGTGAACGAATTTAGCCTAGAGTATAAAATATGTGACGTATACGGGAATTGCACACAAGACAAGGAAAAGTGAACGATTTTTCAACGAATGGAATATAAAAAGTGGTCACACGTATGTTCACGCGGAAGTCCGATACATCAAGAATGAATGAATGAGTCGTAATTGGTGAGAGAACGAATGAAAATCGAGATCCGACATAAAAAGTTTTTTTTTTCAGGGAAAACATTAGATATTTTCCTATTTAGTTATAAATTTAAGCAAATAATATTCAACCGTCCACAACTACGAGTCAATAAACATGCTATCTCCCTCTAAATGTTTCTGTCTCAGTCTATCATAAACTATATATTTTTAATCTACAATTATTTTGTTTTTAATTGTATATTATTTTGTAAGCAATTATCCGTTCACTAGTTTACCACCTTATGACATAAAAAATTAAGTTTGGAATTTTAGTTGGCCAATTTTACTAAAAAAAAAAATGTCAAATTAAAAGACGTAATGATTAAATTTAACTTACATTCCTAATAAATATTAAATAACAATTTATATTATAATACAAATTAAAAAAGGCATTTAGATAACTTATAAATACTACAAAGAGATTTATTCCAAAAGTCATAGACCAGTGATTGTCAAACTTATTTCTTTCACCGCCGCCTTTGAAAATCAATTATATTTCAGAGCGCCCCTAATTTTTATTCAGCCCTAAAACTTAAAAACCACAATTTCATTATTTCAATGCCCCCATTTTTTGGGCCTCTTATCGCCGCCTCCTAGGTTTCAAACGCCTCCTCCATGGGGGCGTTATCGCCTACTTTGGGAAACACTGTCATAGACTATCAAATAAAATAAAGCAGCAAAGAATGTCATTGAATTGTCAGTTAAATAAAGTCAGTCGCAGAGGGAGATAAAAAAAAAACATGCTGCAAAATTATAAAAAAAGTTAAAACACAACACAAACAAAATATAGTATATATATATATACGAAATATGAAAAATATACATAATGTATATAAAAGAATATAAAGATGTTATACATACATGCATAAGTTGTGTAAATAATTCTAAAAAGATAAAAAAATAAAATAAATGTTAAGAATAAATATATATAAATATTATAAATTGGCTAAGAAGGTAACTAAAAAAAAATTTTTAAAAGATAATAAAAAAAACGTATAAATATAAAGAAGCGTTTGTGTGAAATGTGTGCCGTGTATATTATAAATAATACATAAATGAAGAATCAAAATTATTTTATCCATACAAAATCATTACTCATATCCGGTGGGTATAATCCAAATTAAATTATAAAAGCTCACAAGCGCCCCCCTGTCAACACAGGTGTAGGTGTTATGTATGTATGGACAAAGAAGGATGTCTAACCCGGTGAAAGGCGCTACTATCTACTATCAATTAGTTCTGCCAGAAAATATGTAAAATCTACATGGACATAGAAAATGACATCTTACTAATATTATAAACTAGCTTTTACCCGCGACTCCATCCGCGCGGAATAAAAAAAAATGCACACAAAATAAAAAAGTTCCTATGTCCGTCTCCTAGTTCTAAGCTACCTCCCCATAAATTTTCAGTCAAATCGATTCAGCCGTTCTTGAGTTATAAATAGTGTAACTAACACGACTTTCTTTTATTTATATAGATAAGATGTGAATGAATGGATGGATGTTTGTTACAAAGTATCTCCGGAACGGATGCATGGATATTGACTAAATTTATCACAGATGTAGAATATAATTTGAAACAACACATAGACTACTTATTAAGTTTTTTTTAATATACGCGGACGGAGTCGCTGTCAACAACTAGTAAAAGATAAAAATGACACGTTACAGTACGAACAGGATTTTGTGATATTTTGTCATTGACAGGGGGGCGCTACTGAGTTATAATAATTTAGTTTATTTTATTCCCTTCGAGTCAGATAACCTTGTTCTATTGCACAATATACAGAATTACGTATACTTCACAATTCGCAATTTTTCTAATTCTCAACTTCCACACAAAAAGGTAAAACAACATTTTTTTTTTAAATATTAAAGCAAAGGATTCACAAAAGTATAGATTTCTACTGTCAAAATCTTTACAAAAGATATATTTAGTATATCTGGTTTTTAAAACTAAAAGATTGAAGGCTTACAACATTTACAAGAACAGTAGAAGTCCAAAGTAATCTTTACAATAATTTAAAGTAAAATAATTTAATTTGGGCGTGGCTTAATCTATAAATGGGCGGAGTTTACTTACGTATATTCCCGCCAGCTTCCATCTCAGCTCTCATCAGCTGCAGATCTAATGTCGCCTCTTCCAATTTATCTCTGCACTGCTCCAATTCCATCTGCAACGCTTCAGCACGTTCTTCCGCCATCTCCTTGTCCAGTGCTGCCATCTCTGCTGCTTCTTGGAGTTCTGCTGTTTCTTCGTTATGTGCTTCTAACGCTTCTTGAGCTTCACGGACCTGATGGAAAACAGAGAAGTGTTGGCACTCTTGACCAGACATTTGGCAAGAGAGGTGTCAGAAAGCAGAAACATCTTTGTTATGTACATCCATTCTTTTTTTTATAATATAAGGTGGCAAACTAGCAGACGGCAACCTAGATTCGCCGCAATAGCGAGGCGACCGTTGCCCAAAGACATCCGCAAATGCAGATGCGTTGCCTACCTTTAATTAACGAAGAAGGGGACGGACAGAAAGAGGATATTTTTTCTTCCTATACGTCCCCTCTTCCACCAAATCCACTTCCCCTTCCCATCCTTTTCTTTATAGGAAAGGAAAGAGAACTAAAATTAGGCCTCCGGTACCACACTCATCAGACAGAAAACCAACCACCAACCAAGAGAAAATCAGAAAAACCAATTTTCAAAATTCTTGTCTGTCCCGCAAGTCAGTATTTGTTCCAAGTAATCTTGGTAAAGACTGCACCGATTGTGAAGAGACTTTTACTGGAAGAAAGCTGATATGTGAGGGAGTGATATAGACTATTTTTTTAATTCCACGCTCATGAAGTCTCGAGCAATAGTTAGTTTGTTTGTCTTATTTAACGTCTCTGAGACAACCAGACCTTACCTCCTGCTTAGCTCGTTGTAAATCTCTCTGCAGTTGAGCCTTGGACTCCATGATTTTGGTCTTGAACTCATTTGCTTGGTCCAATTGCAGACGTAATCTCTCCAACTCTCTAATCTTCTCTCTATCTTCTGCGCGTCTCACTCTGAGCGTCTCCAGCTTCTCTTTCAGATCTTCCACTTCGGATTTGAGATTTGTGATCTGTTGAAATGTTTTTTAAAGTTGTGTACATATTTATTTATATTAGAAATAACAATAATGGATAGTTAAATTAATATTTCTAATACATTTGAAGATAGCAACAGCAATCGAAAAACATACAAAGTAGATTAAGGATCAAATTTTGATTTCGATGATGGAAAGGAGCGTGTGAGCAAACCTCTTGCTGCGCTTGCATGTTGGCCAGCTTGTCTTCTACTGCGTTAGGAGCTGGTTGCGGGGAGGTCAGACTTTGACCCGGAGTGTATTGAGGGGTTAATGTCTCGACGAAATTAGTCTGAAAACATTCGTTTAGTTGATTGGGAACTACAGTCGAAATTATAAGCAAGAGTCACGACCGTCGAACTCCTTAAGCGAGAAACTTAGATTAGAGAGAAACCCGTATAAGCGAGTTTACTATTAGCGTCGCTTGGACTCTCGCTTATCCAGGTTCGACTGTATTTAATACAAAAAAACGGATGGAAATCGCCTAAATAATCTATAATAAGATAAATATGCACATCGAAATTTTTTAATATTTCCAATAATTAATCAAAATCTATTTTTCCAATACGACCCTGTCAAAAAATCAATTAATGGGACTGGTCCATACAGTTTTAGGACAGAGTCGGATTCGAAAAAAATAATTTACAGGTACCAATTAAAATAAATAAAACAACTTTAACTAGAGTAATAAATAGCTTCGAGGTTATACCTCAACAAATGACGCTCTCTTTGTCAGATCCGGTGAAGTTGCTCTTTCAGTAGTCGGAGATGTATACGACGTTAGAGATTGTCGACTGCTCGCTAGAGATGTCCTGGAGCTGAATCAAATTTATTATAATGGTTCCACCGTATAAATACGTGCATAGAAAAATATTGTCATCCCCTTCATTTTTTTTCAAAACAACAGAGACAATTTAAAAAAAAAATTGTTTCGTGACAGAATTTTACAATTAAATTTTATAGCCCAAAAATACGACTCTGTCACAGATTATCAATTTCTATGTTGCACAGTCTTGGCATCTATAGCTTAAAAATCCGTATATCTAAGTAAGCTATTTTAAATTAGTTCTAGCAAAGGAGAGGAATAAATTCCGTCATTGTTTCCGTCCAAGTACTACTACAGACCTTCCAGACTAGAGTTAATAGGAACTTACTGAAAAGTGCACCATCTTTTGATTTCACAACTTAACATCAGGCGGTGCGTGGTCAAGCGGTATGTTATTTATAAATTATAAAAACACTAGTATGTCATCAAATGTACATCAAAATTGTATATAAAACATATTGGCAAGGCCAGCCTTAGTGTAGGACGCGGTAGGGCGCGGTTGGGCGACCTCCCAGGGCACTGTACAAAAAAAGGGGCCAGACCTATCCGCCACTATCCACCATATGTATAGTAAAAAAAAGAGTACCCTAAAATTGATACTGGTTGAAAAGATATGATAATGGCACTGATGTGATAACCCACCTGTCAACTTTATGAACATATTTTATTGTACAGTATGCAAAACAAAAAACCGTGAAAGCACAAAGATTAGTCATAAAGGATATATTTTTAAATTGATCCAACCAAAAACCACAAAAGCAACCAAACCCAAATATACCACAACCATTTTATATTTAAAAAAATGTGAGCAGTCATGGAACGCTTGGCAGATGTGAAACATCGTGTTTGTACAAGCAATATGCATAAAAGATAACATTATTAAAAAATATATATATTGTTAGGACTGTTGAGGGTAGCCACACAAAAAAAAGTTTTATAAGGAAGTATGCGCTGCTGCTCGAGGCAGTCTCTTTCCATCCGTCATTGCGGAACGTCTGACATTTTTGTTTACTTACGTTCGGTTTGAGTTTATACTACAGCGAGGATTATTATGAAGTAGAGTTAAATTCACTGTTTCGCTGTTAGTTTAATTCTTTTAAAATACTTTTGCATCAAATATCTTACAATATGTATACCTCAGTATAGCGTGGCGACGCTTGCCGTGGCGACGGCAAGCGTCGCCACGGCAACAATTCGGTTTACAAGTGAGCCTATAGATGTTTCACATCAAAACGACAACAAACTTTTATCTGGATAAATATGGTAACAATTATGATAAATGTGTTGCCATCTTTACCGTCATAAAATGTATGGTTAAAATCATGCAACGTCAAGCATTGTTAATAGCCCAGTAACATATTAAAATTTAACTAATTTTACTGGCGATACAAAAAAAATAATATATATACATGTATTTAATCTTTCGTAAGGCATTACAGTATAATAAAAAAAAAAAATAGCACTATTATTTTGCCGGCGATGGCGATCTCAAGTGTCGGAGGAAACATCCCACTTTAGGTCACTGCTCCAGCTACCTATTTTGAAGTAATTTTCTTTGGTTCAAATTTTTGACTCAACTATTCATATACGAAAAAAAAATCACTAGTAATGGCAGAGCTATACCGAAACTTTTAAGATTAGTTCACCTTGAATGTCCTTCAACAATTTTAGCTTAAATCTATTGAAAAAAAAAACTACGTCATTAAACGTAACTATAAAAGAAAACACAACACTATTACTTTAATAAAAAAAACACGTCTGTAAAAAACTGAAAATTAGGCTTAACTTAGATCAACATAAATGGTATAAAAATACTAATTTAACACTATCCTTATATATATAACAAACCACCATATTTTTAGCTGCCATTCAAAAGTAAAAAATATAGACTATAAAAGCATTGACAATTGTGCAAATTAAATTACAGTATTCAACATATTCCAAAATATATAACAAAATTGTGCAGCACAAATGCAACGTGAAAATAATGTACAACACGGTGCAGTAACTGATTTCAACATAAGTGATATATTACATCAAATAAAACACTATAATAATATTTTCAATCTGTTATGTTGTAACATAAAACATATTAAAAAACTTGAGAGGTGTGTTGGGACACCCGGATGGAACGAAGTTCCTTTCAATTAATTAGTGAAGGAACCAATGTTTATTCTATGAATAAAAAACTTAAGTCTTCACAAGAAGTACATTTTATTTCTATGAATTTTCGTTATATATTGTCACGTCGTTGCCATGGTGATATAGCAAAAAGTGTCGTGACAACTTTTCGTAAGAAATTTTCCGTCTAGCCCCCTTTCACAACGCGCGATAAGGAACTTCGTTCCAAGAAACACTAAGTGTGTACATATTACAGTAAAAAAATGTTCAACATAGTTGTTTACTGTACAAATTCTATGTTACAACATAAAGCAAGTATACTGTGGCGCAACATAGTGCAGTAAAACAACTACATATGTACAATATGTTGCTGTAAACAATATTTACCTCGACATTGACAATGTGCCGGCCTTCGTCTGGGCCGGGGACGCCTTCCTCCGCACACTTCACAGGGCATTCACCAACAATGTTAGATTTTACAATTATGTTGAACATAACACATATGGAACGCAATGGTAGCACATAACATAAATAAAGTACAACTATTTACAAATGACCAACATAGAATTGGTATATGGATTTTTTATTAGAATAATTTTTTTAAACATATTTCTGAACACTTAAAGCACTTACACCACTAAAATAAAAACATTATTTAATAATTTATGTATCAATCTTTTTTATATAAATATTCTCGAAATAAAAATTAAATAATGAATATTATTTCACCACAGTCTTCGCAATTTTTTTTGTGGTGTAAATGCTTAGAAATAATATTAAAATAATAATTTAAAAAAAAAACATACTTTTCTTTAAAAATAAATATCGTAATTTTAAAATATACGAGTAATAACATAAAAAAGCAAGTAAATTTAACAAGGACAGTATGAAATTTTTACGCCACAAAAATTATAAAAACATATTATTTAATAAAAAAAAACATAAATATAAATGGGATAATATAAATAACTAAGGGATATAGCAGCTATTATCATATACGATTTGAGAAACAAGATGAGTTAATGCAAGTTATGCTTTTTAAGTTTAAACCAAAATAAGATCCAAACCAGGGATTCCCAAAGTGGTCGATATAGAACTTAAAGCATTGCTAATTCTCACTCTGTCTTCTATTGACCTAAGTCAGAATTAATAATAATAATAATTGATCTTAAAAGTAGGTAATTTGGCCATAGGGGGTCTGTGGTAACGATTCATTTTGGAATAGGGGGTCGCTTGTCCAATATAGTTTGGGGATCCCTGATCTAAACTTTGTAAACAAAGCATACGACATAAAATCATGAAATTCTAGTTAACAATTCTTTAACATTAATTGATTTAAAAATGTCTATTTTTAACCATAAACGAGAGTCAATGTTCGTTCCCGGCTAACAAACTCCATAAGCGATACTCTAGTTACAGAGAAACCTTTACAAGTTAGAAAAATATCTCTGTCCCTTGGACTCTCGCTCATCTAAGTTCACTTGTATATCATACACATTTGACTATAAAAATCTTGTCAATTCGAAAACTGTGGAAATCAAAGTTTGAAAGAGAATGTTACAAGATTTTAAATCTTGATTTGAAATAAACTATACTTGCCACTGTTTACAAAGTTTTGATTTTAATTTGGTACGAACTATACTTGTCTATCAAAGGTTTTCAAATATCTTTGCGGCTCAAAACTTCGTACGAGTCGCTACGGAAAACACAATTTTAAGGAAGCTGCCAAGATATTTGAAAATAATAATATAAAGCCTATATATATTATTATTGTGAGAAGCGAAGCGAGTGCGCTACGTTATAGTACTTACGTGGTGGGCCTAGACCTCTGCGCGACTGTTATACTAGCCAGGAACAAAACATACTATCAGTCTATGTTATGTCAATCATACTATAAATCTATATGTTATAGAAATCCAATGCAGAGGCACTTGTCTTACATATTGCCATCCCTTACTGATAAATGAGGAAAGACAATATTTAATACAAGTGCTTCAACAGTCGAATTCTACGGTTATAAAAGTATGACAAAGTTATCTGAGACGGTGAGAGGCGCTGCTATCGCGGTTAATTCTGTCAGAAAATATATAAAACCTACATGGGCATAGAATATAACATAAAAAAAGAAGACAAGTCAGCTACAGTACATTGATTTTGATGCTATTTGACATTGACAGGGGAGGCGCTAGTCAGCTGTCATAATTTCGTTTTACTTCCCTTCCCACCGGGTCAGATAACTCTGTCCATCTATGTATGTGAATAGAAAAAGATTTATTCTTTGAGTCTTGTAGTCTCTGAAAGAACATCAACCTGCTCTTATCCCGATTAAGGGTCGGCACAGTATGTACTCCTCCATACATCTCTATCAGCGGTCATATCTGAATTTATCCCCTTCTTACTTATATCCTCTTTCACACAATCCATCCATACTATGAAATACATACATATATGAAAGAACCTGACATGTCATTATAACTTGAATGGATTTAAACGTCCAAGTTCGAACCACCATGTACCATTATTAGACGTCAAACTTATATGAAATTCTCCATTTATAGTTTATCTATGTATAGTGATTTCTTAGCTTTTTTATCGAAGGGAAATCTTTGAAAAAGACACCCTGCCTTATTGGGGCAAAGACAAGGTTATGTTAGATTTCTACTTACTAAAACCCTATCAGTGGCCAACCTCAAACACAACTGAGTGATCCGGTCTCTAATAAAACACACCGGGACAAGTAATTTGTTATATCTGTTTCTATTCACATTAATTATTAATACTCACAATATGAAATGTGTTCAAATATTACATAATGACTTTCCCTTAAAAATTCAGTGAAATGAAAGAAAATAACTAAATCACACTTACACTTATGTAACTGATTGGTAAAATTTTGAAGATTTTTTTTATATAAATAAAAATAATCTCTACTGAAAATATAGCAGGGGTGGCCAACTAGTTGATCGGATTATTAGCATTAGTAGTTATTCTTCAAGCTGTAGATACCTGATCTAATAAAATTGGCCACCTCTGTATTAGTATATGAATTTACTGACTATATTACTAGACCTAGTACACTAGAAAAACACATTAAAAACAAAAATACTGTTAATAGTGTGCATTATTATAAAGTTTCATTTACACATAATCCGGAATCGTACGAAATACGTTCGGCAGTCGCTACAAAGCGAGACAAACGTATTTCTCATAACTTTGCCTTCTGTAGCGACTGCTTAACGTTGTTCCTACGATTCCTGAGTATGTATAAATGAACCTTAACATTATTGCCATCCCTTTCAATCCCTTTAAGAAGAACAGAGATAGCTATAATATGTCATGACAGTTCAAATTCTCACAATCGCAATGAAAATAAACACAAAAAACAAATGAATAGCACTTAAACATTTATAAAAAAAAATAGCTTGACAGCTGTCATCTTAGCAATTTATATTTAGAAACTGGCAACATTACTCTGTGATATAGCAACACTTTGAATATTGAATAGATTACTTGCATCATATATGCAATATGTACTATGTACCGTTTGATCCTTATGTGTCCATCCGGACTTGTAGTCAACACTTGTGGTCGAGTACTTTAATATAAAATATTAATCTTGTTAATAACCAATAAAGTGATTTAAAATATATTAATTTGTAAAAATAATTTTTAACTAACACAAAAGTGGCATTTTAAATAAACTTCCATCTGAAACGTTTCACAAAAAAAAACACAATAGAAGCCTATAGTCCTAGATATAGGAACCTCATTTAAATTTAATTTTTATTTTTTATTATAACATCTTAATACTAAAATTAAATTAAACTAAATCAACGTAAATTTTTGATCAACTTTGCATTTGCTAAAACTAAAATTCCTCAACCTTATTTTTTCAAATTAACCCTTTCAATCAAATTGTTTTCAAACCTTGGACTCATGCAATAAATAAACCAATTTATCTGTTAAAAAAACCATCAATGTATCCTTTTTTATATTAAATTCAATGTCAACAAAATCTTTCTAATCTATATCTATATATATAAAAGAAAGTCGTGTTAGTTACACCATTTATAACTCAAGAACTGCTGAATCGATTTGACTGAAAATTGGTGGGCAGGTAGTTTAGAACCAGGAAACGGACATAGGATGATTTTAACTCCGTTTTCTATTTTATATTCCGCGCGGACGGAGTCGCGGGTAAAAGCTAGTATTATATAATGGCTGTCGCATGCACCTTCATCAGCGAAATTGAAAAAAAAACTTAATTAGTAGCAATGTTTTCTTCCAGACTATACTACATCTATGCCCAATTACCGTGAGATCCGTCGACCTGTTTTGTAGTTACCATCTAACAAACATTCATCCATCTAAACATTCGCATTTATATTTTGTTTTTATATCAAAAGGCAAACGAGCCAACGGCCACCTGAATTCGCCAAAATATCGAGACAACCTTTGCCCATAGACATCCTCAATTGCAGATGCATTGCTTACCCTCAATCGACAAAGGAGGTGAAAACACAAAAAGAGAATATTTAACCTCCCTATACATTTCCTTCTCCATCAAATCCACCTCCCCTTCGTATCCTTTCCTTATAAGAAAAGGGTGGGAAGGGAAAGATGACTAAAAATTAGGCCTCTGACACCACACTCATCGGACGAAACGCGGAATTACTTCCACTTCACGCCAGTCCTCTGTGTGGTTGTGGTATTTCACCGGGCGAGCCGGCCAATTTGTGCAACTGAAGTTGTTGTTGTTGGTGTCTTCCACTGTCTCTGTCTTAGCATATCAATTCTATTAAATAGTTTTGATACCATCTACTTAGACGTCCTTTCCCCATAGTAATAATTTTTGATATTGAATAAACTTAATAAAGAGAAATTATTTAACTAAATATAAAAAAGGATACATAATTTCAATGTAAAACAAACTCATCAAAACATATACAACCAATTCTTATTCATAAAAACCATTTCAAACGTATCATTTTAACATACCTGCTAAGTCGCCGGTTACTAGAAGACTTTAAAATAGATGGTTCCTCCGTAGATGTTGTCATATCTACGGGATTATCATCTCCGTCCAAAAGCTGGATTTGTGTGGGACGTACAAAAACGCCATAATTATCTTCACACTGAAATGTATGCATCAAACAACTGCGTAAATCTTTCTAATGTAAATGTTAAAGTTTGGACGTATTTTTGGATATTGGTACCATATAACAAAATAATTACAATGGATTCGGATCAAATTTGAAACAGAAGTTTGGCTATGTGCTTCTTTGCAGTAATTGCAGTAATTTTCTCAAATATTTATAAAAATTAAAATTACTTACACGAAAATAAGCATGACCACGTAGTGTACCATTATTCTTTCCCTTAGGTTCATCCAGTATCACTCCAACCCATCTTCCCGAAGCGAAAGTCGGGTACCCAACATATGCCACAGTTCCCTTTACATCCTTAGCAACGAGAATAACCCGCTGACCAAGTGACAAGACTTTATCCGTCATGATTAATGCTTATATCTGATCTTAATACTGAAAATTAATCACAAATCTTCAGGTTTACAGTACAGTAGAACAAATTAAATAACTAAATCCATGAATACCTTATTTGTAAGACGTATTAATTATTATTATTCTTAGGCCTTTAGTTGCCTAGATATATTGGAAAATAAACATTGTATTACTAACGTTAATAACATAAAATTTCTGGCTTTTATTTTGCAAAGATTATTGAATTTTTGCGAAAGTAACATGAAATTCCTTGCCAAGAAAAACTTAACTGTCAAACGTCAAAATAGTGACTAACTTTTACGCCTTGACACCTATTTAATTTTGCCAGCTTCTAGCCTTTTTGCCTATTTTTTATTTTAATATTTAATGTGATATCTCGAAATCATCTATATCTATAAAAGAAAGTCGTGTTAGTTACACCATTTATAACTCAAGAACGGCTGAATCGATTTGACTGAAAATTGATGGGGACGTAGCTTAGAAGCAGGAAACGGACATAGGATAATTTTTATCCCGCGCGGACGGAGTCGCGGATAAAAGCTAGTTTAAATTTAAATCATAAGATTACCACAGCGCATAAACTCTGCAGCTAGCGATTTCTTTGACTATTACCCTGTTATCCGTGCTATTTCTTGCTTATTGGTGTACGAAGTATTCGGCTAAAACTAGCAAGTATTAAGTTCTCAGAGAAAATTTCTTTTTAAGTTATTGTCTTTTTCTTATTGCTGATAAAGCTCACATTATACATTTTCCTTTTTCACATCGATTTTAGGTGATGGTGATGCCACGACGAGTTAATTCATCGTTAGATTGCTGTACGACGTACTTTTTACATTACGTATTGATGTAGTTTACGTCACGAAACTATGACGTCATGCCTGCGAATATGCAAAACTATATGCACATATTTACGAACGGTCAAGAGCGATAAGCTAGCAATAACAACCGGCAAACATCTTGTCTGGAGACAACGAATGTTCTAGTTCTAGGTTATAACAAGTTATGTCAAATAAAGAATCGCAAACTGCTTTCTAACAAGAATTACGATATTGAAAGAAGCAAATAATATATGCACATAAAATTTTTTTTACCATACGAAACCGTAATAAATGGTATGAGTTAATGTTACGCAAAACTGTGAATTGATTTAATAAAAATGTTGCAATCAATTAAAATATTGTGAAAAATAGAGGAAGAGTTTATTTCGATTTTTATCGTAATTTTCTACAGCAATCTGACCTCACACATTGCAGCTAAATCGAGGTCATGACTCACGAGACCATAATGCAGAGCCCTGTTTGCGCACAATCCTTCTGGAAATGGAATATATTAATATTTAATATCAAAAGCAACCATATCGGTATTGAAAATAATTGTACGCATAATATAAAATTATTCACTCAATGGAAAATAAAGATATATCACAAATAATCGTAAAGTACTACTGGCTGTTTATAAAAAATGCAGAACATGAACCTTGAATAAAAAATAGGGGTTACAATATTTTTTTTATTACCACCTGTGAAAAATAAAGACCCGTTGTTGGAGAGACCCACTTTCACAATTCTGTTTTACCTGTACCGTTATGCGCCAACAGGGCGGAAATGTGATTATAGATAAGCTTCCTGGTTTGTTAACGTTAGAATTAATTATTTATATACTGCAAGTACACACTTGTCAAGGTAAATTATTGCAGAAAAGGATATTTGCTTGTGAATTAAATCTTGACACTAACAAGGTGAACATCGGTAAACACCACGTTACGCAGTGCATATGAAATGAAGAGACAGATTTACAAAAACATGTTTATTATTAATTGAGACATCACATATTCCAGCAATTTATATTTACGTAATAATATAAAAGGAAAAACAAAAAATTGATTATACTATTTCGTTCGGCGATAATTTGCAACTAAAGCTGTCTGACACGTTGAGACGGCGTTGTATTCAAAAATATCCACATTTTATATTACATTAGGTGACAGCAAGGCACAGGGCGCGGGCCGCAAGGCCTTGTCCATTAATCTCTGTAAACATCGATGCTTTCTAGATACATTTTCCTTTAGGGTTATAATGCGCACAATCTCATTATATTATATAGAACTATGATGATGTCACGATGAGAACATGTTATGTGTTGGGGACGCGGGAACTTAGAAGCCGTGCACTTTGAGTTGTTCCGGTTTCACGAGCCCCGATTTAGTGAGCCACTGACAAATATTCTCTCGCTGGTCGCCCTGCAGCTGCAGTACTTCGCCGTACTCCGGATGCTCCACGACGGTTCCGTTGCACGCAAACTCCTTCTTGCATGCCCGCACGATTTTCTTCAGGTCATATTCCGATGACAGGCCTTGCACCGTTGTCAGAGTTTTGCGCCCGTTCCGCTGCTGGATCCGGACATGGACTAGTCCATCTTGTACATCGTCTTCCGAGCTTTTGATAGCATCGGCGAATGGGTCGAATGTGTTGAGATTCTGGATGGACATACGATTAAACGTAGCTCTCTTTGTTTAAACAAAACGCTGCGATACGACGCACGAACACCAAAAACTGTCACTGATAACCGCTAGTTGTGTTATGCCCGCAGACAGTGCAACGACCAATTTACGCAAACTCCAAAATGTAATGGCGGATTATATGGCGACTGCTCCAAAAATGCGATTGTCACGCGGAGGCGGAAATAATTATCGATCAAAACCATAGACAAATGCTGTCTTGTTCTCTCTTGAGCACAGATAAAAAAAACAATACCGATTATCGGTTTATAAAAACATTAAATATTTTAGCCTTTTAATTGTGCATATAATTTCGGCACATAATCGTCATATTTTGCAAAATAGAAATTTCCAGCAACTGGTGAACCCAATTGAAATTGCTCAGCAAATCTAGAAATTGAGAATTTTCCTCTCTTGTCACCCGAATTATTTGGGAGTTTTGGCACTTTCGTAAAATCACATTTTTCAGCTTGTTTGTAAACTAAAAATACATAACGATGTAAACCGGTTCCTTTTGGAGGACCAGAACCAATATAATCAGAAAGTACTTCACCTTTATTCAAATCACCGCCATAAATGTTGCCAACCAACCAATGGTGCCATTCACGAAATTTTGGATTTTCGCGGCTTGGAGCATCGGGATCAACAAGAGCTAAAGTGTAATATTCACCTTCTTTAGCTGCCCATCTAACCGTAGGACGATCTTTTACTTGTTTGGGCGTTAATTCTTTACCAATATCAACTTTCACACCGCTTGGATATTGGATGTCTAACGTTTCAGACGGAGCAACGTTAATAACGTCGGGTACCACACAGTGTTCCTGATAAAGTTTCAGGATAGACATTATTAGAGTGTTTCAAAAGTTTCAATCACGCTTGATCAAATAACAACCAAATTATTATAATACGTTAAACGGTTGCCGGGAGACATCAACATATACGTTCTTTTGTTTTCTGAACAGATAAATAAATTCATCAAAGATTTTTTTTCTCATATTTTAGTTTATCTAGTTTCCATTACAAATAATATGAACACATCTTTACTTGGGTATTAAAATAATAAATAAAATTACTTAAAACCGGGGAATTTTATATCCTACGAATTTACACGACAGCAACTATGTACTCTTTAATTTGTGATTTCGTTGGCGCGCTTTTTAAATCATCACAAAATTTCAATGAAAGTTTACATCATATGAAAGCCACGAAAAAAAATTACATGATGTTTCAGTTGTGACCTTCTAATAATTCACGCTCGTAAGCCAGAGGGGTAGGCAGAAATTACACATTCTCCTTTGGAAAGGTTTTATAGGAAACTTATACAACATAATAGCTTTTGGCTCATTTCTTGTTTAAAGAGAAATCAGCTGTACTTTGATGGCTCACTATTAACAATTGAAATACCTCAAAACTTTCCACATTAGGTATCTCTGATACTTCAGAGAATAAAAATTAATGCATTTACATTATGCCAGTACAATCAGACAGTAGCGCTGTCCTGGCATGGATTGTTAGTGTCTACATTGTTCGAGTGGTATGCCAGTGCTGATTTTGAGCGCTACTGTCTTACTGTACTGGCATAATGTGAACCAGGTTATTCTAAAAGTGAACAAACTATGAAATTTCACAGTAAACGGCCAAGTTTATTGTTACATTTTATTGATTAAGATATTTTGAATATAGATCAAAGGTTTACAATGTAATAGAAAAACACAATTTTTCAGGTACTTCATTTATTCAGCTGAAATGCAAGGATAGAAAATTATTTAGTCTTTGTAAAAATTGTACTAACATTATATTAATACTTTAATCATCTTATTTTAGTTTAGCTTCAGCGGTAAGTGGTTGTATTATTTTTCGACTTAATTTATCTTCTTTGAGTTGCAATACAATTTTCTCTGTATTTTTTACATCTTTACACAGATTGTTAATTCTTTTTTCTCTCTCTTGAAGGTCTGTGATGAGACTGTCCATTTCCTTCTTCATAATATCAACATCATAGTCGATATTTTGATATTTAGGTTTAAATTTAACTTTGGAAAATGATTCTAATTGTAAATTTAATATTTTGTTTTCTATCATTGAAGTTTTTTGATCATATTCTGCACACTTTTTACCAAATTTTTTACGCGTTTCAACAACCACGTTCATTATATTTTCACATTTTTCGTGTAATGTTGGTTCTTTCATATCTAAAATAAAAATAACTTTTATTGAAGAAACTGCAACTATCAGTAAGTAAAATTGGTTCCAAAAACTTTTGAAAACTTACCCATCTTTTATATATTTAGAATTGAAATCTTAGCTTATCATAAGTACTAACATTTAATTAAATAGGAACTATATTAACTGAATTTAATTATTCGAATTCATAATAGGTAATTTTAATAGGAAAGATAGTTTTTGTCGTTTAACGGAAAACTTGCCATAAAAATAAAAACCTTATTCTATATTGTCTACTTCTTAGTCATCGACTACGAAAACCATCAATCATAGAAAAACTTTACAACAGAATAATGTTGATTTTTTTCGCGCCTCAGTTAGATTTTCTTTAAAAATCTTTGTTGAAATTTAAGAGCAATGAAAAAAAAATCAAAGTTGAAATACATTTTTTATTTTACATTTCTAAATATATTTAATTTAAATCGTTATTAAACGAATCTTTACGAATCTAAGGTGTTTCAATACGAACTGACGTTTTAATCATTCTCATAAATTCTTGTACGGAAATCTGAAATTATGTAAAAGGTACATTAATTTTGTACTATAATAAATCCAATTAAAAATGGTAGAGTAATTGTTCATACAAATCCGTCGAAGTCTTTGTCTGCATCATCCATAATTTCCTCTATTTCTTCATCGGTAAGACCAAATCCCAAGATTTCGGAGACTCGCTTCACATTTTCAAAGCTAATGAAACCTACGGTTTTAACGATATAAATAAATCAACGTTACAAATAAGATCATTTTTCAACGGAGATGGATCCACCAACGAAAATTATCTTTTTTTAAAAATGAAATTGAATAATTATGAAGGAAGTGACAACTGAAATGATAAATGATATAATAATAGATCGATCTAGCCTGGTGCGCCCCCACATAAAATGGGATAAGGTCAGGGGGGAGGTGATGATGATAAAAAATATGTACGTTATTGTCATAACTAAGATCTCAATTTACCGCAGTCACCGTCATCAAAAAGGCGAAAACTCTTCATAATATCCCCGTCGCTGTCTAAAGACATTATTTTTCTCATAATAGCTGTTTCGAAATTTTCAAAACTCAGCTTTCCTGTTTGATTTTTATCAACTCTATTTATCATGTGCTGCAACTCCTCTTTCGTGGGTTCGTAACCTTTAAAATAGATTTTGATTACATTATTATTTACTCGTTAAAAAGTTTAAATGTTTTTTTTCTCTTTTGCCATAGTATGTTGCTACTTTTATGCATTTTATTAAAATCAAATTATAAAAGTGGGAGGAGAAGAAAAATTTATGTTAAGTAGCGACTTTGGCTATGACAGTCACCAGTCACGGTCGCGGTGCATCGAAAATGAAACTCGCATTGCTTATAGAAATCTTAGTAGTGCGTGCTCTGTATAAGTTAGTAGCGTATCTTGTCGCGTCCGTGGGAAAGGGTCTTAAATCTTAATAAATCAAAAAGAGATCGTAAATAATAAATAAGTAATTAAAAATACCTACCCAAAGCTTTTATCGCGACACGAAAGTCATCGGCTTTTATTTTTCCTTCTCCCGTATGATCGAGTAAATTAAAAGCATCGCGCAAATCCCTTTTCTGAAAGAAAAAATAGTTGACTAAGCCTTGAAAATATACGGCGAGTTTAGGAATATAGTGGTTTTGTAAGAACCTGCTGTTCAGTGAAAATTAAACGAGCTGAAACACTTTTCTCTTTTATTTCCTGTTCTGTTTCTTCGTCTTCAGGTTCTACTTTAGGTTGTTCAGTAGTCATTTTTATCTGAAACTAAAATTGTATTGCTATCTTTATTTTATTTAGAAAATCTCGAATAACTTATATTGACGTATGAAATAATTTTGACACGTATTATGGAGATTTGATGTAAATTATTTTTTATATTTGGTTACCTTGGTTTCTCTTAAGTTTCTTTGCAATTGTGCTACTGGTTAGTCAGTAACCATAGAGATTTGACGTTAAGCAATTTTCTAAATGGCAACATAGCCGCCCGCCATAATTTTGTTTAGCCGAATTTGAGGTTAAAATTGTTGTAACGACGCCGTCCTTGTTTTTGTTGAAAACTAGTTCGAAAATATAACAATCATGAAGCTTGTAAGATTTCTGATGAAATTGAGTCACGAGACTGTGACAATCGAGCTTAAGAATGGTAGTGTCGTCCATGGCACAATCACAGGTGTGGATGTTGCGATGAATACACATCTAAAAGCTGTAAAAGTAACATTGAAGAACAAGGAGGAGTTGCAATTGGAAACACTAAGTATACGTGGTAATAATATAAGATATTACCTGTTACCGGACAGTCTGCCTATCGAAACTTTGTTATTAGACGATGCACCAAAGGGTCGTGGTAAACGCGAAGGTTTCCCGAGAGGCGGTGCTCGCGGCGGTCGAGGCAGAGGCCGCGGAGGCCGAGGCGGACCAAGAGGCGGCCGCGGCGGCAGAGGCCGTGGAAGACGATAACTTAATTTGTCTAGTTTGTAAGATTCAAAAGTATGTGATTATATTTTGGACCACCATTTGAAGTTCTTTCATTTCGGGTAAGATGGGGTAAATCTTGAAATATCAGGTTTTATTTTACTTCAGTTACTACTAGAACATTCTCATTATTTTTTGTATTTATTTTAATCAATATAAAGAGACAATAATTTTTACAAGTCAAGTCATTAAACAACTGTTGCCAAATCACTACTTTTACATTTAAATCTCAGAGTAATGCAGTCAAAATTGATTAACACCATAGAAAAGACTGAAATATTCAGTCCTGGTAAAATTTAAAAGCATTAATGTGTTGTTTTTAAGGCATTTCAGCAATGGTGTCTAGCTGGGATTTAGTTTTGCTATCCAATGTCGTAACCAATGTTTTATTATGCAGTTTTTACTGTAAAAACTATAGAGTTAACTATACATACATTCTAACAAAGTATTGAGCGTTTTATTTTTTTTAATGACTGATCTTGAGTTTTGCACTGTGCAGTGACCTCCCCTGCATCATGTTAAACCCCGCTATAAAGCCACCAAGATATTTGAAATCACCTTAAAATTCATTTTATAAAGTAGTTTATATTATACTTATATTTCAATGAAATTGTTCTGTCCCATGAAAAGAGTTACATCTCGTGAGAGATTTAACTTTTTTTGTCGGATAGATCAAAATATGTTTGTTACATTTAGAATAAGTGGTGAAATAAAGTTTTTTACAGCAGTAAAGCAACTTATCTATTAAATATACTTGTAAACTAGAAGTAAGCAAAACAGTGAGTCTACATAAAAATAAAAATAATAAAAAAATATCAGTTTTTAATTACCCTTCATAGTTGTGCCTGTTGACATACTATATGTCCAGGAGTGTATGACCAAGATTTCAGAAAAGGCAACCCAAAAGATATTCTCTCAACTAGCTATTGTCCGCCTCTCAGTTTAAATTAAAAACTTAATCAAGTAACGTATGTGTTCTTCCAGATTATTATTATTTATTTATATTCATTTATTCACTTATTATCTATATAATACATTTTATAAAAAAAATTAACAAAATATATTATATAAAAAATAGTATACCACCGGCTGCGGAATCCCATTACTCAAACAACCAGTGGTGAGGGCTACAGAGACAGGAACCTCCTCACTATGCGCGCGGTTTCTAAAATAACTGCCTTTTGTATCAGGCCCTTAATCCAACTGTTTAGCGAGAGCTTCTTAAGATGTTGGTCGAAGCTCTTCGCTATCAGTCCATTCACCGATACGACTATCGGAATAATGGTAGTCGATTTCATACGCCACATGGCGGTAATCTCGTGAGCCAAGTCTAAGTATTTTAGTAATTTTTCTTTTTCAGCTAGTAATTTTTATTTTTCAGCTTTATTATTTATTATTATTATTTTATTTATTTATTTACAATACAATAATAACCTAAAATAGAACTATGTCCCACAAAATTATATAAAATAATTTGACTGTGGGATCAAAAAATTTAATTTAAATTTAAATTGATATAAAATAAAATTAGATAAGTATGATAATTAAAATTAAAATAAATTTAATTTAAATTTAAATTAATTAAAATAAAATTAGATAAGTACGATAATTAAAATTAAAATAAATTTAAAGAAAGTATAATGAAATCAGTAATGAGAAAAGAAGTTATGGCAATGAATGTAATAAATATTTTTGAGCTTTTTTTTAAATTTCCCTTTGATACTTTCATCCGTAATGACTGCAGGTAAACTATTAAATATATACGGTACACGTTTTTTAAGAGTTCGGTCTCCATATATATTATGTACCCTGGGCACCATATATTTACCTGCAATCATTGCTCGGGTATTGTAGGTATTACATATATTTAAAAAAAAAGATGTATGCTCACGATTGTTAACTGCAATTAAATATTTATTGTTCTACATCTGTGCCAAATTTCATGAAGATCTGTTGAACCGTTGCGGAGATACCTTCTAACAAACATCCATCCATCTAAACTTTCGCATTTATACTATTAGTAAGATAAATTGAATACTGTTGTCTTTGAGACAATTTCAGTAGGATCCTAGAAATATTTAAGATGGCATATAGAACTGTACAAACAATGATTTCCTTCAGAAATCTAAACAAAGTGTGCATATGAACTAAGACAGACTTAACAGTGATAGATGCCATCAACAACATCTGTTGCTCAAATTGGCCGGCTCGACCGGTGAAATTTCAAAACCACACAGAAAACAAGTGTCCAATGGAAGTAATTCTACGTACGGTTTTATGAGTGCGTGGCGTATTCCTAATTTCAGTCCTTTTCCCTTTGAATTGTTTTCTGTGAGGATGGAACTTCTATGAAGACGAAATAGGTATCTTTCTGTATTGTCCCCTCTGGCCATTTAAAGCAGATAATGTTTCGACAACTCATCCATGGCCAGAGGTCTTTTTTACTAATTTAGAGAAATTAGATGTATTTAATAAAACAAAACTTTTAAAATACAATACATTCAGTGGAGAAAAACAAAATCACAACTTTAAAACTACTAGCGCCATCTATTAGCAATAAAAAAACTAAGCGCTTCAGCGAAGCGGTGACAAAGTGCAGAGTAAATACAATTTTACCATATCGGTACAATTAATTTTTCTATTTCGTTTGTTCAATTTTATTTCCCCTCTTTTTCGTGACGCATGCGCGGTTTCTGTCTTCCACCCTTTTCTAATACGTATCAAGAATCAAGATAGCCCCTTCGAATTTATAACATCCTAGTACAATATCGACGTTTTCCGTCATTGCGAAAAATTCCATTCGAATTTTTACATTTTGCCAACCCACAAAAGGGACATTATCCCTTTCCCACCACCAACTCCCTCAACCTTTCTAATGCTAGATATTTCGTTAAAAGTCTGTTAAAGTAGCCTAGTACAAGACAGATATTTTGCGTTCTAATCGGGATTAGAAAGCATAAAAAAATTACAATAAAATAATCCTTCCTTCCTAATATTATAAATGCGAAAGTAACTCTGTCTGTCTGTCTCGCTTTCACGCCAAAACTACTGAACCGATTTAAATGAAATTTGGTACACAAATAGTCTAGATCTAGGAAGGAAAGAAGGCTACATTATTACATTTAGCGCGAAAAAGGGGTTGTAAGGGGTTGAAAGTGGCGATGGCAATTGGCATTTGAAGTTTGTAAAAGTTTTACTCTCAAGGCTGCATGCAGTATAACAAAAGGGAATAGGGGATGAAAGTTTGTATGGGAATATATGATGTTTATGTGAATATTTTGTATGTTTAATATGTTTTGTTGTAATTTTTTATAAGTTTAAGTAAAATACTACAACAACAACAAAATTCATGCTCGTAACCCAGAGGGGTAGGCAGAGACCCAGGACCAGACACTTGGCGCGGGCCTGGCACACCTCTCTCTATGTTTTTCTACATCCATACATCAAATCATAGCACGCCGCCGGTTAAACAAAATAATTAGCCTAAAAAAAATCTACCATCAATCCATCGATCCAAACATTCGCGTTTATAATATGAGTAAGAAGTAAGATATGGATGGGTGGATGGCTGGATGGATGGACGGTCGGAAGGACGGACGGAAGGAAGGACGGACGGATGGATGGATTGCGGTTCGGTCTGGTCCGGTTCTTTTCTCTGTTCTGTTCTTTGTTCTGTTCTTTATTCTGTTCTCTGTTCTGTTCTGTTCTCTGTTCTGTTCTTTGTTCTGTTCTCTGTTCTGTTCTTTGTTCTGTTCTCTGTTCTGTTCTCTGTTCTGTTCTCTGTTCTGTTCTCTGTTCTGTTCTGTGTTCTGTTCTCTGTTCTGTTCTCTGTTCTGTTCTCTGTTCTGTTCTCTGTTCTGTTCTCTGTTCTGTTCTCTGTTCTGTTCTCTGTTCTGTTCTCTGTTCTGTTCTTTATTCTGTTCTGTTCTTTGTTCTGTTCTCTGTTCTGTTCTTTGTTCTGTTCTTTATTCTGTTCTTTGTTCTGTTCTTTATTCTGTTCTCTGTTCTGTTCTCTGTTCTGTTCTGTTCTTTGTTCTGTTCTCTGTTCTGTTCTTTGTTCTGTTCTTTGTTCTGTTCTCTGTTCTGTTCTGTTCTTTGTTCTGTTCTCTGTTCTGTTCTCTGTTCTGTTCTCTGTTCTGTTCTCTGTTCTGTTCTCTGTTCTGTTCTCTGTTCTGTTCTCTGTTCTGTTCTCTGTTCTGTTCTCTGTTCTGTTCTCTGTTCTGTTCTCTGTTCTGTTCTCTGTTCTGTTCTCTGTTCTGTTCTCTGTTCTGTTCTCTGTCCTGTTCTTTATTCTGTTCTTTGTTCTGTTCTTTGTTCTGTTCTCTGTTCTGTTCTTTGTTCTGTTCTCTGTTCTGTTCTTTGTTCTGTTCTTTATTCTGTTCTCTGTTCTGTTCTCTGTTCTGTTCTGTTCTCTGTTCTGTTCTGTTCTTTGTTCTGTTCTCTGTTCTGTTCTTTGTTCTGTTCTTTATTCTGTTCTTTGTTCTGTTCTTTATTCTGTTCTCTGTTCTGTTCTCTGTTCTGTTCTGTTCTTTGTTCTGTTCTCTGTTCTGTTCTTTGTTCTGTTCTTTGTTCTGTTCTCTGTTCTGTTCTGTTCTTTGTTCTGTTCTCTGTTCTGTTCTCTGTTCTGTTCTGTGTTCTGTTCTCTGTTCTGTTCTCTGTTCTGTTCTCTGTTCTGTTCTCTGTTCTGTTCTCTGTTCTGTTCTTTATTCTGTTCTGTTCTTTATTCTGTTCTGTTCTTTGTTCTGTTCTTTGTTCTGCTCTTTGTTCTGTTCTTTGTTCTGTTCTTTGTTCTGTTCTTTATTCTGTTCTCTGTTCTGTTCTCTGTTCTGTTCTGTTCTTTGTTCTGTTCTCTGTTCTGTTCTTTGTTCTGTTCTTTGTTCTGTTCTTTGTTCTGTTCTCTGTTCTGTTCTCTGTTCTGTTCTCTGTTCTGTTCTGTTCTTTGTTCTGTTCTGTTCTGTTCTTTGTTCTGTTCTTTGTTCTGTTCTCTGTTCTGTTCTTTATTCTGTTCTCTGTTCTGTTCTGTTCTTTGTTCTGTTCTCTGTTCTGTTCTTTGTTCTGTTCTCTGTTCTGTTCTTTGTTCTGTTCTGTTCTTTATTCTGTTCTCTTTTCTGTTCTCTGTGCTGTTCTTTATTCTGTTCTTTGTTCTCTGTTCTGTTCTGTTCTCTTTTCTGTTCTGTTCTGTTCTGTTTTCTTTTTCGGTTCTCTGTTCTGTGTTTTGTTTTTCGTTTGAAGATATCTCCGGAACGGCTCATCAGATGATGACATTTTGCACAGATGTAGAACATAGTATGAAAGAACATATAAGCCACTAATAAGTTTTTTTTAATTCCGCGTGGATTGAGTTGCGCGCGACAGTTAGTTCTAAATAAAAAAAGCAAATAAGAACCTACTCCATTGGAAGCTTCAGTATCCCCCGACACCCTTTTCATTTATGCGATCCTGGTACTTATTATTTGAGTGCTAAAAGCCTGGTAGTAATTAATATCTTAACCTTTTCCTAATAAAAGAAAGAATCTTTTACTGCGAAATAAGTTTAAAATGGAATAAAACCTTATTTTGAATATATTTTTGTCAAAATGGCCATAAAAAGAATAACCTTCAAAGTGACATGTCATAATTTTGAACCAATACGAAAATCTAATAAAAACCGAAAATTAATTAGAAAATTAAAATTTACAGCGTAATACCGAGGATATTGAAAAATAAACATAGTAGGTGAGTTTTGTTAGAACTGGCTTAAAATATTAATAGATGTAATTCATGTTCTAAGGTAATTTAAGACAAGGTGAAATTAAGAGACTTCTTTCGACTTCGTACTTTTTAATCGTCAACAGGCAAAGGGTAACTGTGCTAATTTTTGGCCATTGATTTATTTTGTTATTGTTACAGATGAAAGACAAAATGATTTATGGATGACCATAAAAAATCCAGTTGGTTTTCGAGTTCCTTCCGATGTATGGACTTCGGTGACGTCATCGGTATAATGACAACAATTATACACGACGATGGACCTTTGCCCATGCGGGATAGGAAACCGACAGAGGTGATGGTTATACAACTTTTTCATAGCCTACCACTTTAGACCAAGTACTATACGTACTTTGATTTGCTATTTAGCGACTTTAACTTTGCTTATGTCTCGTGTTATAAAAAAAAAATGTGAGCCGTCATGGGACGCCTGGCAGATGTGAAACATCGTGTGTGTACAAGTAATATGCATAACAGTTCGGTTTACAAGTGAGCCTATAGATGTTTCACATCAATTTGATTTAAGTTCTAAAACACGATATTGAAGTTTTTCTAGTAGCTTAATATATATGCAAAGCAACGATTTAAAAGTTTCGAGGTTCCGATCAGTTCAATTATCGGGATTACATGCTGAACCTTTAAGGTTCCTTCATCCTGTGGAAAGTCCCCGGCGAGAGGGCGGAAAGCGTCATATTGTGGTGGATTCAGGCCGGGTTCGGTGCCATATAGAGAGGGAATTTACGACCCGTTTGGTTATCGACCCGTAGCGTTGCTCAGAGCAAAGATAATGTTAGAGATTTAAATACCTCAGTATAGCTTGGCGACCCGTCGCCACGGCAAGCGTCGCCACGCCAACGGTTCGGTTTACAAGTGAGCCTATAGATGTTTCACATCAAAAAGTTTGTACTTATTGAGCGAAAAAGTGAAAAGGAGAGACTAACTAGTAATGGGCCTACAGCATCACACATATCTTTGTTTGAATTTAAAATTCTGGAACCTATATGAAAACTTTAAAACTCTTTCTCCAAACGACGTTGGAGAATTTTTAATTATAGTGGAACTACTAGAACGTCTATTTGTACACTTTATCTGTTTGATACCGCCCATTTTAAATACAGAGAATAAAAAATGCTGCCGACAAGTTTAAGGAATCCCATAAACCTGACTACGAAGACAGGTTTATGAAGAATAGCGACGGAATTGAACGAGTGCACAATCACAACACTGCCTACCCTAAACTTAGAGACGAGTTGGACAGACGACGGTCTCTCACCAAGGTAAAGCGAAGTAAAAGATATTTTTTTCATTTCATCTGTCGATATACATAAACCAAAGACAACACAAGTAAAAGCAGATATTACAGAATTTTAGCATAGCACGGTCCTGGCACACGTTTATATACAATACCGTCCTTTCTTAGCATCTCATCAACTTGTATGATATACGTTTTTCAATAAAACTTCTTAAACAATCTTCTTTTCTTAATCCATAAACTAAACAGATTAGAATAAATCACAGAGTTATCTTATATATATAAAAGAAAGTTGTGTTAGTTACACCATTTATAACTCAAGAACGACTGAATCGATTTGACTGAAAATTGGTGGGCAGGTAGCTTAGAACCAGGAAACGGACATTGGATAATTTTTACCCCGTTTTCTATTTTTTATTCCGCGCGGACAGAGTCGCGGGTAAAAGCTAGTCTTTATATATAAAAGAAAGTCGTGTTAGTTACACTATTTATAACTCAAGATCGGTCGAACTGATTTAGCTGAAAATTGATGGGGAGGTAGCATATAGGAGACGGACATAGGAACTTTTTTTATCTTGTGTGCATTTTTTTATTCCGCGCGGACGGAGTTGCGGGTAAAAGCTAGTTTGAAATATTTTCCAAACTCCTAACTCTTGATTGGAGCTACAATAAAAACAAGTGCTTCTCTTTCAGAACGGAGTTGAGCAGAACGGACGGTATTGTATTTTGTGTGATACAGTTTTAAAGAACGGACTTAGTGGCAGACATGATAGCTGGTGAGCTTGTCGTTGTCTTTGTGTTAAATGCAAATAACGTTGTTAATGTCGTACAATCGTGAATGTCGCTTATTTGTCTATGCAAATTGTAGAGTCTGCAAATTACCTAACAAACTAATTCATTCACAATTTGATGTGTTAAGTATATTTTGATGCTTTGTAAAGTTTGATCAGTCATTATGCGATTAGTTTAAATTATTATTTTTAATTATTATTTGACGGCTCCCTGAATTGTCTACAGAAATGACAAACGTGTTATATCCACGATTAGTCGACTACATAATTGTATATATCACGAGCGAACGACAGGTTCGATAAAAAATATCTTGACCTCAAAAATTACGGGCTTTTTAATTATAAAATATTTTTTTTATTATTTACTGTTTTCTTTGTTTAAGGTGGCAATGCCCAATCTGCCAAATAAGTGTGATAGCGCTCATTATATGTTTAATACTGGCACTAGGGGTAAGGAATTAAAAAGAAAAAGATCGAAAACTAAAAGAAAGTATGAAAGAAAACCGAACATTAAAAAACAAAAAGCCAAGACCAAAATCATAAGTAAACCGAAATGTAATAAGAAATCTAACGTTCGAAATTTGAAATGCATATGTCAGATATTAAAGGCGCGAAATAAGAAAGATATAGAAAATTCTAGACGTGCAAAGAAGTATCAGAGTTTGGATATGGATTTAGATATTGAACCTGATTTGTTTTTAAAGAAAGATAAAAAGCCAAATTCTAAAGAAGATTTTGGATCCAATGATCCGGATACTAGTGATGCATCAATAAGCACATTTGCGAGTTTTCCATCGACAAATCATGAACCACAGATATAAACCACAGATAATTTCCAATGAATAAATTGTTTAAAAAAACAATTCTGTGGTACATGTGTTATTGTGAATTATTTTTGTCTATTAAATTTGATGTTTTAAAAGTTTTGAGCATTAAAATATAAGTTTATAACAATGTCTTTTAATACATATACTATGGTAACATATGTTAAGGAATATTATTGATATCTCCGTTTTTAGGGTTCCGTACCTCGAAAGGAAAAAAGACGGTACCTTTATAGGATCACTTTGTTGTCCGTCCGTCTGTTTGTCAAGACCTCTTTTTTAATGGAATGAAATCAGTGATTTTTATTGCAAAAGCTATTCATCAATTTATTGCTAAAGTTCAGAATAAAACGGATCTTACCTATATACACGAACATTGCCTATTGTTAGTCGGACAATTACTAGTGAGAAATTTAAAAACAATATTCAATGTGTGCAGGCGGCCAGTTACTATTACTATTACCCTTCCTTAATCTATATATATAAAAGAAAGTCGTGTTAGTTACACTATTTATAACTCAAGAACGGCTGAATCGATTTGACTGAAAATTGGTGGGCAGGTAGCTTAGAACCAGGAAACGGACATAGGATAATTTTTACCCCGTTTTCTATTTTTTTTTATTCCACGCGGACGGAGTCGCGGGTAAAAGCTAGTTAATTATAATAAAGAAAACAAAGGGATTGAGAAAAATATCCTTTCTGCTGTGCTTTAAAAGGTAGCTAATGCTTTCTACCTTTTAACTTTTTACATGTCTAAGGTTGGTCGCTATTTTAGCGATTTCCATGTTGTTGTTCGTTCGTTTGCCTACCTACAGCTACAAATAAAAAAAAACAAGGTGGAACAAAGCAGGGCTTTCCCCATGAGCAGAATCGGACGTATTTAGCAAATGACCACACAAAACTGGTTGTCAATTTCTTAGCATCAATTACAATGGGTTTTTCCTGCTGAAGCAGTTGCAAAGACCGGTAAAATTATCTGATTCTGTGAGCATAAGTTAAACTAAGTCTCCCCCCATTAAGCAATCGAGAAAAATAAGACCATATATTGTTAGCAGTCACTTTGGAATAAAGATAAGAGTATGGATTGACTGATGGAACATCTGTAATAAAACACACTTTTGTCCAAACCCAAGTAAGCGGTCTCTTTTTATATCATAAAGTGGCAAGAGACCAATGCCTATATACATTCGCAATTTTAGATGCATTACCTACCTCTAATCGTAATGTAAGTATCTAATTATAATACACTAGCTTCTACCCGCGACTCCGTCCGCGCGGAATAAAAAATAGAAAACAGGGTAAAAATTATCCTATGTCCGTTTCCTGGTTCTAAGCTACCTGCCCAACAATTTTCAGTCAAATCGATTCAGCCGTTCTTGAGTTATAAATAGTTAACTAACACGACTTTCTTTTATATATATAGATATAGATAAGCCAATTTGTAAAGTGTCAAGTAAAAAACATTTCCTTACTAAAATATAATTTCAACTTACGGTAGAAAAAAAAACAAATTAGGAACATCTGACTCATGAAGTAAATAATCAACGAACCAAAACATTTAACGCATTCACCTTTACCTTAGTATAAATTATTTATTCATCTCGAACACCTTGTAATGTCCAGTATGTTGTCATTCTGTCCGCTACGCGGACGTTTTTCACGCGTTTAAAAAAATGTTAGCGATTTAAAAATAAAAACGAAATTTTTAATCTGTCAAATAATAAGTGGGAGTTATTTTTAGTGTCTATAGAACTTTTTATTTTTTTGAATTTCGAAAATGAATCCGTTGTGCCAGTTACTTTTTTTTCTTCTGTGCGTTAATTTTGTGATCCCACAAGGACCTGGCTCAGGACAGAATGGAAATTGTAAGTATTTTTTTTTTAATTTAACAGGAAAAATATTACAATAGACGTTTAATAATTTATCATGATTTGCAAGTTTAAAATTGTTTCCTTGTTTTTATAAAAATGACGCGAGGCTATTAAAATATTGCAACAACCGAAAGATGTTTTTTAAATTTAAAAAAAATTACAAATTATTTTTTTTTTTGGGTTATTTTTACAAAAATATATTACGTATTTTAAAATTTCACGATCGCATTAATTTTTACACTAGAATTTTTTAAGACATAAACCTTCTCCGGCGTTTTAAACATTGTGCCAAAATTTCATGAAAATTTGAACAGTGGTTCACTTGTGGAGGACAAATATTGACTTTATTATTTACTTATAGAAGGCAAAATAATAAACATGACTCATTACAAGTACATTAGATTTTACATGACTCTATCTAATGATTTGACACAACAATAATTATGTTGTCAAGCAACAATTATATTCTGAGTAGCGTAACTAGACGCGCAGTGAAAAAGGATGTTTAGAAATGAAATTATTTTGAAGAAGATTTAAAAAAAAATTGTTACTTTCATCAGCCAGTAATCAATATCTATCCGAAACAAACTCGTTCTTTTATAAAAAAAAAACTTGAGAGGTGTCAAGGGACACCCGGATGGAACAAAGTTCCTTTCGATTAATCAGTGAAGGAACCAATGTTTATTCTATGAATAAAAAACTTAAGTCTTCACAAGAAGTACATTTTATTTCTATGAATTTTCGTTATATATTGTCACGTCGTTGCCATGGTGAAGTAGCGCTCATTCGTCGTTAACATACTTACTATAGCAAAAAGTGTCGTGACAACTTTTCGTAAGAATTTTTTCCGTCTAGCCCCCTTTCACAACGCGCGATAAGGAACTTCGTTCCAAAAAAACCAAATGAATAACGACACTAATGAATAAAAAAATAAACGAATGACAGTACCATTTTTACAAACTCGTCAAAATCAATTCAGTCGTTTAAACTACATAAGGTCATAATAAAATTGCATTACATACTAAACAACGAAAAACATTGCCCTCCTGAGACAGTGAGTAAAAAAAAAACAAATGTCACTTGCTAAAGGCGGACAATATTTTATTTTTATCTTCTACGAAATTGTTGTAAAATGAAATTGTCATACTATGTAATTATAAATAATCTAGTATTTACATAATTTAAGGAGAAGTTATTTTTGTAATTAATCTACCACTAGATTACTAGACTTAGGACTCTAATTGGACTAACTTACCTTCCAGTAAAAGACAACAACAAACGTGGACTGGCGGACAAACAGAAATAAAATATATATTTCGTTATACTCGTAAGTAACGGAAATACATCATGTATACGAAATATGAAATCTTTTTGACATTACATACAGACACTCCAATTTTATTAATCTGTATAGATTAAATTGTTTAAACTTTCGTGACACATTATAATAAATTAATTAAGAACAGCTCAACTCACGTATGATCTTCCAGTGACGGCACCGACTTGTTTCGGACCCGTCGGGGGTCCGTCGGGTCAGTGCGAGACGGGACGCGACCGAGATCTCAAAATAAACACGCCTTGAAGATGGACACTCGATGGGTTCTTAACTAGTCGGTGCCGTCACCGGAAGATCATACGTGAGTTAAGCCGCTCTTAATTAATTTATCTGTATACATATAGCTTTGTAGTTTAACTGTATTAAATTATAGACATTTTAATTTACAAGGAAGTCTTAGATAAATTATAATAGAGTGGTCCTGGGAAAATATAAGGAAATACCAGATATTGTAGGGAATAAAAGCGAATAAAAACGTATTGTGCAAATAAAATCACTAATCATATGTCTCGATGACTACGGCCATTTGTAATTCAAAGACAATTATTGTGTCATAGACATGTAAGGAAAATATGAGACAAAGACATTGTTAATTACGACATGGGTTTTTAACGTCCCGGTAAACTACCCAGCGTTTGACGCGAATTAAATGATTTATAACAAAGGTTAAGAAACGGATATCTGATAATTTTACTGTAATAAAGGCAAGATGTGTCAAAAATATTTCTTATCAAAATTATCAACAATAATTTCGGTTGCGTGAATGGGCCGGCTCAACCGGTGACCATATAGAAGACAGGCGTGAAGTAGACGCAATTCCGCGTTTCGCCTGATGAATTTGGGCACAGAGGTCTAATTTTAGTCCTCTTACCCTTATCTTATAAGAAAATAATGGGAAGGGGAAGTGGATTTGAAGGAGGACGGGACGCATAGGAAAAGGAAATATTCTCTTTCTGTACGTCCTCTCCTCAGTCGATTAAAGGTAGGTAACACATCTGGAATTTCAGATGCCTATGGGCAGCGGTCTCTTCTCTATTTTTCTATTCAGGTGAATGCTTGCTCGTATAATAATATAAAACCTTATAATATAAAAAATATCAATTGAGGAAAATTACACTTTTTATAAGTATATTCAGGGTTGGATAATGTTTATTTTATTTCCATTATTTAAAATAATTCCCGCGCTTTTTCGACCTTCTGTCAGTTTGAAGGCTAGCAAACCACAGACTTCCGTGTGATCTCAGAAATTTGCCTGACCACAAAAAAATATGAGCGCGTTTGGGTATTTGTTTGTTACTATTACTAGAACGGCTTATATATAAATAACTAGCTTTTACTCGCGACTCCGTCCGCGCGAAATAAAAAAAATGCACACAACCTCCCCATCAATTTTCAGCTAAATCATTTCGACCGATCTTGAGTTATAAATAGTGTAACTAACACGACTTTCTTTTATATATATAGATATAGATATGTTTCATTACAATAATGTTTATGTAATTTGTATAAGTTTAATTAAAATAATTAGCGTAAATAATTAAAAATGCTACCAGAATATAATATTTCACATAGGCGAAGTCGCGGACACAGCTAGTATCGAAATAAAGAAAAAAGTTATCAAACATATGTGTTTCGATTTTCGTAGAGATTACTGAGATTTATTTTATCCAATATCTTTATTCTCACTAATATTATAGACGTGAATGTATAGATGAATGTATGTTAGAAGGTATGTCCAGAACGGTTCATAGGAACTGGATAAATTTGAAACAGATGTAGAAAACTATCTTGAAGAACACTTAGGCAATCTGTGATCCAGGAAATTAGTACCTTTCCCGTGGAGTACATTTGATTAACATATTTACTAGATAACTTGGTTTAACACATCTTATTAGAATAAGCCACAGATATACAGCGTAGCCTCGAATAACACGCACTGCGCAGATGGAGTTGCAGCTAAAAACTAATAAAGATAAATATCAATATGGCTACCATGTACATAATTTGTCGTACTCTGTTGACTTAATTTAGACTTTTAATAAAAACGATTGAGCTTATAATAGTTTTAACCAGATTAAACGATTTAACATAATATACACAGATAATAAAACAAGTAGAATATGGTATTTATTTCTCTTTATAATCGGCAAACTTGTTTGGTTTTGACAGCTGTCATCTGTCACCAACCAATACGGGTCTTTGATCTGTCATATTGTCTATTACTAAGATAAAGAATAGACTTGGTCCTAGGTCTATTACAATGCTCACGAGACTTTCCTATAAGCAGTGTTGTTGCCAGTTTCTTCCAAACAAGAATAAAACCATAAACACTAGACAATAGCCTAATTCGCTGTGGCTGTGGGAGTCATTATCAAGACACTGAATTGAACTGGAATAGTTTTCAATGTCAATCAGCTGTATTATGGTTCGGCCTATAGGAAGAAAATACTATAAAGGGTTACGACCATGTACCACCAAATATAACAAAATATATTAATCTAAATAAATAAATTATATTCACACATTTATGGATATGACTCACACTCCAAATTGATACTAATATTAAGATAGATGTTCCTTGATGCATTGACATTTGACAGTTGTTTTTATTTATTTATCCAGAAGCGAGAACTAAGGCGTTTGATTTATTAAGTTTTATTTTCCTGGAATTTTACGGTACAGCTCCGAATGGGTTTAATCTTTACCTCGATTATATATCAATATTACTGATGTATTTTGGTTTTTCTTGCTTTAATGTACTCTTTATTTGAGACGCCGGGTTTCAACTGTCATGAAGATTTGTATAAAATAAAAAAAAAAAAATTAAACCTGAATTTATGCTAGCCATATTGATTATTCAGACCTAATTAAACTCACAGGTATTTTTATATATGTATAGTTCTTTTCAAATATCTTGGCGGACAGTCATCTGCGCGCTGCGCAGTATCCTTCTATCGCATCGTACTACACCCCTTTGTACATCCGCCCATGGACATCCACATCATTGCAACTGCAGATGCGTTAAGTCGTACTGATTTTGAAGATATCTCCTAGGACAGATCGTTATTTTCTAATATTTTTATGTCCTTTTATAAGAAAAAATCTCAGCATAATAAGGTATGTTTAGGTAACTAGCTCAAACAGCAAAACAAATTGAGTTAATCCACGCTTGAAATTAAGTACCCGTTTTTGACAAATTAAAGTGTTGTATTTCTTGAATTGTTAACGTTAAAGGTAATTTGCCATACATACAAACATTTTATTCTGTAGTGATGCAATTTAACCTTCAAATCTTACTAATATTATAAATGCGAATGTTTAGATGGATGGATGTTTGTTTGAAGGTATCTCCAGAATAGTTGCATGGATCTCGATGAAATTTGGCATATGTAGATGTAGAACATAATCTGGAAGAACACATGGGCTACTAATTAAGTTTTTTTTTTAATTAATTCCGTGCGAACGGAGCCGCTGGCGACGGCTATTATCAAATCACAAACACGTATTTATTTCAATACCTGTTTACACGCCCACGTACATATCTTTCGCTTGTAGACGATAAACATTAGTTCGTATCCTGTTGATATTTATTTTTGCTGTGTTTATGACTAGAATTTAAAAAAGGATTTTCTGTAACTAGGTAATGCCTTGTTTATCAGAGAAAGTTTGAAAGTAGCGCCAGTTATCGTGAAATTGAGGAGCAGAATGTTAGCGTGGTTTGGACATGTTATGCGGAGGGATGATAATCATATAAACAAAAAAGTAATGAGATTGAATGTAGGCTATAAAGCTAGAGGAAGACCAAAGAAAGAATGGATGGATTGTGTGAAAGCGGATATGCGTAAGAAGGGGGTAAATTCAGATATGACGGATGATAGAGATGTATGGAGGAGTACATACTGTGCTGACCCTCCATAGGCCTTGTTTACTAAATAGCTTGTATAGGCTACATTTTTGTTCGTCTTAGAGGAGGGATATATTTTTCACAGGTTAATCTATAAAGTCCGCTCTATTGTGTCGTTTCATGGAAATTGCGCGAACGGAAATAATTTAAAATTGCCAAAGTTAACGTTATGGAGTAATGCAAAATGCTATTTTAAATAAAATAAAAAAAATATTGTCGTATTTCAATTAATGGGCAACTGTTACTTCAGTCAAATTGTTAAAAAAATCTTAATATAAAGGTACAGACAGCTATTTTTATAAAATACTCTTAAATAGTAAATTACCTTGATTATTTAAATCCAATTTCTTACTTGATATTTATCCAGTTATTTCATTTTATAAACTACATTAATTGTGAGTATAAATAAAATTAAAACTATAAAAAAGTACGCCAACTGGAATATGCATAGATAATTAATCTTTTTTTTTTTAAAATTTTGATCACGTTTCGCGCGTTCACAATAAACAGGTTACTGTCGCGTTCAGACATCTGACGGTCATTTTCAAGGTCACTTGGTCGTCTCCAGTACTTTTATGTTTTTTTTTTCTCTCTCATAATGATAAAATAAATAGCACGATGACTTTTAGCCTTTTTGCTTTTGAAAAGTGTGGTTTGCAAAAAACTTGTATATTTGCTTTTTTTTCTAAGTAAGTATAGTTTTTATTAGTAATCGATGGTTCGAATTGATTGTGTCTTTAATTGTAAAATGCCAAATCTTTAAGCGGATGAATTAGTAATAAAAAATTTCGCCCAATTATTTATTATTATATTATAAAAATATATTATACACTTACTTACCTACCTTTTAATAAAAAAACACAAAATCCACGCTATCATTTCACAACAATAGTGTCGTAATGAGGAAAAAAGAACTTTATATTTGCATAATGGAACTGAATTACATACCACTTGCTAATGAAGATTTTAAACAACTAATCGTTGCTGTCGTTACATTGTTTAAGTAAAGATATAAACACATTATATACCTCTATTACATTAATCATTTTTATATATCATAAAGTGGCAAACAAGTAAGCGGCTGCCTAAATTCGCCTTAATATCGAAGCAGGAGAGATATATTTCATCCTTCTATCCGTCCCATCCTCTGTAAAATATTTTTTAGTAAGAAAAGGGTGGGAAGGGGTAGGAGACTAAAATTAGGCTTTCGGCCCGTAAGGAGATATCCTTACGGGTTTTTCCTTCTGAGTCAGTTGGTTATTAATAGAAGATTTTAATTATTACGTTAGGTTATTAGTTGCAATGGGCAATGTTTGTAAGCTAGTGTATGTGGGATTGGAAGCGATTTTGTATTTTCCTTAAAGATATCGCGTCTGTAAAATAGACGCGTGAATTCCATAGAAATTATTGTTGCGAACAGGTTTTATAAATATAAGTATACATCGTTTCAAATATCTTGTCGGCTCAAGAACTGCACTGCGCGGTGTCTTCACCCCGCGTCCCTGTACTCCGTTACATCTAACGTTGTGGTCTTTGCACATATACAAATTTAACATGCGTAAATGTCGAATTAATAAAGTCGATATTGCTTGATTTTGGTTTGGTTTCTCTAGTTTTCTCTCCATTTTTATTAATTGTAATTTAACACTCAGTAAAAATGTAATAAGCAAAGGGTCGGAAATTAACATACTCGAGTATTAAAGTATGTCAAGGTCATAATTTAAATGAAAACTCGCTTAATCTGCCTACATACTAGATATTAACTCGAATTCACAAACAGGAATATTTGGAACACTTTTGTATTTATCTGTGTCAATAATCTTTATAAATGGCAATTCAAATTTATTAAATGTTTGGAAATTACAGCTTTTGCTTTGTTCTGATTAAAAACACCCCTTTGATTAGATGACAGTTAATTCCTATATATGTTTATTAGTTCGGATCCAAACCACCGCTACAAACCGCTACCATCAGCGACAATATGGCGAAAATGAAATAGGCACAAAATATTTCGTCTTACAGCCAGGTCATTTATAGAGGTTAGTGCTGTCATACTTATTGCTGTGACATTACATATTGTTGTCTCTGTTTTGTCAAAGTGATTGAAAGGGATGACAATATGTGATACCAACGTCACTATTGAGTAAGGTTAGGATTTCGTAATACGATGACGTCATCGGCCATGTTAAAAGTTTTAGGACCAAGGTCAGTGTTGCATAAGTCCAGAGGTCTCTACATAATATATCTCTATAACAATATTTAACATATAAATGCGAACAAATAATTATTTTTACTCAGAAGTAACCTCGCTTTATTCTCTTAATGAATTACTTCAATATTTTAAATAGCATCAGTCATCGGCAACTGTCATATTTACAGTAAGTTAGAAAGCAGATGCTCCCTTAATTAGGATAGAAATGATGTACAGAAAAAGATTCCCTTTATTATTCATCTCTTCCCCTACCAAATACAGTTTTCCTTCCCATCCTTGCCTGTTTTAGAGCACTAGTATTGTCTTCCGTGTAATTCGAATTCGCAATTTTCGAGTGTCTTCTGTGTGGACGTGTTGCATCTGCAGAGTGGGACATAGTAGCAGCGACAGTGACCTAAATTTAGTCCTCTTTCCCTTCCCACTCTTTTCTTATTTGGAAAGGATGGAAAAGTGAAGTGGATTTGGCGGAAGAGGGGACGCATAGGAAGGGGAAATATCCTCTTTATGTGCATCCCCTTCTCCGTTGAAGGCAACGCATTTGCATTTGCGGATGTCTATGGGTAACGGTCGCCTAGCTATTTCGGCGAATTCAGTTGGCTGTTTGTTCGTTTGCCATCTTTTGATATAAAAAAGACAATCTGTAGATTCTACCACTGTTGAAGTAAACAGCAATTTTTGATGTTACTAACATGTTTGTTTTGTCCACAGTACGCCTGTGTATAGTGGAAGGCCGGGGCCAATACAAACGCGGCGCCAAATACTGCCCAGTACTCGACGAAGAGAATTCAAAAATAGAATGTGTACTTGGAACTGACAGGTAGGGAAATTCCGCCATCTTGTAAAGTTTTATGTAAAATGCGAATGTTTGGATGGATGGATGTTTGTAAGGGTCCCACACATTAACAGTTCCCCTGCAATCTTTGGTCGTATCAGGCGGCCTGTCGTCCAAGGTTTATATCGCCCACTTACTTAAACGGTTATTAGTTAAGCGGTTATTAAAGAGATTGCAGGGGAACTGTTAATGTGTTCGACCCTTTAGAAGGTACGAGGGTGAATCAAAAAGTTCTTAGAAGTGCATATATATGAAACCTTTTTGGATCAAGTTCGATATTCAAATTAAAGAGTGTCTATCACACTATATTTATGCAGACTGTCACTTGTTTTTGTCAGTTCGTTCGCATGTAATAAATTTTTTTGTGCAACGAGTTGCTAAAAAGTCAAAATTATGGATAAAAGTGAGTTACGTGCGGTGATAAAATATCTCAGTTTGAAAAAAATGTCTACGAAGGAAATTTTTTTGGACATTCAGCAGACATTAGGGGGTGATGCTGTACCCTATTCTACGGTTGCGTACTGGGTGGCTGAATTTAAAAGAGGTAGATCAAGCTGTAAAGATGACCCGCGTTCTGGGCGGCCTTCAACCTCCGTTACAGAAGAAAATGTCAAAAAGGTTGAGAATCTGGTTTTGGAAGACAGAAGAATGACTATAAAACATATAGCTGAGATCCTAAAGATATCTTTTGGTAGCGTTCAATCCATTTTAATTGATTCACTGGGGTTCAAAAAAGTGTCTGCAAGATGGGTGCCACGAATGTTAACCGACGAAAACAAAAAGCGACGTTTGGAAATTTCCAAGCGTAATCTCGAAATGTTCCAGCGTGATTCGGATAATTTTTGCCGTCGTCTTGTCACCATGGATGAAACGTGGGTCCACCATTTTGATCCTGAAACTAAAAGACAAAGCATGTCTTGGAAACGACCATCCTCTCCATCCATCAAGAAATTTCGAGTTGCTCCTACCGCTGGCAAAGTTATGGCCTCTGTGTTCTGGGATAGTGAAGGAATCCTTTTTATTGATTACATGCCAAAAGGCCAGACGATTACTGGACCCTATTATGCAAATTTAATCCCGAAAGTGCGTGAAGCGCTTAAAGAAAAACGTCGTGGAAAACTGTCGTTGGGCGTGTTGTTCCTTCAAGATAACGCTCCTGCTCATCGATCGGAAGTTGCGCTCAACGCAATCCGCTGTGCTGGCTTCAATCTCCTTGACCACCCACCATATTCTCCGGACTTAGCCCCAAGTGATTTTCACTTATTTCCAAAATTAAAAGAGGAAATTCGTGGAACAAAATTTCACGATAATGACGCGGTTATAGCTGCCGTAGAGGACTTTTTCGAGAGTCAAGAAAATATTTTTTTTTCACAAGGAATAAGGAAGTTAGAAACGCATTATTCTAAATGCATTGCATTGGAGGGAGATTATGTAGAAAAATAAAATATTATTATTTAAATCTTTGCATTTTTTAATATTGATTCCAAGAATTTTTTGATTCACTCTCGTATATGCAGAACGGTTCAACGGATCTCGATGAAATTTAGCATAGATGTAGAACATAGTTTGGAAGAACACAGAGGCTACTAATTAAGTTTTTTTTTTTATTCCGAGCCGATGGTGTCGCGGCCACAGCTTGTAGTTATATATATGTCTATTGCAGATTGGACTGTCTTCGACGTATTAGTAAGGGCACTGTTGATTTCGGAGTCTTCAGTCCTGAAGACCTAGTGGCTGCGAGATGGGCTAATGTCGACGTACTGGTCACCAATGAATTACGTGATAGAGATAGTAAGTATCTTACAAATATAAATGCTAATGTTTAGATGGATGGATGTTTGTTAGAAGGTATCTTCAGAACGACTCAGCGGATCTTATTGTAGAACATAGTCTGGGAGAACACATAGGCTACTAATTAAGTCATTTTATAATTCATGGCAGACGGAGACACGGGCAATAGCTACTTTTTTAAACTGTCTAATTATTTCAGAACAATTCGAGCGTAGTGTAGTTGCGGTAGTCAACAGGAGAATCCTGCCCGACAGTGCTGCCCCCTTGACGTCAATATTGAGGAACAGTTCGCTCTGTCATCCCGGCGTCGGATTGGATGATCTGCGACCACTGAGTGATACACTTTCTGGGGTAATATTATATTTTATAAGATCTTAATATACAGTTGAACTTGAATAAACGAGAGTCCAAGGGATCGCGATATTTTTCTCGCTTATGGAGGTTTCTCTCTGACCCGAGTTTCTCGCTTTTGGAGATAGTCCGTTGACCGTGACGTTGACAGTGACTCTCACTTGGAGGTTTCCCGCTAATTCACTTTTCATTTATCCAGTTTCAAATGTAATTCGTTTCGATTGCAAGCAAACGGTAAATAAACAGAGATATGTCAAATTACATATAATTTATCCACACATTTTTTTTTGTGAAAATTACGAAATACAATGAAGTAACAAGAGACAAACAAGAGGTAATGTTATATAGTTATGCGAGAAAAGTTTTTTACCAGAAGCATTGTGGAATTTACTAGTTGTAATATAAATTGTAGTTTATCTATGGTTTAGGGATTTGATTTTAATTCCGGTATAGTAATGAGATTAAGTGTGGATAGCTACTAAGGTAGAGAAAGTATATATCTAATATTTTTTTATTAATTATTGTTTGTTCCAGTATTTAGAATCGTTGGTGTTAACCAGATCTTGCGACCCGAACCTCTCGCTCAGTGAGAACAGGATAAAAGCACTAGCCGAGTTCTTTGGTAGAGCGTGCAAAGCCGGTCCTTGGGTACCTGAACCTACCAGAAATGCTGAACTGAGTAAGAAATGCTCCTTCTCTTAGTTTCTAAGAGGGCTGATGACGCGTACCAATCTTTGAATTTCTTCTCAGATATGCGAGTTACATAACGTTGTTTTCCTTAACCATCAGATAAATTTAGATACATGTGAATATCAGTGCTCAACCACTGCACCAACGACGTTCTGATTTATGACCATCATGTTTTTAACTGACTTCAAAAATTAGGTGATTCTCCTTAACGATTGAACTGCTTCGATTTGTATTCGTGCCTTGAATGTCATAGTTGAGTTGTTTAGTTTATTAATTAACATATAATGTTGTTTTTTTAGAGAAGAAGTATCCATCTCTTTGCGCTGCTTGCCGGTCGTCTTGCTCCGAGAATGACCGTTACTGGGGAGATGGTGGTGCGCTGGCATGTCTCTCTGAAGGTGCTGGTGACGTCATGTGGTCTGAGCTTAATGACGTCAAAGCATATTTCAAGGTATGACAAATATCACATTTGTACATGATCTCTTGCTTCTGTATTCATCTCATAAACCGGTATAATTTTCTCTCTTAAGGAGGTTACTCTCGTAAGTCGAGTTTCTCGCTTATGGAGGTCGTACGTCGTGACCGGACAATGACTCTTGCTTATGGTTTTCAAGCTTATTCAGGTTCAACTGTAGTAATAAATATTACAAATAGAAATTGATCTTATTTTGTTCTAGGACACAGCTACAGATCACTTGGCATATCTTTGTCGCGACGGCAGTTGGCAGTCGATGGCCAACAATACGGATCCTTGCGTTTGGCTGAACAGACCCTGGCCAGTGATAGTCGCTAAAAGGTATTAAATTATAATCTTAACTGGAAATAAAGTGCGCAAGAAAAACGGTTTCAGATAAAAGTTTTAGAGAACACAATTTTAGGTGCAGAGATATTTACATGGATAAGTAGTCATGTTTATGGATAATTTAAATTGATGAGCTGCAAGTCAGTTCGTGATTCACATGTGTGAAGCAGATCAGTGAACCGGATCACAGCTTAACTCAATTTGTACCTGCATAATTATGATTTGATGGCGATAAGCCGTGTTCAAGTGTTTTACTTGAAATTTGAACAGATTCAAAGCTTATTTATACACGTCTACAGAAAAGCGGCTGCAGCTGTGAGCGCATTAACACAGTCTATATCAGCAAGCGCTGCCGCAGTAGATCAACATTGGAGAGGTGCACTCGCAGCGCTGCTTGAACTGCGAGCGGCGCCAATACCATTGTATCCACCGCGCGCACCTCTAGACCATCTAGCAACAGCACGAGGCTTCAGAGAGGCATACAGTCAAAGCGGATGCGATCCACCTAGGTATTTATACCAATAAAAACTACGTCAGTTTTTAAAAATAAAATGCATTATTAAAAAAAACAAAGATTATGTACCCATCTGACAGTTAATGTCAAAGAGTATAAAGGTGATAAGTTTCTGCCTAATAAGAAATTGTACTTTAATTAATAATTCTTGATCATTTTAATAAATCACTTTCAATTAAATAAATATTTTATTAACGGCAGAACATAATTTGTCAGATGGCATTTTCTTAACGAATCCAAACTAAATATCTGACGGTGGTTTAAATATTTGGTTTTTTTTTTGGAACGAAGTTCCTAATCGCGCGTTGTGAAAGGGGGCTAGATGGAAAAAATTCTTACGAAAAGTTGTCACGACACTTTTTGCTATAGTAAGCTATTGTAAGCTGTGCGGCGTCGCATGTCTCTCTGTCTGTCTCTCTCTCTCTCTTATAGAAAGCAAGCCAGATATTTTCATTTCTATTTCGCATTGAACATTGTGGTGTCGTGTCTTAAAAAAAAAAATTATTACAATTCCTTCACTAATTAATTGAAAGGAACTTCGTTCCATCCAGGTGTCCCTTGAGACCTCTCAAGTTTTTTGTTATTACAGGCACATAACTCTCTGTACTAAGTCAGTGTTGGAGAAGAACAAATGTGAGTGGTTGAGTGAGGCGAGCGCGGTGTACGGCATCACGCCCCCCCTCCAGTGCACCATCAGAGCGAGCACGCGAGATTGCATGGCCTCCGTGCGAGATGGAGACAGCGATGTTATAGTTGCTGATAGCGACTCACTTGTTTCTGGGATGAGGTATGCTGGGAAATTCTGTACTGACCCGCCTCAAGCCCTCATTATATATGCCTTCTCAAGATAAATAGCAAATCTCTCGTTTGTCGATTATAGTTAGACTACGCATTTGCAATTGCCGATGTCTATGGGCAGCGATCACATCATATATATATAAAAGAAAGTCGTGTTAGTTACACTATTTATAACTCAAGAACAGCTGAATCGATTTGACTGAAATTTGGTGGGCAGGTAGCTTAGAACCAGGAAACGGACATAGGATCATTTTTACCCCGTTTTCTATTTTTTTATTCCGCGCGGACGGAGTCGCGGGTAAAAGCTAGTTTAACATAATTCATTAACACACATTTAAGCGAATTTAGGTGGCCTCTTGTTGGTCTGTCACCTTTGTGATTTATTTCAAATTTGTTATTTATTTCAGAGACTACGGCCTTACCGCTGTTCTCCACGAAGCGACGCCTATAGTAGAAAAAACTCATACAGTTGTAGCTTATATACGGAAGGACGCCAAGTTGAAAAAGATGACAGATCTACGCGGGAAACGAGCTGTTTTCCCGCGTTTCGACGGCGTCGCTTGGCATTCAGTTTCACAATACTTCGCCGACAAACTGAATGTGCCTTGCGAACACTTTATAAGCTTTTTCGGTGAAATTTGCGCTCCTGGTATACAAGAACATAACGCTACTGCTGAAATCATAGATAAATTGACGAAAAACTGTTTGAAAGATGATGGTAATGGTGAATTGAATGCTTTGAGGAGTTTGATCGAAGGAAAGAGTGATGTGGCTTTCTTCAGTATGAGAACTTACAATAAATATAAAGGTTAGTTTTGTGTTTTTTCACCACTTTTCATTTCACCAAATTTAGTCAAGTATAATAGAAGTTAAAATGTAATTTTGTTTCAGCAAACATCATCCATGAGACGTGGGCGCAGAATATTGTAGACATAATACCGATATGTCCCGAAGAGAATCCTAAATATTGTTTCATCAGTTGGTCGAATATCGGCCACGTTTTTGTTTCGAAGAAAAATTCTCAAATGCGTAAACAAGAGATCATAAATGTGTTCACAAAACTCGACCAATTATTTGGCAAACATCAGCCATTCCACAGTCCTATGTTCTCTATGTATGGCCAATTTAACCATCAAATGGATGTCTTATTCCACAATAACACTAAGAACCTGGCCTCAAATAATATGTTAAAATTTAACCCATATGATCGAATCCCTTTCAATTTCGAACGCACCTTGACAGATGTCAAAAATGACACCTGTCAAACAGCCGATCTCAGCCCGGATTCGAGTTTTAGATCCGCACCCACAATTTTATTGTGTATAATCTCTCTAGTCGTTTGTTTCTTATATAGATAAATTGAAGTTAAATATGATTAAGTTTAAATAAAATGGTATTTAACATATTTGAGTACCTTCCTTTAAAGTGAAATAACAATACCTTGCCTATATTTATTAATTTTTCTAATTTTTTATATTTATTAATTTCTTACCTATATTTATGAATTAAAAACACCCGTATTTCCAAACATATAGCTAATATCATCTGTGGCGCTGCTGTGCAATATAACTCTAGTAGAAAAAGAAAAACTTTTTGTATCCGATTGTCGGACAGGTCGGATTTTCTTTTGTATAAAGCCTTATTTTTTAATCTCTTAATACATTGTTTTTGTGAATGAATTTTGTTTTATTTTCATTAATAGAATGATAATTGCAACAATGTTAATTTTCCATTCCTAATCCGTCACAAATTTATTAAAAATAAATGAATTTGTACTGAAAAATACCACTATTTTTTTTCATCCTTTATATAATTAAAAACGTCTTATTTAGATTTCACTCAGTCTAAAATTTAAAAGTATCATAACTTTTCGGTCCAAGTATTCCAGTTTGGTTTTTATAGATTCATTCGCAAAATATTTATCTTATTCTCAAATTATAAACGCGAATGTTTAGTTGGATGGATGGATGTTTGTTTGAAAGTATCTCCGAAACAGCTCAACGGATCTTGATGAAAATTGGCGCAAATGTAGAACGTAGTCTGGAAGAACACATAGGCTATTTACCTACTTATTACTTTCGGTTTTTAAATTCCGCGCCGACGGTGTCGCGAGCGACAGCTAGTTAGAAGTGAGCAGCTAATTCATGCATTTAAACTTAGGAATTAATGATACCTAACAAAAATTTAAATCTTAAGTTGGCATTTTAAGAGTTGTGAACATAAAATTAATTATTTCATATTAAAAAAAGATAAATATATCCTAATTAGAGAATAATACACAATGTTTTGATTTTTAGACAGAAGAAAGACTGTCATATAATGTTACTGTCATCTGTCAAAGACACATCCAACTTGTAATTTGTAAATTTACCCGCTTACAAAACAATTTTGTTTTGTTTATCGTATTTTATAAAAAAAATCATAAAGTTGTGTTTTAGTATGAATTCAGCAAACATGAATTCGTTTTTAATGGCATTAGAAGCTGTAAAACAAGACTATACGTGTCGTGTTTGTAAAGAGTTGTGCAAAAAACCGGTTACATTGAAATGTTGTTTCCATTTAATTTGCGAAGAACATATTAAGGACTTATTCAAATGTCCAACATGTGATTTACCTTTATTAGACCAGCCTGTGTATAAGGACGATACTTTAGAGGCAAGTGTAAACTCAACTTTAGAATTAGACAAAATATTTTCACAATTTAAAACAGATACGAATCCAATAGATGCATCTAAAGAAGACAACAAAAATGTTACTATAAGGGGAACTCGGAATACTAAAAAAAACGCTTCGAAAATCAAAGATAAAGTTAACCGCGAATTAAGAAAAAAATCAACAGAAAATGAAACATCGAAAATGTCTCCACAAACAACACTTACAGGACAAAAACTATTAAAAAACATAGAAAAACGTAATAAAAAGGGTGAAACAGCATTACACGTTTTCTGTCGCCACGGTAAAATAGACAAAGTACAAGAATTACTCAATGAAGGTGCAAATTCTAATACAAAAGATCATGCTGGCTGGACACCATTACATGAAGCCGTTCAAAGTGGGAGATTAGATATGGTAAGATTGCTATTAAGTTATAAAACCCTTGTCAATGTACCAGGTCCTGATAATGAGACACCATTACATGAAGCAGTGAGATATAATCATAAAGAGATAGTTAACGAATTAGTAATCCACGGAGCAGATTTGAACGCTAAAAATAATAAAGGTGAAACACCAATGCGATTAGCTACTGATGAAATGAAAAAAATATTAGAAATAGCTATGGAAAATGTAATTCAAACTCAAACAGCTAACGAAACTAATGTATCTTCAATACAAATGGAACTTGATTACGATGATATAAGAGTTTACTGCATCACACAATACCGTACAGTACAGAATAAATTAAAAACATTAGCAAAACACCATAATAATGTTAGTATAGAGTCAAAATTCACTAAGAAGATTACACATTTACTAGTAGACGCGGAAGACGGTATATGTTTGACCAGTCTTGATGTACTTCAAGGTATAGTCTATGGTGTTTGGATTTTATCAACCGATTGGATTATAAAAAGCTCAGAAGATCATTTAGAAGATTTTAACGAGTATGAAATAAGAGGTGTAGGTACAACAAAGTACGATGGTCCTAAAAAATCAAGATATAATAAATATAAACAACTGCCGGGTTTATTTAACGGTTGTCATTTTTATTTACACAATTTTAATACAAATTACGAAGTATCAAAAACATTGATTTTAAATAAGACGACATTATCTAAATTAATAACAGACGCAGGAGGTATAGTTCTACGGAGAATACCAAATCCAGAATCTATACCGGAAAATGAGAAATTAGTTCCTTATCATGCTAAAAAAGGCGGGAAACTGGAAATATGTTCGCATTATATTATCTTCAAAGATATGTACGAACCAAGATATAATATGAAGCATTTAAAAGCTTTGCCAATAGCTTGGTTATTGGAATGTATTGAGAAATATGAATTATGTGAACCGGAATAAATACGTAATTACAACAATGCTATGACAAAGTCAATGGTTTGTGTTGGATTTGTTTTTTTTTTTAATTTATAAATCGTGTTAAAAACGTTATCAATTTAAGTCCAAGAATATCTGAATAAATGTTGTCAATTAATTTTCTTTTATTTTCTGTTTCTTTTATTTCAATTATCTCAACAGGTTCTGGTGATAAATAAAAAATATTTTTTAGGAGAATATATTTATTATTATTACTAAATTATATTTTTAATTCCCAGAGAACATTTCACATAATACTTGATATTTAAAATCACTATTTTTTTTAAATTAACATATTTTCTAATATAAAGAAATTGAATTTATTTACACATTAATAAAACAAAAAAAAAATACTTAAAAATTACTTTTTTAAATGCGGTATTTTCACATTTCACATTAATTCTACGGTTCTTTTTTTTAATTATACAGTCGTACCTTGATAATCAAGTAACCTATATAGCTACCTATAAGTGAGACACTAGACCAGTGATTGTCAAACTTATTTCTTTCACCGCCCCCTTTGAAAATCAATTATATTTCAAAGCGCCCCTAATTTTTATTCAGCCCTAAAACTTAAAAACCACAATTTCATTACTTTAATTAATTTCAATGCCCCCCATTTTTTGGGTCTCTTATCGCCCCCTCCTAGGTTTCAAACGCCTCCAAGGGGGCGTTATCGCCCACTTTGGGAAACACTGCACTAGTTATAGAAACACCTCTATAACCGAGAAAAATACTCCGTTCTTTTGGATTCTCGCTTACCCAGGTTCGACTATATCAATACAACCTCTGAATATAAGAGATCAAATTTACTTATGAAACTGTACTTCCTCTCATTCGAGTTAAGTAAATTAATTTTTATAGTTTTTTTTAATTTGTCAATATCCAGGGCCGGTTTTAACATTTCTGGCGCCCTGTGCGAGATTTTTGCGGCGCCTTTTTTTGGCATTTAGGAAAATCTTCAAAAGAGGTATTTTAGGGTGCACCGCAGGCGCCCTGGTCTGTCGCCCCACTTGGCTCTACAATAACGCCACTACTGTCAATATCGACTATAATAAATAGTCACAGATTTCTCTACATTTAATTTAACTATTTTAGTTCGCAAAATTTCTTTAAAAAGGGTAAAAAGTTTTTTAAAAAGGGTAAAAAGTTTTTGCTTCCAGTTTTAAATGACTATTAATAGATTTTTTCTTTCAATAACTATAATTTTACAACATTTACATTAATTTATAAGAGTTACAGTAATTTGAAATGTTTTTGTAATAGTAAATTCCAGTAGCAACATTTTGTTTTCAGTAAAAGGCATTAAATTAAAACATCTTGAGAAAAATATAGTACACCTTTGAAGAATTCTTCGTATCGATTAACTTTTAACAGTAACTTTATATTAATCTAAGCTTACAAATGGTAAGCACATCAAAACACGACTGATTGAGTAATTAAATATAGTCGGACAAGTTTATTTGGCCCGGTGAGAAACGCTGCATACGGTTAGTTCTGTCGGAAAATATAAAATCTACACGGGTATAGAAACTGACAGATACAGTACGAAAAGGACCTTGAGAATCTTTTTTAGTTACTAAGAGGAGGGCGCTAGTGACCTATCATTTAGTGTCACTAATGCCTGGACAGTTTTGACCCACTGGAGTGAGTTTTTTACGTTATGCCAGTTGTGTGTCAGCGCTAATTTACTGGCATAATGGAAACCATTATGTTCAGAGTCAGATAACTTTGTCGGACTATATTTGGTAAGACTATTACATTGATGGTTTAAATAATTTATTGTAGGAAAATATATAAGTTACAATAAATAAATACAAGCTTATAGGTGAGCCAAAGTAATAGGCCACATTTGATATCAAATTTAGCTTCAGAGATGAACTATTTAAAAACATCGATTAAATTGAATGAATCGATTCGAAAATCAAATATTATAACGAATTCAGCTGTAATAAAATATCGATGTATTTCGTTAGATTTTTAAACATCCTGTTTAAAAAGAAAAAGAATTAACTGACGCAACATTGAAACGACGTTCGAAGGACATGATTACAATTATGTAATCTAAATTTGAAAAAAGGTGAGCAATTGTGTAGTTCCGACTAAAAAAAAAATACTTTATGCCCGCCTTTGCAAGGTTACGTTGGATTTTGATCAAATGTCAAATGTGACCTATTTAGAATGTCCCAACTATAGTAATATACAAATTAGCGTTTGATTTCTTCGTTTTTTTTTGACGAACGTCAAGTAGAAAAAGTTCGTGGCATATATCTGAAATTGCACACTAATTATAAATACAGTATATTTATTTTAATAATATATCGGCTCGAGAGCCTAACAATGACTAGGCCTCAGTCAACCACTTCCCCTCTCTACCATGGCTTTAATTAATAGGGTTACATAAGACTGTGTAATTCGTAAATTTTGGCGCCCCTTTCTGTCGGCCCGGGCTATGGCCCAGTAGCGCCCTAACCTAACGCCGGCCCTGCTTGCATGAATGTGCCAGCTCAACTACACAGGAGACAAGCGTCAAGTGGAAGGAATTATGCGTTTCGTCTGATGAGAGTGCGTGACGGAGGCCTAATTTTAATCCTCCCCACCTCACAATGAAAGGGGAAGATGATTTGACAAGTGAGAAGACGTCAAGGGACGAGAAGTGTCCTCTTTCTGTGCATATCCTCTGTTGGTTAAAGAAACGCAAAGCATTAAGCGGATATAAATAGGCAGCGGTCACTTCATTATTTTGGCGAATTCCTGTGGCCTATTATTAAAAAAATTAGTGCAAATTGCATCACGATGTTTTCCTTCATCTAGTACGTGGAAAGTACATATTTAATATAATAAAACAGTCTTATATAAAACTCACCTGACACTATAGTCGTGTACAAGAAACACAGCGTACTGTTGATTCCTGAACACGGGATAGAAGTGATCCACATTGTCAGTTAGTAGCAAATTGCAAAGTTGTGGCAAACGCGCCAATGCTGGCTCTTCAATGTCCCAGATGTCCGCGAATGAACAACCCTTGCTGTAACACGCGGGACTTCGCTATAGGGGGCTTAGTTACAGAGGGGTTTAGCTATAGAGGGGCTTTAAAGTGGCTTAGCACTATTTATAGAGGGATTTAGTTATAGAGGGACGTAACTATTGAGGAGCTTAGCTATAGAGAGGATCAGTTATAAAGGGGCTTAGCTATAGAGAGGATCGGTTATAAAGGGGCTTAGCTATAGAGAGGATCGGTTATAAAGGGGCTTAGCTATAGAGAGGATCAGTTATAAAGGGGCTTAGCTATAGAGAGGATCAGTTATAAAGGGGCTTAGCTATAGAGAGGATCAGTTATAAAGGGGCTTAGCTATAGAGAGGATCGGTTATAAAGGGTCTTAGCTATAGAGAGGATCAGTTATAAAGGGGCTTAGCTATAGAGAGGATCAGTTATAAAGGGGCTTAGCTATAGAGAGGATCAGTTATAAAGGGGCTTAGCTATAGAGAGGATCAGTTATAAAGGGGCTTGGCTATATAGAGGATTAGTTATAAAGGGAAAGCTATAGAGTGTTCAGCTGTAGAGTGGCCTTAGCTGTAGTATTAATAGGAGGATTTAGTTATGGAGGGGTTTAGTTTTAGGGGGGGCTTAGTTATAGATGTTTCATCTGTAAAGTGAATTTAGCTGTAGGGAGTTTTATTTATAGAAGGTTTTAGGTGTAGAGGGGCTTATGGACGGACTTATATATAGAGGGACTTAGGGCCTTATAGGCAAGTTACATATCCATGGGTCCTATGAATAAGGGCCAAAGTAACAAATTGATGATTTTAACTTTTTTATGTTAAAAGTTACCTTTTAGTTTAGGTAACAACATGAACTAAACACAAATACACTGCAACAAATGCAGCATCTTTTCCTGTAGGGTCGAAACTTTGAGAGTCTCTCCTGTAAAGTTGTCAATTTGCACATTGGCCCTTATTCGTAGGAGCCATAGAAATGGCAACAATTGTAACCCACGACTACTTACTTGCTTCTTCCATAGCAGTATTTGGACTCAACTATTAAATACGATGCCTTTAAATTCCTCAATTCCTCATAAAGCTCATCACTTGTAAATCTTCCATACACTTTGTATACAGAATATGCCCTTTTTCTAAAATACATAATGAAATATTAATTTAATTCGCCCAAAAGAACTTAAGTCAGTCGTCTGTCTACTTTTCACTGGCTAATGATCAATAAAATATTAAATGCGTTCATGTAAAGAATTGAAAAATTATATAAAACTAACTGTCGCCCGGGACTCCGTCCGCATGGAATTAAAATAATACTTTACTAGCTGTCACACTCGAGTACACACGCGGCATTAAAAACAGTAAGACTCTAGACCAGTGATTCTCAACCTTGTTTTTGTTGCGGCACATATTTAACGATTTCAAAATTTGGCGGCACACAAAGAAAAAGATAAAAATTATTTACTAACTACAACACACTGCATAAATACTTTATCAACTGTATAAAATTAATTGTATCTATATGACATTTCTAGACGGTAATTGCTTTTTTTTCAACTATTCTTTTGCCATTCATCAGCCATTGTTCTTTTATGTGAAGAAATACAGACACAGTGTGCGTGTGCAGCAAGTCAGCACATAAGCTCGGGATTCCCCGTGAGATGTGTACACAGCGCATTATTATTATATATTTGCAAAATTTGGCGGCACACAAAAGTGCCGCGGCACAGTGGTTGAGAATCACTGCTCTAAACTATGTTCTACATCTGTGCCAAATATCATCAAGATCTATGCAGCCGTTCTTGAGATACCTTCAAACAAATATCCATCCATCTAAACATTCGCATATTAGTAAGATATTCGATTCTATCGATTTTATTTTAAAATACCCACATACCTAGCGCCTACATTTTCATAATGAGGATGTGCTACTATAGGTTTTCTTGTAGTCAACATGACTGTGGCCAAAATGGGCATGGAACCGGCAAATGCACCTGAACCTGCGTCACTCGATATCCACTTCAACATCTCCTCTTGTGGGTAGTCACTAAACTCACCTGTTTTAAAGACGAGGACCTCAGTTATAAAACAAGAGTTATTATCTAAGTCTGAACGAGACTATACTGAAATCCAATTAAAATCCTAAACCATAGACAGACTAGAATTCAAGTTAAGACTCGGAAATTCAAAATAATTGACATAACTTAATATTTACTATTTTAAAATCATTTCATTCAATCGCACATTTCTCAAGCAATAACTGAAAAAAGTCAAATGTTTTTATAGTCGCCATATACTGGTTAAGGGATAGAATAGAGATATCCGATGAGTGTGAGCTTAATTTACGTCCTATTTCCCTTCCCTTTTCTCTTGTAAAGAGTAGGAAAGGGAAGTGATATTGATGGAAGAGACTCCCTTTCCTATGCGTCTCATAGGAAGGGGAGTCCTCTTTCTGTGCGTCCCCATCTCCTTTGATTCAAGATAAGCATCTGCGTTTGCTGATGTCTATGGGCAACGGTTGCTCCGATATTTCGACGAATTCAGATGGCCGTTTGTTAGTTTACCACCTTTTAATACATAAACAAAGTTAGGACAAATATACTCTTTAGGGTAGTTTTGTTATTATGTTTTAACTAACCAATATGAGCTGTTTCTCGAGTCACATTATCCACAAGTTGTCGACCGACGGGTAAAAGAAGCATCAACCAGATAACAGGCAAACGGTCCATTATTCTCTTAGGAAACCTAAATGTACATTGAAATAAGAAATAAATTGAAAAACAATAATACCCACTTATATTTAAACATTAGCATCATTTTACATCTTAATAATAATAATAAACTGCTGCTGTCTAATTCTAGTGTTTCTGAAGAGGATTTGACGTAATATACCTACTATTGCAGTGTTTCCCAAGGTGGGGTGTACGCCCCACCTGGGGGACATTTGGATTTAGAGGAGGGCAATTCGGAGATTTAAAAACTTAGGGCTACATCCTTACAATGATAGCCAGTGCTAAAAAGTACATAAAAAAGTTTTAGAGACAAAAATCCGTTGCATTTAAACTATATATATGTGATTTCGTTTTTATAAATTTTATATGAAATTGATCTAGTCAGTCAAAAGTAGTATTTAATTATTTCTCTAACATTGTAAATTTAGGCTTCGAGAGAAATTTATTTCTAAACAAAATTTATAAGGGGGCAATAGTCATGTTCATCCTGAAAAATGGGACATGGATCCAAAAAGGGTTGGGAAACACTGTACTATAGTCTCATAAACTTATATGGCCCGATAAAATGATGCTGTTTCCGCTTTTAGCCATATCAGAAATTATACTAAGGTATATAAAATAAGATACAAGATGAGACAAGATGTCTTTTAGGGTTCCGTACATCGAAAAGAAGAAAACAGAACCGTATAAGGGTACTGTTTTACTATAGGTTACTTTGTTGTCCGTCCGTCCGTCTGTCAAGAACAAGAACAAAGAACACACACAGCTGTTTATGTCGCAAATTTTCGACATTCATAAGGCATACAAAACCTACAGGGTATTTCCCTAGAATTCAGAACATTGAAACCTAGTACGAAGCAAGGCTTTATAGCACAGATAAAGGAAAAATTGTGATAACCTTAAATTTTACTTATATACCCACAGGTTAGTACGGAACACTCGATACGCGCGTCTAACTCGCATTTGGCTAGTTTTTTTTAGTTTGTCCCCTTCCCTGTCCCATTAAAGGTAGAAAATTTATCTATAATTGCAGATGTATTAACAGAGATTGTTTCAAATTTACCTAATCCTATAATATTATTAGTAAAAAAAAAACTCACCTGTAATAATTTTTGGTGACCATCAAAGATGACAGGAGACACATCTGTGTTGCCAGCAACAGTTTCAATCTCATAACTAATATAGCAAAGACCCAATAAAGCATCATAAGCGACAAATTATAAAATAACGCAGGATCAAATTTCATATACATGACTATATCTAAACCACCTTCTAATTTCTTCTTAACACTGTTTTTATCTTCTTTGCTTGAAGTCTTCTTCTTTGTTTTACTATCTGCGTTATTCTCTATTCCACTATCATCAGTTTCTTCGTTTTCCTTCTTGTTTGAATCATCATCTTTCTTCTTCTTCTTATATTTCTCATCATCTCTTGCGATTACCGCATCATCGTAAGTTTTTTTCATTATGTTACACATACTTATTATAATAAATGGTATTAAAAAAGTACTGAACATCTTCTCTATAGAAGAGAACGGAAGGAAATCGAATACATCAGTGCATGTATAAATAAGAGTGTGAAAGTTTTTGTATTTAGATGAAAATTTCGAGAAAAGCATATCCCAGATGTGAGAATCTTCTTCAACATTCAAGAAATTACTGATGAATAACTTCAAATAGACAGTAGCAATACCAATACATATGAACCTGAATATAATTAGGAAGAATTCCAAAATCATATCCATAGAATTTTTAATAGTAATTCTCATAGAACTGAAGAAAAGACAGTAAATGAATAGAACAATAAAGATGGAAGTATACATGGAGGATTTAAGCATATCATTGCCTTGTAATAGAAGGATAGCTATATGTAATCCACAGAAGTGGGAGTGAAGGAAAATAGAGAGAACTTTTGTATCAATAATATAGAATTGTTCCATCAAGAAATAGATACATAACTGAGCAAAGAATATGAACTGACTGAATTGCCAGAATAAAAGACAGAGGCAGTTGCAAAGAAATATTGCGATCTGAAACAAGGGATTATTGATTCAAAAATTAGTACACTGTATAACACACAATTAAAGAATATAAATCTATAGTCAGTCAAATTTATTTGGCCCGGAAAAACTGGCATATCATATAAAGCACAAGATAAAAAATAACAAGACCACTACAAGAATCAGAGGGCTAATAACTTTGTCAGTCTATAACAGTGATTGGCAAACTTATTTCTTTCACCACCCCCTTTGAAAATCAATCATATTTCAGAGCCCCCTAATTTTTATTCAGCCCTAAAAATTAAAAACCACAATTTCATTACTTTAATTAATTTCGATGCTCCCCATTTTTTGGGCCCCTTATCGCCCCCTCCTAGGTTTCAAACGCCCCCAAGGGGGCGTTATCGCCCACTTTGGGAAACACTGGTCTATAATGTCACCGTAACATACTAGCGCAAATCTGGCAAGATAATAAAACTTACATTTAAATTGAAAATAGCGCCATCTATGTGCATTCACAATTACCTGTAATCGTAAGCCGTGTTTCCTTGACTTATCCCTTAATTGTACAGTCAATAGCCAACCTTGTATTAAAAGTATTGGTAGCGCGAAATTCTCTCTTTCATTCGGCGCCCATTGTACTCGGGTGCATTCCGTGTGATTGGCAAAGTATTGGACAACCGCTATAAGACCACCTAATATGTTTCCACTATGGACAGGGGAAAGATAATTTTTTTTTTATCTGTATACAACAAAACAAAGCTGAAAATTTGGTTCTTTAGATGGGCTTATCACTAAGTTTTTCCGTCGTGACAAATATCTTTGGAACTGTAAGTGGATTTGCCAAGGGACTCCAAGGAAGAGGAAATATGTGTCCGTGCGTCTCCTTCTCTGTTAATTAAGGGTAGGCAATGCTTCTACAATCTTTTAGGTAGGCTGCGGTCACTTCTCTATTTTAAATCAAGTGACAACTAGCTTTTTTGGCACTTTCTACTATAAAAGAGACTCATCTTTATCACTCACATAAAAATCATATGTAAGAAGAGTACACAAATTCAACCTTATATAATAAACTACAAAAAACTATCTATCCTTCTCACTCACCTAAGTGTGAACGCGTGCAAGAAAAGTGCAGATACAGTTAATCCAGCCATCCACCAAACAGTTTCCAAATAGAAAATAATTGGCACACCGAGTCCCACGCAACTCTCCACAGGTTCCATACCAGAGTCACGTTCAACCATATGACATTCTCTATGTGATGAGTTTAATGCTGGTTCGAAATAGCGGTATATTGTTCCAATTACTACCTGGAAGATATATTCAATATCTTTTAATATTACAATCAAATTAGTTAATCCTTCGTAAGATAATATTATCTTACTAATATTATAAACTAGCTTTTACCCGCGACTCCGTCCACGCGGAATAAAAAAAAATGCACACAAGATAAAAAAGTTCCTATGTCGGTCTCCTAGTTCTAAGCTACCTCCCTATCATTTTTCAGTTAAATCAGTTCGACCGATCTTGAGTTATAAATAGTGTAACTAAGACGACTTTCTTTTATATAAATAGATGCGAATGTTTGGATGGATGGATGTTTGTTTGAAGATATCTTCCGAACAGCTCAATAGATCTTGATGAAATTTGGTACAGATGTAAAACATAGTCTGGTAGTACTAATTTCAGGCTTCTTATTTGTTTTTTATTTATATTGTGTGGATAAAGTCGCAGGCGACAACTAGTAAATAATAAACTTAGTATAAAAATGGCTAACTCTTATCATTTATCTGCCATCCGCATAGATTAGCTTGAAGCCCTTCAGAGTGGTTAAGACAAGTCCCCACCTTGAAGTGAGAAATGGGCAACAGCCACAAAAAATTTAAGCTCCTATTACCCTGACAAAGTCTCCTTGAAGCTTGAAATTAGTTTGTACCCTTGTTTATATTTATTTTATTATAATGATAACAAAAATGTGCTTAGTTCAGTTTCAAAAATAGATTATTGTCAGACATATCTCCACCCGAGGTACCTTTATAGAGGTCTAAGTCAACAACGTTGGCATGCTGCCCTAAGCCAGACTTCACACACATATTAGATTGTCTTCACAAATATATGCAGGTATTAGGACAGTTTATGGATCGTAAATATTTTTCTAAACAAGAAAAAAACTTACCTCTGGATAAATATTAAATCTATTGAATGCATTTACTTCGTTTGGGTATTCAACCAATTTGTCGTACATAATCTTTGATATTCCAGCAATAAATGGTATCTCTTCAACAATAGTTTTATAATATGAATAATAGAAACCCATCTCTGTTCGTAAAGACATCTCCCGTTCAAGATCGGAGAGGTAGGAGAAATTTCTGTCATTCTCAAACAAGTTGGAAACATATTTGTAGTGGATGTAACCTAAAAGCAATGCTGGGGACAAAATGATAATTCTTTATAATAAAAATAAGTAATAGATAACTACAAGAACTATTTCATATTGAAAAAAACATTGGAAACATAAATTTTATTGTATAAAGGCCTAATTTTAGTCCTCTTTCCCTTATAAGAAAAGGATGGGAACGGGAAGTGAATTTGGCGGAAGAGGGGATGCATAGGAAGGAGGAATATCCTCTTTCTGTGCATCCCCTTCTCCGTTAATTAAAGGTAGGCAACGCATCTGCATTTGTGGATGTCTATGGGCAACGGTCGCCACGCTATTGCGGCGAATCCAGGTAGCCGTTTGCTTGTTTGCCACCTTATGATATAAAAAAAATATATATATAAAGGTTGAGCCTCTTCTGAATTGTGACATTAGTATAAATTATCAAATAACTAAGTACTGAGTGATTTATTTATTTATTAACTCTTATTGCTATTATATAGTATGAAAAGACTTTACTAAAACTAATTTACTACTTTACATAGCAATGGCGTGTTTTAGTGTTTTTTTGTTTGAATTTAGTGATTTTAGAAGTTATTTGAATCGCAAATTTTATATATCACATGAACCTATTTGTTATAACAGAATATAATTTGTAATAATTTGGAAAACAATAAAAAAACTGCAAAGAGCGCTTACCGACACAACCTATAAGGCTATATTTCGCAATACTTCTCAAGTCAAACTTCCAAAACTTTGCTCCAGCATCAACATTATCCGCCATTTTTTTATTTACTCACATACTTCAATGTAAGTGATTTTTAATTCAATTATTATAAATATTAAACGAAAAGATGAAAAATGAAACCTTCCATTTGTTTATTGACAATAAATTGACGTTGACGTTTTAATGTTGTCATATGATTATGGTTTGACAGATATTGTTTATTGTTGCCTGAAAAAAAGATAAAAAAAACAATAAAGTAGATAGGTACACTTTTGACTGCGGCAATTTTCTTTATCCCGTATTTGAACGCTTTTACATAAATTGATCCCTCACTGTTTCGTTCATCGTTTTAAAACAAAAAAACCTTATTTTTAGTCTATCTAAAAAGCCAGTATGCTGCTTCGTAGTTATAAAAGTTTGTCCCACAATTTCTGTAGAAATCTCGCTGTCTTTCTTTGAATCAATTAAAAATATATGACGTAAAAATATAAAATACACACGTTGTCTTACAATTATGATCTAAAACTTATCGCAAAGAAGTTCACCTTGAGGTCATCTTAATAGCAAAATAAATTACGATTGGCTCAGACGGTGTACCTGTTAGGGTTGCCACACGCTTTGGAAACATAAAAATACGATGTGCTTTTGCAGATTTAGAGACATACACATAGTATTCGTTATTTTTATTAAATCTAACCGAAGTTGAATGGCTACGTTTTAGGTGAAAAATAATTTAAACTTAGTCCAATGAACTTTATAACGTATCCCATTAATGTATGAACTATTTATTTATTAAGCCAGAGAAGTATATGAAGACTAGTTTAAAAAGAATCGACAACCATAAAACTACTAGTGTGAAATGTTTATGCCTATATATTTATTCATTTGTCTCTTTCCTCGTGTGTTGCAATCATTATTTATAAGAATGAATTACGTTTAAGAGGTTTTTTGCAAGTTAAAACTATTAATTTTACAATGATGTGGACAAAGATTCTTTTGTCATGTCTCACGGGTAAGATAATAAATAAGAAACAAAATAGTTTTGTAAAAAAAGTTTGTTATTAATAAGCTAATAGTTGGACTATAACTTTGTCTTTTGAAATATTACATATTTCATTTTTTTTTCAGCAATACTTCTATTGGAGATCGTTGCTTCATTTCATGGGTATTTCATTCAATTATTTTTTTATTCTGTTGTATTTAAAAAATAACTAAAAAGGTTATATATATAGTCTAACCAATTAGATACAAAATACTGGCTGATTAAATACTAATTGGTTTTCAACCACTTCATTTAATAATTAAGAAAAATCGACTTAACTGAACACTTAAATTAGGTTAATTAATTATTAAATATTTATTTTCAGTTCAAATGTTTCGTACAGAAGCATTTTAAATAGAAGAAAACGAAATTCGGAATTTAAGTAAGTAATTTAACATATAAAATGTTTGGTGAATTAACCAGAAAGCAAATAATATTGGCGACTTTAACCTATCACTTCATCCATTAGTAATTTTTCGATGTCTTGATTTTCCTTCATTTTCAACCTACTGACTCAGGATCCTATAGTTTAAACGACCAAAGTGATTTTGACGAGTGAGTTGCAATTCGATTTCTATTCTTTGCCTTAGTAAACAGTCAGTTTTTGTTGAATATTTTTTTTATTAACAAATAATGTGTTGTATTTCTTTCAGATGTACGTTACCTTCTCAACCGGAGAACGGTGAATATAAGGTAACTGGTGGTAACATAATCAATGGCAGGGCTTTAGTTATAAATCTTCAATATTCATGTAACCCGACTTACGCGCTAGTTGGGGACGGAAGTGCCTTTTGTTATGACGGAGATTGGACTCCTGAGGAATTACCGAAATGCGTCCGTAAGTATTTCCACTGCGGAAACACTCATTCAATAATAATTCATGTTAACGTCTAAACAGAGAAACGTCAATTTCCATACATGGCGGCCATGTTGATTGTTATATTTTTTATTGATTTTGTCAAAAGTAATAATTTATATTATGCCAGTGCAGCGTTTAAAACCGTGCTTATATAACTGGCATAGTGTTAACATTAAATGGCACTAGTGTGCCAAAACATTCCATACCAGGCCAGTGCTATTGTACTGGAATAATTTAAATCAGGCATAAGACTCTAATGGTTAAGAGTGTTATTTTATCATGTCTAATATATAAAAATAAACGTTGTTTTATCGTTATAGAAACATGTCGTCTAACAAAACATCGTAGTGTGGTCTACAACTGTTTGATTAGTGGCACTGACGCTACACGCGCGTGTCGCGATACAGAGCCTGTTGGCACTGTGGTGCAACCTGTTTGTAAACAGCCGCACTATTACACACCTATAGAGCTACCGTACATGCATTGCAAGAACGGCAGGTGGAATGCTTGGCCTACTTGTATGCCGGGTGAGTATAATATCGGTTATTTAAGTTGGCGCGTCAGGAATACGAGTACTCTTGTAAACGACGTGCCAACTCAAGCGCCTATGACTGAAAGTTTTAGAGAAAAACAATATCACCATCGTCCATGTCGTTGTCATCATCATAGTGGATCACTATAGCCATTATAATTTCAGCCACATATTCATCATCATTAGTGCGACTTTCGGTCTTTCAAGCGACCGCATCTCCACGTAAAAGGCAGGCAACGCAACTGCATTTGCACTGGTGTTACAGATGTCCATGGGCGTTGATGATCACCTCGGTGTTTGCCACACGTTTGCCCCCTTCTCTGATAAAAAAGTCACACAATGAGAATCATCACTGTCATCTCAGCCACATCACTATCATCTCAGTTACATAACTACCTTAATCACTATCATGTCTATCACATTATCATCATCATGATCACAGCCACATCATCATTTCGCCAATTATAGCAAACCTCTGATATGCTATTTCTTTATCTAAGAATGTGGTCTACTCACACCTAAGGGTGCTGAAGCTACCAGGCCTGGATTACCATGGCAGGCGGCGGTCTACTACAAGAATATTATTGATGCATCCCATGAACATATCTGCAGTGGCGCCCTCATCAGTAACTCTGTGGTCTTGTCAGGTATGTAGCAATTCAACGATTTAACGTCATTTATGTTGGCACTGTGTGTATTTTTTCATACTCTTCAGCCTTCATATCTAATTTCACTCCCTACTTCTCGCATATCACAAAATAAGTGACCGAGATGTAATATTTCATAAATGGCGGGCAATATTATTTTTTTTTTCTATCATTATGAGGAAATTGTTCTTATATTGTATAGTAATGCGAGACAAAGTATTTTACCACAAATGCTTTGAAATTTTCGTGTTTTAGCACAAAATTATACTTTTCTCTCTGGTTTAGGATCGGCATCGGAACAATAAAGTCCATTGTTACCGTATACAGCCTTAACGATAGCACCGATTTTGACGAAAGAGGTGTCATTCGATTCGTATTCTTCCTATGAGTGTCATAGGATACCCGCAATTGGATTTTTTGTTTTTTTTTATTTGCAAATAATGGTTTAAATTTACCAGCTGCCCATTGCTTCTGGAACGAAGACACAAAGGCTAAAAGTGATGAAACCAACTATGCGATTGCGGTCGGCAAGTTATATAGTGAATGGAGTCATCCTGATGATGAAGACCATGTTCAGAGGTCAGATGTAAGTTTCTCATCATCCTGCCCTTTTCTTTACGTAGTTTAGGCACAGTATGTCTTCCATACATTTATATCAGCTGCCATATTTGAATTTACTCCCTTACACATACTCTCTTTTACACAATATAGACATTTCCTGACTGTAAAAAATTGGTCCTTCGAGTCAGATATACGAATTCATCACCAGGTAAAGAAGATAGTGATACCGAAGGAGTATCGCGGTGATGAAACTCATCATCAGGACGACATCGCTGTGGTGGTGGTGACGAGGTCTTTTGAGTACCAGCATTATATTAGACCAGTCTGTTTAGATTTCAAACAGGAGCTGTATAACAAGCAACTAGTGAAGGGCAACACAGGAAAGGTAAAGTATATTTTAGATGGATGGCAAGATTTTATGTATTTTGAAAAATCAGGGTAGCTAATTTTTAAAAAGTACTTGCTGTAACCCGCGACTCCGTCCGCGCGCAGTCAAAAAAACTTAATAGCGGTATGACTTTTTTCTCGCCTTTTAAACCTTCCTTAGACCTCCACGAACATTTCAAGACTAGAATAAGATAAATCCGTTCAGCCCTTCTAGAGTTTTAGTGAGACTAACGAACAGCAATTCATCTATATATATATATAAAAGAAAGTCGTGTTAGTTACACTATTTATAACTCAAGAACGGCTGAATCGATTTGACTGAAAATTGGTGGGCAGGTAACTTAGAACCAGGAATAGGACATAGGATAATATTTGCCCCGTTTTCTATTATTATTTTTTTTCGCGCGGACGGAGTCGCGGGAAAAAGCTAGTTTTTATATATATAGATTATATTGAAATTTTACCATAAAGTACATTTTGTCTATGGTTATGGGTTTAGATTGGAAGTAGGTATAGAATTTTTTCAACAGTAATTACTTTCCAGTCTGCTGGCTATGGTCTATCGAGGAATGATGCGTCCAGTCCGAAAACATTGCAAGTAGTAGACCTGCCATTTGTATCAAATGACGATTGCTTCATCAAGTCTAGCAGTGACAAGTTTTGCGCTGGGAATGTTAATGGTAAAATGTTTTTTTTAGTTTTTTTTTTAATTATTATCAAAATATCGCTTATCAAATATATCTTATGTTCCTCGGTATTAAAATACCTTTTTGTTAGTGTAAAATTTTTTAATATCGCTTCAGTAGTTTTTTAGTTTACTTGTTACAAACATTTTAAAACTTCTATTCTTAAATTTCATTATAGGTTTTTAATGTACCCTTTTAGCAATAGATGGCGTTATAATATATTGTATATATTTTTTGATTCACTAGATGGCGCTGTTATTAAAATTTAACTATCTACAGAATTTCTAGCTAACGGGCATTTAGCATTTGAATAATAAAGCTGCACTAAGGGAAGTAATACTTTTAAAATACATTTTTCCTCAGGGCCAGGTTTATGTGGCGCGGATAGCGGTAGCGGTATCACGTTTCCATCAACTGTACAAAACACTACTAGGTACTACCTCAGAGGTATAGCTTCGGTAACAATTAACGTCACTGCACGTTGCAAAACGTACACAACTTTTAACTCTATCATGAAGTACCAGAATCTTATTAAGACTTACTGGTTTCTTTGATAATGGCGGGAATGTTCGCCATCTTGAAATAAATGCTTCTTGTATTTTTTATGTGCAACCCATAGATTTATTTTACTAATATTATAAATGCGAAAGTTTAGATGGATGTTTGTTAGAAGGTATCTCCGAAATAGCTCAACAAATCTTGATGAAATTTGTCACAGATGTAGAACATAGTCTGAAAGAACACATAGGCTACTTATAACTTTTTTTTTTTTTTTTAATTTAGCGAGGAAGGAATTTCGGTCGATAGCTAGTAACCTATAAATCCATCCTGAAGAATCTCATTAATTTTGTGAAAAAGTAGTGTAGGGAAAGGTTTATATTTGTTAATAAATAAATAGTGTTACAAAACTATTGTTTTTTTTTGTAATTCTTATGCAACCTTTTTCTTTATAACTAGGATCTAGGATACATAGAATTACTGAAGATTTTATGAAGATGACAGTTTCATAAATATGGCGCGAAATGTTTATAAGCCGCCGCCATCTTGGTTGTGTAATTATTTTTTCGCCTAATGTAAAATGTTTACAGATCATCAAAGTTGAACATCTGCTTATCTGATCTCTTTCTTATTTTTATTTACATTTTTTATTACTCTTTAAACAATCTCAAAATCTTTTGAATAAAAATTCAATTTATACAATAAACTTACCTAAACTTAATAAAAAAAAATTAAAACCCAATTGACTGAGGATCCAATGGATGAAATAGCGCCATCTATTGGCGTATTAAACATCAACATTTTAAATTTAAACTAAATAAACTGTTACGTTTTATATATAATATAACTTTCTAATTTTAGAATATACTTAAAAATATCAGAAAAGTAAATTAAGGTTTAAAAAAAGTTTTAGTACGATTGACATTCGAATTGATTTTTTAATAAGTTTACTTCTTACGTGGCACGTTATTTCTGTATGTGTTTTGTACCGATGTAACATACCATGTCAGTACGGAGAAGAAGCTGAATCTAATGGCACCTATCTCATTAAAATCGGATTAATATCTTAAGGCTTTAGGCCTTCACAAATGAACTTACATACATACAAAACCTTACATAAAAACAGTCATACATACACGCGAAAAACATTATCCTCTTGTCAGTGTAATAAACATTTCTTAATCTTCAAAAGGCTGAATAAACTGTACACAACAGAAAAGAATCGATTGATAGATCGTGCATTAAAATTATAGGTTACTTCTTCAATGATAAGAAATAGTCAAAGGTCAAATTATTCATAACACAATACGGCGTCAAACCAGTTTGTTATTTATGTAGATTTATAACCTTAAAAGTATAAATTCAATTTATATTGTCAATGTTAAATATTGAAACTAAATGTACATATTTTGAATATGTTTAAACTAAATCTATATAAATAATAATTTAATTATAAATGTGATAATTATGTGTGACAAGATGTACTATGTTTTCTTTGTAAGTGAGTAGCTTATTTTTTTTGTACACAAATTCGAAGTGGTTTAAGCTTTAAAAGGTTTTTAGACAATAAATTACTTCCAAACACTAAACAAAGTTCATTATGAGTTAAATTAGGTTAAAATGATTTAAAATTTAGTACTTTATTCATCACATACGAGTATTGTATAATTTATTGTTCTAATACAGTTTTCTCAGATTAAATTAACTATAAAATATAGTAAATAATATTAAAAATTACTTCTTGGATTTCTTATTTTAGTAAATGGCGGACACAAATCTTGTTTTTTTTATTGTTAACTTTAAATTGCATATTTTTTAAATGACAGCAGATGTTTTATAGTCTATGATTTTGTATGACGTCACACGTTGACTATACCGCGCCATTATTTATTAAAGTTAAAAATTAAATAGTTATTTATTATTACATACGTTACAAGATTAACAGTTTTTTTTTTCAATTTATCGTTAAAGTTTAGAGAGAGCTCATTTTATAATAATGTAGTGATGATGTTTTCTCATTTCTTTTCTTCTGGTTCCCGTGGATTTATATTACTTTTATCTTCAGCCTTGGTTTCATTTTTACAAGCTTCAGTGGTCCACGATGTTTATGACAGAGGGTAAGTGATTCTGGAAATTCATACTTTTTTCGATTTTTTTCTAATACAATATATGTTTTATTTTTAATTTTGTGTAAAATTTTTTTGCGCCATTTTTTGACGATAACGTAACTCTCACTTAAATGTAGATGGCACTGTATGTAAGACAAAGAATATTATTTTGTCTCAAACAGCCAAATGAAACTTGTTTTTCAGTACGCACTGGCACAATACAAGTTATAGCCGACAGAAACGAGATGAACCAGATTGTAGGTAAGTAATAAATATATTCAAACTCCTTTTATCCTTCCTTTTATTTAATTATTCACCAACCAAAAGATATAGCCTGATTAATAGTCTTAAATTAATCATTTTCGTATCTTTTGTAAATATTACTAATGGACAAAAATTGGATGGGTCATTGCTTAGAAATTACAGTATCTACTTCGATACGATTTAAACGCGCTTGCGACAATTAATTCAATCTTTATTACTAGTTTGAAGTATCTACGTCTCTACGAACCGCTGTCGTCACCGTTAAAATGGCGAAATTCAAATAAGCACAAAATACCATTTTATATAGCCTATCTATCAAATCTTGAACATTGCTTTACTTCCATTACAAACAAATCAATAGATGGCGTTAGTGGTCCTCTAAAAAGTTTTGATACCAAAATCATATTTTTTTTTGTCTGTTTCCAGTATGAACGAATGGAGATGTAATGAAGGGACTTGTGTGAGAATTAACAGCGATTGTGATGGCATCATTGATTGTCCTGACGGCAGCGACGAGACATTCGAGTTGTGCAGAACACATGAGTAAGTACTACTAGTACTATAAATGTACAGTCAGCTGCATAAATATGTATTATTTATTATTTAAATATTGTTAAACGTTACCATCTAATGTCTCTTATTAAGTCATCCAGTAAGTCTTGGATAATTTAGTATATTTCTGGATGTTAATAAATTTTCATTATTTTTTCTTTTACAAAGCTTCAAAAACTAATATATACTTTCGAATTTCGTCGTGTTATCGGCCAAACCCGATTTCAGGACAAACTAGTTTTCTCTATACTAATCTAGTTCTTTTTATATGCGATAGGAGTAACTAAACTGGTTTATCCTATCGAGCTTGGACCAAATTAGTTTGGACTTGGCTATACTAGTAACTCCTATTGCGTATAGGAACTAGTTTAGCCTAGACAAAATTAGTTTATGCTTTCCAAATATGATAACATGTTATTGAAAAAGTTTTTTAAAATTTTATAAGTGCATACATATTTACGCAACTGACTGTACTATAAGGCCATTCGTACACAAGACAACTAAATCGTAGAAACTATTGTATGGTTGCGTCGTGAGTATCGCGTTGTGAGCTCCGTACACAAAATTTTAAATCATCGACGCAAGTTGTCTATTAGATTAACACAGTTAACAACTACATGTCAACTGTTTAGCTTTTCTCCGCCATCTTGAAAATTGCAGCGATTATTCTCACGGCGATCTTAACAAGTAGGTTGCGAGCGACTGTTTTTGGCGATGATAGAAATATCGGCGACGCGCGCTGTGTACAAACCTTTATGACATTGCATTGAGTAAGTCGACTAAGTCGTCGGGGTTCGAAGATTTACTTTGCTTTATGTACGAAGGGCCTAAGAGATATTTAGACGCATTTATGTTGCCATGACAAGTTTTTGACCTTTAATGCATTGATAGTGTCAAATGAATTTGTTAAGGAAAAAACGTCTTCAATTGTACACGAGATAAGAACTTTATTTTTTCAGATGTGACGCATTTACATTTCGTTGCAACTACGGCGCTTGTGTCGACGAATCCGCTCCCTGCAACAACAAGCAAGAATGTCCCGATGACTCCGATGAGCAATTGCCCAGATGTAAAGGACGGACTATTATAGAGGGGTCAGTTAATATATCATTCTCTCATCGTCCTTATCCCACTCTATAACAGTCTAAACTGTACAAGCGCCCTGGGCGAGATTTCTACGCTTTCTTTTTTATCTTGCCTTTGGGTGGGTTAACAGGGCTACGTAAGAATGTGTAATAAGTAGACCTGCGGAGCTCCGTTCTGTCTAACACCCTGGGCGGAGGCTTAACCGCGCCCTATCCTAACGCCAGCCCTGATCCCACTCTGTGTAAGCGTGCAGATCTATCTGAGATCTATCTTTAATTTCATTTCAGTCGTTTCGTAATCATGTTCAATTTCACAAAATCGGTAATTAACATCGTGCCCTTTTCGCTACATAGTGTTGGCTCAGCCCTACTTCAATAAACCTCTTTTAGCTGTCATGATTTCACTCCTTTCCTACGCATATCCTCTTTCACATTTCTTCGGTTATCTACCATTTGTAGCCATCCAATACCAATAATTTTCTCTTACTTCAGTGATAAGTTCAGATGTTTAGACGGCCAGCTGCTTCCACTAGATCGTCGTTGCAATGGCGTAGTGGATTGCAACGACCGTTCCGATGAGACGCTGTCATCTTGTGCAGAATTGACTTGTACTGAGGATCAATTTCAATGTGAATACGGCGGTTGTGTGGATGCTGAGGCGCAGTGTAATCGGGTACGTGGTGATGAAAGGACTTTGTTTTTACAAAGAAACATGCAATAAAAACTAAGAGGTATGGGTAGAGATCACGGACTTCGGATGGTAGATTCTAGACGATTTTTAACTATTTCTATGTTTTAATTGCCTACTTAAGTAGGCCTATAGTATGAGCCTTTCCCATGGTCGATCTCTTACAATTTTTCACAGTTTATTCCAAATTATTGTATTTCTTACTTGTGATCATTGTACATAGCAATTGCAATGGCTAACTATTTATTTTCTTCCACCAGACGATAGAATGTGTGGATGAGTCAGACGAGAAGGTGGAATTATGTGGAGTGCGTACACTTATCCGGCCCACAACACCAGCACCAGTTACAGAACCGCCTAAGTAAGTATATTTCATTGCAGTTACACTTATTTACTACTAGCTCTCGCCCACGACTCCGTCGGCGCCGAATTAAAATAAAATTTAATAATTGCTTATGTGTTCTTTCAGAATATGCTCTACATATATGCCAAATTTCATCAAGATCCATTGAGCCGTTCTGGTGATACTTTCAAACAAATATCCATCCATCCATCAATCTAAACTATTGCATTAAGTAAGATCCCTTCGTACAGAACGCAACATAAATCTTTAGAAGTAATTTAAATTACATTCGGTAGCGACTACATTTCAGATGTAAAGATTTGCGTCGCCATTTTGAAAATTGTAGATTTACGAGCGAGTGGTTTACGACTGGCTATAATAAAATGTTGTCGACGCTTGTATGAAGCTCTCAGACATTGTATTGTGTAAATCGCTTAACGACTGAGATCGCCAGATGTTGAATATACGTTGCCTTGTGTAAGAAGGGTCTTATGTACAAGTGTGACAGCATTCCAAAACAATAGTAAAGTTAAGTCTATATATATAAAAGAAAGTCGTGTTAGTTACACTATTTATAACTCAAGAACGGCTGAATCGATTCGACTGAAAATTGGTGGGCAGGTAGCTTAGAACCAGGAAACGGACATAGGATATTTTTTACCCCGTTTTATATTTTTTATTCCGCGCGGACGGAGTCGCGGGTAAAAGCTAGTATTTTATAAAACTACCCACATTTTTCTTAGATGTGTCTTACCAGAGACACCTAGCAATGGATCATACAATGTAATAACAGAAACAAATACAACTGAAGTGGACTATCTCTCGTTAGAGTATTCCTGTGACCAGGGATTCAAGTTAGTTGGGGAAGCTAAGGTGGTCTGTTTGAATGGTATATGGCAAGAAATACCACGATGTATACGTATGTATTTAATCATTTCGCAATTTTAGCGAATTCAGCTTACCAATTGCTCGTTTGCTTATGGTAAAAAACATAAGAGACTTCCTTCTTTATTCTTCTAGAAACTTGCGAACTGATTAAACATTTAAGCGTGGATTACGAATGCTTTGAAGAGTCAGGGAAGCCTAGAGCTTGTCAATCAGAGGAAATAGAAGGGACTGTAGTAAAGACATCTTGTAAAGCACCTCATTATTACTCTCCAGTAGAACTACCTTATATGCATTGTATACAGGGTGTTTGGACTTCAGGACCTGCTTGTGCTGTTGGTAAGTAACTGATGAGTTTACATTGATGATACAGTGGTAGACCCAGCAACAACAACATCAGTTGCACGAATTGGCTGACATATTAAGGAGGGTATTGTTTGTCGCGCGATATTTTTATTTATGTTGAATCCATTGAGAGTAGAGGGTCTTAGCACGAATATTTGCGACACGCGCTTTCGTATCGTCATCTACAAAACATTTGATATATATGAGATTTGTTGGTGTACTTTATGCCCGGTTTATGCCCGCTGCATCCCATTTTTGTTAATGACGTTACGAAAACGTTGTCACTAATGTTCATGCTAAACCCTTTGTAATTTAAATGTCTAACCGTTGGTTTCTGAGACCGTAATCTCTGTATAAAACATATCGTCATCCCTGTCATTGTTTTTGAGAAAGTATAATATGTTTTAAACCAGAATTTTAGTCTTAGAAACCCACAATAAACAGATTTTAACTTGGAGATGACATTCAGTTGGTATTCTTACCCTGACCAATACAGTCAGGTTAAAGAAATTACTAATATTTTTTTAGAATGTGGTGTACAACCACCGAAGTCCACACCGTTAGTATTACATGGTAGAGACGCTCGGTTTGCAGAAGTACCATGGCATGTTGGCATTTATTTCAAGAATCCAATGAGTAAGACACATGTACAAATCTGTGGTGGATCACTAATTAGTAATACTGTTGTGTTATCAGGTAATCATACTCAGAGTTAAGTAAAAACCTTTTCTAAATGTTACACTTAAACAAATCTTAGTGCAGTGAATGTGCAGACGTGTGTAAATCAGCTCTGAACCGTTGAGCTGCGGCTCAACAACTAACTTAACAGACTTAAGGCAACATAAATCGTCGAAGCTAATATTGTATGGTTGCGTTGTGATAATCGCGTTGCGTGCTCCGTAAACACAACGTTGAATCGTCGACGCGAGTCGTCTATTGACAGAAGACGACTCGCGTCGGCGATTCAGATGTGCAGGCATAGCAAATACTTGTTAACTGTATAGATTATCTCCATCATCTTGAAGTTGTATCCACATTTTTCACAACGATCTTGACAAATAGGTTGCAAGTAGGGTTGCCAGGTCGCTAAACCTAATAGGACAGACCAACCAGTTTGGCCGGACATTTGGGTAGAAAGGCCGGACACGACCGTCAGTCGACTCTCGTGGCGCTCGGTCACTCTCGTTTGTGAATTGTAAAAAGCCTAACAAAAGCCGAACAAACTGGACACCGTTTATTTTGGCTGGTCACGCAATCAAAAAGCCTACCTATGGCAACGCTAGTTGCAAGCGACTGTCTAGCGTTGATAGAAATGTCGGCGATGCGCGCTGTGTACGAACTTCCACGATATCATAATGCGTAAGTCGCTTAGTGACTAAAATCACTGACCTTCGAAGATTTACGTTGCCTTGTCACCGAGTCGATGAGCCGCGAACTACTAGATGACTCACAGTTCTCAACCCGAAACACAAATCATAATCTCTATTTCGAGGGGTGAAAGGCTATTTTTGATGTGAAACATCTATAGGCTCACTTGTAAACCGAATTGTTGGCGTGGCGACGCTTGCCGTGGCGACGGGTCGCCACGCTATACTAAGGTATACATATATATATTTTATATGTAGTAGAGTGTAAGGTGTGGCGTCGGGTCGCCACACTATACTGAGGTATACATATATATATTATATATTTTATTTTAATAATATTATCTTTTATGCATATTACTTTTTGTTTTAAGCGACATTTTTTTGCGATATTGACTTATATATAAGTCAATATCGCAAAAAACAAATAGCCTTTCACTCCTCGATATAAGTACAAATTGAGCCGAGCTATGATCCGGTTCATTGATCTGATTCACACATGTGAACCGTGAACTGATCTGTAAGTCATCAATTTTAGTTGACTCACTCATGACTGTATGCATTGATCTAAGAAAGATTGAGGGATAAATGAAGATAAATGGTGTAATAAACTTTTTCAGCTGCTCATTGCTTCTGGAATGAAGATATAAGGGCGTTGAACCGCGCGATGTGGTACTCACTTGCTGTAGGCAAGCTTTATAGAGACTGGAATCATCCGAACGATGAACCATATGTTCAGAAATCTGGTGTAAGTTAAAGCTTTTGTGCTATTGACATCGGATAATATAAATAAAATCCTAAAATCGAAAAACACATAAGTACCTGATGGGGATTGAACTTGAACGTTTTCCAGTCCAGTCAAACGCTTGAATTACGCAACTGATGCTCAAATTACAATTAAATTAATATTGTTCAAGGTATCAGATATAAAAGTACCAAAGCTGTACCGTGGTTTAGAGTTGTACTACAAAAACGATATAGCCTTAGTATTTGCGACACAAGCCTTCCAATACAAGCCCCACGTGGTGCCTGTGTGTTTGGACTTTACCGAGGAGTTGGGTAATCTGCAGCTGAGGAATGGGAACCGTGGCAAGGTAAGAGAAAAGAATACAATTGAATCAAGTTAACGGTTAATCTATCTATCTTCTATATATATAAAAGAAAGTGGTGTTAGTTACACTATTTATAACTCAAGATAGGTCGAACTGATTTAGCTGAAAATTGATGGGGAGGTAGCTTAGAACTAGGAGACGGACATAGGAACTTTTTTATCTTGTGTGCATTTTTTTATTCCGCGCGGACGGAGTCGGGGGTAAAAGCTAGTATTTAAAAGAAGTCATATTGTAATAATGCAAACTAAAAGATCTAAACTAAGCTTTAACAGTGGTAGACAGCAACATCTGTTGCACGAATGGTCTTCGCTCAGTAAAATACCACGACCACACAGAAGACAAGCGTCAAGTTGAAGTAATACCATCTTTGTTTGATGAAGCCGGAGACCTAATTTTAATCCTCTTTCCCTTTCCACCATTTTCTTATAAGGAAATGATGAAAGGGGAAGTGGATGTGATGGAGGTGAGGACGCATAGGAAGGGGAAATCTTCTCTTTCTGTGCGTCTCCTCCCCCGTCAATTAAATTTAGGCAACGTTTGTCTGTGGGCGAAGGTCGCTTCACTATATCAGTGAATTCTGATGGCCACTTGCTCTTTTGCCACCTTTTACTGAAGACGAGATAAATCTTACAATGAGGATCATCATCAGCTCACTATACGTCCCCACCAAAGGGGTGTTTTTAGGCCATAGTCAACCACGCTGGCCAAGTACGGGTTGACTTCACACATATCATTGAATTTCGTCTCAGATATGTGCAGTATCACGATGTTTTCCTTTACCGTAAGAACATCGGATAAATGTACATATGTAAATCGAAAATCGAAAAACACATTGGTACATAGCGGGATTCGAACCCAGGACCTGCAGATTGCAAGTCATGTGCTTAACCCCTGAGCCACCGACGCTTGACAATGGGGATGGAGGATCATAATCAATCTTACATAATTAATGAATGCACCTCAAGCCTCTGCCTCCAAAATCTTTTGGTATCCTATCTCCAGGCAGCAGGTTGGGGCTTGACTACAGGGTTAGCTGGCTCTGAAGCTCCCAGACTGAAGGTCATAGAGTTACCTTACGAGAATTACGAAAGCTGTTTGAATCTTACAACACCAGCACTATCTCGGTACCTCACTTATGATGATAAAATCTGTGCAGGATCGTTGGATGGTGAGATCTTTGGATTTATGTTGTCCTGGTACATGTTAGTCTAATGAGCTAGAGTTCTAGTCCACTGTCCTTTTCTACCCTGTTCTTTTAAGGAATTAATGAGAAGAAATGGATTTTATTGTACGACATAGAAAATTATCTTCTTTGTGTAGGTCCTGTCTTCAAAATCAGGTAGCTATTTGCATTCTCTCTGCTTCAAGCAGAGTCTCTTAGGTTTAATATAAAAAAGAGACTCTTTAGTACTTAATTATTTCTGCAAAGGAAGGTTTTTTTATGAGTTTTGAAGGTTATTTTGTATTTAGGCGATGCTCTCTGCCGTGGTGACAGTGGTGGGGGTCTAGCTTTCCCTTGGGATGAGGATGGTAAGGCTAGGTTCTATCTCCGAGGGGTAGCATCCACCAGTCCACCATCAAATGATGTCACAGTGTGCAATGTAAGAGCTTTGACCAGTTTTACTTCGGTCATCAAGTTCGAGAAGTTTGTTAAAGCGTATTGGTATCCATGATTTGGTTTGCTTTTTGTAGTTTTCAATACATTTTTTTTATGAAATTTCATTGTCTTTTATTTGAACAATTTCGTTTGTGACACTTCTTTTATTTTTGTTCAGCACACTTACATCGTTTTAGCAAAGCTGGGACTTTTGTCTTACATAAATTGATTTGAAAATTGGATTAATATCAGCTTCTTAAAAAATAACTAAACTAGAATTAAATTTACAAAAACACCTTTATTTGTAAATTACTCTGTCCTCGGCGGTATTTCCAAACAGTTACGACTTAGGGACGGCGTCGGATCAAGTAACTTTAGGCGGTCCGTTGCTCGTTTGCCCCCTTCTATAAAAAAAATGCTACGAAAAAAAATCCGTACATTATTTTCAAAAATAGTAATCTGTACCGAAAATAACTATTTTTCCACATTTCTCTATATTTATAACTCAGATAATCATATCTTAATAATAAAAGAATGAATTCAGGTGCGTTTAAACACAATTTTAAATGCAAAAAAACTTATTACAAACAAACAGACGTATAAAGAAACTAGTTTTATACGACTAGTCATATATCTCAGTTTGAGGTTAGAGGTCGACCTTTGTAAATGGACAAACAAAACAAAATGGATAACTTACTGTAATATTGTGCGTTGTGTTAACGATTTAAAAGTGTTTTAAAAATATGTTAAGATTATTATTTATTGGTAAGTAATTTTTATTGTGAATAAATTATTATGTAGTTATGTTTTAGGTTATTATTGGTGTTTAAAATTCAATCGTACTTTAGCAGAATGTAATTTCATTAATAAATATTTTATTACACTCTACATTGGTAGATCCCGCAACAACAATATTTGTTGGGTGCACGAATTGGCCTCGCTCAGTGAAATACCACGACCATACAGAAGACAGGCGTCAAGTGGAAGTAATTCCGTGTTCCGTCTGATGAGTGTGGTACCGGAGGCCTAATTTTAGTCCTCTTTCCCTTCCCACACTTTTCTTATTAGGAAAGGATGGGAAGGGGAAGTGGATTTGGCGGAAAAGGGGACGCTCAGGAAGGAGAAATATCCTCTTTCTGTGCGTCCCCTTCTCCGTTGATTAAAGGTAGGCAACGCATCTGAATTTGCGGATGTCTATGGGCAACGATCGCCTCGCTATTGTGGCGAATCCAGGTGGTCGTTTGCTCGTTTGCCATCTTTATGATAGAAAAAAAAATTAATATCTAATTTTCGTTTTGCAGTAATATTTATATTAGAAATAAATGCGTCTTTTCTTTCCAACCATGATTATATCAGGTAAATATGTTTTATCCAATTTTTATCTGGTATTTTTATTGATTTTATTGCATTAAGAGATTGATATTTTGTTTTAGATCTAACCAATCGTACAGTCAGAATCTATCATTAAATCGAACTAAACGAGATTTAGACGAATGTAGGTAAGTCTAACTTTGTTTTATTTAACAGTGAAATTCCCGTGTCTAAACAAATTAATAGATAACGCCTTTGTCTTTTGTGTTGTAAACTTAACCGCTTAATCTAAAATTTTAAAACGGCAAAGTAGTCTACGAAAACAAAGTTTGGACAAAGCTATGTAATAAAGCAACAACTGCTGTGTAATTACGAACATGTTTCAGCTACAATGAATATGAATGCAAGGACGGGTCGTGTGTGCGAGCTAATAGCGATTGCGACGGAATATACGACTGTGCTGATGGCAGCGATGAAGCTTTCTCGCTTTGTAGGAATAGAAAGTAAGCAATACAATTGAGGAATAGACAGAAATTACGGAGAAAATACACAAGATTAATGTGTACTGTACACATTATCATCGAAGTAGTACTACTATTTTTTTATAAGCTGGCAAACTAGCAAGCGGCCACCTGAATTCGCCCAAAATGGCGACGCACATAGACATTCGTAATTACACAGAAAGAGAAGATTTCCCTACCACTTTCTCTTTCTGTCCTTTCCTTATAAGAAAGGGGAAGGGAAAGAGGATTTAAATTGGGTCTCCGGGACGCACACTCATTAGAGGAAACGCGGTATTCCTCTTGACGCCTGTCTTCTGTGTGGTGGTATTGCACTGAGCGAGGTCCATCCAACAGATGTTGCTTACGTCTACCATGTTTATGTAGTATACTAGCAGTCGCCAGCTACTCTGTCCGCGCTGCTTTAAAACTCAATATGTGTTCTTCCATACTATGTTCTACATCTGTGCAATTATCAAGGTCCGTTGAGCCGTTTCGGAGATACCTTCAAATAAATATCCATCTTAACATTCGCATTTATAATTGTACGCGATGAGTCGTCCGACTTAATGTAAATAAGTTAATAAGTAAATATATAAATAAATAAATGAATAGGTAGACAATAAGATTAACAATAAGATATATTTTGTAAAAATAATAATTTAAGTAAAGAAAGTAAGGCTTAAACCCCCCTACGCGTTAAGCCCCTCTCACGGCGCATATAATGAGGCGCCCGAGGGCCGTAAAATCAGGGGAATCCTACAGTCCACTTGTATATCAGAAGTTCTGCCTTTTATTTCATCGCATCCTCAACACCAACAAATTCGGTGTGCATCCTGCACAATAATATTAGTAAGATTAGTAATGGAGAAATCTTATAGTTCCTTATTTACCAACATAATTATCATTATAGATGTCGTGCGAATCAATTTCGCTGTAATTACGGCGCTTGTGTCGATAAATTCAATGATGTCTGTAATAAAAGAGTAGACTGTGCCGATGGATCTGATGAATTAAGTGAGAAATGTACTGGAATTAAACTGACAGACGGGTGAGTTAGTTTGTGTATTTTTTAATTGGTAGATTTATTCAATTATTAATTAATTAATTAACTAGCTTTAGTCCGTGACTCCACCCGCGAGGATTAAACAAAACCTTTATTAGTTGCCTATGTGTTCTTCCAGGTCCGTTTAGTCGTTCTAGAGATATCTTCTAATAAACATCTATCTATCTAAATTTTAGCATGTATAATATTAGTAATATAGTACGAATAACTTCACCATTTTATAACTTCATCACTTACTCACTTCTTTACTTCACAAACACAATAACAACATAGTCATGTCCGTAACCCAGAGTAGGCAGACCTCGTACTTCTTGACGCAACCAGACACATCTCTCGCTTCTTCGTTTATTACTTTAATACTTTGTTACTTACCTAGTTTTCTCAAATTACCTCAATTGATTACAACTCTCGTTACCTCGAATTACCTCATCACATCATCTCGTCATCGTTTCACCATTTCATCTCATCTTAAATTACAAGTTCTTTCTCTCTATAGGTGCCTCTCCTCTAATGGAGATAGACCATTAGCTTAGTGAACTTTTACCGATCTTGTGCCAAGCAAAATAATTGTTCTACGCGGGCAACATTCCTTCCTTGATATTTCACAATCACAATTTCATTCTTTGCCCGCTTTTGCACATCATGATTAGTTTTAGAAGGTCGTATTCCTCGAATTTATAGAATAGTCAATAGCCGCAATAACGTTTGATTTTCAGTGATAATTTCATATGTCGTAACGGACAGTTAATACCAAAGAAGGGACGTTGTGATGGTGTCACTGACTGTGCTGATGGCACAGACGAGAATATAGCTGCTTGTGTTAATATCACTTGTGACATAGGACAGTTTGTGTGTGAATACGGCGGATGTGTTGATGGCAAGTCTCTTTGTAATGGGGTAAGTTGGTTAATACTTAACTAGCTGTTCCACTGCAGCTTCACACGCATGACATTCCAATCATTTTTGTTGTACGTAAAAGCTTTGTTTTATTGTTTAATATTAACGAAAACGAAGGCTTTCGCCATTGGCTGAGAATTACCGTTACCGTTTTATTCTTATTTTAGTATTATCTCTCAATATTAAAATATCATCAGCTCACTATACGTCCTCACTAAGGGACTCGGAGCCTACCCTAAGTTAGGGGTGACTAGGTCATTGTCAACGTTGGCCAAGTGCGGGTTGACTTCACACATATAATTAAATTTCTTCTCAGATATGTGCAGCATCACGATGTTTACCCTTCACTTTTTAAGAAAATCGGATAAATGTATATATGTACTAGCTGTCGCCCGCGACTCCGTCCGCGCGCAGTTAAAAAATGGGTATGAAAAGTAGATGTTGGCCGATTCTCAGACCTACTGAATAAAAATTTCATGAGAATCGGTCAAGCCGTTTCGGAGGAGTACGGGAACGAAAACTGTGACACGAGAATTTTATATATTAGATGTAAATCGAGAATCGAAAAATCCATTGGTACATGATGAGATTTAGAACCCAGCACCTGCAGATTGCAAGTCAAGTGTTTAACTCCTGAACCACCGATGCTTCTAAAATAAAATAGACGCCTCTTACTTCATAAAGTCTCGAAAGATCACAACAATATGCTTTTAGATAGTTTTAGTAGGGTTCTTCATCAGGGTGAGTGGGATTAGTATTATTTCGCGCGCCTGCGCTCTTAGGGCGCGTTTTCAGAGGCGCGGAATGCACCGGCGTCGTCGACGAGGTTGATACCAAAGATTAATTGGTGTTGTTGTTCATGTTTCAAATTAGTCGGTGCCGACACCGGACAAATGTACATGAGTGTTTTAGTTGTTCTATATTAGTTAATGATAATGTCTCACGAAAGTTTGAATAATTAAAAAATAATATGTTTACAGACAGCGGAATGTCGCGACGGATCCGATGAGCGTTTAGATATATGTGGTCGTTTGACATTGATCAAGGTGTCAGACATCTCCACGACAGAGGCACCAGTCACTACACCTAAGTAAGTTACTCTTCCAACGAAGCATGGTTCGTCTTTGAAATAGGCCTAGTTTTACTCATCTTTCACATTGCTACCCTTTTCTTATAAAGTAATGCATGGGATGTGGATTTGGTGGAGGAGGGGACGTACAGTAAGGGGAAATATTTTATTTCTGCGTGTCTAGGGTTGCCAGGTCGCCAAACCTTCTAGCCGGACAGACCAGCCAGTTTGGCCAGACATTTGGGTAGAAAGGTCGGACACCCTGTATTATTTAGAATTTTGTCTCAGTATTAATAAGTACACTCTCGTTTGGGAAATGTAAAAAGCCTAACAAAAGCCGGAAAACCGTTTATTTTGACCGGACACGCAATCAAAAAGCTTACCTATGTCCGGCTATATCCGGACGCCTGGCAACGCTATGCGTGTCCCATCCTCTGTCGATTAAAGGTAGGCAACGCATCTGTATTTGCGGATGTCTATGGGCAGCGGTCGCTTCGCTAACTCAGCGAATCAGGTGGTAGCTTTCTCGTTTGCCATCTACCATATATCATATATCATATATTAAAATAACCCCCTTATTAACAAAAAAAAAACTTGAGAGGTGTCAAGGGACACCCGGATGGAACGAAGTTCCTTTCAATTAATTAGTGAAGGAACCAATGTTTATTCTATGAATAAAAAACTTAAGTCTTCACAAGAAGTACATTTTATTTCTATGAATTTTCGTTATATATTGTCACGTCGTTGCCATGGTGATATAGCAAAAAAGTGTCGTGACAAATTTTCGTAAGAATTTTTTCCGTCTAGCCCCCTTTCACAACGCGCGATAAGGAACATCGTTCCAAAAAAACTAATAACACTAAGGAACGTCCTATAAAAAATCGATTCCATAGGACATAAGACAGATATTTTTTTTATATTTGTCCTCAATGGTATGGATGCTTTTCCCAGATGCGTTCTACCACCGGAGCCTCAGAATGGCGTTTACAGAATTATAAGTGAGACTAACTCTAGCGATGCAGATTATGTATACTTGCAGTATGATTGTTATCCTGGCTTCAGACTTATTGGGGAACCTAAGATATTATGCTGGAGAGGTGTTTGGCCTAAGATACCTTATTGCATACGTAAGTTGTGAAAAAGTAATAATAGTGCCTTTATCATCATCATCATCATCAGCTCGCTGTACGTCCCCACTGTGGGGCTCGGAGCCTACCCCAAATTAGGGGTGACTAGGACATAGTCAACCACTGGCCAAGTGCGGGTTGACTTCACACATATCAGTGAATTTCTTCTCAGATATGTGCAGCATCACGATGTTTTCCTTCACCGTAAGAACGTCGGATAAATGTACATATGTAAATCGAAACTCGAAAAACACATTGGTACATGGCGGGATTCGAACCCAGGACTTGCAGATTACAAGTCACGTGCTTAACATCTAAGCCACCGACGCTCCCATCATCTATGTTCTTATCCCACTCTATATGAGGGCGCAACAGTTATTTTACTCCCTTCGTAATATAATCTTAATGTTGTCATATACATTTCTCTCTTTTGCTCCACCTATTTCTCTTATCTTTTGTCTCTCTCTTGTAACGAAATGTACAAAACATGGCGTATTTTATCCTTCGTTTTTCATGTAATCGTAATTCATTTTTCCTATAGAAACTTGTCCCCTACGTAAAGACCCTAGTATAGAATACCAGTGCACAGAAGAAGACTTGGAGACACCTCGCCAGTGTGAGGAGGAGGAGGTGGAAGGTGCGATAGTGAGGCCCGCGTGCCGACAGCCGCATTACTACTCGCCAGTTGAACTGCCCTACATGCACTGCAGTCAGGGTGCTTGGAGTTCTGGACCTGTTTGTGTTGCAGGTGAGAACTCTCATATAGGGTACTGGAGAAGAATACGATATACTTCAGTCAAATCGTCTAGGTTACAGGTCACAATTGGACGGACGTAATTAAAAATCGGGTCTATTCAAAAGAAACTATTAAATATTATAAATGGGAAAGTTTAGATGGATGGATGTTTGTTTGAAGGTATCTCCGTAAAGGTTCAAGAGTTCTTGGTAATATTTGGCACAGATGTAGAACATAGTCTCGAAGAACACATAGGCTACTTAAGGGTTTTTTAATTCACAGACAGAGTCGCAGGCAAAAGCTAGTTATATCCAATCATTAAAACTTTAAGTTAACAAAAAAAATCATCAATTTGCAATGCAAATTAAAAAAAACATTACTCTCTTGTCAGTCGGGTAATAAAGACTGAAGCTTAAACAGCTTAAGAAATAAAATCTGTAGTTTAACTATTAAATTATAGTCCAAATAAGTTAAATTCTATATATTGCCTGGTATTTCAGAATGTGGTACAACGCCACCGATAGTCTCCCAGTTGGTACTGGGGGGGGAGACAGCCAGAAATGGCGAGATACCTTGGCACGCGGGGATATACTTTAAAGATCCATCTGTTAATAGCTACCAGCAGATCTGCGGAGGTTCCCTTGTTAGTACCACCGTGGTGCTGTCAGGTAAGTTAACTGACTAACGACATAATACAATCTATCCTAAACAATGAGTTTTTGAAATTTCACTTTGGTCTTTCATTACCTTCCTATCCACCAGATTTTTGTCTACCAAAGATCTTCTGTTACTTCAGTTTCTCGCAATCCATCTTTTTCTAGGCTTTCCCTTATTGGTGTATCTCCAAATTCATATTTAAATTCTTGTCACATGCTATTCTTTCCTCATAACATACTTTCTTCTTCTTCTTGAGGTGCCTCTCCCACTAGCGAAGGTTGGCGGTAATTTCTCCATATTTTTGTTTATCCTTTGCTAGGCGAAACAGTAGGGCACTCGCAATTCCAGTCCACTCACTGATGTTGTGCAATCACGATTTCTTCCAACGGCCAACACTCCTTTTGCCGGCAACTTTTCCCATCAGGATGAGTTGGAGGAGATCATATCTGTCATACTCATACTCCTTCCTAACTTCTACTATTTGTTTCGTATCTCCATACATGACAGTTCTTTTCAAATATCTTGGCGGTCCAAGGTCATGTGAACGCCGCGCAGTTCCCTCCACCCTAAAATTGTGTTCTGCGCAGCGACTTACATGAAGTCAGCCGCCAAGATATCTGACTGCTCTAACCAATCTGTTGGTGATACAGCTGCACATTGCTTCTGGAATGAGGTTACCAAACGGTTAGAGAACAAACATAACTACGCGGTGGCTGTCGGCAAACTGTACCGAGACTGGGATCATGTTAAAGATGAAAGATTCGTTCAAAAGTCTAATGTAAGGATAACTTTAAGTCTTTATTTACACTAATATTGTAAGGATTTTTTTTTAAATTTAATTGTGATCGGCTAGAGTCCAAACGACTGAACCGATTTAGACGAGTTAGGTGTCATTTTTGGAACGAAGTTCCTTATCGCGCGTTGTGAAAGTGGGCTAGACGGGAAAAATTCTTACGAAAAGTTGTCACGACACTTTTTGCTATATTAAGTATGTTAACGACGAATGAGCGCTACTTCACCATGGCAACGACGTGACAATATATAACGAAAATTTTTTTTTAATTTGTCTTCTTCCCCGGAGTGTCATAGAGTATAATTACATTGTCACAAAACATGTAATAAAAGTGAGACATGAAATTTTAAATAAATGAAAAACGACTTCATTATCCGTAATTTTTTTTAGATGTTTGTAATGTTTAAGTTAAAAAAAACTGCTTAAAACAGCCAATAAATTGCCCTACTACATCCATTAGAATCTGTTAGTTGAGTTTTTGTTGTTTTTTTTAATTAAGGTTAGTTTATAAAGTTAATTTTTATTTTTTTGTTGTATTGTCTGTGTTCGATATCTGATGGCTAAACCTATTTGAATTAGGTTTTCACTGATTTATAAATTTTCTTTAACATTCATTTATTTAATTTCAATAAGTCGATAAAAAGAAAGTTATGTTAGCGACAGTTTTCAATGTATCCACTTTCCCAAAGCCATGGTAGAAAAAAGAGATCGCTGTAGTACATTTCAGATAATCGATGGATCCTACGTATAAGGGCTAAAGTAACAAATTGATGATTTTTACTTTTTTATGTATTATCTGCGTCTTAGTTTAGTTAACATCTACTAAACACAAATACAAATACAAGTATAAATGTGTTTTTTGCTAAAGTAAAAGGGCTTATGCAGCATCTTTTCCTATATGGTTGAAACTTTGAGAGCCTCTAATGTAAAGTCAATTTGGCACATTGGCCGTTATTCGTAGGAGCCATCGCAATATTGAAAAAAAACTTGAGAGGTGTCAAGGGACACCCGGATGGAACGAAGTTCCTTTCTATTAATTAGTGAAGGAACCAATGTTTATTCTATGAATAAAAAACTTAAGTCTTCACAAGAAGTACATTTTATTTCTATGAATTTTCGTTATATATTGTCACGTCGTTGCCATGGTGAAGTAGCGCTCATTCGTCGTTAACATATTTACTATAGCAAAAAGTGTCGTGACAAATTTTCATAAGAATTTTTTCCGTCTAGCCCCCTTTCACAACGCGCGATAAGGAACTTCGTTCCAATAAGCGGGAAGTAACCTAATCTAAATTATCACCACCAGATAAGTAAGATAGCAGTTCCGAAGCTATACCGTGGCATTGAATTAGACTATCATCATGATATTGCTGTAGTGATAGTGACTAAACCGTTTGAGTACAAATTGCACATCAGCCCTGTATGCTTGGACTTCAGACCTGACTTCAATAATGAACAACTGCAGAGCGGACAGCTTGGAAAGGTGGGTACTATTGTTAGGTCAAGTTTTATTGTGTTAGGGTCAAGATAGACCCCTAGGGTCTACGATTGGCCCAGCAGTGCTATTTCCACTATCTAATTGAAGGTTTAGAAGTTGTTCTTCAAGTTATAGAAAGATATCAAGGGGTCCATCAAAATCAGAACATTTTTCAAAGATCAATGAGGCAAGTTTTTTAAGGAAAAGGGGGGAAACCAGTGTCGATGTATTGAAGATGCGTTGCCGGCCTTTAAAGAGATGGTACGCTCACTTCTTGAAGGACCCTAAGTCGTACTAGTTTGAGAATATCTGAACCACGTATAACAACTTACTTACGAATTGAGAACCTTTTTGAAATTGGTTAAAAATTGCAGGCGGCCGGTTGGGGTTTGACAACGAAATATCGAGGCTCCGAGTCCCAGGAGTTGAAAGTGATCGAATTACCTTACGAGGATCTGGACAGGTGTATCAATCTGACTTCACGACAGCTCAAACATTACGTGGTGTATGACAAGATATGCGCTGGATCATTGGATGGTGAGAGACAATTCCTTATTCTGAACATTGTGTGTTTATAGTTCAAAATCTTTGACACAATTTTATATACAGTAACAGCGTAAATTAGCAGAACATAAAAATTACTAGAATTACTCTAAAAATTAGTAAATTAACACGACAAAATAGCAGAATAACACTAAAAATTAGCAGAATAACACTAAAAATTAGCAGAATACCACAAAAATTGCAGAATACCAAAAACGATTAGCAGAATACCATAAAAAATAGCAGACTTACACAACCAATTAGCAGAATAACACTAAAAATTAGCAGAATACCACAAAAGTTTGCAGAATACCACAAACAATTAGCAGAATACCACAAAAATTGCAGAATACCAAAAACGATTAGCAGAATACCATAAAAAATAGCAGACTTACACAACCAAATAGCAGAATAACACTTAAAAATAGCAGAATACCACAAAAATAGCAGAATACCACAAACAAATTGCAGAATAACATTAAAAAGTAGCAGAAAACCACGAAAAATTAACAGAATAAAACTAAAAAATAGCAGAATAACACTAAAAAGTAGCAGAATAACAATTAAAAATAGCAGAATTGAGTTCCCATTTCATCCACAGGGGAGGCTCTCTGTAGAGGCGACAGCGGAGGCGGGTTGGCCTTCCTCTCGGAGGTGTCAGGTGTGTCGCGCTATTACCTCCGCGGTATCGCCTCCACCAGCCCTTTATTAAGTAACGATATTTCTTGTAATGTTGACTCTTTGACTAGTTTTACAGCTATTATAAAATATGAAGATTTCATAAAACGATATTTGTGAGCATAATATTGACTTATATGTGTTTTTTTTTTGTATTAAATAATTTAATTTTAATAACAACGCCATCTAGTTTGAATAAATGGTAAGTAATACTTGTGTATTTCAATAAATATATTGTTTATAGTAGTTTAGTTTATTTAGTAGTTATTATTCAATCATACTGTATTTAGTTCTAAAGTGTTATTAAAATAAATCATACTGTATACAAACTATTTTATTAACTTCAAAAAACAAAAATATTACATCATTTACCCCTCCTTATAGTAACCCAAGTAGGGTAATTGCACCAGTTTTTCCCCCACATCGATCTATTTTCCGTCACAGTAAAGTTACTCCATTCTTGATGAAGTCACCTTTCATATAATCCATCCATCTCTTATCAGACCTGAACCATGTATACCTTCGTATACCATTGATAACTGTTATACATGTATGACAAATTTCATCTAGATCTGTTGACCAGTCCATCCAAATATTAACATCTTACTATATCTTCTAATATTATAAACTAGCTTTTACCCGCGACTCCGTCCGCGCGGAATAAAAAATAGAAAACGGGGTAAAAATTATCCCATGTCCGTTTCCTGGTTCTAAGCTACCTGCCCAGTTTTCAGTCAAATCGATTCAGCCGTTCTTGAGTTATAAATAGTGCAACTAACACGACTTTCTTTTATATATATACTAGCTTTTACCCGCGACTCCGTCCGCGCGGAATAAAAAAAATGCACACAATATAAAAAAGTTGTCTAAAGATAAAAACATAGTCTGGAAGAAGACATAGGCTTCTTAATAAGATTTTTTAATTCCGCTCGGACATAGTCGAAGGCGACAGCTAGTAATATTATAAATGCAAATGTTTAGATGGATGTTTGTTTGAAGGTACATATCTCCGGAACGGCTTATCGGATCTTAATGAAATTTGGCACAGATGTAGAGCATAGTCTGAAAGAACCCATAGACTACTAATAAAGTTTTTTTTTTAATTCCGCGTGGACGGAATTGCGGGTGACAGCTAATTTAATAAATTTCATTTGTTGGAAATATATAAAATGACTTTCTTTTCTGTAATGTAACAATCGTTAACTTAATTGAATAATAATTGATTTAAAAATTAAAAGAAATTTGTTTATTAATTATTATTCAATTTTATTGTATAATGAAAATTCTTTTAGAACGCTTGTGTTTCAATTATGGTGTGAAGTAATTTTACTTTTTTTATTTTATTTTTAAATTCTAATAATAAAACAATAATGGAAGATTACAGAATAATAAATATCTTCGTTGTTATATATTTTGGTAAGTTTATTTAAGTAACTATTTAGTTTTTTTTATATAATTAAAAATAGCTTTATAAAGTATCAAAATTTTTGATTATTTCCATATAATATAAATGTATATGTAATTAAAAAAAAAATCGTATATAAAAATGTATTTCACAAATTCGATATATTTACGATGCTTGTAACGATTTTTTTTAATTGTCTTATCTGTTCGCAAGTTCACATTTATTTCTGATAAGTTCCGAAACGATTTAACGAGACTTTAAAAGGAAGGTAGCTGATGACGATCATATTATATAGGCTACTTGGTTTTTATTATGCATTTAAAATAAAACATTACCAAATATATAACATTTCAGTTATTTACGTAAACGGAATCACAGCATACTCTGATGGATATAACAGGTACATATTAATCTAATATATAAAATTCTCGTGTCACAGTTTTCGTTCCCGTACTCCTCCGAAACGGCTTGACCGATTCTCATGAAATTTTGTGAACATATTCAGTAGGTCTGAGAATCGGCAAACATCTATTTTTCATAACCCCCCCCCCCATTTTTTAACTGCGCGCGGACGGAGTCGCGGGCTACAGCTAGTTATACAATAAGATTTTTATAAAGCAACGCCATCTTTTGTTGCGAAAAATTATTAAAAATATAACCGATTCTATTGTTTTATCTTATTTTTTTTGTACATAATTTTCATTAATTATTAACTAGACATTTATATATTTAAATTTTATAAGATATTACATGAATATATAGATGTAGATGATTTTTTTTTCAGAAATAATTCAGATTCATTTGCTGAATTGAGAAGATTAAAACGTCAAACTATAAACCTACCAAATAATTGTCAGTAAGTATTTTTTTTGGGCGGCGCCATGCCACCCTCTCTTTCAACTATTATGACGATCAGGGACTTTGGGATGCTACTCTATTTATTTCTTTATTAAATTTTAAAATCAAAAAAATACATACATACATACTATTATCACTGTTTTACTACGCTAATATTTCGACTTGTACTATTTTAAAAAATCAATATTAAAAAACAATAAATAATGCATTCTACATTAGGTCTTATTCCTTCTTATTACTACTTTGGCTAAGGACCTACAATACTTAACGAAGTGCCCACTTTTAACTTAATTTCTAAATGTAATCTTTGTCTATCAAATAGTGGGCACTAAGTGAGTATGTGGTAAGTAAACCTTTAAATAAGTAAGTAAACCATAATGAAGTAGTTAGAGATTCTAACCCTCTTAGACAACCCTTTTGTAATATGTAAAAGATGGGTAGGGGAAGTATATTTCATAGGTACATAGATTTATAGGAAGAGGAAAGATAAGTATTGAAGTTTCAAATATCTTGACCGCTCGGAACATCGTATAAGTCGCTGCGCAGATCTCTCCAGGTAGTACGGAGTGTTCATCGAAGCTCCGCCCGTGGCACTAGAGGATGGCAACTGAGCTTAAAACCCCTCATAAAATTTTAATGGGTAAAACCCCACATAACCTTATTCCCCCCAATAACAGGGTCTCTTTGTTAAGACACCCCTGATACCAAAAAAGGCAGATGACCTTGAGCTGTCAAAAAGATTGAAATGAGACAGAACGCATCTGCACCTCTTCATCTTATTAATAATAGTAATAAAACTTTATTTCAGACACATGGTCCATACAAAATCAACTTAGAAATTAAAAAATAAATAAATAAAATTATAACATATGTAGACGTGTTCACATAGCTAATACGGGACAGTCCAAGCCCGCTCTATCAACAATGAGTTGCAGGTAGCTGTTGGCGCTGCATCAGGGATTAATGTCTATGGTCATTTTTCTTCCAGAAAAGAACAGTGGCAGTGTAATGATGGTAATTGTATCAGTGTTGACAGTATTTGTGATGGTGGTACTGACTGTCCGGATGGTAGCGATGAAGTTCACGCCCTCTGTCGGAAGATGAGGTACTAACTATGGGTATATAGTACATATTGACGCTGGAAAGTGTAAACGCTGTAACCCCGAAAGTATGAACTTTACAGGAGAGCCAAAAAATGATAACTCGTGAGCTGATACGTCTACAAGCATGCGGTATTTAGCAATGTTGTGTAGTTTGTGCTAACCTATAATAAAATCATTATCTTTTGATAATGGTTGAAATTATTAACGTGTGAAAAACATATTCGCGATTTCAAGGGTTACAGCGTTTATGCTTTCCAGCGTCGATATCGTCATCTCTGTCATTATCTTTGACAAAACAGAGATAACTATATGTTTTAAATTAAGATTTAGGTCTCAGAAACCCACGGTACAAGTATTTGCAGGTGTCCATCAAATCTCTTCCGTTGTACTTATGGCGCGTGCGTGTCGGGTAATGCCCCTTGTAACGGTCGGGTCGACTGCGCTGATGCCTCTGATGAACTGAGTCCTATTTGTAGAACCAACAGTGATGAAATCAAGTAAGCCTTACTATCTTTTTTAACTGTATTAATATGGCTCAATTCAAATAGAAAACAAATTAAAATGTAATAGTTTATGAAGGGAACTAGCATTAGCCCGCGACTCTATCCGGAATTAAAAAGAATTTAATAAGTAGTCTATGTGTTCTTCCAGACTATGTTCTACATTTGGGCCAAATTTCATCAATATCCGTTCAGCTGTTTCGGAGATACCTTCAAACAAACATCCATTCATTCAAACATTCACATCTATATATATAAAAGAAAGTTGTGTTAGTTACACCATTTATAACTCAAGAACGGCTGAATCGATTTGACTGAAAATTGGTGGGCAGGTAGCTTAGAACCAGGAAAAGGACATAGGATAATTTTTACCCCGTTTTCTATTTTTTTTTTTTTTTTATTCTGCGCGGACGGAGTCGCGGGTAAAAGCTAGTTTATAATATTAGTAAGATAAAGCCATAGAGCTTTTTCAGTCTGTTTATGGTAGATGGCGACAACTTCAATTGCAGATACGCCACACTTTTAGTATGATAATGTACTTAGGAATTGATAACCTTGAAAATTATTTCAATTTAACTTCTCTAGCTTTTTACAGTGAATAAAGTAGCGATTGTCTTGATCCTCTGATATTATATGCGGTCGAAAGGTGGTAGGTATGAACTTATTTCTTCTTCTTCGGGTGTCATCTCCTATAGGATATTGGCGACCGTCATCTCAATTTTAATTCTCGACATTACTGTTGAACACAGTACTTGTGCTCTTATAACACCACTGGCACAGATTTTAGCACAGTAGTTTAGTAGTTTATCCTCTCTGAAGACACACACAACACACGTCTGTAACCCAGAAAGGTAGACAGAGATCACGCACATCCATTTTTGGTGCCAAATGAACCTCCGCAATCCACTTTCTCTGATCTGAAAATACTGATAGTAACCATGAATTTGTTCTAAATATAATATATCTTTTAGATAGTTCTTGATTTTTTTCTAGTGGTCAATATAAATGTATTAATGGTCAATTAATACCAGCTGAGAAGCGTTGTGATGGTATACAAGATTGTAGTGATGGTTCTGATGAGACAGTCAGATCCTGCGCCGCCATGTCCTGTCTACCTTATCTGTTTCAATGCGCGTACGGCGCTTGCGCAGATCAAGGTGCGGAATGTAATGGAGTGAGTATAATTTACTGTGACTCTTTTATTGATTGTATTGTTCGAACGAAGTTCCTTATCGCGCGTTGTGAAAGGGGGCTAGACGGAAAACTTTCTTACGAAAAGTTGTTAATAACCCCCTTATTAACAAACAAATAATAAACTAATAACACTGTAAGGAACACCTACAAAAATGCGATACCATAGGACATAAGACAGATATTTTGGAACGAAGTTCCTTATCGCGCGTTGTGAAAGGGGGCTAGACGGAAAAAATTCTTACGAAAAGTTGTCACGACACTTTTTGTTATAGTAAGTATGTTAACGACGAATGACGCTACTTCACCATGGCAACGACGTGACAATATATAACGAAAATTCATAGAAATAAAATGTAGTAATTCTTGTGAAGACTTAAGTTTTTTATTCATAGAATAAACATTGGTTCCTTCACTAATTAATCGAAAGGAACTTCGTTCCATTCGGGTGTCCCTTGACACTTCTCAAGTTTTTTTTTGTCTCTATTTTTTCAAAGCTAATGTGAGAAGTGATAATATGGTTAACTGAAAGCTCTGAGTAGGTGGCGCCAGTGCCAAAAGTACGCTGTCATCTGTCAAAGTTTTTAAACGTCATTCACGCGTCGCGATCTTTTTTATATTAATTAAAAATTTATTCCCTATTGACTGAGTCGGTATTCAAAATAGCTCCGAAACAAGCAGCCGCATTTTTACCTTTAAAAAATGTCTTTTTTTGACTTTTTTTGTGTGAAATTCGACGGGAATCGTTGCTATGATTGTATTTCACAGAGTACTTCTATATATATAAAAGATAGTTGTGTTAGTTACACCATTTATAACTCAAGAACGGCTGAATCGATTTGACTGAAAATTGGTGGGCAGGTAGCTTAGAACCAGGAATAGGACATAGGATAATTTTTACCCCGTTTTCTATTTTTTATTCCGCGCGGACGGAGTCGCGGGTAAAAGCTAGTTTTATATAAAGTAAAGTGTTTTTTGTATATCTGTGGTATATTTACTCCGTTGTAACAACAGTTGAAAACTGATTTGATTTTCGTTCAGAAATTAATCAATTTGTTGTAATTTTAACAGAGAAACGATTGTGCGGACGGTTCTGACGAATCGAGTCTACTTTGCGGCAAGACAACACCTAAAACAATTCCAAATACCACGAAAAGCATCAATACACCAAAAGCAACCACACCCAAGACTACAACAAGATCTACTGCGTGAGTAAAATAAAAAACAATTTACTAACTGTTGGGTTTCTAAGACCAAAATACCCATTTAAAACATATTGTTATCTCTGTTTTGTCATAGATAATGACAGGGATGATGATATGTTTTATACAGAGATTTTGTTCTCAGAAACCAACAGTTATTATGTACAATCGGGGAAACTAGCGGTATTCCATCTTAAAAGCGACAATCGTTTGGACATTTCATAAGCATTGAGACGATACTGAAACAATAAACAATAGGAAGCTTTTAAATGTGTCTGTACAAAAAGTACCTTCGTTTGCGAAACTCTCTACTTTTGTAAGAAAGGTTGAAGTTTGTTTCGTTGCAAGCATTTTTAAGAGTAACAAGGTCATAGTCAACGCTGACACAGTGCGGGTTGACTTCACACATATCTTTGAATTTCTTCTCAGATATGTGCAGCATCACGATGTTTTCCTTTACTGTAAGAACGTCGGGTAAATGTACATATGTAAATCGAGAATCGAAAAACACATTGGTACATGGCGGGTTTCGAACCCAGGACCTGCAAACTGCAAGTCAAGTGCTTAACGTCTGAACCACCGACGCTCCATGTGACACGACGACGCTCCATTATGAGTAAATGAATGTTTTTAGCCGACTTCAAAAATAAGGAAGGTTATCAATTCGTCTGTATTTTTTTAATCCACAGGACTACAAATAACGTAAAGTCCAAATGCAAACTCCCAGATTATCCTCAGCACGGTACATATATTGTAGTAGGTACACCTAACGCAGTACCTGGTCAGATCTTAAACAAGCCTATTTTAGAAGTCACATGTAACCCTGGATATGCTTTAGATGGTCAAAGTAGTGTGTATTGTTCTGATGGAATTTGGTCAGCAACGATACCAAGATGTGTTTGTAAGTATATATAAAAATATAAAAGATAAATAAATTATTGTATTTTAGGTCCACATATTTTGATAATTGTATCACAGTGGAACTTTGAGAAGCGAGAGTCCAGAGATCATGATATTTTTCTCGCTTTTAGAGTTTTCTCTCTAATTAGAGTGTCTCGGCGAGGTTTAAACTAAGTGCCATCTGTGCTCTCGTTCGTAAAGTTTCTCGCTTATGGAGGTCGTCCGTCTGGACAATAACTCTAGCTTATAGAAGTTTCTCGCTCATTCACTTCTCGCTTATCTAGGTTCGACTTTAATCAAATTTTGTAATGAAAAAAAAAATGGTTTCTTGATTTAAATTGCGATTAAATATGTACTGATAACCTCAAAATGAATGATAATTTTGTCAAAATTTGAAACCTTTAAATTATAAAACCAGTGCAATCTACATCATCATCTACCGGGCCTTTTCCCACTCACATGGGATCGGCACACAAGGTTTTATAAACCTTAAAGTTTTGGCTTAAATTTTACGGCAGGCCGCCTGCCAGTCGCCAAACTTACTTTGGAATGATATACATAGATCTTTCTTTACTGTACACAAAAAAAAATATGTGGTGGACCTAAATAAATAAAAAACTGTTTAACAATTGGTTTCTGAGATCAAAAATCTCTGCATAAAAAATACAATCATCTCTGTCATTATCTTTAACAAAATTTGCATGTCTTTTGGTCTCAGAAACTTGTGGTTAATTTTTATTAGTATTACAAGATTTTCGATAGATGGCGTTCTTTAATATTATAATTTTACCAGCTCAATGTAAGATGATCAACAACCCAACAGTCTCGTATCAATGTAATATAGTTTATGGTAATAATACGAAGAGTTCGTGGCCATGTCGAGAATACGAACTAGAAGGTACTAGTGCTGTTGCAACTTGCAAACAGAATTACCATTTGAAAGATGTCGCCCCAAAAGCGAAATGTGTTGATGGACAATGGGAGAAACTTATTAAATGTGTACCAGGTAAGAAATCTTATTTTAAATATTATAAATGCGAATGTTTAGATGTTTGAAGTTATCTCCAGAACGGCTCAATGGATCTTAATGAAATTTAGTACAAATGTAGAACATAGTCCGGAAGAACACATAGGCTACTTTTTTAATTACGCGCGGACATTGTCGCGAGCAGAAGCTAGTATGTAAATAGTCAGAACTAAATGTTCCCGTGCTTCATCCGCATTGAATGCTATTTATTTTTGTTACACAGAAAAACTTTGAACTTTGACTAAATTAAAATTCCGAAATTACAACGAAGGCCTTCGCCATTGGCTAAGAAAAACCGTTACCATGGCAACCATCTTTGCTGCTATTGGCTTGCAATTGTCCGTTTCTCGCATATTTTTTCAATTTACTCACCCCTTAAGTACAATAGCGTGAAAATATATATCCTAATGCATGTCATAAGTATAGGGCTTTTTATTACAAAAAGAATTATTCAAAAATATACTGTGATTACTTAGATTATGCGTGATAAAGAACGTTACTTTATTACGTTAGTAGTAGATATAAAGGTAATTCTGTACGTTATATTGTTCTAATAGTAACGTAATAGGTAAGGCTAAGGGTCCTTCAAGAAGCGAGCATATATCTTTCTCTAAGACCGGCAACACATCTGTGGTTCCTCTAGTGTTGCGGATGTCCATGGGCGTTGATGATCATTTCGGTCTTTCCCTCCCTTGTTTCCCCCTTCTCTTATAAAATAAAAGGCTAAAAAGGCGATCTATTCCCTCAATAGGACTGTAGAAGACTTTTAGAGGTTTTACTCAAAAATTTATCAAAAACAATTACTTCGTAACTATCGTAAAGTTATTTCAAAGTATCACATCAATAGTTATCACAGACTAGCTTTTACCCGCGACTCCGTCCGCGCGGAATAAAAAAAAATGCACACAAAATAAAAAAGTTCCTATGTTCGTCTCCTAGTTCTAAGCTACCTCCCCATCAATTTTCAGCTAAATCAGTTAGACCTATCTTGAGTTATAAATAGTGTAACTAACACGACTTTCTTTTATATATATAGATATAGATATATTATATAAGAAGATAATAACAGTTTAACTTGAACATTGGAAACAACGCCATCTATATATTTAAAAAAATAATATTTTAACTGTAAGAGATTTACTTGTAACTACTCATATTATTTGTTTCTATTATTATTATTCCATATATTTATTTCTTGTCTAATTTTATATATTTTTCTTAATAAAAATTTAAACAATATTAAAAAAAATATAGAAAATCTAAATACGTCGGCAGCGGAGCCTTGGGCCCAAGCTACCGGCGGTTAGGCCTCCAGAGACAGAAACCTCCTCACAATGCGTGCCGTGCTCAGGAGTATTATTATTATTATTATTATTATATTTTAACAGAATGCGGTACTATAGTACCTAAAAGCACAGCGTTAGTAATAGGGGGTCATGTTGCTGAAAGGGGGGAGTTGTCTTGGCATGCTGGGATTTACACAGGAGCGAGACAATACGAGCAGATCTGTGGTGGATCACTTATTAGAAGAAGCACTATTGTCTCTGGTAAGTTCTTCAAAAAATTGACATTTTGAATGGCTACAAAGGTCGTAAAGAAAGTCAGGATTGCGTAAAAGGATGCGTTAGAAGGGAGCGAATTCTGATTTTATTGTTTATAGATATATGAAATAATAAAGTGCTGAAACTACATAAGAAATATCTATCCTTAATTTACAAAAAAAAAACAACTTACAGGCTCTAATAGATGAAATATTACCATCTATTGGTTTTATTTGAAAAGAAACAGTTTAAAATTTTTAAACAAACTCTAACCTTAAATATTACATTTTTTTATTTTACAATATACTCAAAAATATCGGTAATAGATGTAGCAACTCAAAAAAAAAATGTAGGGAGTGAGATTTGAACCCGATTTTTCTAGCTTTTTTTAGATTTTTATCTGTCACGTTGACTATATGTGTTATGTGTCAATGTTATGACACTCCGGGGAAGAAGATGAATCAAAATAAATGACACTTCACTTGTCAAAATCGGTTCGTTCGTTTAGACTCTAGACCAGTGATTCTCAACCTTTTTTTTTGTTACGGCACATATTTAACGATTTCAAAATTTGGCGGCACACAAAGAAAAAGATAAAAATTATTTACTTACTACAACACACTACATAAATACTTTATCGACGCGTATTTTTTTTCAACTATTTGGATTTAAATATATATTCAAAAATATCAAAAATATCTTTCTTAAAAATATCTTTCTTTTTAAATGATATAATTTAATAATATTAACATTATTATATATTTGCAAAATTTGGCGGCACACTTTTGAAATTTGGCGGCACACAAAAGTGCCGCGGCACAGTGGTTGAGAATCACTGCTCTAGACAGTTACATAAAAACAAACTTACACGCGACAAAACATTACACCCTTTTCAAATGGGCAAAAATACAGGATGATTATGATATCTCTGTGTTCTAAAAACTTCGTCATTACTTCTTTATTCTGTGTAAATTTTGACAGTCGAGTACTTGGTAGTGATGCAACGGAAGTGTCTTACCGGAACCAGAAACGGAAACAGAGGTCAAAAATAAATTTTAGCAGAAACGGAAACGGAAACGGAAGCGGAAACAGAAGTGTAAATAATAATAAAAAAACATATTTACAAAATTTTTTTTTGGTAAGAACAGTTTGTATTCGTTTTTAATTTATTAAGGCATTGGATATCGGTGTCCTTTAGCCTTCAATATATGTATTTTTACTGTGCTGCAATAAGTTAAAATACGTTTTTATTTTTTTAATTTATTTTCAGGAAACAAAATTACACTATTTACAAATTAATGTTCGCCAAACGTTCGTTCGACAAATATATTTCTTTATTAATACATTCACTGCTGACCACTCGGATCCGAGTGGGCAGAGCTATTAGTAGCGGCGCCTCCCCCTCGGATCCGAGCGAGAGGCCCGTTCACTTTGTAGTAGCCAGTAAGCCGCCGGCGTTTGAAGCGAGTCCATGTTGCTTTGTGTGGCCACTCTGGCAATATAGTCAACTAACGAAAAAGAGTATTAGTTTCATTCTTACAGTGTTGTAGTGACCACGTTCGTACGGAGGCAAACATACAAATATCTTGTATCACATGAAGCTAAGGCTGAACTTTATGTTATGTATGTATATTTTTTAAATATATGTATGTCCTGTATGTGTGTACGTGTGTGTGTATACGAGAAGATAAAAGCTGGTTTTGATTAGTATCCTTACATGTTTTACTCAATATTCTGGAATTTCATGAAAAACTTGACTTTGTCAAAATCTTGTAACATATGAACAGAAATGCAATCGTGGAACAAATATCTACATATTAGTGAACTAAACCATTGCCATCCCTAGCGCTCAAATACAAAAAACATTATTAATTTATCTATATGTTCAAACACTCCCAGACATACTAAATAAAAATTCACCATAAAAAGTTTTGGCTCCCAGCTGTTACATTTTTTATTTTGTAAACAGTGAATGTGTTAAGTATCAAAAACACCAAATCTAGATTACAAAAAGATATAATTATTAGGCACTTGACTTGCAATCTGCAGGGCCTGGGTTCGAATCCCGCTATGTACCAATGTGTTTTTCGATTTAGATATTTACATTTATCCGACGTTCCTACGGTGAAGGAAAACATAGTGATGCTGCCTGCACATATCTGAGAAAAAAAATTAATGATATGTGTGAAGTCAACCCGCTCTGGGCCAGCGTGGTTGACTATGGCCTAGTCACCCCTAATTTGGGGTAGGCTCCGAGCCCCTCAGTGGGGATGTATAGTGAGCTGATGATAATAATGATGATGATATATTACATGGTTATCACTTATTCAAAAGTACATTTAATAACTCGTAAGTATGAAATAGGAACATTTTGCCAGTTGTCAAATTTTATATGGACAACTACTAGACAGTTTACTCCAGCAAGAGAAACTGATTGTTTCAAACAGCAGCAGAAAATATTACGCGCTTAAATTCACGAAAAAGTACGTAAACAAACAAATGCGACAAGTGCCGAAAGGCCGCGTACGGACTGCGCGTCTCGCGCCGCGCATTTGGATCTCTCAGCCGTCGTAAAGTTCCGTTTTATCTCCGTTATAAAAGTTGCGGAAACAGAAGCGGAAACGGATGTTGAAAAGCATGCGGAACTTCCGCACTTGCGGAAACGGAAACAGACATCCGTTGCATCACTAGTACTTGGTCGAGCTTTGTTTGGAAAGTTCTGAACCTTACAAGTTTTTTGATGTAAAACATCTATAGGCTCACTTGTAAACCGAATTGTTGGCGACGCTTGCCGTGGCGACGGGTCGTCACGCTATACTAACTAGATCTACAGACTCTTGGTCTGTACTCTTTTTTGTACATAAATATAGGAACATAAATTACAATAGTGAATTCCTTCTTTTCTTTTATTTTTGTCAGACGCTATCTTTGCAATGTTATACTTATATGTGTACAGTCTCCTCTAATCTAATCGAATCTCATAAAATCAAAAACAATAGTTATTAATATTATTAATATATTTATCAAAAAATTCAGCTGCTCATTGCTTCTACGATGACAACAAGGAGGGTATGAAGTCAGCGAAAAACTTCGCGGCTGCTGTTGGGAAAATATACCGCGCTTGGAATGACCCTAGAGATAGAGACCCTCAGAAAAGATATGTAAGTACAAAATGATCTCTTTTATTTGTTTATAGATGGCGGTGTTATTAATTTGAAATTAATAGATTTAAAATTCTGACTATTTTACTATTAAATGAAAATGAAAAGTTATAATCGTACAAAGATATCTGAATCAATAAGAGAGTATAGAAATTGGCATAAAATAAAAAAATAAAAAACTTGAGAGGTGTCAAGGGACACCCGGATGGAACGAAGTTCCTTTCGATTAATTAGTGAAGGAACCAATGTTTATTCTATGAATAAAAAACTTAAGTCTTCACAAGAAGTACATTTTATTTCTATGAATTTTCGTTATATATTGTCACGTCGTTGCCATGGTGAAGTAGCGCTCATTCGTCGTTAACATACTTACTATAGCAAAAAGTGTCGTGACAACTTTTCGTAAGAATTTTTTCCGTCTAGCCCCCTTTCACAACGCGCGATAAGGAACTTCGTTCCAATAAACTATGAAAAGGATCTTGTGACACTTATTTTATATTGACAGGAGGGCGTTAGTGTGCCGTCATGACTGAGTTTGACTTATTCCCGCCAAGCAAAGATATACTTGTCGGTCTATATTGATAAATTATATTAACACATGTCACTGACTGACAATGTTATTTATTGATTGGATTTATTTTGGAATATTTCAATGTTTAAATTGATGATACCAACATATATTTTTTAATAATCTGTTCACAGACTTATAATTATTTAGATAGGTTTGTTACAATTTCAATAGAGATTTAAAAAAAATAATACAATACGATTATTCTTTATAAATTCTTAATTATGTAAAGTTTGAATTTATTTTACATCTAGAAGATAATATTAATTTATTCCTTTTAAATTAATTAAATGAAAATAAAATACAATCCTTTTAAAATAAAAATAATTTAAACTTAGAAGATTAAGTACAACGCCATCTAATTTAAAAAAAAAAACTAGTATTTAAAAATATTTTTTTTTCACCACTGATTCAGGTAAAAGAACTCCACATCCCAGAAACATACAAAGGTTCAGAGAACAACTACCAGGACGACATAGCATTAGTCATAGTAGACCAGCCATTTACATATACTTCATACATACGACCGGTCTGTCTAGATTTCAGGACAGACTTTGAAATGGAGCAACTACGACCTGGTAATATGGGCAAGGTATAATAACTTCTAGTGTATTAATAATTTTAATTGATGTGAGGTCTTATGTACCTCATACTACCGTTATGAGTTATCGACCTCACATTTGCTTGATTTAGCAACAGAAATTTAAATGTAAGTTTTAATACAGTACACACGTGAATCCAAATCTACGCTAAGTGACATATTTAGTGGCTACTTAATGATTGTGAATCTGACAGTTTCAAAGTCCCCAAAACTCCATCTTAATATGAAATCTTTGTGCTTATTTTTAAAAAATCGATTATTCCTTTGCGACGAAAAACTCAAAAACTACTCGACCGTTTTGAAAAATTCCTTCACTGTTATATTACGCTTTTTTTACACAATAACATAGGCTATATCTTATGTTTACATACTTGTGGTCTGCTATTTGTCTAAATTCAATCTTAAATTCATAAGAATAGCTTCACGCACATCTCCACAATACCTGTAACTATGGGTTTGTGACACCTGCCACTAAAATCATCCCCATCATTTTTTTTTTCATAAAACAGTGATAAAAATATGTTTTAAATGAAAGTTTAGGTCTCAGAAATCCACAGTAACTGCATAAATTTTCATCTGTTTGCAAAATTTCCCTAAAAAATGGGTACAAAGTGTTTTTATCACTAAGGTTGCCGGTTGGGGTATGAAAGACACATCAGGTCATGCATCTGATGTACTCAAAGTTGTAGAACTGCCTGTAGTTGAATTCAACGTGTGCTGGGAACGAGCGCCATTTGAATTCAAAAGTCACATAACCTCAAATAAATTTTGCGCGGGTTATTACAATGGTGAGTATAACAAAATAAAGTCAATTTGAATTTTGGTTCATAAAAAATGTTTCATAACTAGTTGCCTTCGACTGTGTTCGCGCAAAATTAAAAAAAAAAACTTAATAAGTAGTCTATATGTTCTTCGAGACTATGTTGTACATCTGTGACAAATTTAATTAAGATCCGTTGATCCGTTCCGGAGATATCTTCAAACAAACATCCATCCATTTTTATATGTCGCTTAAAAAATTAGCTTTCCATTTAAGACTTACTTGATCTCATCTCACAATTAACAAAAATAACTGAAAAAAAAAATATAATAGTAGCCGTCATGTAATTTGACATTTCTCGGTTCCTATGTAAAATAACATAACTCAATTTTTGAATTATTCTCACAGGTACAGCTCTTTGTAAAGGTGACAGTGGAGGTGGTCTATCTTTCTCGGCTACAGAATTCGGTGTAATCCGATATTATTTAAGAGGTATTGTGTCAACTTCACCCGCAGCTTCTGACCAGGATTTATGCAATGCATTGACAGTGACTACTTTTACTAAAGTTACACTGCAAGAGGCGTTCTTTAGTGATTACCTCCATGAAGAATATTAGGTTTGACATCTCACATCTTCTATGTTAGGGTTTTTTTTACTTTTAAAATAAGGAATTTTGGGTATTTTTTTGAGGTTTTTTATTACTAGCTGTTGCCAGCGACTCGTCTTAAATTTTTTCTTGCAGATTAAATAGAGTAATGAATTTTAAAAAATATGTAAAAAAACTTAATAAATGTATCACACAGGAATCGTTAATTTTTTTGGGATCGAGGTTATCCTATGCCATACAATATCTTTAGGCTCTGTTCTACTTCTGTGTTAAATTTCATGTATATTCGTTAAGTCGTTCCGGAGTTATCTAGTAATTATATAAGTTAATACATATTTCTTCATACTTTCTCATTTATAGAAGGATCGCTATAACTTGAACATTGTTAAGTCGATATCTTTAGGATGTAGAAAAAAATACCCTTCTTTCAATTGAACCTTCAAATATTCGATATCTCGAATTATTAAGACATTGTAATTTGAACAAAATATTATTTCCCTGAGTGAGCATTTAAGTATTTGAAAAAAAAGTTCACATGAGTGCATCAGCTACCTTTCACTTCCAAGTCCCGTCAAAATCGGTTCCTTAGATTATCCGGAACAAAGGCAGCCTTGCGGAAATGCAAAGATGTCAAAATTTTTTTCTTTATCATCAGCAATGTAAGTAGTACGAAATATAATTTATTTTTCAATATTACATACATACATTCCAATTTTTTTTATATGTGTACCGTATAAATCGTACTTCTAAAATCCAAGTCGAAGTAGGGAAAATATAATTTATTACTAGGAATTCCCAGTCAGTATTTGACATATTTTATGAAGTCAAAGAATCAATTGTTTGAAGTTTTTAGTTATTTCCTCTAACAACGTCAGGCGTCCGGATAAAGCCTGACATAGGTAGGCGTTTTGATTGCTTGTCCGGCCAAAATAAACGGTTTTCGAGCTTTTGTTAGGCTTTTTACATTTCCCAAACGAGAGTGTACCTATTAATACGGAGACAAAATCCTAAATAATATAGGGTGTCCGACCATTCTACCTAAATGTCCGGCCAAACTGGCTGGTCTGTCCTGCTAGTTTGGTGACCTGACAACCCTACCTCTAACACACGACATATCGAGATTTGTTTCATAAACCAATAGTAAAATACAATACGACACTTTTCCTGAATCTTTACAGTTAGTCTAGACACATTACGATAGGACGGTATTCACGATTTACCGGTGACACTGTGTATTCCCAGGTATCGATTGCAAGTCTGACCTAATTATAAAAAGTTCTTGCGTGACTAAACATTGCAACTGACTTTGTTTGACATGCAATTTAAAAAAATAAGGCTGTGTAAGAAAAATACAAACAAATCATTATATAGTCATTTATTCTTATATTAGGTAAATTAATTATATTTTTTGCATAATTATTTTTTATAAAAAAAATGTCTTTTTAAAAAATTTAATTTTGAAGTTGCAAACTTTTCTTTTGAAGTTTAGTCTAATTGTGTTTCTGCCAACCCATCCTACCTCTTCCTAATACAATCATGACCATATCATCATTTCTTCCGTCAGGTGCGGGGGAAACGCGTGATGAGCGTTTTCTAGGAGTGCCTATAAATAAATAAAACACATAATAAATCATATTTTCCAATATTATTAGCTTTTCACCATTCAAAAAAATATTTTTGGTAAAATACTTTTCTCAAGAGACATTACGACGATAGAAAAATACTTTTACAAAGATGGCGACGTTGCTTGCCACCCGTTACGTTCCATATCACCAAATGGCAAAAAGTGGATTGCGTAGGTTCATTTGGCAACGCTAAATGGAGGTCTGTTATCTCTGCCTACCCCTCTGAGTTACAGGCGTGAGTTGTATTATTGTTACTTTTGCTCATATAGTTAACAAACATTATTTTACAATACAACTTTATTTTGTCTCAAAATTATCACAAAAAAAAAACGTGAGCCGTCATGGGACGCCTGGCAGATGTGAAACATCGTGTGTGTACCAGTAATATGCATAAAAGGTAATATTATTAAAATAATATATAGGTATACATATATATGTATACCTCAGTATAGCGTGGCCACGGCAAGCGTCGCCACGCCAACAATTCGGTTTACAAGTGAGCCTATAGATGTTTCACATCAATTTGATTTAAGTTCTAAAACACGATATTGAAGTTTTTCTAGTAGCTGAATATTAGTGATGCAACGGAAGTGTCTTACCGGAACCAGAAACGGAAACAGATGTCAAAAATAAATTTTAGCAGAAACGGAAACGGAAACGGATGCGGAAACAGAAGTGTAAATAATAATAAAAAACATATTTACAAAAATATTTTTTTCGGTAAAAACAGTTTGTATTCGTTTTTAATTTATTAAGGCATTGGATATCGATGTCCTTTAGCCTTCAATGTATGTATTTTTACTGCGCTGCTATAAGTTAAAATACGCGTTTTTTTTTTAATTTATTTTCAGGAAACAAAATTACACTATTTACAAATTAAAGTTCGCCAAACCACTCGTATTGACACACGACAAATATATTTCTAACTATGTAATGATGATGATATATTACATGGTTATCACTTATTCAAAAGTACATTTAATAACTCGTACGTATGAAATAGTCACATTTTGCCAGTTGTCAAATTATATATGGACAACAACTAGACAGTTTACTCCAGCAAGAGAAACTGATTGTTTCAAACAGCAGCAGAAGATATTACGCGCTTAAATTCACAAAATAGTACGTAAACAAACAAATGCGACAAGTGCCGAAAGGCCGCGCACGGACTGCCCGTCTCACGCCGCGCATTTGGATCTCTAAGCCGTCGTAAAGTTCCGTTTTATCTCCGTTATAAAAGTTGCGGAAACAGAAGCAGAAACGGATGTTGAAAAGCACGCGGAACTTCCGCACTTGCGGAAACGGAAACAGACATCCGTTGCATCACTACTGAATATATATGCAAAGCAACGTTTTAAAATGTTCGAGGTTCCGATCAGTTCAATTATCGGGATTACATGCTGAACCTTTATGGTTCCTTCATCCTGTGGAAAGTCCCCGAAGACAGGACGGAAAGCATCATATTATGGTGGATTCAGGCCGGGTTCGGTATATAATGTATACCTTTAGTATAGCTTGGCGACCCGTCGCCACGGCAAGCGTCGCCAACCCAACGATTCGGTTTACAAGTGATCCTATAGATGTTTTCACATCAATAACCAAAAAAAGATATATTTCGTAATGGCCGCCATGTATGTATGCAATTTAAAACGTTGGAATGAAAATTATATAAAAGTAAGATATATGTACTAAGAACGCATAAACTCCATAATCATTAACCGCAGAGAAATTTAAAAAGAATTAGCAAAAACTAGTGATGCAACGGATGTCTGTTTCCGTTTCCGCAAGTGCGGAAGTTCCGCGTGCTTTTCAACATCCGTTTCTGCTTCTGTTTCCGCAACTTTTATAACGGAGATAAAACGGAACTTTACGACGGCTTAGAGATCCAAATGCGCGGCGTGAGACGGGCAGTCCGTGCGCGGCCTTTCGGCACTTGTCGCATTTGTTTGTTTACGTACTATTTTGTGAATTTAAGCGCGTAATATCTTCTGCTGCTGTTTGAAACAATCAGTTTCTCTTGCTGGAGTAAACTGTCTAGTTGTTGTCCATATATAATTTGACAACTGGCAAAATGTGACTATTTCATACGTACGAGTTATTAAATGTACTTTTGAATAAGTGATAACCATGTAATATATCATCATCATTACATAGTTAGAAATATATTTGTCGTGTGTCAATACGAGTGGTTTGGCGAACTTTAATTTGTAAATAGTGTAATTTTGTTTCCTGAAAATAAATTAAAAAAAAAACGCGTATTTTAACTTATAGCAGCGCAGTAAAAATACATACATTGAAGGCTAAAGGACATCGATATCCAATGCCTTAATAAATTAAAAACGAATACAAACTGTTTTTACCGAAAAAAATATTTTTGTAAATATGTTTTTTATTATTATTTACACTTCTGTTTCCGCATCCGTTTCCGTTTCCGTTTCTGCTAAAATTTATTTTTGACATCTGTTTCCGTTTCTGGTTCCGGTAAGACACTTCCGTTGCATCACTAGCAAAAACCCAAATCAATAAGAGTTCTAAAAGGTCACTTACTTCCACTCCTTTGTTGATGCTAGGTGTGCGAGAAAGACGAACTATACGCTCGTCGTAGGAGAGAGCAGGACGCCAATAATACGTGTAACACTGCTACTGATGTATATATGCTCGCCTGGTACTTTTGAAGCCATTTTGTTATAGTTTCTTGACAAATCTGTAAAATTTATTAATTAATTAAATTTTATTTAATTTAGTTAATTTATTAAAGTAATTTACAATTACTGATATAAATTAATTATTAAATAAATTAATTGATAAAAAAAATTAATGGCCAAATAATCAAGAAAGTATTGAATGAGATTGGTTAAGGATGGCTAGAAATCAGTAATCTCTGTAAATGGTCAGGTCTTCTACTACTTAATTTCGGTTTAAACGCTCCTGTTAATGTTCCTGAAATCCTCACCACCGCTACCAACCGTAAACGTCAAAACAAAATGGCGAAAATTGGCACCACATACTTTTGTTTCCAGGATATTCAAAAGAGGTTATTACTACAACGGGAAAAAAAGACTGAAGAAAATATGGATGGATTATTTAAAAGATAGAAGGATAGTAAATTAAATGTTAATCAAACCTTAGTATAGCTCATATCTGCAGTACAATTACGTGGGTATCCATTGAGACCACAACACGACCATGGAGGTTGAATCTGTTCTACTGCACTAGACCTATACATTATTTAGTATTTTACATATTATTAAAATAAAAAAAACCGACGGACTACATTAATATACTTGTAGGAAGAGGATCGGTCATAGTTAAAAAGAATGAAGCTACTTTAAACTTTATAATAGTTTTTAGCAAAATCACAGGACTAATGACAGTTAATTAACCATTAAACTAAACTATGTTCCAAAGTAACAATTCAATAAATTAGCCTTAAATAATAACCGGGTATAATTAATCTAGTGACCAAATTATAGCACCGGAATAATAATTAATCCGTTTCCACAAATCAATTATCCAAAGCGTCTAGGTTAAGCAAGCGAGGGGTGCGGTGGCCGGTGACCTCCTCGTGGTGCACCCTGGAAACTCCCCACCTTATGTGGGGAGGCTAACAACTGGCCGGGAGGAAGATAGGGTCTGCGGGGCTAAACCGGACAGGGCTATACCGGGAAGGCCCGCGGACACTATGGGGCTCTTGCCGGGCCCTGCGTTTAGCGCAGGCCCTGGACGGAGTCCAAGCACGCCCACTGGATGGTGCTGAGCGCGACGTGCACAGAGGTGCCGCCGCGCGGAGTGAGGGGTGTTTTCCCGCGGGGCTATGCCGGACAGGGCCTCCCATACCGGACAGGCCCGCGGGGAACACCAGTGGACCCTGAGGGGTCGGAGGATGGCGGCCTTGTAGGCCGCGCGTCATGGGGACCACACCCCGTTTTAAAGGCGGTTTCCGGTGTCCGACAACACTGGAAAACGGTATGAAATGGCAAGCTTCAAAACAGACATACCCCAGGAGGGTACCTCCGGCATCGCCGGAGGAGAATCCCTCCCCGCGGCCTCGGCCGCGGGCAGCCCCGCGTATTCTGGGGGGGGGGGGGCAAAGACTGCTGTTGATACACGACGACCTTGGCAACGGATATGGACATCGAAGCAAGCGAAAGGAACATAGTTTTAAGGGAAGAAGTTTTAAGAGAGGAGGATAACGGAGGCTCGAGCACACCGACGCAGAGTGGGAGTAGTCAGTTGTTAGAGTCTCCCGCAAACAGCGGGCGCACTTTGAGGGTCATGCTGACGCGCTGCGACTCGCTTGTAATGGACAGGGGCGCTACGGCGTCCAACACCGATCTCGACTCGGACTCATCGGCCGCCAGCTACATGTCGGTCGTGTCTGGAGAGTCCAACAGAAGGGCCTACCTCAAAACGAGGACGGGGCCGGCCCCTCAGTACGGAGTTAGCCGAGACCAAGGTGGCCGCGTCGCTACGCACAGCGAGAGAGGCAAGGGCCTCCATACTATCCGGCCCAGCTCACCTCTCGCTGGTGGAAACTGAGGAAGACCAAACGAGTGCTGCCCTCAACAAATGCGTCGAGGCATCACTTAAAACAATTATAGACGTAGCAACCAAGTCCACCAATATAAAGGGGACGTTGGTGAAAGCGCTGAAGGAGGCGGCGGCAAACATCAAGGCCGCCGTCTCTCAGCTAAGACAGCGGACGATGTCGGAGGAGGTGGCGCGGCTGGAAGCAGCAAACGCGCGCCTCCAAAGGGACATGGAGGAGCTACGGCGCGAACTGAAGGATATCGACAAGCGCCGACCTGCCCAGCCTGACGAAACAGATATCCGGCAGCTGCTGGATGAAGTATCGCGTGCCAACGTGGAAAAGTTTGGCACCATACTCAACGCCAGGCTGGCAGGACTGGAGGATCGTCTCCTCCCCGAACCGCGGCGCCGGCCCCCGCTGGCGGCGGACAGGAGAGAGGAAGACGACGCCGCCTCCGCTTCGCTCCCCAAGGCGAAAAAGGGGACGACAAAGAAGGGACCAGCCAAAGAGCCCCTGCCCACAACATCGGGCACCGGGGCCCAGGATCGGGCGACATCTTCGGCGGCGGCCCCAGGCGAGGCTCCGCCCAAAAATAAAAAGAAGAGGAAGAAGAAGCAGCCGAGCCTGGCCGCTAAAGAGGCCGCACAGGCAAGGGACAAGTCTGCCCCTACGCCCGCCGAAGCTCCGTGGACTAAGGTAGTGTCCCGCGGGGCCAAGAAAGCGGCCAAGAAGGCGTCCAAGGGGCCGGTCAAGACTCGCCCCCCCGAAAGACCGAAGGCCAAACTACGGGCCCCAAAGACCGCGGCGGTCACCCTCACTCTCGCTCCGGGAGCAGAGGAGAGTGGCGCCACGTATGCCACGGTCTTAGCCGAGGCGAAGAGCCGCATCAACCTCGCGGAACTCGGCATCGCTGACGTCAAGTTCCGCAGGGCGGCCACGGGCGCCCGAATGTTGGAGGTGGGGGGCGATGCAGCCCCGGAAAAGGCCGACTCTCTGGCCGCTAAACTCAGGGAGGTGCTCGGCCATGAGAAGGTCAGGATCGGCCGGCCGATGAAATGCGCCGAAGTGCGCATCACTGGCCTCGACGACTCTGTCACCGCGGCTGAGGTCGTGGAGTCAGTGGCCAGAGAGGGAGACTGCACGGCCGACGCTATAAGGTCGGGCAAGCTCGCCTTCGGCCCGAGGGGGGATGGCTCCCTCTGGCTGAGCGTGCCGGTGGCGGCCGCCAAAAAGGTGACCGACGCCGGTCGCGTGAGGGTCGGCTGGACCTCGGCCAGAGTGGTGCTGCTCGCCCCGCGGCCGACGCGGTGCTTCCGCTGCCTCGAGACGGGACACATGGGTGCCAAGTGCCAGTGTGAGGTGGACCGCAGCAAGTTGTGCTTCTGCTGCGGAAAGCCAGATCACCGGGCACGGGACTGTTCGGCAGACCCGAACTGCCCCGTCTGTGAGGCGGCGGGCAAACCGGCGGGCCACTCGATCGGCGGCGACGGCTGCGTCACCGCCGGGCAGAAGTCGGCGCGCAGAGAGAGAGTTGCGCCTAAGCGATGGCCTCGGCGCAAGGCCAAGAAGGCCGGAGTGGAGCGGATGGACACCAGTTCGTAAATGGACACCATCCGACTCCTACAATGTAACATCAACCACTGCGCCCGAGCACAGGACCTGTTGGCCCAAACCATGGCGCAGTGGTTGATAAATGTAGTGGTGGTTGCCGACCCGTACGTCATCCCCTCTCGGGACGACTGGGCGGGTGATTTCGGCAACCTGGTGGCCATCTCCGCTCCGGCCCGCGGCGGCGACCCCCCCTCTCCGAAAGGTAGCGAGAGGCACGGGAAGCGTGCTCGTGGTCGTCCGGGGAGTGGCCATAGTGGGGGTGTACTTCCCACCCAGCTGGCCCCTCGCCGACTTCGAGCGCGCCCTCGCAAAGGTGCAGGCGCTCACGGCGCGGGTCTCCCACCTCCCCGTGGTCGTCGCGGGGGACTTCAACGCCAAATCAACGGCTTGGGGATTCCCCGCGACGAACCCGAGAGGGGAAGAGCTGGAGGACTGGGCGGCCGCGTCGGGGCTGATGCTCCTCAATAGAGGAAGGGAGCTGACCTGCGTGCGCCAACAGGGGGGGTCCATCGTGGACCTCTCCTTCGCATCCCCGGTCTTGGTGCCCAAAATCTGTGGATGGAAGGTCGAGGTGGGTGTGGAGACGTTGTCGGATCATCGTTATATTCGATTCGACCTCTCCACTTCCGCCTCGGCCACGACAAACTCGCCACGCACCACGGCCGGGGATGGCCCGCGCTGGGTGCTAGGGCGCCTGGATCGAGAGATGGCAAAGGAGGCGGCCATAGTCGCAAGCTGGACAGCCGACTCTGATCCCGTCGATTCCGCCGAGAACGTGGACGCGGAAGCGGACCGGCTGGGCGAGTTAGAAAGATATTTCTATGATTGACTTAAAACAAAACCTTATTTTCATAGGAGACATTAATATAGACCTAAAATCTAATTCCTCTTACAAGAACCATTACCTAAATACTTTTAACGAACATGGACTGATATGTGGCATTTCAGACTACACTAGAATTGAAAAAAAATTAAATGTCACAACAAAGTCATGTATAGACCATATCTTTGCTCGGTTCCCTACATTAGATACATGCTCTGCGGCACTAGATGTCGTGCTGGCCGATCATCGCACAATTGTATTCACTTCAGTCGCCGACGCAAAACCCAAGTGCATACAGGATGTTACTAAAATAAACATTAACTATGAAATATTGAAACAAGAATTAAACAAAGTTGATTGGTTATCAACAAATGACATGAGCTCACCTGACGATATTTGTAATTTTATCCGCAAATCTTTTCAGCATGCCACATCAATAGCTACGTCTTGTAAAACCTTTAGTAAAAAAATTAGCAACCGTCCCATTAGAATTCCCTGGATGAATGAAAATATCTCCCGCTTATGTAAGAAAAGAAATAGGCTATTTAAAGTATGGAAAAAAAGTTCATATAACCCAGAAGTCAGATTAGAATATAATAAAATACGTAATAAAATACACAAAATTTTAGAGGCTCGAAGAAACACTTATTACATTAATCAAATAAACAATAATTTCAAAAATACAAAAAAAGTATATCAGATAGTCAACCAAATGTTAGGACGAGTGACACAATCTATCGATGCTGCTATTCTTAATGCGTTCGAAGCTCAAGGGTTTAGCACTAAAAAAATTGCTGACGATTTCGCGATCGGTTTTAATACTGCGGTAAAAGAAATTATTCCTAGATGCGACGTAAAACTACAGGATCAACTTTGTCAACAACCCATTAACTCAAGCTTGTACTTTCAAAAGGCCTTCAGGGAGAAAATTTATACAATATTGAAAAAATTAAACTCCAATAAGGCCCCATGACCTGATAATATTAAGGTATCCGATATTATAATCGTAGGACAAGATGCATCAATGGCTATTGCTAACCTAATTAATTGTAGCATTAAATCAGGAGTGTATCCTAATGAGCTAAAACTAGGCTGTGTTAGGCCAATCCACAAGAAGGGTAAACGCGATAATTATTACAACTATCGTCCCATTACCCTGCTCTCATCGATAGATAAAATAGTAGAAAAATGTGTTTGCGAACAAATACAAGAGTTTTATCAGGAACATAAGGTTATCTATCCGAATCAATTTGGCTTCCAAAAAGGGAAAGGAACGAATGACTTACTGATAAAATTTACGGATGAAGTTAATGGACATCTCAACAACAAACACGTTGTATTAGCTTTGTTTGTGGATTTTTCGCGTGCGTTTGATACCTTAGACCATAAGCAGATTATCACTAAGTTGGAATTCTGTGGCGTTCGCGGCCCGTTACTCAGATGGTGCACGAATTACTTACAAAATCGGAAACTTTCCGTGAAGGTAGACCAGACGTTTAGCGAACAATTTGATGTAACGGAAGGCACACCTCAAGGCTCTGTGCTTGCTCCCCTATTTTTTACATCATACGTAAATGATATGAGTAGTTCTATTAAATTTTCCACATGTTACCAATTCGCAGATGACACTTGCCTTGTAATAGCAAATAAAGACCCGAATACAGCTTTCAAACTTCTACAATCTGATTTAGATGCATTAATGAGATGGTGTCATGACGCTCGTGTTGTTATAAACAGCAATAAAACAAAACTACTAGTTATTATAAAATCACCATATATCAAACAAGATTATTCTTCTAGATTAGTGGCACATAAACACAACTGTCTGCATACCGCAAGTCGAGATGTTTGCAACTGCCCCAACGTCGAAATTGTAGAAAATCAACGGTACTTAGGCTTAATTATTGATAGCAAATATAACTGTTCTAAAAGACCGTATACCATTCAAAGTAAAACTAATGCTATACCACGCATTGGCTGAATCCTATATTCAATATGGATTAGGTAGTTACGGCCGCACATATAAATCTTACCTAGATAAAATTTACAGACTACAAGTTAAAATACTTAAAAAGATTATATCACCTAAGTTTAAAGAACAATTCCATAACGATGAAAACAAAATTTTCAACCACTGTAATGTCTTACCAATTCATACAAAAATAAAATATTTAATGCTAAAAGAATATTTTTTTAATGAAAAAATTTTAACTAAAATTGAACATCCTGTATGTACGCGGTCGACAAATCTTAACCAGTTTTGTACCATCGGAGCAAAAAATGTGTACGGCGAGCGCACGGCAAGTTACATCGTTCCTAAATTAATTAATGAACTACCCCCAGGTTTGGTAAAATGCATAACACCAAAAAACATTAAGCGTAAGCTAAAACATTATTTATGTACGCAAGATGGTCACTTTAGCGCTAGTGACAAACCACTGCGGTTTATATAGCGTTAATTAACTGTAATATTTTTTATTGTAAAATTGTATTTTGGTAATAAAATAAAAAATAAAAAAAAAAAGTTGCTGGCCAACGTCTGCGACTCGTCTATGCCCAGGGCCCAACCGTTCCGTCCGCGCCGGCGAGTGTACTGGTGGCGCCCAGAGCTGCGCGACTTACGACGGGCGTGTGTGGTGTCGCGCCGCCGGTACACTCGCTGCCGAAGGCGTCGAGTCCGGGATCAGAGTATGGAGGAGGAGCTGTACCAGGCGTACAGAGCCGACTGCCTCGCTCTCCAGGTCGCCATTGCGAAGGCCAAGCAGGGAGCGTGGGAGGAGTGGCTCCAAACGCTGGAGGAGGACCCGTGGGGCAGACCGTACCAAGCGGTGCGGAAGAAGCTTCGACCCTGGGCTCCACCCATAACAACTACTATGGAGCCACAGTTGGCGGAGGAAGTGGTCGGGGCTCTCTTCCCGCACCGGGTAGGGTCTGCCTTGCCGGCGGAGGAGGAAGGAGAGGCGGTCAACGATGAGGTGGAGCCGGTGTCCGAACAGGAGGTGATGGACGCCGCCGTAAAGCTCCGCCTCAAGAAGACCGCCCCCGGGATGGACGGTGTGCCTGGTCGGGTACTATACCTGACGCTTCCCGAGCTCGGGGGGCGAATAAGGGCCGGTTCCCCAGCTCGTGGAAGGAAGGTAGGCTCGTCCTTCTAAAGAAGGATGACCGCCCGCCCGACCAGGCATCGGCGTATCGGCCGATTGTGTTGCTCGGCGAGCCGAGTAAACTCTTCGAGCGCGTGCGCGTGCTCGTTGCTCGTCTCGCCGAGCACATAAATCTGAGCTACGCGCAATTCGGATTCCGCTGTGGCCGGTCGACTATCGACGCGGTGTCCCGACTCAAGGGCCTAGCCGAGGAGGTAGTCGCACAGGGCGGCGTGTTGGTGGCTGTGTCGTTGGATATTTCAAACGCCTTCAACACGCTGCCCTGGACGGCGGTGATGGAGGCACTGCAGCACTTCGGTGTTCCGGGCCACCTGCAAAGGCTGATCCGGGACTATTTTATCGGAAGGGCTGTGGTGTACCCCACGAGAGACGGCTGGGCCCGACGGGCCATGTCGTGCGGTGTTCCATAGGGATCGGTTACGACTGGGTGCTGCGCGGTGACATGTTGCGGGGGGTCGGCCTGATATGCTATGCCGACGACACCCTCGTGACTGCCCGTGGCAGCACACACCGCGAGGCGATGGTTCTCGCCACAGGGGGGGTCGCCCAGGTGGTCCACCGAATTCGGAGGCTGGGGCTCGAGGTGGCGCTCAACAAGTCAGAGGCCCTGGCATTCCATGGGCATCGACGTGGGCCGCCTCGAGGCTCCCAAATAACGGTGGCCGGGACACCCATCACCATCGCAGGTACCATGAAGTACCTAGTATCCTCGATGGTCGATGGGCCTTCCGGGAGCACTTCCGGCGCTTGGCTCCGAAACTGGTAGCCGCCGCAGGTGCTCTCGGAAGGGTCCTTCCAAACCTGGGCGGCCCTGGATGGGCATGCCGCCGCCTCTATATGGGGGTGGTGAGGTCGATGGCGCTGTACGGGGCGCCCATATGGTCGGAATCCCTCAGCGCCCGTTACCGCATCCTGCTGCGACGTCCGCAGCGGGTGATGGCGCTGAGAGTGGCTCGGACGTACCGTACGGCATCATACGAGGCGACGTGCCTGATCGCCGGTAGCCCGCCGTGGGCGCTCGAGGCCGAGGTCCTCGCGGCGGTCTATCGGCGATTGAAGGAGAGTGACCTCCGCCCGCATCCGTTGGAGGTCAAGCAGTGGAGGGAGGAGGCTCGCGACGACCTCTTCCGGAGGTGGGCGGAGGAGCTGGAGTCCCCGGGACCGAGCCGGCTGTTGGTGGCGGCGATCGGGCCCGTCCTGCGGGAGTGGGTGGAGTGCCGCCACAGGGCCCCCAACTACCCCCTCACTCAGATGCTCACCGGGCACGGATGCTTCGGGGCGTATCCGTGTGGGGTGGTGAAAAGGGAGCCCACCGCGGACTGCCACCACTGTGGCACCGGAGAGGTGGACACGGCGCAACACACGCGCGAGGCATGCCCAGCATGGGCGGAGCAGCGCGTCGCCGTGTCCTCGGTCCTTGGGACGGACCTCTCCCTGCCTGTCATGGCAGCTGCTATGGCAGACAGGGAGGAGGTATGGAAGGCGGTCTCCTCTTTCAGCGTCGAGGTTATGACGCTGAAAGAAGCGGCGGAGCGGGCGCGGGAAGAAGCCGTCGACTCGCTCCCGATCCGCCGCAGGAGACCGGGGCGGCGCCGTCGGGCGCACCTTGTGGCGCTAGACAGGGCGCCGCCGTGAGGGACCCGCGGGCGGCGAATCGGGGTTCGCCGCCTGCCTCGCAAGGGTCCCGTGCTGTAGGACTCCCCACGTGTTCCGAGGAGTCCTCAGCGAAGGTCGACGGCGCCTTCTGCTGAAGGCGTCGTCGCGGAAGCAGGGCCCGCCGCATCTCCACGTGGCGGGCAATCCGCAGACGGTGCCGTGGTGGTGTGCTATTGCGTTCCCACGGCCCCATCACAAGCGGAGAAGGTGGAACACCGTTGGGTTTTGGTGAGTATACCCGGGGCTTCTATTGGCGCCGGGGGAGCCTCACATAACGGCCTGCCCCCCGAAGGGCGGAAGGGAGGAAGTACAACTAGTGCACCGAGCCACGGCAGAGCCAAGACTGCCTTTCAAATAATGTCGCACGTCTTTTATAGCGGCAGAGCTAGTAGTGGGGAGAGTGGGGGCATCGAATGACGCAATCGGTGCACGTGTTGTTTACAGTTTCGCTCGAGTGGCGCGCGGGCGCCGACATACTAATGTTTTATTACTCTACTGTCAGTCGGGCAAATAAAAATGGGCAATGTTTTGTTGTTAAAAGAAATACTTACGTATAATTCTGATCACAACAGTGAAATGCAAGCCTCAATGCATGAGTTATTTGGCCATCTTCAACTTGAATGCCCTTCTAGAAAAATAAAAATAAAAATTTTGTATTTATTGTACAAACAATAGCGTGATTTACAAATTTACATAATGTTAACAGTGCCATCTAGTGACAAAAGTAACAAATCAAGACCTAAAGCTAAAAATTGTACTCTTTTAAAACTCACCTCCATTAAATTTGAAGTATAGTAGAAAATAAGTGCACATTCCAATAGCAAAAGTAGAAATACGAGGATTGAGTACTAAAACAAAGAAATACATCTTATTAATATTATAAATGCGAATATTTAGATGGATGGATGTTTGAAGGTATCTCCGAAACGGCTCAACGGATCTTGATGAAATTTGGCACAGATGTAAAACATAGTCTGGCAGAGCTGTCATAGGCTACTTATTATTTTTTAAAAGGCCGCGCGGCCGAGTCGCAGGCGACAGCTAACATTATAAAAGCGTATATTAACTTATTACGAATTAATTGGTCATTCAATCCATAATTGTCATTGGTAGCAGTACATCATTTGACGCTCACAAATAGTGATTGCAATCCGGCGTCATTTTCAGTCCGGCCGGATACGACCGGATTCCCATCAATCCGGCCGGATCCGACCGGATCCGACCGGATTGATTAAATCAAGATGATTTTCGCTTTTTAGTACAAAATAAGTAAGTTAATCAAGTGTCACTGCACTTATATGTAGGTAGTTTATAAAAAATAAATCACAAATATAATAAATATAAAATCGACTTTATTTCCTAACCAATATTAAGACAAATAGACAACAAGAAAACAATTAAAATTTAGTAGTGTAGGTAACTAGTAATAATTTTACGACGTAACGAGTAGCTTAGTCTTTCTAGATTTCACTTTCACAGATAGATCAATTTATAAGTAACAATATTAATTATCAAGTAACTATAATATCTCATAGATACAATTAACCTTACGTAATTAACTGAAATGAGATCAAAATCATTATTAAAGTATTTGAGAATGCTAACAAACAAGTCTTATAGGTATTTATGTTTATGACAGATACCATCATGATTTGATGAATCTATCGAACGAATGAATGGCAAAAATTATCACAATAATGAGTTTAGAACTCTTTAGTTTAATCAACTTACGATAAATAATTATTTTAAGTAATAATTGTAAAAAAATATAAGTATTAAAAGAAAATCAATATAAATTTTGAAAATAAGATCGTAGAAAACAAATATTGTTAATTGTGTCATCAGCTAAACGACTTCTAATAGAGCTGCAAATATATACGTACAACGCATTTAAAGTACCTACTCATGCAACAGCTATATTATTTTCCCACAAACTGCTAGCACCGGATCCGGTATATTGGTACCGGATCCGATAACCATTAAATGATGCCGGATCCGCCGGATTATCGGATCCGTTTTTCCGGATTGCAATCCCTACTCACAAAGCAATAGAGAGAAAAACTGAAAGCTCTAAGTAGAGCGTCAAGAAACCGCTGTCTTCTGTCATCTGTCAAAGTTTTTATACGGTATTTTCACCACTGTGCCGGAATTATAAAAGAGTTTCGAAGCCGTATTGCATCTATAGCTGGTGATAAGTTATTTTTTGTTAGTAACAGAGTACTTTGTACATAAAGTAAAGCGTTTTTTTTTAAATATATGTAATGTATTTATCTACTGTCACTCTTGATTATGCTGACATCTATGCGATTGAGCAATAGGCAGTTTTTCCACTCATTAGATCGTATATTTTGTGTCAATTTTATATATATTAAATTAAGATTACAAATGGGAAGCGAATTTAATTCATCGACTTACCATAAATAATAGAAACTGTGAGCAATTTATAGCACCATAGAATCCCATAAAAGCTATGAAGAAAAAGAAGATAGAAAGCAGAGATAAAGCAATTCCTAATTGAACATCCAAAAATTCCTTAGTGAATAACACCTGTAATTAAAACAGCAATTAAGTTAACAAAACAATTGATTGTACCATTCAAGGCATTGTCCTCTGTATATGAGGCTATAAGACGTAATATTTTGTGCTTATTTGATTTTCTCCATTTTGACGCTGATGGTAGCGGTTTGTATCGGTGGTATAAATTCGAACTAATAATATCTCAGATGAAGAATTATATAGATATGACATGCGCGTTCACCCGTAAGGGACAGATAGAGAGTACTATAGACTATACCTATATATAAGTAAAAGGATTGGGGTTACCAGTTATTTGTTTTGTCCCGAAAATGAATAATTACGATATAATTTAATATAGACCAATTTATATATTCCCAATTAAATTGTAATTAATAAACGTAATAAATATAAAAAACAATGCGTAATTTTTGTTTATGTGACTAAGATTACATAAACAGATTTTTTTAGTAATACTTAGTCAGGTCATAAATTCTGTTACATGTTTAATATAAAATAATTGAAACAAGTTTATTCATTATGTGACCATTTATATACCAAAATGAACTTAACAAAACATAGATTCTTATGACACTAAAGTTTATTCAAAATGACATCCGTGATTTTGAATACAGGCCTTCAATCTGCTCGGCCAGTCGTCTATCACAGCACGAACGAGGTCCATGTCAATATCGGCGGCTGCCTTAATCAAGGATGTCTTGAGTGACTCCAAAAAAAGAATTTCCCGATATTTTTTTCCCGCGTACTGCTTCAACAAAGCGCGGCATCTCTTCAGTCTTAGGTCCATTAGACGAGCATTCAAACGATGTCCTATTTTTCTTCGATATGCACGAAGCCCTAAGTCTTCATAAAAAGCTACAAAAAACGTACCAATATTATAGTCATATAATTTTAAATTACTCTGTATATCATTACAGTGAACACTACATGTAAAACTACTTAATATTAAACTATTTTGATTGTAATTTCTAAGAAACAAAATTTACATGGGACAAATTAAAAAGCATACTCTTTAAAATCAACGGGATAAGAAAGTATCAAATATTTAAAAACACAGCATATACCAGAATTAAAAACTCCTTTTGAAATCTGTTGAAAATAGTATAAAATATGTGAATTGTTTCATTTATATACATTATACATACTATAATTTATTTCCCCTAAATTCAGGGTAATTTTTACAACAAGATGGTGGTATTATTTTTACGGGTAATAACCAACTAATTTGAAAAGAAGTTTAATATGGCCGCTTGTTTCCCAGATCTACAGTATATTATTTGACACAAATGACATCTGCGTTTGGGCGCATAATGTTCGAAAAATACTATTTTATTTTAGCTGATTTTACCCGTATTTTAACATATTAGTTATTACAAAGACTGTAAAGAACAACTAGTTTGTATTTTCTTCCTTATTTTGTATGAATACATGTGAATAAGTGCGTAGTTTCAGTACTTACGAGTGAAAGGTTATGTTTTTCTCTTTTCGCTCACTACGGCTTTTACAACCGACGATACAGCAGTATACCATGTTTTATAAACTTTACCTTACTAAAACTGTAATATCAAAATATTTTTGCACAATTACAGCCACTAAGTACTCACAATTTTCGAAAAATAACACGAATGTCAAACTTTGTTAGGGACAACCTAGGTTGCTTGTTGGGGACAACCTTTGTTCCAAACAAAGCCCAAACCCTGGTACGCAGAAAGGGACGGAAGATAGTTATCCCTGTCTTTGTCACGTCACAGGAATTGTGTATAACTGTATCTCTCTCACTCACGGTATTATTATTACCGTGTCATAGACTTGAATAATATAGATAAAATGAACTGTCACGTAACATCAACAGACGGACATCGGAATGAAATAAAATGTCATTTTCAAGTATTGACACACTGACGACACAACTATTGACATTGACACATTTCAATGACACACTTCAAGATCTTAAGAAATTTTGGCTTTAATTGAAGTTGGACGCTCAGTATTTAAGGGTTATATCACTTATCTGTGAAGAAATTCATAGATGCTATTCTGCACTTAGGGTGTGATTACACTAAAAACTGACTGATTTAAGTTATTTTTAAGTTCAACTGACGATGACCTAAATATGTTCCATAAATATCTAATTCCAATATCGACTGTCATGACACATTGACCCAGATATTGTAATAAAAGATAATTTGTATACCCTTACAAAAGATTACCAGTATTATATGATATTAAGGGTAATTGCTTTGAAATAACTGTTTATAATGATATCAAAAGGATCAATGTTCAGCCAGTTTTATTTATAAGGCTCTGATCCATTATGAGAATCAGTTTTATATTAAACTAGCTTTTACCCGCGACTCCGTCCGCGCGGAATAAAAAATAGAAAACGGGGTAAAAATTATCCTATGTCCGTTTCCTGGTTCTAAGCTACCTGCCCATCAATTTTCAGCTAAATCAGTTCGACCGATCTTGAGTTATAAATAGTGTAACTAACACGACTTTCTTTTATATATATATATACTAGCTTTTACCCGCGACTCCGTCCGCGCGGAATAAAAAAAATAGAAAACGGGGTAAAAATTATCCTATGTCCTTTTCCTGGTTCTAAGCTACCTGCCCACCAATTTTCAGTCAAATCGATTCAGTCGTTCTTGAGTTATAAATAGTGTAACTAACACGACTTTCTTTTATATTATATATATAGACTAGCTTTTACCCGCGACACCGTCCGCGCGGAATAAAAAATAGAAAACGGGGTAAAAATTATCCTATGTACTATTCCTGGTTCTAAGCTACCTGCCCACCAATTTTCAGTCAAATCGAATCAGCCGTTCTTGAGTTATAAATAGTGTAACTAACACGACTTTCTTTTATTTATATATAGATAGATAAACTGAAATTCAGCATAACTATTGTTTGAATGTAGCTTCAGTAATGGAGAAATTTACAAGCAATAGATTACCGTGGTATAAATATATAAATAAATATATAAATTTGGAGAGATGATGAAAATAATGGTGGCGAAGGAAGTGGAAATACACCCTTTCTGTTCATCCCCTCCTTTGATTAAAGGTACGTGTCTATGGACAACGGTTACTTCGCTTTAACGAATTCAGCTGACCGTTTGCTCATTTGCCACATTATAATTAATTAAAAAAAAAAACAAGAAATAACGAATTTGAATGTGTGTTGCTACGAAGGTAGAGGAAGACCAAAGAAAATATGGATGGATTTTGTGTAAGAGGTTATACGTAAGAAGGGAATGAATTCAGATATGACGGCTAATAAAGATGTGTTGAAGAGTTCTCTGCCGACGCTACGTAAGGAATAGGCTAGAATTAAATCAATAAAACGTTTCAGTCCGCCTGGCACCGACGTCACAAGCAAAACGACATATAACTGTATGAACTTAGAATGGAATAACCCAGTCTTACAGTTCAATCAACTGAGTATCAACTTTTAACCGCCATAAACTCATCAAGGTCCATATTTTATAGAATCATAATCATCAGCTCACTATACGTCCTCACTGAAGGGCTCGGACAAAACCCTAAGTTAGGGGTGGTGGTTAACCACGCTGGCCCAGTGCGGATTGACTTTACACATATCTTTTAATTTCTTAAGTATGTGCAGGTTGCATCACGATGTTTTCCTTCGGCCTAAGAACGTCGTATAAATGTAAATATTTAAATCAAGAATCGAAAAACACATTGGTACGTGGTTGTATTCGAACCTGGACCTGCAGATTGCAAGTCAAGTACTTAACCCCTGAACCACCGACGCTCGTAAAATACCAAAACAATACAAAAATACCTCTTGCTTCAGAAAGTCTCGAAAGATCAGTACATTTAGATAGTTTATTTTTTAATATATCGGGATCTGAAATAACTGAAAGACTAGGATTTGGCTATAGTCAAACACGCTGGCCCAGTGCGGGCTTACTTCACACATATCTATGAATTTCTTCTCAGATTTCTCTTCATCATAAGAACGTGTTAGTCCGTCCCATCAAAGCTGATATTGCAGAATATAAGCGCTTATTTCTAATAAGCCATATTGAATAAAGGTCTTATGCATTCGGCACTGCAAACTTATTAGACACTTTGATTTCTTCTGTTATTGTTACATTATTTATTCTATAATTAAGCGTTAGCCTTCTGAATGGATTAAATCATCATTTGAAGGTTAAATACAAATACATTTGACATATACATAGTACTAATAGAATAGACATTACAAATTGAATACTACGCTTAAAAAAATTACTTGTGACAAATATTGGTACTAAAGATTTTGTACGATTATGTTTGAAATGTATGCGTATTGTATGAGGATGGGAAGGGGAAGTGGATTTGGCGGAAGCGGGGACGCATAGGAAGGAGAAATATCCTATTTCTGTACGTCCCCTTCTCCGTTAATTAAAGGTAGGCAACGCATCTACATTTGTGTATGTCTATGGGCAACGGTCATCTTGCTATTGCGGCGAATCCAGGTGGCCGTTTGCTGGTTTGCCACCTTATGATATAACATTTTAAAAAAAAAAAACGTAATGTCCGCTCTATAATTACATATACCATAAGATGTAATGTTTTACAAGAAGAACTTCTAATATTACAAAAGAGGATAAACATTATTTTTAACTAAACAACAATTTAGAAAGGCTTTTGTAACTACCGCGTATAAAGTAAAAAATACCTTAAAAACAGGACTGCTTTTTTCATGGATATAAAATGTGAGGGTATCCGGAGAAGAAATGATCCAGAGACTCAACGCAAATAATATTGATGATAATATCTGTAACAAATGTAAGTATATTATTTCATCATCATCAGCTCACTATACGTCCCCACTGAGGGGCTAGGAGCCTACCCTAAGTTAAGGTTAACTAGGCCATAGTCAACCACGTTGGCCCAGTGCGGCTTGACTTCACACATATCTTTGAATTTCTTTTTACATACGTACAGGTACATCACGATGTTTTCCTTCATCGTAAGAACGTCGGATAAATGTAAATACGTAAATCGAAACTCGAAAAACACATTGGTATATGGCGGGATTCGAACCCAGGACCACTGAGCCACCGACGCTCTTCCGAGCATCCATGGCCGAGCTAAAGATTAATAGGTTTTTTAACCTCATCATCAACCTGTCCTTGTGCCAATGGAGGGTCGGCACAGTATGTCTCATACATGTCTATCAGTCATACCTGAATTCAATACCGTCTTACGTATATCCTCTTACAATCAAATATAAATTGATCTTTGGACGTCCTCTACCTTTGTAGCCATCCTCATTCAATCTTATTATTTTTTTGTTTGTATGAATATAAAAACGCTATTTTTTTATTATAAAACCCGACCTTGACTGTACTTATAACACACTATGGAAGAATATGAATGGAATAAAACCTCACTCGTCATAATCAATTGTTAAGTACTAAGTCAAGGATAGGTAGGGGAAATGGATTTGGTGGAGGAGAGGATGTATGTACATGCATCTGCATTTTTTCAGCTTAGTGTAGGTCTATGGGTAGCTATACCTTCGCTATTTTAGCGATGATAGGTGGTGCTCAATTGTCACTTATTACTATTAAAATTTTCAATATAAAAATTACTTACCATAAAAATTAAATTACTGAATATAAGTACAACAGCTGCTACTCGAGACATTTTTTTAGTCTTCTCAACCATATTTGTTACTGTAAAAAAATTATTTTCAAAATAACTTTCAACCCATTTGGTATTAAGACATTGTTATAAAATTAATTAAATTTCATTATCATCTTGTTCTGATAAAACAATAAATTTTTTTTACATTTTTTTTTGTTTCATTATGTACCGTTAATTAACGTTAATTAAGTTTTTTAATTTTTAATGAACACTGTGACCACACCCTTATTTCCACGTTGTATACGTGTCTCACTATAACTTGTGATATCAGAACGAGACAGACGATGCATGACATATGTTACAAACCCAAAGGTATACTCTTAGTAATTATTCAACAGTGGGGTCGATGAAATTCACAATTTATTATTTAAAAGGTAATTTTTTTATTAAACTTGTTAGGGATCATTGTCCTATTTATTTACTAGTATTTAAAATAATTCCGATTTGTATTACTAAAGAAAATAAAAAGGATAAACCATGCAAAGCTATTTACTTTCGCGAATTTAAAAAAAAATTAATCATGCACGGAGAAATGTAAAACTAAAAATATATAATTTAAACTTACATAGTAATATATCAATAATTAATATTATATTTTTATAACTAAAATCTTTCTAACCTCTTCAAAAAATATTCACAAGTATCCGAACGTCATTGAAAATTACCCGCCTTTTATGAACTGTATCGAACCTTTCCCGCGCAATTCTTTTTAATTCCGCGCACGTCACAACACCGTCGAGTCATACATCCAACTGAAGAATAAACTGAACTGAATAGAAAATCCCTGACCTAGTAAATAAATTTAAGGGTATGTTTCTATTAGAGATAGTCAAATTAAATTAATGTACGATAAAATATTGTAAATATCTTAAGGAATCTCATTATTTACCCAGTTCGAGATTTTTTTTATATGAAAAGGTGGCAAACGAGCAAACGGTTACCTGAATTCGCCGAAACAGCGAGGCGACCGTTGCCCATGGACATCCGCAAATGCGTTGCCTACCTTTAATCAACGGAGAAGGGGACGCACAGAAAGAGGACATTTCCCCTTCCGCCCAATTCACTTCCCCTTCTCATCCTTTCCTAATAAGAAAAGAATATGAAAGGGAAGAGAACTAAAATTAGGCCTCCGGCACCGCACTCATCAGACGAGACGCGGAATTACTTCCACTTCACGTCTGTCTTCTGTGCGGTCGTGGTATTTCACCGGAGATATGGCTTAAACTTAATTGTATAACTAGAAATTGCCCACGACTTCATCCGGAAGTAAATGTATCTAGTCATAAATATAGCCTATATCAACCGGAAATAGTAAAAGAATTTTTCAACTTTTCAATGCAAGCAATCAAATCGAAAAAGGTATTAAAATACATAAAGGCTGTTCTCTGTTAATCTTTCAGTTTTACTCCTCACATAAAGTATTTTACTTTCTAATAAATTTAAAAAGGTGAACATAGTGATATTATATAAAGAGTCAAAAAGTTTTTCTATTCCCTTCTATAATACGCTTTATACAGTAAAATTGTCCGCAGTCCGCTACTTCTAGTAATGTGTTCCATTCATCAGTGACATAACAGTCTTTATTCCGCATACATTACGAAACAAAAGTTTGCTTTGACCTAAACGGTTGCAGATATAGACTGCCGAAAGATAAAGGGTTGCATTGTTCATCTTATGAATAGCTGTCGCCTGCGACCGCGCGGAATTAAAAACTATGTACTACATCTATGCCAAATTTCATCAAAATACGTTCATCAATCCAATCATCCATCCATCTAAACATTCGCATTTATAATCTTAGTAAGATGAACACAGGAGGGCGTGTACAGAAAAATATTTTTCCACATTATTAAGCATACCCTCTTCTGTCAAATCCACTTACCTTTCCTATCTTTTTCTTGGTTTAACAAATGTGGGTATAGTTCGAACTTGTCGGATGTCTCCGCTGATTATTTTTTATATTGTTTTTAAATAATTTATAAATATTAAACAATAGTGTAAGATGAAATATTTAAACAACCGAGTTCTTTTCTTACCGAATTTTGTCAGGTAAATATTTCATAAATACCCGTATTTATTTCTTTAAATTATGTTTAGCCTTTACGTTTATAAAATACCCCGTTTTCTTTAAAATGATAATCTCATACTGGTTATAAAGTCATTATCACTACCGTTCTGATTCTAACCTCACATAACCTGTTTCAAAGAACATCTTCCAAAGTTGCCATATAAATGAATTTGCAAAAAAATTAGGTTACAATCAAACGTGTCCTGGAACAAAAATATGTAATTTGATGCTTTAGGTATAATTAGTAAGTCTGAATAGACCCTTTTTTACTCTTTGTTAAAGTAATTTATATTAAAAAACATTCTATTGTAAAAAAAAAATAGTCATGCAAACCATGGAATTTAAAAATAATATAAATAAGGCAACAAAGATATTTATTACATTGAATAATGCACATTTAAAGTCATGTAAAATTTCCCTATATTTAATAGTACGATTAGTTACTAAACCTAAACTACCGAAACCTACTCTAAAGCCGCGTTCACATTTGCCTGACGTGTTGTGTCGTGATGCGTCAGAAAGGTATCGGTCTCATACAATTAATATGGTTGCGTGCACACTTCTCTGACGCAGTGTGTCGTGATGGCTTGTGTCGTGTCGCGTCAGTAGCGATCCCGGTCCGCGTCAGTTGGGTGAGGTGCGGGGGACGGCGCAGCGACACGACACAGCGGGTCGGACTAGTGTGCGCGCGCACGTGTCGTGTTGTGACGCGTCAGAAGGTATGGACGACGAGCTGATCGAGTACGTACGACAATATAAAGCGATTTATGATACAAAATGTAAACAATATAAGGATCAATCTATTAAAACTAAACTATCTTTTTGTATTTACTGGATGTATCCAATATCTTCTTCTCTTTTTTTGTTTTATTAGAAGTGTTGCCAGTGCCAATAACTGCATATCTTCTTCATAATCTGAATCCGAATCGGATGATTCATGAAAAAACATTGCGAATGTGTAAACTCTCCGAGAGCTATAACGGAACTGATTAAAAATGCGTCATAACGCGTCACATAGATGTGAACAGTAGCCATCACGACACAAAGCATCACGACACAACACGTCAGACAAATGTGAACGCGGCTTAAACCGCAAATACAACCGAATCGAGTAACAATAAATTGAATCAAAACAAACAGTGACTATTTGCTGATTGACACAAAAAAAAATTACGCAAGAAAAAAAAACAATTCCATTTGAGGAAAACTGTGATCATTCAGCTAGCAATACAAACAGTTCGTTCGGGTTTCCCGATTTGGTAACACGTATTTATTATAAAAAATATTTATTAAAATCGTTTATTCGATTAAAAATAATCTTTAAAGATTTTTGTGAAATAATGTTGTTGAACGTGTGACCGTGAAGTGTCCGCCATATTTTTTTTACTTAAATTTTAATTTAGTGTGTAATTGTTAAGTAGCAAAGGTTTAATATCGTTTTCTAGTGTTTTGTTTACAAATGGCTAAAGTGTATAGTTTTTGGAATGTATTTTTCCTTGTTTTCGGTGAGTTATTTATTCTTTTAAATAAAGTTTTTTGTTCTTAATTTATTAGAACTTTATTAAGCTCATTTAAATTCATTTAAATTCATTTAAATGCGATAAATAAAAGAATCATTTTCTTCTATGCCTAATATGTTTTTAATAATATAAAAAACACCTTCAGTATATGCTTTATGCTAATCTAATTCTGGAGAATTAGACCTATCCTAGACTCTACATATTAATCACGTCAAAATACGTGAAAAAATAAAATTAACATTTACTAATACAAGTTCCATAACTTCAGTAATTCGTTTGCCAAAATTAATATAAAAAAAAACTCCCAATGATAACTGTTATATTAATTTCGTCAGGGGAATTACCACGATGCTACGTAATTACGAGTTACGACGATTAAAAGCTTTGACTATATAGAAATGGACTAAGCAGAGCCATTGACCAACTCCACCGCTTTTGTATGAAATAATTGTCACTTTTCACGGAGCGTGAGGTATATGTTAAAACCCATGATAAATGTAACAGTTTATTACAATTATCCATAGTTTACATTAGACCAGCTCAGTAAGCCAGTAACGCTCGAAATTAGCGCTGGCATGTAGACCTACTAAAGCTAGTAAGCCAGCCAGTCCGATAACTGGTATGGCGTTCAACTTTTCAGGCAAGTTCAGCTAATCCGCCGCAACTGGCATAATATAATAGCCTATTCGGTGACTAACCTATCACAAGAGCGCACGCATCTTTTTATCGTTCTCAAATAACGTTATGTGTGCATCCTCTAATACCTTCAAACCTTAGAAACACTACACTTTGCGCTAAAAAGATGTTCGTATTTGACGTTCCCCTGTTCATTAATTAATATTTGGATCTAAATTAAATATAGCCTTAAATTTCATTGCATTAGTTACGTTGCTAGTCAATTAAAATCGTAAAATTTTATAGGATTTCAGTAATTTATTAACTCTATTGAACATTATTACCGGATCCCGTCATTCAAGGTCACAATTGAGTCGCGAACTCGTTCATACACATCTTTGGACATAATGTCTATGATTTTTAATCTATAAGATTTTGATTCAAGCTAAATTAGACTCTATTCCCTTATGATAAAATACAAAAATGATTGACATTATTTACTTTTGATATATACAACTTAATTGGGATCTTATGTCTATCAGGATAAGGTCGAATTTTAAATGCAGTTTGCGGATTCCTATTGTGTTACTGTGAACCTATTAAATACGATGTTAAATTGATTTTCTTTGAATAAAATCTTTTATTAATATGTCAGAAATAAAAATCCACTGTAATTATTTTGTTTATGTCACAAATCTACATCGTATAGTTTTTCGAGTTTGTATTAAGTGAGTTTTAGTTGTAGGGGTCGTCTTGTATGAACTTTTTAGTTAAACCCCTACCATTGAAACTCACTTTCTCTAGAAAAAAATTAAATCACATATCTTTGATTGTTCTTTTTATGGATAAAGTAGCTGTCACCCGCAACTCTTTCCGTGTGGAATTAAAAAAAAAACTGAATTAGCCTATGTGTGCTTCCAGACTACGTTTTACTACTATGCCAAATTTCAGCGAGATCCGTTCAACTGTTCCGGAGATACCTTTAACAAATCCATCCATCTAAACATTCACATCTTCTATATATATAAAAGAAGATGGTGTTAGTTACACTATTTATAACTAAAGAACGGCTGAATTGATTTGACTGAAAATTGATGGGCAGGTAGCTTAGAACCAGGAAACGGACATAGGATAATTTTTACCCCATTTTATATTTTTCATTCCGCGGGGACGAAGTCGCGGGTAAAAGCTAGTTTATAATATTAGTAAGATAAGAAAAAAGGTTTTTTCCTTTTTGGTACTTCCCTCGGTAATTTTGATACGTGTGTTTACAACTAACTGTGAGATTCTAATGACGTGTGAAAATTCTCTGTTTTTTACTAAGATAATTGACGGGATGACAATATCGCATCAAACAATAGAAGATAGTCACCGTTTGTTTAAACAAATGTTTTATTTATGCTGTTAAGAAATTAGGTTCAGTCTGCATTTTTATCCGATAAATTAATCTGACGTCTTATTAATATTAAAAATGCGCAAAATTTGGAGAGATGTAGAACATAGTCTGGAAGAACACATAGGCCACTAATTAAGTTTTTCCTTAATTCCGCGCGGACGGAGTCGCGAGCGACAGCTAGTATTGATACAAACTTTCGAATTTCGACATATGGGCGGTCGCCCATTTATCGAAAATAATTCTTAATCATAAAATATTTTTAATTTTGGATTACAAAAAGGTTTTTGCACTCCACATTAACTATAATGTCTCTTTCATGTTGATCTGTTCGCGAATTTTTCTTAAAAAGTGATAATAAGTTTTCACTCACGTCATCATCATCAGCTCACTAATGTTCCCACTAAGGAGCTTGGTGGCTACCCTAAGTTGGGGTGACTAGGTCATAGTCAACGCTGGCCCAGTGCGGGTTGACTTCAAACATATCTTTGAATTTCTTCTGAGATATGTGCAGGTTGCATCACGATGTGTTCCTTTAGCGTAAGACGGATACATATGTAAATCGAAATCCGAAAAACAAATTGGTACATGACTTCGCTTCACTTACTAATAATAAAATGTATTTTTGAAACATGTACCATTTTGTAAACACTATAAATGTTGAGTTAATTTTATCAATGGTTTTGCGCAGATTTATTTGAACTTTGAACTATTCATCTTATCACTGTAATAACATTTATATATCTACTAGCTTTTACCCGCGACTCCGTCCGCGCGGAATAAAAATAGAAAACGGGGTAAAAATTATCCTATGTCCTTTTCCTGGTTCTAAGCTACCTACCCACCAATTTTCAGTCAAATCGATTCAGCCGTTCTTGAGTTATAAATGGTGTAACTAACACAACTTTCTTTTATATATATAGATTACTTAACTTATAGTAATAAATAAAACATCTGTAACACGAATGGGCCTCGCCCGGTGACATACCACGACTTCACTGAAGACGTGCTTCAAGTGGAAGCAATTCTGCGGTTTCATCTGATGAGTGTGGCTTGTGTGGTGCTGGCTTAATTTTAGTCCGTGTTCTGTTCCCACCCTTTTGAGTGACAGGATAGGGAAGTGGATTTGGCAGGGTTAGGGTCGCATAATAAGGGGATACTCTTTTCCACTCCTCCGTCAATTAAATGTAGGTATCTGCAATTGCGGATGTCTATGGGCAGTGGTCGCTTCACTACTTTCGGCAAGTCAGGTGGCCGCTTTTACGTTTACCACCTTATAATATTAAAAAAAAAAAAAAACTAAACTTTCGTCTTCAAATATAATTTATATTTTCAGTTACGAACCCTATATTCACGGCGGTTGTGAGAGAAGAGGAAGGAACCTGCAGGTACTTATCTTACTATTATTATAAACTAGCGACCCGCCCCGGCTTCGCACGGGTGCAATGCAAAATATACCTACTACAGAATGTCCTTATACACAACGTTCACAGCGTTCACATTAGAAACCTTTAAATTTATCAGTGTTTCTCTACTATATTATGCATTTATTATACATACAAACCTTCCTTAAGAATCACTCTATCTATTAAAAAAAACCGCGTCAAAATCCGTTGCGTAGTTTTAAAGATCTAAGCATACATACGGACATACAGCGAAAGCGACTTTGTTTTATACTATGTATTGATGTGTATGTTTGGATGGATGTTTGTTAGAAGGTATCTCCGTAACGATTCAACGGATCTTGATGACATTTGACACAGATGTAGAACGGTTTTTTTAATATTCTAATTAATAGACGAAGTCACGGGCGACCACTAGTGTGTTAATAATATCAATTTTTATTCCAGTCCTGGTGAATTACAATGCAGCGATGGATCTTGTGTAACCACGGATAGGATATGCGATGGTCTACCTGACTGTCCCCTTCGAGAAGATGAGCAATATTGTGACGGCGTCTCACAATCGTATGTAAACCCCCGTCTCCACTACCGAAACATGTTTACTGAAACATATATCTCAGTTCAGAGAGAATAACAAGAGTGGTACTTTTGGTAAATTCAATTGAATGAGGACTGAACTTAGGAGGGTGAAGTTTTTGGCACGTATGCTAAAAATCAACTTTGCTAACAAGCTATTATTTTGTTAGCTATGAAATTTGAACCACTTCCCCGTTACTGTTTCGTGTGACAATGCGGTACTTCACAACGAAACCACACATCGAGTTACGGCTCATTTAAATCGTCTTGACGAGTTATTTGTCTTTCAATGGTAACCACAGTATGATGAAGCTGTAAGGTGGAAGTTTTTTTTCTTTTTAGCGCACTAAAATAACAGCTTGTTTTTTTAAAAAAAGGTTTTATTTTTTTATTAATGTTTTCTTTGATGACTGAGGTATTATTTACTTAATTTAAACTATAATTTCTAGGCTCATGTCAAGATCTAGGAGACAGGCGACTTCCAAGTGTCGGTGAGTCTTTGTCTTAGTAAAATAATCATTACGAATTATGCAGCGCCATATTGTGACGTCATTCTTTCATATTAGCAAAGATGAGAAAGGGGGAAAGGCTCAATAGGCACTACACTCTTACGAAACGCGGAACCACTACTAGATCTATGTGGTCCTAATACTGTTCTGGTCTACTGGAAAAAAACAGCTACAGCTGCTTAAAAAACTATTCAATACTGTTTCATTTTACAAAATCTAATACTAAGGTGAATGCACCAGTAATTGACATAAGTTGGAGAAAAATGTTTTCATCAACAATTTAATTATGTTTCTTTGAATATGTTCCAGTTAAGTGCTGGATAATTAACTAGGAAATAAAATAACTCAATCATAATAACTGATTAAATATTTTCATAGCTTATTTGAAGATTTTGAAATAACAACGTTGTCAAAGAAACAGATCCTTAATAAAAATTTCATTGCTTAATTTTTTTTTTTTACAGTAAGAACCAATGGCAGTGTCGGGACACAAGTTGTATAAGTTTTGACGGTAAATGCGATGGTGTTATTGATTGTCCTGATGGTAGTGACGAGACATACCCACTTTGCAGATCTGAGAAGTAAGTAACTCTTTTTTTACATGACGATAATTGTGTCATTCACCCTAAACAGCTTGAAATTTTCATCTCCAAAGTGTTATAGGAGTACAATTATTTTTATTGTATAAGGTGGTAAAGAAGAGTCTTATAATGTCAAAGTGATCGTCCATATTTATATCTATACTATTAATAAAATTTAAGCGTTCAGTTGAAAGAAAGAAAGAAAAAACATTTATTGCCACACAAAGAATATAAAACCAAAAAAACACACACACATACAAGACACAATCTTGGTACAATACTGTGGCAAAAGGGATTCAGCTCAGCGAAGCAGGGACAGACTAAACTGCCCCTACGCTGGTTTTCAGCTGGTACCTTAACAAATAATAATAAAAGCTTATAACGGAAATCCAATTTTTAAAATTTTTGTCTGTCGTGTCTCGGGTAATCTTCGAAACGGCTGGATTTCGACTGAATTTTGACGAGAAGGTAGCTGATGCATGCGAGCATAATATAGGCCATTTTTTCTACACTGAAATCGCAGTTGACTGCAGTCTGTTGCAAACCCTTCAAGACATATACACTCACTCAATTCGGTGTGTTAGGATTGCAACTGTCGAGTGGATCATTCATCCAGCGGAATATACTATAATTAATTTTAACTAATATCACTTGTATAGCGGACTAACCGATGCCTATAGACTGCTGGCTTCTAACCACAACAACAACAGCGTCTGTTGCAAAAATTAGCCTGCTAAAATACCACGAACACGTAGAAGACAGACATCAAGTGGAAGTAATTCCGTGTACAGTCTGATGAGTGTACGTGTTAGTTCTCTTCCATATAAGAAAAGGATGGGAAGGAGAAGTGGATTTGATCGAGGAGGAGACGCATAGGAAGGGGAAGTATTCTCATACTGTACGACTTCTCCATCGAAAGCAGCGGTCACTTATCTATTTAGCCGAATTCAAGTTGTCGCTTACTTGTTTGTCACCTTAAAAAAAACTTACTTACTTACTCCGCTGGCGCAGCGATCCAAAGTGGGTCTTGGCCTCCGACACAAGAGATCGTCAGAAAAAAACTTACTCCAGCAATTCTTTTCCAGATGCCAGAGTAACTGGTTCAGATGTACTTACGGTGCTTGTGTAGATGGCACCGCACCCTGCAATGGTATACAAGAGTGCGCTGATAATTCTGACGAACTGCTCCCCAGATGTAGAAATGAGACTGATGAAGTTTCGTGAGTAAAATTTTCTTTAATATGTATGCTTTTTCACAGGTTGACTACGACTGTTAAAGACTGGTGTACAATTTTTATATAGGTTGAGGTTAAGTTAGACCTGACGACATTACTTATATGTCTTTTTGGTATTTCATGTGCCTAGTTTAGGTTATAGCGATTGGTCAGTCTAAGTCCAGTATTAAATGTTTTTAGAGTATACAGTGGTCATTTAAACCGGACCAAACCGATTTGTGTCTTTGAAATGTCAATTTATGTAACAATGGTCAGTTAATATTCAACTTCAAACGACACTAAGGTTCAAACAAGTCCTATAAAGTTAACGATTTTAATTTTTTTTTTATATTATAAGTTAGCGACCGCCGCTCATAGACATTCAGAATTTCAAATGCCTTGCCTTTAATCAACGGAGGAAGAGGCGTACAAAATGAGATAATTTCCCATTCCTTTACATCGCCTACTCCGACAAATCCACCTTCCCTTCCTATCCTTTCCATATAAGAAAAGGATGGGAAGGGAAAGAGGACTAAAATTAGACCTCAACATCTGTTGCATGATTGGATCAGCTCAGCCGGTGAAATACCACGACCACACAGAAGACAGACGTCAAGTGGAAGTAATTCCGCGTACAGTCTGATGAATGTATTGCCGGAGGCCTAATTTTAGTCCTCTTCCCCCTTCCCAACCTTATAAAGGAAAGGGTGGGAATGAGATGAGGATTTGTCGGAGAAGGGGACTCATAGTAAGGGGACATATTCTCCTTCTGTGCATATTTTTCTCAGTTGATTAAATGTAGGCAACGCATCTGCAATTGCGGATGTCTATGGGCGGCGGTCGATTCGCTATTTCAGCGAATCATGTGGTCACTTGCTCGTTTGCCACCTTATGATATATAAAAAAATCTTCCAGGGGTCAATTCCAATGTGATAATGGTCAGTTAATATCCGGCTTCAACCATTGCGATGGTGTTGCTGATTGCAGCGATGGTTCAGATGAGACTGTTAAAGCTTGTGCAGCGAAAGTCTGCCCTAATTATTTATTTCAATGCGCTTACGGCGCATGCGTAGATCAGGGTGCTGATTGTAATGGGGTAAGAACTCAAATGTAACTTAACTTAACCGTAAACATAACTTAATTTTGTCTTAGTATAGCTGTCGCACACGAAACCGTCCGCGTGCAATTAAAAAAAAAACTTAATAAGTAGTCTATGTGTTCTTCCAGATTATGTTCTATATCTGTGCCAAGTTTCATCAAGATTTATTGAGCCGTTCCGGAGATACCTTCAAACAAACATCCATCTAAACTTTCACATCGTCCCTCTTATTAATAATATAAATGCGAATGTTTAGATGGATCTTTCTCTTATCTTCTCTTGAAGAAGGTGTCTCCAGAACGTCTCAATAGATCTTGATGAAATTTGTCACAGATTTTGATTATGATGATTTGATGATGATTCCTTTTTTGCCGGTTGAAGGACCATATGTTGAGCGTGTGGACTGTATGTTGGAATGAAAGACGGGTTTGATGATGATGACTTGTAATATGAAAGTTGATACAAAACATATGTCAAAGATGATAAGTATGTCGACGCGCGGAGTGCTGAAGCGCAACTGAAGGGCACGGTGCGAGGGCGCACGGGGCGGCGGGTGAGGTCTGAAAGGGCCCCCCGCGCGGCTCCTACGCCGGCGGTGAAGTAGTACGGAACAATAGTCTTGAAGAACACATAAAAAACTTATTAGTTTTTCATTAATTTCGCATGGACGGAGTCGCGGGCGACAGCTAGTTTATAATATTATTAAAATGTGTTTAATATCTCAAGTTTTCTCAATAAAATTACACTTTTAATTATAATAAAGTGTTAACACAGAAAGTTTTCAGTGGCCAGTTTCACATAGTAATAATATATTTTATATCCACAGATTAAAGAATGCGCTGACAATTCTGATGAATCTGATGAACTTTGTAACAGAATAACTGGACCAGTAACAACTACAGCCAAGTAAGTTATTATATCAACAAAATATAGTAATATATTTAATATCTTCTATCTTATATATATAAAAGAAAGTGGTGTTAGTTACACTATTTATAACTCAAGATCGGTCGAACTGATTTAGCTGAAAATTGATGGGGAGGTAGTTTAGAACTAGGAGACGGACATAGGAACTTTTTTATCTTGTGTGCATTTTTTTTATTCCGCGCGGACGGAGTCGCGGGTAAAAGCTAGTTTATAATATCAGTAAGATGTCTTTGTATATATATTTTTTTATTTGACTGGAAATAACTGGTACATTCACCTTACAAGTTTCATCACATTTTCCTTTAAAGTTTATTAAAAAAACAAGTTAATTAATATAAAATATATATCTTCCAGACCTTTAGCTACTGGTCCTTGTGTACTCCCTCCATACCCTGACCACGGTTCATATGTGGTACGAGGAGCACCCACAGCATCTCCAGGGCAGGGTTTCAAGAGTTTCGCTCTTACTGTCAGTTGTTACCCAGGTTATGCACTGGATGGTCCTGAATCTGTCCTATGCTTCGATGGGACATGGGTACCTCCGATGCCTAAATGTATACGTAAGTATCCACCCCAACTACCTAGGAAAAGACCAAAGACTGTCAACTTTTATATAAATAGAGAGGACAAAACGATTTTTTTCAACTACGTAACTAGTTTATTTTGCTATTAAAGATTATGATTCAATTATTTGTAATAATTATAAATGTCCGCTCTTTAAATTATTTATTCTAGTCTCCAATAGACTCTAGTAGTCAGTAGAATCACACTTCAACAGGGCTTGGAAGTTCAACAAAAAAAACTTTTCCAACAGGTTATTGCAAATTACCACCACATCCAAGCGTGGAATACCGCTGTCTGCTCTCAGATCAGGCAGGAGTCGAAGGAAGTAGACCTTGCAAGGAATATGAACCGACTGGTACAGTTGTGAAACCTGAATGTAGAAGTCCTAACTACTACGCTTCAGGGACTTTGACCTACATGAGATGCTCCGAAGGCACCTGGGATTATATCGCTCTTTGTTCACCAGGTTTGATTAAAAACGCTACTAATGTTACTATAATTATTAAAGACAATATAGAAGTACACATCAGTCAGTTCCAATACGCATCACCTATTACATTAGTTTTCCCGAATGCGGTTCAACAGATTACAGGCAAACTAAACTCGGTTCAACCGAATCCTGGCAATTCTATTTCGGTTCAATTTAATGATGCCGAAACTATCACGGTTCAACCTAATAACGACAGAACTGTTCAACCGTCTACCAATAGGCTTTCGGTTCAACCAAATACAGGCACTTCTGTATGGGATCGATTTACTGATAGACCAATTTGGCCTCCATTGACTACGGATTTACCTAGTTTTCTTCAAGTACAGCCTATTAAACCTAACGAAAAGGCTAATGAAAGCACAGATTATGATATCGATGTAAATGAATGGAGAATGGGTGTTAGTACAAATACGCATAACACTAAAATTAAACATACAAAAGAAAATAACACATTTCCAGTTAATTTAGACGGTGAGGTACACTTTAATAAGAAATAGTATAAGAGACCATTGTAGATCGTCCTTAACTGACCTGATAACCAGAAATGCCTGTGATAACTTGTCTATCAAATATTGTTTATGGTCTTTTATAACTGTATTTATTTGAATCAATTTTCTTTCATCATCTACCCTCTTTTAATAACGTCTTAACTTCAACTTAACTTATAATTTACCCTCTTTTAATAACTTCTTAACTTCAACTTAACTTATAGTTTACCCTCTTTTAATAACTTCTTAACTTCAACTTTACTTATAGTTTACCCTCTTTTAATAACTTCTTAACTACAAATTAACTTATAGTTTTAAACACAAAGAAATATGGCTAGATAGGATTGGCTACTTATTTACGATACGATTGACTTTATTATTATAAAATTAATCGATTAAAAATAACCATGAATTTTTCTATATTTTACTAGCTGTCGCCCGCGACTCCATCCGCGCGCAGTTAAAAAAAAACTAAATGAGGGGGGGTTATGAAAAATAGATGTTGTCCGATTCTCAGACCTACTGAATATGCTCACAAAATTTCATGAGAATCGGTCAAGCCGTTTCGGAGGAGTTCAAGTTCGAACCCCGTGACACGAGAATTTTATATATTAGATTTAAACTATCTCATCTTTTTATCTGGTTATTATGTGGATGAAGGTGGATCTCCCACTGGCTCTTAGACTATAAAATCACATTTAATAAAACACTTATATATATAGTAACTTATACATAACATGGTCATTTAACACAAGCATACTTTCTTACTTCAACATTAATATATCTACGCATATATTTTTTTATAAATCAACATATATATTTTTTAGCACAATTCCAAAATATTTGGTTTATGTTATCCTTATATCCTTTTTATTATTTCAACATTTTTGCAATTCTTAACTAATCTAGAACAATATATAGAAGTAGTCGTAAGTACTTGTTTGTTATTTTCTTTCCTAATATAATAATAACAGTAAAAATTGTACTCTTTTTATATTTTTAAGTATACTACAATAGATTTTAGGTTAGGTTTTCATGTATTTTTGATGCACACAAAAAATGTATTAAAAATTTAATCATCAGTTCCTTTGAATTATTTATTTTCAATAAATTATTTTACACATGTGATAACTTATGCTCGAATCCTAATAATTTAAGTTACAAAGTGTAGTTAGTATCTTTCGTTCGAAAGTGTACTACTTTTTGCAAGAAAGTGTGGTACTTTTTGTAAAGAAGTGTACATTTACCTACAAAATGTAGCACTTTTGAGCAAACTTTTTCTCCTTTTGCTTGCAAGTGTAGAACTTTTTGCTTACAAGTGTAGAACTTTTTACTTGCAAGTGTAGAAAATTTTGTTTGTAAGTGTACTACTTTTTGCAAGAAAGTGTAGTACTTTTTGTATAGAAGTATACATTTACCTACAAAGTGTAACACTTTTGAGCAAACTTTTGCTCCTTTTGCTTGCAAGTGTAGAACTTTTTGCTTGAAAGTGTAAAACTTTTTGCTCGTTTTTATAAGTTTACAATACCAAAATTTAAGGTTCCTATTGATTTTAAATATATTAAAGAAAAATATCAACCAAAAGTCAATATTTCATAGTTTATATAATTAAATAAAAATACTAGAATTTAGATTTTTATTAGTAAATAACAAAACTAATAGCATAAGTACATTTATTAATAACAAATTGCAATTTCTTAAAAAAACTAGTTGTGCCCGCGACTTCCTCCGCGTGGAAAAGTGTCTTTTCAGTCTTCTAGCTCTAAAAATGAAGATAATTAAATAAACCTTTTCATCCCCCCTTTTCAACCCTTTTACAATTCTTTAATCGCATCAAAAAGTAGACTAGAGCTTGGCAAGTCTCAGGCTTTACCACGGATTCCCAAAGTCGACCCCAGGGGATCGATATCGAACTTAAAAGCTTTGCTAATTCTCACTCTGTCTTCTATTGACCTAAGTCAGAATTAAAAAATAATAATAATAATTGGTCTTAAAAGTAGGTAATTTTGCCATGAGGGGTCTGAGGTAACAGTTCATTTTGGAAAAGGGGTCACTTGTCTGTAATAGTTTGGGGATCCCTTATTTAGATTATCTTTGGGCCAATTTTCATTTGAATCGGTTCTGTAATTTTGGCGTAGAAGCGAGACAGACAAAGTTACTTTTGAATTTATAATAAGTAAGGGTACGGTTCGTTTAGAATCTGTAATCTTTAGTTTCGATTACATTATTATAGTTATTAGGGTGGCCCAAAAAAATAATTTTTTTGTTTTTTTCGATTCTCGTGTGAAAATATGTGAGTTTACTATGTTTTAAGAACCTCCACCAAAGGACAGGTTAAAAAAAAATCTTAAAAGGTCGCTCAGAATTTTTGAAAAATTCCAAAATTGCCGAAAATCAGATTTTTTTTTGTTTTAATTTTTTTTTCTCGTCATTGTCATCTTTTTAAGTGTAAAATAATATAAGGATTCTGAAAATTTGACGTCAAAATTTTATTTTCTAAAGGTCGCTCCGAATTTTTATAAATTTCTCTTTTAAATAGATATAAAGTATTTACCTTGGAAATTTATAAAAATTCGGAGCGACCTTTAGAAAATAAAATTTTGACGTCAAATTTTCAGAATCCTTATATTATTTTACACTTAAAAAGATGACATGACGAGAAAAAAAAATTAAAACAAAAAAAATCTGATTTTCGGCAATTTTGGAATTTTTCAAAAATTCTGAGCGACCTTTTAAGATTTTTTTTTTAACCTGTCCTTTGGTGGAGGTTCTTAAAACATAGTAAACTCACATATTTTCACACGAGAATCGAAAAAAACAAAAATTTTATTTTTTTTGGCCACCCTAATAGTTATATTACATAGAAAAACTTAGCATTCAATTGCAAATCTATATATATAAAAGAAAGTCGTGTTAGTTACACTATTTATAACTCAAGATCGGTCGAACTGATTTAGCTGAAAATTGATGGGGAGGTAGCTTAGAACTAGGAGACGGACATGGGAACTTTTTTATCTTGTGTGCATTTTTTTTATTCCGCGCGGACGAAGTCGCGGGTAAAAGCTAGTGTCAAATAAAATATTACCACCGTAGAAATTGTAAAATTTAATAAATTTAAATTTAAATAAATAAAATGTACAACATTATTGTTAACAGGAAGGATTATTATAATTTTTTTTTAAATAAAATATTCATTTTATACAAAAAAATAGTTTTAATTTAACGACCCTTCCTTCATTCCTGTTAATAATACCTGATCATATTCAAAGTTAAAACGAACCGAAAAAAAATTAAAAATATACCCCGAAATGTTAATGAAAATGGCTTTAGTAAAAAAAATTACCAATTTAAAAAAAACACAAGCAATATTTTTATTATCACGAACCCCGATTCAAAATAGTTCGTCTAATGTGAAATTTTCTCTTGAGATTTTTTCTAACTTCATTATTTATATAAATATTAAGCTGTTCTACTGTCACATGTCGCGTTACATGTCATTTTTTAAATATAAAACAATAAACTATTTTAGGTTTTTAAATTTATACATATCCTGTTTTAAATTCGAAAAAGTTATAAGCAAAAGAGTTCATCTATCGGTGAGTTAAATAAGATTACGAATTATATAACAAAAGATGAATTATTTTTATAAATTTAAATTCTATTTATTAAATTAAATTACAGATATTCAATTATTTAACACGAATTATTTTTTCGAAGGAATTTGACTAAAAAATTTTAAAAATAATAAAATAATAACATTTGAAATAATAATTAAACGAAAAAAAATAACACAATAAAAAAATATTACATGAAACATAAAAATATATCGTATAACAAAACACAAAAGTAATTCACTTAAAAATTAATAAAATAAAATATTTAACACGCACAAGCACACCAAGAAATCATTTAAAACAAACTGACAATGGCTTAACTCACACTAAGTATATTCTATTCTGCATTTGACACAGCTTAGTGTTTATTTCCACTAACCATTTAACTGCGCTTCTCTGTCTGTAATCTTGTATACTAACGCGGTCGCGGCAGTGGACAGGATGAGTGACTGGTAAAATGGCGGTTGCGCCACTTTCCGTGTAAATAACAGTGCATCAGTAAAAACAGAGTATTTAAAAAATATCGTGGGGATTTTTTTTGCGTAATTATTTCCCCACGAAGGTTTCACACTTTTTACTTAATTCCACGTAATTTGGAAACATTATATAAAGACTAGCTGTCGCCCGAGACTCCGTCTGCGCGGATTTATAAAATAGAATCACTTATTAATGATTATTTAAAAAATACGTAAACTAAATAAACAATAGCAATTCTTGCTAAACGTCTATCGGAGTTATGGCCGTAGTTTTTCCCCCTGTTTGTTAATACCCACACGTATTTACCCAACGTCAACTGAGATAATGTTAATGTTACCGTACGTTTGTGAATTTCGTTAACTTTCAATCGGTATAGTAATATTAAAATTGTCAGGAAAATTCTGAACAATTTATCTTACAACTCATATTTTTATATAATAAAATATCACAGTTATATTGTAAAGTAATATTTTGCTTTAGTCCTTATTGTGATAAGTTTAATTTAGAATGGAAAGTTAACGAATATGTAGGTTAGGTTTTTTAATAGTGTTGCAACAACACTATTTCTTGTCATTGTTAATTTTTTCATTCATTTTCAAGTCCTATAGTATACCTCAGTATAGCTTGGCGACCCGTCGCCACGGCAAGCGTCGCCACGCCAACAATTCGGTTTACAAGTGATCCTATAGATGTTTCACATCAAAAATCTGCCAGTTTTATAGAACTTTTAAACAAGCGAATTTCACAAAATGTCTATCACATATAAATCGTGAACTCTTATGCCTAATTTACAATTATCTTTGTTAGTAGTATTGATAACCACATAGTAACAAATAGAGGCTATTTATAGTAAGCAATTTATTCCCCATCTGTATTTACGTAAAAATGTGGCAATTTTATCATAAAAGTAATAATAATAATAATAATTTTGATCCACAAAATTTTACAATTTATTAGGACTGCCTCCTGTGATATATAGCGACCTGTGTTACAGGAGGTAGTGCCTTCTCTTAATCTAAGTCTTAAATAGGTACTTATTTATACAGAATGTGTGCGTGTTTGTGCTTGCGTATGTGTATGCGTATGTTTTAATTTTTTAATTATTATTTGTTTTATAAAAGTAACATGAGAACAAAATTAGCAATACTCCTTTGTATGCAGTTATATTTACCTTATTCGTTAATTTTTCATAACTGAAAGAAGCGATTTTGATGAGTGTCGTTTTATTTGATTCGGATTTTTTTTTAGTTTCATAGAGTTACAGAACTTTTAGTGTTTTAATTGACAAACATTGTTCAAAGTTTTTCATTTTCCCACAGAATGCGGCAGGGTAACGCCGGAAGGGGAATTCCTTATTATCAACGGTACTAATGCCGAGCGGGGTGAGTTACCCTGGCACGCAGGGATTTACACAAAAGCGACTACACCATACATGCAGATATGCGGGGGATCACTTGTCACCACTAATGCTGTTATATCCGGTGAGTTTACACTGAGGTGTTTAGCAGTGATTTAGTATGAACTTGAGATCGCCCATTTCTCACCCCCCCCGGTGAGTCTAATACCCCTTCCTGATAAGGAATGGATAGTAAAAAGAAGAGGATTGAAATTAGCCTCCGACACTTCACTCATCAAGTGAAAGCAGAACATCTACATGTATATCTTCTGTGAGGTCCTAGTATTACACAGGATTGAGTTTTTCGTGCAACATATTTGTCTAAACACAATTTTTTTTATATATATCATAAGGTGGTGACGAGCAAACGACCACCTGGATTCGCCGCAATAGCGAGGCGACCGTTGCCCATAGACATCCGCAAATGCAGATGCGTTGCCTACCTTTAATCAACGGAGAAGGGGACGCACAGAAAGAGGATGTTTCTCCTTCCTATGCGTCCCCTCTTCCGCCAAATCCACTTCCCTTTCCCATCCTTTCCTAATAAGAAAAGGGTGGGAAGGGAAAGAGGACTAAAATTAGGCCTCCGGTACCACACTCATCAGACTGTACGCGGAATTGCTTCCATTTCACGCCTGTCTTCTGTGTGGTCGTGGTATTGCACTGGTCGACCCGGCCAATTCGTGCACGCAACAAATATTGTGGTTACGGGATCTATCACTGTTAAGATAAATAGTAAAATCGCCTTCCAGCCGCTCATTGCTTTTGGGATGACGCACAAAAGCAGCGCCCCTCAGAGCTCTACGCGGTTGCTGTGGGCAAGCTCTACCGCCCGTGGAATTTGAATGTAGATGTCGACGCACAAAAGAGTGATGTAAGTTTCTAATTTCCATCCAAAATCGTAGTAAAATAATAGTTACTCTTAAAAAGCAGATTGCTCGATTAAAATCTATTAAAATTGTTCAAACTTTGTTTTACCATAACAAAAAAAAGCCGTAACTTTCACGGTATTAAAATTATTATCTTGAAAATCTGTATGAACTGTTGTATAATTTTAATGAGAAATACATTTTCATATAATGTGTGGATGCTAATTATTATATTATTAAGATATTCCTTTTTCAGTTATAAATTAATTATCATAACCGCCCAGTTTTTGCAAAAGGATTCATAAAGCTATAGGTTCTTTAATAACTAGTATCAGATAATTATTAACTAATAATGCATCTTTAGTATAACTAATTTAAAAAACGGCTAAAACACTCACATATATGGTCCAGTATCGGCACCAACTAATTTCGAGCCCAACGGGGCCTCCGTTAGGCTCGAAACTAGTCGGTGTAACTTCATCAGGTTAACTGGGACTGGTATTATTTCAATGTCTAACAAAAATTTGAATATTTTAATAGCATCTTTAGTATATTAGGTATTCTATTCGTCTATTATAAATAAATCTCTTTCAAGGTAAAAGACATCAAAATCCCGCCTCGTTTTCAAGGAGCAGCATCAAATTTCCAGGACGATATAGCTCTAGTTATATTGAAGACTAGAATAGAATACAAATATTACGTGAGACCGGTGTGCTTGGATTTTGATATTAACTTTAATAGACGTCAGTTGCAGCCGAATAAGTTGGGAAAGGTAATAAATTTAGCCCCCTTTTAATTCTTATAATATAACTCTAGATTAAATTTATTTTACTCCATTTCTATATATTACTAACGAATTTTGAAAAAAAATGTTTTGAAATAGTACTTTGACAAGTGTCAGCAATTTACTTAAACAACTCTTAAATACTTTACCTACTTTACCCTGCTTTTTCTTATCTCCTTTCCAATTCTTAAATAAATTAGTAACATATTCGAATTTATGTAATTATGTTATTTGTAATCATTTGGAAAAAGCTTGAATTTTATCAAGAGTCGCTTTTTAGCATAGGTTCACCCCTAAGTGAATATTCTACAGTAAGACAGTAAGTCTTTTGTAAAAGTCAGTCTGAATATTCTCTGCCAGGTGGCTGGGTGGGGTCTTACATCAATAAACGGAGTAGCAGCGGGCACGTTACAAGTTGTCAACATTCCGTATGTATCTATAGAGAAATGCATCGCCACCGCACCTCCTGGCTTCAGAGAATACATCACTAGTGATAAAATATGTGCAGGATACGATAATGGTGAGTTTTTATAATATTTTATCTATTGTCTATCAGATTGGAACATAATATATGTTACAGTCTGATTGTGAATTTAAGCATTTTGTAGTCGGTCTAGTATTATATACACACCGGCACAATTAGCGGAACAGAAAAAAAAGTTAGACTATGAGATAATAACGCATATATTTGACGAAAATGTAATTAGACACAAAATAAAAAATTGATTAACATCTTTTAACAACGAATTTGAAAAGTCTTCGTTATTTTTTATTGAAAAATAAAGAAATTTGAAATAAGTCAAATTTTTAGATGATTATGAACCATCACAAAAAATTAAAAAAAGTAAGCATGCAATGTTTTAACAATAAAATTAAAGCAAAATTAATAACGAGTGTTTCCCCCTCTTGCTCTGATTACGATTTCCATTCGTCTGGGCATGCTACAGATTATGTTATCGATGATTTCTTGAGGCAACCGCTCCCACTCCTCAAGTAATGCGTTTCCAAGTTCATTCAGATTGTTGGGGGGTGGCTTTCTGGATTTAACCCTTCTTTTTAGCAAGTCCCAGACATGCTCTATCGGATTCATATCGGGGGAATTTGCTGGCCACTGCATCACCTGTATACCTACGTGGCTAAGATATGCCTGTACCGATTGTGCACTATGAGCACGAGCATTATCTTGCATTAGAATAAAGTCGTCACCAATAAATGGGGCAAATGGTACAACATATTCTTCTAAAATGTCTCGGATGTATCGATCTGCTGTCATGGTCCCTCCTGTGACTATCACTAACTCCGTGCGAGCTCCCAAACATATCCCTCCCCAAACCATAATCGAGCCGCCACCATAAGCCACTGTGTGTTCAAAATTAGACTGTATGTGGCGTTCTCCTTTGCGTCTCCATATTCGGTGTCTCCCATCGATCTGTTTTAAAAGAACTCTGCACTCATCAGTAAAGAGTACCTGCTGCCATTCGTTCAAATCCCAATGACGATGTTCTCGCGCATAGCTTAATCGGTTTACGCGGTGACGTCTCAAGTTTTGGGCCTTTGGCAGGTATATACGACCCTAAACCAACATCTTCAAATCTCCTGCGAACTGTACGCTCACTTACTCGTACTCCTCGAACGTCTTCCAGTTCATTTCGAGCTTGTACAGCCGTTAATCGCGTATTACTACGAACTCCAAGTTGTAAAAAACTGTCATCTCGCCTCGATGTACATCTTTTTTACCTTGACCCCTCCTCCTCACAAGAGAATTAGACGATCTGTACCGCTGGATGCTGCGATGAATCGTTGATACTGGTCGACGAAGCCTTGAGGCAATCGATCTCTAGGTATGACCATTTCTTCTCATTTCATCAGCCCTAATGATTTCCAGTGATGTTAAGTTAGGCATAATAAAGAGCTTTTAATAAACAAAATAGCCTATAGAATAACAAATTTATAAAAAACCATTAAGTGCAATTTTTAAAAAAAATTACAATTACGTAGTTATTACTCGAACAAGTTGACAAAACGTATTGTTCGGGAAAATAAAACAAATGAATGAAAAAAGTGTATGTCATCTAATTTTCTATTTTCAAATTTGACAATAAATTAAAAAAAATATCATAACTGGCCAGTTCCTCAAGTAAAAGATTTTAAAATCCTGCTTTTTTTTGTGTTCCGCTAATTGTGCCGGTGTGTATATATTATCAGCCAATTGGTAACTTCGAATTTGTCATGTTGTGCTATTTTTACAACAGTTTCAAATGTTCAGGACAATTTTATGTATTAATTTTTTAATAGTTTACATTCTATAAGTTAAATATTCTTAAATTTACTGTCTGTTATTATTCAAAAACAGTGAGAATAACAACAGATTTTTTAAAGATGTTTCACAATAGAAAAACTAATTCTGAACTTAAATTACCTTTTTAAATTAGATTAGATCTACAGATATAATTAAGAACTATCTTTAGCTCAGTTTACTTTTAACTATTTACTGACAATATTTAGACCGATTTAGAATTACCGAAATTCACAATCTGTCTGTGACGTAAACAAAATTTGCAGGTACCGCTCTCTGCAAAGGTGATAGTGGGGGTGGGCTAGCGTTTCCCGAATTAGACAAAGGTATAGAGAGATTTTATCTCCGTGGTGTCGTATCTACTGCACCTAGCAACGAAAATCTTTGCAACGCCAATACTTTGACAACATTCACTCATTTATTAAGCCACGAACATTTTATAAAGGAGCATTTGCAATTGGACTAGACGTACATTACGAGAATTTTCTTTTGAATATTCTAATATTCGTCCATAATCAGTACCGCATCTGTCAAAGTGTCAAAAAAGACAACTGGAACTGTACCGGTGGTACATATTTTTTATGGTATCGAGTTGGCTACCCCTGACTTATAACAATGAACACTGGAGAGTATTTGGTATTCTGCGTATGGCTGAGAATATCTGTGCCATAAAATAAAAAAAACAAAAGCGTTTTGTTTTAATGCAATTTTTTTTACTTGTACAATATTTTGAGTATTTTTATACCTAAACATATTTTCTAAAAGCTGGAAATTTCAGCTACTTAAATATATTTTTCTATACAAAATAAATTAGTTTTCTTAAGTGTAAATTATGGCAGAATGTACATAAAACTTTTGTCTCTTTTTAAATGTCAACTTTCAAAATTATAGCTGTCTCCGTCTTACTCGCGCATTTCAATATTGTTTTGTCTTCCTTTTAATTACAATGCGTTAATTTTAAACATTTCATGTATGTACAATCTGTGGTTGTGATGTAATATGAGCTCAATTTTTGCTTTTATACAATTTTTTTTTTTTGATAGTACATTTTTGTTAACATTTAATGTACTTTTATTTGTTTACCTACATAATATTAATTCCGTAATTATTCCTTTTCGATAAAAGAAATTTCAAAGATATGTGTGAATACCCGGGAAGATGGCGACGCGGCTCGCCACCCGTCACGTTCCGTCTCCCGAAATGGCGAAGTGACTACGGAGGTTCGTTTAGCCACGCCAAATGGATGTCCGTGATCTCTGCCTACCCTTTTTGGTTACAGTTGAGAGTTGTATGGGTGTATGGATAAAATATCTATCGATTATAAATCTATGACTTTAATGCTATGACATTTAATTTATTACTTTCGTGCATTTAACTTGGCCATAATATATATTTAGTACGTTAACTTAATGCAATTTCCATGTTAACGTGAGATGTTATCTAGAAGTCATGAAATTAAATGCACGAAATAATAAATAGTTTTTTTTTTTTTATTACAGCTTTAATTTACTTATTCAAACTTCTTTTACTTTACATAATGCCACCAGAAATTGCTAAAATAGCGAATTGACTCCTGCCCATAGACATCCGTAATTGCGTTGACAACCTATAATCAAATGGAGAAGGGACGCTTTGAAACAGAATATTTTCCCTTCCTAAGTCCCCCAAATGAACTTACAGATAAGATTTTTATATGAATACAAATAATTCCTAACACAAGTAAAAATAAAGTCATTATAATTCGAAAAACCATACGTAAATGTTTAACACCCCTGGATTATACTATTAAGGCGTTAAATAACATGAAAATGCACTTACCAGAGAAAATGATTTACTACACGACAACTTTCGACCACATCAAAGTATAAAACCAACCATAAAGGTGGTCTTGCAGAAGTGATAGAATTATTCAATATAAAATAATATGACTAAATGGAGAGGTTTGATACAAAGTGGAAAGAAATTCTGTCTCCAAACCAGTATAAATGGATTCAATCATATTGCAATGCCGAAAAGACATTGGTTGGAGAGGTGAGATGTTAAAAATGTATTTTTAAACTTGATCTTTGGTATTTCGCTATGATGGATCCGACTAGAACTGTATCCTACAACATCGCTGTTTACAACTTAATAAATACTATCATTTGATTTCATTTTCAACTGAGTTTGTCTTGCACTTTGATATTATCATCAACCTGCCCTTATCCCTATGGAGGGTCGGCACAGTGTGTACTCCTCCATACATCTCTATCAGCCGTCATAACCCCCTTCTTACATATATCCTCCTTCACACAATCTATCCATACTTTCTTTGGTCTTCCTCTACCTTTATAGCCATCCACATTCAATCTCATTATTTTTTTTGTTTATGTAATCCTCCGTCCGCATAACATGTCCAAACTAAGCTAACCTTCTACTCCTCAATTTCTCGATCGATAAAAAATACTTGACTGTCAGTCCTGTATCCGTCTACTTAATTACCTGTAGCCTAACTAGCTTTACCGATTTTAAAGACTGATATCCTTGGTAGTGTAAGATTGCAAACGAGCAATCGCCTACCTGAATTCACTAGCAAAGCTACTGCTGCCTATAGACATCCTGCAGATGTGTACCTTCGCTAGGGGTTCCCTATGCTCCTCCCAGAAGCACTTGACTAAGCTATTTTTTGAATTAATTAAGCTAGCGTATTTCAGAGTACTATGGGTTGTGATATCTGGGGCAGCTATATGGGGTGTAGCGGAGGTATCTCTAGGTCAGGTCCAGCGGTACAATGAAAATCCGACTGTAGTTACTTTGGAGAAGGACTTCCGATCTTGGAGTTTCGCTCTACCGGGTGTTACAATATGTTATCAGGTAAATACGTCACTGAACCATTTTTGCTTATCCACAATATTTTTAACACATTTATTTCAAATAATAACAACAGTAAGCGATGAACGTCATCTAGCTTCACAAGGTCTTCAAATACTTCTTATTAATGGACAGGTGAGAGGACGTTAGCAATAGTGGTATTAGGATAAGGCCAGGTGGTGCGACTGCCATGGGTACAGGGCATATGGGCGCCTGAGGTGCCCAATATATACTATCTTTGCAAGATTTTAAACGACACCAAAAATAAGGGGGCGCCGCAAAAATCCGGAAATGTTAAAACCGACTCTGTATGTAAGGATATTACCTCTTCCTACCCCCCTGCCAATTCCACTTCCATTTCCCATCCTTTTCTTTTTTAAAAATGGGTGAAGAGGTCTTGATTGTCCCCTACAGCACAGCCATCAGGCTCAAAGTGGACAGAGTTGGCAATTGTCTGATATCTTCTGTGTAGTTGTGTTCTACCCGTCGAGCGAATCAGTCGTGCAGCAGCGACATGTTAGGGACTCTGTCACTGTCAGACACTTGTAATTTTCTCCCAGGATCGAGTGAATCCAGAGAAGATGACACAAGCTATAAAGAAACGTTGGCAAGTGGAACCTGGAGACATCAAGTATGATTATTACAGTCGCTTCGTAACCACCGTCGCTAACTCTGACCTGTTTCATCTGGATGGATACCAGGAGTTCATAAATGATGTGGAGCTGAATGTGGATTTATACCAACTGGCTATTGATGTAAAAAGTTTGTTATTTTTACCTACACTTGATCTTCTTCTTCTCAGCCACGTAACGCCTATTTTAAATGCGAATGTTTAGATGGTTGGATGTATGTTTAATAGAAGGTATCTCCGGAACCGCTCTACGGATCTTTAAGAAATTTGGCATAGACGTAGAACATGGTCTGGAAGTAACAAATAGGCTACAAATTAAGTTTTTTTTTTATTCCATGCAGACGGAGTCGCGGGACAACTAATATTGGTATAAATTGTTTAAAAAATAAATTTTAATTTATCTACCCCAACTTGAACCATTACTTGACTAGACCCAATTAGATTCGACCTTTGTTAGTTTTATATTTAGGTGTTACCAGAACAACAAGTGAAGACGACATGGTCGCGGGAGATCACCGCCAAATGGACACCGGTGATGACGGAGGCCGGTATCTGTTACGTCATCAACTCCGTAGCAACTGCAGATGTCGCTATGTGAGTCTTAGGAACGTAACTTTGTGGGGTAGACAGAGATAGAATTAACTATTGACTTGATCGCTTTTAAATCTTGTTTGGATCCATTTTTCGATCAAACCGACGTATAAAGTTACATCAGAGATGTATATCCCATCTACTAGAGATTGAGATCCCATATTAAAAAAAAACATTCGTCAAAAGGATCTATTTTGATTGCCGAAAAAGCTCAGCAACCACAGCCCATAGACATCCGCAATTTCAAATACGTAGCCTACCTCTATCGACGGAAGAGGAGACACACAGAAAGAGAATCTTATCATAAAGAGATAGAGGACTTAGGCCAGTACCACACTCATCAGACGAAAGTAATAATTTCTTCCACTTCACACCTGTCTTCTGTGTGTTTACAGAAATACAACAAGCATAACATCAGAGCCACTCACATGTAAATATTCTTCTCTAAGCTGTTATGTCATGTTTGAATCACCGAAACCAATTGATGTGAGTACAGAGTTAGACAATCTGAACCGGTACAAATAGTTCGTTACCGCAAAATTACAGAAAATGATTTTTTTTTTGTTTTTAGCTGCCTTGTCTGTTAGTTTCTATACCCAAGTACATCTTACTAATATTATATACTAGCTGTCGCCCACAACTCAGCGCGGATTTAAAAAAAACTTAATAAGTAGTCTATGTGTTCTTCCAGACTATGTTCTATATTTGTGATAAATTTTATCAAGATCCTTTTAGCCATTCCGGAGATACCTTCAAACTAAACAAATATCCATCCAACTAAACTTTCACATCTTACTCTTACTAATATTATAAATGCGAATGTTTAGATCAGTGTTTTTCAAAGTAGGCGATAACGCCCCCTAGGGGGCGTTTAAAACCTAGAGGGGGGCGTTAAGGAGCTCAAAAAATGGGGGGCATTGAAATTAATTAAAGTTATAAAATTGTGGTTTTTAAGTTTTAAGGCTGAATAAAAATTAGGGTTCTCTGAAATATAATTGATTTTCAAAGGGGGCGGTGAAAGAAATAAGTTTGACAATCACTGGTTTAGATGGTTGGATGGAGATGTTATAAGGTATCTCCAGAACAGCTCAACTGATCTTGGTGAAATTTGGCACAGATATAGAACATAGTCTGGAAAAACACATAGTCTACTTATTAAGTTTTTAATTCCGCACAGACGTAGTCGCGGGGGACAGCTAGTTAGTATCTGACAAAACGAACCGCGTTTACAGCGTCTTTCGTATCAAGTCATAAAAGTTTCACTATATGAAGTTAAAAGAAATGAATGAATGACTTGACTATATTCGTAGATCTATGTTCATTCACCGTATGATATAATGGATCTAACAACTCTTGTATCTCGGACCTTCCTCACTCTGAACCGTATCACTGAACTGAGCGTAATGGAGACACGAACTGGTAGAGAAGTGAGGAGTCTTCGTCCTCAGCGAAGAAGATGTTTGTACAATGATGAACCTGTGGGGAAGGATAGACAGGTAAGTCAGCTTATACACGTCCCCACTCAAGTTAGTAACTATGTTTGCACCTACTCAATGACCTAAGCTTGACTTCATACACATCTTTGAATACTGTCTCAAAAATATTTTTGTTAATAGATTAATTAAAACACTAAATGTTAAGTGAAGCTTACCACGACACATTAGTGAAAACCGCATATAATTAGGTCAATCCGTTTATGAAATTAACTCACACAAACTAACAGACAAACTGACAAAAATAATCACAATCGTTGTTTTGATTTCTAAATATATTTTAATATAATAAAGCGTAAACACACACTTCTGTATAACGCATAATCTAAGCAATCACTGCATGTTTTTTAATTATTAATTATGTAATAAAAAGCTCTATACTTATGATACGCATTAGGTTATATATTTTCACGCCATTAAACTTAGGGGGTGAGTAAATTTAAATATAACGAGAGAAAGGGGCAAAAACTGCCAGCCAATAATTGCACAGATTTAGGGTTGCCATGGTAACGGTTATTCTCAACCAATGGCGACGACCTTCGTTGTCATTTAAAGACATTTGCAATGGAAAGTTTTACGCAATGTAAAGTTTTTCTGTGTTACAAAAATGAACGGAATTTCTTATGTATAAAAAGATACGGGAATAGTCTTTGATAAAGACCTCTTTTAGTATTTTTTTCTTATATATTCTTGACACACCGACAGTTATACAAATCTTGTATTAATAATGTATTAAATTTCGCAGGTATATAGTACAAATACTTGTCGACTTTCCTGTCGTATTAAACTCGCAATACAGTTGTGTGGATGTCGACCTTACTATTACTTCTATGCTGGTAGTTATTTATTTACATTTATCTAGAAGTGTGGACCTAGCATGCATATTTGTGACAATCGCTTATCGTATCGTTTTCGACAAAAAATTAATGTGCACCAAAAACCTCGTACTAAGTTAACATATTTACTAATATTATAAATGCGAATGTTTAGATAGATGGATGGATAGACATAGAACATAGTCAGGGAAAACATAAAGGCTACTAAGTTTTTTTAATTCCGCGCGAATGGAATAGCGGACAGCGGACGACAGCTAGTATTCGAATATAATCTTAAGTTCTTATTCGCGTTTTGTTTGTAAATTTAAATTGATATCAACGCCATCTGTTATTAATTTTTAATCCAAGATTTTCTCAAATCATCATAGATGTCGTTTTAAAAATTAACTCTTGGTTAAAACTTCTGCAATGAAATTTGAACTTTGTTTTTAGCCGACTTCAAAAAGAAGGAGGTTATCAATTCGACTGTATTTTGTTGTAGTTATTTTCTTGTTATTCAATCGAAAATAGACATAAAAGGAATAATAAGTAAATCATTAAGTGACACATATTTTTTGTTTTTGGAACGAAGTTCCTTTTTGCGCGTTGTGAACGGGGGCTAGACGGAAAAAAATCTTACGAAACGTTGTCACGACACTTTTTGCTATAGTAAGTATGTTAACGACGAATGAGCGCTACTTCACCATGGCAACGACGTGACAATATATAACGAAAATTCATAGAAATAAAATGTACTTCTTGTGAAGACTTAAGTTTTTTATTCATAGAAAATAAACATTGGTTCCTTCACTAATTAATCGAAAGGAACTTCGTTCCATCCGGGTGTCCCTTGACGCCTCTCAAGTTTTTTTTATTCAGACTAAAAGGATACGTATTAAATATAAATAATTAAAAAAATCGAGATAAAGAGCGTCGGTGGAGGGGCTCAAGCACTGGCAATCTGCAGGTCCTGGGTTCGAATCCCGCCATGTACCAATATGTTTTCGATTTATTATATGTAGCATTCCTACGTTGAAACAAAACATGTTGCAACCTGCACATATCTGAGAAGAAATTCAAATGGGTGAAGTCAACCCCTCACTGGACCAACGTGGTTGACTATATCCTAATCGCCCCTAACTTAGGGTAGGCTCCGAGCCCCTCAGTGGGGACGTATAGTGAGCTGATGATGAATTAAAAAATTAACTGACACATTTTAAATATGTATACCAATAAAAGGCATGTACAAATTACATCAGACAAATTTGAAATACTTACTATATTACATTTGAAAAGTATATTTTAGGGTTTTTCAATTCTGGTTCGAATTATTTTTTACTAGCTGTGCCCGCGACTTCGTCCGCGTGAAATACTGTCTTCGGGCAGCATTTTTTTAGGCTCACTATTTTACTCAACCGACTTTAAAATATTATATAAATAGAATTTCATATTTATTTATATTAAATAAGCAGCCTTAGAAAGAAGTTTCAAGTTTCTAACTGTAAAAATGACGATAATTCCATACAAACTTTCACCCCCACTTTCAACTCCTTACAACCCCCTTTTCGCGTTAAAATGTAGCCTACGTCTTTCCTCAGTTTCTAGACTAAATATTGGTAAGGGTAACAGTAAAACATATTAAACAAAACATTCACCAAAATCTCACATATTGCCAAACAAAATTTCATCCCCTATTGTTATTTAGCACCCTTGGGGGTAAAATTTATACAACAATTTAATTTCATATTTATTTATCTATATCAAATTAACAGCCTTAAAAATAAGTTTCAAGCTTCTAACTGTAAAAATGACGATAATTCCATACAAATTTTCACCCCCACTTTCAACCCCCTTTCGCATTAAAATATAGTCTATGTCCTTCCTCAGGCTCTAGACTATCTGTGTACAAAATTTCATTTAAATCGGTTCAGTAGTTTTGGCGTGAAAGCGAGACAGACAGACAGACAGACAGACAGACAGACAGAGTTACTTTCGCATTTATAATATTAGTAAGGATTTTTATATAAATTAAAGCTTAATTGGATTTTATTTCATACGTTAAATTGGTAAATTTTGTCGCCAACGTCCATACCACGTTGAATACACCGGTTCTCGTCCGATCACCGAAGTTAAGCAACGTCGGGCGCGGTCAGTACTTGGATGGGTGACCGCCTGGGAACACCGCGTGATGTTGGCTTTTTGTTAATTTTTTTTTTTTTTAAATAATATTACAATCGTTGTTATTTGTCTCACGACGTAGAAGGTCCCAACTAAAATAATAACGAAAAGAGATAGATACAACTGCATTCTTTGTGACACAGATGCGACGAAAACAGTTATATCTAAAAATAATTATTTATAGTGCCGTCAGAGTTTTGTTTTGTTTCATTATGGACATCATTTTTAAGCACACTAACAGTTCCAAACATATTCCTCATAAATTTACTTTGTTGAAATTATCTCTATAACCAACACATAGTGGTGTTTTAAAAAAATTATATCCTTTAATGTAAAAAATATGAAAATGGGACAATATCTAATATATAAAATTCTCGTGTCACGGGGTTCGAACTTGAACTCCTCCGAAACGGCTTGACCGCTTCTCATGAAATTTTGTGAGCACATTGAGTAGGTCTGAAAATCGGCCAACATCTATTTTTCATACCCCCCCCCCCCCCATTTTTTTTTTTTAACTGCGCGCGGACGGAGTCGCGGGCGACATCTAGTCTAATATATAAAATTCTCGTGTCACGGGGTTCAAACTTGAACTCCTCCGAAACGGCTTGACCGATTCTCATGAAATTTTGTGAGCACATTGAGTAGGTCTGAAAATCGGCCAACATCTATTTTTCATACCCCCCCCCCATTTTTTTTTTAACTGCGCGCGGACGGAGTCGCGGACGAAAGCTAGTTATAGTACATTATTTGTTGAGTGAAGAATTATGTATCCCATCTCTTTTGGAGACAAGGAGTTTGCATTCTGCCAAAGAGGTGGCATACTGGCCACCAACACCTTTGCCTTTTGTAAAAAGAAAAAGATAGACAAAAAAAATAGTAAGAGAATAACGCGCGGGAAATTAACAACGGAATGTAGTAATTATTAGAGTTTAATAGAATTTTAGTGTAGATTTAACGAATAAAAAGTATTTTTTGGCTGCCGTGCTGGTGTATTAATAATAATTTTACAAATTCTGATACGATGACGATTGTCACAAATAGGTATATGTGCTACGCCCACAAAGAGATATTCTTAGTAAAAAAATACGACAAATGGGGAGATTACTACATCGCAGTCTTTTTGGGGTTAAAAAGGGTTAGGTAAAACTGTGTAATAATTTGAATCCTATTTAGTTTACTTAAAGTTATGTAACTCTATTCACGCTTGATGTCTTGTATTAGAGGGCAAGCCGTGCGACCCGGCCGGCATGTGGTGTCTGGCAGGTCACGGACCGCAACTTGCCAACTTTGGCGGAATGCGTTGTAGTTGCAATCAGCAGTGTGTTGATGCTGTGTTCAGAGAGATATCTATTGTGGATCAACTCTGGTAATATATTTCAATCTATACTTATCCATACATTGGTACACAAAACTCTATACATGTCTTTTTTTTATAAGAGAAAGGGGCAAACGAGCAGCGGGAACACTAAGGTGTTCATCGACGCCCATGGACATCTGCAATACCAGAGGAATCGCAGATGCGTTGCCGGCCTTTGAGATGGTGATACGCTCGCTTCTTGAAGGACCCTAAGTGGTAGCGGTTTGGAAATACCGCCGAGGACAGACCATTCCACAACGTGGCGGTACGCGGTAGAAAGCTACGCGAGAACAGTTGTGAATTGCCAGGCATCGAGCCATCGTCTATCAGCCGTCATATCTGAATTCAGTCCGTTCATAAACATGTCCTCATTCACACAATCCATACATAATTTCTTTGGTTTTCTATCTTTGTAGCCATCCATGTTTAATGTTCAATTTCGTAATATTTATACTAGGGATCGGGGACCGTTCCAGAATCGTGCAGCCGTTAGGTTCACAGTACAAGCACCAAGAACGAGATATACAAGAGAGATAGTGTTCCATTTCGAAGATCTGGTCGGTAAGTGTACAAAAGTAATTTATATACTTTTAATTATTAATTTAAAAAGTGATTAACTTATTAGTTATCCGAAATGTTGTCAATACAACTTTCTCCTTTATACTAATACTAGCTGTCGCCCGCAAGTCAAAAAATAATAAGTAATCTATGTGTTCTTCCAGACTATGTTCTATATCTGTGCCAAATTTCATCAAGATTTGTTGAGGCGTTCCGGAGATATCTTCAAACAAACATCCATCTAAACATTCGCATTTATAATATTAGTAAAATTAATGAATCCTTCTTATTTTCAGTCTCATTCGGTGGAGCTGCTGGTCTCTTTTTAGGAGCTAGTTTTATTAGTTTTGTTGAAATCTTTTATTTTATTCTGGAAAAAATCATTAAAGCCATATTCCAGAAAAAAAAGTAATAAAAACATAATGGTTAGTATTGAATTTGAATTAAATTGGAAACTTTTGCTGTCTTTTTTTATAAAGGAATGAAAACAGAGGCCATTGGAATACGCCGAAATAGTGAAACAACCGCTGCTTATACACATCTGCAAATGCAGAAACGTTGCTTACTTTTAATCGACTGAGAAGGGGAAGCACAGAAAAAGGACATATCCCTTTTCACCTTTAAAATACTACCTCCATCAAATCCACTTTACCTTCCTATCCTTTCGTTGTAAGAAAAGAGTGGGAAGGGACAAAGGACTCACATTAGGTATCCACCATGCACACTTAAGACGAAAAACAAAATTGCTTCTATTACACGTTAGTCTTCTTTGTGATCGTGATATACCTGCTGAGTCTACTTCGTGCAGCAGATTGTCGTTGCTAGCGTCTACCACTTCTTCAGTCCTTGACCTTGTCCTATTTACTTGGGGTCGGCCTTCCTCGTTTTCATTCTCCAATTAGCACGATCTTCCGCTTCGTCTGGTGTTAAAAGAGCACTTTTCAGGTCTTTTTGAATCGTTGTCAACAAAGTGGCGCGTGGTCGTCCACGTGTACGTTTTGTCGTAGGCATATATAGGGCAAGCTTTATCATATGATCGTCTGGGCGGCTTGGATGTGGCCGTACCACCGCAGACGTTTTTTTCAATTTAGCCGCTAGCTGCTAACTGCTAGCGTCTACCACTGTTAAATAAAAATTTAATATTTGTATATATTGTTTATTATTAACAGGTTGAAGCATCCCAGTTTCAAAATCGATATAGAATTGAGGTTAATTCTAGATAGATCGATCGGAAATTCAGTTCCGTTTAAATTAGTCACTGAAGTCACAAAACAAAGTCACGTCACCGGATATTTGGAATGGAATTTTCATTAGAATTTGAATCATTTACTAACAAATTTCAATCCTCAAATATACATATCTTTCACAATTAATATACTATAGAAAAATCAACCTTATCACTAAAGTAATAAAATCGATAATCATTTTATCAAATCTTTCATAACCTTATATATGATATTGAATAGCTTAGTATGTCGATGATATCATTGTCCAACAAAAATATGACTTCAATCAAGCAGTCATCTTGCAAATAATTTTCAATCAATTTACTATCTTATCTGATTGTTTTAAAGTCTAATTTCCCTTGTTATTTTTCAATAACGTGCAATCAGGCGTGGCTAAGTATACACTGTACAAATAAGTCATTGATTGATATCATTTCTAGGAAACCTTGGTTCTTATCAACTGATAAACGTCGACCGTTAAATTTTATAGCTGTACTAGGTATCGACCACGATTCCGTCCATGCGAAGTTTAAAAAAGAAACTAATAAGTAGCCTATATGTTCTTCCAGACTATGCTCTACATGTATGCAAAATTTTAGCAAGATCCGTTGAGATTTTTTGGAGATACCTTCAAACAAACATCCATCTAACCATCGAAACATTCGCATTTATAATATTAGTACAGTACCATGATTACTACCAGACATCTACACTTAAGATGTCTTTTACTGACCACATAGACTCTGAGACAAAATTAAATCAATTCAAATGACTCAAATAGAAGTACATACTCAAAATTAAAAGTATAACCTAGAAAATGAAAGAACCAATCTTCTGAGTACGGATTAAAAATATAAAATCCTAAGATAGAATTCATAGATCATAAACAAAATATTTTTTTATTTAATTTCATTGTTTTTTTATTACGTCTATGCATTTGTTATATCAAAATAAATATTTTTTTTCGCACCGATACTACTTTACGTTGTTGTATTTTGACCAAATGTCAAATGAGGTCACATAAAAATCGTCCACCTATAATGAGAAGAAAATTACAAAAGTTTTTTAAATCCTCATTTATTATTTTAAGCCGAACTATTTTGTTATTTGTACTTACTTAAGAATTTATTAATAAATGTTAATCATGGTGTATTAAATATAAGTTTTAATTGTGGTGTAAAATTTCGATTTTGACTTATTGATGAGGAAACATTATTGGTCCAAATACGATACCTTGTGGTACACCATACTGCAATTTGTTCAGTCGTGCCCTTATCATCTTATCAAAGCAAGATATCGCCCACCTTTACTCTGAATTTCGAAATATTGATAAGATATAAACGCAAATGCTATGCGATATTTTTAAATAACTATAACATATAGGGCTAGCGTATCAAACGCTACAGTTAGAACGGTGTTTTTTTCAAGCGTGGCGTTAGGACATTTTGTCCTATAGTGGTTCTCTTTTTTTTGTGGAAGTGCTCAAGAATGGGTTTAAAGGAATTATTATTTGTTTTCCTGATCAGCAGTGTAACGGGACAAATTCGTAAGTTATATAATTATTAATAATGCGGATTTAGATATACATTGCGGTAGATTTCATATCTGCAAGTCCTCTATAGCATGGACGTTATCACCTCGGTATTCGGTCTAGTATAAAAAATACTTTTATTATAGCTCTTTTCGCTTTTGTAGCATTTAAAAAATGCAGATTTTGAAAACGTTTTCTTGTAGATTGAATTAATTATATACACTAGATAACAGTACGAAATTATTGTTCAGTTTAATTTAGACAGAGGCTTGGACTTTCCTATCTAGTTAGTAACGCACATTTTAATGCAAACAGATGTCCCGAGATATTCTAAGATTTGAGAACATGTTATGAGATATGTTTCGAAAAAAATTTACGAAACACACAATTTAAATCTCTCCCAAATAGATGTTTCTTTAATTAATAATGTTAAATGGTCAAAACTAATGACAGTCGAACCTGGATGAGCGAGAGCCCAAAGAATCGAGATATTTTTCTCAATGATAGAAGTTTTTCTCTAACCCGAGTTTCGAACAATGACTCTCACTTATAGAGGTTACTCGTTTATCCTGGTTCGACTATATTAACGTACAAAGTCAATCTTATCTTTTAAGTGTTTGATATTGTAAAACATAATTATCTCTTGATATTGTACTTATATTTTGACCTCAAAACTTTATGCGATGACTTCTACGTAAATATTCGTAGGTTTAAAATACAGAACAGAATTTTAAAATACGATCAATTACGACCCAAATAAACTAAACATACGATAGACAACAGAAATCGTAACAATGATAGAATCCGCAATAACATCCGTTTCAAATCATCCAGCTCGACCTGTGTAATACCTTGCCCATACAGAAAGAAAGAAAGATAAAAAGACGCGCCGCACTTACGGCGCTTTAGCATTTAACAATTATAAGTTACTCCTGTATATATTTTAAAACAAAATGTAAGTAAATGAAAATAACTAAATAAAACAAATTGAGAGTAATATAAATATGTATGATATAGATACATAAATGGATTTCTTTAGAAGACACGCCTCAAGTGATAGCAATTCCGCGCTTCGTCTGATGAGTGTGCATGACAGAGATCTAATATTATGTGTAACATTAAATTCAAATAAAACATTCTACGGTGCAGGAAAACATGCAACCTGCACATATCTGTGAAGATATTTAAAGATATATGTGAAGTCAATCAGCACTGGTCAGCATGGTTTACTATGGCCTTGTCACGCCTAACTTGTTAGCCTCCGAGCCCCTCAGTGTGGACGTATAGCTGATGATGATGATTCTATGATGTCAAAGAATTTTTAAAATTAAACCAAAACTTTAAGGTTTTCCAAACCTTCTCCCACAATCATACGTCAGTGGAATAAGGACAAGTAAATGATAGTGAAAAAATTTTTGAAATAGACTCAATAATTTTCTAAAACTTATCATTAACATATAGGTAGGGCATTTGTTTGAAAGTCATATGACGATTGTAGATAATAAATAATTTATATAATACTTGTAATGTATTTCAAGATATCAATACAAGATTATCAAAAATGATAGTACCTCAGAAGTATATGATCACTACCTAACGACAAAAACTTAAACTTTAGTTCTAATTAATTATTAGTGTATTTTAGTTTATAATGTATTTTTTTTTAATATCAAAAACCAGTTTTTGAGACGGCTAAACTACCACTTGGATTCGCCGCAATAGCGAGGCGACCGTTGCCCATAAACATCCGCAAATGCAGATGCGTTGCCTATCTTTAATCAACGGAGAAGTTGACGCACAGAAAGAGGATATTTCTCCTTTCTATGCTTCCCCTCTTCCGCCAAATCCACTTCCCCTTCCCATCCTTTCCAAATAAGAAAAGGGTGGGAAGAACTAAAATTAGGCATTCGACACTACACTCATCAAACGAAACGCGGAATTGCTTCCACTTCACTCCTGTCTTTTGTGTGGTCATGGTATTACACCGGTCGAGCCGGCTCATTCGTGCTCACAACAAATATTGTTGTTGTGGGATCTACCACGATAAATTCAATTTTAAGATAATGATCCCAAGTAGGATTGGCGACAGGCAGGCGGCCCGGCCGTAAAAAATAATCTTTAAGGTTTATAAAACTTTTGCGCTGACCCCACGTGAGTGGAAAAAGGCCTTTAAGATGATGGATATATTTTGAGATAGTTTACTTTTTGAGGGGAAATTCGACTATATTGGTGTAAGTTTACACTCGCTAGTAACTATTGCTGATCTAAGATTAAAGCTATATTTTTTGCTGACATATAGATGTGTCACTATAGTGAGCAAAACGCAGTTTCTCTACCAATCAATTGGGACGTTATTATTAAATTTGATACATATGAGGAAGGTGTTATTTGAAGGTATTAAAATTATAAGCACCGAACATGTTTATGACAATTTTTTTCATTTTTTTTAACCATTTCTTTATCATATTCATTTCATGTTGAGAATTTGTAGTAAAACAAATTAACTTAATTTACAGACAGGGTCTGTATATCGACATCAAATCCAGTTCTCTGCCAGAGTCTAGACAAAGATGGCAGTCGAGCTGTCTGTCAACCGGTTGAATCAAGGTAACTGTAGCCGCCATTTTTTCAAGACATTGGAAATTTATAGAAAGGATAAAGCGTTTAAAATGAAACTACTAAAATCACTACTTGTTACTTAATAAACCAAAAACCCCGAACGACTTTCCTAAGACACTCAGAAAAAGAATACGAATCGAGTTGTCTATGGAATTGAAATACATGATAAGTTAAACCGACAAGGATATCTGATTCGGTAGACATAAGCCAAACTAAATTATGACTGCTCATTAACGCCCTCCTATCAATGTCCAAAAATATCACAAGATCCTCTTTATACTGTAACTGTCACAAAATTTTCTATGTCTAAGTATGTTTAATATTATATATTCTGCCAGAATTAACCATGACAGCAGGACCTTACAATGGTTCAGATAATCTTGTTTGAATATAAATTATAATAGCGCAATGGCGCCTAACTGTCAATGTCAAAATCGTGTCACAAGATTGCCTTTTTGTACTGTAGCTGTCAGTTTCTATATCCATGTAGGTTTTATATTTTCTGACAAAACTAACCGCGATAGCAGCGCCTCTTACCTGTTCAGATATTCTTGTTTGAATACACATGCGCACGTACTTTTTTTTTAAAGTCAGTCGGATATCTTTCAGAATTGACTGTGCACTACGGCTAGCTCGTAACTCAGTCGATGTTGGAGTTTTCTCTGAGGAAGAGATGATGTTGCTGTCTCAGATGCAGCCCAACGACAACAGAGTGGTGGCCACTATTAGAGATGTTAACAGACAAGGTATGTACCAACCTGTAAACTTCAAAACATCAAATTCCATACATGGCGGCCATTATAATATTTATTCGCTTTGTTTCTTTGGACTTCTTTAGTCCCTTTATTGGAAATTTACCACGAGATATCTTTACAAATACATAAGAGTACACTATTTAAATAATAACGAACTTTCCAGAGCCATACGCTTTCGAAGCAGTAGCCATTGTACCCAACAGTCACACCGGAGGTCTGGAAGGTCTACGCGGAGGTAACTACTGTCACCCAGGCTTCGATGAGGCGGAGGTGCGCTGGTCACCTCGTGTCTTGAAAACTTTTGAACGTGTGGTTAGTATCTTCACATTGTATTAGTACACTAGCTGTCTCCCGCGACTCCGTCCATGCGAATTTAAAAAAAAATTAATAAGTAACCTGTGTTCTTCCAGACTATGTTCTGTATATGTATGATCCCGGCGTTGTCGTTATACTTGTGTGTTTAGTACATTCTGTTTACAGTTGCCAATTTATAGATGGCGTTAGTATCGAATTAGATCGCAGTAGCGTTATATTTGAATTTATAGTAGTTGTGTAACAAATTATTTTGATCTAGGTTGCCCGTACTGATCGTTGCCCCGACGCTAATATGGCTGGCAAGACCGCTGAGGAATTGGAATTGGAAACTCTGAGCCAGTTTTTCCCCAGAGCCTGCAGGCCAGGACCTTGGAGTGCAAACACCACAGTCGATACTAACTTAAGTAAGACACTATTTATAAGGTGTAATAGTGAAATCTGATTTTAAAATCCAATAAATGTGCTCGAAGGACCATCTTTTTACCAATCTTTTACATATAGCAAAATAATGATAAGATTTCCATTACTGGTGTAAAACAAGGAACAAAACTTGAACTCCTATCATACTTACATGTCATCATCGTCTTCCTGTCTTTGTCCCAATCACGTAGGGTCAGTTTTCATACTCCAGATCGATCTATCTTCCGTCATCTCAGTCAATTCTTCCTTGGTTATGTCACCTCATAACATGCCCATAGTATCATCATCATCAGCTCACTATACGTCCCCACCGAGGGGCTCGGAGCCTACCCCAAGTTAGGGGTGACTAGGCCATAGTCAACCACGCTGGCCAAGTGCGGGTTGGTTGACTTCATACATATCAATGAATTTCTTCTCAGATATGTGCAGCATCACGATGTTTTCCTTCACCGTAAGAACGTCGGATAAATGTACATATGTAAATCGAAAATCGAAAAACACATTGGTACATGGCGGGATTCGAACCCAGGACCTGCAGATTGCAAGTCAAGTGCTTAACCCCTGAGCCACCGACGCTCTTAGTATACTTTGACAAAACTTTTTCACAGAGGGTAGATTCTCATCTCTATGTTCTCTATGCGGAGAGAACAGCGGATGTTCAGGGTACACTTTAGACATGGGTGTGAACGTGGCCGGAGTCTCCAACACAAACAGACATATTCAGGCACTGGAATGTCTGCGCAGGAGTGGCAATAACAGCGTCGCTTATGTCGCATGGCAACACGTTAGAGAATACTTCACTGTAAGTATCGTTACAACTCTTCACTTTTGTCTTTTTTTAGATCTTAAGGTGAACGAACAAGCGGTCAACTGAATTAAAGACATCCGCAATTGCAGATTAGTTATAGATGTTTTGACTGAAGATGGATATACAGAAAGAAGATATTTACCCTTCTTATACGTCCCCTGTAAAGTCTATTTTCACTTCCCATCCTTTCCTTATAAGAAAAGGAGGGGATGGGAAAGGTGACTAAAGTTAGATCTCCGATACGCACACTCACGACAGTAAACGGAATTGTTTCCACTCGATACCTTCTGTGTGATTTCGATTTCACTGAACGAGGTCCATTTGTGCAACAAATGATGTTGCTGGCGTCTACCACCGTCTGAATATGTAAAGGTCTGCTCGAAGGACCAAAACCTAATTCTCTACTTTTAAGTACCGTTATTTTACTTATCAGAAACCTAATTAAAAATTGCTTAACAGAATATCTATGCAAAATTCGGCTCGAAGGACCAAAATTTGATTTCAAATAAAAAAAAACTGTATATTTTATGTAAAATTAACTATGAAATTAACTTATATCATAACGAAATATTTGCGCTCCTTCACAATTGGGATGATAAGATCTTGTACAGTTTGATACTGCTTCTATTGTCATCTCAAATCTCTCAAAAGGTATGAAAGGGATCACACTATATTATTCATCTTCCAGTCTCGCAACCCTCAAGACGCAGAGCAGTACTCTTTACTATGCGAAGATGGCACCCTTAGCCCCCTCACACCTGATGTGCTCAGCGCCCTCACCTCGCCCTGCGCCTTCGTACGTCAGCCCTGGAGCGCCATCGTCGCCACCTCGTAAGTATACACACAGAAACTGTCATCCTCTCCTCTGTCAAATCCTCATCCCCTTCCCATCCTAATAAAAAAAGAGAAATATAGTTTGGTCTTCGGTATATACACTCATCAGAAATGCGAAATTTCTTCCATTTGTCTTTGAAATTATTTTTTTTAATCCTACCCCCTCTCACATACACACACACACACACACACAAAATATTTATATATGTATATCTACTAGGTCGATAGCATCAACAGTACAAGCCAGCATGCGGTCCTGGTGGCCTAATGGTGCCAACCCGGGTGGTAACAATTGGCAGGCGATACTATTCAGTGGCATTATCGGTGGCACCAATGCACGTGTCATATTTGATGACACCTTACCCTCGCCGGCGAACTATACCTCAGCTGGTATGTGAAATCTTTAAATTTTTGTTATTTGAATTATGTGAAAGAGCCATTTATTATCAACTAATTGTCGCCTGCGACTCCGTCCGTGCGAAGTAAAAAAAAATTTGTTTAGTAGTCTATGTGTTCCAGACTATGTTCTACATTTGTGACAAATTTTAGCAAGATCTGTTTATCTGTACAAGAAATACCCAATACTAAACATCCATCCATCCATATTGTGTGGCAATAAATGTTTTTTTCGCCGACTTCAAAAAGAAGGAGGTTATCAATTCAACTGAATTTTTTTTTCTTATTTTTTTATGTGTGTTACCGCGAATCTCCGCCCCTGGTGGTCCGATTTTGATAAAAATTATTTTAATCGAAAGGAAGTGCTTGCAGATGGATCCCATTTTTTTTTTTTAATAACTATAAGACTAGTAGATTTTTGACAATTTGCTTGTCAAAATCTTCGTTAGAAAAGTAGCTACGATTTTAAAGATGGCGGAACTATACACTTGACATGTAGTCGCTATACTTGTACTGGTCGAATAGACTACTCGCGTCGGCGATTCAACATTAAGTACGAAGCGCAACGCGATTTTCACAACGCAACCATACAATATTAGTTTTCACGATTTAAATTGCTTGTGTACGAAGACTTTTAGGATATTTCTAGTTAGTTTTTATTATCAATTTCCAGTTCGCAACATAACTAGTATAGATGGGACTACCAGTTGTCTGCCACCACGTCGTTGGTGCACGATATCTGCACAGGAGCATACAAAATGTACGTGGGTTCGCTCCGCCGCTTACACATTGGGAATCGAACCCACGGTGTCCTGTCAACAGCGCACCAACACGTTTGAATGCCTGCAGGATATTAAAGAAGAACGAGCTGATTTTATCGCCACTCCTGCTAACTACGGATATATATCTAGACAGTAAGTAGTCTTAACATCTTTAAAAAACTAAATTAAAAACACTTTTCTTTCGGACTTTTTCAGGGTAGAAAATAATAGCCTATAACATAGCCGCAAGTTATGTAGCCGTATGCTATTGTATAGAAGTTATTCTGAATATTCAATTTGGTGTTAGGTTAGGATTTCTAATGTTAGGTTAGATTTGGTCCTTCGTAAATTCTTAAGAAAAACCGATTTACTATTGTATTTATATTCAACTAGCTATCGCCCGAGATTCCACCCGCGCGGAATTAAAAAAAAACTCCATGCCAAATTTCAGCGAGATCCATCCATCAAACATCCATCCATCTAAACATTCGCATTTTCAATTTAGTAAGACTAGTTGTCTTTGGTTGTTCCAAATTGAACCATATTTCGTAAGAAAAGAAGTTTCTTCATCTATATATATAAAAGAAAGTCGTGTTAGTTACACTATTTATAACTCAAGATCGGTCGAACTGATTTAGCTGAAAATTGATGTTGAGGTAGCTTAGAACTAGGAGACGGACATAGGAACTTTTTTATCTTGTGTGCATTTTTTAATTACGCGCGGACGGAGTCGCGGGTAAAAGCTAGTTTATCATTAAAAACAGCTCCAATCCAAATTGAACTGTATCTTCGCATTTTTCCGTTCGCGGTATTTCCTCAATAAGAAGTACAATGTTTTCGTTTCACGTATTATTTCAGACACTATCAACTATCAGCTCTCAAATTAGTTCAGAATACGCGCTCAGATCCGGCCGCGTTCTCTCGCGTTGTTGCACTTATAAAGGACTCTGCAAAGGAAGACATCACCCGCTTCGAAAACTTGAGAAATAAGAAAGCTTGCTTCCCGGAGTATGGTGGAATTGGTGAGTTTTAGGATAAAGATCTTTTCTATCTTTTATCTGTAAAAGGAAAAAAGGTAGGAAAAGAATAAGTTGTTTAACAGATGTTTCTAAGAAAGCATACAAAGAAACAAAACTCAGATCATTAGCTTTTAGTTTACACTTTATCGTTAGTTATTTGAAAGCTAAAAAAGCTAAAGCTAAAATTTTATAGTCGGTACTTGGACTTTGCTTAGATTAATTTTACGAGTTTGAAATTTATAGTCATAAAATGTCTACATTTGATCTAGATTAATAAAAATAAAATATGCTAAACGGACAATAAATCTGCCAAATTTTTTATAAAATATGCTAAATTGGCAACACTGACAATATCTCAGCACAGAACGACTCTAAGCAAATGCTAAGTTTGTCGTAAGATAAGTCTAAGTACGGACTATAAATTTCAATTTAAAGCATTTGACTATTTGCAGCCTAAACTATTTTCTTTCCTGAAGTGTTTTTGTACTTAATAACTGCATTTCTATCAGCGTACATGGCGTTTGTGAATGCTGCGCAAGAGCGCGGTGTTTTGAGCTCATCAGAGTGCGATTACGCGCGCGTTGTTGGAGAATTTTTCAATGGCACTTGTGCTCCCGGCGCCATTGATGCAACCCACGCCATTTCTGAATCATCGGTAACTAGTTTTAATTAGTTTTTACACACAGAATTGTTTAATTGTACTTTAAAAAAAGTTTAACTCATTATAGGTCCCCATTATGAGTCACTGATTTTTTATGTTAAAATGTATAATGTACTAATTTTTGCCCAAGACTTCGTCCGCGTAGAATTAAATAAAAAACATAAGTAGCTTATGTGTTCTACCAGACTATGTTCTACATCTGTGACAAATTTCATCAAGATCCGTTGAGCCGTTCTGGAGATACATTCAAACAAACATCCATACATACATCCATCCAGTCGCATTTATAATATTAGTAAGATAAGATTTTATATGTTAATTAATTGTTATTTTTCTTACAGACTTTCGACGCCACTACTCTTTGTTCAGTTTGCAAGCCAACTGTCACTATTGCTGAAACTAACTGTAAGTACTAGAACTAAGGTCTTTCTTATAGGGCTAAAACTCTATCAACGCCCTGGGCGAGATTTCTATGACGCCCTCTTTTTTATCATACCTTTACCATAATAAGGTTATATGAGACTGTGTACTCCTGTGACGTCCCTTTCTATCCGCCCTGGGCGGTCGCCCAAACGCCCTATTCTAACGCCGGCTCTGGCTGTAGTTGAATTCAATGGAAATAACAAATTATAACAAAACTGTCTAAATTTATCTTTATAAGTCTGTAATTACAGACTTATTAAAAATAGACATATTTGTATTCTTCTTAACAAAAAAAATCCAAAATAAATTCATAGACAATAAATGGCAAAATGAAATTTTTCTACATGTTCCTATATACAGAGTGTTCATACAATTCCTTACAATATAAAGGATGTTTTGAAATCGTCTATATACTGCTCGGATATAATGTGATATTCAGCAAAAAACCTATAAACAGGATGTTTAAAATCCCTAATATACAAGATGTTCATAAATCTAAATACAGGGTATTAACAAATATAAATACAAGGTGTTCACTAATCTAATTACAGGATGTTCAAAAACCTGAATACAGGGTGTTCAAAAACCTGAATACAGGATGTTCAAAAACCTGAATACAGGATGTTCAAAAACCTGAATACAGGATGTTCAAAAACCTGAATACAGGATGTTCAAAAACCTGAATACAGGGTGTTCAAAAATCTGAATACAGGGTGTTCAAAAACCTGAATACAGGATGTTCAAAAACCTGAATACAGGTGTTCAAAAACCTGAATACAGGATGTTCAAAAACCTGAATACAGGATGTTAAAAAACCTGAATACAGGGTGTTCAAAAATCTGAATACAGGGTGTTCACAAATCTAAATACAGGATGTTTACAAATCTAAATACAGGGTGTTCACAAATCTAAATACAGGGTGTTCACAAATCTAAATACAGGGTGTTCACAAATCTAAATACAGGGTGTTCACAAATCTAAATACAGGGTGTTCACAAATCTAAATACAGGGTGTTCACAAATCTAAATACAGGGTGTTCACAAATCTAAATACAGGGTGTTCACAAATCTAAATACAGGGTGTTCACAAATCTAAATACAGGGTGTTCACAAATCTAAATACAGGGTGTTCACAAATCTAAATACAGGGTGTTCACAAATCTAAATACAGGATTAAGATTAATCTAAGTTCAATGATTCAATTGTAATATTTTATTAATTATCTATAATATTTATTAACAGTTACCTGCGCGTACGACTACACCAACATGTACTACGGCAACAACGGCTCATTGTCGTGTCTCGCCGACCCGGAGACAGATGTCGCCTTTGTTGAGATGCAGAACATTAACTGTAAGTTGTTCTAGTCTAGTTTTATTTTTCTGAAAAATCTGTGAATTTTAACTGAATTGATACATATTTCTCATTGGATTTGAAATAACAAGACAATATGTATCGATATGAATGTTGCTGTAGTCAAAATTATATTTGATAAAGGAGGGGACTCATAGGAAGGGGAAATATACTTTTTCTGTGCGTCTCCTCCTCTGGCGATTGAAGGTAGACAACGCATCTGCAATTACGGATGTCTATGGACAGCGGACACTTCGTTATTTTGTCGAATTCATGTGACCTCTTGCTCGTAAATATTTAATGACTCCAAATACAGTAAAGATATTTTTTTTTCAACAATGTTAATTAATTTTTTTTATATTTTCCCAGCGCAATTATCATCACTCGGTCTCCAAGGGTCTCAATTCCGTGCCCTATGTCGTAACAACACTTTAGCTGTCACTAACGGCACTTTAGGCATCGATCAAGCCTGTCTGCTTGCTTATGTTGTTGATTCTGAGTTACTAGCTAGAAGGTAAGCATATTGAATTATAATTTCTAAGTTTTTTTCCTTTTTAGGAATAGCGCCATCTTTTGTTAGACCCTTGAACATTTGAAATAGCGCCATCTTTTGACAACTATTTTAAACGGAGATTGTACAATTTATTGCTTGGAAGTGGTATCTATAGCGTAGAGGAATTTTGTGTGGTTGACTTATGATAAATCTATGTGTTTCTGCATGGTATATATTTTTGTGAAAATTGTATGATTTTTGTAAAAATATGTATTAAATGAATTTGAATTTGAATAACTTCATAAAGCGCCATCTTTTGTCAACCATCTGAAACTCTTAACAAAATTTTAGATTGCTAAAAACTTTTTTGACCTTTTAAATTCTAACTAAAAAATACTAATTTTTGTGATATTTATGATAATCTTTACCAATTACTGAAGTAAGAGATATCTTTCTATTTCTTTATTTTTGAAGACTGTAGTAAAATCTGTTTTTTTTAATCCTTGTTGTTTATGAATGTCAGATTCGAAACCACGACCTCATACTCCAATTTACCCAGTTAGCAAACTTTATTTACGGTGGTCAAATTTTTAAGCTAATCGTTTTTCACAGATCGGACCCCTTACTAAACAGTCTGAGCGTCCTTTTAGACAATCTAGATCAATATTTCGGCTACAACGCAGCATCCGGCACACAACATATAAACTTAGAAATGTATTCCGCATTCGATGGTATAAATGATTTACTTTTCAAAAACACAGCCGTCGGTTTATCCGAACCATCGACAGAAACCGCCAACGAACCAGCGAGGAATTACATAGAGTTGTTTAAGCACTTAGATGCTTGTACCAGTGTTGCCCCACCTTCATTAGCAAATGCAGCGCGTAACTACTCTATGATAACTCTATTCCTTTTGACAGCTCTTACGCGCGTTTTCGTATTTTAAACTGTCAAAAGTTTTTGTATAATAAAAATGTTTTTTAGTGTTTTTAAATAGTTTTTATAATGTGTTAAGTTAATAAAATACAGAAAAACAGTTCCGTAATATTCCTAATGATTCATTTTTTATAGTAATAAAATAAAGATTGAATATTACATTGTAAGTGCTCCGTCTTTTCAAAATTAAAAATTTGTTGTTATGCAGCATTTCGTGACATTTGACTGTTTTAGACTATTGTAATAAGTACTTAATATCACGTAATTTATTACTAGTTTGTAAAAATGTGTGCCAAATGTTTTTAATACCAGTGTGCGTGATTTCTTTTTTTTTTTCAAATATATATTCTTTTTGTAAATGTTGTTTCAATTGAAAATATAAGATGTCGGTACGTATTTAATACCCTTAATTTCCACTGTATTAAATATTTATGAATATTATGCCATGCTAGAATTTTGGTTTCTTTCACATTTTCAACCATATAAGGGTTCATACGCATTATGCGGTTGATGCGGTTGCGAATTCGGCCAGCCGAACGCGGGCAACAGCATTCGCAGCCGCAATGTACGGTTGGAAAACCGTTGATATTTGCGGTTATATCGAGCCATTTCAAAGATGGATGAAGAAGTTGCAGCTATTTACTATATTTACACACATAATTTGATATTGTTTCGTCAGCTGCATTACGGCTACTTACATAAAGCACACAAACCCTTAAAGATAATTTAGCATACCAATGGTGAAAGAATATTTGAAATTGATTCAGTAATTTTCGAGTTTATTGTTACAGAAATACAAAATAAATGTTAAAAATATTGGGATATATATAAAAAAAGAAAATCCAATAATATACAAACAATTTTTTATTTAATACAATATTTATAAAATATTATTTTCCTAAATTAATTTAAGTTATAAATTAAAACAATGAGGTGTTTATATGACCATTTCACATTAAACATAAATCCATACAATTTTTTCACAAACAGTATTTAACTGAACACCTCAATTTAACATTAAATCTTTAATCAATTAATTTACAATCTTAAATACCACTCAAAGTTGTCTACTGAGCTCTAAGGGGAACCCTTAGTGTATAAATCTTATAAATATATCATAAGGTAGAACTCTCGACAACTCTGTGTGACAGTATAACAGATAAATAAACTATAGATGAAGTGTTAAGTTTGACAGTTTTGTAAATGAGGCTTCCGGAGGCCTTTTTTTTGCTTTATTTTTGTGTTTCTGAAATATGTATCTATAGGTTATATATATCTATTAAAACAATAATTCATTTACTAATTTATTTTTTATTTAATAATTTACAATTTAAACCTAAATGTAATTAAACTAATTATTTTTATCAAGTACTATAACTGATTATAAACTTAAATGTTACATCTAAAAGTGAATATAATTTAAGAAAAATTGCTTAATTTTCGTTATTAATCAAGGAAATTCTAGATAAAATTACTTAAACTAGATAAATTTACAATTCATAAACTAAACTATTTTTTTTTTAAATTAAAAATCCATATTCGAACTTTATATAAAATATTAGAGAACTAAACAATGTTTCATTGTTAAACATAACAAATATCAACCACATTTACCGGTGAAATACCACGACCACACAGAAGACAGACGTCAAGTGGAAGCAATTCCGTGTACAGTCTGATGAGTGTGGTGATGGAGGACTAATTTTTGTCCTCTTCCCCTTCCCACACTTTTTTTTATCAGGAAAGGATGGGAAGGGAAAGTGAATTTGGCAGGAGGGGACGCATAGGAAGGAGAAATATCCTCAATCTGTGCGTCCCCTTCTCTGTTAATTAAAGGTAGGCAATGCATCTGCATTTGCGGATGTCTATGGGCAACGGTCGCCTCGCTGTTTCGGCGAATCCAGGTGGCCGTTTGCTCGTTTGCAATCTTTTCATAAAAAAAAATTTAGGATAAAAAGTATATTGCTTGCAATCCATAGATGGAGTGTTTTATACAAGTTTCAATGTCTTAATTTAATTTTCCGCCCTTACTTTTGTGCTCTGGATTAATAAAGGATTAGTATCTATGACTGTTTTTAGTATATTTTTTATAATTATAGTCAATCTGGAAATAAAAATTGATATATACGAGGCATTTAACTAGCTATTTCAACTCAAAGATTAAGCAATTTGCTGTCATCTTTCATGACATGAGTCAATTATTTTGAAAACCAATAAAACCTTTGAAAAAAAAATTAAAGTGACAACGACAGCTTGTGTCAAATTCGACTGCTGTATAAAACTTTCGCAAATATTACGTTCCCATTTTGTGGAACAACATCTCTTTGATTTATTCTAAAAATGTCAGACAAAGAATGTAAAAGTACGTCAGAATCTGAATCTTCGAGTTCGTCATCTTCATCTACGTTAGTGACTTATTGTGCAGAAAAATCTGACTCGGATACTGAGAAAGAGCCGGATTGCGATGCGGAAAAATCTGAATCAGATTGCGCTCAAGAGAAATCTGAGACAGATTGCGCTGAAAAGACAAAATCAGAAACAGAATGGAAAATTAAGATACACATACCTCCAAGGGCGAAATGCAATACCAAAACTCAAACTTACATAGAAAGTAATAAAGCAGATTGTGACACGGAAAAGACTGAGATTATGAAAAAAGACTGTACAAAGAAAGAATTTACAAATTCAAATACACAGACTGATGAAATAGCACTGGATGAATCAGCTATTTCATGTACAATTGAGTCGGAAACAGCTGATGATAAAAGGGCAGATTTTTATAACGCAGTTAGTCAACATTGGGATGGATGAAAATTAATAAAACCAATTGATTATCATAAGAGAAAGTCTAAAATGATTTGAGAGACGAGATCAGAATTGAATAGAGATTTGTGTGATTTTCCGGAGCCTGTTAACAGCTGTAACTAAGTATGCACATTTTTACGATGCTTGGGAGTATAACCAACATATAAATGGGGACCAAAACATAAAAAATATTATAATTTGAATATATACCACAAAATATATAAAAAGAAATGTATAATATAGTATTTAATACTAATTAATAAATAATAAAACAAACATATAGTGGCACAAAATTATTATTATTAGAAACCAACAGTTAAAGTTAAAATTGCAACTGTCACTCTATAAATGGAACAAATATTTTACTTTTGTTTGTTAATGCGGCTATTGATGTTTATCATCATCAGCTCACAATACATCCGCACTGAGGGGCTCGGAACCCCAAGTTAGGGGTGACTAGGCCATAGTCAACCACGCTGGCCCAGTGCGGGTTGACTTCACACATATCATTGAATTTCTTCTCAGACATGTGCAGCATCACGATGTTTTCCTTCATAGTAAGAACGTCTGATAAATGTACATATGTAAATCGAAAATTGAAAATCACATTGTTACAGACGAGATTCGAACCCAGGACATGCAGATTGCAAATCAAGTGCTTAACTCCTGAGCCATCTACACTCATGTTTGTCGTTAATGTTAATTCTATCTGTATTTTTAGTTGGAATCCTCACAACAGCCCAAAAATGATAATAATTAAATAGTTACAAAATACCATAACTTTTATATTGAATTTATTCACATATTTCATTTGAAAAAAAACTTGTAAATACAAAAATATTTTTCTTAAAAACATTCTCACACTAACATTAGTTATTTTTTTAATATTGCTTCATTTATGTTGTTTTCAATTCATCATATGACCTCACTGAGGGACTCGGAGCCTCAATTTAGGTGTGACTAGGTCATAGACAATGCTGGCCTAATGCAGATTAACTTCACACATATCTTTGAATTTCTTCACAGATATATGCAGGTTACATAATAATCCTTTCACCGTAATAAGAACGCCCAATAAATGTACATATGTAAATCGAAAAACACTAACATAATCGGACCTGGATATTTAGATTAAAGTGCGGTCAAGTTAACCGACGGTTTATCTCACAATTTCTTAAAAAAAAAAACAATAAATCATATAATGGTGGCAATGTATGCAATTTGACACACTTCTGCCATACTAGACAAAGTAAATTCACTCCGAAGCAATTCCATAACCAAGATATTGTCATTTTTGAAGTTCTTTAACAAATAATTTCGGAATAAAAACCAAACCTGTCCAATGATTTAAAGAAATCACTGCAAATTAATATACTATCTTCAAGTTTTTACTACTTCCACTATCACTTCACAAAACACTTCACTTTCACAACACTGTTCACTGATGTAGCGTATGATGTGGTGTCAACACCGCCCCCCCGGCAGGTAACACTGAAGTGATGACAGGAGCTGCGCCCCCCACTCCACTCACACTGCCGACACCACCACCACAGAATATCACCTGGAATATAATAAAAACCAATCAAGATGACATCACTTAAAACAACTTATCATTGACTTATTTTACTTGAACTTATCTAATATATAAAATTCTCGTGTCACAGTTTTCGTTCCCGTACTCATCCGAAACGGCTTGACCGATTCTCATGAAATTTTGTGAGCATATTCAGTACGCTCAGATTCATCTATTTTTCATAACCCCCCCATTTGTTTTTTTTTTTTGGAACGAAGTTCCTTATCGCGCGTTGTGAAAGGGGGCTAGACGGAAAAAATTCTTACGAAAATTTGTCACGACACTTTTTGCTATAGTAAGTATGTTAACGACGAATGAGCGCTACTTCACCATGGCAACGACCTGACAATATATAACGAAAATTCATAGAAATAAAATGTACTTCTTGTGAAGACTTAAGTTTTTTATTCATAGAATAAACATTGGTACCTTCACTAATTAATAGAAAGGAACTTCGTTCCATCCGGGTGTCACAACACACCTCTCAAGTTTTTTTTTTTTACTGCGCGCGGACGGAGTCGCGGGCGACAGCTAGTTTTTATATATGAAAAGGTGGCAAACAACCGTTGCACAAAGACATCTGCAAATGCAGATGCGTTGTCTAACTTTAATCAACAGAGAAGGGGACACACAGAAAGAGGATATTTCTCCTTCCTATGTATCTCCTCCTCCAACAAATCCACTTCCCCTTCCCATCATTTCCTTATAAGTAAAGTATAGAGAGAGAAGAGTCCGGCATCCATTTTCACATGAGGCATGTGTTCTGTAAGTCCGTGTCACTGTGTTGCTGTGTCCTCGTGTGAAAGTGATTGTACTGACCTGTGATACTGGCGTGGCTGGCTGTCCGGGTGTTGCTAGAACATACTGCTGTTGTCTTACCCCACCCACCTGGAAAATATTTACATAATTAAATAGTTTCTCACATATACATGTAAAGCTACAAAATATATCTCTCCTTAGCTATGCAAAATAATATATATGTTTTTGGTATTGTTTGAAATCATTTGATCCGAAAAAAATCATACTAATATTATAAATACGAATGTTTAGATGGATGTTTGTTTGTTATCTCAGGAACAGCTCAACAGATCTTGATGAAATTTGGCACAGATATAGAACATAGTCTGAAAGAACACAGACTACTTAATAAGTTTTTTTCAGTTGAAACTACATTTTTAAACGAAATGTGTGACTGCATTTAATGTATGTGTGTATGTATCAACCAACCCGCACTTGGTCAGTGAAGTTGACTATGACCTAGTCACCCCTAAGTAAGGGTAGAGGCTCCGAGCCCCTCATTGGGGACATATAGAGCTGATGATGATTTAATAAAAGTATCCTTACATAACAGACCTCTACACTAATATAAAAGATTTGTTTCTATTGAATAGACTCCAAAACTAATGATCACCGGTGACATAGTCTATATTTATTACTAGATTTTTTTTTAATCTACAGTCATGAACATCTTTTATTCTTGTATAAGTACATAATATACAGACCGCATGTATCTGCTGGGGCTGAATGGCCTGCCGGTGACCTTCCTCCACCACCACCTGCTCCAGGAATGTGCCACTGCTGCCTGCAATAAGAATAATTCAAACCTCTATAAGCGAGAGTTGTCAGATCCCGTAGAATGACATCCATACTCAAAAAATTCTGATTAAAAAGAAACTTCTAGAAGCGAGTCATTGTCCAGGCCAAAAACCTCAATAAGCGAGAAACTCAGGTTAGAGTGAAACCTTCATAAACGAGAGAAATATAGCAATCCCTCAAAATCACGATTATTAAATTCGACATTAGTTATTTTAATAAAACAAATAAAATAAATGCAAGTTTTCAGGAAATACTATGAATAATGAGATGGAAATTTATTTTGGATACGGATCGGTTTAATGCAGATGTCATAATGTGTGGCATTGTACTCACCGGTGGTGGCAGTGGCATTGGTACTGGTGTCACAACCAAACAGACAGTACTGGACCGTCCAACGTGGCTCGAAAGGTATATGAGTTTTCACCTAGAAAACATAATACATTAAGATGTATAAAAATAAAAAAAAATCCATACAAAATAAAAAATTGGACTGTCCGTATGTAATATAATAAAATGGCAAACATGATGTAATTTTAATAAATTATTTGACAGAAGACAGACGTCAAGTGGAAGTAATTCCAAGTACAGTCTGATGAGTGTAGTGCCGGAGGACTCATTTTAGTCCTCTTTCCCTTCCCACCCTTTTCTTATTAGGAAATGATTGGAAGGGGAAATATCCTCTTTCTGGACATTCCCTTCTCTGTTAATTAAAGGTAACGCATCTGTATTTACAAATGTCTGTGCAACAATGAATTCAGGTGACCGTGACAGTTTGCCACCTTGATATAAAAAATTAAAATCCGTTGAACCATTCCGGAGACAAACATCTAAACATTAGCATTTATATCTATATATATAAAAGAAAGTCGTGTTAGTTACACTATTTATAACTCAAGAACGGCTGAATCGATTTGACTGAAAATTGGTGGGCAGGTAGCTTAGAACCAGGAAACGGACATAGGATCATTTTTACCCCGTTTTCTATTTTTTATTCCGCGCGGACGGAGATAATAAAGCTAGAGATATATAGAGAATATATAATAAAGCTAGTAGGATATATTACCTTTAATTCAGTTGTAAGCATCAATATATGTCTACACGGCAGCCGGAACACTTTGCTGAAGAGACAAGAACATTCCTGTGTTGATGTTCCGTACTTACATATAGCAGCACTGCTGTGACGTCTGCAAATATACAACATATCTTAATATATATAAATCTCGTGTCACAATGTTTGTCCTCAATGGACTCCTAAACCACTTAACCGATTATAATAAAATTCGCACACCATGTGCAGTTCGATCCAACTTGAGAGATAGGATAGTTTAAATCTCAAATTATAGTCGCAATTTTAATTTATTGCTAATTATTTGTCTGTTATTATTTGACAGTCACAATTATCTGTTAACTCCAAATGATTCTAACAGATGTCGATACCTTTCGACTGGGTTGAGTAAGTAATCAATAGATGGCGCTGCTATGGTAAATCTACGAACGTGTCATATAAGCTTATTAACTGCGCGCGGACGGAGTCGCGGGCGACAGCTATATATATATATATATATATATATATATATATATATATATATATATATATATATATATATGTATATAAATATAATTTATTGTACACTATCATCATCTCGGTGCACCAGGTTTCCATCCTCCAAATAAATCTATCTGCCGTCATCTCCATTCCTTGATCATGTCATCTTTCACGTAATCCTATTTCTTCCTAGGTCTACCTCTACCTATATACCCTTCCATACTTAAGGTTCTCTTTGCCACATACGATTCTTTCCTCCTCATAACATGCTACGCTAACCTTTTACTTCTGACTGTCTACAACCGGTGTTACTTTCAGACTTCCTATAATATACTAATTTCGTATTCTATCCATTCTTGTTACACCATACATCCATTTTACACTATCATAGACTTTAAAAAAAAGAAAATACATAAGGACTTTCACAAAAGACAGTATTATCACTAAGTAGCGATCTTTGTCAAACAACCTTTGGATAGATTACAAGTAAACAAAATCCATACAAATAATCTTATCTTCTTATATATATATAGTCAGAAAGTGGTGTTAGTTACACTATTTATAACTCAAGATCGGTCGAACTGATTTCGCTGAAAATTGATGGGGAGGTAGCTTAGAACTAGGAGACTTTAAAAGCGATTGTAGCGCCCTCATGATATGTCTATAGGTTACTTTTTCAGACTTTACCTGCTAGTCCTGTCATCTAGACATCGTTGTGCAAGTTTTGTCTGATGACTCATCAAATTGTAGGCATACTGTGTGATTGTGTCTGTCGGTGATTGCTTCAAACTCTCCATTTCCTAGAAACATAATGAAAAAAATATATAATACTAGTAAAAAATATTACATTTCAATCTATTTTTGATCGATTGTGAAATCTTAAGATTTTAATGTCTAGTAAAAAAAAAAAAAATAATTTAGTAAAATTTTTTTTACGCCAAACACATTATCCTCTATTCCAGTGATTGTCAAACTTATTTCTTTCACCGCCCCCTTTGAAAATCAATTATATTTCAGATCGCCCCTAATTTTTATTCAGCCCTAAAACTTAAAAACCACAATTTCATTACTTTAATTAATTTCAATGCCCCCCATTTTTTGGGTCCCTTATCGCCCCCTCCTAGGTTTCAAACGCCTCCAGGGGGGCGTTATCGCCCACTTTGGGAAACACTGATCTATTCCTATATACTATATAAATAACAATTCATAAATTGCCGAATCATTTTTTGGACAGTTTACAAACTGCTAGTGCTATCTTATATATATATAAAAGAAAGTCGTGTTAGTTACACTATTTATAACTCAAGCACGGCTGAATCGATTTGACTGAAAATTGGTGGGCAGGTAGCTTAGAACCAGGAAACGGACATAGGATAGTTTTTACCCCGTTTTCTATGTTTTTATTCTGCGCGGACGGAGTCGCGGGTAAAAGCTAGTCTTAACATATTTAAACCTGGATCTGTATGGATAGATGGATGGATGTTTATTTCTCCGGAACGGCTCAATGGATCTTGATGAAATTTGGCACAGATATAGAACATAATCTAGAAGAATACATAGGCTATTAATTACGTTTTTTTTTTAATTCCGCACAGACGGAGTCTTGAGCTACAGTTAGTAATATTATAAATGCGAAAATATAGATGTATGGATGTCTTTTAGAAGGTATCTCCAGAACTGCTCAACGGATCTTGAAGAAATTTGACTTGTATTTTTTTAATTCAACGCTTAGATTCACGGACCACAGTTAGGTCTCAAAAAACATACCCTAAGTCTATTCAAGGCGAAGTTCCTCCTATCATCCTCGAGCTGGTTGGCAACATTGAAGAATAAGGAGACAAACTCATCCGGCTGCACCTGGGTACGCACCAGGTTCTGGAACTTGGATACCAGGCGTTCGAGACCCTGGAAATTATAGAAATATAACTAGCATTATATCAGAAGCGAATTTGTAAAGTTTTTTTCCAAGTGAAAAAGTGAGTCCAAGGAGTCGCTTTGTTTTTCTCGCTTATAAAGATTTCTCTCTAACCTCAGTTTCTCGCTTATGGAGGTCCCGACGGACAAAGCGAATAAGCGAGAAAAACATTTATAAGCGAGAGTCATCTCTCACTTATAAAGGTTTCTCTCTAACCCCAGTTTCTCGCTTATGGAGGTCCCGACGGACGAAGCAAATAAGCGAGAAAAAACACAAGAACACAAGAACCTTTCTCACTAACCCGAGTTTTTCCCTTATGGAGGTTCCGACGAAGCGAATAAGCGGGAAAAAACCTTTATAAGCGTGAGATGACTCTCGCTTATAAAGGTTTCTAGCTTATTCAGATTCGACAGTATTTATATTTACCTTATGTAATATATTAGTGTAGTTCTCCGACTGCAGCCACTGATCAAACTTCGTAATTGCACCTGAACATTTGGTCACCGTCTCTAATAGTCTCATTGAACCAGCTCCCGTTCCAATTATGCTGCGTTTTAGTGCCTGAAATGAGTTTACACTGTTATGAAACATGTATTACAGCAATATGGCTAAGAAAAAAAAAAGTTATTTATGTGTTATGAGGAAAATGTCAAAGCATATACAGAACCTGAATAAGCGAAAAACTTCGAAAAGCGAGAGTTATTATTAGATTCCAAGCGAGAAACTCGAGTTAATGTTTCCCTTTATAAGTGAGAAAAATATCTCAGTCCTTCGGACTCTCGCTTATCCGGATTCGACTTTCTTCAATGGAAATAAAAAATTAAATTTACACATGTCACCGACTGACAATGTTATTGATTGTCTGGATTTATATTGAACCGTTTTAGTGTTTAAATCTATATATATAAAAGAAAGTCGTGTTAGTTACACTATTTATAACTCAAGAACGGCTGAATCGATTTGACTGAAAATTGGTGGGCAGGTAGCTTAGAACCAGGAAACGGACATAGGATAATTTTTACCCCGTTTTCTATTTTTTATTCCGCGCGGACGGAGTCGCGGGTAAAAGCTAGTTGATAACAAGCCTGTAATTACAGCCTTATAAAGGTATAACTGTTTAGACAGGTTTATTGTAATTCATTAGCTTCCTCTAACAACTATTTGAATGTGTTTGTATTTGAAATACTAGCTTTTACCCGCGACTCGGTCCGCGCGGAATAAAAAATAGAAAACGGGGTAAAAATTATCCTATGTCCGTTTCCTGGTTCTAAGCTACCTGTCCACCAATTTTCAGTCAAATCGATTCAGCCGTTCTTGAGTTATAAATAGTGTAACTAACACGATTTTCTTTTATATATATATAGATTTCATATGTACCGAGCTATGCCAGGCTAATGACATAACATAGCTCGAGCTAAACATGAGGGCTAAGCTAAATCTGACCTGACTATTGTACATCTAGGAAGAAACCTAAAGATCATGTGAAAGGTAAAACTGAAATAAAAACATAGATAGGTGATAGTATACATTGTCATACCTGCAGCTGCACAGGTGTGTGATCTCCTCGCAAGGTGGCCAGGGCATATGCCTTACAGCGGGTGGCTACATCCTCATGTGAGAGAGTGCTCAGCAGCACCGCTGTCCCATCCTCACGCCGAGCCGTCTCCAGGATAAGCTTCGCCGCTGCACAAGATGCTTGCCATATAGAACAAGTTACATGCGCATTGGGGAACTCCGATCTTACTTCCTGTAAGAAAAAGCACTTTAAAACAACGTTTGTATATAAAAAAAAGAAATCTTGGTAAGAGGAGAGACTTCTATCAGTGAGAGTTATTGTCCGATCCCGAAGGACTACCTCCACAAGCGAGAAACCTCTAAAAGCGAGAAAAACTGGTCCCTAAGACTCTCGCTTACACAAGTTCAACTATATACCCTATGAATGTTTCCTGTTGGAAAAAATCCCATTTAGCTGCTTGCTTATGACACTCAAACACTATTAAAATGACACCTAACACTTAAAAATCAAGCTAATTAGGCTACAAGTCACATCGGAACTGTTTTTAAGTTAGAGATAAAGGTGGGTAGTTTGATAACTGACCTCCTGTGACTTAGTAGGGTCACAGACCACACAGCGCACTTGCCTCCAAGCTGGGTTACAAGATTTAAAAGTTTCTAATAACCATCTCAAGTCTTCACCTATTAATGTTGAAATACCTGAAAGAAATATTTATAAATTCAATAATGGAACCTAAACCAAACAATCATTGAACTATATTTAAAAAAACTTAAATTTAAATATACATATCTATACATATTAATAAAATTGGAGTTCATCATCAGCTCACTAAACTTCTCCACTGTGAGGTTCGGAGCCTACCCTAATTTGAAACCTCTATAAGCGAGAGTTATTGTCCGGTCATGACGGAAAACCTCCATAAGCGAAAAATTCGGGTTCTAGAGAAACCTTTACATTTTTATTTATCTTTAACCTTGACGTTGGCGAAATAATCAAAAAAAACGATGGGGTCCACTATTAATTAAAAGAAGAAGCGAGAAAAATATCACGATCCCTTAGACCAGGGATCCCTAGACTATTTTGGACAAGTGACCCCCTTTTCCAAAATGAACTGTTACCTCAGACCCCCCAAGGGCAAATTGCCTACTTTTAAGATCAACCCCCTTATTCATTGGTCCGCTAACTTAAAACAGCTACTACAGAGTGTTATTTTTCTGACTTAGGTCAATAGAAGACAGAGCGAGAATTAGCAATGCTTTAAGTTAGCAGATTATTTAACCCCCAAAATCAGTTTTCGTTTATATAGACCTCCTAAGAACTTTGGGAATCCCTTCCTTAGACTGTCGCTTATCCAGGTTCGACTGTAATTTATAAATATAATTGCTAAATGCTTTGTAATATTACAAAAATGTTTCATCTTTGAATACATACCTGCACTAACAATAACAGACTTTCCGTTGCCATCTTCAGCGAGGAATAATGTCACATTATGTTTGATACTGGAATTATTTGAGCCAGTCACTGATGATAAACTGCTATTGAACTCTATACCTGTAGGAATAAAGTATAAAATACATTAATACATAAACTTTAGAAACAACAATACTGCAATAATAATAAATTTTAATTTGTACATATCGACGCTGGAAAGCATAAACACTGTAACCCTTGAAATCGCGAATATGTTTTTCACACGTTAATAATTTCAACCATTATCAAACGATAATGATTTTATTATAGGTTAGCACAAACTACACAACATTGCTAAATACCGCATGCTTGTAGGCGTATCAGCTCACGAGTTATCATTTTTTGGCTCTCCTGTAAAGTTCATACTTTCGGGGTTACAGCGTTTACGCTTTCCAGCGTTGATATGTATTTTTTTTTTCATTTAAGCTGGCAATTGAGCAATCTTGTACCAACCAGCAGAAGAGGAGACGGACACAAAGATAATATTTTCCCATTACTATGCATCCCCTCCACTATCAGATTCACTTCCCCTTCTCATAGTTTCTTTATAAGAAACTAGCTTTTACCCGCGACTCCGTCCGCGCGGAATAAAAAATAGAAAAGGGGGTAAAAATTATCCTATGTCTGTTTCCTGGTTCTAAGCTACCTTCCCACCAATTTTCAGTCAAATCGATTCAGCCATGCTTGAGTTATAAATAGTGTAACTAACACGATTTTCTTTTATATATATAGATAATATAGATGTGTGGGAAAGGTTACGGACTAAAGTTAAGCTTCCGGATCATAAAAATATTTATAACTAGCTGTCACCCGCGACTCCGTCGGCGCGTAATTAAAAAAAAAATTAATAAGTAGCCTATGTTCATCTCAATTCCTTAAGATTCATTCAGCCATTCCTAAGATACCTTCAAACAAACATCCATCTAAACATTTACATTTATAATATTAGTAAGATTAATGTAACCATATAGCGTAGGTCCAAAAGAAATTGAATCTTTTTAGCCGACTTAAAAACAAGGAGGTTATCAATTCGACTGTGTTTTTTTTTTATGTGTGTTACTGCGAAACTCCGTCCCTGGTGGTCCGAATTTGATAAAAATTATTTTAATCGAAAGCAAGTGCTTGCAGATGGGTCCCAATTTTTTGATTTTTTTTTTTATAAAGTACAATAGTCATACAATCACATAGTCAAGGGTTCAAACGGACTGAAACTAGGAATACTGATCTCTACCAACTTGTTATAAAATATATTACTCACCTGTCTCAATACATAAAAACTGTGGTACAGCGTTAAACGCGAGTTGCATACTCGGTGTTGTGAAGTAAACACATTGTATACATCCAGATTCCGAGTACATTAACTTTACACCCGCATCTGTGAAATAATAAAAAAAAGCACAATTTAAGTCCCATTTCGGGTTAACATATATCATTGTATCTTTGCAGATATATGTATGCCATCATGATGTTTTCCTTCACCATAAAAAATTTGAATAAATCGAAAAACACATTAGTACATAGCGGGAATACTTTGACGTACAAATTTCTACTCGATCCAGTCAAGAACTTAAAAACTGCACCAACACTCTTTTGTGTAGTAAACAGTTGTAGACGCCAGCAAGAACATCAGTTGCACGAATTGGCTCGTCCGGTGAAATACAACAACCAGACAGAAGACAGGCGTCAAGTGGAAGTAATACTAAGTACAGTCTGATGAGTGTGCTGATGGAGGACTCATTTTAGTACTCTTTCCATTCCCATCATTTTCTTATAAGGGTCAATGGGAAGGGGAGGTAAATTTGATGGAGGAGGGGATACATATGTAAGTTAAATATTCTCTTTTTGTGCGTATCCTTCGTCGATTGAGAGTAGGCAACACATCTGTAATTGTGAATGTCTATGGGCAGCGGTCGCTTCGCCATTTCGGCGTATTCGTGTGGCCGCTTGCTCGTTTGCCACCTTGTAATATAATAAAAAAAAGTACTATTAACTCTCACCATAATTTAACTGTAGTTTCCGTACAACAAAGTCATATTTTTGATTAAGCCAACGCACCGCCCCAGGACCTGTCGCTACCAATTGAGCCTCCGTTGTTATAACCTGACTGTCTGTAGATCTGTAATTTTCAAATTAATTTGTTTAACAACATTACGAAGTGGAATAGTTATATCTTAGTATTTCTAATATAAAGTAATTTAAATATAACAATAATATTTAGGAATTAATTGTTTTTCTGAAACATCTAATATATAAAATTCTCGTGTCACAGTTTTCGTTCCCGTACTCCTCCGAAACGGCTTGACCGATTCTCATGAAATTTTGTGAGCATATTCAGTAGGTCTGAGAATCGGCCAACATCTATTTTTCATTTTTTTTTTTTAACTGCGCGCGGACGGAGTCGCGGGCGACAGCTAGTATTGTATAAATTTACTATTAAACAAAAAAACAGTAAATTTTTAATTAAAATCATACTTTAACATGGTGAACGTAATTTTGATGAAAAAAAAAAATGGAAGCAAAAGTCTATTTGGCAAGGGAGCGGATGCAAAGTAATAGGATGTATCCTTTGTACACCCCTCCTCAATCAATTAAAGGCAGGCCATGCACATGCAACACTTTTTTTTGTTTAAAATGTTGGCAGCGGTCACTTTTTTTTTAATAGGAGAAGGGGCAAACAAGCAACGGACCGCCTAAAATTATTTGATCTGACGCTCATGGACATCCGTAATGCCAAAGGAATCACTGATGTGTTGCCTGCCTTTACACAAGGTGTACAATCTTTTCTTTAAGGCCCCTAGTCTAGACAGACTCTAGGGAATGATGAAAGAATGAGGACAGAGTATTCCACAATGCTGTGCTGATGCACTACTTTTCTATTTGCTGTCTTATACTATGAAGAAAAATAAATCATAAGATATTTATGTACCTTTCAGTTCCATCTCCAGGATTTTCAATGATAGCCACCTCATACTCCTGACCCTCAACTTGTGAGTTGGTGCTCAGTTCAAACTGTTGAAATGTTGCTGGCTGTTCTTCAACTGGTTGCTGTGAAATGATTTATATAAGTTAGGTATTGTTTATGGATTAAGGAGTCTAGACTGCTATATTTTTGTCGCTTATAGAGGTTTCTCTCTAATCCGAATTTCTCGCTTATGGAGGTATGGACAATGGTTCGCTTTTAGAGATCCCTCATCGAGGTTCGACTGTACACTAAAAACCATTTAATTTAACATCAAAACATAACTTTAATAAACACTTCACTTAACTTATTATAAAAAGAACTTACATTAGTAACTTCGCTTGTATTTTGAACAAAAGTCGCGGTTTCCTCATCCGGTTCACCTTTAACATCGTAAATTGTTTCTGCCATCACTATCCTGCCAGAAGAGTCCATAGTCCACATCCCGCCAAACGCAAAATTAGCCGGAGTCCCATTCGTCTGCTCATATAGTATAACTGTATTCGGGCCTAGCTGAACAGGCTCACCTTTCATATTTACAAATACTGATTGCTCAAAGTTTCCCTCCACTATCTGACCCGTGTGAACGATCTGCTGACCCTGCTCCACGGGAACCTCAACCACCTGATTAACTACTTCAACTTTATCCTTTTCTTCCTCCACTTTTCGTGTGATCATGATTTTCTTCTTTTCACTCTCATTAGGGTCGTCAGCTTTCCGCTTTATAACAGTTTTCTTCTTATTTTTCTTATCCATTTTGTAATATTAAAGGGTTATATATTATTGTAAGGCGCGGAAAAGGCGCTTCAACTTATAGAATAATTTTCCAGTGCTGAAATATATTGCCGCTCGAACTGCCTCGCCCGAGACAAAACATTGTCTTAACAATTAACCATAAATCCACTTTAATTCAGGAAAAACTTAACAATGCGACAGTATGCACAATAACATTCCAATGTAAACATAAAGTTATGTTTTGATAATATAAAAATTGAGAAAATATCGTGCGAAAAGGACAACTCACGAAGACGCCATTTCTAATCGCGAAATAAAACATTCGTAAAACTTTTTGTCTCTCTTTTTTGTACGATGTCGTCTCTTTCACAAATTTTTCAAAAAAATTTACGTTTGAAAACAAACTTTAAAATTTGATCAATTAAATTTTTTTGAAAAGTAAAGGAAATAAAAAAATAAAAATTATTTACTAAAAAGAAAACTTTCTAAAATGTTATTTTGTTAAATTCAACATCACCGTTATATAATCTACTGTTCCATTGAATATTCTAAGCACTTTCAACAAAAATATTCTGTCATTCTTTGAATCTTACATTAGCATTGACAATGACATAACTTTATGCTATGTCATACAATGTCACAATTGTCATATGTCAATGGAATATTGCTCGTGATCTCCTATCCCAGAATTATTGTATTTTCGTGAAAAACTTGCAAATACTTAATTCATGCTTATTTTAAATACATTAACTATTTTAATTCAAGTAGTGTTTGCAGTGTTTATGTCCTTTGTATCTATGAACATATTAAGATATTTTACAAGCTTCAGAACAATGACCGCCTTAGCTCCAGCAATTTTCGTGAATCACGGTGGTGGTCCGATGCCACTCCTTGGAGACAAAGACCACGAAGGTTTGACTATATTTTTGCGAGACGAAATTAAGAAGCATTTAGATTTAAAACAGTTAAAGGGTATAATATTAGTTACGGCGCATTGGGAAGAAAGCAAAGTGACTATATCATCTGCTAAACATCACGATTTGTATTTCGATTACTACGGATTTCCTCCCGAGTCGTATAAATATAAGTACGACGCTCCTGGAAATCCAGAACTGGCTGGTAAATTGAAAAAAACATTAGAGAATGCCGGTATAGAGTCTAAACTAGATCCGAAAAGAGGTTGGGACCATGGAGTATTCGTTCCAATGATGTTGATCAATCCAGCAGCAGATATACCTATAATCCAAGTCTCTGTTCTAAGTAATCAAGACCCTGAAGAGCATTACAAACTCGGGAAAGCTTTATATGAATTTCGGAAAGAGGGAATTGCAATTATAGGTTCAGGTATGTCATATCATAATATGCGCGAATTTAGAAACAGTCGAAATAAGAAACAAGTAATTAATAAGGATTTTGATGACTTTTTGAACGAGGTTTGTACAGCTGAGAGTGAAGACAAAAGGAGGACTGGGCTTATATCTTGGAGATCACAACCAGGAGCTGATGAGGCTCATCCACCTAGAGCGGCTGAGCATTTTATGCCGTTAATAGTTATAGCTGGTGCAGGAGGCTCTGCGGCTGGCCAAAGGATTTTTAACTGGGATATGAGCGGTACTTTTCGTTTGAGTGGTTTCATCTGGAAGGGATTGTAACGAGACTACTAGTTGTTGGTTTCTGAGACCATTATCTCTGTATAATGACAAGGATGATGATATATTTTGTACAGGGTAATTTGGTCTCAGAAAACAAAGATAAAAGTAATTTTATAGGTTGTAAGTATAAATGGGATTTAGATTTTTTACTGCGACTCAAAAACAAAGAACCTATCCAAAAATATTGTTTTAAAAAATTAAATAAAAATGTTTTTGTGTTAGCATTTTGGTGGTGAACACACATATAGCACTTTACTTGTACACCAGAATTATGGTAGTTGTAGTCGATTTAAATTTGGTTAAGAATTTCATAAAATTTTTAATTTGAACGTCACATTATCAATGATTTCATAACTTAATTACATATTATGTTGAAAATTGTCATAAGACATATATATAAATATTTACTTTGTACAAAAAAAACATTAACAAATAAAGAAATTACTATTTTAATCATAAATTTTGATAATTTCACTGAAATTTACTTTATTATAATTTAATTTTATTAACTATATGCAAAATTTAGGTAAAATATCACAAAAAGTTTAAACATAACTAGTTGACCCGACAAACATTGTTTTGTCATTTAAATTATAGAGTTTTGTCCAAAAAATTAAAGAAAAATGTTAGGGGTGGACAACCCTTATCACTTAAGGATATGAAAAATAGATAGAAGCCTATTCTCAGACCTAATGAATATGCATATGAAATTTCATAAAAATCGGTCAAGCCATTTCAGAGGAGTATGGTAACTAACATTGTGTCACGAGAATTTAATATATAAGATATTAATATAATACCCTGGATGATAAAACTTGATGACTTATTATATGTAATTGTGTTAAGGAATTCTAAAATATTCACAAAGGGACCAATTAAAAATAAAATTATACAAAATTGTACTAGTGACCTGCTTTTAGTGTGCACGCAATTTTATTCAACATATCTAGAACAAAGAATTTAATTATAAATCAGTTATTAATAATAGTAGTAAAGGCTTCGGTTTCATCAAGTCTATGTCTAGCGCGTATTTTGCGTGAGGGCAGATCATGAATCACTCCAGCCAACACAGCTTACCAAAGAACCTCAGTAACCCTTTTTATATTTTTGGTGTTCACTGTCAGACAGTTTCCGATTGAAAATTAGTTACAGAGCAAACATCAGATATCAAAATATTACATCAAAGCATTAAACTAGACTTGGACTATTGCGGAATGACGTGGGAATAATAATCAATAGGAAGCAAATTTTAAATGTATGTGTACGTAAAAGGGTCGGTCAGAGATTCATGACTAACCATGAGTTTCTGAGACAAAAAACTCTGTATAAAAAAACATCACGTCATCCCTGTCATTATTATTTTACAAAGCAGAGATAACAACTATGTTTTAAACTGAGATTTAAGTCTTAGAAACCCAAGGTAATTGCTTTTTAATACCCCAACATTTGTGCAACTTACTGCTTGCTACCTGTTTTTTATTTTTAAAGTGGCAGAGTTTGTTAAAAGGAATAAGGCAATTGTTCTCTAAACGGAATACCATGAAAGAGCCCGACTGTACCTAGAGTTAACAACTTGTGAATCAAATATTAGTATTTGTTATTTGTATTGTCTAATACATTGAAATATTTTTGAAAATGTTATATAAGTTATATAAAAAATGAAAATATATTTTGTTACAAAATTTTGTATTTTATTTAAAAATTAATAAATATCTATCAGCTGTAATATCTGAATTCAACCTCTTCTTACGCATATCCTCTTTCACACAATCCTTTCGCACTTTCTTTGGAACACCCACATTCAATCTCACATCGTATATTATCCTCGCTTAGTTCAGAGAAGTCATTTGTTTGATGATCAACAGACTTTCCAAATACCACCAACTAAAGCAATACAAATACAAGGTAATTGCAGCTCACTTTAGCCCTCTTTTCCTTCCCACCCTTTTCTTGTAAGGACGAAATGGTGAAGGGGATTTGACAAAGTATGGGACGCATAGAAGACGAATGGAAGTTAGGGAATTTTTGCTCACTGGTAACCCTTAAAACTTGTCAGTGCTTCCCTGTCAAATAACTGCCATAAGATCCTTGCGGTACTATATTAACACTAGCTGCAATCCGCGACTCAAATTAAAAAAAAATATATATAAGTAGCCTGTGTTCTTCCAGACTTTGTTCTACATCTATGCCAAATTTCATCAAGATCCGTTGAGCCGTTCTGGAGATACGTTCAAACAAACATCCATCCATCTAAACATTCGCATTTATGATACTAGTAAGATTAATCCAAACTCTCCAAATATTCAGAGCAAAGACAATTTTAATACTTGGCGGCTATTGCGATGTTTGACATTTTTATAGTGAAAATTGTTAGTTAAATGCAATTATATTACAAAATAAGGGTTAGGTTAGGCTAAAAAATAAAACCTAATAATAATAAAATCGTGTATATTTTTCAAAATATAAAATAAACAATCACATAGACGACAAGATTTTAACAATACAATATAAAAGATCGTTGTCACGATACCTGAAAATAAATTTAAAAATATTATTTAATGTGGCAACATTTTTGGCGCTAAGATCGACGGTATCTTTGACTTTGGAATGTAGGTATGATTTTAATGCAAAATTTGTCTGCCGTAACTAATATAGACACACTTTTTCTCTTTTGCCAAGTGTCTTAGTAAAGAATTTCTACATTAAATTATTTTAACCTACAATTCGCCTGATGATGTGATCATCACCACCCATGAACATCCACAATATCAGAGAAACTTCGAATACTTTATCTTACGAATTGCCATCGACTCGCCTTTCAAGTTTGGCTTCATCATCATTATCAGCCTTAGTTTGTCCACTGCTGAACGTAGGCATCCCCCATCGATTGCTTTATTATGTTAATGGTAGACATTGAAAGTGTTAAAGGAGTCGTCCAGAACCCTAAACTTAACAGTATCTTTCAAACAATTCCCTGAAAAGATTCTGAAATATTGAAATGTACTCTTACTGTATGTTTCTGAAGAAATTTTCCGCGACTACTGATTTCTCCTAGTCGCGGTATTTACTCGAAGCAAACCGACGGGGACCTGCAGCGTCTACAAAATTAAGAAAAAACTAAATATTTATTGAAATAACGCGACATGATCACCGCTACCCATAAATTTATGATTATTTAAAATAACTAATACGAGCAGATTTGAGAATGGGGGGTAGTAAACAAACGGAAATGGAAGAAATGTGATCTATGGTACTTAAGTGGTATTTCCCCGGCCGAGTTGTCTTAGAGTCGTGAATGTCTATGGGTAGCGATGAACACTGGTCACTGGTCAATTTTAAAACAAATATTGCATAAAAACGTTACATGACTCAATCATCAGACGAAAGGCGGAATTACTTCCGCTTCATGCTTGTCTTCTGTATGGTTGTGGTATTTCACTGGTCGAGTCCTTTGTACTCCAGCAGACTTGAGATGGGGGCTCTGTCACTTTTAAATATGTGTTTCATACCTTCTACGTCTGGAGCATGATCTGCGGTGACGGCGTGGTCTCCGCCGCGGCAGGCGCACTCTGTATCGTCTATCACAATAGCGACACCTTTTAAATGTTCCGCACTTCGATCGACATACACTGACAAACCGACAAATCACTACATATTCAAATAATTAAACAAATAAAAATAGTGTAAAAATCAGTTATTTCATATTGGCGGCATCAGGAAAAAATTTCTACTGTCATTTGCCAATGTTTTTAAGGCAAGGGTTTATTAATTAACCGCCAAAAAGTATTTACTTTGTTGGTAGCACCAGAAATATATCACCAAAGTTATTTATAAATCTAAACATTTCAGCCTTCCAAATCTACTTACGTCCTGCCTGTTCGCCTGTAATAAGACAATTAATTAGCTTTTTCAAAGCATTAATAAATAAAAACAGCAAGGAAAAAATTAACGAACGAAATCTACCTCCGTCTCCGACGACATCGCGCCATATGTTGTGTCTGAAATATATTTTTAATCTGTAATTATTAATTTATTAAGTGCGAAAATATTTTTAAAGTAAGCAACTCTTCACAACAGATTATCCAATCACATTAAGCTCTATTCTAGCTGGACAGTTATTTAAAAATTAGCACTTATTGTAACATTTTTGGCAACATAACAATTGTTGGACTCTGAAAGGTTTTTATTAGTGACTGTGTATAATTATGAAGGATAGTTAGAGTAGTTAATTATCGACGATACTTCCATACTTCGTTTCTTCAAATTTAATTATTAGTGTGCCCGAAAGAGTGATTTATAAACTCATGTTTTTAACACAATAGTCTAACAAGATTTTACTTATTCACAGTACTTACCAGTTATAATATTGCTAATAATAATAAAACATTTGGATAATATTGATTTTTTGTGTGGAAATTTAAAATTTACTTGTGTCAAAAAGCATTGTACGTTGACAATAACATTGATCTGAAGGAAATTTTTGACATTCTATTTATGAAATAAAAGAGAAAATGTTTGCTTGTCGAAAAATATAGAAAAAGTATTTATTTAGGCGAGGTAAATTGAAATTTCGATTGTCTATTGATCTATATATATAAAAGAAAGTCGTGATAATTAAACTATTTATAACTCAAGATCGGTCGAACTGATTTAACTGAAAATTGATGGGGACGAAGCCGAGGGCGACAGCTAGTATAAAATAAAACAATTGATTCGCTTAAAAGAAATATAATTATGTTACAAATATCACAAATCTATACAGATTTTTTTTAAGCTAGATTCACTGTTTATTACAGTATATTACAAAAAAAAATTAAGACCTTATTTTGTTCTACCTAACTTTTTTCTGTCCTAACCTTGATAAGCGAGAGATCAAGGGACTGTATTTTTCTCGCTTATAAAAGTTCAACTGTTATTGTGCTCATATTAAGTGACAATTAATTTTAATTTTTGACTATAACTTAGGTAAGCTTCAAGTTCCTCAGAGGTGATATAGTGAGCTGATGATGAAAAAAAAATGTATTGAACAAAATTTTTATTCCTTCAAATATTCTGGTATCAAAGCTAAAAAAAAAATAGCGGCAACAGAAAACTGTATTCAATATTAATTTTATTTTTAGCTTCGGTAACTTCAATACATTGTTTAAATGCACATTTCACTCTCTTTTCTTCCTCTTATATCTTTCTTGTAACGAAATATTAATTAACGTGATGTATTCTATTCATCAAATACTAATTTTGTGTTATGCTATGTATTTAGCTATCTCTGTTCTTTTCAAATAAAATAACAAAGATGACATGTTTCTGTTTCGACTTAGAACAGTGAATCTAACGAGTAGATTTATTGTTTAAAATTAATCTTATATCCTTTTGATTCTGGATCCTGTTCCATTTGAAAATTATCCGTAGAAAGACCGAATGGTTTTAGTATCATATTGCCTAAATCTTTCAATTTACCGAGCATTTCCTTCTTTAATTTCTCATTCTTCTCCTCTATGAGGGGTGGTAGACGGATCACTGCCGCTTGAGCCTCTTTATGTGCTGGATCTAGTTCTAGAATCTTCTTGAAGTCTGCTAAACATTCATCATATTTCTCTGTAGCTTCATATGACTGTGCCCTTCTGGAATGTTGAAAAATACAGTTTATTAATAACTAGCTTTTACCCGCGACTCCGTAACTAACACGACTTTCTTTTATATATATAGATAGATAACTAGCTGTTTTTTTATATCTTGTCAGCTGATTTATGTACTATCTGAGTGGCTCGGAACCTACCCAAATTAGGGGTGACTAGGTCATAGTCAACCACGTTGGCTCAGTGCGGGTTGACTTCACACATATCATTGAATTTCTTCACAGATATGTGCAACATTTCGATGTTTTCCTTCACCATAAGAAAGTCGAATAAATTTACATAAGAAATTCCAAAATCGGAAAAGTTTCATTTACATAAACATTTCTATTGTACGAAATCTAACATACACACAAAATTATCCTTTATTTAGACAAGTATTATTTTATTATAACACTAGCAGTCACCTGCGACTCTATCCGCACGGAATTACAAAAACTTAAATAGGTAGCCTATGCATTCTTTCAGGCTATGTCCTACATCTAGGCCAAATTTCATCCAGATCTGTCGAGCCATTCCAGAGATACCTTCAAACAAACATCCATCCATTAGATATAAATCACTTACCTATAATAAGCTTTCAAATATTTATCATCCAATTCAATAGCTTTACTGCAATCTTTGATGGCTCGCTTATAATTTTCCAGTTTCATTTTCGCAGCACTTCGATTACAGTATAGAATGGAGCGTTGTTGTTCAAATTGAAGCGGACAGATTCTTAGACCTGAAAAGGTAAGGAAACATTTAAAGTTAAGGGCTTTTGATTTACAGGGACGGTTATAGAGATCCCCGGGGAGCACTCTTTTATTATTTGGTATCCGGACGAAATCTTTCAAAGACAGGACTATTTTAGGGTGCGGCACAGGTACTCTTTTTTAACCGACTATAGCGCCCGTGGCGCCATCTTACTATTACTAAGCTTGGATGGCTGTAGGGATGGTATAAGATTTCAAATAAGGCACACCTTTAATCTTTATCTCCAGCCTTTAATGGCAAAAGACACAATATTTTGAGCATGTTGTTGATCACAAAATTCATGATGCACTATGAGATTAAGCATGAAGTATGTATTATATGAGAGAACAAAAGTGATCTCTCGGCAATGATAACAATGTCAATATTTTTTAACTGCACATTTGGGACCATAATAAATTCTTAAAAAAAATTGCACATTGAAATGTTTTGAATACACTATGAAAATAAAATAATAGATTATTTATGGTTAAACTAACCTTCCGTATATTTCTCTATGCTTTTTTCATATTCACCGATCTTGAATGCTTCATTTCCTTCATTCTTTAAGCCTTCAGCTTGAATTCTACGTTCTTCTTTCTGGTCATCAGTTAAGTCCACCTCCGCATCTTTCAGTGATTCCTCGTCTATTGAATCTGCGTCACTGTCATCTTTGTCACTTTCAGCTTTGTAATCTTCACTGTATGTCTTGTCATCTTTATCATAGTCATCTTCTGTATGTGGAATGTCTGCAATTATAATTAGAATTTATATATACAAAAGAAAGTCGTGTTAGTTACACTATTTATAACTCAAGATTGGTCGAACTGATTCAGCTGAAAATTGATGGGGAGGTAGCTTAGAACTAGGAGACGGACTTAGGAACTTTTTTATCTTGTGTGCATTTTTTTTATTCTGCGCGAACGGAGTCGCGGGTAAAAGCTAGTATTGAATAAAAATATGTAATAATTATATTCTACACTTGTCAGGGTCTGTTCACAAAGACATGGATGGCAAATAAATTGAGGTTTATTTGATTGATTAAAGGTATAATTTTGCTTTTCAAGTCTTTTATCAACTGTAAGCATAATCTGTGTAGACTCAAACAATATGAGGTGTCAGCTAAATATATTTGATGCGTTTTTAATGCTTGAGAAACCCACCAGGTTGGATGCTCTTTCACGCTCACACGGCCGATCAGATCTGTCTGCATATTGCTCCAAAACTTGTGTGGAAATATGTTATTATCTCTATCAATATATTTTTGAATTAGATAGCGGTTTCCACAATAGAATGTCGAGGGACAAGTCGAAAATAACAAAGATCAAAAGTAAAAAAAGGGCGCGGTTACTCCCCAAAAACGTAATCCTTACCTGTTTTCTGTGCGTCTCCGGCCGAGTTAATGAAATCATCGACTGTAGTTTCTGGATTTATAACATTCGCTGTTGTTTCATCAGCACTCAAAAACTCTAAACCTTTAGTTAAATCTTCAATAACTTCCTGGTTGGAGATTGTGTTCGTATTCTTGAGTCTATCCGACATTTTAAACGATTCGATTAATACTGTGATTGTAGACAATTTGTTTGTTAATCAATAAATAAATTTTATGAAAACTTATTATCACGCTTCTTTTCAGATTAATTTTATAAACTGTGACATGAAATTGTTATGAAAGGGGAAATTTAATGTTAAAATGACATTGACAATGACATTACATTTTTGCATCCAATGATTTTTCGATTCCGATTCGAACGAATATCGATTTAAAAACGAAATAAAGAATGTAAAATCTTATTAAAGCATAAAATCGTCCTTATCTTGTTGGATTGCCGAAGGTGAAAAGAAAGATTTTTTGAAGAAAACTATAATTGCAAAAAATCAGTAAAACCATGTTAAGAAATCATGAGCGACATATTCCGACAGATAAGCCATAGGGCATTGGACACATCATTGAAAAATTCCATTTTACGAAAAGACGATTTAGCCAAACACTTGCAATTTTGTTATTTTATTTTTAATTAATTTTTGTCTTTTTTTACTTTAAAGAAAAATTTAAACAAACAATTAAATTACGCAATGCACCATAAACATGTCGTGTGGTTATCGTGGAAAATTCATTTTATTTCACTGACGTTCCTTTTATGTGCGTAAAACGAATTTATTTCAACTGACAGGTGACGAGGTCATCTCTGAATCTGATTAAAACATCAAAAACTGATAGAATTGAGATCTTATTTCTTATTCTTGTTTCGAGCGTTTGATGAATATTACCATAATTTTGGTTGGAGACGTTATACGTGAATTATTTATACTACAGTATTGACGTCAGTAGTCTAACTACTTTAAAATAATAGTAAAAATGTTTCTCAAAAATAGTCTCCGAACTTTCTCTGGCAATCAAATTAGATATTTATTAAATAAAAATAGCACAGTACCAAAATGTATTAATTACAAAAGTTCTGCATCATTATCAACAACGAAACTTGCATTGGACGAAGAAAAGTAAGTTTTTGTACCATTTTACTTATAATCTTTTGCTTTTATTGGTAGAACAGGTTTGGTAATTACTAAAATTGGTGTAAGGTTGAAGTTTACGTATTATTATTTTTGACATTAAGACATAATTTTAAAGACATACAACATTACTTTTCTACAATACCTTTAATAATTGTTACCAGACTTTTACTAACATAGTTAAGTTTAGTTAGTTTTTAGTCAAAAATATATACAGTAACTGATTGTATTAATATTAAAGTGACAAAGTAAATTTAACTAAATTGTCCAACAATGAACATGACCATATTAAGTTAAAACAAAATTCTGTCAAAAAACCTATAATTAATACCCATAAGAAGTACCAATAACAATTTCAAGATTATGAAAAATCTTATTTGGATTGATTCTGTGGTAATTATCAAACTTGTAATGACTTCAGGAGCTTACCAGCAACATCAAGGGATTATAACTTCAAACTTTCGTGGTTTTTACTAATATACTGTTCGTAAGAAACGGGATTCTTACCACGATTAGGGTTAGGGAGCTCATACAGCCTAATCATGGTAAGAATCCCGTTTCTTACGAACAGTATATCAAGGGATTGTTGGATGTCATCAGACTTATGACTTAAAAAACCTTCAAAATAAGAAGACATACTTTATTTTTCACACTTACTAGTGTTTTTTTTTCCTAATTTTTTGTTATAAGTCTGTGTTCAAATAAAATTAACATAATGTTATAATTATACTGTTTTCTTATCACACCATTACATAGTTAATACTTTTTGTTTTGTTTTTCTTTAATTTACGCTGACTAATTTTCTATCTTTATAATTTGTGGAAAATAGTAATAAATACTTTATCTCTCTTATCATATAATGTTCTTAACATTGATAACAACAGTTATCAATTGATAATGTACTACAATAGACATTCACTTAATTACTTAAGGCATTAAAGCCTCAGAGGAGGGAGCATCAGTGACTCAGTGGTCAAGCGCATGACTTGCAATCTGCAGGTCCTGGGTTCAAATCCAATCTGTTTCGATTCTCGATTTACATATGTACATTTATCCGACGTTCTTATGGTGAAAGAAAACATTGTGATGCTGCACACATCTGAGAAGAAATTTAAAGATATGTGTGAAGTCAAACTTGGCCAGCGTGGTTGACTATGACGTAGTCACCCCTAAGTTAGAGTAGGTCCCGAGCCCTTCAGTGGGGATGAATAGTGAGCTGATGATGATATTGTGAGATGGAGAAGTCCTAGGCTTCAGGGTGAGCGATTGCTGGTGTGAGTGCCTGTCTAATCCTCCATTTCTGACTATGTATCACATATGAGTCTTGTATAGTTAACATATTGAATTTTTTTGTCAGCGTCTAAGGAGTAAGGACGTGTTACCGAATTGGTTAAGAAATAAATGTTTTCGATTGAACTTAGGGCGTAAGCAGGTATGTGAATCTAATGAGGCGTTATATTTCTCTGCGAGTTGCCAGTTATCTATCACGGGTTGTACACGTGATATGTTGATATGTTAAAAAATGTATGTTAATTACAAAAAAATATTTATCTTGCACTAAAAATTGAATATGTATTGTTTTTTTTTTTTGTTCTGTGGCCGAAATACATATATTTTATGATAATTAAATTTATGCAGAACAAATTTGTAGTTGGAAAAAACTTTAATTTTGTAGTTACCAGTTATTTTAAAACGACTTATGCACGAGATCGAAAAATTGTCATTCAGTTAATTTTTTCAATGTCAGTCGATATTATTCCTACTATTGGATATAGGTTATCCACTCTCTGACAATTTTAACAGTTCAAACAGCTGTTGCGTAGCCAGGGCGATAGGATAGGGCGCAAGACAGAATAGCTCAGTGCGGGTTAACTTTACACATCTTTGAATTTCTTCTCAGATATGTGCAGGTTGCATCACGATGTTTTTTCAGAGATTGTTAACCAAGGTTTATTTACTAAATGACAAGAAGGTTGTGTATCGATTATATTGTGACCTCTTGTAGCCTCAATAACACAACCGATTAAGGTGTCACTTGATTCGTATTATTCCTCTGAGTGTTAGAGGTACAGTTAGTAGGGGTTTTTTTTTTTTTTTTTCAGAATCAAAGTTACCTTCGTGCTAAACGACGGTCGGCGTTTGGAGAGCGAAGCGAAAGTAGGCGATACACTATTAGACGTGGTCGTGAATAATGAGTTGAATATAGAAGGTTTCGGTGCTTGTGAGGGCACTGTAACATGTTCCACCTGCCATGTTATACTAAAACCGGAGGATTTTAAGAAGTAACTATATTTAGTTTTTTTTTTATTAGTTTTTTTATTAATAGTGTAATAAACTAAATATTTAACAGTGATAGAACCCTCTATTTGTTGGTTGTATAAATGGGTCGACCGGTGTACCGGTTTCGATTGATGTGTGCGTGCCGGCCTAATTATGGATGGGAAAGGAAAGAGGTCTAAATTAGGCCTTCGACGTACACTCATTAAACGAAACGCGGAATCCAAGTTCGACTGTATTCTAAATAGAAAAATATAAAACTTTATATAATTTTCAGACTTCCCGAGGAAGCGAGCGATGAGGAAAGAGACATGCTGGACCTGGCATTCGGTCTATCGGAAACGTCACGTCTAGGTTGTCAAATTATCCTGTCAAAAGAACAAGACGGCTTAGAAGTGAAAGTACCAGAGACAATCAATGACGCGCGCGGCTGATGTCCGCCATTTTATTTCAATGAGGGTAGTTAGGATAATGAAATTGTAGTGAAAATCGTCACATAAGGTGTAGATATCCGTTTTAGATAAATGTTTTTATTGTATTTGGCTCAAAAACATGTGAATGCAGCGCCATCTACAACTTTAGTGAATTTTATAGTTGAAATGATGTTCTAACGAATATAGGAATAGAGTTTCGGGTAAATTTTTATCTTGTTGATTTTTTATTTTAAATGTAAGTATAATAAATAAAAGTGTAATTAATACAAGAAATAAATTATTTTCAAATAAATAAGGGCATATTTCATTTGGCACATTATATTTAGTTATTTAAAATTAGGGACAAAATGAGGTTAATTATCACAAATATGCTATGAAAAATATATTTTTATACTACATTAAAATGTTTCATTTTAGAACAAGTGTCGCTTTTTAATTAATACCCTTCCAAGTAGGGTTGGCGACAGGCAGGCGGTCGGCCGTAAAAAATTGAGCCAAAACTGTAAGGTCTATAAAACCCTGTGAGCCTACCCTACGTGAGTGGGATAAGGCCAGGGAGATGTTGATTTTAGTTAATGGTTTTGTTATAAATATAGATTGATACATTTTTAACAAGCTACTGATGTTTTTTTTTATGCTTAAATCACAAATCTTACTAATATTATAAACTAGCTTTTACCCGCGACTCCGCCCGCGCGGAATAAAAAAAATGCACACAAGATAAAAAAAGTTCCTATGTCCGTCTCCTAGTTGTAAACTACCTCCCCATTAATTTTCAGCTGAATCAGTTCGACCGATCTTGAGTTATAAATAGTGTAACTAACACGACTTTCTTTTATATATATAGATGTAATGTTCAGTACAGCTCACAAATTTCGCTGAAACATAGTCCGCAAGAACACGTAGCTTTAATTCAGTTTTTATTTAATTCCGCGATAACTCAATCACAATTAACAGCTAGTAACATAAAAAATGCTTAATCATAATTACAATTCTTTTTTTTGATATAATTTGCTATCATTCATAGGCACATTGACCTAGTATAGTACAGTCATGTTTTGGACTTTATTTGTTCCCTGTGATTTCGTTGTAACCGACGTTTGGACTTTACTAATGGGCGTCGTCAGACGCGGATAAGGGAGGGGAGTAGCAGCAGCCCTAAAGAATAAATAATAGGTAATTCTTACTAATATTATAACAATGCGAAAGGAGTAACTCTGTCTGTCTGTCACGCTTTCACGCCAAAACTACTGAACCGAATTAAATTTGGTACACAAAAAGTCTTTAGCCTGAGAAAGGACATAGGTATTTACATATAATTAAATATGATATTTAAAGTTTGTTTTATCATCAAGGGGGCAAATAATAATAGGGGATGAAAGTTTTTATTGGAATATGTTAGGTTTATGAGAATGTTTTCGTTTAATATTTCATATTGTAATTTTGTTAGTTTCCTTTGGAATATTTATTTTCTGCCCCCTAGATCTAGCCCAGGACATCCTGGCGATGACTGTACTTAGCGTTGCCAGGCGTCCGGATAAGCCGGACATAGGTAGGCTTTTTGATTTCGTGTCCAGCCAAAATAAACGGTGTCCGAGTTATCCGGCATTTGTTAGGCTTTTTACATTTCCCAAACGAGAGTGTACCTATTAATACTGAGACAAAATTTTAAATAATATAGGGTGTCCGATCTTTTTACCCAAATGTCCGGCCAAACTGGCTGGTAACCCTAACTGTACTTGTATGTTTTCTAGTGCATAGTTATACAGTCATTGAAACAGTAACTTAAATTGATAAAACTCAAATCAATTGCGGCAGTAATTTCTGGTTCAGATTGAGTAATTAGTAATTATGTGTGTAATTGGAAAAGCAATATACAATTATCAAACTTGTGACGCGTACGATTTACAATATGATTGGCGGAATGGCGAATGTTTTGGCGGGAATTTTACTCGTTTATTCCGGTACGTATATACAGCTATTTATTTTTCTATTGAAATATACATATACATGAGGAAGTATCAATTTGTTTCATCTATTTTATGACTACTAGCTTTTATCCGCGACTCCGTACGCGCGGAATTGAAAAAAAAACTTAGTAGCCTGGATGTTCTTCCAGAATATATTCTACATCTATGCTAAAGCCATATCCGTTTAGTTGTACTGGAGACACGTAATAACTACCATTCATCTAAACTTTCGCATCGCATCTATATATACAAGAAAGTGGTGTTAGTTACACTATTTATAACTCAAGATCGGTCGAACTGATTTAGCTGAAAATTGATGGGGAGGTAGCTTAGAACTAGGAGACGGACATAGGAACTTTTTTATCTTGTGTGCATTTTTTTTATTCCGCGCGGACGAAGTCGCGGATAAAAGCTAGTTTATAATATTAGTAAGATAAACGTTATTGAGATGTAAGCTTGTGTAAGAATTCCAACAATATTCAATAGACAAAGTACAATTTAGGCAAAAAGTGTCGTAAATTCCAAAAGATTTGTAGCGAAACACTTTTTCTCACGTAACTATGTACCTAGCTTTCTTTATCTTACAATATTTCTTCACTTAATCGCAAAATGTCTACAAAATAATTTAAAATGTCAAATACGGTAATGCATTTTTTTTAAAAATTTATTTAAGTAATGTGGTTTTTCCTTTTTTTTTTTTACTTATTTGGACAGCGATTGTTCATTTCGTGGAACCAATGCCCCATTTGTAATTCTAGTAAAATTAAAAATGTTAATTTCGTTTTTATAAGAAACTTACGAGTTATCTATTTAATTACAATGAATTAGATTAATGAACATCCTCAATTACTCTCTATTTTTTATACTTTTATAAGTTATTTCGCTGAAGGTCAAATTCATCACGAAACTGACAAAGTTATTAAATCGTTTGCGATACAAAAAGACTAAAAACCAATATTAACATTAAACCAGAGTATTATTCGATATGTCACTAAGTTCTTTTATAATAAACTAGCTTTTGCCCGCGACTCCGTCCGCGCGGAATAAAAAATAGAAAACGGGGTAAAAATTATCCTATGTCCGTTTCCTGGTTCTAAGCCACCTGCCCACCAATTTTCAGTCAAATCGATTCAGCCGTGCTTGAGTTATAAATAGTGTAACTAACACGACTTTCTTTTATATATATACTAGCTTTTACCCGCGACTCCGTCCGCGCGGAATAAAAAAAAAATAGAAAACGGGGTAAAAATTATCCTATGTCCCATTCCTGGTTCTAAGCTACCTGCACACCAATTTTCAGTAAAATCGATTCAGCCGTTCTTGAGTTATAAATAGTGTAACTAACACAACTTTCTTTTATATATATAGATATAGATTTTAATTAGAATTGTTTAAATTAATTAGCTTACATTAGTTACAGTTATCACCCAGTCCAGCCGTTTGCCGTCCGTGTACAAAAGATTGAGATTATCCAGATATCCACATCGTGTGAATTATCTTCACACACCATTGAGACTGCACGAAGATAACCAATACTTTTCATATTACGAAAATTATCCTATGAGAAAAACTATCTCGTCAGGTGACAGCGTGTCAAAATTGGCGCCAAAATATGACATGAAAGATTCGTTCGAAATCCTATTCGATAAAAATGGTATGTTATTTTTAACACTGCCGAAAAATGATGAGGATAGAGTTTTAAATAATTTAATGAACGATGTAATCAAATATAAAGCTGGTGTAAATGAAAAAGCTTTAAGAACAAAAATGTCTAAATCTAAAGATTCTAATTTTGTCGTACGTACAAAGAATAAAATGTTGAATATACACGCCGATGTTGTGCCTCCTCGAAATGCTTTTAATTTTCATGATATTGTTGGTTAAAAGACAAATATTCAACATTTATTAAATAAATAATAGAAAATATTATTAACCTGTAAGCATTAGAATAGAGAAAATAAAATAATAATTTTAAAGACTACATTTTGTTTTTAATTATAATATTACTAATTTTAAGATGTCAATTATACTGCCGTTGTATTTACGTAGTGTCGGCATAGTTAGTACTCTTCCATACATTTTTAACAGTGGTAGAATCCAGCAACATCTGTTGCACGAGTTGGTCGGCTTGCCTGGTGAAATACAACAACCATACAGAAGACAGACGGCCGGAGGCTTAATTTTTGTCCCCTTTCTACCCTTATAAGGATGGGATGCAAATGAAGGGGTAACATTCTCTTTTTGTGCGTCTTTTCCTCCGTCAATTAAAGGCAACGCATCTGTATTTGCGGATGTATTTGTATTTGGGCAGCGGTCGCTTCGCCATTTCGGATAATTCAGGTGGTCGCTTGCTCGTTTGTCAGCTTATGATTAAAAAAAAAACATCTCTATAAGCCTTCATATCTACATTCATTCCTTTCTTACCCATATCTTTCATACAGAATATACTTTATTTGGTTTTCCTCTAACTTTGTAGCCATTAAAATTCATTAATTTAAACAATAACTCATCCCTAACTTACAACCTTCTGAACAATTTGCTGCATTCAAACTTTCAATGTGTACCACAGTTTTAAAACGTATAAAACTGAAACTTATAATAATAATATAATACCAGCAAGTTTAAACTCTTTTCCAGAATATTCCGGATAACATTAAAAGGTTTAAGATCATAAAATTACTTGGAATAATCACGTAAAGCCTTTTGCTGTTGCATTAATCTTGTATATTACAAACTAGCTGTCGGCCGCGACTCTGTTCGTGCGGAATTAAAAAAAAAACTAATTTAGCAGTCAATGTATTCCAGACTATGTTCTACATCTATGATAAATAGCAAAAAGATGCATGCCGTTCTGGATATACCTTATGACAAACATCCATCCATCCAAACATTCGAATTTATAATACTACAAGCTTTTACCCGCGACTCCGTCCGCGCGGAATAAAAAATAGAAAACGGGGTAAAAATTATCCTATGTCCGTTTCCTGGTTCTAAGCTACCTGCCCACCAATTTTCAGTCAAATCGATTCAGCCGTTCTTGAGTTATAAATAGTGTAACTAACACCACTTTCTTTTATATATATATGGATATAGATATTTCTTTTGGTAAAATAAAACAAAAAAATGATTTCTTAATAGATTTATTTTATAAATAATTTTATTGTAATAAAAAAAATATTGTGGCAACACCTCTCCCATATACTTATATTGTTTAAACAAATAAATTCGACTATTGAATGTCTTAACGATTCTATGAAGATAAAAAAAAAGTTTTAATAAATACATTTTGTGCTCTTTTTTTTGTTTTCAAAAGCTATAATTATACTAATTCAAATGCAGCTTTTTAGCATATAAATAACTAGAAGTAATGAAAAATGTACCGTTTTTTTTTACATTTTACTGTATTTAGTAACGCCGAAAAACTTACACAAAAAAAATGTGTCATGAATTTCTTCAGAAAACGATGTGGATTCTTAAAAGAATTTTCTCTCGAAACAAAAACCATTCCTTTATCTATGCTTGTCAATTGACAGATGTCAAATAAAAATCTGACGTTTTCGGATGCGTTCAGTAAATCCATGTTTGATAATTAATTATATTTTATTTTATAATTATTGTATATGTCTTAAATAAATTAAATCAGACACAGTTTTGAATATAATAATAAAATGAATATATATTTTTTTTTAACAAATAAACTTAATAATTTTGAAGTAACAATATATTTTATTATATTCTTTTTAAGTACGGACACTATAATGTCTTGTATATAATCAAAAAAGGATATCTGACAGCATTAGACAGACAAAGCTATCAAAATAAATTACAACAGCACACTAGCGTCACCCTGACAACATTAAAAATGTCACAAAATCCTCTTTTTACTGTATTAAGTGATTTTTGATGTGAAACATCTATAGGATCACTTGTAAACCGAATCATTGGCGTGGCGACGCTTGCCGTGGCGACGGGTCGCCAAGCTATACTATACTAAGGTATACATATATACCGAACCCGGCCTGAATCCACCATAATACGATGCTTTCCGTCCTGTCTTCCGGGACTTTCCACAGGATGAAGGAACCATAAAGGTTCAGCATGTAATCCCGATAATTGAACTGATCGGAACCTCGAACATTTTAAATCGTTGCTTTGCATATATATTAAGCTACTAGAAAAACTTCAATATCGTGTTTTAGAACTTAAATCAAATTGATGTGAAACATCTATAGGCTCATTTGTAAACCGAATTGTTGGCGTGGCGACGCTTGCCATGGCCACGCTATACTGAGGCGTATATATATATATATATATATATATATATATATATATATGTATATATATATTATTTTAATAATATTATCTTTTATACATATTACTTGTACACACACGATGTTTCACATCTGTCAGGCGTCCCATGACGGCTCACATTTTTTTATATAATTTCCTACCTCTAAGGTTTTTATATCCTGACAGAAACAACCGCTTAACTATACAATACGAAAAGAATCTAATGCCACTTTTTTGACACCAACAGGAGGGCGCTAGTGTGCAGTCATAATTTAAAGACATGCCACAGGGTCAGATAACCTTGTTGGTGTATTAATCTATTAATTATCTTTGTATATGTCGGTTTATATATTCTGTCATTATTAACATAGTCTCTCACCGGGTCAATTAAATTTGTTGGACTATATTAGATACGATTTTATATTTCGCATATATTTTTTGATAAAGTGATTATATAATCTGTTTTATCTCGTCAACATAATATGTAAAAGGTTAATAAAATCTGGCCCATTTAAGCCTTCGTTAAATAACAATAAATAACAACCATATTTAATTTATAATCAAATATACAACATTATTTAACTGTCATACTATAACACTGACACAATATGTCATTTACCGTTTTTTTTAATAAAAAAGAATATGAAAATATAAATAAAATAATCAAAAACTTATATCCATTCCCGTATCTACAGTTAACTAAACTAAGAACCATACTATCCACAAGCATATAAATGCTTCAAAGTGCAATACATAAACCCTTTTGGACCAATACAATATTGCTATAAGGGGCAATACAATATTCCCAATAGTTGCCAATACAGTAAACATTTGAGAACAATATTGCCAATAACCAATAATATTTTACCAATGGGGTATTTACAATATTCAACACATTTGGGCCCATACAATATTGTCCCTGGGGCCTATAGAGCAGTGTTTCCCAAAGTGGGCGATAACGCCCCCATGGGGGTGTTTGAAACCTAGGAGGGGGCGATAAGGGGCCCAAAAAATGGAAGGCATTGAAATTAATTAAAGTAAGGAAATTGTTTAGGTTATTAAGTTTTAGGGCTGAATAAAAATTAGGGGCGATCTGAAATATAATTGATTTTCAAAGGGGGCGGTGAAAGAAAATAAGTTTGACAATCACTGCTATAGAGTATAGACTATTTTGTACCAATACAATATTGTCCCAGGTACAGTACAATATTGCTTCCGGGGCCAATACAATATGGACCCTATAGTGTTGCATCAAAGTTCAGTTCACCTGTCCGCCTGGCTCGTCTCCACAGAATGTCGGCTGTTCTCTTTACGGTGGTTTATATCTAAATGGAGTAGGCAGCCCACAGCTCCGAAATAACTGGAAATTACATAATATTAATTATAGATACAAAAGGTTTATTTTTATTTAAAAAAAAACATTTAATCTATATATTATTATAAAGAGGAAAGATTTGATTGTTTGTTTACATTGATTTGAAAAATTCACTGTTGAAAAGCTACATTATCTTTTGATGACATAGGCTATATTTATGTGGACAAAGTTACGGGCAACTGCTAGTTGTTAATCTTGTACAATGACTCTCGCTTTTAAGCAAAAAATTTGAATTAATGTAAAACATCTACAAGTACAGTAGAACCCGCAACATTTGTTGAGTGTAAGAATTGTCCTCGCTCAGTAAAATACCACAACCATACAGAAGACAAGCATCAAGTGGAAGTAATCCCAAGTACAGTTTCACGTTCCCTTCCCATCTTTTTCTTATAAAGTAATGATAGAAAGGGGAATTATATATGGCGTAGGATGGGAGGCATAGGAAAGAGAAATATCTTCTTTCTATGTGTACTCTGTCAGTTTAAGATAGGTAATGCATCTGCAATTGCGGATGCTAGTTTGCCAACTTATGTTACATAAAAAAAATAGCGAGAAATTCTCACTTATCCTGGTTCGACTGTAATATAATATTATCTTACCCTTCGTGCTCTAAAAATAACGCTTTCAAAGCACCACGTGACCAGTAGCTCATTGCGTATGACAATAATTTCATAGACAATGGATTGACTCGCAAGAAGTTACCGCAGAAAACAACCTGAAGGGAAAATATACTGCTATATGAGGTAATAATTTGTTATAACTTTAGCTAACCGTGGGTTTCTGAGACCAAAGACACTGTTTAATAAATAAGTTTAATCATCATCAGCTCACTATACGTCCCCACCGAGGGGCTCGGAGCCTACCTCAATTTAGGGGTAATAAGTTTAAATAGGTTTAAGAAATCAAGACAGAAACAGGATCAAAATAATGAGTAAAGATGACATGTGTCAATGTAATTTTTATTAATGTCGACTTTGTCTTTCATTTCATATACATCTTTAACAAAAACAAGATTATTTGAAAAATTCAAGATTATTTCAAAGTTAAAAAATATTCGCGAAGAGGAAAAGGGGCGAAAAAAATGTGTTTTTCAGATATAGTCTTTATCACATTTCGTTTCTAAATTTTTTTTACGATACACAATTTAGTCTAAACTTTACGAATAACACATTATTATTATATATTTATCAAAGATATTGGCAGAGATGACGATATATTTTAGTCTCGGAAACCCACGGTAAGCATTTTATTTTAATTAAAATAAAATCAAATTTTTGTTGTATAGATAAATTGGACTGTCTTGCTGACAGCCGCAAGTCCGCGGTTAATCTCCGGAACGGCTAGACCGATTTTTTTGAAGCTTAGACAAGAATGTAGCTGATGCAGGCAGATATTATAGGATAATTTTTTAATTCTATGCTGATGAAGTCGCAGATGATTGCTAGTACTAAATAAACTTGAAGCTTGTTCTAGTCAAATGTTTGAATTCAAACTCACAATCGCTAGATAGCTAGCCCAGGGATCCCCAAACTATTTTGGACAAGTGACCCGTTTTTCCTAAATGAACTGTTACCTCAGACCCCCCATGGTCAAATTACCTAATTTTAAGATCAATTATTATAATTCATTCTGACCTAGGTCAATAGAAAAAGACAGAGTGAGAATTAGCAATACTTTAAGTTCGATATCGACCACTTTGGGAATCCCTGAACTAGACTATACCCTTAATCATTAGGCTATTGGGGCTTTAATCGACTATTAGTGTAGATAAAGTGCTAAACTTATACTAAGGAACTTTTTAATGACCCTTAAATGTATCCAGAGTATTATAGTTACGTGTTAACTTACCCGTTCAATATTTTCATTAGAGGCACATAATCTAGCAATAGAGCCAATATTATTGGTAATGGTAACTAATGTTGCTCGTGCTAGATCCTCGCGGGAGACCTTCGCACGACGCTCTGCAGAGCACATCTGACCAAAACTGAAAGATAAATGTATCAAATTGAAAATTATTCGAAGTTGAAAATTTCAAGATGCCATTTGGTATAAGAAATGCACTCCAAACATTCCAAGAATTAAACATACGAGCAATTACTTTTATAATTATAAAAAAATTAAGTAAATATTGTAATTTAAGTCATATAATTATCGTTTGATTTCACATTCTGCAGATCACAGGGTAAAAAATAAGGAACTGACTTTCTTAAGTAAATTTAGGAACATTCAATTTCAAAACCAATAATTCTTTACAATTCACTTCTATATCAAGATATTTATAATCCGATACTTAATAAGAAAAACATCAGTAAATAAAAAAATAATGTATCACAAACCACTAACCTACTAGCCACCAAATCACCAGGTAATCCAAACCTAGCGTAATCCCCACCATATATATCTCTGACCAGTTTATCAACCGTGGTGTTATCACCGGCTGCGGCCAATGCTATGGCCTCCTCAAAGCTGCTGCAGCCGGTCAGCAAGCAGCAGAGGCCGAGGAATGTACCGCCACCGAGACTACGGGGCAAATGTTTGGGTTACATACATATTTATCTAGTACAGTAAACAAAATTAACACGCAAGAATCCTTTCTTTTGATTTAAAGCAGAAATTAAGGAAATAGAGGCTCATCAAATCACGTGACAGCCATTACAATGTTTGACCTTTATTTTAAGTTATTTTATGGACATTTTGCGATAAAGTTATATTATAAAATAACTAGCTACGAGTTTCTGCGTAAATTGTAGTCTATAGTTTAGGGTTTTAATTAGATTCCGGTATTACTAATGCGGTCAGACTTTTTTGATAGTTGATTTTTTTATGAAAAATCTATTTCATTTAAGAGAACTTATACTAGTTCAAAGAAATCTAAAATCTGTTTTTAATAGAACTCTGTTGTTCAAACAAAAGTGAACTCTATTTCTAACACAATAAGGTACAAACTGACCTTGTACCGCTGACTCTGAAGTAATCATTTGGTCCATTGACCACCAACATGGAGACACCACTCCCGATGTTGACTAACAAAAATGGGTATGGCGACGAGAAGTCGTAAGGTTTACGTACGTAGACACTAAGAGCTTCTGCCGAGTATGGCGGCTGGAAAAATAGAAAAAAAAACATCAAATTCCTGCTTTATTTGTTAGTTTATATTTTAATTTGACGTCCATTTTGAGGGGAATCGTATAAAAAATTGTCATCCGCCATTTTATTTCGATTGCTTTATTTCCGTAACCGATTTAAGATACTTTAAAATCGTTCGTTATTAAGAATATCCTTCTCCTCCTAGAAGACCTCATCTCCTGGTGCTTTCCTTTATAGATCTTGGAATACAGAAGAATATAGAATTTTCCTTAAGATGGCAGATTTTTTAAATCACGAAACCCAGTTCCCCTTTCCGTTCCTTATAAGAAAGCGGGATGAGGGAGAGAATGACTTCCACTTGACCCTTGTCTCATGACCCTAAAGACTCCAGACCCTGATCTCACCGTATCGCTGGGCTGCTGGTGCACGGGGCGTTCATTGGGGGGTGCCCAGTAATAACACTCCTGCGCATTCATACTGTCCACAAACAACACGCCCGCTATCAATGCGTCCAATTCATCCAGCTTTGATAGACGCATATTTACTTCCTGAAGAAAAGAAATATAATAGTATTATATTTTATCGCATACAAAATTGATCTTTATCCAAATTAAACACGGTTTTATTTTACACCTCTCTATTACCAGCAAGTATAAAGACGTGAAAAGTAATTTAAACCTTGTCTCGTTGGTTTAGAATCGCTTTTTAAATGTTTATACCTTTTTAAAATCCTCTTCAAATTTGTAAGCACCTCCGCCGGTCGCGTAAATAGTATTAACCAGATCAGCCATGCCTTTAGACCTGGCGAGCTGGAGGAACGCACCCACCTCACTAGTGGGGAACCTAATAAAGTGGAGTGTACCACGACGACCTCGTATTGTCACATTTTCCATCTAAAAGCGATTAATGTATACTTGTACTATATTTCTTTGAAAAACAAAATCATTTTCATATTTGTTTCTGCAGTGTAAAGAGCGTCGGTGGCTCAGGAGTTAAGCACTTGACTTGCAATCTGCAGGTCTTGGGTTCGAATACCGCCATGTACCAATGTGTTTTTCGAGTTTAGATTTACATATGCACATTTATGCGACGTTCTTACGGTGAAGATCGTGATGCTGCACATATCTGAGAAGACATTCAAAGATATGTGTGAACCAACATGCACTGGGCCAGCGTAGTTGACTATGGCCTAGTCACCCCTAAATTAGGGTAGACTCCTAGCCACTCGGTGGGGAAGTATACTGAACTGATGATGATGAAACGTACTTGTAAATGAACATCTCGTCTTCCAGTCTTCCCGTACGCCGAGTTCCTTGTCAAGTATCGTCTAATATTCTTCAACACTTCGGTCTCCTTGTCCAGTTCACGTCTATTATTCTCTCGAGGTTCGAAGTAGACCAACTTTGTGAGTGTACCGCCTATATCCATGCCGAACCATGGCATCGCTAGAAACGTTTATATGACTTTATAAAGTGAGAAGACGAAAGAAATAATCTATAACCTGACCTTAATTAAACTAATAAACCCGACTGACTAAGGCTCTAATAGATAAAACACCGTCATCTTTTGGCTGCTTTTTAAGACAAAGATTTTAAAATTCAAACTAATGTAAAATTAAATATGCCCTTATTTTTTTTATAATGAATAAGCTAACGCTTTATCACGATACAACCTCATGTTAATGTGGTCTAAATATGGCGTTCTTAGTAAATGCCTATTCACTTTACTCTTGAAGACCTCCCACATCATACTTTATTTACTCAAAAGTATTAAAAAAATTACTATAAAAAAAAAAAGTTACGGCGAATGAGATTTGAACTCGAATAGGTTCAGACGTTAAAGTTCAAGGCCATCACAATGGAATTTACGTACATACAAACCGACATACATAAAAAAACAAACATATACAATACTCACGTGGCGCATTATTATCTGGAGGTGTGGGCGGTGTTGGGGGCAGGGAGTCCGCCATTGCGAGGTTTGGTCTCACACACGACTTGTGCGGGGACCTCCGACCGCGTTTCACCTGGCACCTGGGAACACGACTGATCGGGGTACAACGCTAGAAAAAGGCACAGTGTTACTGTATGGAACTAAAGCAAATAAGAATGTTTGAGGGCAATCTTAGACACTTTTAAAATTAAAATCAGTCTGGCGCCTCTAAAAGGACGTCCATTGGCTGGCTGACATCGCACACTGATTGCGAGGGTCCTCAAGGGTATAGTCTTAGAACTGATCTACGAAGATAACGATTGTAATAGGATTGGATAGATTGCTCTATTAGATTTTATATGTGTACATACTTGACGAGGTCTTTCGGTAGTTCGTACGGCGGCGTTGCGCGGCGCGGAGGCCGGCAGGCCGCGAGGCAACCCTCACAGCGGTGCAGGCGCATCTGTAACAAACATTACATCATCAAACATACAGTAAAACTGTAATCTATATATATAAAAGAAAGTAGTGTTAGTTACACTATTTATAACTCAAGATCGGTCGAACTTATTTAGCTGAAAATCGATGGGGAGGTAGCTTAGAACTAGGAGACGGACATAGGAACTTTTTTATCTTGTGGGCATTTTTTTATTCCGCGCGGACGGAGTCGCGGGTAAAAGCTAGTACTTTAATATAACTGTAAAACTTAAACATTTAGGCGAAAAATACGAATAGAATGTCATCTCATTCGTCGAAATCAGTTCAGTAGTTTAGGATAAAGGAGGTGACAATGATAAGGACGTCTAATTTGATTTTCAATTGATTTAAGCGTACCGTAAGTATGTTTCTACAAATAGAATGACAGATGTAGTATCTTTATTTTGTCGGTATCTAACAACAAGTCCTTGTTTAAAACATATTGTTATCGATGTTTTGTCAAAGATGACAGAATTGGTGATATGTTTCATACAGAGATTTTGGTCTCAGAAACCAATGGTTAGTAACTAATTAAATCATAGATTATGTCTTTATATGAGATTTTCTTGAATTAAATAAATATTATTATTATTATTATAATATGAAATTTACAAATAAAATCAGGGCATTTACGTTAAAAAAAAGATTAGAAAGTATTATATAATGCAAATTAAACATAATATAGTTATTTCAATGATAGAGGGAATTGTCATATAAATAATGATAAGACTAGAATGATCCACGGTCATTTTATATCAGATAACATACATAACTTATTTGTATACATTTAGTACTAAATAAATAATACAAAAATAACACGATCTTTGAGGTACATTGGTAGGGGTAAGCCTAGCAGAGTCTCCGAAATTAAGTAGCCGATTTGTAACATTTTTTCACTGTTAGGAAGGTACACTATTCCTCGGATAGAATAGACTATATAGCTGTCACCCGTGACATCGTCAGCTCGGGATTAAAAACTTAGTAGCCTATGTGTTCCAGACAATCCGTTCCGAGATCCGTTGAGACATGCTGAAGATATCTTCAAACATCCATCCATCCTTCCAAACATTCGCATTTATAATTATCGTGTGATTTTATTTTAATTCCGTGCGGCCGAGGTCGTGGCCAACTGCTATTTTACATATCTGAGGATAAGTATTTTATTTTATAGTTGACTAGTGGTCGCCGGCGACTCCGTCCGTACGGTATCAAAAAAAAACTTAATATGTGTTCCGTATTTATTGCCTATGTGTTCTTCCAGACTATGTTCTACATCTTTGCCAAATTTAATAAAAATCCGTTGAGCCGTTCCGGAGATACCTTCTAACAAACATCCATCCATCCATCTCAATATTTGTATTTATAATATAAGTAGCATTGTTAGGAACAAATGTACAGTTTGTCTTTGGTATTTTCACAAGAGATGTATCAAGATTTTATTAGAGGAAAAAATATAAGTTATGAATGCCCCAAATGTGCACTAAAATGTCACTAACACTGTCCTTATATTAAAGCAGAAATCGTATTAATTCTAAATAGATTACAACAATGTCTACCAAAATGATGTAACAGAACAAAAGACGTAACACACAAGATCTGCATACAAATTAGTCTTTCATTCTATGAGGAAATACGGTATAAATATGTGACAGGTTTCTAGATATTTCTATCGTAAAAGAAAGGACTTCTGAGTCTACATTTCTACATGTTTCTATACCTATTTAGAAGCTAGCCGAAAAAATAATAAAATTAGAGTGTCTGAATTTGCTGCTGTACGCAAATCCGCGTTAGTTCCGGATAATCTCCGAAACGGCTGGGCTGAATTTTGACAGCACTTTCACTGGAAGGTATGCTGGAATTTTATGCTTTAAATTCCTCACTGATGAAGGCGCAGATGACCGCTGGTCGATTTAAAAAAATTATCTTAAATTATTCTTAATATTATAATGCGAGAGTTCTGACATATTTTTGTTGCCACGTGTCTCCAGAAATTTGCATGGATGTACCAATTCAAATATCAACACCAATAGTCTTCAGAAAGCATAAGTTGCTTTATAACAGCTAGTTTTATTTAAATTTCAAGTGAACGAAGTTGCGAGTTATAAATTTAATTAAATTGTACTAAACTATTAATGATCGTCACTGTCTTGACCTAATGGCCCCAAATACGTCAAACTATTTGTTACAAAGTAAAAATGGTCTAACCATCAAAGGGCTTGTGACCGGTTTTAGATAATTTCTTAATGATTATGTTATGAAAAACTCGTTTACTCTATTATTTTATAAAAGAGAAAGCGTTTTCATTTATTTTGTAAATTATATAACTAGCTGTCGTCCGTGATTCGTCCGCACGGAATTAAAAAAAAAACTTAATTAGTAAACTATGTGTTCTTCCAGATTATGTTCTACATCTATACCAAATTTCAGCAAGATCAGTTGAGCCGTTCCGGTGATAACTTCAAACAAACATCCATCTAAACATTCGCATTTATAATATTAGTAAGAAGTAAGATTAAAAAAAGGAACTAATTCAAATAAATTTTACGAAAACGGATATAAAATCCTCTCTTCCATGGATTCAATATACCCTTTCCACTACATGACCCGTGTATGGAATTTGACGCAATTCCGGCGTTAGGATATGCCGCGGTTTGACGACAGCAAAGGGCGCTGGTCAGAAAGGGGCGATCCAAATCTACAAATTACACAATCTCACGTAACTATTTACACCCCTGCCCAAGGCATAGTAAAAAGAAGCAGCTGTAGAAACCTCGCTCATGATGCTAGCAGAGCATCATCATCTACAACTTGCATCAGCACAGTATGTGTTACTCCTCCATACATCTCTATCAGCGATCATATCTGAATTTACCCCCTTCTTACGCATATCCTCTTTCACACAATCTATCCATACTTTCTTTGGTCTTCCTCTATCTTTATAGCCATCCACATTCAATTTAATTCTAGCAGAACAAAAATCGTTATTGATTTAACACGTTTATATATTTACAACATTGAGAAGTTTATTTAGAATCGAATAAATTTGTTCCTCTTTCCCTCCCCACCCTTATCTTATAAGAAAAGGATCGGAAGTGGATTTGACGGAGGACGGGACGCATAGGAAAGAGAAGTATTCCCTTTCTGTACCCTCCTACGTCGATTAAAGGTAGAAAACGTATATGAAATCGCGAATGTTAATTGTTTGCCACCTTATCTTATTTATAAATACGAATGTTTAGATGGATGGATGTTTATTTGAAGGTACCTCCGGAACGGCTCAACATTTCTTGATGGAATTTGGCACATGTAGAACATAGTCTGGTAGAAACATAGGTTACTTATAAACTTTTTTTTTAATTCCGAGCGGACGTAGTCGCGGGCGACAGTTAGTAATATATAAAATATACAACAAATACGATTAGTTTTTAAAACAGATGGTCATAGTGACAATTTTTAATCAGTTTGCATACTTGTCATAGCCAAGCCTACAGTTTGTGTTCAATTAGATAAAGTCACTGATAACCTTATCTTGTTGCTTGAATGTTTTTTAAAAATGTACATTATTTTGTCACCATATTACATTGTGTCTTAGTGGTAATAAAAAACTCCCCCAAACTTCTCTAATACTAGCAACATTAAAATGTACCATTAGTGATGTACTTCACGATGAACATGTGTATTTTTAATTCATTATTTTAAAACAACAATATTAAAAGTCCAGACATAAAGATTCTGAGTAAAAGAAATATTTTGTATACATCTGTTGCATGAATGGTACACTTCGACCGTTGCAACCACGACCACATAGAAGACAGGCGTCAAGTGTAAGTAATACTGCGTTAGCATGCCGGTAACCAAATTTTAGCCCTGTATCCTTGTTGTAAGAAAAGGATGGGAAGAGAAGTGAGTATGGCACAGGAGGGTGAAATCCTTTTTCTGTGTGTGCACTCTTCTGTCTATTAAAGGTAGGCAACGCATTTGCGAATGCATGATGTCTATGGGCAACTAACACTTAGCTATTTTAACGAATTCAAGTGGCAATTTGCTCGTTTGCTACCATCGTTAAATAAATCAAAAGATCAAAGAAAGAATAACATTAATGGATTGTATGTAAGAATCGCACCATACGTTTTACCATACATTTTTTTAAATCAAATAAATGGGATAAATGCTGTTAATTATCGATATTTTTATCGACATATTGGTGTAAGTACATCATTACTAAATATCCTTGGATACATTGCATACCGATGTAGGGATGCTCAAACGACAGCTGCGGTACAAGGAATACCACCTGTCCTGTACCCATTCATTACCTCTTTCGCCCCTCAGGCATTCCTACAATCATCGAATATGTGTAAACTTGAAATTATACGTCAGACTTTATCTTAACAAGTGGGAAGTGAAAAGAAATTTGATACAATGTATTAGCCTATTAAAGTAACCGACACAATGTCAACAAAGTTTCATTAGAACCTTTTCGGAATGTACTTTCATATCTTTGTTTTATAGCCTTCTTGTCTTAAAATTTCTAGAGTTTTCTTTTTCCTCTTCATCTTGCCAGATAAATTTTTCTCGTTATAAAATTGTATGGCAACAGTATCACTATCCACATAAAAATCTTGAATTAAGAATGTCTAGCATTTATAATTATCTATTATACTTACTACAAAAAAACTTCGCGTTAATCTAAACCTTAAAATTATTCAAATATGCTAAATTATGTGTACGTTATACAAAAAAAAGACAAATTCAAAGTCGTGATTTCCGGATCATCAAAATTATAATTATCTAAAATAAATAACAACATAACGTAAAATACGATAGCTCACGTTTATTACGTAAACAGAAAAACAACAATATTTCTATTTAGGAAGTATCGATAAAAAACGATTAACACGAGGACATCACTAAACATTAGTTTTCCTCAATTAAAAGATACTTAATTTATATAAACAAAAAACAGGTAAATAATAATAATATTAAAGAAAATCGGTGAAAAATACAAATCAAAGATCACTCAATTCAACATTGGTCAAGCAGACATACCCACCAGATAGGGAAAAATATTTTTTTTATAATTTTTTGTTCATTAATATATAGCTATTACCAGCGACTCCATCCGCGCGTATTTAAAAAAAAAAACATAATAAGTAGCCTATGTGTTCTTCAAGACTATGATCTATATCTATGCCTTTCATCAAGATCCGTTGAGCCATTCTGGAGATACCTTCAAACAAACATCCATCTATCTAAACATTCGCATTTATAATATTAGTAAGAAGTCAGATTTGACCTGTAATTTATATATTACCCATAAAATGGTATTTTATTGTTGCTATCTTCAAAAGAATTGTATTACTCTATGTTTGCGTCGAACTCAAAAAACCATTGAACAGTGGGCCTAGCACGAATAGTTACGACAGGCGCCTTCGTATCGTCAATGTCAAAATTAGTATGAGATTTCTGGTGCACTTTAAGCCCGATGCCCGATACGCGATTACGCACTAAACAATTTTTTCTATGACGATACGATGTCGATTGTCACAAATACTCGTGCTAGGCTAACAGATTTCATTTTCTACATTATTCCTATGTGCATATAATATAAGGTAAAATATGCAAAATTTCACATTATCATTACAAATGTTTAACAAAACAAAACACAATCAGACCAACGCCGAAACCGGTAGTAATCTGGTTTATAAACCGACAATGTTATCTGATCCCGGGGTCAGAAGTCAAACTAAATACTGATAGCCCACTAGCGCTCTCCTGCCAATTACAAAAAAGTGTAACAAGATCCATGTTGTACTGTATAAACCGACAAAGATATGTGACCCGACGGGCAGAAGTCAAATTAAATAGTGATAGCACACTAGCGCTCTCCTGTCAATGTCAATAACGTGTGACAGGGTATTTTTCGTCAGTGGGACATCGCGGTTGCAAATTAACATGATCCCGACTCTCCCCAAATAATGGGCTTGAGGGAACAGGGGGGTTTAGTGGTTATGCTCTCGTTCGGGGAGAGAATCTCACATAACTTCCGTGTCTGCCCCGAGACTATTTCCCTCTGAAAAAAGGAGTACTTTTCGTACTGTAGCTGTCCTGATGTTTTTCTTTTATGCCATTTTCTATTTCCATGTAGGTTTTATATGTTTTCTGAGATAGCAACTGCAATAGCAATCCCTCATCGGGACAGATATACTATAGCAGTCTTGTCATGTTTTTCTTTTAATGTATTTCCAATGATTTTGTAGGTTTTAAATTATTTCTTACAAAACTAACCGCGACAGTGGCGCCTCTCTTACAGTCTCAGATAAACATGTCGCATTATAACGATTCGAATGATCAAAATTTGTGTCACTATAACAATCGTTCAAATTAAATGTACATAATTGTAAATAAATGTACACATTATATGTAAATAAAAAACCTTTTTTAGTGATTTAATTTTTCCTAGTACTTGTTAGGTATATAGCAACATTGTTAACACATTTAATCATTATTGTATTCATGCAAAGGTTATATGTCATTGTACTTTGACTGGTGAACGAGTTATTCGACGTTCACTTGAACAAATCGACGTCAGCTCGTATACGTCCCTCAGGGGCACGGGGACTACCTATCCTATAGACTAGGCCATAGTCAATAACGTACTAGTAGGTTGATTCCATACATAACTTTCGCAGACGAAGACGCGGGCGATAGCAAGTTTTATATATTAATATGGAAAAAGTTTTTTTATTAGATAAATTTCAAGGGCCCAATGCTGATGAAGGCAAGCGTGTGCACGGAGGGCAACAGTGTACCCAGCCCCTGCAATCCTTTACGTTCCGTCGATTATGTGCAGCTTCTCGAGTGAAATTCCAAGCCTTCCTAAAGTTTGGAAGCCGTACCTTAAATTACGAGTACATACAAAAACTGTCATTTACTTCGACTCTTTTTGCACATAAATACTTATCTTTGTAATAAATTCAAAGTGCAAAAACAAACGTGATTTATTTTTATGTTTCAACAATGGTTTTTAAACGAAACTCACGTTTTAATACTGAATTATTTATTTCTTTTGTGACTTATATGACCATTTTACTGTGACCCCTGAAGCATAAATTTATTGACAGATTTTGATGACTGTTTACTGTTTTCAGATATTAAAATACTCCCGGAAAGAATACGTATTGTAATTATGTAATGTACTAGCTGTTGCCAGCGACTCTGTCCGCGCGGAATTAAAAAAAAAACTTAAAAAGTAGCCTATATGTTCTTCCAGACTATGTTCTACATCTAGGGTTGCCAGGTCGCCAAACCTACTAGTCGGACAGACCAACCAGTTTGGCCGGACATTTGGGTAGAAAGTTCGGACACCCTATATTATTTAGAATTTTGTCTCCGTATTAAAAAGACTAACAAAAGCCGGACAACCGTTTATTTAGACCGGACACGCAATCAAAAAGCCTACATATGTCCGGCTTTATCAGGACGCCTGGCAACGCTATCTACATCTATGCCAAATTTTATCAAGACCCATTGAGGCGTTCGGAAGATACCTTCAAACAAACAAACATCCATCCATCTAAACATTCGCATTTATAATATTAGTAAGATTACTCTATTCAAATATCTTAGCGGCCCAAGGTCATCAGCGCGCTGCTCAGTCCCTCCCCCCGCATCCCGCTATGCCCCGTAACATCGAAAATTGTGTTCTGAGCAGAGACTCGCAAGAAGTTTAGAGCCGCCAAGATTCATGAAAACTATAATACTCGTTTTATTTCATGAAATATCGCTCGTGTAATAAATTATTGAACGTTATTTAATTCCTATCATTTTGTTAATTGCTCATTATCAAAGTCGAGTTCAAAATAAAACGGTTATATTTAACTTCTTGTATAATTAACTAATTATCTAAGTAATCATTAGTATAACGTTTCCTTTACTTTATTTATCGTATTAACTGTGCATTTCTGAGACCAAATTCTTACTAATATTATAAACTAACTTTTTCCCGCGACTCCGTCCGCGCGGAATAAAAAATAGAAAACGGGGTAAAAATTATCCTATGTCCGTTTCCTGGTTCTAAGCTACCTGCCCACCAATTTTCAGTCAAATCGATTCAGCCGTTCTCGAGTTATAAATAGTGTAACTAACACAACTTTTAAATATTAGTTAAGAAGTGTTATAATGAAAATATTACGAACTTATTCTTTAAAAACCACTGTTTAGGGTATAATTCAAAATAGAATGTGCATACATTAACCCTTCCGTCAGTCGGGCAAATAAGACTTAAGGCAATGAACGCTCTTTTATCCTTGATTTTTTTTATTACAACCTTGACTTTATAATTAACTAGCGACCCGCCCCGGCTTCGCACGGGTGCAATGCAAAATATACCTACTACAGAATAAATGCACAATTTATTTAAGGTACTTAAATGGATAAGGATTAATGCTGTATTGTTTAAAATCACTTCGTAAAAGAATAAAAATGGTTATGCTGGGTTATCCCTAAGAGATAGACATATACCATCGCGGACTTTTTTGTTGAACTTTTTAAGGTGAACAATACTGTAGTACATTATTTTGGTCTATCTCGTAGGGTTCAGCCAGCGTTTGCAATATAAGCGCAAAAAAACGTGCTTATTTACGACATCACATTAGAAAACTTAAAATTTATCAGTGTTTCTCTACTATATTATGCATTTATTATACATACAAACCTTCCTTAAGAATCACTCTATCTATTAAAAAAAACCGCGTCAAAATCCGTTGCGTAGTTTTAAAGATCTAAGCATACATACGGACATACAGCGAAAGCGACTTTGTTTTATACTATGTATTGATTGTGTACTAACTGAACCAGGTATGCGTTCGCAGCAATCGCCTTTTTGTTTCCGAAATTTAAAAAAAAAATCTAACTATATTAATAAAATTCGAGTATCTGTGTTTGATATCAAATAAAAAAAACATCTTATTTAGTACACATGATGTATTTACGGCTGTACGTCCCGCGTAAGTTCCTAGTAATCTCCGGAACGACTAGACTAGACTAGACTAGACTAGACTGGACTGGACTGATTTTGACGGGACGGTAGCTGAGGTACGCGGGAATAATGTAAGCTATTTTTATTCTGTGCTGACGAAGTCGAAGGCTACCGCTAATATGTATATAAAAATATAATGTATTTACATAATCTTAACATATACTAATTAAAAAATTAAATTTAAGAATAAAAAAAAACAACTTAATGAGTAACCTATGTGTTCTTCTAGACTATGTTCTAAATCTGTTCATCAAGATCTTTCGAGACGTTCCGGATATACCTTCTAACAAACATCCATTCATCTATCAAAACTTTCGCATTTATATTAGTAAGAAGTAAGATTACTAAGGTTACATAAAATGAATTGTAAAAACACAATCTATTATCTATTTAACCAGGGTCAAAGTCAAGGTACTGGTTAGAAACGTTAAAAAAAACATTGAATAACATGTTAATTATCACTCATAAACATTATTATAATTGCATAATTAATTAAAAAAATCAATAAAGGAATGATCTCGAAGTAACTTTTTCCTACGGCATTGTTCTTAACAATTACTTAAGTAAAGGATTGAAATAACTGGTTGTATATATTTTAATTTGACGTCCTGTTACTTAAAGATTAGGCTATATCCAAATGTAATTCCGATAGCTCCTACGTAGACTATCGTAAGCCACAATATATTTTTTTATTCTTACTAATATTATAAATTCGAATGTTTAGATGGATGGAGGGATATTTATTTGAAGGTATCTCCGGAACAGAGCGTCGGTGGCTCAGGGGTTAAGCACTTGACTTGCAATCTGCAGTTCCTGGGTTCGAATCCCGCCAATGTGTTATTCGAGTTTCGATTTACATATCTACATTTATCCGACGTTCTTACGGTTAAGGAAAACATCGTGATGCTGCACATATCGAACGAAACGAACATTTTTAAAACCATTAAACTTTATTTTTCTGGAAAATCGCGACGTGATCAAAATAAAGTTGATTTTTTTTATACTTAAAAGAACATAACAAGGTCGGAGAAAAAAATAAAACTTGACTTACTTGATGTATTGTAATAACTCCAGCTTGCTGTGTCATATTTACTTTGAACAATATAAATACTTAATAATATATCACAGATTGTATAAATAAATAAATATAAATTTATCTAAAACATAACACTATTCGTCATCGACCTCTAAATCCGACAAACGCGACAATCTATCCAATAGATTCTTGAGTATATAATCAATAATTTTATATAGAAATATATTATAATAGATAAACACGAAGGAGAGTGCGATTATAATACGAATGTCCCAGACGTACATAAGCACACGTCCGCACGCCGCGGCCTCCGCGCAACGAATGGCGCGAGCGTTCGAAATTCAAAAATATGCGCCTTCGCAACTGATAACATTGAAGGGGTCTAAAGTCTGTTACACACAAACGCCTGATGTGCATTTATAATTTGTTTTATAAACGTACTTTCTTATAACGTAAGGATGAGTTTCACTAATAATTCGCGTGATATAACAATATTATAGAGGTCGTGTGAAGGACAAAAACACAGTTTTAAATTTTTTATTTTCAAATCTTGATGTTAACTTATTGAAGACACTTTTTACTAGTAAAACAATAAATATAATTTTTTTTGGAAGTAAAATATTTGAATTCCAAATAGAAAAAATTATGCATCAAAGTGATTAGTTGGAATTATTAGTGAATCAACGTTATCTATCTTATCTATATATATAAAAGAAAGTTGTGTTAGTTACACTATTTATAACTCAAGAACGGCTGAATCGATTTGACTGAAAATTGGTGGGCAGGTAGCTTAGAACCAGGAAACGGACATAGGATAATTTTTACCCCGTTTTCTATTTTTTTTTATTTCGCGCGGTCGGAGTCGCGGGTAAAAGCTAATATCTGATAATTATACGAAAGGATGTTTACTAAAGATAGAATCGTATACAAAACTATAATTTAACAAAATCAAATAATCAATAATATAATAAATACAAATATAATATTTTAATCATACGTCTTTATATATATATAAATATTTGTAACATATACAAGGACAATCTAAGCAAAACTTAACTACTGTGGCACTTATCTTACTAATATTATAAATGCGAATGTTTAGATGGATGTTTGTTTGAATGTATCTCCGGAAAGACTCAACGTATCTTGATGAAATTTGGCACAGATATAGAACATAGTCTGGAAGAACACATAGGCTACTTATTACGTTTGTTTTTAATTCCGCGCAGACGGAATCGCAGGCAACAACTAGTATCTTACTAATATTAACTAGTTGTCGCTCATGACTCCGTCCACACGGCATTAAGAAACAATTTGGATGAATGGATGGATGTTTTGTTAGAATTTATCTTCAGAACGGTTCAATGGATGAAATTGCTAGTGAGTTTTTTTTTAAAATTCAAACATCTAGTTAACAATACACTAGAATGTACCGGCTCGCCCGGTGCAATACGACCAACAAAGTGGAAGCAATTCCGCGTTTCGTGTGATGAGTATACGTAGCGTGTACGTAGCGTACGTGGCCTAGTTGTAATCCTATTTCCCTTCCTTACCTTATAAAGAAAGGATGGGAAGTGGAAGCACATTTGACGGAGGAGGCATACGGAGGAGAAATAGTAGGCAACTATTTCGTCGAATTCAGGTGGTCGCTTGCTCATTTACCATCTTGTGTGAAAAAAAACCCTTTAAGGATATCGAAGTGTTCTCTCTTTTCGAACTGTACCTGTCTTGTCTGTTATCTTCTATGTCTATAAGTATGTTCTACATATCTTACTAATATGTATGGATGGATATTTGAAGATATCGGTTCCTGATGAAATTTGGCACAGATGTACAACATAGTCTGGAAGAACAAATAGACTTCTTTCATCGCTTGGACAGAGTTGCGGGCGACAGCTAGTTTACTGATGTAAATAACAAAGTTTTATAATTAACAGGGCCAGATCAATTTGTGTTACTACAAGCATTTTTCTCGCTATCGCTGTTTTTGTTTTTTTTTTTTTTAGGAAACATTACCTTTTTTTACATTCACCGAGTGGTTTCGTCTGGTTTATAATATAGTCTTTGTATGCAAAGGGGCTATCTCAGTACTTAAATTTAATTAGGTATAGTAAACTATGTATGGAACGTTTGCAAAATTGATATCAACTAAATGTTATTGTGCAAGTTTATTTTTTAGTGATAATATTTTTAAAATTACACCGCCTTTTTAACATTTTTTTGATCTTATAAATGCGAAAGTTTAGATGGAAAGATGTATGGATGTAAATTGAAGGTATTTTCGGAACTGTTCAAAGGATATTGATGAAATTTGTCACAGATATAGAACATTATCTGGTAGAACACATAGGCTACTTAATAAGTTTTATTTTATTCATTTTACATCAAGACTTTCGCATTTATAATATTAGTAAACTAGCTTTTTGCACCGGAATGACGGTTGTGTGTAAAACATATTGTCGACTTCAAGGCTCGTTCACCTCGCTCTCAAAGCTTGCAAGGTGCAGATTTTTTTAAAATATAACCTTATAAACATATAAAGCTATGCAAAAATTTGATTTTTTATATCCAATTTAAATGGAATGCTGTATTGAATGGAATATATGAATGGATTACGTTGTTAAATTTTTACGATATTTATTTTCTATATTTTTTTATTTCTTTTTTTTAATTCATAAGGACTTACTTAACAGCTGTTCTGAATAATTTAAGTATAAAAATTATTGGTATTAAATAGTAGAAAAAGGACAAAAAAATCATTTTTTTGCAAATATTTTGTGGATTCACACATCTTAATTAAAAAGTTTAAACCTTGAATAACAACAGGTTAATCCGTTGTCTTACATAATATTTAAATTAAAGGTACAAATTATACACGAATTTTGGCAAGACCGGTTCAAATATGTCAAACTGTCACACAGTACGTCACATTTCTTGTCAATAGTACAAACAAAAGTTTTACGTCAATTGTTTTTCGTAAGCAAACGTAATAGAACGTAGAAGTGGGGATTTTTGGATTTACTCGAGCGTGGCAGATAAACATAAGGTTCCATTGTACCTCAATTGAAACGCTCCATAAAGAGCCGCGCTTTTATGAAAAAGGGTCAAAATGCTAAGAAAAAAAAATCTGTTTTTATAAATACTGAAGCGCGTCAGATTAAGAGAGGGAAAAGCCTATATTTCAAGCTAATTTACAGCACACTCACCAATGTCAAGGTGTCGTTTTTATCCATACAACTTTGTGACTGCTATTTCTTTATGTACCTTGCAAATTGACAGATAATTGTCATTTAGACTTTTCTTAATATGAACTCACCTTGTTTTATAACAATAGCTTTATTTTTTTAATATCTTGATCGGCTACCCTAAACGTGCGACATCTTATATATATAAAAGAAAATCGTGTTAGTTACACTATTTATAACTCAAGAACGGCTGAATCGATTTGACTGAAAATTGGTGGGCAGGTAGCTTAGAACCAGGAAACGGACATAGGATAATTTTTACCCCGTTTTCTATTTTTTATTCCGCGCGGACGGAGTCGCGGGTAAAAGCTAGTAATTTATAAAAGCTGTACATCATTGGGTGCAAGGTTTCCCCCTTAATGTCACGTTAAGTTAATCTAAATTTCCCCGCTTCACCTCCTATATAACTAATGGGATAAATTGCCCTTTGCTTTCTATAGATGTCATATTTGTTTCTAAGTGTTTTTACGTCAGAACATTAAATATTTTCAAAGACACACCTCCATAACAAATAGTTTAGTATCAAATTTGTTACACAAACATGAATAAAACGTAAGTTTTCAAAGAAATATTATTGTATCTAAAGGCCTATTTACACACTGTCAGTGTTTAACTACGAGTTCAAGACAAATAAGCGATGTAAACTAATTTGAAGTCAATACAAAAAAATGAAGTCGGCGCCGGCTTTGTTACCAACACTGACTTTACTACTGACCCTATCAGACTTTATTTCTTCAAGAGAGGTAATATTTTTCAGTTCAGTGGAATCCCATCGTTATATTGATGCATTCTTTATATGACATATAAATATTTATCACTATAAAAGTCAACAAATGACGTAAAGTTATAAATGTATATTTATTTTACAAATTTGCAAATCCGTATAAGAACAGTGACCTCGTAAAATCGCATAATATATAAAAATGGTTAGCTAAGGACGTATTGGTAACCTACGAAAAAAGTTACATCTGTTAATAGATATGTAACTCTTTACATTGTATTAGTATAACGGGGAAGACAAGTGAAAAGCTGTCTAATGAAAGCTATTCATTAACACGTTAACTGCGGCTTGAGGCAGAACAGGCCCAAAGCGTGACTTCTCGCTGGTGCGGCAGTCAAAATCGGGTTGTTTCGCTCTGTGCGGGAGGCTACTAGATCAGTATTTCTATGAGTACGACAGAGTCAAATATATAGAAATGTTTCTCTTGCGATATCTAGCCCAATGGCGTAATTAGATAAAAATGAGGTCCTACAGGCCCCAAACGCACTGAAAAGAAATTAATTACGCCTAGTGCGGATTGAGGTCAAATCTATCTCAAAATTTGTAGGCCTCATGGCCGCACTGCACGAAGCGCGGGCGGCGCGGGCGCCGCGCATCCTAGCTTAGTGTTGTGGAAAGTTTCGATAACGTTTCGAGTTTCGAGGACGTTTTGGCAGGATTTATTAAAAATTGAGCGTAGAACTTTATTTTAAAATCCTTAACGTTTTAAACCAATAATACCAAATAAGTCAGATGAAGTACTCATCTGACTTATTTGAAAATGTTTATTGGAGTTATGAGAAACTATATTGACCTCGGTAAAAATTTTACTTATACCATACAAAACCTAAATTACTGCAACTTTGAATTTTAAGGGGGTGGCCTGTGTCTATGATGAACCAAAAGTGCATAAATCGGACACAGAATGTATTTACGAGCCAGAAACACAACACTAATAGCCAAGCTACTATTAACTAATTCTACTTAAATAGCACGATTAATACGTCTTATAACTCTTATACTTAATATAATATTCGCACGCACGCACGCACGCACATTCACCACTAACAATACTCAATTATCATCATTATTTTGTTTTGCACATGGGTGTTGCCTTAAAATGTGTGCTCAGTTGTGGATTATTCTTCACTGTTATTTTAAGCAAGTCACAGTTCCATTCGAAGTTTAGTCCATAGTGGCAATTTTTACCATTGTGTGCTGATCATCGTTTTTGTACAGAGAACGTTAAATGTTTTTGCTGATTATTCGCTGAGACGAGAGCAAAAGCTTGCTCTCGTCACACCATGACTAAAATCCAATATTTCAATAACAAAAATCCCCTTTGCAATTTTGCCCTTTTTTAAGTGTGGATTGTTTTGCTAATGCTGCAGCATGGGACTTGATGTACCTATTACTCATATATTTTAATGTTATATTTATATTTCTGGTTTACAATTCCAGATTCCTTAATAGTAGGAAGTCTTATCTTCTTTTGGAAAGTTCGAGTTGTTTCTTCGGTGGCCACGGCTGCTATACTGAAATTAGTAAGACTAGGTACATACGTACATACACACAGACCCACACTCTCACATATGTACTACGCGGTAACGTAAACGCAAACAAGACATATATTAGTATGTTATGCTACTAGGTAGCAAAGTTGATTATTGCGTGCGAGGTGGCATTGTTCACAGGCGACCTCTAAAAGAAAACCGAGCGACCAACAATCATCATGCTCCCTCATACGATGTTTTTCAACACACTTGTGAGTAAAAATAAAAAGAAGTAAACGCAAAAACACTTATGAAATCCAAAATAAACAACAAAACTCAAATTCAAAAAAAAGGGAAATTTCCTTTCCTTTCAGGTATAGTAAAATAACTACGCGCTAGGGCATAATTTGTACCATATATGCCTAAAATCGATGAACGGATAAGTACACGCACAGACAAAGCCACGCACACACACACACAAACACACACACAGAAACACGCGCACACGCACACACACACACAAGAGATCTAAAATATATATTTTATTTCAAGATTTCCTATCGGCAGATGTGCTGATCATTTGTTCCAAAGAGGTGGTCAAAGAAAGCGCTGCGTAGGTTGCTACGAAAAATTAAGATTGACATTGAATGGCACGCAAGCTGCTAAGAAAACTAAAAAATGTGACTTTTTGTGTCCAGTGTGACAAATCTTTTTGTTTACCATGTTTTAATGAAAAACATTTTCAGTGATTAATACTCAATAAACATTTATCGTAACTACAACTCTCTTTTAATCCCATCACTAGTCGAGGCATTAATTGACCTTCCTTTCAGTGCGATTTGAGGCAGAACCGATGACAAATTTTTAATTTTACTTTATTCATTAACGAAACGTCCTAACTCCAGGCGAAGCTAGATTCATATTATGCACATATTTAAGTTCATAAGAGTGAAGTTTCAAGCAAATATCGTCTAATTTGGATTTTTTAAAAATGTTTTTCGAAAACATAATTTTGTGAGGCAGGAGAGGCCTCAATAGCACTGGAAAAAAGTTCAACTTTGCCACGAACAGACCTCAAACGCACTGGCTGAAAGTTCCGCCAAAATGGCCTCGCAGCTAACGTGTTAAGGTGACAATACGTGTTATATTTTTTATAGTGTATTTATACCAAAAGATGGCGCTTTTATAAAATTATAAATTAAAAATGACATATAGATGGCGTTATTACAAGTAACAACATTTAAATATTGTAAAACAAAGACAGTGCTATTTAGATCTCGACTGTACTTTAACACAAACTTAAATGTACTCTCATAGACTAAAAACTTTAGTATTCGTCTATACTTTATATATAAAAAGGTTTGTAAACTTTACCACTTGACTGTACTGTTCTGACGTCACTTAACAATAAGTACTAGGTTCTCATAGACGATTGTCCTTGTGTGAAATACATGAGGACAATTATAAGATATACCACTAAGGATGTTTTCATTACTGGGATTTTGTATTTACGTAAAATTATTTAATGACGTTCAAGATGTTTATGTTACGTAATATAACTGTTTCCCGTTGGACCGATTGTCCTTTATAGACAAATATTCACCGAAACATCCCGTAATAATTTCAATAAATACAACTAATTTAATAATTAAAAAAAATATAACTGACTGTGACACTGACACTGAGGGCTCCACTAAAGGCGTTAAATATAGAATTAACATACATACAAACCATCTTACTTCTTACTTATATTATAAACTAGCTTTTGCCCGCGACTTCGTTCCCGTGGAATTAAAAAAAAAAGGAAACGGGATAAAAAATATCCTATGTCCGTTTCCTGGTTCTAAGCTACCTGCCCACCAATTTTCAGTCAAATCGATTCAGCCGTTCTTGAGTTATAAATAGTGTAACTAACACGACTTTCTTTTATATATATAGAAGATGTTTAGATGGATGGATGTTTGTTAAAAGGTATCTGTAGAACTACTGCATGGATCTCGCTGAAATTTGGCATAGATGTAGAACATAATGTGGAAGAACACTTAGGCTACTTATTAAGTTTTTTAAATCCACGCGGACGAAATCGTGTGCGACAGCTAGTATTTCATTCAAATTATGTATTAGGGTTGCTAATAAAGAAAAAGCACATTTTAAAATTTTTGTCTGTCTGTCGGCAAGACCGCATTTGTTGCGGGGGTAATCTCCGAAACAACTGGACCGATTTTAACAGGACTTAGTCGGGTACGTAGCTGGTAGCGGGCATATAATAGGCGAAATCGCGGGCGACTAATAGTTTTTAATAACACGAGTGATACATACATGATGTTGATTTCTATCACGCTGTTAGGTCAAGGGGTCGGCAGTGTTAATCAATGACAGCTGATAACTGAATAAATATTAATCACTTTGACCTATCTAACTACGTAAAAACGGAAGAATTTTTTTTTATATACTTTTAACTAGTGTATGCGGTATCACAGAGTAAAGCTTGTATCACACTGATGTACGAAAAGATAGCGAAAACTGTACGCAGACTTTCCCTCTATAACACATTTGTATTTTAAGCCGACTTCAAAAAGAAGGAGGTTATCAATTCGACTGTATTTTTCTATGTGTGTTACCGCAAAACTCCGCCCCTGGTGGTCCGATTTTGATAAAAATT